>NC_042619.1:84274581-85636074 GCF_901001135.1 Rhinatrema bivittatum
TTCAGAAAATGTGGGAAAGGCCGTTCTCTACTGCTTCCTCCTCTAGGAAAACAGACTTGAAATTCCGCTTGAGAAATTCTCTGACATATAACTCAGCCCAGCTTCCCCAGAATTCTATTGTGGTGGAATCTACAAAGTCAAAAGCAAAGCGACCAAACGTTCATGCCAATACGCCGCCAGGGAAGGATAACAGGTATTTAGATGAATTTGGTCGAAAATCTTACCATTCAGCAATGTTATCCTCCAAAATTAGTACTCATCAATTCTACATAACACAATATCTCTTTGAATCCCTACAAAAATTATGACCTCTCTGCCTTGCAGATGACGGCTCTTTATCACAATCCTTTACTGACATAGAAGAAGGATTAAGACACTTGTTGCGTTCCATCTATGAAAACTATGAAACTTCTGCAAGAAATACCTCGGCAGCGATAGCGGCCTGCTGCATTGCTTGGCTGCGCGCAAGTGCTATATGGGACAACGTCCAAGAAAAGTTGGCCGACATTCCCTGTAAGGCGCAGAACCTTTTTGGTGATCAATTTGCAGAGACTGTGTCTAAGTTGAAAGAGCAAAACTTAGCAGTATTGTCTCTCACAACCCCTACAGAGTACCATTCTACTTCCAAAAGGTACAATTCATCTTATCATAGGAAATCATTCCCAAGAGGTCAATTTCGCCCTTATTCCTCTTTCCGACCTCAGCCATACGCACAACCAAGGTCATCTTCTATGCAACCCTCGCTTCCGTGACAATGTCCCCGTCAGCAGCGACCAGCCAGACAGGGAACAACACCACAACAAAAACAGCCCCCGGCTTTTTGAGGTCGGTACAGCCACCATCACCCCTACAAATAAGAACATTTGGGAATCCATCACTTTGGATCAGTGGGTCCTACAAATAATGAGGGAAGGCTACAAATTAAATTTCATTATCCCTCCCCCTCTACTGCATGTGCAACTTCTTCATGGGTTTGACCACCAAATTCCATCCTTAAAAAAGTAAGTTTCCGAACTCCTTCTAAACGGATCCATACAATTACTGCTGAATCCTCAGAAAGATCAAGGATTTTACTTCCCTTATTTCCTCATTAAAAAGAAGGCAGGCAGTTTTCGACCCATTCTAGATCTTCGGGACCTCAACAAGCACATCCAGAAGGAGTTCAAAATGACCTCGCTCAAGAATATTCTTCCCCTTCTACAACAGAATGATTGGATGTGTTCCATCGACCTGAAGGATGTATACTCGCACATTCCCATGCACCAATCCTCCTGGCGTTACCTGTGTTTTCGAGTTCAGAAAACTCATTACCAATTCAAACCTTTTGGCCTCTCCTCGGCGCCCAGAGTATTCACCAAATGTCTAATGGTAGTGGTGGCCCATCTCAGACAACAATCAATTCAAATCTTCCCTTATCTGGATGATTGGCTGATTGTAGCTTCAGATCCGATCACACTCCAGGCGCACATGGCCACGACTCAATGTCTTCACCAGCTGGGATTTATAATCAATTATGAGAAATCACATCTCCAGCCCACTCAACTACTACAATTTATTGGAGCAGTAATACACACCATTCACAACACAGCCTACCTGCCTCAAGACAGTTCTCATACCCTTTCAAGTCTCGCACAATGCATGTATAATCAAGCGAGTTCTTCGGCGCGACAAGTCCTACAGCTCCTTGGTCACATGGCAGCAGCCATTCATGTGGTTCCTCATACAAGACTCCACATGCGTCGACTGCAATGGGGCCTCAAATGCCAGTGGTGCCAGTACAGCCAACCATTATCAACAAAGTTCGTATTACCACAATGATGAAGCAGGACATTCGATGGTGGCTCTCCTGCTCCAATCTCTCCACGGGAGCACCCTTTAGACTACCTCCTTATCAGATGATACTCACCACAGACGCCTCCAGGAAAGGTTGGGGGGGGGGGGCACATCTGACCGACTTAAAAACTCAGGGTCTATGGACCCCTGAATAGTCCAAACTCCACATAAATCTACTCGATCTTTGGGCAATCTGGAATGCCCTCCAAGCCTTCTCCACTCATGTTGCGGAGAAGCAGCTCATGATTTACATGGACAACCAAGTCGCCATGTTTTACATAAACAAAGAAGGCGGGTCCGGTTCGTGGACTCTCTGTCGAGAAGCCCTTCCCATTCTCCATTGGGCGGAGATGATGAACATTTCTCTACAAGCTATCTACCTACCGGGTCTGGACAATACCACAGCGGACCGTCTCAGCAGAATTTTTCATCCACACGAGTGGATGCTCAATCTGCAAGTTGCGACAGATCTCTTCGACAAATGGGGCTACCCGAGCATAGACCTTTTTGCAACAGAGGACAATGGACAAGTCCTTCGCTTTTGCTCCATCTATCCCAGCAAACTTCAATATGCTCCAGACGCCTTTCTCATTCCATGGATGAATGGCCTACTCTATGCATACCCGCCCATTCCTCTGATTTCACGGATGATTCAGAAGTGTGTGCAGGATGTAGCAGATATGATCCTAATAGCTCCAGCGTGGCCTCGAAAGCCATGGTATGCCTATCTCCTCAGTCTATCCATTGCCGACCCAACGCCTCTGGGGACTGACCCAGATCTCCTAACGCAGGAAGGAGGAGCTCTATTCCACCTGATGCATCACTTCCTTCACCTAACAGCGTGGAGATTGAAAGGCAAATATTAAGTCGTCTTGACCTTCCAACACACATAGAAGACATACTTATTTCTTCTAGAAAGCCTTCCACCAGACGTTAACTATAAAGGGAAGTGGCACAGATATTCACAATGGTGCCATCACAGAAAACTTAACCCCTTCTCGTCAGAAGCAACGGACATTCTCCACTACTTACATCACCTCTACCAGTCAGGACTAGCTATGGCATCTGTAAGGGTACACATCAGTGCTATTGCGGCTTTCCACTGCACTATCAAAGGGGTTCCAATTTCCCAGCACCCTTTAATCTCAAGATTCATGCGGGGGCTACTCCACTTGCGGCTGCCAATACTATTAACCACCAATCCCATGGGACTTGAATTTCGTTTTGGAACAATTGATGTTAGCACCATTTGAACCCCTGGACAGGGCTCATATAAAATATCTAACCTGGAAAACAGTCTTCCTAGTGGCAATCATGTCGGGAAGCAGAGTTAGCGAACTCCAAGCATTAGTTCACTACCCTCCATACCTTGAATTCTTCCATGACAAAGTAACCCTTCGCACTCACCCCACTTTCTTGCTAAAAGTGGTTTCGGCGTTCCATTTAAATCAGACAATCACCCTGCCTATCTTTAAACCAAAACCTCATCAGTTGGACAGAGACTGTCAGTTGCACTCACCAGACTGCAAGCGAGCTCTAGCTTATTACAAACAAAGAGCAGACTCCAGGACTAGACCTTCTCAGCTTTTTCTTTCCTTCAATCCCAATACTCCAGAGCAACCAGTTTCAAAAAGAACAATAGCCAATTGGTTATCTCAGTGCATCCAGTTTTGTTACAACAAACGTTCCTTGCCATTAATTACTAAACCTAAAGCATATCAGATTCGAGCCACAGCCACATCTGTGGCCCACCTCCACAAGGTACCACTCTTGGACATCTGCAAAGCAGCCACTTGGTCTTCTCTACATACTTTCACGATACACTACTGTTTACAACAACAGTCTGCTTCCAATGCTGCACTGGGTTCAGCAGTCTTGTCAAACCTCCAATGCTGCTGGGACTGTCTACATGCCTACCGATAGGTCCTGAACTATCCAAAAACAATAACAGGACTCCATCACTAGCTTGGGACTCCCATACAGCATGGCTAAATCAGCCTGCTATCGACAGGAAAAAGCAAGTTTGCTTACCGTAAATGGTGTTTCCGTAGATAGCAGATGATTTAGCCATGCGTTCCTGCCCTCCTCCCTAGACAGTCAAAAAAAAAAAAAGGGGGAACGTTAGCGACTTCCTTCTATCTTGGCTACAAAGAAACTGAGGGAGAGATGGCCGATTTGCGCAGGAGCACACCGCACAGATGCACAGAGTTCAAGCTCTGTGACTCACTGAGGGAAGCTCTGCCTACGAAGGTCGCCCAACGCGCTCCCATATAGCATGGCTAAATCATCTGCTATCTACGGAAACACTGTTTACAGTAAGCAAACTTGCTTTTGCCTTTTCATAGGTAGGGTTGTTACTTTTTGAGTGCATTCCATAATACAAGTGTAACTGTGTGTGGATTAGTTTATGTGCATTACTGCAGATCCTGGGAGTATGTTAGGTCGGTTCTGTGTATGTGACCAAGGTGAGGTATTTTACTGTATCAGTCTTACAAGTGTATTTTACTGTATCAGTCTTACAAGTGTAACTGTGTGTGGATTAGTTTATGTGCATTACTGCAGATCCTGGGAGAATGTTAGGTCGGTTCTGTGTATGTGACCAAGGTGAGGTATTTTACTGTATCAGTCTTATTTGTTGTATTTTCTCAAGAGGACATGCATTAGTGATAAACTGCTGTCTTTTCATAAGAAGGCTATTGAGCCTGGTAGTTGGAGTTTGTGTTGCTGTTACTGAGATGACACTAAAACCAGAATATATTTTTTGTAAGGCGAGTTGTACGGAGAACGTCATAATTCTGCTTTACATCCATAATTGTGGGTCAAGGGGGTTCCTGTGGATGCAAACTGTACTTTTACATTTAGCCCTATGATGGTCATGTGTTCAGTGGGTCATGCATGTGAGAACCATCTGTCAGGTGTGTCCCAAAAGAAAAAAGGTTGAGAACTACTGCCTTAGACAATTGTGTAAGCTTTTGACTGGTCTTGGCCTACATTACTACTTATATGCCAACGATATACAGTTCTTGATTCCATGTAAAAGCGGTTAAAAGTACTCCGAGCTTACTTACTATATATCTTACTGCCATTTCTGCATGGTTTGCTCAATTGATTGTCCCTTAATGTGGGAATAACCGTGATTATTTGAGTAGGCAACAGGACTATCCTTCCCAAAAAAAATTCAGTTTCCAGGGTTTTCATATATCCATTGTTGATGAAGTATGAAATCTCAGTGTACTGGCATTCAAGTTGCATATTAAGTCTCTAATTAAGACATCTTACTACAAATTCCATACAAATAGACAACATCCATATCCAACTAAAAGACAACGTAAAAGACCTCGGTATATGGGTTGACAATGAACTCAATTACAAAAAACACATCGCAACAAAAACCAAAGAAGGCTTTCACAAACTTCAAATACTTAAACACCTAAAACCGTTGCCTGTTACCCAGTAGAGAGTCCATCAAGCTAGGTGGCGAGAACATTGCACAAATCTCATCTTTGGGTGAGTTTCCTCTCTCTGAAGGTCATCAAATCTTCACAAGAGAGCACTGTTCTGTTCGTTCGTCTCACATTGAATGTCAAAGTGGCCCCTAACCCCCTACACTAATACCTAAACCTCACCTCGAGTTACTAGGTGGGCCTCCCATAGGGATACAAATACCTATCTAGGGAGAGGACATTATGGCTAGGCGCTCTCTCTCACTCACTAAAACAGGTGCTTTCGCATGCGATAAGCCGAAAACGCCTTAGCACATTTTGATAAATGACCCCCTAAGAAAGGAAAGTGCTGAAAAAATAAAAACAGTGCTGGTAAACCAAAGTAGCGAAAACTGCAGCGACTGCCTGACAGTGAGCAATGCCATATATGTTCTGTAGTCGGTGCCATTGGATGACATTACCCATTTGATTAATTACATTGAACTGCTTGTCTTCAAAGAAATGTAACATTTCTTAACATGGATAGTGTATGTGGATTTTCAAAAGGTGTTTGACAAAGTCCCTCATGAAAGGATCATCAGGAAATTAAAGTGTCATGTGTTAGGAGGTAATATCCTACTGTGGGTTGATAACTGGTTAAAAGATAGGAAACATGGAGTAGGACTTAATGGTCATTTATCTTGAGGGAAGACAGGTAAATCTTGGCGAGCCTTAGGGATCTGTACTCAGGGCCAGCGGAAGCACTAGGGGGTGCGAGCCATGTGGGACCACCGCCACTCACAGCCCAAAAAACCGAGAGGAAGGAGACGGGCCGTGACCGGGTGGCGGGGTGTGTGTTGGCACGATTGGAGAGCGCGACCGGGGGAGGGGTGCTTAGGGCGCCTAATCCCCTTGCATCAGTCCCGTCTGTACTGCTTTTTAATATATTCATAAATGATATGCAAAGGGAGCAACAAATGAGGTGATGAAATCTGCACATGGCATAAAATTATTCAAAGTAGTTAAATCACAAGCTGATTGTGAAGAATTGCAAGAGGACTTTGTGAGACTGGAGAACTGGGCGTCTAAGTGGCAGATGAAATTTAATGTGGACAAATTGAAAATAATGCATAGAAGGAAATATAATCCAAACTATAGGTACACAATACTGGATTCCATATTAGGTTTTATCACCCAGGAAAAGGTTCATGGAGTCACTGTGAAAAATATTTGGTTCAGTATGTGGCAGCAGTCAAAAAAGCAAATACAATGTTAGGTATTATTAGGAAAGGAATGGAAAATAAAACACATGATATTGTAATGTCTGTATCGATCCATGATGCAACTGTACCTGAAGTACTGCGTACAATTCTGGGTGCCCCCATCTCAAAAGATATATAGCAGAACTGTAAAAGGTACAGAGAAGGGTGACTAAAATGATAAAGAAACAGCTCTCCGATGAGAATAGGCTAAACAGGTTATCGCTCTTCAGCCTGGAGAAGAGATAGCTGAGAGGAGATATTTTATTTATTCTTTATATACCGTCTAAGTGGTTCACATTCATGCTTCTTCATGAATATTGTGTGCATGAACAAATACAAAAAATGTGAGAGGATGCCACTTTGGTGAAACAAGGACTAGAATCAATCTTTGTAGTCATAACAAAGCATTATAGAGAATAATGGGACAATTTCTGATTCTTTCTGCCACATATTCTTGATCTTTGATTGCATCTCTTGGTTCTTAAGGATGGTTTCTTTCTCCATATGAGGCATAGAGTAGTTGCTGGATACTGATACTTTATTACCAATGCTGTTTTTGTAATTTTCTCCTTTTCTTTTTTCAAATGATATTTTATTAACCATTATTAACATAACTCATTTTAATTGAACAATATCAAGTACAATGTCTAGTTTTCTTGCATCAAGCTATTTATTGGTTGGAATGGGAGTGTCCCAGGTGATCATAACTTCTCTATTCTCTGCAAGTCTGCCATGGTTGTGATTCTGTAAGACAGGAGTTCAGGGCTCAGTGCAGAATACATTATTTCCTTTTTTGCGTGTCTTTACACGACTTACCTTAATCCATGTTTATCTGCACCCTCAAAAATATGTAGCAGACTGGTGAGGCAAGACTTTCCTTAGCTAAATCCATGTTGGCATTGTCACATTAAACCATGCCTATCTATATGTTCAGTGACTTTGTTCTTTATGATAGTTTCTATCATTTTGCCTAGCATAGACATCTGACTCACTGGTCTGTAGTTGCTTGGATTATTCCTGGATTCCATTCTAAAAGCTGGCATTACATTAGCAACCCTCTAGTTATAAATCTTGAACTGCAGGATGCCAGAGGTTCAAATAAGATCCCATAATGATCACATAAGAGAACTAGAAAATCATAAAGTTGAACAAGGGGACCATGATGGATGACCACTTTCTGAACTTGGCTAAATGAGCATGATGTGCCCCATGCTTTAGCCAGCCTCTCAGGGCCTACCATCAAGACTCTGGCCCACCATGGACTAATAGTAAAGCACTAGACAATCCTCAGTGCCTGACACTACCCCCATGCTCAAGTAGGATAGTCCTAACTTGGAACTATAAAATATGGATACCAGGACTCTACAGTTCAGTTTGCGACAGATAAGAATGAAGTGCCGAGAGAAGACAACATCGGAGAGAGAGGGACAACACTCCCCTGCTGAAGAATCTAGCTTGCCAATGGAGTCCTTAGCCCTGTGTCTTTTAATTCTTTTATAAGGTAACTGATTAGCAAGACTAGGTATAGCAAAAAAGGTTGCAGCTTGTATAATAAACCTTGGTGAATTCTTATATCTGCCTCATTTTCTGTCAAACACAGTAGAGGGGTCCAGGTTTGAGCTATAGTTTTATAATCCCGATGTTTTTCTGGTACAGTGATGTTATAGTGTTGTTTCTGTGTATAGGCCTTTTGACATCAGTATGTCATACCAAGTGACGAGCTGTACATCTGATTCAAGTTTTGTTTTATTGAATCTGCATCTATTTTATTATTTTTTCTATGTTAACAGTGAACCATCTTGTCCATACCCCACTGTCCTGTGCTGAATTATTAATCTCTTAACTTAAGGTTTAAGCCATTCTTGTGTCAGGTTTTGATCCATATATGATTTAAATTCACAGATTCAATATAAACTGTAACTGTGTATCTGTAAATAATGTTTAAAACCTGATATTGTAAACCTGATCAGTTATGCAACATTTCTAGTCTAGTCGCAAGTACTATGGATAAGACTGGCAAACAATATTTTACTACAAAACTTTTACCTGTACAGGTTTGCTCAGGTGTGGCAGTAGGTGCTAGTTTTAGAACATTTATATAATGAGATCTTATTCATCAAATCCATTGCTTGTTTGATTTTTTTATTCAATATATTTGTAGTTTCATGTCTCATATACAGTACAGTAACAGTATACTGAATAAAATGAAAAGAAATGCTTTTATTTAGGCCCTACTTTAAAAAAAAAAAAAGATTAATTTTATCAAACTTTAGTGCCAGTTTACTCAAATCAATATTCTCTCTCTCATCAATACAGCATATGATAAAAGAATTATGAACATTTATAAACTCCCTTACCTCTACTGGTCTTGTTGCTATTGTGATTGCAATAAGCCTCTCAGACTTTTCTTCATGAATTATTTTCTAAAGTCTCTTCAGTGTTTTCTTTTTTTTCTTTTTTTATAGAACAGGTTTCACCATATACTACCTGGTTTTTCCTTTTTGCCCTCATCCCACATTTATTCGACTCCCTGGACAAGAAGCAAATCACTAACAACTATATTTATGCTGAAGTAAAACTCTATGCACTTTGACTTCTTAACTATGGAAGTTCATTATATTAAACTGTTAGTTATTAATTAGCATTTCCATGTGTCTTGGGCAGAGAGCCATTTGTCTTTTGCTAATTAGACTATGATGTATGTCATACTGTAGTACAAAGAAGCAGACTATAATGGCAGATAAAGACCACAAAGTCCATCTATTTGTTTGTTTTTTCTTCCTTTTGCAATACCTAATATCTTACTTTATATCTGAATTTCTTTGTCCCTGTAGCTAAGGATCTTCCATGCTTATCCTAAGATTTCTTGGATTCTGAAGATCTTCCACGCTTGTCCTAAGATTTCTTGGATTCTGATGTTATTGGTTACTACTGCTTTTACTGTGAAGCTATTCCTTGCATTCAACATCCTTTCCATTAAGTAATAAACATGAGCAAAACGTTCAAGTCCAGCAACCATAAATTGGCAGTAGACATATATCCGAAAACCTGCAAGACCTATCAATTATCTAGGGAACACGGATAACTTAATGATGTTGAGATAAAAGACTTATGACATGCCCAAGGAATTTAATAAAAGTTTATCTTTTTATATCAATATGTAAATAGTTTTTTTTTCATGCCGCCCACATATAAGCCAAAACCTACTTACATCATGCTAATTATGATAAGCAGGAGAAAATGTGTGTTCTTGGCAGGCAGACTCCTACAGTAAATGTGAATCAAGATGTCAATAAGAATTGGCTAAATTGTTTATTCACAGGCTAATTCTTAAACAAATATATACATTACTTCACTGCATGAACTCCCACAGCAGCAAGGAAGTCTATTCCAGTAAAAGGATTCTTATGTCATTAAATTCCATAAACAAAAAGCATACTTTTATCTCTAAAATGTTACTTTTAAGTTTAATTGAAAGTAAATTCAATAAAAACGGTAGCTATGTACCTGTAAATAGTTTAGTAAAGCTTCCTTGAGTTAGAAGTTCTGAGGATGGGTGGTCTAAGGTAGCTGAACTCTGACTTTTATGTAAACATGTCATAATTTTTTTCACACAAATTATTACTGTGAACTCAGAGTAGTGTCAAACTGTATAATGTGAGAACTACCAGTACTGTTTCTACTCATATAATTGCTCTGACAAATCAGTGTTGACAAGATTCATTAAAGTATGTCAGCAGAACAATCACAAGGTTAATTTCGCAGTGCTTAATGATAATATAAAGAAGCAGCAATACATATCAATAGTTAAATTACAATGAAAAGGGGGATAGGAAGGGGAAACATTTATATTTTGAATGCAAACCATACCCAACTTCAGTTATCAAATGTTCTGTTCCACACAATGCACTACAGTACAAAAATAGGGCTTTGTATTGGCACAACAGGAACTTAAAATATAGCAATTAAGCTGAACAACAGTTTATTTGAAGGGGAGGAACAAAAGAAAGCACAAATCTTAAACAATACTTTTGTTCGGTATTCATACTAGAAGGAGAGGGTGACAGACCATGAGACTGTGGAGTGAACACATTGCCATATTCTGAGTAAATAATATTCAATGTACTGGCACTATTGAAAGCATACAAGGCTATGGGAACAAATGGGTACATCCTCGAATACTGAAGGCAGGTACTTACTGTACCCCTCACAACTCTGTTAGATTTATTTCTTGAAAGAGGAGAGGCTCTAAGAGACTGGAGGAGAGGAGATGTAGTACTGCTTTACAAGAGTGGGAACAATGAGGAAGCTGAAAAATAGAGATCTGTTTATCATCAACAGTGGGCAAGATACTGGAAATACTACTGAAGAACAGAATAGTGCAGTGCCTTGAAAGCCAGAGGGTTACAGTGCGATGGTCAGTTTTGTCTCTGCTACATTATGTTTTGCATGGGACAAACTTTCAGGTACATTTCTACAGGCCAAAGATGAGACTTGTGTAAACTTCTATGACAAGTCCTGCTAACCAAGGTGAAATACTACAAAATGCTGATACTAGTGAAAAATTGAAGATCAGCATATCTGCTGAAACTGCCTATGGCCCCTGTTAGTGCACAGACATTGCAAGGCTAATCTCCTGCTTTACCAAAATAATAGGCAACATTACTTTGTAAAACCAACACACATCCTGCATGGAATAATGTAGAATGATGCAATCCAGAGGGCACACTAACCCATGACTGACAGGGAAGATATCACCTATGATTGTGAGAGACACATTACTCAAAAGGTGACATACAAAATTATTCAGAGTAGTTAAATCACAAGCGGATTGTGATACATTACAGGAGGACCTTGCAAGACTGGAAGATTGGGCATCCAAATGGCAGCTGAAATTTAATGTGGACAAGTGCAAGGTGTTGCATATAAGGAAAAATAACCCTTGCTATAGTTACACGATGTTAGGTTCCACATTAGGAGCTACCACCCAGGAAAAAGATCTAGGCATCATAGTGGATAATACTTTAAAATCGTCGGCTCAGTGTGCTGCAGCAGTCAAAAAAGCAAACAGAATGTTAGGAATTATTAGGAAGGGAATGGTGAATAAAACGGAAAATGTCATAATGCCTCTATATTGCTCCATGGTGAGACCACACCTTGAATACTGTGTACAATTCTGGTTGCCACATCTCAAAAAAGATATAGTTGCAATGGAAAAGGTACAGAGAAGGGCAACCAAAATGATAAAGGGGATGGAACTGCTCCTCTATGAGGAAAGGCTGAAGAGATTAGGGCTGTTCAGCTTGGAGAAGAGATGGCTGAGGGGAGATATGATAGAGGTCTTTAAGATCATGAGAGGTCTTGAACGGGTAGATGTGAATCGGTTATTTACTCTTTCGGATAATAGAAGGACTAGGAGGCATTCCATGAAGTTAGCAAGTAACACATTTAAGACTAATCAGAGAAAGTTCTTTTTCACTCAACGCACAATAAAGCTCTGGAATTTGTTGCCAGAGGATGTGGTTAGTGCAGTTAGTGTAGCTGGGTTCAAAAAAAGGTTTGGATAAGTTCTTGGAGGAGAAATCTATTAACGGCTATTAATCAAGTTTACTTAGGGAATAGCCACTGCTATTAATTGCATCAGTAGCATGGGATCTTCTTAGTGTTTGGGTAATTGCCAGGTTCTTGTGGCCTGGTTTGGCCTCTGTAGGAAACAGGATGCTGGGCTTGATGAACCCTTGGTCTGACCCAGCATGGCAATTTCTTATGTTCTTAAGTATATAAGATTTGCCATATTGGGTCAGACCAAAGATCCATCAAGCCCAGTTTCCTGTTTCCAAAGTTGGCCAAGTCAGGTCATACGTATTTGGCAGGGTACCAAGGGGTAGACAGATTCCATGCTGCTTATCCCAGGGATAAGAAGTGGATTTCTGCATCTACTGAGTCACCATCATCATGAAACAAGTTCTGGCTGCAGAATTATCTGACTTCCCAGCCAATCTGAACTAAAAGAAGCAATTTTGGCTTACCTGCCAGATTAGTCCTATTGTATTTGCTTGCAAAGATTTACCAGAAACTTGCTTTATGTTTACAAATTCTCTTCAAGATCCCAAGTACATGTAAATATCTAAATTCTTGTATACATATACCCTATAATCTGAATGGTTTTGTATTATAGTAAAATATTAGTTTAAATTGGGGTGACTATCTGGTCTCTAAGAATTATTTGATTTTATTTGCAAGTCACAAACTGGTAACAATTAATATTGTGGAAAATGGTGAGCAAGAGGAATATTGTTTACAGAAAGTAATGCTAATTAGTAATGAGTATTAGGAATAATGTACATTTGCATGGTAAGAGTTTTGTTTTAGAATTTTTGAACTCATTGTAAATTTTCTGAGCCTCAAGATGTGTTCCTTGTTAGAACCTAAGAGAGCTACAGAAAGGCAGATAAAGTTTATTTTTGAGTACTCATATTGGTTGCTAAGCATCCAGGTTCAGTGTCCAGATATAGAAGTTCTTAATTTAGTTCAATAAATGTGTTCTAAGATGTTCAGACTCAGTGCCCAGATTCAGAAATTTCAATTCAGCTTTATAAGTATGTTTTAAAAGATCTAAGTTGTTTCATAAAGCTTGCCATAATAAGCACAATGGTGCTTTTGGGAGTTCTATCAAAATTCAAAGTTCATTGCTCTGCTAAGATTCACAGCTCATGGGAAGGCCCCGCGAGCCACTGAATTCATCTCCGAAGCTGAGGCAGCAGGCTGGGAGCTTGAGGTAGGACGCCACCAGGCTCTCCTCATATGGTACAGAATGCCGCCATTTCAGCCACTCCCCTGATCCTCTCCAGATGTGTGTGCACACTGGACCACATGCTAGTTAAAGGGTCCATGATGGGAAAATACCCCTGGCGCCGATCGATGATGTCAGTGCTTCAGTCTTATTTAAAGGGCTCCTGGACTTCCCTTCTTCACCTCATCAACAGGTCTCCTGCATTCCTGTGCAATAAGTGTTGCTTCTTCTGCATTCCTGGTTCCTGTTTGGTATCTCAAACCTTGCCTTGCCTTCCAGTCCAGCCTTGCCTTTCAATCCAGCCTCATCTTCCAAACCCAGTAGGTCCAGCTTGTCTTCCTTGATATCCTCTTCAGTGTATCCACGTCCATTCTCAGCTTATCTCTCTGGATCTTGACTTCTTGCTTGGACCTGACCACGACTGCCTGCTGCCTTGTCCAGCCTTGCCTTACTTTCCAGTCCAGCCTCATCCAGCCTTGCCTTCCAGCCCAGTAGGTCCAGCCTGTCTTCCTTGTTGTCCTCTTCAGTGTGTCCACATCCACCCTCAGCTTATCTCTCTGGATCTTGACTACAACTGCCTGCCACTTGGATTTATCCCCCACCGTGACCTGACTTCAATTGCCTGCCACCTGGACCTGATCATTTGCCTGGACTAGACTATTCTTGCTCACTGCCTGCTCTGATATTGTCCCTCCTCTGACTTCTGTAACCTGCTGTCTCCTTGGTCTCTGGTGTGTCTCCGGACTCTAACTACCACCTCTGCCCTAGATACCTACTTAAGTCCTGCCTGCCACCAGAATCCAAGGGCACAACTTACAGAGGAGGAGTAAAAGTGAAGCTCCAAACTGTCGTGCTACAGCTGTTCACCAGCTGCATGTGTAGGCCTTGGAGGTTGCCCTCGAGGCTGCTTCAACTACGCTGCAGCACTAAGGGCTCAAACACCCCCTATCCCTTACATGTTCATTAAGCTCTATAAGTTCAGAGTTCATTAAGAGATTTTATAGTATTTCAAATAGGAAGAAGTTCAACAAGTCAGAGCAGTTCCACCATGATAGCACCTTTCACGCAGATAAACTTCTGTTGGTCCTCTGTTTAAAAAAAAAAAAAAAAGTAAATAAATTATATATATATATATATATATATATATATATTAATATATATATATATATATATTAGTCTCTGACCTAGTTATTTTTATTTATATGATTTTAGGTTCATTTTTATAATAAGTTTTATTGTATGTTATAGTTGAGTGGCTTTTTTTTGGTTTTTGTTTTTACTTTCTGAAGTAACTAATTCTGTTTTTTTTTTTAACTGTATTTATGTAGTATATTGTAAACCGATGTGATGTTACTGATGAACGTCGGTATATAAAACAAACAAATAAATAAATAAATATTTATGTTTGCTTGGTATTCAGGGATTTTCCCAGCAAATGTTCTATAAAAGAAACAGTCCTTGTTTTCAACTCCTCAAAAAGAGAATAGTACCATGAGTATTCTGAGTGAAAATATCTTGGTTGGTACCCCAAAAATATAGGCTTTGACACTCATTTGTGCCTAACAAGCCATAAAACCAATTTTTTTCCCAGACTTTCTCCTCAGTTGTCCTGGTTCTTGATTTGTTTATTCACCTAACAGTTTTTTTTTCTTTTTTCTAGCTCTCTCCCTCTTCCTTCCTCTTCTCCTTACCAATATTTTTCACCAGTTTTTGTCAATCTATAGTCTATACGCTCTCTTTTTTTCTTAAAAACAAGTTGGCAATATGTGGAAAATAAAGTAATCATTAAGCATGAGAAAGTTAGACCAAGAACATGAGTTAATGTTCACACAGTGTTTGAAACAAAATCAGAGAAATATTGTATTCAGAAACAAATATCAGAGTCGACTAGCACAAAATTCATATCTGAAACAGCAGAACGAGTTTCTAGATCTGACAGCTAAGGATGCAGTGCCAGCTGGTGCATGGATGCTGCTGGTAACCTGGCGCCATTTCCGGAGCTGCAGGTGGTGGTGGTTGGGGGGGGGGGGCCCTGCACTTGCCTGCTGTCAAGGCCATGGACCCATGGGGAAGGCTGAGCCTGGGACATTGAATATCTGTTCCTTTGCTCTTGCTCTCCCATGCTGCAGCTGCTACCTCATCCCACTCTCCCACCCAGTTCATCATTTTTGCAGTTAGTCAGCATTCAATACTATCTAGTTTCCGATGTTATATCTTATTACCTCATCGCAGCTAGGGTGGGGGTACCTGAGCTGGAAGTGGGGTATGCTGTACCTTTTTGATAGGGACTGTCTTGCCTTCAGGGCCGGATGGCCCCGGGTTACGGCTAACCAGATGACCCACCCAAGTGTCTGCAGTGAGTTGACTGGTATGTCCATGAGAAGCAAGCACCTCGTGCATGGACAGGGCTTTGCTTGATGGTGGCAAGCCCTGGAGTCCAGAGTTAATGCACTACCTGCCTGTTAACAATTGGCTAGTACTCTATTATGGCTCAGGTTCCTAGGACTTCATTGTAATATAATTATTGCAATAAAGCTGCGGGCTATTTCCACCAGTTCCTTGTCTGGCTCATTTGTTGTTTGAAGGTGTCCAGGTTGTGTAAAGTGTCCTAGGTGCATGTGGCCTTCACCCCTATCTTGCGATTAATTGTCCCGACTGCCCAGGTTAAGATATGTCAAGATGAAACTGTACATTTAGAATAACACTCATGAGAAGTGTCTGATAGAGAGGTATTAATTCTAGCATCCGTGACTATAGTGTCGGCCCGGTTATGTCCCTTCCACTCCCAAATTCATTAGCCATATCACCACGTCTAATAACACTGCCATAAATTGATACAGTATTTAACACAATGTAATAATGACAGAAACATAGAAATTAAATAAAAAGGCTGCAGCTTTATTGACAATATATACCCCTTAAATAACCTGTACCCGAGCCGATATGGTAATTGCCAAACCAGGCTACACCACCACCTCCGCCATCCGCCGTAATACCAAGCAAGGCAGCACTGAACCCGGATCCCCCGCCTTGTCCCCAAGCAAGAGAGCCTCCCAAGGTGTACGGATGCCCGCCATGCGCTGCCCAAGGCACCAGTCTGCTGCTGACCTGGATTGTGATGCACGCCTGCACCACATCCAAAATGCCACCACTGGCCCAGGTACCCATCATAGGCATGAGGTAGGGTATGCCCTTGCTTCATGCCCCCCACCAATATTTAGCTGTGGCCAACATCACTCCCTCCATGACAATCTCTCCAAAGCCTCCTGAAGGGCTTTGCTGAACATATCGTATTTGATATCCGAAACATGAACTTTGTCCGACCTAGACAAGCCTTTACAATGGACATCTACCCACTTGTGTTTTGATTTGGCGTCCGCTCAGCTTGCAAGTCCATACACCAGTCTAGCAGTTGACCGTCTTGTGCCCTCTCCTCTACAGTTCCGAATCATTCAATTTTGGGTGCAGAATGTCGTCAGACCATAAAATATGAATGTGCGGGAACCAGGAGGCCAGTTCAGCCAAATAATTTTTAATTCTCATAATTAACTGCTTGCTCAATAGGTCGCTGAGGTCATTGCCCACTAGATGTATTATGATGGCATCTGAGGCCACTGCCGAGTGTCTCAAACGCCTCAGAAGGGGTAACAAATGTTAGGAATTATTAGGAAGGAAATGGCAAATAAAATGGAGGATGTCATAATGCATTGATGTCACTCAGTGGTTAGACTGCCCAATGAATAACGTGTGCAATTCTGGTCACCGCATCTCAAAAAAGATACAGTTGCACTGGAAAAAGTACAGAGAAGGGCGACCAATATGATAAAGAGCATGAAACGGCTCCCCTATGAGGAAAGGCTAAAGAGGTTAGGGCTGTTCCGCTTGGAGGAGAGACAGTTGAGGGGGTATATGACAAATGTCTACAAAATCATGAAGGGACTTGAATGGGTAAATGTGAAACGGTTATTTATTCTTTCAGATAATATAAGGACTAGGGGGCACTCCATGAGGTTAGCAAGTAGCACATTTAAAACTAACTGGAGAAAATTATTTTTCACTCAGTGCAGGTTAAGCTCTGGAATTCGTTGTCAGAGGATGATGTTAAGGCAGCTAGTGTAGCTGAGCTTAAAAAAGGTTTGGATAAGTTCCTGGAGGAGAAGTCCATAAACTATTAATCAATAGGGAATAGCTACTACTTGTTGCCAGCATTATTAGCATGGGATCTATTTAATGTTTAGGTACTTGCCAGGTACTTGTGATTTGGACTGGACACTGTTGGAGAGAGGATACTGGGCTTGACAGACGCTTGGTCTGACCCAGTATGACATATCTTATGTTATCTTCTTAAGCAAGACAAGGTAGAAAATAGCATGTGATATCTGAAGGCCATGTGACACAGGTGCCAGTGCCAGAGCCAAGCTACAGCCAGAAACAGATGCCATATGTGACCTGCTTGAGCAAAGAGAGAGAATTGCTGACATACATATGCTGGAAGTGGGCACTTACTGCTGTCCGACCTTGTCCTCTGATTGTGATTAGCCATTAGCTAAGAGATCAGAGGCAAGGTAACCAGAGAATTGGTTGGAACTGCAGATTTTTAAACTTGTGAAAATCAAGTGGCAAAGTGAGCAGGCCTGTCAATGCTGACTGCAGTATGTAAATAAGGAGAATGGGCTTTTTTGTCCTCTTTGCAAGCTCCATGGAAATTAAGCTGAGGACTTAGATATACAGGGGGTTATGGTGGACACTATACAGAATATCCTCAGAATTGGGGGGGCTTATCGAATTACCTAAGTCATGTCAGCATTGCAAACATTTACGGCACAAGTGTGCAGGGAAAAGGTGCCAAAGTGCTGAAAATGACTTGCCAGAAACGACTAATGACAGTGGATTTAAAGTCGATGCCATGCATAGAGAGTAAGACTTGTATGGGCTGTCTTACAGATAAAGTGACACAAATACCTCTGCCATAGGCACGTTGCAGCCGAGATAGGTAACCGGAAGCAATATGTGACTTTGTGAATAAAGCAAACCTCCATCCGAAGGCAGACAGCACTGTAGCCCATGTTCCTAATAAGATAGTGTAGCTAGAATGAACCTTGCAAGCTGACGGATACACACTGGAAATGATGTCACAAAATTCTAAGTGCTAAGAGCAGGAGGGGGGGGGGGGGGGGCACCATTTGCTCTTTGCCAGGAGACTACTTCCCTCCAAATCACTATTGCTCCTACCTCTGGAGGTAGCTAAAAAAATTGGGAGAGACCACAGCTTGGCCTCCATGTTGAGTCCTGGTAGAATCATAATAGGAATGACGCAATTCACACATCTGGACCAGGCAGCCCCTTCCATGCTATGCCACGCCCACATATTTATGGCACCTATGTTAGCACTCCAGTCTCAACAACAGTCTCAACAAGCGGAAAGGGCGGATGTGTCTGCCCTTTCTGCTTTCCAACAGATTGGGGCATGGGGCCTGCTCTCTCCCGATCAAGGATAAAACAAATCCAATTGCTTACCTCCCCTCCTGTCTTCTCTCCCATGAGCCTTCAGAAGTAGCACAGACCTTTCCAACATGGCTGCCAGCCACGACCTGCATGCTTCGCTGACTTCAATATGGCTGAAGCCCTAAGCTTTTTGACCTCCTCAATGTGACTGCACTCAAAGCTATTGTAGACCTTCATATCATGGCTGCCTCCCAAATAGCATGCCTTTTAAGATGGCCACTGCTACAGGCTTATAGGGGTGTGCACACTGCATCAGGTCCCCATTTCTGCCCACACAATCCCTCTGCTTTAATTGCTGCTGTACTCCGGCCCAGCAGCACAGATCTGCTCCATCTGGGGTCACAAATGGACACAGAGGTTGATTTTAAAAATGCTGCTCATGCAAAATGCTCATATACTTGCATATGTGGGCCGTGCGCAAGCAATGTGGATTTTTAAAAGCTGCGAAGCACGCATGCATAGACCAATGAGTGCATCAAAAATAAGAGGGCGGAGCATGGGCGTTCTGGGGTGGGGCCAACAGTTACAGATGTAGCTTCATATTTTAAAACCAGAGATTGTGACACATGTTGGCTTATCATCTGAAAAACTTTACTGCTTCTCCAGATAAGGCGCAAGTTTGTAGATCTCAAATTTTAGGGCTTACAGGACAAGGTGAGGGGTCTGGGTCAACTGGGAGGTGTGCAAAATGGAGAACCAGAGGGGTCTTGAAGACCTCGATATTAACTGGCAAACTGGTGGACTAATTGGAAAACTGGGTTGTCCCTCTTGCAAGCATATTTTAAAATCAGCCTACATGTACGAGTAAAAGCCATAGTCCTAGAAAAGATACACGAAGTACATTTTCTTGAGCATTCTCTTAAGATTAGGCACATACTTACGCACATGAGATGTATTTTAAAACACATGCGGGTAAGTGCATGCACGATTTAAAACTGCAGCGTATCTCCTCTTGCATGTCAATACGTGCGTATATGGGTGCACACAGACTTGTTTTAAAATTTGCCTGTGGGGGTACAGCTCCTGCATGGTCGCCCAAACAAAGGGCCACGACTTCAGTGTGTAAACCCAGCAACTATCCCACTGTGGTTCAGTTCCTTTCCTCTCGCATCTGATCACTGAGGCAATTGTAGACAGCGAAGCCGAAATGAGGATGCCCAGCTCTACCATACCTGCAGCAAGCACATATCCTGACAGAGGTTGTATTGGCCCCATCCACCCTGGGCCAGATCCAGAGCTCGTGCAGCCTGCTCCTCTGGTCATTCCGCTGGAGGTCTGCCGATCAACAAAGAGGCAACCATGGGATGGATGATGAGGCCTCGCATTCTTTTAAATTGACAGAGAAGGAGTAATCACCAGTGACTTTCCCCAGCCATAGGACATGTCTAGCTGCCGTGATCCTCCTCATAGTTTACGCAATATCAAGGGCCGCATATTGGCTGGCTTCAAAGATACCAATTCACCACCAAACCCAAAACCACAGGAGAGAACCTCAGTGGCAGGTGGGAGACTGTGTATTCACAATGGGCGAAGGTCCTCACAGGGGTTGAAAACCCTGGATGCTGACTGCCAGTTTCCCCCTGTGTGCAGGCGGCAATCACCGGCCATAAGGCCAACCGCATAGTATCCCCAGATACATCAGCCTTCAAATGCCCTGTTTTTGGCCTTGGTGCTTCTCCACATGGAAGTCATATGGCCCAAATAGACCTCGTAACGTGGCCAGGGGAGGGGGAAGAGAAAAAGGAGCACTTTTTCTTAGACTGTGTTAGTCACCTTGCTGGGGGCCTTATCCCTGCCCCGATGCAAGCATCAGCAAGGTTTATCCACAGCAGTCCCTTACTGGGGGTTTCATCTTAATCAAAAAGGCACCTGAATAGGCTGAAGGCCTCCGAAGACCCTGTACTGATCTTGCGCCCTAAACCTCCCCCCTTCTTGACTTCACTTTTTTTTTTTTTTTTTATTAAAGTGGTCAGGCGCATCATGGCAGCCCGCGAGCTGAAGATCCCAACTTTATGCCACCACCCAGCTGCCAATAAGGCGTGTCAGTTGACTCAGGAACCATCATGGCCAGTGGTGGCTGTTGTACGCTGCAATACCGCTGCTGGGATGAACATCTACAAACTGGGAGGGATTGGCCAGCACACACCCATCCAAGGACTGGAAGGCTCTGGCCCTGCTCCACCTGAAGAGGCCATTGGTTTCTGAAACAGTCATGCAACTGGGTGAGGCGCCCCTGATTTCACTCTGGAACCCACAATCTGCCTCGCACTCTCCTCATGCATGACTGATGCACCACCCAACTGCAGGGGCCCCAACCGTCTGCCCAGACGCCAGCCATCCTCTCCTCATGCCACAAACCACAACTCACTGCCCGTATGAAACAGGATGACCACAATACCCTGAACTGTTTTTTTTCCAGCATGAATGGAAGCCAGGTAGGCCACTGGGGCAGGGGGTGGGGGGGGGGGGGGGTGGGGGGGGGGAGGGAGGTTTGCAGAAGATAGCTGGCATAGGCTGCAGGAAACAATTCACTGCAAAGAAATGACCTTACCCAAAAACCATGGAAAGAAAAGGCTGGAGGGCAGGTTGGCCCCCCCCCCCTCCCCCCAGCCTGGAGGCGAGGCACTTCCCCAGTTGTGGCCTCTTCCTCTTTAGCCGAAGATGGGTTGGCTTCTTTTTTTGCACACTATCTGCATATTATACTTGGAATACTTTTAAGAAAACACTGTTGTAGAGCTAATCACTATGCATTGTATTTCTTAAAAACAAGTAATTTTAGAACAATGGAAAAATTCCACCCGTTCTCTGAGGTATACCATTTTGGTAAATATAGTCTAAATTACAAGTAGAATTATGCAAATCCTGTTTTTCTTTTCAAATAAATGAAATATTTTATACCAAGGTTGCAATGTTCAAATTAAGAATTTGTTCACATTTACAAAGAAATACTGTATTTAAAAAAGGTGAAAAATTTTAATGGTTAGTTTTTCAGGACAAACATACAATAATATGTTTCCCATATTACTGCTGTTCTCTGGGACATCTTTAAGATTCTGAAACATATTTTATACTATTGAAATGAAAAATTAATGAGATCTCTTATTGAGTCAGACAATGATCTAGCTAAATAAACAAATTTAAACATTCCAAGTTACCATATATTTTAGAATAAGATAACACTTGGATGTTCTTATACCTCTGAGCCTTTCTGTTGTCACATGTGTTATTGGTGACAGTTTATTTAGTAGAAGAATGTATGTTTAAAACAAATAGACATACATTAATAATTTATGTGCACACAGAGCACATATTACTGAAAAGCATTTTCAACCCTTAGGAGATGAAATTCATAATTGATTGTTCTAAAAAGCAGCATAGTATTAACACATACAAAATATATTTCATGGACAAAGCTGAAAATCCTGAGCTCTGACAGCTGAAAGCCTATGCATACTTTCATGCATGTACTTTGCACCTGCTAGAACGGGTAGATGTGAATCGGTTATTTACTCTTTCAGATAATAGAAAGACTAGGGGGCACTCCATGAAGTTAGCATGGGGCACATTTAAAACTAATCGGAGAAAGTTCTTTTTTACTCAACGCACAATTAATCTCTGGAATTTGTTGCCAGAGGATGTGGTTAGTGCAGTTAGTATAGCTGTGTTTAAAAAAGGATTGGATAAGTTCTTGGAGGAGAAGTCCATTACCTGCTATTAAGTTCACTTAGAGAATAGCCACTGCCATTAGCAATGGTAACAAGCTTCTGATTTTTCTATTAAATAAGTTTGTATGCCTTAATGCCTTGGTGTTGGGTCTTCTTATTACCTGTTCTACTTTAACAACATCCACATTTTAGGATATAGTGAAAACAGCTAGCTTATGGTACATTATAATTGTGCCTCTCACAGTCACAGCCTGAATCAGTGAACCTGAGTCAGATATGAACATTCTATGTCTGGGTAATCCAGAAGCCCACTGAGAGTAAAAGCCTTCTCAACCTTAGAGCCACAGAACTGCACTACAGCAGAGGTTCCTAAGCTTTCAGGGAACATGAACCCCTTTTGAGCTTCAAAAACTTTCACAGACCCCCAGACACTGCTCTTTAATTTTTACATACCATAACAAAAGAAATAATGAGATGCATAAAATTTACACACAAGCTCTCAATCACACACATGTTCTATCTCACTTACAAGGAAAACAAAAGAGCGAAGTTATCCCACCAAGGAAATCACATAGACAAAAGGGAAACCCAATTACTAACTTACAAATGGTTGCTCACTTGGTATTTTAAAAAACATTTTAAGTTTTTGAATTTTTGTGTATTTTATATATATTTTTTTATCTGAGACAACTTAATAGTTGAAAAATATTTTAAGGAAAAGTGAACTGCATCAGCAAGCCAGTCAGCTTCTCTCCTAAAGCCTGGAGAGCGCTCGGTCTTCTCAATCACTTGCAGTCACTATAAGTATATCAGATTAAAAAAAAAATATAAAATATACAAAAATTCAAAAACTTAAATTTTTTTTAAAAATACCAAGTGAGCAACCATTTGTAAGTTAGTAATTGGGTTTCCCTTTTGTCTATGCTATCTCACTTACAAACAGGCTCAATCACACACACATGCCCTCTCTCACAGCCACAAGCCAGCCAAAAACATGCTCCATCTCTCTCGCGCTGTTATTGTTTGTAAGGTTTTGGGTGGACCCTTGGACACTGTGGCAGCTGACCACGCCCAAGGGGGGAAGTCCCCGTGAGGGGCCACAGGACAGGCTCAGCTTTGGGACACACAACACAGAGTTTTGATTTAAACTGATTTAAGCTATTTCAATACTACCCTCATAATTGAAGGTTGAGGCCATTCCACCTTCCGATCCAACTGCAATGGGGAAAAGGAAGCAAGTTAATAAAAGTTCCAGGTTGGCAACTACCTGGCAGACAATCAGCATGGATACTGCAGACCTGTAATCTCATTTTCAAAGGGGAAGTACCCATAGAGTTTCCTCTGAAAACTCAGGCCAGTGGGGGAAAGCCAGTACTTTTTACCTGCGTACTTTTCATCTGCTTTAGAAGCATAAGAACATAAGAACATGCCATGCTGGGTCAGACCAAGGGTCCATCAAGCCCAGCATCCTGTTTCCAACAGTGGCCAATCCAGGCCATAAGAACCTGGCAAGTACCCAAAAACTAAGTCTATTCCATGTTACCGTTGCTAATAATAGCGGTGGTTATTATATGTCAACTTAATTAATAGCAGGTAATGGACTTCTCATCCAAGAACTTATCCAATCCTTTTTTAAACACAGCTATACTAACTGCACTAACCACATCCTCTGGCAACAAATTCCAGAGTTTAATTGTGCGTTGAGTAAAAAAGAACTTTCTCCGATTAGTTTTAAATGTGCCCCATGCTAACTTCATGGAGTGCCCCCTAGTCTTTCTATTATCTGAAAGAGTAAATAACCGATTCACATCTACCCTTTCTAGCAGGTGCAAAGTACATGCATGAAAGTATGCATAGGCTTTCAAAATTAAATCTATGCATGTACTTTCCCTATCATAACCTAGCCCTGTACCTTTTTTCTCCACAGGTAAAAGTATGCATGCTGTTCACAGTTTAGTTACTTTTATTCTCAGTGACTGGGGATGGCAATTTTCCAAAGTTTTGAAACGTGCAGTCCCTGAAACTGACCCCCTTTTAGCCTGCATTTTTTTTTTTAAATACTTTTTTTTTTTAATGATTCTTACAAACACATACAGAAAATGATAGTCACAAAACAATTTAGATTTTAGAAAAAGCAAAACAATAATCTGCTTTTGAATGGGAAAAGGCTAAGGAGATCACCCTATCTGTCTGTGTGTTCCCCTAAATAGCTTTTGTGTTTAATATCATAGCCATACCTACCTGTTGTCTTGTCCTCCCTCTTCCTTGATAATTGGTGGTCATCTTTCCCTTCTTCCTTCCTAGACCATGGTGGTCTTCTATCCCTTCCCCTCTCTGTCCAGCATGATTCCTGGGGCTCCTCTCCTTCTTTCCCCTAACAGTCTGCCATCTACATTCACTCCCTTTAACCAGGTCAGTCATGGATTCCTGTCTCCCTCTTTATCTCTTTTCTTCCTTCTTTTCCTGTCTCATTCTCCCTTCTGTCTTTCCCCTCATTCTGCCAACCCCAGTCACATTTCCTTCTTTATTCATTTGAGCGGTTCTGGTGCGGCTCCTTTCTCTCTGTCAAGCCAGTGGCAGAGCACAAGGTAGCAGTGGGAAATATTTCTCATCACTGTGATAACACAGCTTTCCTCTGCTTTTCTTAGTGTGCAGCAGAGGCTGCAGTTTCTGACACCCAGAACTGGCCCCTCTCTTTCCCACATCCTCAAAGTGCAGCAGTGGGCTTTATGATTCTCAAGGGCTGCAATCGGTCCCTGTCTTCCCCACCTCCGCTAAACATGCGATAATGTGGTTTGAGGCTTCTAATGGGTACAAACGCTCCCTCTCTGCCCCTCCTCCTCCTGATCTGTAGCAATGTGGGGTGAAGTTTTCAGGGCCATAATAGGCCCCACTCTTACTCTCCTGGCCTGAAGTAGCAGTTCAACTAATCACAGGTAGCAGCAGCCTGCTCATTAGCTCGCTAGATAAACTTTCTTGTATCCTTTCTGAAGGAGCCCTTGGGATGGTCTCACAGACCTCTAGGGATCCATGGACTCCAGGTTGGGAACCACTGTACTACAGTATCATTACTCTGTTGTATTCTGCAGGAAAAGTAAATTTACTGCATCTAATCTGTAAGTAACTGATGTTTATTTCGATAAGACATACACACACAAGACATGCAAAGGCAATACGGTTTTGGAATTTTCTCTTAACCTACAACTAGCATCTACTGAAAAAAATAAGTGTAGGATGCTCATTTCTGTGTCAATCAAGTCCAGTTATGGGAAAACATTCTTTTTTTTTTATTACTGTGAAATGCCTTCTAAATGGTTTTTCTCAACATTTTGTAAACAGCCTTGTTTTGAAATATATAACTAAGAGCACATTCCCCTAAAAGCATCCAAACAGCTATCAAAAACCTCAAAGACAATTCAGAGCAGCTATAACAGCCAGGAGTTAATTTGGCCAAAAATCCAAGCATTTGGCTGAATGAAGAAAACAGATGCAACTGCAGGATAAATACATTCCAGAGACTGGCATTTCAGCCTAGCAGTTGCCAAAGAATATCCCATATGAGGTCAGTTATGTTGGCTTCAATAATGAAGCACATAAACATAGCTCATGACAAGAAGAATTGCCTACCTCATAAATCATATTGAAATTTGAATTTTTTTTCTAGGTAAATCTTTATTCCGTTCAATACATCTTTCTAACTCCACACAACTACTGTTTTGTTCCTTTATGGTTCAACTTCAAAGCATAAATGTGCTTTTACTTCTACTCAACCGAGGAGGAGAAGGACAAGGTGAAACAATCACCTTTCAGATTATTTGAAGACTGTGTGAAAAGAGAAAGAGGAGGTCCAGAATTTATTCTGCCACAAAGAACATTTACCATTGCAAAATAGTAAGTTTGCTTGCTGTAAACAGTGTTTGCTGTAGACAGTAGGCTGAATTAGTCATGAGTGATGCAATCTGATGGCACTAGAAAGACTCATCTCTTTAGCTTAGTAGAGCTTCTGCTACTGAGCTTGTGCAGGGTTACATCCATTATTGTGGGTCAGGGGGGTTCCCATGGATGCAAACTATACTTTTACATCTAGCCCCGTGACGATCAGGGGGCTAGAGTGTCATGCCATTTTGTCTATCATTCTTTTCAACGCACAATCACTCTCCAAATAGACCATAATACTTAATGATCTTTTAATAGACAATAAGCCAGATATCTGTGCCATCACAGAGACATGGCTTAAGGACTCTGACATTGTCCTCATTAATCAACTACCCACCCAGGACTATGAGATCTACACCATCCCAAGACCCAAGAAACGGGTGGAGTCCTACTCCTAGCTGTCAAGAAGCATATCAAACTCAAACATATGAACATCAACACGTCACCCAAACTGGAGATAGGGCTGTTCAAATCCCAAGAACTGCAACTCTGCCTTGTCTATGCACCCCCAGGTCTCTTAGAACTTAACCTCTCCCCCCTCATTGAATTCATCTCTGACAATATCAACATAGAAATCCCTGCCATTATTTTAGGTGATTTCAATCTACATGTAGACGCTTCCCCCCTCTCATTGTCCTGCGAAACCTTCCTCAACTCTCTCCATGGTATGGGCTATAATCAACTCATCTCTGCCCCTACTCACAGAGCTGGGCACACCCTAGATCTCATTTTCATTAACTCCTGCATTCAATCCACCAACACACCATCATGCTCTCCTGTTCCTTGGTCAGACCTCTCCCTCATTGAAACCTCACTCTCGATAAAGACATGCATTGAACATAAGCCTTCCACTACCACCATTATATACAGAAAATCTTGCCCCAGCGAAGATTTGATTTCCGCCTTCTCCAAAGCTCTGCCAAACCTTGAATGTACCAACCCCAATACTGCCCTCACGTCATGGAACAATCTTACCCTCGACATTACAAATGAACTGTGCCCTATCACCAAATGAGAACTGAACCCTTCCGCTAAAAACCTAAAACCTTGGTACAACTCTGATCTAAAACAAATGAAAAATACTACTAGACAGAAAGAAAGAGCCTGGTGCAAAGACCCCTCGCCTCATAAAGCCTCTTCCTTCAAATCTGCCCTACACCAGTACAGACTCGCCACCCTTAATGCCAAACGCGACTTCTATGCGTTCAAAATTCATGACTACTCCTCCAACCCAAAAGACCTATTTTCCTACGTTGCTGAACTAACCAAATCTGCCCCTCACCCAATACCTGATAGCAAAGCTAACAGTAAATGTGAAGAATTGGCCCTCTACTTTCACAATAAGATAGCAAACATCCTCCGTAGATTCCCCTCCAACACCCTCCCCTCTCTCCTCGGGTCCCTGGCCCTACATCCGTCTCCCTAGACGCCCTCGACCCTACCTCCTCCAAGGAAATTTAATCTATCCTCAAAAAGATTAAACCTGCTACCCATCCCACCAACACCATCCCGACTAAAACCCTCCTCGCAATACCCAATATCATAGCCAAACCCCTAGCCGAAATTATAAACTGCTCCCTCTCCACAGGTATCGTCCCGGACCCCCCTTAAGCACGCAGTGGTTAAACCAATTCTTAAGAAACCATCGCTAGACCCTAAGGACCCAGCTAATTTTTGACCCATATCCAATCTCCCTTTCATCTCTAAAATCTAAAAGTAGTCAACTCCCAACTATCTGATCACCTCGAAAACAATAAGATACTCCACCCCTCCCAATTTGGTTTCCGTAAACATCTGAATACTGAAACTCTCCTTTTCTCCCTTACCGACTACCTACTCAGAGGCATGGATCAAGGACATTGCTACATCCTTGCCCTACTGGACATCTCTGCTGCTTTCGATACTATAAGCCATTCCCATCTACTTTCCCGCCTTTCAGACATTGGCCTCTCTAGCTCAGCTCTCCAGTGGTTCACCTCCTACCTTTCTAACAGACAATTCTCTGTTAAAATTGGCAATGCTGAATCCACCTCCCATGCACTCTCTCAAGGAGTTCCCCAAGGATCCGCCCTCTCATCTACCTTTTTCAATATCTACCTTACGCCACTCTGTCAACTCCTTTCCGGCCTTGGCCTCAAATTCTTTCTGTACGCTGATGATGTGCAAATCATCATACCCATTCTAGACTCTTTATCCGATGCCCTAAAACTCTGGAAGAACAGCCTTTCCGCCATTAATACCCTTCTATCTAACTTCCACCTTGCGCTGAACCCCTCCAAAATGGAACTGCTTCTTATCTCACAACACCTACCCCCCAAACCTGCCTTTGCTAATGACCCTGCATACAACACCTTCCCCACTCAGCACTATGCCCATAGTCTTGGAGTTCAGATCGACCAACAACTGAACCTAAAAAAACATATTAATGCAATCCTCAAGGAAGGCTTCTATAAGCTCAATGTCATAAAAAAATTAAAACCACTGCTCCACACCAGCGATTTCCGTACCGTGGTCCAGACTACCCTCTCATCTAAAATGGACTATTGTAACTCACTCTTCCTAGGCCTCCCCTTCTCCACCTTAAAACCCCTCCAAATGCTGCAAAATGTGATTGCTAGGACTATCTCCAACTCATAAACATGAACATATCACCCCCATCCTCAAGGATTTACATTGGCTCCCTATCCCCTCTCGTATCCTATACAAAACCCTTAATATTATACACAAAGCCATATACACCCACAACTCCGACTGGCTAGACGAACCATTCCAATATACTCGCTGCAACCGCCCCACTAGAACCACCACCAAAGGGTCCCTCCATGTACCCTCCCTAAAAAAGGCACACCTTACAACTACCAGGGAACGTGCCCTTTCAATAGCCGGACCCACACTCTGGAATACACTACCTACAACCCTCAGACTTGAGCCTATTGCTACTAGATTCAAAGCGAATTTGAAGACCTGGCTCTTCAAACATGCTTACCCACAATAGGTTCCTGCCCTCTTTCTCCTTAATCCCATCCAGTCCTTCTGTATAAGGATTTTTAGCATTGTATAACATTCCGTTACTTTGTTACACTATATTACTACTACGATTTTACTGTTGCTATGTTCCTTTTTGCAAATGTTATGCCTTTTTAACTCAGCAGTTTTTCTGCTTGCTTTCTTAGTTCATTTTGTAACTTGGTTCCTTTCTTCCCATCCCCGTAACCTGTTATTTGTAAATTTTCATCCTTTAGTTCTAATGTAAACCAATATGATGTTGCTACTAATATCGGCATAAAAAAAAGTGTTACATAAATAAATAAATAGATAAATGATGAATATTATGTTGTGAAACACTTTCATTGTATTTTACTGTTTATGCCATATATAAATGTATTAAATAAATAAACATTTTTAGACAGTGAAAATTTCAATACAAGGTAGAAATGCCAGGAGAATCAATTCTAGTGATAACAGCTCTGTCCTTATGCCTTGTCTCATAAAAGATAAAAAAAAGTAAACACAAGTTGTCACATATATTATGAAGTTTCTTTTTGTTTAGGTAATATTTCTTCTCATTATTTTATGATGGAGCAGTAACATAAATAAAGCTATGTGCAAAGGGGCTTCTAACCCTACAAAGATGCCCTAGTAAAATATATTTATGCAATCAAATATAGTACAAGTAGGTACACAATCTCTGGGTAAAAGTCACGTTACACAAAGTAATCTTCGGGTTGTGCATGTGATTTTTATTTACACTGTGAGCTTTTAATGATGTTCCATGTGTGATATTATCAATTAGTACTTTTTAACTGTTAAATGCATTAACAAAGATACCAAACAAAAATGTAATTTGTAGATCAAGCAAATATGTCCTGGGACTCTTAGAACATGTGTAAAAATGCAATTCAAAGTAATAACTTTTACAATGTGATTTTTATCACCAGAGCAAAACTTTTAATGGCCAAGTAACTTAGAACAGCAGACTAATCTAATTTAAATAATGCCTATGTTGAAATGTACCACAACATGAACAACATATGATATGCTAGAGCAGCAAAATAACTCAACACAGAACTAAATTTTAGGAACACAGGGTATTGTTTCCATGTCCAGGCTTCTATCATATACACAGCATACTGTAAACAAAAAAAGTTGTTTAAAAACAGCAGATTTTTTAAGTGATAAACCCCCCCCCAAACCAAAAAAACCTTATTAATTTAAAATTTTAAAGAATCATTAAAATGTTTGCCTTTTTCTTGCCTCATTTTCTCTAACAACACAAATAGCATGCTTGTGTGGCTCAGGACCCTTTGCCAGCCAGGAGAGCTTGGGGAAGGTCTCTCAGTGCCACACTACAGAAGGCAGGGCCTGCCACAGCAGTAGCAGCCATCTTCTCTCTCTACCTGAGCTTGAACAGGTAGGCCTGAGCCCTATTGGATCCATCAGACATTAGACTCGATGCAGAGTCTGCTGAATGCAACACTATGACATCAGCCATAAGGCTGACTTTGTCAGCTTCATTTCAGCAGAAACTGTCCCCACCCGAATTTTTGGCTGAAAAGTAATAAAAGTAGGCAAGTGGCAACCTTTGCTGCAACTCTTCCCAATAAAAGTTTGGGAATATTGTTTCACTACTGCAGTGTTACACTACATGGAAACAAAACTGCCACTGTAGTGTATATATCATTTTATGTGGTGCCCAATACTAGGGTGTCTTATAACAATACAGGGATATTACTTTTATTTTATTTTCTGGTTTTTCTTATTCCAGTAGAATGAAGTTAAGACTTAAGGGTTGAGTTAACATGATTCTTAAGATCATGCATACCTTATTCATTTAAAAGGGAAGTTTCCAAGTAAATACATTATGGCATACCATACAGTAATGGTGAAATGATTTCAATGGTAGAAGACTGCTAGAAATCTAGTAAAAACTGCTAACAGTTCTACCAGTCACTAGCAATCAAACGATAGACCAAAACTTTATTTTCAGTTTTCTGCTGACTTGAACATATTTTACTGTTTTTGTCTATTCATGATATTGCAGGATATGATTTGTGGGTTGTTTTTTTTTTTTTTTAAATAAAATTCACTAAATCATACAGCAAAACCCCCACTATCTGAGGTGCATGGGAAGTAGTCCATGCTGGTTAATTGAATGTGCTTGATACACTAAGTAACAGGCTAAATGGAACAGAAGGGGAAGGAGTGATGCAAGAGTGGACAGAGTACAAAGCTACTGTGCTTCCTAATGTTGATTAGTATTTTGTTTAAATGTTCTTGGCAGCAGTTTAAAAGAAGCCCTGCTGCTAAATGCTGATGAGTTGAGTTTTCCAGTTGGTTGCATGCAGAATAATGGGGCTTTTACTGTATATGCTAAAAAAAATTTTTTTTAAATGATTGTTCCAGACTGTTGTGAAATACTAAGATATATGTGTCAATATGAGGGAGGGGGTCATCTTTTCAGTGTACGGTGGAATATTTTTAAGCACAAAAATTACTCAGCACATAATTTTAGCTGCACCATGGATTATGTTTTCCTTTGTAAATACAAATTCTAATCTTTCATATGGACTCAGCATAGTTCTTTAGACCCAACGCTAATCCACTCTGCTCATAGGCCACGTACTGAGTGGATAAAATTGTATGCTCATTTGCAGAAAGTAACACAGCTACAGCTGTGCCTTAATTTTAGAACAAGGGGATGCTAATCTGATTCATATTAAAAACAGAAAAAATCTCCACTTGATGGGAAAATCTTAATACAAATAGAAAGAAACAATAATCCACCTCAATATATCAATATAATTGAAACAATTGCTTAATCTACTCAAACAAAATATAGAAAGGTAAGCGGTGGTAGTTTTATATATTCATAAATCATGGTACCAATCCAGGTTACCTAGTAGCAGAAAGTTATGATCATTAAATAACCACCAGCCACCCTTAATTTAGAAATTGCAGTACCACAAACATTTTTTTTTCCAAAAAGAACTTTTGCATTTAAAATGTGTGCTATATAAAGCTTCACATACAATTCTTTGATAAACTACTTGCTAACGCTGTCACTGAACTGTATCTGAAGCTTTATATAGCACAAATTTTAAATTCAAAAGAATTCTTTTTGAAAAACATTTTTTGTGGTACTGCAATTTCTATATTAAGGGTGGCTGGTGGTTAGTTAATGATCATAACTTTCTGCTACTAGGTAACCTGGATGGTACCATGATTCAGGAATATATGAAACTACCACAGCTTATCTTTCTATATTTTGAGTAGATTAAGCAATTGTTTCCACAGTTATAGTGATATATTGAGATAGATGGGGCACATTTAAAACTAATCGGAGAAAGTTCTTTTTTACTCAACGCACAATTAAACTCTGGAATTTGTTGCCAGAGGATGTGGTTAGTGCAGTTAGTATAGCTGTGCTTAAAAAAGGATTGGATAAGTTCTTGGAGGAGAAGTCCATTACCTGCTATTAAGTTCACTTAGAGAATAGCCACTGCCATTAGCCATTAGCAATGGTAACATGGAATAGACTTAGTTTTTGGGTACTTGCCAGGTTCTTATGGCCTGGATTGGCCACTGTTGGAAACAGGATGCTGGGCTTGATGGACCCTTGGTCTGACCCAGTATGGCATTTTCTTATGTTCTTATGTTTTTTTCTATTTCATATTAAAAACAAGCATTATGATGAAATATTTCAAAATTTTCAACCAGATTTCCCAGGCTCACAGCAGCATCACTGACATGAGGGAAATTAATCTCACCAAAGTAAGTTGTTTTGGCAAGAGATGGTTGAATCATTAAGTGGTGCCTAGGACCAAGACCCAACATCTTTCCCCCTCTCATCAGATATTGCTTTTCTCTCGCAGGAATTCTAAACTGGCAAAGGATCTCTCAATAGTGTTTTTTCTCAATACTGATATTTCCATGGCGGGTACAGAACTGAATGTTCAGTTTTACAAATGTAAATATCTTACACTCTGTCTTCATAGATATGTGTATAAATACATATGTAGATATACACTGTACAGCAGAAATCAATTGTATGTGGATACAGATATACAAAATTTATAGAAATAATGTTATAGTTCTACAGCAAAAATCAATACCTTTACAACCTTAATCAAGGGAGGGAAAATTAAGAAACGTTCAGAGAAATAATCATGGTTTCTTACTCATAGTATCTGATGAATAAATGTCAATGGTGAGATTCAACCTTATGTTTCTAGATTTCACAACACTGTACTTTTACTATTAGGTGACAGTGCCATCTTGTCTATATTTACAATCTTTACAAAATTACTATCAGACAAGAAAAATGACAAAAAGGAAAAAAAATTCGAAGTATTCAGAAACATCAATTAAAGACAGCATAAAACTGAATGCATCTAAACAGGCCACAATTAAGGGTGAAAGAAAAATAAGCAAGCTTGAAATATAGGTAACAAAAAATTATAATAATAATAAAGGAAAAATAATTATTGTGGCTGATACCTAAGCTAAAATATTTATTTAAACAGCACTTCCAGACACCATTAGTACAGCAGGGGGTTCAACTGACTCAGGTGATGGAAGAACAATAGTCACATTCTGAGAAATGAAATTAGATGTTGGTGGTCAGAAATCCCATACTGAACATTTTGATGTATTACCATACACTTACAAGGAACATGTAAAACAAAAGTAGCTCCTTGGGGATTACATACTGTCACGAGGACACAAATGTTTTCTACTTCTCTTTTGTGAATCTACACAATTTAGAAAATACCTAAATTTTCTGACCTAAAAAGGTAATCTTTATATTTAAAGATTGAGTGCAACTGTGGGCTATAACATTGCATGGGATGACTCTTCCTTTTGGAAGTCTTCAAGGATAGCCATAAAATTGAGGCTATAATTATCTGCAGGGATCCTGTGAATCAAGTCTTTTTGCTGCTCTTTTAACACTCCAATATGTATAAAAGAGTTTCAGAAGAAATGTTCACAAATTTTCCTTGTATAAGTCTTCAACATAACAAAAGAAAATACAAGGGATGGGAAATTTATAAATCTAAGATTTATGCTCCTAGCAGCACTTTTTAACTATTATATTTTCCTATTTAGAGCCCAGTTATACTTAATCAGAGCAATTTTAGATGCCTATATTGATGTCTCCTATTTCTTACCTTTAAACAATAACTAGTCAAAATTCACATTAACAGGACCTGAAGCAATACAACACAAATCATTAACTCTTCCAGACAGTGAGCTATCTGCACAATAGCCACCTACAATTTTCTCAACTGATCTTATATATTCCTTTGGTGGCCTCCTACAGTACAGATCTTATACAGAAATGCAACCTGATTCCCCCTAAATATTATTGCGGCCCAAGAACTACAGAAATCAGTTCTTTGTTACCATGAGAAAAATACTTGCATCTGAGGCTTCAGGCCTGTTCTCCCTGTAGACAGCTTGCAAGAAAAGGAAAAATTAATACTTACCTAATAATTTGATTTCCTTTAGTGATGGGTAGATCAATCCCAACGAGTGGGTTATGCACCTCTGCCAGCAGATGGAGAAGGAGAAAAAGCTGACATCACGGCCATATAGTCCCGCCCCATCAGTCCGCCAGTATTCTCTGAAAAAGCCAAACTGTGGACAAACTGATTATACATGAAGATTATCTTAAAAAGACAAACATTCATGTTTCTCAGCTAACAGGAACACTGAAGTCAGTCATGAAAGGAACATATCTAACAGACTAAGGGGCTAGAGAAATCACTTACCAGTTGACAATAAAGAGCAGGAATTAAACTCTGCATAGCTTGCCCTAAGAAAGACTAACTACCAATTCAAACACCGGCAGCTGAGGGCAGGTTTGAGATTGACCTACTCATCACTAAAGAAAAGGAAAGTATCAGGTAAATAGTAATTTCTCCTTCCATTGGGGCGGATTTTAAAACGAGTGCGAATAGCCTACTTTTGTTTGCGCTCCAGGCGCAAACAAAAGTACGCTGGATTTTAGTAGATACGTGCGGAGCCGCGCGTATCCGCTAAAATCCTGGATCGGCGCGCGCAAGGCTATCGATTTCGTATAGCCGGCGCGCGCCGAGCCGCGCAGCCTACCCCCGTTCCCTCCAAGGCCGCTCCGAAATCGGAGCGGCCTCGGAGGGAACTTTCCTTTGCCCTCCCCTCACCTTCCCCTCCCTTCCCCTACCTAACCCACCCGCCCGGCCCTGTCTAAACCCCCCCCCTTACCTTTGTCGGGGGATTTACGCCTCCCAGAGGGAGGCGTAAATCCCCGCGCGTCAGCGGGCCTCCTGCGCGCCGGGACGCGACCTGGGGGCGGGTCCGGAGGGCATGGCCACGCCCCCGGGCCGCCCCGGGCCGTAGCCACGCCCCCGGGCCCGCCCCCGGAACGCTCCCGACATGCCCCGAAAACGCCGCGCGGTTCGGGCCCGCCCCCGACACGCCCCCTCCGAAAACCCCGGGACTTACGCGAGTCCCGGGGCTCTGCGCGCGCCAGTAGGCCTATGTAAAATAGGCTTCCCGGCGCGCAGGGCCCTGCTCGCGTAAATCCGCCCGGTTTTGGGCGGATTTACGTGAGCAGGGCTCTGAAAATCCGCCCCTTAGTGTTTAGGTAGGTCAATCCCAATGATTGGGATATGCCAAAGCTAACCTCGAAAAGGGTGGGAGGCTGCCAGCGGTCCAAACAATACCACATGTGAAAATGCGGTGACCTCCCTAGCTCTAACATCCACACGGTAATGCTTGGAGAAGGTGAGGAAAGATGACCAAATCACCACGTGGCATATTTCAGTAGGCGACAACAAACAAAGTTTTCCCCACGATACTGCCTGACCCCACGTGGAATGCTGTCTTAATCTGTCTTAGTAAGGCAAATTCAGCAGCCACACAGGCTGTCATGATGACTTCCTTAACCCAGTGGGCAACTGTTGCCTGTTTCGCCGGTGCTCCTTAGTTACTTCCATCAAGCCCAGCATCCTGTTTCCAACAGATGCCAAACCAGGCCACAAGAACCTGGCAATTACCCAAACACTAAGAAGATCCCATACTACTGATGCAATTAATAGCAGTGGCTATTCCCTAAGTAAACTTGATTAATAGCCCTTAATGGACTTCTCCTCCAAGAACTTATCCAAACCTTTTTTGAATCCAGCTACACTAACGACCCAAAGAAGAGAAGAAATTACAACAGAATGAGTCCCTGACGTAACAGATCCATCTGATATGGTAGCCTGAAGGAACTGTCCACCAGACGTCTCTGGAGATCGGCATACCATGGCCTTCAAACCCAATCCTGAACCAGCAAAAAAACTATGTTGATTTCACATGTAAACTTTCTGAGCCAACCTGCTTATCAGATGCCAGGGGGAAAAGCATATAGCAGGGCAATGTATGGCCAATTCCTGAAGAAAAGCATTTATGCCCATCACTTCTGGGTTCTGCCTGTGACTGAAGAAGGATGGAACCTTTGCGATGTTGAAGTTCACCAACAGGCCTAGATCTGATAGGCTCCAGAAGTTCACCAGGAGCAGAAAGGCCTTGTCTGCCAGCTCCCATTCTCCTAGGTCCAAGTTTCTCCTGATGAAGAAATAGGCTCTGATGTTCTTTCTGGCCATAAGAAAGGCAGATATGCATAGGAGAAACTGCTCTAGCCGCTCAACGAATCACCGGCACATCAACCGAACCGCTCATGCTTCCAGTTTGTTGATGTTCCACCACCAGTCTGCTGTATTCCAGCACCATTATACCACCAACTCCTGACAGTGAGCCCCCCTAAGTCCAGAGGCTTGCATCTTTTGTAACAACAAATCCAGCGTAGTCAGGGACATTTGTTTCATAAGATGATCCGCCTGTAATCACCAGTCCAACTGAGATCTCACCTTTAATAGAAGGAACAGCCTCGCCATATAGGTCTTTGACTGTGGACTCCAACAAGAGATTGAAGGGCGCTAGCCATTAACCCCTGGACCGGTAGAAAAGATCCCCTCACCCAGTCAGACAAACAAAGTTCTGCAGGGATCGAAGCTGCAGCATCAGGGTATGGATCAGAGACTGGGGTAGGAATACTCTGCCCTACCTCGTTTTGAACCGAACCTCAAGATACTCCAGGGTCTGAGACGGCTACAAATCATTCTAAGTCAGATTCACCACCGAACCTAATTCCTGTAGCAAGGAACCACCCTGTGGGAAGTGGGAAGACTCTCTTCCATGGTTTTAGTATGAATCAACCAGCCATCCAGAGAGGGGAGAACTAGAATGTGGCCCTTGTGGAGATCTGCCGCTACCACCACCATGAGCTAGGAAAAAGGTCCCGGGCACCACGGCTAGCCTGAAGGCAAGACCTGAAACTGGTAAAGACGATCCAGAATAGAAAAACGAACCACTGATGTTCCCAACGGATGGGAATATATATCCAGGTCCAGAATGAGCCTTCTTTCTTAGGCATGAGCAAATAAATGTATATCTCTGCAATTTGAAAATGGGAATTACCACTTTCAGGTTTAACAGCCATTGTAACATCACTGCCACATCTACCCTCTGCTGAGGGGCGTAAGAAAGACCATGAAGACATTTGGAGGAATGTGAAGAAACTCTAGAGCATACCCATCTCAAAAAGCTTCAAGAACACATTGATCCGAAGTAATCTGGAACCACCTGTGTAAAAATGGGATAGACGCCACCTATCTCCTGAACCAATAGGTGAGCCTGCAAACCTTCATTGAAAGACCGAAGGGCTCCACCTCAGGAGTCCATATCCTTTCAAGGTCCTCAGGGGTGAAAGGATTGAGGTCTGCGGAAGGGACCTCTAGGAAAAATCTCCTCTATAAGGCCAAAAATGCCTCAAAGGCTTTGCTTTAGGATCGCCTCAATCCTCCTATTCTGAGCATCCTTCAGTGCTGTACCTCCTTCTACCGGGATGGTGGTACGGTTCATGACAGAACACACCAAGACATCCACTCTAAGGAAATGCAGCTACTCTTTGTTCTGCAGATCCAGGGGTATAAACCTGCCAAGATGACTCTTCCTTTAAAGGACGCCCCTGGTGCATGTCATTCCAGATCAGTCAACTCCTGGAGTGCAACCCGGAGGGGAAAGAAACAAGAAGCCTTGCATAAAGTACCAAAACAGGAACTTTCTTCTGTATTCCCAAGGAGCCAGTCCCAGCCACTTAGAGGGTCTTCAATGCTTGAGAAACCAAACCCGGCAACTTATTTTTAAGAAAGAACGAAGTAGAATTCGATTTGGCTCCAAAGGTGTGGAAATGTTCCACATTAGATATATACTTATTTCTCACTGAATGTGGGACATATAGAACAAATTTACTGTATTAATCCAGCAACCATCATACTGTACTAGGTTCTTGGAAATGTACCAGGTAACCCTTAAGAGCTGAAAGCTTCTACGTGCAAAAGGGTATAATCATCGGTTGCTTGTATATATAAGCTTGTATATGTAAGTATATATGTGTTTATAATTGGTTTTTCTCACAATAGGAGGATTTTTTCAAATACAGTATTGCCACATCACCATCAACATTGATTCACCTGCATTCGAGCTTAGTCAGTCATGGCACTTGACTGTGGAGCCAGGCAGAGAAGGACTTGGAATACACAGACCAAGCTTAGTAAGCACTGCTGATGATACAGAAGACCTGCCCTGGAAGAAAGGTCCATTCCAGGCCCCAAAGACTCAAACCTGACATCCTGAGTCTTAGTGGCTTGTAACAACTTGGCCTGTTATCAATCAAGGGAGGGATACCCTCTGAAAGGGGGAAATCGTCCCATACACCCAGGCATCGCTGACACAGGCTTAAAGAAAGCTGTGGCTGAATGACCCTGAAGTGGTATGCAACACAATTAGATAAGTATTTAGGCTGCCTTGCCACGGGTGCCATAGTTGTAAGCATGCAGCACGGTCAAAGTTCACGCTTGGAATATGCATGCATAAAACCCGTGTTCAAAATGGACGCAAAAAAATTGTGCGCACATGAATATGCATAAGCATACACGCCTAGGCCACACATCCAACTAGGCACTCAGTACACCAAGCCGCCTAAGCAGGATGCATAAACGGGCGTATAGACGGGCGCTGAGCAGCCTATAGCACAAAAATGCACGCAAACACCTTGTGTCCTACCACGCGCTCAAAAAGGAAGAAGCCTGCGAGGGTGGCCTAGCTAAATGGCTGCTCAACCCGCCATACTTGCACTGCCTTACAACTCAAGAAACTCTTGAAAGATGTGAGCAGGCTAGCCTATGATTTTTTTTTGTTTTTAATAAGAAAATGTTCATCTGAGCTCAACTCTCCATGGCTGAGAGCAGGAATGGGTTCCGGCTATGCAGGGGGGGGGGGGGGGGGGGGGGAGTCCACACCACCAAACCTCTCTCAGCCTACAACCACTAATCACACGCTAGGGCCAGGCCAGGACCCTCAAGGCTGCCGGACTGAAGCACTCTATTGAGGGAGAGACCACACAGTATTCCTCAGGAGGCTAGTGGTTCTATATAGCCATTTTGTCCCCAAAAGACGTCATGATGTGGCATGCAGCACAAATGGGTTGGTGCTTAGACTTCTTTGCTATGGGCACCATGGTGGTAACTGCCTAGATTATGCGTGTATAAAATTCACGCCCAAAATGGACGCACACAAAAATGTGTGTGCAAGTATATGCGCGCATCCAACTCAGCGCTCAACTAGGTGCCCACCACTGCTTGATTGCACCACTAAGCCCACTGACGGCCCATCACGATAAAAGACATGACTTTCCCTCACGGCCTACTATGCGCCAAAAAGTTAGAAGCCTGGAGTGGGGCCTAGCCACATGGCTGCTCAACCTGCTGAGCCTGCACTACCACCTCACTTCATAGAATTCCCCAGAAATATGAGTGGGACAATCGAACACCAAGATAACGGACCCTTTCTTCTCTTTTCCTCTCGCAGCTGTACTTTTTTTTTTTTTTTTAAATAGCAAAAAACTTTTTACTTGAGCTCAGCCTTCCTTGGCTGAGCAGAAATGGGTCCCGGCTATGGGGGGGAGAGGGCTAAAACCTTCACTGCCGAGCCTCTCTTGGAAAAAGGACCCAGCTACAGGGGGGAGAGGGCTAAGGCCTTTACCACTGAGCCTCTTTTGGCTTGCAACCACTATTGGAATTTCTGGTCCATGGCAGTCAAGGTTACCAGACTGAGGGCACTCTACTGAGGGAGGGACCAAATGGTATCACCTCAGGAGGCAAGCAGTGCTCTTGTCTTTCCATTATCTCTTTTTTCTCTCTTTTTTTATTTTACTCACAGGCACTCCCCTGAAGGGAAATGCATGTCTACCATCTGCTGGAGACAGAGAATACTGGCGGGCTGATGTTGGGGCGGGACTATATGGCCGTGACATCAGCTTTTGCTCTATTTCCATCTGCTGGCAGAGGTGCATAACCCACTCGCTGGGTTTGACCTACCCGAATGCTAAGGAATACAGCCATTATTATTTCTAACTGGGCAAAAATTCCAATTGTTTGTAGATTCTGGTTTGGCCTTGGATTTTGGAAACAGCAAAGAGGGAAAGAGTATCTTTCTACTGGAATTAAGATGTTTCAGCTGTGAGACAGACTGACTAATCTTCATTATATGAGCTGGGAATAAGCAGATATGAAACAATTAGAATATCTTCATTGGGTTAGCAATAAACTAGATATAGGTGAAAAGTTAGGAAGAATATTGTAATAACTGTTTACTTTTCTGAGATTATATGTGCTAGATGGCAGTATAAACTAGATAATTCTGAGATGATATTACCAGTTTCCAATTAATATCAGATCACTATAGTGAAGTCAATGGATATGGGTGTACCTAAGATGCTAGCTTCTTACCACATATGGAAACTTAGAATGAAAAGCAGATATTAGGTAAATATATGATTTAACTTGAATATAATGCATAACACAGAAAAGATTTCTGCTTTTTACTCTCCCTCTCTCTCATTATGCTTTCGCAATAAGAACTCTCTATCACATTTGCTGTAATAGATTTGCTATAATTGACAAGCTCCTGATAATAAAATACATAATAATTATTCTATGAAGAACGTTTTCTTGAGATATCTAATCAGAGAGAGGAGCCTGGCAGACAGAATCATATATACAGGGGATTTACGATTTTATATCTTCAGTCCAGCCAGATGATACACTTTGCTTAACCCCACTTTCTCCTTACTCTGTTGATACATCTTTACTGCTACAGAGGCCCTTTCATTGCCTTTCATTCCTGTATCCTTCACACTCAAGGACACTCTCAAATCCACTGTTTTGGCACTCTATCCTCTAGTGTTAACAATCCAAAATCATCACTGGAGAAAAGATTTGCATCATAGCACCATCCAAACTAGTTTTACCTGCTGACAGAGGGCTGGGGAGGGGGAGGAAAAAACCTGTGGGCTCAAGAAGATTTCCAGGCCTGTTATCATGGAAGTTTATTCTGAACTCCATAGCTGTAAGGACAGGTTGGACTTTTTACTAGTTCCTGGCTGAGTAATGAATTGCTCCCTAACTCCATGGGTACTAAGCACAGATACAGAGGGGTAAGTCCAGGTTTTTCCCATTGACTTTACTTTTGAAGTAAACATATCTGAAGAAAATTGAGATAGGAGTAAAATTCAAGGGTCAGAGAGGGTTAGGCTTCAGCCATCTTACTTCCAATAATGCCATCTTAAAAGATAAATTCTTACCAGTGACTACTGCACTATTTAAAATTCAATAGGATCGCAGACCTCAGTAACTAATATCTGAACTTACAAATGCTTGACTAACTGCTCTCACATCTTATATTTAGGGTAATAAAGTAAACTTTTAGAAAGCTGGTAATGGGGTAACAAAAATCTTCACAGGGCAACATAAAGACAACTAGTCCTTCCATAAGTGTTCTATTGGAGAAGTGTGCAAGCTGTTTATTCTCGAATTCAGTGGAAGTCACATGGGGTGGAATTTTCAAAACTGTCCACATCGGTGCATAGTCCACAGGCTTTTTTACCCAAGGACTTTGCATAAGTTTTCAAAGAGAAAATATATGCATACTTTCCCTATGAAAATTGCCTCAGGAAAGAGTACCTGCAGACATTAAAACCTGCTTGCTTTGTACTTTTTCCTAAGGAAAGCAATATATTTAGTTTAAAAAATGGAAAACTACGCATGTTGTTGCTTTCCCCGAACCTCTGAGATGAAGTCCACACAATGTGGGTTGAACAACATACATAGTTTTACCCACATTGAGGAGAGGCAATTTTCAAAAAGCCACTTTATGAGGGTAAATCAGCAATTTCTTAACAATGTAGTCTATGAAAATTGTATTATTATTATAAAATATTTAAAGAGTGTATGTATTTTAGTTTTTAATTCAAACTAGAAGAGTTTTCAATTATGGAGAACTCTGCTTGGAAAAAGGCAAGCATTCCAGTTTCTAAACTGTAAATAGCCAAGTTCCTTAATAGATTAAAAATCAGGGTCTATATCTGCTATGAAGTTAATCCCCATAATCTCACAGTAAATTGGTAAACTCTTGTAGGACACAGATGAAGTTCTTTACTTTTGTAATAATACAGCGACATTAGCTGTAGACATGCCTTGATGGATCCATCCAAAAAAAGTCTTAGAAACATGACCTTATTCTTTATTTCATCAGTTATATAAAGCAGGTCTTCAGATATAACTGAGATTTTTATGCTGTATATGTAAGACTCCTGTATGACGTAACTCATATCTGCTCACTAGTAACATTTCCCCTTTCTTACACATTTATTTACTGCACAGTAAAACGTTTTAGGTTAGTATGTCTTTCAGTAGATAACATCATTAGATAAAGTTTTCCTATTGTCTGTTGATGTTATCTCCTGAAAGTCATCTGGAGTGATGCATTCCATTGCAACTGCATTTTCTTACTGGCAGGCTATCTTGTGGGGAAACAGGGTACTAGACACTTCTAATCAACATGGTTTTTCACCAAAAGAAGGTTTTGTCAGATGAATCTAATCAAGTTCTTTAGTTAGATGACCAGAGAGTTGGATCAGGAGAGAGGGTTAGATGTAGTATACTTGGATCAGTAAGGCCCTTGACATGATTCTGCATAGGTAACTTACAAACTGAGAGTTCTTGGTGTGGGTCCTAAACTGACTGACTGGGTTAGAAACTGGTTGAATAAGAGGTGACAAAGTGTGGAGGTAAATGAAATTCACTCTAAAGAGAGAATTATTATTAGAAGTGTGCCACGAGGATTGATTCTTGGACCGGTTCTTTTCAACATTTTTGTAAGCAATAATGTGGAAGGACTATTGGGAAATATTTGTATTTTTGCAGATGATCCAAAAATCTGCAACATAGTAGAGACCCATGAAAGTATGGAAAGCATGAGGAGGGATACAATGAAACTTGAGGAATAGTCTAGAATCTGACAGCTTTGATTTAATGCTAAAAAATGCAGAATTGTACATTTGGGCTGCAAAAATCTAGGAGAATGATACAGTATAAGAGGCAAAATTCTATCCATGAAATAAAAGCAGCATCTGAGGATGATCCTATCTGATGATATCAAGGTGGCCAAACAGGTGGATAAGGTAACAGCAAAAGCTAGAAAGATGTTTGGGTGCATAGGGAGAGGAATGATCAGCAGAAAAAAGGAGGTGATATTGTCTTTGAATAAATCTCTGGTGAGAACTCATATGGAACATAATATGTAAAATTATACAGACTGCACCTTTTAAAGGATTTAGATAAAGAGAACAGCTAATAAAATGGTCAATGGTCTTCACTGTAAAGTGTACGGAGAGAGACTTAAAATCTTCATAAGAACATAAGATATGCCATACTGGATCAGACCAAGGATCCATCAAGAAGAGTATCCTGTTTCCAACAGTGGCCAATCCAAGTCACAAGTACCTGGCAAGTACCCAAACATTAGATAAATCACCAGCTACTATTGCTTATTAATTACCGTAATAGCAGTTTATGGATTTTTCCTCCAGGAACTTATCCAAACCTTTTTTGAACCCAGTTACACTAACCACATCTTCTGGATGAAATGAATTCCAGAGCTTAAATATGCGCTGAGTGAAAAAGAATTTTCTGCGATTTGTTTTAAATGAGCTACTTGCCAACTTCATGGAGTGCCCTCTGATCCTTCTATTATCTGAGAGAGTAAATAACCGATTTACATTAACTTGTTCAAGTCTTTTCACGATTTTGTAGACTTCTATCATATCCCCCTCAGTTGTCTCTTCTCCAGATTGAACAGCCCTAACTTCTTTAGCCTTTCTTCATAGGGCAGCCATTCCATGCCCCTTATCATTTTGGTCGCCATTCTCTGCATTTTCTCCAGTGCAGCTATATCCTTTTTGAGATGTGGTGACCAGAATTGCACACAGTATTCAAGGTGCGGTCTCACCATGGAGCGATACAGAGGCATTACTAAATCCTCCGTTTTATTTGCCAATCCCTTCCTAATAATTCCTAACATTCAGTTTGCTTTTTTGATCGCCACAGCACACTGAGCCGGCGATTTCAATGTATTATCCACTATGATGCCTAGATCTCTCCCCTGGGTGCTAACTCCTAAGATAGAACCTAACATTGTGCAACTATAGCAAGGGTTATTTTTCTCTATATGCACCACTTTGCACTTATCCACGTTAAATTTTATTTGCCATTTGGAAGCCCAATCATCCAGTCTCGCAAGGTCCTCCTGCAATTTATCACAATCTGCTTGAGATTTAACTATTTTGCATAATTTAGTGTCATCTGCAAATTTGATCACCTCACTCATCATACCCCTTTCCAGATCATATATAAATATATTAAAAAGCACCTTGCAAGTACATATCTTTGAGGCACTCCACTGTTTACCTTTTTCTACTATGAAAACTGACCATTTAATCCTAATCTGTTTCCTGTCTTTTAACCAGCTTGCAATCCACAAAAGGACATCGCCTCCTATCCCATGACTTTTTAGTTTTCTTAGAGCCTCTTATGTGGGACTTTGTCGAACGCCTTCTGAAAATCCAAATACACCACATCTGCTGGTTCACCTTTGTCCACATGTTTATTCACCACTTCCCTTAGGTAAATCCATGTTGGCTGTGTCCCATAAACCATGTCCATCTAAATCAGTGGTTCTCAACCCTGTCCTGGGGACCCCCCCAGCCAGTCAGGTTTTCAGGATATCCACAATGAATATGCATGAGAGAAAATGTGCATGTTATGGAGGCAGTGTATGCAAATTTTCTCTCATTCATATTCATTGTGGATATCCTGAAAACCCGACTGGCTGGGGGGTCCCCAGGACAGGGTTGAGAACCACTGATCTAAATGTTTTGTGATTTTATTCTTTATAACAGTTTCCACGATTTTTCCTGGCACTGAAGTCAGGCTACGCGGTCTATAGCTTCCTGGATCACCCCTGGATCCCTTTTCAAATATTGGGGGTTATATTGGCCATCTTCCAATCTTCAGGTACATGCATATCCTAGAAGAAAGGCAGTACAGGGGATAAAAACATTTAAATACCTATAAGGTATCAATGGAATGGAGGCTCTGGAACAAGAGTAAAGCTTATAGACTCAGGAGAAATCAGAGGAAATATTTCTTTATAGAAGAGGTGGTAGATGCATGGAATAGCCTCCCAATGGACGTGATAGAGACAAAGACAGTATCTGAATTCTAGAAAGCATGGGACAAACACAGGGTATCTCAGGAGTAGTAGTGATTGCAGATCTAAACAGTTGCAGGATGATGCAATACCATGCACAGGTTAACCCTGTGGTTGGATGCGAGTTTTGGATGCACATCTATAAACCCTGATGCAATTAGGGGATCAGCGTGTCCAAAATGCACATCTAAACCAGGGCATAGCTAATGCCGTTCATCACATGTAAATGCCATGTTGATGAGGCTATTTAGCTAGTACCCCTGATGTAAAAAACCCCCAAAAAACAAAAAAACCCCCAAGCATCCAATGTGCACATTTTAACCCTCAAAAATTAACGCCAGCCCTGGAGCTGGCGTTGTCTTGAGGATCCCCAAAAGTTGAACGGAAAAGCAGAAAATACTTCTTTTTTGTGGCGGTATATTAAGTCGAAGGAACCACAGAAAGCAGCAATGTGAAAACATTTTTTTTTAAATTGTAAAATGTAGCATCTCCTGGGTGCCCAATGCCAAGGAGGCACTAGGGATGCACAGTTTCCCCTAGCGCTTCCTTTGTAATACAATGGCAAATTAGCCTACTGCATCGTGTGTCTGGGAGAAGTGGATGGGCGCACGTTAGGAATGCAGGTGCTCAATCTTAAGCTCCCATTTTTCCTACACGGATATTGCACCGACCTATTGATGTGTATGGGCAGACTAGCTAGGCTATATAGTCTTTTTCTGCTGTCTTGTTTCTAAGTGTAAACTAGTAATGGACAAGCTGATAAGGAAAAAGCAGGTAAAATCATGAAAAGAGAATACCTGATGTGGAACAAAAGTCCATTTATGTTTAATCCAGTAAGAAATTATTCATGAACAGTTCATCTATAATACCTTAAAATACAATCTCTTATAAGGATGCCAAGGTTACTAAAAGCTAACATGATCTACTCCATATGAGCTAACTGTGTAACTTGAAACTAAATGAGGTCAGCTTGAATTTGTGTACCCATTCTTTTCTTTTGCTGTAAGGAGAGATTATGCACAACTTCCTTGTTTCTACAAACTCCCATTCTTTTTCTCATATTCTCACAGTAAGTGCAAGATATAATTGGATGGAAGAATAGATAGGTTCTTGCACTTTCTTAATTCCCTTAGAATTATATAATTTATGAAATCATATTTGCTAATAAATGATCTTCCTCAAATTAAATAGTTAATTCTCAGTTTTTCAAGGTCTGAAAAAGTTTAACATACAAAAGTATTGCCCATGTGATTCTGACTATATCCAAGTCCTGTTGAAAACAGTTGTTCCTACTGGTTAATTAACTGTTCTTGTATTTCTAAGTCTCCTCCTTTAGAAGGCAGGTTAGCTATAATCAGAATCCAAAAATGTCAATTTTTTCTCATATTACCATTGTAACCAAGATCTTCAATGGCTGAGGAAATGGTGTAAAAAAAATGGAGCTTTGGAGGAGGAATAAAATACTTTATTGTTGAGATGGCTTTCATCTGTTTGAGAGAGGAACTAAGATCCTAGGTGATCAGTACTGATCATACACTGACAAAAGCTTAAATAGATGAAGGGGAAGACAGATGGAAACTGGCAGATTCAGATTGTTAGCCCATTGAACAAATGAGATAGTGGAGACACGCACAAACATATATCAAACAAAATCTACCTGTATAAACACAGGAAGGATAAGGGATTAATGTATAAGGATAAATAGAGAGCCGACAAGAAAAAGAAAATATGGAAGGCTATGAGCACACGTAAGTATAGTCCAAGTAATAAAATTCCAGACTTGCAAGCCATAATAGTTTAGAACCATTTAGATATTGTTGCTATTATTAATATACAACTGCGGTGGATTAATAGTATAGATAATTAGTGTAGGTAAAAGATAAGGGTTCAAGTCAGTTTAACTCTTGTTGTCACTAGGCCAGTAATTATAGCAAATTTATTAATCCAGCAAGTATCAGATGCAAGTCAATCAGCACAAGCTTAGCTGAATACAAGAAAAAGATCACAATGGACTACTTAGTTTATAAAAACAATCTTGTCATCTTTACACCAGGCAGCACAGGAAACGAGCAGCTTAAGCTTGCCAGAAATGGAAATCTGCTGTTTCTGATGAATATTTTAGAAAAATGCTCATCATCACAAATCAACAATTAATTTTCAAGATGTAAAGCTGCACAGGAAACAGGATAGTTTACAAATAGTATCTCATCAGATTGATTGTAAATGAAAGAGCGAAACTGCAAAATCAGCAAAAGGTTATGTGTTGCGAATCTAACTGCTAGACAGCCTTCCCGCCAACAGGCGCCCTCACTGGGCCAAGCTCAGACTCGCTCTAGCTGCTGCCTTGAAGGCTGCATGATGCAGCAAACCCAGCACTATAAGAACCTCCTTCAATGTATACTACCTGCCTCAGCGTGGAGTCTTCTCTCTGCTTTTGGCCACTTGTTCTTGTCTGTTTAACCTTGCCCTTGTTTTTTGTATAGTTCCTACCTTGTTTAGGCCTTCTAGCCTGTCTGCCCTGTCTTGCCTCTTGCTTGTGCTCCTTGCCTTGTTTGGGTCTATCCTGTCTGCCTGTATACTGTTGCCTTGTCCTGTTTAGGCCCTCCAGTGATCTCCTTTGTCTATGTGTTTCCCAGTTGTGCTTCTGCTCTCTGTGGGTCTCCCAGTGGCCCTCCTGCTACCTGTGGGTCTCCCAGTAAGCCTGTTGTTCCCTGTGGGCCCCAGTGGTCCTCCTGTGCCCTCCTGGCCTATCCTGTTTGCACATATTCCTGCCTGTATGTTTTGCCTTGTTCCAGTCTGCCCTGTTCTGCCAACCTGGACCACAGCCTACCTTGTATCTTTGCTGGTGCACTCTCTGTTCCTGACCCAGTGCACTGCCTGCCAGCAATCAGCACTGGAGGGCTCAACCTGAAGGGAAGGTGGCTGGTCAGGCACAAGACATATGCCTGACCTGCCTCCTACATTCCCCCCCCCCAAATCGGTCAGCCCGGCTGTGACAACACATTGAGGCCATACTAATTTCCAGGAAAGGCACCAGTGGTCAGGTTTTAATTTTCTTGCTCCAGCCATGTCCAGTTTTAAAACTGAACCATGTTGGATCAATGTACACAAGCCACGTCAGGCCAGTGGAAAACCTGGAATATGTACTCCTGACTCTTATGTAAACGCTAGTACTTGTTCCCCTGCCCCAGCATCTAAAGTATTGCCTACTTTTGTTTTATACTGGGACTGCAACAGATGCCAATATACAAATCCACCGCTATTACTGACGTTTCTCAGGTGTGGTTTCTCCAATCCTGCCCTGGGTGAGTGCAAGAAATGCAGTTTTGTGAATACCCTATCTGAACTAGCCTGTTTCAGTTGTCTTGCATCTAAACTGGCTCCTAAGTTATAGACCCAGTCTTCCAGATAATTGGATACCTGTTTTACAGAAATCCCTAGCCCATTCTGACCCCATTTCAGCACAGCAGTTTTCTGAAGTACTAGGGTTCTGCAACCAAATATTAAAAAATACATCTCTGGTAAACGAGTCCCCACTATAACCAGTTTGAATGTCATGCCAGCCAAGTCTGCATTTTTTACACCAACTTCTGCTAAACCTGCACTTATTACGGCCAGAGTCAAGAATAGACAAACGTTTAAAAAATCAGTATCTGCAAAATGGAATCCTGCTACAGACTCCAGTCCTGCTCTTGCTCCTGTGTTTCTGTGTCAAGTTGCAGGGGTCCCTAATTGGGCAGCTGCTCCCAGTTCTATTGCCTGGGAGCTCTACCTGTTCAGCATCTGTGATTTAACCTCAGTCAGCTGATTCCTGCTTGCATGTTCAGTCTCCTGCTTCACCAGCTGCTTCAAATCAGGCTTGAAAGGTAGTGTGTGTTTTCTCCCCAGTCATTTTGATTAACTCTGCTTTGATTAAACCTACCATTGTCTCAGATTCTCCTAAGACTGACTCAGTTTCATAAGCCAGTTCCAGCCCTGCTCCTATACATGTCTTCCAGCCAGCTGGGTCCAGTCCTGTCTCCATGCCTTCTTCCCAGCCAGCAAAAAAAAATTTCTAACCCTGAGGCTAATATCAAAGCAGACCTTGCTATTTTACCTGTGTCACAGAATCCGGTGCCAGATTCCAGGCCAGGCCTTATGTCTCGCTTCCCTACAGAGGAATATGCACCTGTGGAGGCCCAGGTTTAACCATGTCGAGTGAATTGTAAACCTAATGAATGTTATTATGGCGTTTATATTATATTAATGTTTTATTATTTTTTATTTTTGGTTCTGTCTTTTAAAGAGTTTATTATGAATATACCTAAGTAAAACTGCATAGAAATTTGGATATGCGGATATAAATATTTTAAGTAAATAAATTAAATAAATAAAAGCTCCTGGCCAATGACTAATTGAAGTCCTACTCTACAGAGTCTGGTCCAGGCTACTACCTCAGCAAATTCAAAGACTTTTTTTTAAATAATTTTTTATTTATTGCAATTTTACCTTTATACAATCTTGAAAGAATGGAAATTAAACAGCATTAATACTACTAAAAAGAAGAAAACACTCCAAAATTTAATATAATGCTGATGTGGTCAAAGTCCTCCACAGGGGTTATCTTACACACCTAGAAGGCTTTCTAATACAGGAAAAAAAAATAAGAAAATTTACGACTAACCTAGTTTATAGAGCTGTAACATCCATTTATAAAGAACATTGCAACTTAATGAGGTGAGACAGTATCAAGCCTATTCTAAAACATTATCAGAGGCAGTTCTATCAGAAATAAACTTTGTAAGCTGAGAGGGATAAAAAAATATGTTATTTATTTATTATACCGACTTTCATGACAAGAATCACATCAAACCGGTTTACAATTAACAGTGTGTGTAAGGAAGAGAGTAATACAGTAAACAATATTTAAACAATATTTAAACACAGTAAACAATAGCATGGAAGTGAGAAAGTTACAATAAAACAGGGAGAATGAACTGGGATCTGGAAAGGGGAGATAACTGAACAGTAGAATATTTACAGTGCAGCTAGATTAAATCATATAATATAGATGTCTAGTAAAATTGAATCTGTATAGAACATAATATAAATAGCATGTGATCAAAAACAGTATGGTGGTGGATATGAGTGGGATGTTGGTGGTTTCTTATTTCAATTCAATTTTTGAGTGAGAGTTTGTGCTGTTAGGTGAAAGTTTTAATCATAAAGTTTTAAATATATATTCAACATCACGATACTTAATAAAGCATTTACATGGGAATCTTAACATAAATGAGGCTCCCATGTGCACAGTTTGAGTCTCATTATCAGGAACTGCTTCCTTCTTTTTTGGGTATCTCTGGCCACATCTGGAGATATCTGAGTAATTAAATGAAGAAATTTTTCCTTGCGATTTCTAAAGTACAATTTAAGTTCCCATTCTTTATCCGAATCAAGTACAAAGGAAACAATTAACGTAGCGGGATGGGCTTCTGTTATATCTGAAGATTCCAATATTTCTGAGACATTCAATGGTGTTAAAGATTTTAGTCCCTCCTTTAAATTTGCCTTAAATGAAGGTGCATAATAAATCTTTGATAGAGGTGGAAGTGTTTGTTGGGGAATCTTCAAAACTCTAGGGCATATCTATTCCACATCTCTTTGGCAGATATTAATGGCATTTTAGGAAAATGAATCAATCTTAAGTTCTTTCCTCTTATCTGATTCTCTAAGTTTTCAGTTCTTTTATTAAACAGCTGATTTATCCTGTCTAAGACTCCACAACTCTGTCTCTTGTAATATTCTCATCTTGCAAACTTTTGATTTGTGTTTCAATATCCACCATCTTCTTAATTAATGGATTTAGCTGCGAAGTAACATTATCGTTCAGAATAACCACATAGTGTCCCCACATAGTGTCCCCACATAGTGTCCAAGGTAAAGACTTGGGGTCTTACAATCAATGTCATTTTCATTCCCAAATTGAAAGTCTCCGGTATCATGGTTCTCTGTTCAGCTTGAGACTGAAGCAAACCTCCTGTTGAAATCTCTCCAGAAATGCCATACTTGACAGCTTCCACCGCGGTCTCCCTCGATGTTACTCCGATAGCTCCTCCTCTGTCTTTGTCATCATCGGACAGTGACAGGTGGGTAGCCAGTGTAGATGTTCTTGCTACCGCGGGATTCTCTGGAGGTATTCTTTGATTCGGGGACAGCGATATTATAGAGTCAAGGAGAGGATCCGGTGTTTCGTTGCCTTCATGACTCCCCTCCTGCGACGGCTTTTCTCCCGGGTAAGCAACTCCATAAACGACATGAGCATCCATCGGGCCGGTTACTCAACTTGCTAGTGAGGTTTCTAAAACCAATCTCTCCCGAGCCCGTCACTTTCGTCTTTCTCTTTAAGCATAACTGCTTAAAGAGAAAGAAAATTTCTCAAGGAAAAAGAGAGATGCTCAGCGCAACCGGGTTAGTCTGCCATCTTGGACAACCGGGCTTCTCCTAATCTATCTCTTTAAAGACTTTTTGCCAGATTAATTCTCCCATAGCAGCACCAGAAACCTTGCTCCAGCCAGCTTCTCCTGTAGTCTCCAAGTCTCTGTTCTAGTCTGTGCTCACAGAAGATTCCAGAACTCTACCCCAGACTATTCTCCCAACAGATTCAAGGATCCTTGGCCAGGCTGCTTTTCCTAAGCCACTTCTCCAGGCTGCACCAGTTGCAGCGCCCAGAAAGACTTTACTTCAGACTAAGCTCATGCCAAGCAGGACCTGGGGGAAGGAGTTCCTAGAAAGGGAGGTACTGTCACAAATCTGGCTGCTAGACAGCGCCCCCCCCCCCCCCCCCCCATTAGCAGGGGCTCTCACTGGGCCATGTTCAGATCTGCTGTAGCTGCTGACTTGAAGGCTGTATGATGCAGCAAAGCTAGTCCTATAACAACCTCCTTCACAGATGAAATTTAATGTGGATAAATGCAAGGTATTGCTTATAGGGAAAAATAACCCATGATATAGTTACATGATGTTAGGTTCCATATTAGGAGCTACCACCCAGGAAAGAGATCTAGGCGTCATGGTAGATAATAAATTGAAATCGTTTGCTCAGTGTGCTGCAGCAGTCAAAATAGCAAACAGAATGTTAGGAATTATTAGGAAGGGAATCGTGAATAAAACGAAAAATGTCATAATGCCTCTGTATCACTCCATGATGAGACCACACCTTGAATACTGTGTACAATTTTGGTCACCACATCTCATAAAAGATATAGTTGCGATGGAGAAGTTACAGAGAAGGGTGACCAAAATGATAAAGGGGATGGAACAGCTCCCCTATGATGAAAGACTAAAGAGGTTAGGACTGTTCAGCTTGGAGAAGAAACAGCTGAGGAGGGATATGATAGAGGTGTTTAAAATCATGAGAGGTTTAGAACGGGTAAATGTAAATTGGTTATTTACTCTTTCGGATAATAGAAGGACTAGGGGGCACTCTATGAAGTTAGCATGCAGCACGTTTAAAACTAATCGGAGAAATTTCTTTTTCACTCAATGCACTCCTCCCCTGTTTAGCCCTTCTAGCCTGTCTGAAATGCCTTGGTTTGCCTCTTGTCTGTGCTCCTTGCCTTGTTCGGGCTTATCCTGTTTACCTTATTCTGTGACTTTTCCTGTTCCTTTCTAGGCCCTCCATGATCTCCCTTATCTGAGTGTTTCCCAGTTGTGCTTTTGCTCCCATTGGGTCTCCCAGTGAACTTTCTGTTCCTTGTGAGCTCAGTGGCCCTCCTATGTCTTGTCTACCACCCCCCCCCCCCCCCCCCCCGTGGCCTATCCTGTTTGCATATATTCTTACCTATGGGGTAGATTTTCAGACGAGCGCGAACAGCCTACTTTTGTTTGCGCTCCAGGCGCAAACAAAAGTACGCTGGATTTTAGTAGATACGCGCGGAGCCGCGCGTATCCACTAAAATCCTGGATCGGCGCGCGCAAGGCTATCGATTTTGTATAGCCTGCGCGCGCCGAGCCGCGCTGCCTCCCCCCATTCCCTCCAAGGCCGCTCCGAAATCGGAGCGGCCTCGGAGAGAACTTTCCTTTGCCCTCCCCTCACCTTACCCTCCCTTCCCCTACCTAACCCACCCACCCGGCCCTGTCTACACCCCCCCCCTTACCTTTGTCGGGGGATTTACGCCTCCCGGAGGGAGACGTAAATCCCCGCGCGCCAGCGGGCCTGCTGCGCGCCGGGCCGCGACCTGGGGGCGGGTACGGAGGGCGCGGCCACGCCCCCGGGCCGTAGCCACGCCCCCATACCCGCCCCCAAAACGCTGCCGACACGCCCCCGGAACGCCGCGACGACCGGGCCCGCCCCCCGACACGCCCCCCTCCGAGAACCCCGGGACTTACGCGAGTCCCGGGGCTCTGCGCGCGCCGGGAGGCCTATGTAAAATAGGCTTCCCGGCGCGCAGGGCCCTGCTCGCGTAAATCCGCCCGGTTTTGGGCGGATTTACGCGAGCAGGGCTCTGAAAATCCGCCCCTATGTGTATTTTACTTCATTCCTGCCTTGGATTCTACCCTGTTCCTGTCCACCTTGACCATAGACTACCTTGTATCTTGCTGGTACACTCCCTGTTCCTGTGAGGCTTGTACCTGTGAGTACTCTGTTCCTGACCCAGTGTATTGCCCTTCAGAAGACCCGCCAGCCATCAGCACCGGAGGTCTCAATCTGAAGGGAAGGTGGCTGGTCAGGCAGAAGACCTATGCTGTCCTGCCTTCTCCTGACCTCTGCAGAAGACTGCATGCCTGACTTGCTTCTTGCATTCCCCCCCCCCCCCCCCCCCCCCCCCCCAGCTTGTGAGTATCCCCAATTGGCCAGCCCGGCCATGACAGTGTGTGTCAGTCAGGACATACATTACCTCTCATCAAAATATTGAAGAGCGTGAGCTCCCTCTACTGAGCATCTCTCTCAATTACTCTCAAGTCTCAAGAATATTAATTTTATGGATATTCATCATTTCTTTGACAGATGATGAAAAGCAAATGATATCCCAAATATGGTCATACAGTTCGTGTGTTTATCTGTCAGTGATGGCATCAATAATTCTCACATTTATAACTCACACATTCAGGAATGTTCACGTTCAGAATGTATTTATTTATTTATTTTTTACAAGTGCACAAGCTCTGTCTCTCACAAAGAAATCAGACTTTCAACCAAAATCAGTCAGTCTAACTCTTGTCACTTTAGCTGGAGTTCCAAAGTTAGAGATGCCTTCGTTTTGGGGGAGGGCAGTGTTACAAGGGTCTTCCGGCCTCTAGTGCCCTAGGCAGACCAATGTAACACCGCCCCCCCCTCCCAAAACCCACCCTGGGTTGAAAATGCCCCTCTTACAGTGGGAGATTTATAGTGTGTCAGATTGTCTCTTTAAGAGAGGTGCTCTCTCTCCCCCCCCCCCGTGTTCAGGATCCCTCTGGCCCAAAATCTCTAGACTTGCATCTTATCAGGTCCAGGTAACATGGCGTGCATTGCCATGGCCAGCAAAATTTGGGGGTTATTCGTGCAGGTCTTAGCCCCACCCCTTTTCTGCCTCTTTATTCTTGATGCATGCATAGTTATGTACGCGCATACTTCCTGGCTTCTTAAATTTGTGTTGCTCACACAAGGCTCACATACACGTGTTTGGGGACATTTTTGCATGAGTAACACTTTTAAAATTTACTTGTCTGTTAGCTGGTCCCAATGGGAATTGATGCCCCATTACAGGAGTAATATATGAAAAGAGGTTAGTGAAACTACGTAAATTGTCATTGCCATGAGGCCCAGAACAACTAGCATTTTCTTGGCTGTTGCTTGAACTTTATACAAGGAATCTGAGAGTGTTCACCCAATTTAATGGAAGGAAAGCTCTCTCTTACAGAGAATCTATCCTATCTTCAATTAATTTGATTTTCTGGAGATAATTAGAGATAATTTATTGATATTCACTAGGAACCCTAACAACTGTAGGAACTGAACTGATTTTTGCAGGGAGGTTAGTACACCTTCCTGGAAACTTGCTATTACAAACCAGTTGACCAGGTAACACAGCAATATACTAAAATAGTAATCACAGTGGTCTATCCACGCTGCCAAGCAAGTTGGTCAAAGTAGTAACCGCCGCTAAATGCAGTGTTTTCTGTTGTGGTTGTAATTGCTGCTCTGGGCAAGTTATCTCTATGCCTTCCTTTAAGGGTTGTACTTCCCGCTTCGTGGTTACCCCATGCCTTCCGTTAAGAGTAGTAAATGCCGCTCCATACAGGATCTACAGTTTCCTTTCAAACAGAAAAGGTTTGAAGTTTATGCATCATTAAAACATTCAGGTATCTGAAAGTCTGTATCATATCTCTCCTGTACTTCCTCTCCTCTAGGGTATACATATTTAGATCCTTCAACCTATCCTCATAAGTCTTCTGATGCAGACTCCACACCATTTTGGTCCCCTTTACCTGGACCACTTCTATCTTGCCTCTAACCTTTTTGAGATACAGTTTCCAGAACTGAAGTAGTCCAGGTGAGGACTCACAAAGGACTGTACAAGAGCATTATCACCTTTTTCTTACTAGTTATCCCTCTCCCTAAGCAAATCAGCATCCTTCTGGCTTTAGCTATAGATTTGTTACACTGCTTTACTGACTTCAAATGGCTAGATACTATTACCCTAAGGTTCCTCTCCTGGTCGGTGCACATTAGTCTTTTGCCCCTCTTTTGCAGCTCTTGGATTATTGTACCCCAGATGCATGACTCTGCACTTCGTGAAATTGAATCCTAGCTGCCAAACCTTCGACCACTCTTCAAGCTTTCTTAAATCACTCTATTTCTTCAGGCATGTCCACTCTGTTGCAGATCTTAGTATCATCCACAAAAAGACAAATTTTAGGTTCTATCCCCTCTACAGTGTTGCTCACAAAGTTATTGAACAAGATCGGTCCCAAAACAGATCCTTGAGGCACACCACTTAACACAGTTCTCGCTTTAGTGTAGGTTCCATTTACCAATACATGCTGTCTCCTATCAGTCAACCAGTTTGTAATCCACACCCTCACGTTGGCACCCACTCCCAAGCTTCTCATTTTATTCATGAGCCTCCTATGTGGGACTGTATCAAAAGCTTTGCTGAAATCCAATCAAGTGCCCTTCCCTGATCTAGTTCTCTAGTTACCCAATCAAAAAAATAAATCAGATTTGTCTAACAGGATCTTCCCCTGATGAATCCATGCTGCCTCGAGTCCAGCAACCTACTGGATTGTAGATGGTTCACTATCCTTTCCTTCAGCAGAATCTCCATTAATTTTCCCATCACTGAGGTGAGACAAACCAGTATGTAGTTTCCAGCCTCCTCTCTGCTACCACTCTTATGCAGTGAGACCTCACCCGTTCTTCTCCAGACCTGCAGCACCACTCATTTCCAGGAATCTACTGAATAGGCCTTTCAGCACACCTGCCAGCACATCTCTGAGTTCCCTTAGTATCCTGAGATGTACCTCATCCAGCCCCATGGTCTTGTCCACTTATTGTTTCTAGCTCTTCCCATATATTCTGTAAATGAGGTTGCATCTATCTCACGCCCGTCCATGATCTTGTCAACCAGCAATGGTCCTTCTCCAGGGTCTTCTTTAGTGAACACCAAACTAAATATTTGTTTAATATTTCTGCTATTTCTGCATTTTTTTCCCACACATTGTTCCTTGTGACCTATCAGTTTTACTATACCACCTCAGGCCTTCCTCCTTTCTCTGAAAAATATGTCTCTTTGCTTTACCTCTATGGAAATTCTTTCTTCCTTTTGATCTTTTGCATTCCTGATTTCTTTTTTTGTCTCTTTCAGCTTCACCAGATAGTCTTCCTTGTATTCCTCTTTTTGGGATCCTTTGTAATTCTTGAATGCTGTATCTGAGGTAAATTTTAAAAGCCCATTGTGCGCATTATTTAGGGGATGTATAAATAAGTCGGGCTTGCATGCACCAAGCAGATTTTAAAAGCAGCTGAGATACATGCATATCACCTGTGCGCACATCTCAAAAGTTTTCAAAAAGGAGTAGGGAATGGGCATGGTCTGGGCGTGAACCTGAGATGTGCGTATAAATACTTACGTGCCGAGGTCCCCTGCCACGTGACTATTTCTGCTATGGATGATGTTTAAATTAAAAATTAAAGAAAACTAAGCAGCTTGCAGGGCTTTAAGGGTCAGGGCTAACTGGGGGGAGTGAAGGCTATTAAACTACTGGGATTTGGAGGACCTATCACTTAACTTGGCAAACTGGGGAAGAACTGGTAAAACTGGGAATGGAATTCCCAGTGCAGGCCCCTTTTAAAATCCCCTGATTTACATGGTAGAAGCAGATTTGTACACACATGTATACCCACTTAAAATTTGGCACACGTGCATGCAGCCAATTTTATAACATGCATGCATATGAGTGTGTCTGTTATAAAATGGCCACATCCTTGGATGTGGACAGATGTATGTCCGCAATCACAGTGGTCTATCCACTGTGATTGCGCTGGTTTGAAAGTTACCATCACTGCCTTTATTCTTTCAGCCACCTCCCTAGAGAACTAGATTGGTTTCTTTATCCTCTTATTTTTGTTCTTGTAATCGCCTACCCCCAAGACTTCCAAAAAAGAAAAACAAATGAAAATATACTAAAACTAATTTTTACAAGTATATTTATTTATTTGATTTATATTCTGCTTTTCAGGCACTTCAAAGCTGATTTCATTTAGGTACTGTAGGTATTTCCCTATCTCCGGTGGGCTCACAATCTAAGTTTATGCTGAGGCAACTTACCCAAGGTCACAAGCAGTGGGATTTGAGAAACCATTATGTTTAAATTATGGTATAAATAATATATATAATGGTGAGCAGTAAAATAACCCAACAGGTTACTCATGGATGCTGAATGGCCTAAGGTATCTAGTTAGTGCAGTACAAAAGTGCCTCCAAACAAAAATTTCAATTGCAAAGGATTCAGCTGCTCAAGAGTCCCAAAATTGCCAAGATATGGAAAACCTTAAAAAATACCCTAGAGAAAAATATGAAAAATGTAAGCCATTTCATAGGCAGTAGGCATTCAAAAATTGCTCAAGTGCAAATATAAAGCTTGAGCTTGGATCACTAAGTCACAGTATCATCTGTACCTTGCCTGGCACTTTGGTATGTTTTCTCCTGGCTCTGAGGGACTGAGTGAATGAGGAGGTCAGAAGATATGGGAAATCATATGAGTCTTTTAGAACACTGACCAGAGCCCATTGTGGCCTGTACATGACAAAACATGGAGGTACTCTTCTAACAAATCTTAAAAACAGTAAACTCCATTTATCTAACAAATCAAATGACCATAAAATTATTCTTTGTTCCTTAACTATATAATAGATATTGTACTTATTAAATATTAAAGTGTTAGAATTTTTCAAATATAGAAGCTTTATTCAAATATAGCTGTGATGAGCATTATATAAAAAAAATCCCTTAGAAACAATTTCTGAAGTATGATACACTACTTGTATTGCATTTTTTGTACTGTTGTCATAAGGATTGGGATAGAAGGGAGAAAGATAGAAGCCCAGGCATCCAAGCTTGCTCACCTTTACCCAACAAAAAGTGAACAGCAAAGATATATCTTTCTACTTCTAGAAGCTGTGGTTACACAAAAGTGGATGAAGTAGTAATAAGGAGTTCTTCAAGGATGCACCAGTCCTTTTATTTGAGATCAATATTTTTCTACATCTTTGACATTGACCTCCCTCTTAATAGTCTACAACTATCTACAGAAGTAAGGAATGAGTTTCTAGTAACAATATAACGTTTTTCTATTAAATCTTGCCAGAGAAATATTTAAGAAAATTGGTGATTGTACTCTGCATTAGCCATCAGATTATCTCTACAGGTCCTTTCTGGGATCAGATGTACTTAGAACATTTTCCTTGGACACAAAATGAGAAAAATCCTCATACACATCTGGCTGTTTGGACATTATTAGATCTCAAGTCACTACTCTTGTCTGTTTTTAAATATACAGGGAAGATTGACTTACGTTCCATATGCTCAAACATCACCGAGAATAGGAAGTCTCTTGGAGTCATGAAATACTCCCCTTCATATTCTAAGGAAGCAAACTTCATGAAACGCTGCTTTCGAATGGATTGCTTTTCTGCCATTTCATCAGTGGTATCATCTTCCTTCTTAATAAAAAAAAAAATTATGATTAAATCAGTATTTATATTTCTTAGAAGAGCAACCTTATGAGCTCTCTATGAACCACAGTATCAAAGAAACAGTACAATTTGTCTCACTGTGCATGTACATGATTCTGGATATATTATATTTATATGCCTCTGTAACTATAAAATATACTTGATATATTTTCTTTCAATATGTCTAAAATAAATAAAACATCTCCTTAGAAAATAGAGTGAACTAAATTATAGTTAAGCATCCCTAACAAGAAATAAGCTAGCAATTAGATTACAAAAAAAAAAATTAGGTTTTCCATAACTAAACAGGGAATTTTATTTATTTATTTTTAATAAAAAGCTCCTTTTTAACATTTCCATCTCTAGTCAGTCTAAACCCATGTCTATTTTTTTCTTTTAAAGCCAAGGGGAACCACGTTTTACACAGCCATACTTGGAAATATGACATCTATTAATCATATTTATTGGCACTACTACTAAATCTTTATATATCAGCTACACAGCAATGATAACTGAAGAGAAGTGCCAAACACAACTGATAATCATATTTTAAGTTATATACACTACATTTAAACAAGAGAGACTTCATTCATCTATCTTTAGGTTTCTTTTTATTAGACTTCTAAGATTACAGTAAAATACTGTACCTAGTACTGGGAAGCTCGAGATTATAAAGTTGGGGTGTAAGATTTATTATTATAAAATCTTGTGGAGGAGAAATATATTGTTAAAAGGAGACAAAGTGGAAAATAACATTTTCTCATTAATCATGAGTTTGCAGAACATCTAGCCAATTCCTCTCCTTCCTTATGCTGAAGTAGTAAATCATACTCAACTGGCAGAACTATGTTCAATATGATTTTTAATAATTTCAATAAATATATAGTATAAATAGTAAATGGCGGCAGATAAAGACAAACTAGCCCATCCAGTCTGCCCAGCCTGAGACTTTGTCTCTGTTTTTTCATCACTTGGGTAGATGAGCATACAAATTCCTATTGCCTAAACCACAACACCTTTCAACCCTGCACCCACCAAAGCTCTCCACTATTGTCCAAAGTATATTCCTTTCTTTAAATCTTCTGCTACTCTCCCCAATACCAGCCCCCATCCCTCTCCAACATGCACACACTTATACACCCCCCAGGCCCTTTATCACTGTTTTCTGTGCCTGTCTCAAGCATTTTTTAATTCTGTCATGGTTTTGGTTGCCACTACTTTTGCCAGTCAGCTGTTCCATGCATCAACAACTCTCAGTAAATATTTTCTCAAGTTTCTTCTGTACCTTCCTCCCTATAACTTTACATCATGACTCCTCATACTTGAATTTCCTATTCCATGGAAAATTTGACCTTCCTAAACTTTATTGAAGACTGTCAAACACTTGAAAGGTTTTGTTTGTCCTTTAAAAGGTATCAGATATAAGTATTCTGGTGATATTCAAGGGTTCAGTGTTGCCAATTAATGTAATTTCCCTTTAGAAGATTATGAAATCAATAACAAACAAGGGTGAATAAGCCCATGGGATCCATGGTGTATACCCCAGGATACTGATTGATCTCAAGAAAGTGTTAGCATCCCTTACTGCTCTACCCATCTTGTTAATGAGGATGGGAGAGGTTCCAAGAGACTGGAAGAAAGCACATGTATTCCTGATACACAAAGGAATAGGGGGGCAAGCAATTTGAAAACACTTAAGGGTAGATTTTAAAACCCCCACACGCGTAAATCCCGGGGTTTATGCGCGTGGCCGGGCCCTATGTGCCGGGAGAATTTTCAAATGGGCCCAGCCACGTGCGTAAAGCCCGGTATGTGAATAAGTGCCATGCTCTGAAAAGGGGGTGGGCCGGGGCGGGATGGAGGCTGGCCGGGGCAGCAGCCATTAGTCGCACTCCCAGGGAAGCATGTGCCGACAGCTGGCCGGCACGCGTAAATTACTTCTGTTCTGGTTTCAAACATGGTTTCATAAGGGAAATATCTGGCTAGATGAACTTGTTGGAGTTCTTTAATCAGGTAACAAAAGTGATGGATCAGGGAACTGAAGATGATGCTGCCTTTCTGGACTTCAGCGAGGCTTTTGACTATTCTAAATAAAGGATTGATAAGCAAGCAGGACAGTATGGGCATATGCCAATGGATTGTAAACTGGGTGAAGGTGATGGTGAATGGTCTCTACTTTACTGAAAACAAAGTAGTAAGCGAAAAACCCCATTTAAGGAAAAATTTTAAAGCTATTTACTTCTGAAATTATTGATTTAATATTTATTTTAGCTTACAACTTTTTATTGGTAGCTCAAGGTGAATTACTTTAATATACAGTAGGTATTTCTTTGACCCTATAGGGCTTACAATCTAAAAGATGATTTTTCAAAAGGTTACATATGTAAAAGGTAGCACACTGTATATGAGTGGATGTAGCCATTACTCACATATTCCATATTTTATTAAAGTAAAATATACATGTATATTTCCACTTTTGTTCCAAATAACAGGTGGGATTTCTCAAGGACCACCAAATGACCTTCAATGTGTGTTGCAGGCATTAATTTCTGAGAGTAAAATGTGTATTAGGGAACCACCTCATTTATTGGCTAAAAGGGCTGTCTAAAAATATCTCTTCCTCTATATGGCTAAAAGTAAATGCATTGTTTCATACCATGCACACTTTTATCCACATAAGGGGTGTTCCTGGGAGTGTTTAGGTCAGGGGGAGGAAAATTTCATTTTCAAATTTATTCCAAATTTTTCACGCTTGACCCACATACTTGTGTATATCGGCCTTTTAGCATGAACAATGTTTTTAAAATTCAGCCCTTAAAGTGCACTTACTGCATGTAAAACCTATTAACAAGCCTATTAGCAATTTTCAAAAGCCCACTTTCATGCACAAAGTGCATTTATATGCTTAAAAAAGCAGTTTTAAGCATATAAATCTTTTTAAAATTATCCACATATTGTACAAATACAAATTAAATACAGCATTTTAAAATACAATTTATAAATACACATGAAATACAATGTATATAAAATAATTTCTAAACAATAAAAAAAAAAAAACAACAAACTTTAATACCTAACTAAGGGGGTCATTTATCAAAATGCGGTAAGGCGTTTTCGCATGCATTAAGGGCTTATCGCATGCGATAGCACCATATCGTATGGTGCGATGCAAATCCGAAAAAGAGGAGGAATTAGGGGCGGGAGTGGGCTGGGTTTGCCAGTCTGCGAAGTGCTATCGCACAGACTTAACGCCGCTTTTAACTATACCTTTTTCAGTAGCGTTAAGCCGTGCGATAGCTTGCGTTACGGGGCGGCAAGGTGCTAGCGCATTTCGCGATGTCTCCTGAAAGACCTGTTTTAGTAGATTTTAGTAGGTTTAGTAGAAGAAAGTATCATATCATACGATAATATTATATTATATCAACATAAAGAGAAACAAAAATATGTTCACACTTTTTTCACATAGTCTGAAAAAGGGGAGACCAAGAAAGAAAAAAAGAGATTAACACTGTAATAAAGAAAGAAGAAAAGAGAAGCAAACCAAACACCATTTTTCCAAATGCCTACATCCAGAGAGCTAAATTAGGTGTCAGAATCCAGGAATAATTTCAATTGAGAAGGTTTAAAGTAAACATAGTTAACAATGAGATGCTTTACAAACATTTGCATGTGTATTTCAATATAAACTGTTCACATAAGGACAAAACCTCAGACCACATAGCAAGGAATTTTTTCCTACGATCTTGGGTTACTCTTGTAATATCAGGAAATATCCATATCTTTTTGACCATAAAAAGGCAATAACCTGTTACAAAAGAAATATCTTAAGACTAAATTTCTATCATTCAAGAACTTGAGAAATATAATTCTTGAAGAGATCCAACAATGAAATCAACTTAAAAACAGGAAGATTAAGAACTCTCAGGTTCAGACTTCTCATGGCATTCACAATATTCTCTAACTTCTTAGATTGGATCAGATCTGACTGAACCAGACCATGTTGAATCTTCTCTACTGTGGAAACTCGAGAGTCCAAGGCTTCAATTTTAGTCCCATGTAAAGCAACTGATTTATCAATAGCCAATACACATTGATTAGTATCCAAGGAAATGTTAGTTAGTGAGAAAAGCACTCCAAATGGCATCCAATATAATAACAACCGGCTTAGTTAAAATTACCTTTGGAACTAAAGATGTCCTGATTTCCAAGCTGCCTTCACTCAGTAAATTGTTTCCCAAAGTGACTCCTCCAGTTGCCAACAAAGACGTCTGCATTGAAAGAATTTCAGATAAAATTCCCTCAACAAGAGTAGAGGAAACTCCGCCACTTAAGTCCTCTGATGAGACCTCAAAAGTGTGAGCAGTAACTACCGCTGGAATTGTCCGACTGATTGCGGGCCTTACCGGCCTCGGCTCCACTTCTCCTGGCATTTTGGTAAAGGGGGGAGATGGCATTGTAGGTGTGCCGGGTCTCAGAGATGTTTCATCAGCCTGCAGTGCTGGCGTTCACTCAACATCGGTGCCTACAATGGTGCTTGTACCCGGCATTAGTGTTGGTGGTGGTGGTGAGGGGGGGGAGGGGAGGTAAAGAAACCCTCGATTCGAGGCTGGAATAAGTCACTTGAGAGGGAAGCCTGGGCTTTCCTCAGTTTGGCTCAGTTTTCCTCAGTTTGAGGGCTTTTCCCTCAGTTTGGCTTTCCTCTTGGTATGAGACATTCTTCAAAGAAGAAATAAGAGACGGGGATACAAGAGAGCTCCATCCCTGCTTCTCAAAGCACGGTTCTTTGCGCATAGTTTTACATAGGAGATAGTTGCTAGTACTGAATATTGGCATCTTTTTTCTCCATAGAAACATATATAGAAATGACGGCAGAAGAAGGCCAAAGGCCCATCCAGTCTGCCCAGCAAGCTTCATACTTTTTTTCTCTCATACTTATCTGTTTTTCTTGGCTCTTAGTAACCTTTTGGTTCTATTTCCCTTCCACCCCCACCATTAATGTAGAAAGCAGTGTTGGAACTGCATCTAAGTGAAATATCTAGCTTAATTAGTTAGGGGTAGTAACCGCCGCAATAAGCAAGCTACACCCATGCTTATTTGTTTACCCACACTATGTAATTCAGTCCTTGTTGGTTGTTGTCTGTATATAGATCCACTTTTCTTCATTCCCCCTGCCGTTGAAGCAGAGAGTTATGCTGGATATGCGTGAAGTATCGGTCTTTCTCCCCTGCCGTTGAAGCAGAGAGCTATGCTGGATATGCGTGAAGTATCGGTCTTTCTCCCCTGCCGTTGAAGCAGAGAGCTATGCTGGATATGCATTGAAAGTGAAGTATCAGGCTTATTTGGTTTGGGGTAGTAACCACCGTAACAAGCAAGCTACTCCCTGCTTTTTTGTGAATGCAAATCCTTTTTTCCACATTTCCTCTTGCCGTTGAAGCTTAGAGCAATGTTGGAGTCGCATTAACCGTGTGTATGTTTATTGAATAAGGGTATTATCTCCAGGTAGTAGCTGTCATTCCCGTGAGCCACCCACTCTTCATTCACGTCCTCTAGACTTTATGGATCCACAGTGTTTATCCCACACCCCTTTGAAGTCCTTCACAGTTCTGGTCTTCACCACTTCCTCTGGAAGGGCATTCCAGGCATCCACCACCCTCTCCGTGAAGAAATACTTCCTGACATTGGTTCTGAGTCTTCCTCCCTGGAGCTTCAAATTATGACCTCTGGTTCTGTTGATTTTTTTTCCCCGATGGAAAAGGTTTGTCGTTGTCTTTGGATCATTAAAACTTTTCAAGTATCTGAAAGTCTGTATCATATCACCTCTGTTTCTCCTCTCCTCCAGGGTGTACATATTTAGATTCTTCAATCTCTCCTCATAAGTCATTTGATGAAGACCCTCCACCTTTTTGGTCGCCCTTCTCTGGACCACCTCCATCTTGTCTCTGTCTCTTTGGAGATACGGACTCCAGAACTGAACACAGTACTCCAGGTGAGGCCTCACCAAGGACTTGTACAAGGGGATCATCACTTCCCTTTTCTTACTCAATATTCCTCTCTCTAGGCAGCCCAGCATTCTTCTGGCTTTAGCTATCGCTTTGTCACATTGTTTCGCCGACTTCAGATCATTAGACACTATCACCCCAAGGTCTCTCTCCTGCTCCGTGCACATCAGCCTTTCTCCCCCCATCGAATACAGTTCATTTGGATTTCGACTCCCCATATGCATGACTCTGCACTTCTTGGCACTGAATCTTAGCTGCCATATCTTCGACCACTCTTCCAGCTTCCTTAAATCCCGTCTCATTCTCTCCACTCCTTCCGGTGTGTCCATTCTGTTGCAGATCTTAGTGTCATCCGCAAAAAGACAAACCTTACCTTCTATCCCATCTGCAATGGCACTCACAAAGATATTGAACAGGACCGGTCCCAACACCGATCCTTGCGGTACACCGCTTAAAACCGCTCTCTCTTCAGAGAGAGTTCCATTTACCATCACACGTTGTCTTCTGTCCGTCAACCAGTTTGCAATCCAGGCCACCACTGCTTGGTTTGCTCTGTTTACCTGGCAAATAATGGTTAATGGACTTTCCCTGCAGGAACTTGTCCATACCCCTTATCTACATCTTGACTGGAGAAAATATTTTTTCAGGCAACATACAATTTGTTTTAAATCTGATAACTATTACTTCCAAGGCATTTCTCCTAGTCCTATTTCCACCCACTCATGCTTTATATACCTCTTACATATCCCCTTTCAATTGTCTCTTCTCCGTGTTAAAGAACCCTTACCTGTTTAGCCTTCTTTCATAAGGAAACTGTTCAATTATCTTTATCAATTTTGCTGCCTTTTTCTGTACCTTTTCTAGTTCCATTGTGTCTTTCTTAAGAACATAAGAACATAAGAAATTGCCATGCTGGGTCAGACCAAGGACCCATCAAGGCCAGCATCCTGTTTCCAACAGAGGCCAAACCAGGCCACAAGAACCTGGCAAGTACCCAAATACTAAGAAGATCCCATGCTACTGATGCCAGTAATAATAGAGATGGGGGTGACCGGAATTGCATACAGTACTCAAGATGTGGTGGCACCACAGATCTCTACAGAGGAATTGCTCTATTCTCCGTTTTATTCTACATTTTTTTCTGAATCATTCCTAACATTGTTTTTTTTACCAATACTGTATACTGAGCTGGGAATTTCTATGTATTGTCCACAATGACTCCAAGACCTTTTCCTAGGTGATCACTCCTAATATGTACCTATAGTTTGAATTATTTTTCCCTCTGTACATATTGTACTTGTCCACATTCAATTTCATCTGCCATTTAGATGCCTAGGCTCCCAGTCTGGAAAGGTCTTTCTGTAGTTCCTGATATATGCATTATGAAAAAAAATTACATTAAATGTAACCAAAGCTGTTTTAAGTATAGCAAGATAATGCCCAAATCTATGAAGTGGACCAGTTTTTAAAATTACATTATTATGCACTTTGCTATTTGTAGTTCTGCTTCATTCATTTGAAACTGGTACCACCAGTACAAAATGCAGCTAAAGGAGTGTCAATGTCAGGACTGTTCCTCCAGAATCTCTAGAAGCCTACTGTGAACTGCAGTAAGATTTCAATACCAGAAGTCAATCCAAAGAAAAGTATCCACAACAGAGAACATCCGATCCCTTGTCTCAGTGAGATGTGCAAGGCTTTTGTGTTTGTTATCTAGTTTCCTAGCCTCTTTCTGGTCCATTATTTCCTGGATTATTCAATTCCCCTTTAGCTTATAGAGAATTTGCAGAATTATTTTTCTTCTTCTTGTACACTTCTGTAATATACTTTATAAATTGTTTCTGTAGGTATTTACCATAGTTTGTAAGTTTTATTTTATTGCTTATGATATTGTAATTATTGCAAATAGGAAAAAATCCTGTTCTTTATAGAAAGGCATTTGTATTACCAAGGTCTTACATAAACATGTATACTGGTAAATAATGTGACACTATAAAACCACTAGGCAGTACTACTAAAGCATATGCTCTGAATTAACAGTTGTTTTTAAGTATGGATTTCATCAAAAATTCTAATATCTTCATGTTGACAGGCTAGAATCTGATAAACCACAATAATACTTGCAGAATAAACTGGGATTAACAGCTTGTTTTTATGCTCTCCAACAGAAGGAATGTTGGAAAGAATTATATAAAAGGGATCAATAACCATCTGTCTGCCGATCCATTGTCAAAATAACGACAATAATTCAACAAATTTGGCATGCTAGAAGTAAATATGAATATCTCAGAAGACTAGTTTGAAAACAAGAAACATTGGGTCAGTATTTTCAGAGAATCAAGCCTCCAAAGTAATTCCCAATGCTTTCTTTTTTTTTTTATTGATGTTTTGATACATATTGGCATGAATGCCTACATGAGCTCTAAATTGCATATAACACAGTATCACAAGAAAACATAAGTTATCATTCCATAAACCACGTTAAGCTTGCCAATCCGAGGTCATTACAATACACCCCCCCCCGTTCCCCCCCCTCCTTCTGCTTCATAACTCCTTTCGTGGCTGAGCTGGCACATCCGAGGATCGAGAAGTCTGGCATCCAGTTTATGATCATGATCACACAAGGCGAAAAAGAACCCTAATATTGTCACAGATGTGAATGTGGACTTAACCAAATATGTTAAATGAAAGACTGACAAGATAAATCCGTCTCCTCTAGCTAATGGCTCCGGGGTACCATACAGCATAAATCCTGGGAGACCACCTGTTGCTTCTCTCAAAAGTTAGAGACTATTATACCATCGCAGAAATGGCTCCCAAACTTGAAAATGTTTCTCCACTGTGTCATTTTGGGTGGCTGTCAAATAATATCAATAGTGTACCATCCACAATCATTGTATCACATCTTCCAATGGCGGTGAGGCTATCTGTTGCCAATAGGTAGCGATTACCTGACATGCCACACACAAGATCTGGTTAATAAGGGTTCTTAAGTTTGGCACCCACGACCCAGGGTAGGCTGAAAGAAGATAAATTTGGGGATTGCATAATACGTCCATTAAAGTCATCTGCTTAATAACTCCTTCAATCCACCTCCAGTATAGTGAGATCTTAGGGCACAGCCACCAAACATGATAAAAGGAGCCTTCTTGATTGCATTGTCTCCAGCACTTATTATCCCGAGTAGGATATATCCTATTCAATTTAGCAGGTGAGAGATACCATCGATATAACAATTTATAATTAGTTTCAACTGCATCAGCGGAAATAGAGCTTTTGGCAATATGCATATGGCAGCTAGACTATTGTTTCTCAGTCCAGGTTGATCCCCAATCCCTCTCCCACTTCTTTTGACTCAGGCTGGGAGCAGAGGACGTAGACCCAAGCCATTGATAAATATTGGAAATAAGCCCCTTACCCATAGTATGCTGAAAACACATTGCTTCAAAGTTAAGATTTTTCCCTGATCACATATGGTTGCAATGACCGGCAAGTAACACAATGTTGCACTTGGAGGTAATGGAAATATTCATTATCTGGGAGAGAGAATCACTGTTGTTGCTCAGAAAAAGACAATAATTTACAATTCTCAAACAATTGACCACATCGCCAGAGACTCCTGGAATCCCATTGCTGAAAAATATTCCCCATCTCCATAACCAGAAATGCCCCTTTATATGTACCCAGGGGTAGCATCGGCGTCACTGTGCTTGACCCATTAATGTACCCCGCCTTCTATCCCATAGCTGCAGGGACCATTTAGTAAACGGGTTCTCCACCCTACTAAAACCCTCCTTCGGTGGAAGACCCCCACAGCCGAGTGTATAGTCATTCCCGAACTCCATGTTGTTCTATATTGACCCACTGTTTAATATAAACCTGTGAGGACCACTCAAACTATTCTTAACTGGGCTGCATGGTAATATTGCATGAAGTTGGGCACAGCTAGCCCTTCCAATTTCTTAGCCCTAAACAAGATCAGTCGCGCCACGCGTGGTGGCCTTCTCCGCCAAATATAATGGAAAATCTTAGTATGCAGTGTTTTCAAAAATTTAAGTGGGACTTCTAATGGTAGCGTCTGAAAAAGATAAAGCCACCTTGGGAGGACCGTCATTCTAATAGCCGCCATACGGCCCATCCAAGACATAGCATAGGGGCCCCATATGTCCAAATCGCCATCATTGGTAAGTAATTTAATTTAAATAGCTGTGTCCAGTCTGCACATAACTGTATTCCCAGATACTTAATACTTTGTGGTGCCCATTTAAAAGGGAAATACGATTTGAGTCTCAAAACCTGATCCTGGGACAGTGAAATATTTAAAATTTCTGATTTGGACATATTCACTTTAAAGTCCAAGATCTTACTGAACCTCTCCAGTTCCCGCATTAGCCCAGGCAATGTCAACTGCGGGTGGGCCACCGAAAACAGAGATATATTTTATATTGTTGTTCCCCTACTTGTATGCCCCCTATATCCGAAGCATTTCGTATGGTAGTTGCTAAAGACTCCATAAAAAGAGCAAAAAAGCAGGGGTGACAATGGACACCCCTGTCTAGTTCCTCTGCCCAAGGCAAACATGTTCGAGTACTCTCTGTTGACCTTAATACAGGCCTGAGGAGAGGCAATCACTGCTTTCAACCATGTCCAAATGTTTTCTCCCAGCCATACTTTAAGACCTTAAACAAGAATCCCCAGTGGACTCTATCAAAGGCCTTTTCTGCATCTACCGCCATTAAGACGGCAGGTGTCTTGCTTTCTCTAGCCTTCCATATAAGATTTACTATTTTGCAGATGTTGTCCCCCATTTGCCAGCCCGGAATAAATCCCGCTTGATCAACATGGACTAGAAGGGGCAGCACCCTATTGAGTTTACTAGCTAGAAGTTTTGCTAATAATTTTAAGTCCAAGTTAAGGAGGGAAATAGGTCGGTAAGAGCCACATAAAGATTTATCCTTACCTGGCTTCAGTAGCACCATAATACCGGCCAGGTTCATTGAAGAAGGAAGAGCCAGGTCTTTTAATAACTCATTATATACCTTTTGCAAGTGAGGTATAAGGAGATCATTATACTTTTTATAAAAGAACCCAGAAAAGCCGTCTAACCCTGGAGCTTTGTTTGGTTTAAGAGAGGATATAGCAGCAAAGATCTCACCCTGGGGAATCAAGCCGTCTAGTGCTTCTGATTGCTCTAGGGAGAGGGCAGGGAGAGAGATGCCCCTCAAATACATATCAATATCCCCTTCAGAAATCAGGGACTCATTGGTATATAATTCCTGATAGAATTGTACAAACCTATCATGTATGTGAGCATTATCCATCACATAAGACCCAGAAAGATCCTTAATTTTTAAAATTTGGCTATGGGAGACCTATTGTTTCAAGTGCCTCGCAAGCAACTTTCCTGGTCTATTTCCTTCGATGTAATAAGTGTGTTTAGTCCTATCTATCTGATGAAGTATGGCCCCATCCATAATAGTTTGAAGTTGCTTTCTCTTACTATCTAGGGCCCAGAGTGTACAATTCCCCCCCTGGGATTTATGAATCCTTTCCAGCTGGGCTATATCCAGTAGCAACTCTTCTTGGGCTAGCTGACGTAGCCTCTTCTGCGCCACTGCCCAAGCAATTAATTTGCCATGCATTACCACCTTGAAACCTTCTCATACCATACTGGGTTTCACCTCCCTGTTATCACTGGCGAGAAAATAATCTTTAATATCCTCCCTCACTTCCTCCTGTATTCATTTATTAGAGAGAAGGGTATTATTCAACCTCCAATATTTTTGCCCTCGCTTCTCTGCCATTAGGCAGAAGGATCCCAGAACAGGAGCGTGGTCAGACCACGTAATGGATCCCATTTTCATCCTCCTGCAACTCATGATCCAAGTCTTCCTACCTAACCACTTATCCAGGCGGGAATAAGTTCCATGTGGTCTGGAGTAAAAGGAATAGTCTCTTTCAGTGGGATTTTTACACCACCATACATCCTGCACCCCCCCAAGTATCCATAAGTATCTTTAACCGATGCCTGTGAGTGTTTAGCGTGTCCCTGGATAAATTGCTCTGGTCTAATTTGGGGTTCATTGTGATGTTGAAATCCCCCCCCCCCCCCCCATCATGAGCGAGCCCTGTATAAAGTCACTCAAGGATTGCTCTATATACATGAAAAAGTCACTTTGATTCACATTAGGCGCATAAATATTGAGCAAGGTAACAAATACAGTGTCCAATCATATCACAAGAGCCAGATAACGACCGCGTTTGTCCTTCTTGCAATCTAACAATTCGGCTTTAAGGTTCATTGTACCTGAAGACTGGAGGATAGGAAATGTAAACCCAATATTTAAAAAGGGCTCCAGGGGCGATCCGGGAAACTACAGACCAGTTAGCCTGACTTCAGTGCCAGGAAAAATAGTGGAAAGTGTTCTAAACATCAAAATCACAGAACATATAGAAAGACATGGTTTAATGGAACAAAGTCAGCATGGCTTTACCCAGGGCAAGTCTTGCCTCACAAATCTGCTTCACTTTTTTGAAGGAGTTAATAAACACGTGGATAAAGGTGAACCGGTAGATGTAGTGTACTTGGATTTTCAGAAGGCGTTTGACAAAGTTCCTCATGAGAGGCTTCTAGGAAAAGTAAAAAGTCATGGGATAGGTGGCGATGTCCTTTCGTGGATTGCAAACTGGCTAAAAGACAGGAAACAGAGAGTAGGATTAAATGGACAATTTTCTCAGTGGAAGGGAGTGGACAGTGGAGTGCCTCAGGGATCTGTATTGGGACCCTTACTTTTCAATATATTTATAAATGATCTGGAAAGAAATACAATGAGAGAGATAATCAAATTTGCAGATGACACAAAATTGTTCAGAGTAGTTAAATCACAAGCAGATTGTGATAAATTGCAGGAAGACCTTGTGAGACTGGAAAATTGGGCATCCAAATGGCAGATGAAATTTAATGTGGATAAGTGCAAGGTGATGCATATAGGGAAAAATAACCCATGCTATAATTACACAATGTTGGGTTCCATATTAGGTGCTACAACCCAAGAAAGAGATCTAGGCGTCATAGTGGATAACACATTGAAATCGTCGGTTCAGTGTGCTGCGGCAGTCAAAAAAGCAAACAGAATGTTGGGAATTATTAGAAAGGGAATGGTGAATAAAACGGAAAATGTCATAATGCCTCTGTATCGCTCCATGGTGAGACTGCACCTTGAATACTGTGTACAATTCTGGTCGCCGATTCTCAAAAAAGATATAATTGCGATGGAGAAGGTACAGAGAAGGACTACCAAAATGATAAGGGGAATGGAACAGCTCCCCTATGAGGAAAGACTAAAGAGGTTAGGACTTTTCAGCTTGGAGAAGAGACGGCTGAGGGGGGATATGATAGAAATGTTTAAAATCATGAGAGGTCTAGAACGGGTAGATGTGAATCGGTTATTTACTCTTTCGGATAATAGAAAGAGGTCTAGAACAGGTAGATGTGAATCGGTTATTTACTCTTTCGGATAACAGAAAGACTAGGGGGCACTCCATGAAGTTAGCATGTGGCACATTTAAAACTAATCGGAGAAAGTTCTTTTTCACTCAACGCAAATTAAACTCTAGAATTTGTTGCCAGAGGATGTGGTTAGTGCAGTTAGTATAGTTATGTTTAAAAAAGGATTGGATAAGATCATGGAGGAGAAGTCCATTACCTGCTATTAAGTTCATTTAGAGAATAGCCACTGCCATTAGCAATGGTAACATGGAATAGACTTAGTTTTTGGGTACTTGCCAGGTTCTTATGGCCTGGATTGGCCACTGTTGGAAACAGGATGCTGGGCTTGATAGACCCTTGGTCTGACCCACTATGGCATTTTCTTATGTTCTTATGTTCTCTGTGTTAGAAGCTAAATAGATTTGGAGGTAGTTTTTATTACATATTAGTCGTTCATATTTTTTAAGAAAATGTGTTTCTTGTAGGAAAAGAACAGATGCTCTAAGCCTATTAGCCTCCTCAAATAGTAATTGCCGCTTCCGTGGATGGTTTAGCCCCTTAACATTAAATATCTCATCCATCATTTCTGTAAAGTAGGTTCTTACGAGTTACATCGGAATGCCAATTTCCCTCTCCCCAATTACCCCTATCTGTAAGCCACCCTCACTCAGAGTCCCATCTTAAATCCCAGCAAACCCCCCCCCCCCCCACCCCATAGCCATCTATAAGTGAGGCTACCCCCTCACCCTTGCCTTGTTCGCGAGGAATGACGTCACATCACATGGCCTAATAACATGTTAGCTGACATGTGGTAATACAATTATTCCAACTCTTTTCAACACCCAACTCTAACAGTCCCAATACCAAACTTTTGAATGGGAGAAACTGGCACAGTAGGCCTCCAAATAACTCAGGGCGGTGTATCTTGCTGCGTGTTGATGCCTCCGGAGTTTCTTCTTAACCGCTTGCCACCTTTGCCAGCCCTCTACCAGCGGGTGGTGTCTTTGCGCGAGGTGCCTCTCGGTGGCTCCTGAGGACTTTGAACTTCAATTCCTTCCTGCCTGAGGAATTATTCCGCCGCTTCCACTGACCAAGCAGTGCAGGAGTGGCCACTGATGGCAAACGTGATACTAAATGGATAAAGCCACCTGTAACGGATGTTGCCCGTCCTCAGGCTGTCTGTTATGTACTTCATAGCTTTCCTCTTCTGCAGGGTGATGGTGGAGAGATCACTAAATAGCTGGATTTTAGTTCCTTTCCACAGAACGTTCCCCAGGGTCCTCGCTTTATCCATGATCGCATCCTTCACTGTAAAATTATGCAGGCATGCAATTATGTCCCTGGGCTGATTGTTGACAGGTTTGCCCAGAGCCCGGTGAGCCAGGTCAATCAGTATTTCCTTTCCAAAGTCTGGGGGTGCCCTCCATATGCAGAATTGCACGGCAGATGTCCTGTACCAGCTTAACATAGTTGGTGTCACCTTCTTCCTCTGGCACCCCTCTAATTCTGATGTTCTGCCTTCTGTTGCGGTTTTCCAAGTCTTCTAATTTGGAGGTGAGCTCCTCAGTGGTTTGCCTGAGAGATTGGATGTCCTTTATTTGCTGCGTCACTGATGAGGCCTGCTCCTCAGCCGTCTGCTCCAGTTCATGGACCCGATCTCCCAAGTCTCCTAACTCCTTCCTCAGGTCCCCAATCGCGTCCTGTATCTCCGTTTTAAGCGCGGCAATTCCCTTTTTAATATCCGCAAGCCAGGCCACAAATTCTGTGCGGGTGAGCCCCGACTCCACTCCAACGCTCCTTGTCATCCCGGCTGGCTCATGCTCCTCCTGGCCCCCTCGTTCTCCTCGGCACCCGCCGTTTTATTGTGCGTGGCGTTGCCGCTGTAAGAAAATTCGGCCAAATCTACAGTTCGCCGTCGGGAGGTCATGGTTGCTTGTCCCAGCCCCCGAGATAATTTTTACGCGATTGGGGGTACCCCGGAGGGGAGAAATTACCACCTTTTTATTTCAGCCCCGCGGAGCTTCAGTTCTAAGCAGCCATTTGGTGAGGCTGACGTCACTTCATCCATAATTCCCAATGCTTTCTATGGGAAACACAGGCTGAAAAATGTTGACCAGTGCTCCAGTCCAAAATCATCTCTCCCTTCGCCCATCCCCACTCTTCCAGCACTTTGGTAAAGAGCAATACCGGTAGAGTCAGAGAAAGTCTACCAAAGCAGCTGGTGAAGGATAGCACCGGAAGGCACTTCAAAGTGACCTCCCCCATATTTCAAAAGTATGCAATCACACCTTCTACTTACACACCCATATCCCAAAAAACACACACCACACAATTGCCTATACACAACTCCTCACATACCTAAACACATTCACATTCTCCCACATATTCCCATGCACACACCCACACTCTCCTGCATACATTTCCCATAACCATCTCCCATGTACATATCTCCTATGCATGCCCCTTCATATACACATGGCCCTCTATCCCCGACGCATCCAAACAGAAATGCCCTCACACCCATACATACCATTTCTATTAATCCATGCTGGAAATCATTGCCAAAGTCATGTCTCTGAATTCTTTCTTTTCTTAACACTAATATTTTCCAAGAATTTATGCAAGCTTTATATTATTTCTTTATTTTAAATGAAGAAAACAGAGTTGAAAATAATCCAATTTTAGGGAGCATATGAAACAATTTCGCTGATAAATACAAAAACATGAATTCTGGAATAAATTTATCACAAACTATGTTGGAGTCTGTGTGATCACAGCTGCACAACAGGCCTTTGCTATGTACAAACACAAGGTGGCAAATGCATAGAGCAAACTTACATAGTACTAGTAGTAGTAGTGGCAGCAGCAAAAAAGTATTAAGATTTAAAAAAGCAGGGACAAGTATATGGCCGCCTTAATTGTAGGAAGGTGAAGATAAAGCCAGAAATAGCAAATGTTGCTTACCTGTAACAGGTGTTCTCACAGGACAGCAGGATGTTAGTCCTCACATATGGGTGACATCACAGGATGGAGCCCAAACACGGAACACTTTTGTCAAAGTTTCTAGAACTTTGACTGGCCCCTACTGGGCATGCCCAGCATGGCACTAACCCTGCAGCCAGCAGGGGTCTCCCTTCAGTCTTGTTTAAAAAGCTACAGGAAGTGCCGAAAAATAAAATAAGAAACGTAACGAACCCAACACCGCAGGGTGGTGGGCAGGTTTCATAAGGATTTATTTATTTATTTATTTTATTTATAATTTTTTTATATACCGCCGCTCATCAAAGATATCACGTCGGTCCTGCTGACCTGTGAGAACACCTGTTATAGGTAAGCAACATTTGCTTTCTCACAGGACAAGCACGATGTTAGTCCTCACATATGGGTGAGTACCGAGCTGAGGATGTCCGAGTATGCACTAAATGTACCTAAGACGTGCAACAGGCACAACAACTGGGGTTGAATTTGGTAGAGGGCATCCTGAACCCTAACGGGCAGGTGGAAGGGTGTTGGTACGTCAAGTTGTGAATAGGTTACGCAGGACAGATTGGCCGAAGATGGAATCTTGTCTTCCGGCCTTGTCCAAGCAATAGTGGGCTGTAAAGGTATGGCGAGAACTCCAGGTAGCAGCCCTGCAAATGTCAGGAAGCGGCACCGAACGTAGGTGTGCTACTGAAGTCACCATGGCCCTCAGAGTGTGCCTTAACACGGTCTTGAAGTGGAATGCCTGCTTGCTGATAGCAAAAGGACATGCAGTCTGCTAACCAGGAAGAGAGAGTATGCTTACCCACAGGCTGCCCCAATTTGGTGGAATGGAAAGAGACAAACAATTAAGTGCTTGTCCTGTGGGCAGCTGTACAGTCTAGGTAGAACGCTAGAGCCTGTTTACAGTCAAGGGTATACAGAGCCTGCTCTCCTGGATTGGAATGGGTCCTGGGAAAAAAGGTAGGTAGTATAATGGATTGATTGAGATGAAACTCTGACACTACCTTAGGCAAGAACATACGGTGAGTGCGGAGTACTGTCCGGTCTTGCAGAGGTTTAGTGTAAGGCGGATAGGTAACTAGGGCCTCTAACTCACTAACTCTGCTAGCCGAAGTGATTGCCAAAACGAATATCACTTTCCATGTGAGATAACGAAGTTCCCAGGATTGGAGAGGCTCGAATGGTGGTTTTATAAGCCTTCCTAATACCAGGTTGAGGTCCCAAGAAGGGGCCGGAGGACGCAGTGTAGGCTTGAGGTGAAGCAAGCCCTTCAGAAAACGTGTTACAAGGGGTTGTACTGATATAGGAACATCTCCAACACCTTTATGGAAGACGGCCACCGCACTAACATGCATTCTGATGGAGGAAGTTTTTAGACCTGACTCCGACAAGTGCCAAAGACAGTCTAGAAACTTCGTGACTGGAGAGGTAAAGGGGTCAAGAGATTGAGAAGAGCACCATGACTGAAACCTGTTCCATTTGTAAAGGTAGGATTTTCTCGTGGAAGGCTTCCGTGAAGCAATCAGGACACGGGAAACTGATTCAGAAAGGTTAAGTGGCTGAAGGATAGCAAGTGTTGCTTACCTGTACCAGGTGTTCTCACAGGACAGCAGGATGTTAATCCTCACATATGGGTGACATCATCAGGATGGAGCCCAATCACGGAAAACTTCTATCAAAGTTTCCAGAACGTTGGCTGACCCCTACTGGGCATGCCCAGCATGGCACTAAGGAAAGCTACAGGCAGTGCCGAAAAAATAAAACAACAAAACATTACAAACCCAACACCGCAGGGTGGCGGGCGGGTTTCGTGAGGACTAACATCCTGCTGTCCTGTGAGAACACCTGTTACAGGTAAGCAACACTTGCTTTCTCACAGGACAAGCAGGATGGTAGTCCTCACATATGGGTGAGTACCGAGCTGAGGATGTCCGAACATGCACCAAATGTACCCAACGGCGTGCAACAGGCACAACAACTGGGGTGGAATTTGGTAGAGGGCATCCTGAACCTCTCCGGGCAGGCGGAAGGGTGTTGGTACGTCATGTTGGAAATAGGTTACGCAGGACAGACTGGCCGAAGATGGAATCTTGTCTTCCGGCTTTGTCCAAGCAATAGTGGGCTGCGAAGGTATGGAGAGAGCTCCAGGTGGCAGCCCTGCAAATGTCAGGAAGCGGCACCAATCTTAGGTGTGCTACTGAAGTTGCCATGGCCCTCACAGAGTGTGCTTTAACACGGTCTTGAAAAGGAATGCCTGCTTGCTTGTAGCAAAAAGATATGCAGTCCACCAACCAGGAGGAGAGAGTCTGCTTACCCACAGGTTGCCCTAATTTGTTGTGATGGAAAGAGATGAATAACTGAGTGCTCTTCCTGTGGGCAAGTGTACGGTCTAGATAGAAAGCTAGAGCCCGTTTACAGTCAAGGGTATGCAGAGCCTGTTCCCCTGGATTGGAATGGGGCTTGGGAAAAAAGGTAGGTAGTATGATGGCTTGATTAATGTGAAACTCCGAAACTACCTTTGGTAAAAACGTAGGGTGAGTGCAGAGTACCGCCCGGTCCTGCAGGAGTTTAGTGTAAGGCGGATAGGTAACTAGGGCCTGTAACTCACTAACCCTGCGAGCTGAAGTGATAGCTAAAAGGAAAAACACTTTCCATGTGAGATATTTTAGGTCACAGGAGTGAAGAGGCTCGAATGGAGTTTTCATGAGCCGACCGAGAACCAGATTACGCTCCCAAGAAGGGACCGGAGGACATAGAGGTGACTTGATATGGAGCAAGCCCTTCAAAAAGCGTGTTACGAGGGGTTGTACCGATATAGGGACATCCCCGACACCTTTATGGAAGGCGGGTACCGCACTGACATGCATTCTGATGGAAGAGGTTTTTAGACCTGACTGACAAATTCCAGAGATAGTCCAAAAACTTTGGGATTGGACAGGAAAAGGGATCAAGGGAGTGCGAAGTGCACCATGATGTGTACCTTTTCCATTTATAGGAATAAGATTTTCTTGTGGAAGGCTTCCGTGAAGCAATCAGGACACGAGAAACGGAATCTGAAAGGTTAAGTGGTTGAAGGATTAACCTTTCAACATCCATGCCGTCAGGGACAAGGCCTGAAGATTGGGATGGCTTAGGCATCCGTCGTTTTGAGTGATCAGATGCGGGTCCGTTCCCAAGGGAATGTGCCTGCGGATGGAGAGATCCTGGAGTATGGGAAACCACACTTGGCGTGGCCAGTGAGGTGCTATCAGGATCATGGTTCCCTTTTCCTGACGGAGCTTCATGAGAGTCTTCGAAAGAAGAGGAAGTGGAGGGAATGCATAGAGCAGACCGGTTGCCCATGAGAGGGAGAATGCATATCTGGGCTGAGAGTGTTTGCTGCGAATGAGGGAGCAGTAATTGTCCACTTTGTGGTTCTGAGGGGACGCAAAGAGGTCTGTCTGGGGATATCCCCATTGGCGAAATATTGAGGTCACTACCGAGGGGTTGAGAGACCACTCGTGTGGCTGGAAGACGCGACTCAGTTTGTCTGCCAAGACATTGTCCACTCCCGGCAAGTAGGTGGCCCTGAGGTACATCGAGTGGGAGAGCGCTTCCGCCCAAATCTGCGCAGCTTCCTGTCACAGGAGAAAGGATCCTGTGCCTCCCTGCTTGTTGATGTACCACATGGCCACCTGGTTGTCCGTCTGAATCAGGATGACGTGATTTGATAGGCGTTCCTGAAAAGCCCTGAGAGCATATTGCATTGCTTGAAGTTCGAGGAAGTTTATTTGATGTTTGGCTTCCTGTGGAGACCAAGATCCTTGTGTCTGTAGATTGTCCATGTGGGCTCCCCACCCGAGTTTGGAAGCATCGGTGGTGAGAATGAGTTGAGGATTTGGCACTTGAAAAGGCAGTCCCTGGAGGAGATTGGTCTGATCTGCCCACCAGGCAAGAGACAGTCGGAGTGAGTTGGTGATGTGGACAATGGTGGACAGAGGCTGAACAGCTCGAATCCATTGTGACCTCAGAGTCCAATGCATGAGTCTCATGGCCAGGTGGGCCATTGGTGTAACATGGACGGAGGACACCATGTGTCCTAGCAGGATGAGAAATTGGCGAGCTGTTGCTGTATGTTGAGACTGCAGCTGGTGAGCGAGGGCCACGAGTGTTAGCGCTCGTTGTTGAGGTAGAAAGGCTTGTGCCTGTAAAGTGTCCAAGTCTGCCCCAATGAACGACAAGTTTTGAGATGGGATTAAATAGGATTTCCCGTAACTGCCAAGAAATCCAAGAGAAATTAGAGTGTGTAGGGTAAAATCGAGGGACGACCGAGCGGCTTGCTGGGTTGAAGCCCTGATTAACCAGTCGTCCAGATAGGGGTAGACGTGCACACTTTCTTTCCTGAGGAAAGCTGCTACAACTACGAGGCATTTGGTGAAGACTCGTGGTGCAGATGCTAGGCCGAAGGGAAGCACTCGATATTGATAGTGTTTCGGGGCCTACTAAGAACCTGAGGTACTTGCGATGAATTGGAGTGATCGCAATGTGTGTGTATGCATCCTGGAGGTCTAGAGAGCAGAGCCAGTCTCCTCTTTGTAGAAGAGGTAGAAGAGAGCCCAATGTTACCATCTTGAACTTTTCCCACTGGAGGTACTTGTTTGAGAGCACGTAGGTCCAGAATTGGACGAAGCCCCCCGGATTTTTTGGGGATCAAAAAGTACCGGGAATAGAACCCTAGGCTTTGCTGCGAGAGTGGGACGGGTTCTATTGCTCTTAACTGGAGAAGAAGGGAAACCTCCTGCTCCAGAAGGGCAGAGTGGTCTGACACTCTCCACGCCTGCAGAGGTGGTGAGTCCGGTGGAAGAGCAAGAAAGTTTAGGTGGTAACCCTAAGCAATGATTGCTAGCACCCATTGGTCGGTTGTGATTGATTGCCACATGCTGTGAAAGTGGCCCAATCGACCTCCCACTGGTATGCTTGGCAGAGGAATCAGGCTGCAGCTCTCCAAGTGAAAGTCAAAAACCTGAAGCAGGCCCTGGCTGGGGAGCTGCTTGTGGCTTTTGCTTTCGGGCCTGGTGAGGCTGAGGCTTTTGATAAGGTCTCGTAGTTCGGGACCTTGCTGGTGGAGGATAGTACTTCCTTGGATGGAAGAATGACTTCTTAGAGTCCTTCCGGAAGGGCTGTCTTAAGGGGAAGTCGGAAGGTATCGATGAGAGCTGTTTAAGGGTCTCATGATGGTCCTTTAATTTGGCCACCATTTGCTGGATCTGCTCACCGAACAGATTGTCTCCTACACATGGTAGGTCAGATAGCCTGTCTTGTACTTCTGGGCGAAGGTCAGAGGATTTGAGCCAGGCCCATCGTCTTGCCGAAATGGCAGCTGCAGACACTGTAGTAGAGGTGTCGAAGACATCGTAAGCTGTTCTTATCTCATGCTTTCCTGCCTCAAACCCCTTGTTGACAAGGATTTGAAGCTGGTCTTGGAATTGTTCAGGCAGGGTTTCAGAGAAGTCCTGTATCTGTTTGAAGATGACTCTATTGTATTGGGTCATATACAGCTGGTAAGCAGCAATTCTGGAGATGAGCATGGCCCCTTGGAACACTCTTTGACCAATATTGTCTAGGAACTTGTGTTCCTTAACAGGAGGGGTAGATGAGTGAGGCTTCGTCCTTTTTGCTTTCTTTGAGCCGATTCTACCACAACTGAGTGGTGGTCGAGCTGAGATTTTTGAAAGCCGGGGGCTGAATGTACTAAATAGGTAGTGTCAGCTTTTCTATGGACTGGGGCAATGGATCCAGGGTTTTCCCAGTTCTTTTTGAGGCGGTCAAGAAGAACTTGATGAATGGAAATAGAAGTGATCACTTTAGGGGCATCCAGGAACTGGAGCAGCTCCATCATCTGGTGCCTATCATCCTGCTCCATCTGAAGCTGAAAAGGGACCAACTCAGACATTTCCTTCACAAAAGTAATGAAAGAAAGGTCCTCTGGAGGAGAACGCTTTCTACTTTCAGTAGTCAGTAGGAGAGGGAGGTGAAGGTAAGTCATCGGTGTCTGAAGAAGTATCATCACCCCAGGTGTCATAAGGATCAGCAGACTGACCTGTAGGACGAGAAGGGAGTTGGATACCTGAAGGCCCTGACCGAGGCTCCGAGAAAATCGAAGGAATTGCCGGGGGCACTGTGGATGGTATGGAGGGCATCAGTGCTGGTATTGAAGGCATTGATGGCGCCGATGTACGTATCGCCCCCGATGAATGAATCGGTGGCGAGGGACGAATTGGCATCGATGGCTGAGGCAAAACTCCCAAAGGAGGGATGCGGAACGGTGTTTCTCCTCCCGATGAAGCTGTCAACGGGGAGCGCACCGGAGCCATCGGAGACCCGGGAATCACTGGTGGAATGGCGGTTATGAGTGCCTCCATCCGGGATAGCAGCGGTGCCAGCGCTTCTGGAATCGGGTCGATGACCGGTTCCACAAGCGGTGCCGGTGTCGGTGCCAAAGGAACCTGGAGTCGTTGCATCGCCTTGTCGATGGCCTCCTGGACCAGGCGGTCCAGTTCTTCCCGGAGACCTGGAGCAAGCAGCCCCGGCTCCTTGACAGAAGAGGGAGGCAGAGGCACAGTTGGAGGGACCACCTTTACAGGCGGAATCGCGACTCCCAAACCCCGATCAGGTGAGGGTGGCCTCGATGCACCCGTCGCAGGAATGGTCAGTGCCTTTCTTGGACGGGGCTTCTTCGATGGTGGCTCGGACGGTGGCGAGGTCGATGATTTCGCTCCCTTGACGGTCTGAGTCCTACAATGTCGATGGCGATGTTTCTCCCTGCGATTCCCTCGATCCTGAGGGGAAGTAGCGGGCGTCAATGGCCGTGAAGACATCGATGGCAGACGGTCATGGATGGTGGATGATGCTGTCACGACGTCGATGGTGCCGGTTCTGATGACGTCGATGCGATGGACGGCGTCGGGGTTTGAGCACGAAAGAGGAGTTCCATCTTCTCCATTCTGGCTTTGCGACCTTTTGGTGTCATGAGGGCACATTTGGTGCAAGTCAGGACATCATGCTCACGGCCTAAACACATTACACAGACTCCATGAGGGTCTGTGATAGACATGGTGCGAGTACAGTCCGGACACCGACGAAACCCCGATGCCATGGACATAGAAAAAAATCAAGCCGCGGTACGGTCGACGGCCAGTAGGCTGCGAGGGCCAAACTACACGGTAATCGACGGAAGATGGTCAAAAACTTACCGGAGTACCGCGGCCTGAGAAAAGTTAGAGGAGGGACCCCTGTGGGGCAATTTAAAATTAATTAATTCCGTGTGGAAAATTCCTGTCAGGAATCTCTTCAGAGCTCCTAAACCGCGAGGCTACTGCTGCGTGGAAAAAAGAAGACTAAAGGGGGAACCCTGCTGGCTGCAGGGTTAGTGCCATGCTGGGCATGCCCAGTAGGGGCCAGTCAAAGTTCTGGAAACTTTGATAGAAGTTTTCCATGATTGGGCTCCATCCTGATGATGTCATCCATATGTGAGGACTACCATCCTGCTTGTCCTGTGAGAATAACCTTTAAACATCCATTCCGTCAGGGACAAGGTTTGCAGATTGGGGTAGCATAGGCACCCGTCATTTTGCGTAATCAGAAGCAGGTCCTTTCCCAAGGGAATGTGCCTGCGAATGGAGAGATCCTGAAGTATTGGAAACCACACTTGGTGAGGCCAATGAGGTGCTATCAGGATCATGGTTCTTCCCTTGTCCTGATGTAACTTCACGAGAGTCTTTGAGAGAAGTGGAAGTGGAGGGAATGCATATAAGAGACCTGTCGCCCTCGAGAGGGAGAACGCATCTCTTGGTTGTGAGTATTGGCTGCTAGTGAGGGAGCAAATGTTCTCTACTTTGCGGTTTTGACATGTTGCAAAGAGATCTATATTTATTTTTATTTATTTTTTATTTATTACTTTTTTATATACCGACATTCGATCTGAGATGAGATATCACATCGGTTTACATTCAGGTACTGTAGGTATTTCCCTATCCACAGAGGGCTTACAATCTAAGGTAATTACCTGAGGCAATTACCTGAGGCAATGGAGGGTAAAGTGACTTGCCCAAGGTCACAAGGAGCAACAGCGAGACTCAAACCCTGGTCTCCTGGTTCGTAGCCCACTGCTCTAACCAACAATGGGTTACCCCATTGTTGGTTAGAGCAGTGGATCGAGTCCGCCACTAAGGGGTTGAGAGACAACTCGTGTGGTTGAAAGGTGCGACTTAGCTTGTCTGCCAACACATTGTCCACTCCCGACAAGTAGGTGGCCCTGAGGTACATCAAATGGGAGACGGCATCTGCCCATATCTGCGCAGCTTCCTGGCACAGTAGGTAGGAGCCCGTCCCTCCCTGTTTGTTGATGTACCACATGGTTACCTGGTTGTCCGTCTGAATCAGGATGACTTGGTTGGAGAGGCGATCCTGAAATACCCTGAGAGCATATCTGATTGCTCGCAGTTCCCAGAAATTGATTTGGTGTTTGGCTTCCTCTGGAGACCAATTTCCTTATGTTTGCAGATTGGCCACATGTGCTCCCCACCCGAGATTAGAAGCATCAGTGGTGAGAATTATTTGAGGATCTGGAGGCTGGAAGGGCAAGCATTGGAGGAGATTGATCTGATTTTTCCACCAGGCGAGAGACTGACGGAGTGAGTCGGTGACGTGGACAATGGTCGACAGGGGCTGAATGCATTGAGTCCATTGTGACCTTAGAGTCCACTGCATGACTCTCATGGCTAGACAGGCCATTGGGGTGACCTGAACTGAGGACGCCATGTGTCCCAGTAGGATGAGAAAGCGGCGTGCAGTCATGTAGCGCTGAGACTGCAGCTGGTGTGCGAGAGAGACGAGAGTGAGAGCTCGTTGTTGAAGTAGAAAAGCTTTTGCCTGCAAGGTGTCCAAGTCTGCCCCTATGAATGATAAGGTTTGAGATGGGACTAAGTAGGATTTGTCATAGTTGATGAGAAATCCTAGCGAAATCAGGGTGTGTAAGGTAAGATGCAGGGACGACAGAGCAGTTTGCTGAGTGGGAGCCCTGATCAACCAATCGTCTAGATAGGGGTACACGTGAACACCATGAGTCCTGAGGAAGGCTGCAACTACTACGAGTCATTTCGTGAAGACTCATGGTGCAGACGTGAGGCCGAATGGAAGCAGTCGGTACCGATAGTGCTTGGGGCCTACCAGAAATCTCAGGTATTTGCGATGAGATGGAGTTATTGCAATATGAGTGTATGCGTCCTGGAGGTCTAGACAGCAGAGCCAGTCTCCTTTTTGCAGAAGAGGAAGGAGGGAACCCAAGGTTACCATCTTGAACTTTTCTCGTTGGAGGTACTTGTTGAGGGCACGTAGGTCCATACACCTGATTTTTTGGGGATTAGATAGTACCGGGAATATAATCCTAGGCCTCGTTGGGAATAGGGTACTGGTTCTATTGCTCTGGACTGGAGGAGGAGGGAGACCTCCTGTTCCAGAAGTGGTGAGTGGTCGGATGTTCCCCACGTCAGCCAAGGTGGGGAGTTCGGTGGGATGGAGAGAAAGTTCAGGTGATAACCCTGAGAGATTATGGCGAGGACCCACTGGTCTGAGGTAACTGTGTGCCACTTGTTGTGGAAATGGCACAATCGACCTCCCACTGGTATCTGAGGCAGTGGAAGCTGGCTGCTGCTCTCTATGTAGGAGTCAAAAACTGGAAGCAGGGCCCGGCTGAGGAGCTGCTTGTGGCTTTTGTTTTCATATCTGACGAGACTGAGCCTTTTGGAAAGGTCTCATGGAACGAGTCCTAGACGGTGGTGGATAGGACTTCTTTGGATGGAAGAATGACTTTTTAGTATCCTTCCTGAATGGCTGCTTAGAGGCATACTCTGAAGGCATCAGAGAGAGCTGTCTCAGGGTCTCATGATGGTCCTTGAGTTCCGCCACAGTTCGTTGAATTTGTTCGCCGAACAGATTGTCTCCTACACAGGGCAGGTTGGACAATCTATCCTGCACTTCAGGGTGAAGGTCCGAAGACTTGAACCAGGCCCATCTTCTCGCCGAGATAGCAGCTGCAGATACCCTGGTAGCAGTGTCAAAGATATCATAAGATGATCTTATCTCATGCTTGCCCACCTCAAAACCCTTGTTTACTAGGGTTTGGAGCTGATCTTGAAATTGCTGAGGCAGGAAGTCTGTCAAGTCTTGTATCTGCTTAAATAAGACCCTGTTGTATTGGGTCATATAGAGCTGATAAGAGGCAATTCAAGAGATGAGCATTGAGCCCTGGAAGACACGGCGACCAATGGCATCTAGAAATTTTTGCTCTTTGCCTGGGGAAAAGGAAGTGTGAGGTTTTGATCTCTTTGCCCTCTTTTGGGCAGATTCCACGACGACAGAGTGGTGATCCAATTGAAATTTTTGAAGACCTGGGGCTGACTGTACCAAATAAGTAGTGTCAGCCTTCCTGTTGACTGGAGCAACAGAGCCAGGGTGTTCCCAGTTCTTTTTGAGGAGATCCAGAAGAACTTGGTGAATAGGGATGGAGGTTATTTCCTTGGGAGCATCCAGGAATTGCAACAGCTCCATCATTTGGTGCCTGTCATCTTGTTCGGCCTGTAATTGGAAGGGAACCAATTCAGACATCTCCTTCATAAAGTTTATGAAGGAAAGGTCCTCTGGAGGAGAATGCTTTCTGCTTTCAGAAGGAGAGGGTGGAGAGGAGAGGAGCCCTAGGGGGACGGGACGGTGGAATCCCTGAAAGTCCTGGTCTAGTCTCCGAAGGAATCAAAGGAATAATTGGAGGCACCGATGAAGGTATCGAAGGCACCAATGAATGAATCTGTGGCGCCGACAGACGTATTGGCATCGATGGCTGAGGCATCAGTAGGACTCCCAATGGAGGGTTGCGGAACGGTGTTTCCCCTCCCGATGACAAGGTAAGCGGAGAGGGCACCGGAGGCATCGGTGACCCGAAATCCATCGGTGGAAAAGCGGCGATGAGCGCTTCCATTTTCAGGAGCAGCAGTGCCAACGCTGCTGGAATCGGGTCAGCGGTTGGTTCCATGATCGGTACCAGTGTTGGTGCCGGAGGAACTTGGAGTCGATGCATCGCCTTGTCGATGGCCTCCTGAACCAGCCGTTCTAGTTCTTCTCGGAGACCTGGAGCAAGCAGCCCCGGCTCTGGAACAGAAGAAGGAGGCAGATGCATAGCTGGAGGGCCCACCGTTAAAGGCGGAGTTGAGGCTTCCAATCCCCTTTTAGGTGAGGGTTGCCTCGGTGACCCGGTCACCGAAAAAGGTTGGTGCCTTTTCTGGATGGGGTTTCTTCGACAGCGGCTTGGACGATGGCGAGGTCAATGATTTTGCTCCCTCGATGGTCCAAGACTTCCGATGTCGATGGCGATGTTGCTCCCGGTCCTGATGGGGAGTAGAGGGAGTTGAAGGCCGAGAAGTCGTCGATGCCGGATGGTCACCTGCCGGTGGTCGATACTGGCGTGACGTTGACGGTGTCGGTTCTGACGACGTCGATGCAATAGACTGCGTCGGGGTTTGAGCACGGAAGAGAAGTTCCATCTTCTCCATTCTGGCCTTGTGACCTTTTGGTGTCATTAGGGCACATTTGGTGCTGGTCAGGACATCGTGCTCACATCCGAGACACATTACACAGACCTTATGAGGGTCTGTTATGGACATGGTGCGATTGCAGTCCGGGCACCGACGGAACCCCAATGCCATGGCCATGAAAAACTCGAGCCGTGGTACGGTCGACGGCCAGTAGGCCGCGAGGGCCAAACCCGATGGGAATAGACCGAAAACAGGTGAAAAACTTACCGGAGTACCGCGGAGTCAAAAATTTGAATGAGGCACCCCTGTGGGGTATGAAACTTTTAAATAATTCCTTGAGGAAAATTCCTGTCAGGAATCTCTGTGGAGCTCCTAAACCGCGTGGCTACTGCTGCGTAGAAAAAAGAAGACCGAAGGGGGAACCCTGCTGGCTGCAGGGTTAGTGCCATGCTGGGCATGCCCAGTAGGGGCCAGTCAAAGTTCTAGAAACTTTGACAAAAGTGTTCCGTGATTGGGCTCCATCCTGTGATGTCACCCATAAGTGAGGACTATCACCCTGCTTGTCCTGTGAGAGCAAGTTGAGTCAGTGATATTGCAGGAAGTAAGGATGTTAGGCAGACCAGATGGGTTAGTCTTTATCTTCTATCAATTTGTATATATAAAAGGAGTAATATAGTAGGCAAAAGTAAGCTAAGTTACGAAATGCATACTTTTCTTCAGTTTTTGAATTAAAAAAATTGTTCTCACAATTTGTTTTCTAAAAATTGTTATTCAGAATATATGGGGAACAATCTGTAAATATTGGTTTTGTTGACCCGCAAAACAAATTAAACTTATACAAACAGTACCTAGCCGAAATAAAAACAAGATAATAAAAATGCTTCCATTTGAAACAAATATGAGTTATAGCAAACTTTTTCTTTTTTTAATCAAACAGAAAGCAAAGCCACCCAAACTATAGTATAATCAAAGGGACCAGATTAGAAATAAAAGGTTTTTTCTTTGTAGTTAATTAACCCAATTCTCTCGTTTAGTTGAAAAGATCAAACTGCTAACCTGAGCATGTTCCAAACCAGAAGGAAAATAATTTTCAGTAGCAGAGCTTCTCACATTTTAGATTATCACATATCTCAGCCCAAAATACCATAACTGTCCTCCCACAGTCCATGAGTTCAAAGCATTAAGGGACCAATCACCATGTTCAAAACTGTTGTAAAATCCAAAGGCTGTATAGACCGTGCTGGTCTGTTTTATAAAATGGATCAGAAAAAGGCTGGCCTGGGGGCTCGATGGCAGTGCTAAGCTCTGCTCTGTGCAGGATCCCAGATTCAATTCCTGCCTCAGATTGTCAGCTCCCTGGGTTGGCCAGGGTTGGCCAGGGTTGGAGATGTTATAGAGGAAGCTTTCATAGTTGCTTGGAGAGAGGGAGGGAGTCATGGTCATTATGCAATGGTGATACATACTGACCATAATTGCAGAGTTCTGGAATTTTAGAGAGCTCAGTTCAAGCTTTTGGAGAAAGTCACTTTTTCTATCCTTGTGTTTGAGAAAAGAAACAAAACAAAATACAGTAAAAGAAAAATTAAGAAAACCAAACAAGATTCCTGCATTCTCAGTTCAAGTGTGTGCATTTGCAGTGAATGTGACAATATTTATGCTATTTACAACTGAATTTTGACACTTTTACTGAATGTGTGAACAATCACTGCAGTCATTTCCTGCTTCTTTCATGTTTGGCAGTAGAGGAGAGAGAACCAACAGGAACAGAGAACAACTTTAAATTAATTTCATAATATCTAAAGAGAATTCTTAAAGTCAATTATAAGTGATAATATGAGTAAGGTATAAGATTTATTTTGGGGGATATGCTTTTGGGTCCTTTGAAGCGAGGCTGAATCTTAAAACTTTCAATCCTACAAATTGCTATTTTCTTGTGTTTGTTTCCTTTGGATGGTGTTATTCTTAGACATTGTTTCCATTTGGGCTATAGATATTTTTCAAATCTCTCCTCCACAAAGCTTATTTTTTCAGTCAAAGAGCACTGGGAGAGGCTTGAGGATGCATGTAGAAAGGACTTTTAAAAGTTACTTTTATTATTTATTTATGCTTTTAAAATTAAATAACTTTCTAAGAATCATTAGGTAAACGTTGTCATTTGTTTTTAGAATATTATGCATTTGTCTTTAACTGTTTTGCAATAAGGCAACAGTTCATCAGATGCCACAGAATCAGCCTGCTTCCCCAGTAAATAATGGCACTACAAAGGTACTTTTGACAGTTACAATTAAGCCAGTATAGCACAGACAACATTGCAAGTTAATTAAACATTTATTTAAAGCTGAACTCTCAGGCTATCATAATGGAACAAATTTTCACAGCTGATGACATCAACACCATCTGTTTTTCTGCACTGACTCTCATACAGCCAAACACACAAGGATACTAAGTACATTTTGCTTGATCCTAGTATTGCTGCTGAATGGAATGGGCGGTAAACATAGGATATGCAATGCCAAATATACCCTGTTGCTAGGTGCCATAACTCAAAGTGAAGCCCAGGGTAACTGTCCCAGCTCTGCAAGAAAATCAATTTTTCTAAATGCAGCATAATAGACAAGTCACTACCATTACAAATATCCATGGAAAAAAAAAAACCACTCTTGCCCCAAAATAAAGATGTACACTTCTTAAAGGAGTTTAAGTCACATCTAAAATATAGTAATATAAGTAAATGATGGCAGATAAAGACCACAAGGCCCATCTAGTCTGCCCAGCAGCAATTTTATGCACACTTCTCAAAGAACAAATTCCTACATATAATCCAACCCCAAATTATGTTGTGTTTCCCTTAGCACTGCAGCTGCTGCTCTTTGCAGGTTTCCCTATGCCTTCCAGGAAGCACATTGTAGCCATTAGAGATGTGAATCATGTGATCGATCGTCTTAACGATCGATTTTGGCCGGGGGGGGGGGGGGGGAGGGAATCTGATCGTCGCGGTTTTGTTTTTTTTTAAATTGTAAATCGGGGGAGGGCGGGAAAACCGGCACACTAAAACAAACTTAAAACCCACCCCGACCCTTTAAAATAAATCCCCCACCCTCCCGAACCCCCCCAAAATGTTTTAAATTACTTGGGGTCCAGTGGGGGGGGTCCCGGTGTGATCTTCCACTCTCGGGCCACAGCTGCGATAATAGAAATGGCGCTGGCGCTACCTTTGCCCTGTCATATGATAGGGCAAAGGTAGCGCCGGCGCCATTTTGGTTCCTGTCCCCCGACGTCACGAGCGCAGGAGATCGCTCCCGGACCCCCGCTGGACCCCCAGGGACTTTTGGCCAGCTTGGGGGGGGCCTCCTGACCCCCACAAGACTTGCCAAAAGTCCAGCGGGGGTCCGGGAGCGACCTCCTGCACTCGTTGCCGTATTGCAAAATGGCGCCGGCCGTATGGCCGTATTGCCGTATTGCAAAATGGCACCCGCCATACGGCCAGCGCCATTTTGCAATACGGCAACGAGTGCAGGAGGTCGCTCCCGGACCCCCGCTGGACTTTTGGCAAGTCTTGTGGGGGTCAGGAGGCCCCCCCAAGCTGGCCAAAAGTCCCTGGGGGTCCAGCGGGGGTCCGGGAGCGATCTCCTGCGCTCGTGACGTTGGGGGACAGGAACCAAAATGGCGCCGGCGCCATTTCTATTAACGCAGCCGTGGCCCAAGAGTGGAAGATCACACCGGGACCCCCCCACTGGACCCCAGGTAATTTAAAACATTTTGGGGGGGTTCGGGAGGGTGGGGGATTTATTTTAAAGGGTTGGGGTGGGTTTTAGGGTTGTTTTAGTGTGCCGTTTTTCCCGCCCTCCCCCTTACCCTCCCCCGATTTACGATTTTTGACGATAAATCGGGGGAATTCCTATTGTATCGCGCCTCTAACGATTTTTTCCATTTAAAATATATCGGACAATATTTTAAATTGTCAAAAAACGATTCACATCCCTAGTAGCCATATCACCGCTTCCTTGGGCTACAACTGTTGCTCAGTGAAGGCTGCCCAGTGCCTCCATTACCTTTCTCTTGCCACAAGGTATCCTCTGTTTATCCCATGCTTTTATGAAGTCTGTCCTCGTCATTACCACCTCCTCTGAGAAAGCATTCCATGCAACCTCTACCCTCTCCATGAAAAAGTTAACAATCTCCCTCTAAGTGTTAATGTAGCTGTGATTATCATTTATGGTAGTATTATCAACATTTCATCTTTCTGGAAGACACTGGGTAATTATATAGAAATCACATCTCACCTGTATTTTAGGCCTTCCTCCTACTTCTGAAAACCATTACTGCCATAACTTTAATTAATTACCTTTTTGTGGCTACTAAATGAATTACAATTGCATTTTATTTATAGCACGAGGCCTTTTTTTGTTCTCTGATGCAATAGAGTATTCAAAGAAGCCCGAGTAGCTATAAATTTAGATCTAGTTACAGAATTAGGGTTTTTATCCAATTGTCTTTTGAAAAGGCTTCCTGCTGAATCAAAAAATAATCAATACGAGTTTGAGAATTGTACACTCTGGAGACAAGGGTATAAGCCCTATCCATTGGGGTAGATTTTGAAAGGGTTACGCGCGTAACCCCCGAAAACCTACCCCTGTGCGCGCTGAGCCTATTTTGCATAGGCTCGGCAGCGTGCGCAAGGCTCGGGGCGTGCGTATGTCCCGGGGCTTTCAAAAAAATGGGCGGTCTGGGGGTGGGCCCGGAGCGTGACGGCGGTTCGGGGGCGGGGCCGAATCCTCTGGCACAGCGGCCTGTGCCGGGGTATGGCAAGCCGGCGCACGCAAGTTACGCCAGAGGCAGGCACTGTCCCACCACGCCCCTCCGATTTCGAAGTGGCCTCGGAGGGAATGGGGAAAGCCATCGGGGCTCCCCTTGGGCTTGGTGCACGCAAGGTGCACAAGTGTGCACCCCCTTGCACACGCTGACCCCGGATTTTTTAACATGCGCGCAGCAGCGCGCATGTCATAAAATTGGATGTACATTTGTGCACGCCTGGTAGCATGCACAAATGTACCCCGTGCACTTAAAATTTAAAATCGGCCCCATTGGGTATAAAACTCTCCAGGCATCAATCAATCCTAAGTGTCAGACCCTGAAAAAGGGGCAGGCTGGGGGCATGGTCTGGGCGGGGAGGGGCAGGGTGGGACAGCGGCCATCAGCTGCTGTCCCGGGGAAGCGTGAACTGGCAGCCGGCTGGCGCGTGCAAACTACTGCTGCTCCAGGGGAGCAGTAAGTAGGAAAACAAAACAAATGTAAGTCGATAGGAAGGGTTTAGGGGGTGGCAGGGAGAGGGGGAAGAGGGAGAGAGTTTAGGTAGGGGGGGGTAGGGAAGTTTCCTCCTAGTCCGCTTCTTAATTGGAGAGGACTGGGAGGGAACTGGGGGAGGCTCGATTGCATCACTGCACGTAGTTAGCAAAAATTTGTCCTCCCCCCTGTGCATGCCGCCCGCACATGTATGCACGGCCATCTGATTTTATAATTTGTGTGTGCATGTTATAAAATAGATGCATCCATGTGCACGTGCCAGGAACCATGCATGTTTTAAAATCTACCCCTTAGTGTCCCAATTGAGTATTCCAAAGGAAGATGTACAAGCTTAACAAAATATTTATGGCCATATACATTAAGAACATATATCAAGCAGAACACTATAGATTTCCTGTATAGGGCGTCCGCTAATACTAGCATCCTCCCCTCAGGAGCCTCGATTTCTTTAGTTTCCTGAAAGGGGACTTGCTTGCCAATTGATATTGCTGCACCTGCTTTTCAACCTCTGATTGGGCTGAAAAAAATTATACAAATGGGAGGTTGGGGGGTAGAGTAGAAAGATATTGGATTCAATCGACAACCAACATGGGCTACGACTTTTACAGTCTGGGGTATGGATACACAGATATAAGGGAAAAAATACATGACTGCTTCTATGGCCAAGCCCATAGGCAAAGCACGTTAAGCAGCACTGTGATTTTTCAAGGAGGCTCATCACCCAGTAAGAGAGAAACATGGGGGTAACCTGCACAGCACGGCAGATACTATCATAAAAAGCTTTCTGGGCAGACTGGATGGACAATTTTGGCCCTTTTCTGCCATCATTACTATGATACTATGTCTATATTCCTGCAAAAATGCCATCTGCGATTTAAACCTTTGCAGAGCCTGCAAATTTTTGAATCGTTGAAAAACTGAGCTGATTCCGGACACATTCCATTCAGCTAGAGATATAAAACAACAACTGTTTCATATTTGTGCATTATTCCCAAGGCTTAGGCCCCCCAGCCTAAGCCCTAGACACCACATTTATTGGAAGCATCACATGGCATGACTAAGTTGTAAGAAAACAAAAAGAAAACTGCCACTACCAATAATCCCCCTATATGTGTAGTCAATATCCCACCCCTTAGCCCCCCTCCCCTATCTCTATTACTAACCCCATGTCATCATCCTCCTCCTCCCATTAAGCCACTCCACCCCTCCCTTTTCCCCAAAACCCAAATTATTATCTAACTGTGCTATCTAGTGCTTGAGATCAGGGATCCATGCATGGAGGCCCATCCCCTTACGAATCTCTCCCCTTAGCCCACTCAAAAACTAAATAAAACCAATAGCTTTAGACTTCTTTAAATGTTCCTATTAGAGTCCCATAGCTTGCATCAAAGCCCTGGGTTTTCCAACTTATAAACTCCCAGAACTTCAGGTACCCATCCAGCACTGCAGTCCAATTTTTTTCTGCTTCATAGGTGTTAAATTTTTGTAACCTTCGGGTTCCAGTCCAGGAATTTTCAAGCAAATACACTGGTGATATCGCTAAGATCCATCTAATGCACCACGTACTCGTTTGATCTGGATGAAATAATAATGTTTGTCCAAAGTATGCAGACTATAAAATGCATAACAGAAACATTATAATCCACCAAATCTATCTTCAGCTGAGTCGTCGTATTAAGAGTTACTCCATATACATAATTGTTTTGCCTCTAATTTACTGTGCCACCTTATGATTTATTTATGCCATTGCCAAGGTCTGCAAAAAGGCTTGAGCATCCTCCATGGACTCATATTTCAGCACAATTTTGATAATATATTTTTAACTTTGCAGGGAATTGAAGTACGAAACAGATTTGTAATTCCACCAATTTTGCACACACGGAAGAAAAGTCCCGTCGCTTCGTGGCCACAGACGTTGAGTAGTCAAGAGAATATTTGTACTGGGCTGTTGTCATATTAATAACCCTATGATTTCGTAAGGCTTGTAAAATTATTTCTTTGTGGTGGGAACTGAGAATTCTACCAATGTCCGGTCATGGGCAATGGACATGGGGCCTCTCTTTCCCAAACTCTAAGTGTGCTCAATATATATATATTGCCACGTGTGTCCAAAGGCAGTAGTACCTCTAGGAGCCATTTTCTAAAATGTTTGCCAAGTCTCCGTCAGCCATAGTTTCTGGAATACCTAGGAATCGGAAGTTAAATCTCTGAGACCGATTCCCCAAGTCTTCAATTTTTGCCTCCATAGAGCTAAGGATTTTAGCTTAGTCAATTTAGTTTCCAGTATTTCAACGTCACTGTCCACCACCTTAACATCTTGTATCCATTTGTTTGCCTCTGTAAGCACAAGTGTACTTTATCAAACTTTGCAAACATTTTGTCAAATTTACTTTCCAGCATCACTGATACCGTGTCCACCCCTTCATTCTCCTGGTTGTCCACCAAATTTGGGGAGGCAGGAGCACTGGGGGCTGTTGGTCATCATGCCATTAGCTGTCTTTGCCTTGTCTTTCCTAGATGTTCTGACTGACATAGTATTCACAGGATATTTGTACATTTCATGCTGGTGCTCCAAAGGTGCTAACTCATCACCAAAACCCAAATAGGGCAAGAGAAAAGAAAGTTAAGACTGAGTTTTTAAACAAAAAAGGGGAGTTGGGCCCTGAACCAGAAGAGCAACATGTCCTCTCTCTCATATCTCTCATCTTTCGATGCATATCCAGCATAGCTCTCTGCTTCAATGGCAGGGGAGAAGATAAACAACCAATAAGGGCTGTATAACATAATCTGGGTAAAAACAAATAAGCATGGGTGTAGCTTGCTTATTGCGGCGGTTACTACCCCTACTACCTCTAACTAATCAAGCTAGATATTTCACTTGGATGCAGCTCCATCACCGCTCTCTACATTAATGGCGGGGGTGGAAGGGAATTAGAACCAAGAGCTAAGAGAAACAGATAAGTATGAGAGAAGAAATGAGGGAAGCTTGCTGGGCAGACTGGATGGGCCATTTGGTCTTCTTCTGCCGTCATTTCTATGTTTCTATATATTGCACCACATGACATCTCACATTGTATACATTAAATAGAATAGTAGGATTCAATGTGTAAATAGGGGCGGATTGGTCTACTGGGGGTTCAGGCATCCCCTGGTGGACTGGTCTCGCTAGTCACGTGATTCTTCAGCTTCCCGGGTGCTGTGGCACAGAAGAAAGATTTGTTGGGGCCGTGGTAGAGCCCGTCTCACTGCGGCCAGAAGAGAGGCCTGCGGGGCACAAGCCCCCCCTTAACCGCACTGCTATTGTGGTTTCCTCCCATCTCCCCTCTGGCAGTGAGAAGCAGCTGGCCATCTGGTAGGACCTTAGACAAGGCCCAGAAGAAGGGGGAGATAGAGAATGTCTGTTTGTGTTTTATGAGAGACTGGGTATGTGTATTTGAGAGAGAAAATCTGCATGTTCTTGGGAGAGCCTGCATGTGTATGAGAGAGCTTACATGTGTAAGTGAGTGAGAAAGAGAGCCTGCATGTGTGAGTGAAAGAGCCTGTATGTGTGTGCGAGCCTGTGTATTTATATGAGTGAGAGAGCCTGTGTGTGCAAGAGAGCCTACATGAGAGAGAGCGACTATGTATGTGACAGCATATATGTGAGTGTGAGAGAGAGCTTGTGTGTGCAGCAACATGTGTGTGTGTGTGTGTGTGTGTGAGTGGCAGAGAGAGAAGATAACGTATGTGTGGCCCCCACCTGCCAATCCACAACAATCTCTGGATGACTGTAAATTAAAAGATTCCAGGAGAGCTGGAGATGTTTTATAATCCCATTATTTTACATTTTTTAGGTGTTCTTTCCTGTTTTGAAATTTTGGGGGTAGATTTTCAAAGGGATACCGTAACCCCCGAAAACCTACCTCTGCGTGTGCCGAGCCTATTTTGCATAGGCTCAGCGGCGCGCGTATGTCCCGGGGCTTTCAAAAATGGGCAGTCCGGGGGCGGGGACGATTCGGGGGCGTTCCCAAGTCCTCCGGCACAGTGGATGTTCTATTCATCAGCTGCTTTGAAATATTTCTTCTTTATATGAGTATGGTTTTACTATTATGATTTTTTTTTTTAAATATCTTTCTTGTTTTTGACATTTAATGAGGAATGGTGTTTCCGATTTCCATTGTTGACTGCATACTGGGTCTGGTTTGCTAGGGTTTTTGTCTGCTTGTTTCTATTTATACTTTATCTCTTTATTCTGTATTTGGTGAGGGTCTGTCTGTGTTCTACAGGTGTGATTAAGGTGAGGTATTCTGTTAGCATGTATTTTTCCTAATAGCAGGTTTATTGGTGTGTTAGGACATGGTGTAATATCTGCAGTGTCGCCAGCAAGTCTGAGTGAGACAAACAGATGCGCACACACTCTCTCGCTTTGTGTGTGTGGGTGTGTCAGAGAGAGAGTGTCTGTGAGAGAAGGTCTGAGAAAGAGTGTGTGTCAGTGTGTATATGCCAATAACGTTTCTGAAATCTAAAGCAGTGTGGTTGTCTCATGACTTGCAACTGATTGGTTGACTAGACTAGGAATACCAGATATCTGTCGGGCCGATACAGTACAGTGTGCTCCGACAGAGCGCACTGTTAACCCGCCATTGGACACGTGTTTTCCCTTACCCCTTATTCAGTAAGGGGCCGAAAACGCGCGTCCAACCTGCCGAACCTAATAGCGTCCTCAACATGCAAATGCATGTTGATGGCCCTATTAGGTATTCCGCGCGATTCAGAAAACAAAATGTGCAGTCAAGCCGCACATTTTGCTTTCAGAAATTAGCATCTACCCAAAGATAGGCGCTAATTTTTTCGGGCACCGGGAAAGTGCACAGAAAAGCAGTAAAAACTGCTTTTCTGTGCACCCTCCGACTTACTATCATGGCGATATTAAATCGGAGGTCCCGAAGGGTAAAAAAAGTAAAATAAAAACAATTAAAAAAAAAATTTTGAAGTCGGCCCGCGGCTGTCGGGTCGAAAACCGGACGCTCAATTTTGCCGGCGTCTGGTTTCCAAGCCCGTGGCTGTCAGCGGGCTCGAGAACCGATGCCGGCAAAATTGAGCGTCGGCTGTCAAACCCGCTGACAGCCGCCGCTCCAGGCCAAAAGGAGGAGCTAGGGATGCGCTAGTGTCACTAGCGCCTCCTTTTGCCTGTTTCCACCGCCGGGCCTCATTTAAATAGAGAATTGCGCGCACAGGCAAGTGGCCTGAGCGGGCATTCGCCCGCTCTCCCGCGGACTTTACTGAATCGGCCCGTGTGTTTGTATTTGTAGATACAAACACATATACAGTACATGTACATATATCTATAAAATATCTTATAAAGATATATGAAGACTTGTGGGGGGCCCAACCAATTTGCATGGATGGAATGGGGCTCTGTTTTGTTCATCCTTTGTCTAGATTGTACTCTTCTTCTTAGTTATTTAGGAAAAATGTGAAGTTTATTTTGGAGATATTTTGGGTCAATTCTGCCATGTTCCAGGGTTGACTTGGCGTGCTTGTAGGACCTGTTGATGCATATGCTGCAAGGAAGGTGCACAAGGGATTCAGATACCCTGTGGGCTAGTTTTGAAAAAATCCCCCAGGCTGATATTTTCCTGCAATCCGCCCGTGTGTGAATTAATTTCTTTACCAGAGTGACCAACTTACACAGATTTGCTATATCACTATACAACCATGTAGATTGTTATAGCACCAATCAAGTACTGGACAGAGATGACATCTTCATAACACTAATAAATGGTTAAATATGCAATCTTTTGGAACTACAATGGTCTCTTATCAGGCAATGTACTGCAAATGCAGCTGAATTTCTAATATAGTGGAGAACAGCAGCTTTGTTATGTTTTTAAAGTAATTATACTTTTGACTAGCTAAAGTGTTACTCCCTTCAAAAGCTTATAAGCACAATTTGCACACAACACAGATAAATGGCAGCCTTAGACTACATAGAATAAGTACATAAGAACATAACATAACATAAGAATCGACATACTGGGTCAGACCAGTATCTTGCTTCCAACATTGGCCAATGCAGGACACAACAATACCTGGCAGTACTCCAAACAGTAGACAGATCCCATGCTGCTAACGCCCAGGGATAAGTAGTAGCTATTCCCAAGTCTATCTGGTTAACAATAATTCATGGACTTCTCCAAGAACTTGTCTAAACCTCTTTTAAGCTCAGCTACACTAGCTGCCTTTACCACATCCTCCAGCAATGAATTTCAAAGTTTAATTGTGTGTTGAGTGAAAAAGAATTTCTCTAATTTGTTCTAAATGTTCTACTTACTAACTTCATGGCATGTCTCCTAGTTTTGGTATTATTTGTAAATAACCAATTCACATTTACCCATTCTATTCAACTCATTATTTTATAGACCTCTATCATATCCCTCCTCAGCTGTCTCTTCTCTAAGCTGAACAGCCCTAACTTGTTTAGCCATCACATCCTCTTTATCATTTTGGTCACCCTTCTCTGTAACTTTTCCAGTTCAGCTATATCTTTTTTTGAGAAGCGGCGCCCAGAACTGCACACAGTACTCAAGCTGCGGTCTCACTATGGAGTGAAACAGAGGTATTATGGCATTTTTAGTTTTATTCTCCATTCCTTTCCTAATAATTCCTAACATTTTCTTTGCTTTTTTTCACTGCTGCCACACATGGAACTGAAAATTTCAAAGTATTGTCCACGATTCTATCAGATACTTTTCCTGGGTTGTAGCTCCTAATATGTAATCTAATACTATGTAACTATGGTGTAGTTCACTTTTCCCTATGTGCATCACTTTGCACTTGTTCACATTAAATTCATCTGTCATTTGGATGCCCCATCTTCCAGTCTCATAAGGTCTTCCCACAATTTCTCACAATCTTCTTATGATTTCACTACTTGGAATAATTTTGTGTCATCTGCAAATATGATCACCTCACTCATCACTCCCTTTTTCAGATCATTTATAAATATACTAGCCGTTAAGCCCGTAACAACGGGCTACATTTAAAATTTTTTTTTGGTCCATTTCCTTCTACGTTCTCCTCCCCCTCATCTCCCCCCTCTAATCTCCCTCCCCTCCCCCCACCCCACCTCCCCTCCCCTCCTCTCCTCTCACCTCCCCCTCTCTCTCCTCCTCTCACCTCCTCCCACCTCTTCTCTCTCTCTCCTCCCTCTCACCTCCTCCCACCTCCTTCTCTCTCTCTCCCCCTCTCACCTCCCCCCACCTCCCTCTCTCTCCTCCCTCTCACCTCCCCCCTCCCTCTCTCCTCCCCCCCCACCCTCTCCCTCCTCCATCTCTCACCGCTCTCTCTCCCCCCCCCTCACTCTCCCCCACCTCCCTCCTCCTCACCTCCCTCCCCTCACAGCTCATCCACAACCGGCAGACAGGGGCGTGTCCCTCCCTCGCGCGCGTCGCCGGAGCTACTTCTCCTCCCGCTCCTGCTTGTTGCCGCCGCTCCTGCTCGTTGCCGCTCTTGCTCGCCGTCGCTCCTGCTCGCTGCCGCTCCTGCTCGCTGCCGCTCCTAAGGAGCCAGCGCCATTTTTTTTTTCTGACACGCTGCGCTCTGGCCGATGTGTGCGGCATGCGCGGTAGAGCTGCTCTCTACTGCGCATTTGCGGCACGTCGGTCCGGGCTCCCTTATAGGTATGATTAAAAAGCACCTGTCCCTGTAAAGATCCCGGAGGCACTCCATTGTTTACCTTTCTGCACTGAGAAAACTGACCATTTATTCTTACTCTCTGTTTCCTATCTTTTAACCAGTTTGCAATCCACATTAGGGCATGGCCTCCTATCCCATGACTTTCTATTTTTTTTCAGGAGCCTCATGGGAGGCTTTGTCAAATGCCTTCTGAAAATTCAAATACACAACATCCACTGGATCACCATTATCCATATGTTTATTAACCCAGTCAAAAAAACATAGCAGATTAGTGAGACAAGGCTCCTCATGTTTAAATCCATGCTGTGTCCTATTAAACCATGCCTTTCTATATGTTCTGTGATTTTATTCTTTAGAATAGCTTCCACTATTTTTCCCAGTACTGAAGTCAGGCTTACTGTTCTAGAGCTTCCCAGATCAAGCCTGGGACCCTTTTTAAAGGATGGCATCACATTGGCCACCCTACAAATCTTCAGTAATTTGCAATTTCATTTTTTAGGTCTTTTAGAATTCTGGGGTGTAAATGATCTTGTCCAGGAGATTTGCTACTCTTTAGTTTGTTAGTCTGTTCTATTACATTATTCAGGTTCACTGTGATTTTTTTAAGTTCTTGATAATCATCACCATTAAATACCATTTCCAGAACAGGTGTCTCTACAACATCCATGTCAGTGAATACCGAAGCATAGAATTTATTCAGTGTTTCTGCAATGGTCTTATCTTCTCTAAGTGACCCTTTAACCGCTCAATCATCTAACAGTCCAACCAACTCTATTACAGGCTTCCTGCTGCAAAAATATTTTTAAAAGGTTTTATTATAAGTTTTTGCCTCTATGGCCAGCTTCTTTTCACCTTCCTTATCAGTGTTTTATTTCTAACTTGCCAATGCTTATGTTTTTTCTATTTCTTCAGATGGATCTTTTTTCCAATTTTTGAAAGAAATTCTTTTGATTACAATAGCCTCTTTCACCTCATCTTTTAACCATGCCAGCAGTTGTTTGGCCTTCCTTCTATATGTTTAATGCATGGAATACATCTGGTCTGGGCTTCCAAGAAGGTAGTGTAGATATTAGATCCTAGCCATTTATCCATGTTAGCCAGATAGACATATCTGGCTAACTTAGATGGAAAATTCAGCAGCATGGTTATGTTAAGAACATAAGAAAATGCCATACTGGGTCAGACCAAGGGTCCATCAAGCCCAGCATCCTGTTTCCAACAGTGGCCAATCCAGGCCATAAGAACCTGGCAAGTACCCAAAAACTAAGTCTATTCCATGTAACCATTGCTAATGGCAGTGGCTATTCTCTACGTGAACTTAATAGCAGGTAATGGACTTCTCCTCCAAGAACTTATCCAATCCTTTTTTAAACACAGCTATACTAACTGCACGAACCACATTCTCTGGCAACAAATTCCAGAGTTTAATTGTGCGTTGAGTAAAAAAGAACTTTCTCCGATTAGTTTTAAATGTGCCCCATGCTAACTTCATGGAGTGCCCTCTAGTCTTTCTACTATCCGAAAGAGTAAATAACCGATTCACATCTACCCGTTCTAGACCTCTCATGATTTTAAACACCTCTATCATATCCCCCCTCAGTCGTCTCTTCTCCAAGCTGAAAAGTCCTAACCTCTTTAGTCTTTCCTCATAGGGGAGTTGTTCCATTCCCCTTATCATTTTGGTAGCCCTTCTCTGTACCTTCTCCATCGCAATTATATCTTTTTTGAGATGCAGCGACCAGACTTGTACACAGTATTCAAGGTGCGGTCTCACCATGGAGCGATACAGAGGCATTATGACATTTTCCGTTTTATTCACCATTCCTTTTCTAATAATTCCCAACATTCTGTTTGCTTTTTTGACTGCCGCAGCACACTGCACCGTCGATTTCAATGTGTTATCCACTATGACACCTAGATCTCTTTCTTGGGTTGTAGCACCTAATATGGAACCCAACATTGTGTATTTATAGCATGGGTTATTTTTCCCTATATGCATCACCTTGCACTTATTCACATTAAATTTCATCTGCCATTTGGATGCCCAATGTTCCAGTCTCACAAGGTCTTCCTGCAATTTATCACAATCTGCTTGTGATTTAACTACTCTGAACAATTTTGTGTCATCTGCAAATTTGAATATTGCTGAATATTTATTTATTTAATTATTTCAAGATTCTTTTAAACCCCTAAATCAGGTGCTAGACCTGGTCAAAGCGGTTTATGTCATTAAAACATAGTGAAAACAAAAACAATAACTAAAAATAAAATACAATAAAATTAAACAAAATCCCAGCAGGAATCAACATAGTGAAATACTACCAATAATACCAGCATATCAGTCAATCCTATATAGAAGTATCCAACCTCACCAACCATAAAGCAAACATCTAAGCTTTTACTTTTTTTTCTAAAATCAAATAGTCTGATTGTAATCTCGTTGTCTCATGGAGCTGCGTTCCATATCTCTGGCCCAATTTCAGCAAATATCCTTTTCTGATACACCACTGTTTGTATCTCTTGCCTTGAAGGAACTTGGCATTAGGCTTCATTCTTTAAGCATAGGTCATGTTTAGGGAGATAGCATGTATTCCTATCCTGTAGATATTTTGCTCCCTCCTACCCCTTAATGCCTTAAACATCAAAGTTAAGATCTTAAACTGAACATATTTCTCAATCGGCAGCCAATGTAGTTGGCGCAAAAGTGGTGTAGCTCTCACCCTATATGGACCGCCATAGATCAGTCCAGCTGCCATGTTTTGCATACTTGCAGCCGCTGTATGCTTTTTTTTTTTTTTTTTTTAAGGAAGACACACCTTAAAAAAAATATTAAAATAGCCAAATAGTGGACTTTAAAGCTTGAACAATTACTCTAAATACTGAATGCTCCAAATCCAAATGAATCCTACATAACTGAGTCTTAGAAAAACTTGTCATATAATTGAGGAAATATGAAGGTCAATGTCAAAGTCATCATCTAACACTCTCAAATACCTGCCTTACTACTTTTGACCACCAATACCTCTCAAATCTTCAAATTTGATGTGCATAGATCCTTCCTTCACTCCCCATTTTGGCAACATTTAGTAACAGTTTTTGGGAGTAAAACCATTTTGGAATTTGGCTTAACCCATCATTAATTCTCCCAATTGCCTTACCTGGATCTTTCCCCACAGTGACCACCAACTGCACATCATTTGCATATATGAACCCCCTAAAGATTGAATAAGGGAACCTAGTGGTTGTAAGAACTAATTAAACAAAAGGGCTGACAATGAAGTACTCTGAGGAACCTTATAGGCTATCCTAAAGGGTTCAGAAACATCCTCTATCACCCTAACTCTGTCCTATTACTCAAAAAAAAGAGATCACCCACTTTAAACCTTGACCACCCAACCCCAATTGCTTACATATTTCTATCAAAAGACCATGGTCAATCAAGTCAAATGCACTCAATAGATCTAGGAGAATGAAAATTAATAATTCTCCTTGATCTCTATGCCTCAAAATTTCATCCTGGACTGCCACCAAGACTGATTCTGTCCCATATCCCTTCCTAAAACCTGACTAACAAATGTCCAACTCCCCTACTTTCTTCCAAATACAAGGTTAACAGATTAACTACAACCTGCTCAATAACTTTGGATAAAAAAATGATTATTAGCCATGGGACAATAATTAGCACAAATTTCCCAATTCAAAGTAGGTTTCTTTAATATTGGAGACACTACAGATTTTTTCAGTGACCTAGGGAGAATATCCTACTCCACTATCTCCATATTTGGAGCTACTTAGATGGATAAGTCTTCTCCATCTCCACTCGGAGAAACGGCCGGGAGGCAGAATCACACTGGGCGGATGGGCTTCACCTGGAATCCTGCGACCCCTCCAGAGGAGCTGTGGGAGCCCAGATCGCCAGGACTTAGGAGTCTTCACCCTGGAAGCCCGAGGTCCCCCCAGGAGGAGCCCGTAGGGACCCGGGCCGCTGGGACTTAGGCGAAAAAAACAAGAACCCAGTCAGGATACGAACCGGAGTCAGGACAGGAGGCAAGCAGGCTGAAGATGGAGTCACGGACCGGAGTGGGAAACAGATAGCAATCAGACAGATGAAGAATCAAAATGACTAGCAGGAAACTCAAGACCCAGATATCAGGCAGTAATCAAGAACCAAGCAGGCAGGCAGGCAGAAATCTGATGACAGACAGCAAAGGTCAGAAACCAGACGGACAAACGGCAACAAGCTATTCAGTCAAAGATTCTTGTTGCAAGGCAACGTACAGTTCCTGGAACTTGTTTTTAAAAACTCCTACCAGCCTCTGACGTCATCAGGGGGGGGCGTGTCCCTCCTACCAGCCTCTGATGTCATCAGGGGCGTGTCCTTGCAATCGATCCTGCCGGCTAAAACAACGTTGATCTTTGCGGGTTTGGAGAGGGCCCGAGACCCGAGGGAACTGCTGCGCTTTAGGAGCAGGTAAAAGCCCGGTCACTGAGGCAGTGACCGGGATCGCAACAGTACCCCCCCTTTTACGCCCCCTCCGTAGAGGACCGGGTTTTCCAGGATTATCCAGATGGTATTGGACTAGCAGAGACTTGTCTAGGATATTCCGTGCCGGTTCCCAGGAGTCTTCTTCAGGACCACAACCCTCCCAGGCTAGTAAGTATTCCCATCGGCGATTACTGAAGCGCACATCCTTATCTCTTGTACTTGATAAATAGGTTCTTCAGATGATGTGGCTGAAATTGCATCTTGAGTAAGTCGATGAAAACGAGAGTACATTACAGGTTTCAAGAGAGATACGTGAAACACAGTATGGATGCGTAGGGTTGAAGGTAGACGAAGCCTGTAAGAAACCAGTCCTATCCGTTCGACCACGGGAAACGGACCACAAAACCTGGGAGCCAACTTGCGAGAACGACCTGGGAAGTGAAGGTTCTTGGTGCTTAACCATACCTTGGATCCCGGCAAACAATACAGGAGCTGGGGCGACGATGACGATTTGTGGTTTTCTGTGCTCTCTGAGCGGCGAAAGAAAGTCGTTTTTGTAGTACTTCCCATAGTTGATGTAACCGCATAGCCACGGTCTGAGCCGCAGGAGACTGAATCTCTACAGGAACTGGAACTGGAGGTCTGAGATGACGTCCAAAGACAGATTGGAACGGAGACTGTCCTGTAATCGAATGTGTGTGATTATTGTAAGCGAATTCGGCCCAAGGCAACAGAGAAACCCAGTTATCTTTTCACTCAGAAATGAAACTACGAAGAAATGTCTTGAGAGAGCAATTCATCCGTTCAGTCTGTCCATTGCTCTGTGGGTGGAATGCAGTGGATAAATTCAATTGTACTCCAAATTTCTTACAGAGAGCGCGCCAGTAGCGAGCTGTAAATTGTGGACCACGATCGGAGACAATACTCTGCGGGAGACCATGAGCCCGAAAAATATGCTGAATGAAGAGCCCCGCCATCTCAGGAGCCGAAGGAAGCTTGGGCAGAGGAACCAAATGGACCATTTTCGAGAACCGGTCCACGGTGACCCAAATTACCGTGTTACCTTCAGACGGGGGTAAATCCACCACGAAATCCGTGGCTATGTGAGTCCAAGGTTCGGTGGGTATCGGCAAAGGACATAGCAATCCCCAGGGACGTCCAGGACGAGGCTTCTGTCTGGCACAAGTTGGACATGCATCAACGTATTCCTGTACATCTCGCCGTACTCGTGGCCACCAGTAATACCGGTTCAATAGAATTAAAGTTCTTTCCCGACCGGCGTGACCTCCCGTGAGGGAATCATGGGCCCACTCTAACACCTTCCTGCGGTCACGCCGGGACACCACCACTCGACCTTGCGGGGAAACAGTAGTGCTGGCGAGTAGAATCCGAGCTGGATCGATGATGCACTGAGGAGGATCATCTTTTTCCTCGAAAATGGAGTTCCGGGATAAGGCATCAGCCTGAACATTCCTTGAGGCAGGCCGATATTTCAGAACAAAATCAAACCGACTAAAGAAAAGTGACCATCGAGCCTGCCTGGGATTAAGGCGTTGAGCATGTGACAGAAACTCGAGATTCTTATGATCAGTAAAAACAGTGACCTGATGTTGGGCCCCCTCCAACCATTGTCGCCACTCCTCAAAAGCCAACTTGATGGCTAATAGTTCCTTATCGCCTATACCGTAGTTGCTTTCGGCAGGCGTGAATTTTTTAGAAAAATAGGAGCACGGTAGCAATTTTCCGGAACTAGAATACTGAGACAATACCGCTCCCACAGCCACACTTGAAGCGTCGACTTCCACTACAAACGGTCGCAGTGGATCCGGATGACGTAAGCAGGTTTCCAACAGAAACGCCTTCTTTAAGTTTTGGAATGCTTCACATGCTTCAGAATTCCAATGTCGAGTATCTGCCCCTTTTTTAGTTAGAGCAGTCAGTGGTGCTACTAAGCGCGAATATCCAGGAATGAAATGTCTGTAAAAATTTGCGAACCCTAGGAAGCGTTGTAACGCCTTTAGCCCCAAAGGTTGTGGCCACTTCTGGATAGCGGACACCTTTTCGGGATCCATGTTGAACCCCGTAGCAGAAATAACATATCCCAAGAAAGGCACAGAGTCCTGTTCAAATAAACACTTTTCTAGTTTCGCATAAAGATGATGATCCCGGAGGATCTGGAGTACTTGTCGTACCTGGCGTCGATGAGACTCTAAGTCCTGTGAAAATATTAGAACATCGTCAAGATATACAATGACACAAGAGTACAATAATTCTCTAAGTATCTCATTCATGAGATGTTGGAAAACGGCTGGAGCGTTGCATAAGCCAAATGGCATGACTAGGTACTCATAATGCCCGTCCCGGGTATTAAATGCGGTCTTCCATTCATCTCCAGGACGGATACGGACCAAGTTGTAAGCGCCCCTTAAGTCCAGTTTAGTGAATACTCGTGCCCCTTGGAGTTTGTCTAATAGTTCTGGGATTAAGGGCAATGGGTATCGATTCTTCTTTGTAATGGTATTCAAACCCCTGTAATCAATGCATGGCCTCAGGGATCCATCTTTTTTAGACACAAAAAAGAATCCTGCCCCCGCAGGAGACTTAGACTGACGTATGAACCCTTTGGCAAGGTTCTCCTTGATATACTCCGACATAGCTCTAGTTTCTGGTAGAGAGAGCAGATACACTCTACCCCGTGGAGGGGTTGTCCCAGGAAGCAAGTCTATGGCACAGTCAAAAGGACGATGTTGAGGTAGAATCTCCGCCTTTTCTTTGGAAAAAACGTCAGCAAAGTCTGCGTAGGGTGCTGGAAATAAAACCCCAACGTGAGCCAAGGGAATAGGAGGAATCACAGTGGTAGTAATGCATGACTGAAACAGTGAGAAACTCCACTGGGTAATTTGAAGATCTTCCCAGCTAATCACCGGTGAATGTAGTCGCAACCAAGGCAAGCCAAGGACTACCGGGTACACTGACCTCTCCAAGACCAGGAACGAGATTGTTTCCTGATGTAACAGCCCGGTTTTGAAGTATAAGCGGCCGTGGTGGAAACAGAAATACTCCCAGGCAAGGAGTACCTTGGATGGAAGTAAAGTAACCCGTAGTGGTGGCTCACGGGGTCGCGTGGCTAATTGAAAATTGTTGAACAGTGTCTGAGTGATGAAGTTCCCTCTGGCTCCGGAGTCAATAAGAGCCCCGTTGTTTTGAAGGAACCCCCCAGGAAACTTAAAGTTATAGGAACTGTCAACTTGAGGAGTTGCTTTTAGGACAGCCCAGGAGACACTCCTCCAAATCCCCTAGGCGTGGGTGTTTCCCGCCACGTTCCCTTACATTGTGACAGGAAGTGGACCCTTCCCACCACAATACAAGCAGAGTCCCAGAGACCGGCGACGTCGTTTCTCCTCTTCTGACAAAGCGGTTCTTCCTATCTGCATAGGGCTCCTCAGAGGAAAGATTCAGCCAGACGTCCCCGGAGATCGAGAACTCGGCATAACGCTGTCTCGAAAAGGCAGGCGCCAGAGGGTTCAAGCGTCGTGGGAGAACGTACCTCCTTGGCCCTCTGTTGCAGACGTTGATCAATGCGTCTGGCGAGTTCAATGAGAGCGTTAAGTTCCTCGGGAATATCTCTGGCAGCCAGGACGTCCTTGATCCGACCCGCCAAGACCTTCTAGGAAAATTCCCCGGAGGGCATCATCCCGCCAACCCACTTCCAGAGCCAGCATGCGGAATTCCAAAGCATTATTCGGCCCAAGGTACGCGCTCCTTGCCTGAGTTGCAGTAACTCTGAAGTTGCCGAAGTCTGACGAGCTGGCTCATCAAAGGCTGCTCTGAAGTTCGTCACAAACAGATCCAAGTTAGCAAGGGTATCATCATTTTTTCTCCCACATCGGTGGACGCCCAGTTCAGAGCCTTACCATCCAGTAAGGAGAAAATGTAAGCTACTTTGACAGAGTCATTAGGAAATTGATTTGGGAGTAAGGCAAACCGCACAAAACATTGGTTTTAGAAAACCACGACACGCCTTAGAATCCCCCGCCATATCGAGAAGGAGCAGGAAGCTGGGTAGGTGTCTGAAGAGTGACGAACCGGTGCGGGTCACAGGAACGGGAGCCAAAAGCTGGGGGCTCGGCATCCATGCGTGTTGCCAGCGTTCTACAGTAGCGACCAAAGAGTCCAGTACCTGCTGCTGTTGCACCAGTCTGTTGGGCGAGCCCCGGAATGGCCTGGAGACCAGCGAGATCTGCCGGATCCATGGCCTTGCAAACTGTTGTGACTGTCCAAATCCAGAAGTGGATCCTTAGGCCGACCGAATCGGAGAAGAAACGGCCGGGAGGCAGAATCACACTGGGTAGGCCGACCGACTCGGAGGAAACGGCCGGGAGGCAGAATCACACTGGGCGGATGGGGCTTCACCTGGAATCCTGCGACCCCTCCAGAGGAGCTGTGGGAGGCCCGGATCGCCAGGACTTAGGAGTCTTCACCCTGGAAGCCCGAGGTCTCCCCCAGGAGGAGCCCGTAGGGGACCCGGGCCGCTGGGACTTAGGCGAAAAAAAAAACAAGAACCCAGTCAGGAATAGAACCGGAGTCAGGACAGGAGGCAAGCAGGCTGAAGATGGAGTCACGGACCGGGAGTGGGAACAGATAGCAATCAGACAGATGAAGAATCAAAATGACTAGCAGGAACTCAAGACCCAGATATCAGGCAAGTAATCAGAACAAGCAGGCAGGCAGGCAGAAATCTGATGACAGACAGCAAAGGTCAGAAACCAGACGACAAACGGCAACAGCTATTCAGTCAAAGATTCTTGTTGCAAGGCAACGTACAGTTCCTGGAACTTGTTTTAAAACTCCTACCAGCCTCTGACGTCATCAGGGGGCGTGTCCCTCCTACCAGCCTCTGATGTCATCAGGGGGCGTGTCCTTGCATCGATCCTGCCGGCTAAAACAACGTTGATTCTTGCGGGTTTGAGAGGCCTGAGACCCGAGGGACTGCTGCGCTTTAGGAGCAGGTAAAAGCCCGGTCACTGAGGCAGTGACTGGGATCGCAACAGACCTGTACTTGATTTGAGGCAAAATGGTTCAAATCTACAGGAATATATTATGTCCTAATACAGTGGTATATTAACTAAAGTATGCTAATATGCATTGCACCAATTTATTCACACTGGAATGAATTTTCAAAGGCATTATGAGCAAGTCAGCAATTGTACTGTTGGGTCTTAGTGTAGCTTTTGACACCACTGACCACAGAATTTTGTTAAACCAACTGTGGCCTTGCAGTGTCAGGGCTTGGCTTTTGACTTTTTCACTTTATCTGTACTGTTTTCTAATCAGCTTTTTCATGGGATTCTTCCTGGGGAGTACCACAGAGAGCTATTTTATTCCCTGCATTGCTTAATTTATACATTCAGCCTTTGGGAAAGGTTGGACAAAGTCCAGTTCCAGATATATGCTGCTGAGATATACAGTTGTATCTGGAGCTGGACCCCACAGAGAGGAGGCAATATCTTGAATGAATGCCTGTCTGGGAAAATTTTCACTGTGGATAGCTGAGAGAATGAGGATTTCAATATATTATCCATGATAAAACCTAGATCCTTTTCCTGGGTGGAAACAACATTTGTGACAGGAAAGAAAAAGGGGCTCTGTTTAAAAATCTACTGCAGCTGTTAAAATGTTGAAGCTAATGCTTATATTGGTAACATGTTGCATAAAACAATTTATTTCTTCATGCACTCACACATTTAAGTTCTAAGTAGCTTGTCACCAGTGGACATGAAGACTCGTGAGAAGTGAGTTGTTATGAAACATATTTGTTGCAATACATTCATTTCTACAATCAACTCTTCCTTGTTATGTCTACACTACTACATTTTTCTCTGCATTGTTTGATTGAAACGATATAAACAAAGACAAAGTTATACAAGGGAAAAGAGAAATATTGATCAACGAAGGCAATTACAAATATACTCAGTGAGATTTTTTTCAGTGATGATTTGTTTGTACTCTATTCACAAGCGAGCACTTTCGACAGCAGGTCCACTACATTGGAATTCGCTTCCCCAAGACTTCCGCCAGGAACAATGCCATCTAACATTCAGAAAGAAACTGAAAACCTGGCTGTTCACACAAGCCTACCGTTGAAGGAACCTCTTTCAACCAACACTGACTCTCACCCTTCGACCTCTCCCTAATCCCTCCCCCCCTCCCTCTCCCCCCCCCCTACTCACCTCCCCCCCCTGGACATACCATGTTAACAATCGCCTAGGACAAATCTCTGTTTATGTATCACTAATATATTGTTTTGTTGATTATATTTATCACTCTCCAATTGTTATAGTTTAAAATCTGTCCTGTCTTCCATCTCCCATGTTTTTTCGCTCCCTGTTTAATGTAACTTTTACCTTCTACCTAGATGTTATTTGGTTTCCCCCTGTTCCATTGTAAACCGGTACGATAAGACCTGGTCTTGAGTATCAGTATAGTAAAAGAAGTTAAATAAATAAAATAAATAAATGATTTGCTACTTCTGTGAGAAAACAAAATGGTAGAGTAGCTGTTAAAGTCCTGCTCAGATTCTAGCTGTGAACAGTCTTTTCTAATCAGGATTCTATTTCAATTTATAATCTGCATGTCAGGCTGCATCTAAGTCCAGAGCAAATTAAAGTTGGGTATAGCCTTCTTTTTACTTCTTAGTTTTTTTGTTTCTTTAAATGGCTACATCAAAGATTATCACAAGGTAAATTCTATGTTGAAGGCATTCAAAATCTGACAAGAGGAGAAAATATTTCAAGGCCAAACATGTATTTCCACACCCTCTTATAAGAATAACTAGGTCGATGTTTGTCTAATACCAGTACTACATAAGTAGGAAAAAATTTGGTATAAGTATGTGCAACTGACAAAGTCCAGCAAAATGCCATTGATCCAACTTAATGTTAAAGCTTTCAGAACAAACACATCAAAAAGAGATCCCAGAACTTCAAAACAACATCTCTATTGCATGAAGACCTTGGTGAGAAAGTTCATTTCTAGAAATCTCACAGATTGATAAGCACACTTCATACACTTTTAGTAGATTATTGCAGTAGTATTAATTTAAATTATACAGTGCTAGTTACTTAATTGTTATGTAAAAGCTCATATAGCCTTTGTGATATAGTATATACTCAGCACATTGAATCTTCAATTTATCTAACGTTTCTAATTACAGAATGTAGTGCTTAAAGTATACTTACAAATTTACAAAGTGGAGTAAGAAAAATAAGGTGGTACTTAATTCTAACCACAGATTAATGGAGATCTTCAGACCCCACAGAGGCTTAAAAACTGAATAAATTGTTTTGTTTCCAAAATTTTGTTTTTTTAGGTATCTATCATGGATTCCCCAATATCAATGCTACCAAGTCTCATTTAACTACTACAAAAGATTTTGCTTTTAGCCTTGAAAAACTGTCAGGGTGAAAACAGAGCCCTGCAGGGAGTTCAGCTGTACCCTCAGCTGAATGGGTTTCCCCATAATGTGTTAACTTTTATAACACTCAGTATTCCAACCAAACTTATGGTTCTGGTTCCAAAGATGATACAGCATGCGTTTTTGCGGGTGGCCTAGGGGTCAGGGTGTGTTCAAAATTATCTATAACCCTAGTTGTGTTATGCTGTGCTTAGAAGCAAAGCACCTTTTCACAGGAAATAAAACCTCTCTTTTCAGCCTCTATTGTAATCAGCTACTAACCTCATCTGTACATTATCTGACCTCTGCCCTCAGAAATTTTCATCACCTCTCCTTGAGTGCTTCAACACTGGAAGATAACAATAGTCTCATGATGACCTTCCTCATTCCAGGAAGCTAAGTCATCACCTCTTTGACCTCTCAAAAAAAAAGTAACATGTACTCATTCCAATTGCACATAAGTATAAGCTTCTTTGCCCCTTTCGTACATGCGAGAGAAGTCTATACATAGGGACTTTCATTTTCAGTTTTAATTTTATTTTGCCAGGGAATTTCAATGTTATGACAAAAAAAAAATCTGTGGAAGAATGAATGATACAATGCACAGGAGAAAAATCAATTTTCCACAGATTTCTTTTTTGTCAGTGTAATGGACCTATTCCAACAAGTGCATTCTTTTTCAGCTAAACCTTTCCAGGAAGAACCTGCAGCCATAGCCTTGTCCCAGTGGGAATCTGCCTTGTCTAACCCTCTGCCAACCTCGAGGGACTCCAAGTCCAGTTGTGCCACACCAGGAGGTGCTCAGTCCAGCTGTGCTGTTCCAGGAGGAGCCCCAGTTTACCATGGCAGCGGTTCAACTTTCCACTCACCCTATGCTGGTGGTCCAGTCAAGGGATCCTGAGCCAGAGGTCTCATGCTCCATGTAGCCCACACCCTCCACTCACTCTGTGCTGGTGGTCCAGTTTTCCAAGAATCGTTTTACACTCCAGTTACCCTATGTCTATGACTCCGCCTTTCAGTTACTCTGAGTCAGCAGTGCTCCTGCCCAAGCACCTGGACTGCCAAGAAGGGGGTGCTCTGCCACAGTATGTGCAGCCAGAAGGAGGAGATATTCTAGTCACAATGGGCCTAGAAGAGGGCAACTCTTCTGATAACATTTGAAAGGTCTAGTCTTACAGCTGTGTTCCAGTCTTGCCTTGTTTACCTGACCTCAGCCTCCAGAAAAATTGAAACCCTGAGAAGGGGGTTTTAAGGGGGGAGACTGTTAGGATTTCATCTATAATACAGCCTTATCCTATCTTCATGATGCCTCCCGTTGTCTTGTCCAGAGTCCTGTCTTGCGGTCCCATGCTGCTCCCTGACAAAAAGACAAAACTTTCTCAACAACGCTTCTGTTATGTCACTCACAAAAATGATTTGTTGGGAAAGGTTTGTCGTTTTGCCAATACCACCAAAAATCTGTAACAAGGTGGACAGCCAAGGAGTGGAAAATATGAGGAGGGATCTAGCAAAGCTTGAGGAATGGTTTAAGGTCTGGCAGCTAAGATTTAATGCTAAAAAATGCAGAGTAATGCATTCAGGATGCAACAGCCCAAGCGAAAGTTACAATATTGGAGATTAAATTTTTCTAAGCACAAAGGAAGAGCAGGATCTATGTTAAGCTTGTCATAAGGACATAAGAAGTTGCCTTACTGGATAAAACCGAGGGTCTATCAAGCCCAGCATCCTGTTTCTAATCCAGGTTACAAGTACCTGTCAAGAACTCAAACATTACATAGATGCTGATGCTGGCAATAAGCAGTGGCTATTCCCTAAGTCAACATGTTTAATAGAAGTTTATGGACTCCCCCCCCCCCAGGAACTTATCCAAACCTTTTTTTAAATCCAGATACACTGACTGTCTTAATCACATCCTCTGACATTGAATTCCAGAGCTTAACTGTGCATTGAGTAAAAAATAATTTTCTTTGATTTGTTTTAAATGTGATAATTGCTAACTTTATGGACTGCCCCTAGTCCTTGTATTATCTGAAAGAGTAAATAACTGATTTAACTATTCAAGTCCTTTCATGATTTTATAGACCTCTATGAAAGACCCTCAGCTGTCTCTTCTCGAAGCTGATCAGCCCTAAACTCTTTAGTCTTTCTTCACAGGGAAGCCATTCTATGCCCTTTATCATTTTGATCGCCCTTGTCTGTACCTTCTCCACTGCAACTATATATATATATATTTTTTTTTTTTTAGATGTGGTGACCAAAATTGCATACTATATTCAAGGTGCGGTTTTACCATGGAGCAATTCAGAGATATGATGACATTTTCAATTTTATTTGCCATTCTTTTCCTAATAATTCCTAACATTCTCTTTGCCTTTTTGTCCGCCACATCACACTGAACCTATGATTTCAATGTATTGTCTAGAAACATAGAAATGGCAGCAGAAGAAGACCAAACGGCCCATCCAGTCTGCCAAGCAAGCCCCGCACTTTTTTTTTTCCCATACTTATCCGTTTCTCTTGGCTCTTAGTAACCTTTTGGTTCCATTTCCCTTCCACCCCCACCATCAATGCAGAGAGCAGTGCTGGAACTGCATCCAAGTGAATCATCCAGCTCAATTAGTTAGGGGTAGCAACTGCCGCAACAAGCAAGCCACACCCATGCCCGTCCACCCAGACTATGCAACTCAGTCCCTGCTGGTTGTTATCTGTATATAGATCCACCCTTCCCCACTCCCCCTGCCGTTGAAGCAGAGAGCTATGCCTGATGTGCGTGAAGTATCGGTCTTCCTCCCCTGCCGTTGAAGCAGAGAGCTATGCCTGATGTGCGTGAAGTATCGGTCTTCCTCCCCTGCCGTTGAAGCAGAGAGCTATGCCGGATATGCGTGAAGTATTGGTCTTCCTCCCCTGCCGTTGAAGCAGAGAGCTATGCTGGATATGCATGAAGTATCGGTCTTTATCCCCTGCCGTTGAAGCAGAGCGCTATGCTGGATATGCATTGAAAGTGATGCACCAGGCCCATTTGGCTCGGGGTAGCAACCGCCACAACAAGCAAGCTACTCCCCACTTCCTTGTGAATGCAAATCCTTTTTTCCACATTTCCTCTTGCTGTTGAAGCTTAGAGCAATGTTGGAGTCGCATTAACCATGTGTATGTTTATTGAATAAGGGTATTATCTCCAGGTAGTAGCCGTTATTCCCGCGAGCCACCCACTCTTCATTCACGTCCTCTAGACTTTATGGATCCACAGTGTTTATCCCACGCCCCTTTGAAGTCCTTCACAGTTCTGGTCTTCACCACTTCCTCCGGAAGGCCATTCCAGGCATCCACCACCCTCTCCGTGAAGAAATACTTCCTGACATTGGTTCTGAGTCTTCCTCCCTGGAGCTTCAAATCGTGACCTCTGGTTCTGCTGATTTTTTTCCGACAGAAAAGGTTTGTCGTTGTCTTTGGATCATTAAAACCTTTCAAGTATCTGAAAGTCTGTATCATATCACCTCTGCTCCTCCTTTCTTCCAGGGTGTACATATTTAGAGTCTTCAGTCTCTCCTCATAAGTCATTTATTGAAGACCCTCCACCCTTTTGGTCGCCCTTCTCTGGACCGCCTCCATCTTGTCTCTGTCTCTTTGGAGATACGGTCTTCAGAACTGAACACAGTACTCCAGGTAAGGCCTCACCAAGGACCTGTACAAGGGGATAATCACTTCCCTTTTCTTACTCGATATTCCTCTCTCTAGGCAGCCCAGCATTCTTCTGGCTTTAGCTATCGCCTTGTCGCATTGTTTCGCCGACTTCAGATCATTAGATACCATCACCCCAAGGTCTCTCTCCTGCTCCGTGCACAACAGCCTTTCTCCCCCCATCGAATACAGTTCATTCGGATTTCCACCCCCCATATGCATGACTCTGCACTTCTTGGCATTGGATCTCAGTTGCCATATCTTCGACCACTCTTCCAGCTTCCTTAAATCCCATCTCATTCTCTCCACTCCTTCTGGCGTGTCCACTCTGTTGCAGATCTTAGTGTCATCCGCAAAAAGACAAACCTTACCTTCTATCCCATCCGCAATGTTGCTCACAAAGATATTTAACAGGACCGGTCCCAACACCGATCCTTGCAGTACACCGCTTAAAACCGCTCTCTCTCTTCAGAGAGAGTTCCATTTACCATCATACATTGTCTTCTGTCCGTCAACCAGTTTGCAATCCAGGCCACCACCTCGGCACTCACTCCTAAGCTTCTCATTTTATTCACCAGTCTCCTATGCGGGACCATATCAAAAGCTTTGCTGAAATCCAAGTAGATGACATCGAGTGCTCTTCCTTGATCCAATTCCTTGGTTACCCAGTCAAAAAAGTCAATCAGATTTGTCTGACAGGATCTTCCCCTGGTGAATCCATGTTGCCTCTGGTCCAGCAATTCTCCCGACTGTAGATAGTTCACTATTCTTTCTTTCAGCAGCATCTCCATCACTTTTCCCACCACCGAAGTGAGGCTAACTGGTCTGTAGTTACCAGCCTCTTCTCTGTTCCCACTCTTGTGAAGCGGGACCACCACCGCTCTTCTCCAATCACTCGGCACCACTCCTGTTTCTAGGGATCTATTGAACAGGTCACACAGCGGACCCACCAGCACATCTCTGAGCTCCCTCAGTGTCCTGGGATGAACCTCATCAGGCCCCATGGCTTTGTCCACTTTCAGTTTCCCCAGCTCTTCCCAGACATTCTCTACTGTAAATGGAGTTACATCTACTCCACTCCCCTCTAGTTTCTTGTTAACTAGCGATGGTCTTCTCCAGGGTCCTCTTTAGTGAACACAGAACTGAAGTATTTGTTTAATATTTCTGCCATTTCTTCGTCTCTCTCCACACATTGAGCCTTTCCACCTTTCAATTTCACTATACCACTTTGAACTTTTCTCTTTTCACTGATATATCTGAAAAATGTTTTGTCACCTCTCTTCACGTCCTTGGCAATCCTCTCTTCCGCTTGACTTTTTGCTGTCTTGATTAATTTCTTCATCTCCTTCAGTTCTACCAGATATTCTTCTTTGTGCTCCTCCCTTTGGGATCTTTCATATTTCTTGAACGCTGTTCTTTTGGCCTTTATTTTGTCAGCCACCTCCCCTTTGAGAACCAGATAGGTTTCATTTTTCTTTTGCTTTTCCTTACTTTTCTAACATATAGATTAGTTGCCTTGGTAACTGCTCCTTTTAGATTGGTCCACTGTTGATCCACATCTCTCTCATTCTCCCAGCCTTTTAGTTCTTCCTCCAGGTACTTCCCCATTTCATCAAAGTCAGTGTTTTTGAACTGCAAAACTCGGGTCTTTGTGCTTCTTTTCCGTATCCTTTTTGTGATATTAAACCATACCGTTGGATGATCGCTGCTGCTGAGGTGGGCGCCCACTTGGACATCAGAGACATTATCTTAATTAGTGAGCACTAAGTCGAGTATAGATCCTTCTCTCGTGGGTTCCATTACCATTTGTTTGAACAAAGCTACTTGCAGGGCATCCACTATTTCTCTACTATTATTAGATTCTGCAGATGGGATTCTCCAGTCTACATCTGGCATACTATGATCCTTAGATCTTTTTCCTGGGTGGTAACTCCAAACTTCGAATCGAACATTGTGGAACTACACATGGGTTATTTTTCCCTATATGCATCACCTTGCACTTGTCCACATTAAATTTCATCTGCAATTTGGACACCCAATCTTCCAGTCTCACAAGGTCCTCCTGCAATTTATCACAATCCGCTTGTGATTTAACTACCCTGAATAATTTTGTATCATCTGCAAATTTGATCTTACTCTTTGTATCCCTTTACTATTTATAAATAGATTATAATGCACCAGTCCAAGAACAGATTCCTTAGGCACTCCACTGTTTTATCTTTTTCCAGTGTAAAAACTGACCATTTAATCCTACTCTCTGTTTCCTGTCTTTTAGCCAGTTTGCAATCCACAGAAGGACATCGCCTCCTATCCCATGACCTTTTAGTTTTCTTAGAAGCCTCTCATAAGGGACTTTATGAAATGCCTTTTGAAAATTCAAAAACACTACATCTACTAGTTCACCTTTATCCACGTTTATTAACCTCTTCAAAAATCTGTAGCAGATTTGTGAGGCAAGGCTTCCCTTGGGTAAATCCATGCTGGCTGTATTCCTTTAAAACATGTCTATCTATATGTTCTGTGATTTGATCTTTAGAATAGTTTTCATAACTTTCCTAACACTAAAGTGAGGCTCACAATTCTATAGTTTCCCAGTTCCCCCTGGAGATCTTATTAAATATCGGTGTTATGCCCGTCAGTCGCAGAGTGCTGCGACCGCGTGTACTTACTTCCTGCACTGCTCGCGGCTCATTCCAGCTTTCACCGCCGTGTTCCCCGAGACTTCTCATGGCAGCTTGGACTCCGCCGCTAACCTCCTCGACTTTGGGCCTTCCTAGGAGTGCGCCACTGGGCCCTCCTTGAAGCACATCGGCGGGAACCTCTGGGGCGTTTCCAGTTGATGATGTCATCTGACCAACGTACTTAAACTCCACCTTCGCCCTCAGCTAGCCGACTTGGCAACAAGTTCTGTACGACTTTGACTACTGTCTACGTGTTTCTGTGAAGACAAATCATGCCTGTGGACTTGGACCCTGTCTGGTGCCTGCTCATGCATTGGGGACTCGCTCTCCTCGCCTACCTCGCTCTTTGGGCTGGCTCTGCGTCTCCTGGGTTCTAACCTCCAAGGCTTCTCGTTCCTCGGGACTACTTCTGGGACACCTCAGCTATCCTTGAGTTCTACAGTGGGGCTTCCCCGCTCCTCGGGACTGCGCCCACAGCCTGAACAAGACTCTCCATGCCTCCCGCTCCTCGGGACCGCGCCTCCTGCTCCTCGGGACCACGCCCACTTATTACAGTGATTGTCAGAGCTTCCCCGCTCCTCAGGGAAGCGCTCGCCGGCTTCTTTGGGACTTGCGCGCTTCACCGCTCCTTGGGGTTCTGCCTACATACTATATCGAGACTGCTAACACTTCCCCGCTCCTCGGGGCGGTGCTACGTCATCACTAGAGGCTCAGCTCGGGCTTCCCTGTCCTATGGGGTTGGCCTACGATATTACATCATCATCCTCTATGCTGTGCAGCTCCTCCCCTCGGGGTTGCTCTCCAGAGTACCTCCTGATTGGCCAGCCTCGCGCCCCCTGCTCTGCGATCTGTCTGGCACTCCTCTCCCGGGGTCCCTGCCCAGGTATTGTCTTCAATCTACTCTCTACGGGGGTCCTCTCCTGGTCCCACGGGACCTCTATTGCTTCATCCAGAGCTCTCCGCTGTCTCTGACCTTGCCTCCCGATGGTGCAGACCTGTGGGGGTCCTTCCCACAGGTAGTAACAACTTGCATCTTGGGCCAAGGGCCCACATACCCACAAATCATAACAATCGGAGTTATATTGGCCACCCTCCAGTCCTCAGATATAACTGAATTTTAATGATAAGTTAAAAATTACTAGTAACAGGTCTGAAATTTCGAGGTCCATACTCAGACAGAAACCAGCTAAGAAAGCTAGCTGGATAAACTTATCTGGCTAATTTTGCAGGTATATTCAATAATGAAACCACACTACTGAAAATAGCCAGCTAGCTGTAACATAGCCGTGTAACTTTAAGACAGCTGTTTGGCCCAACCAGACTTAGCCGGCTAAGTCAGCCGGCTAACAACTCCTTCCAGTTATGCTCCTGAAACGTTCCTAACTTAGGCCTGGATTCACTAATATGGCCAGGCTCTTTGAATCGCGCGATACTATTGGGCGCAAAATTGGCAGCGAAAAGGGTTCTTACGTTTTCGCTGTCCATGATGTCTTTGCGGCATCCGCCCTAGTGCCACCCCGACTCCGCCCCCACAGCCTGAACAATTCCCTTTTTGTGTGCGATCACTTTGGAAAATGACCCCCTTAGCCAGTTAAATTCTAGCTGGTTATCTTATTAAACGGCTACAATTTAGCTGGATAAGTGCCCAAATATTTATTTAGTCAGCTAACTTCTGACCTCTTCATTTTTTTCATTCTTTCAGAATCATCTGGTTCAGGTAATTTGCTACTCTTCAGTCTGTCAATCTTGCCTGCTACATTTTCCAGTTTCACTGTGAGAAAACCATCTCCAGAATGGGTATCTCCCAAATATCCTCATTAGTGAACATAAAAACAAAGAACTCCTTTAGTCTTTCCACGATGGCCTTAACTTCCCTAAATGCCCCTTTAACCCTGCAATCATATAACGATCCAACCATCTTTCTCACAGGCTTCCTGCTTCAGAGATAAATTTTAAAATGTTTTTAATATGAGTTTTTGCCTCTACAGCCTACATCTTTACAAATTCTCTTTTAGCCTGACTTACCAATGATTTATATTTAACTTGCCAGTGCTTATGCTCTTCCCTATTTTCTTCAGATGGATCCTTCTTCCAATTTTTAAAGGAAGTTCTTTTGGCTAAAATAGCCTCTTTTACCTCACCTTTTAACCATGCTGGCAATCGTTTGGCCTTCCTACCACCTTTCTTAATGCGTGGAATACATCTGCACTGAGCTTCTAAGATGGTACTTTTAAACAATGTCCATGCCTGTTGTATACTCTTAACCTTTGTAGCTGCACTTTTTTTTTTCTATTTTCTTCATTTTATCAAGGTTTCCCTTTGAAATTTAGTGCTAGAGCTGTAGATTTACCATCACTATTGCCAAGTGGCCCCACTACCATTACCTCTCTTGCCAAATCCTGCGTTCCACTAAGAATTAGATCTAAAATAGCTCCCTCTCTTGTCAGTTCTTGAAGCAATTGTTCCATGAAGCATTTATTCTATCAAGGAACTTTAGCTCTCTAGTATTTCCTGATGTTACATTTATCCAGTCAATACTGGGGTAACTGAAATCTCCCAGTGTTTCTGCACTGCCAAATTAGTTGATTTACCTAATTTCTCTTAGCATTTCATCATTTGTTTTATCATTTTGGCCAGGTGGACGGTAACATACTCCTATTGTTACACTCTTCCCCAACACACATGGGATTTCTACCCAGAAAGATTCTACTGTGCATTTAGTCTCTTGCAGGATGTTTATCCTGTTGGATTCTATGCCATCCCAGACAAAGTGCCACCCCCCACCATGTGGATCCTCCCTATCATGGCGATATAATTTGTTCCCTGTATTATACTGTCCTACTGATTATCCTCCTTCCACCAGGTTTCTGAGATGCTAATTATATCTCTCATATCATTCACTGCTATACACTGTAACTCTTTCATCTGGCATTGGCATACAACATGAATTAACAACATGCTTCATTTAACAAGGATAATTTAGAATCTTTTAGCTAAGATAATTTAGAATCTTTTAGCTAAGGTAATTTTTTGTCTATAGGCACATGAACTACTTTTGCTTTTATTGGAACCTCTCTATTGTGATGCCCTAACTCTCCTGTTTCATTAGTGTCCTTTGAAGATACCTCCCTCTGAACATGCACTGCTGAGTGACTGTCAGCTTTCCCCCTTGTTCTAGTTTAAAACCTGTTCTATTTCCTTTTTAAAAGTTAAGATCAGCAGCCTGGTTCCACTCCAGTTAAGGTAGAGCCCGTCCTTTCAGAAAAGACTCCCCCTTCCCCAAAAGGTTTCAGTTCCTAACAAAACTGAATCCCTCTTCCCTGCACCATCGTTTCATCCATTGATTGAGACTCCATAGCTCTGCCTGACTCTGGGGATCTGCGTGCAGAACAGGAAGCATTTCAAAGAATGCTACCCTGGAGGTTCTGGATTTCAGCTTTCTACCTAAAAGCCTAAATGTGGCTTCCAGAATCTCTCTTCTACATTTTCCTATGTCATTGATGTCCACATGTACCATGATAGCCATCTCCTCCCCAGCACTGTCTAAAATCCTATCTAAATGTTGTGTGGGGTCTGCCACCTTCGCACCAGGCAGGCAAGTTACAAGGCAATTCTCACGTCCACCAGTAACCCAGCTATCTATATTCCTAATAATTGATTCAGTAACTATGATGAGCTGACCTAATTTGAATATTTAAAAACCACCTTGTTATGGATCGGTAAGCAGTCTCTTAAGACAGGATTCACCCATTTGATTTATGATAGCTGCTCAATGCCAATCATTTTTTAAGCCAAAATCCTATGCATCACACGTGACTCCAAACCACCATTAAAGGCCCATGTTAGAAAGGTAGTTCAAATAGCTTTTTATAAATTAAAGATGCAATATGTTTTGAAAATTCTGCTCTCCCTAGAATCATTTAGATCTGTGCTGCAGACGATATCTGGCCAAATTAACTATTGTAATAGTCTACTGATTGGACTCTCAAAAAATCTTCTTAGTCTTACAATTGTTGCAAAATGCTGCTGCCTGCCTTTTAACGGGTGTTCCAGCATTTCAGCACATTATCCCGATTTTAAGGTATCTCCATTGGCTCCTGTTAAAATGAAGTCTACCATTTAAGTTGATAACTATAATGCATAAATTATTATGCAATGATCAAACGAGCCCATTGAAGGCTAAATTACAGCATTATGCACCACACCGTTCATTAAGAACTCAGAGAGCGAAACTGTTGAGTTGACATCTATAAAGAAATATAAGTTAAAGACTTTCAAGTAAGAGCCTTTTCTTATGCAGGACCCGTACTATGAAATAATCTTTCAGAGCAGTTGTGAAGAGAAATAGATGTGAACATTTTTTGTAAAAACCTAAAAGCATTGGGGTAGATTTTCAAAGGGTTATGCACGTAAGATTCGCACGTAACCCCCGAAAACCTACCCCTGCACGCACCGAGCCTATTTTGCATAGGCTCGGTGGCGCGCGCAAGCCATGGGACATGTGTATGTCCTGGGGCTTTCCAAAATGGGCGGTCCGGGGGCGAGGGCGTGGTGGCGGACCCAAGTGCTCCGGCACAGCGGCCTGTGCCGGGGCATAGCGCACCGGCAGGCGTAACTCCTGAAAAAAAGGTAGGGGGATTTAGTTAGGGCTGGGGGGTGGGTTAGATAGGGGAAGGGAGGGAAAGGTGGGGGGGGGATTAAAAAAAGTTCCCTCCAAGGCTGCTCCAATTTCGGAGCGGCCTTGAATGGTACGGGGAAAGCCATTGGGGCTCCCTTTGGGCTCGGTGCGTGCAAGGTGCACAAATGTTCAACCCCTTGCGCGTGCTGACCCTGGATTTTATAATATGCGCGCAGCAGTGCGTGCATGTTATAAAATCGGGTGTACATTTGTGCGCGCCAGGTAGCGCGCACAAATGTACCCCGCGCATGTAACACTTAAAATCTGCCACATTATTTTATTTGTGAGGTATTTAACTAATTTAAGTGGTTTTTTAACTGTCATGAAAAAGTGTTTAACATATGTATGTTTTAAATGGTTGTAAATCTGCTTTTTTTAAAATATGTTTTTGGTGATTTTAAGAACTTAATTATGAATGTAATGATTGTTATCCGCCCTGTACATATCATATGGAAGAGGCAGAATACAAAACATTTTAAATAAATAAAATAAGTAAATAAATGTTGTGTAACATGATAGTGTGTAGGTGATATTGTGTTCCTTAGTCCAATTTCTTTACGATGCAGACCCGCTGTCAGCATCACTGTCGTGTGTGTACGTACATTAGTGTCATTTCATTTCTGTACTTTGGGCATGGTTTTGTGCTACATGTACTATAAATGAAAGAAATGTGCTTGGTTAATATTCACTGTTTGGTAATCTTCAGAAGGCAGCAGACTCCCAGTCACCAAAAGAGATACATCAGAAAAACAGAATATACCCACTCTCTTAAGGGGATAGAAGAAATTAAACATTTAATTTTTTAAAACAAGCAGTAAAGTATGCATAATTTTGGGTAATATTAGAGTCTTATGTCTTTTTTTTTTGTAAAGTGTCAAGCATTATTGTAAGAGAAATGGATGTGTATGAGTACAGCAGTGTACAGTATTAGTAGTGCTAGGCTTAGGAGATGGCAAGCAGGTGGCTACCTCAGGCTCCACACACTCAGTTCTGCCTAGCAATCAGATGTATGGTAGTTAGTGTAATAAGTTCTTTTGCATTGTCTGTCAAACATGTGATTGCCTGGCAGGTTGTGAATTAATCAACCCCTATCCCCAGGTAAGAAGGGGAGGCCACAACCATGGAGGTGCTCTGCCTCTGAATAGGGAAGATGGGCAGAGTGTAGAAGCGTGGATCAGCAAGCATAATTTAAACCTAGGCTGGTCCCCCTACCAGCCTCTTCCTTCAGTGTTTTTTCTAGATAAATTCTAGACATTCTCTGCTTCCCCTCTCTCCAATCCCTCACCTTTTACAGCCTACCTGGGCCTAGCTCAACCCCAGACGGACATCCAGGAAGGCTATTGTCTTTGACCCTTATGAAGATGGATTTCCTGGTTTCGTGAAAAGCTGGGGTCACCCTGATTGGTGCATGCATGGGAGAGGCCAGGAGCAGTAACGGAGGGCCTATCGACTGTTCCAGAGGTTGCAAGGGTGTGCAGCTCGAGGGACCGGCAGGGCCTCATTTTTAAGGTCCTAACGCGAGTGGCCGAGAGGAAATTTAGTCCTTGCAGTGTCCGGACCTGTGAGGTATTTTCTGGCAACTGGTTGTTTGGAGTGGGGGCCTTCTAGCTTCTGGGCTACCTGACAGGCATCTTACAGGAGCTCTTTCTGGTGGTAAACTTTGTGAGGAGAAGGCAGCAGTATGGCGCCGGGAAGGTACCAGGGTGATTCAAAGCCAGCTATGCTGTTAAAAAAAAAAAAGAAAAAAGTGCAGTCCATTTCATTTTTAACAGGAACATGGCCTGTAACTATGGTAGAATGTTCTCCTCCTCCTGAATAGATGATGTGCTGGAATAATACATTTGTGTCAAGGTGAGCCTCAACCTACAAGTTACATTAGCAGACACTGGGTTTGAGTGTGGCTAGGGAACTGGGTTCCATCTTCATTCTAAAGCTGTTTTGATATTGTCAGTTGAGGCTGTGGGTGAGAGACAGTTGGCATTCTGAACAGACAGAAAACCACCAGCACCACTCATAGCGTGGCCCATTCAGCAGCCTCAAGCATCCACTTATTTGCAGCTGGGCCAGTTTTTGGTGGGAAGCCAGTTTGCCATGTCTATATGTGAGAACAGCAGGGGCTCTTAGCAATGGGTTATGATAGTGGCTAGGTCGTGGCTTCACCAGATGTTGTTCCTCCCCTAATTTCTTGAAGCAAGGCTGCCAGGTGTTGCAGAGATGGTGACCCCAAATTGATCGCAGCTGCATTGGGCTCACCTTCTTCTTCAGGAATGGCTGTCTGACACGCCTGGGACAGGCAGTAAAATATTAATTTAAAAAGAAGAGTGAGTGGGGGTAGGGGGTTGTGGAAACTGCCGGCATGTAAGGAATTGCAGCTGAGGGAGGATGTGTATGGGATCCCAGTTTGGTTGACTGCCTCTTGCTGTTCTTCACCCCTTGGGTGAGGCCAGAGCACAGCCAGTGCACACCAGTGGATGAGATCATGGTTGAGCAGATTGCCAACAATATAGGGCTGCTAACGCACAGCCATTTTGAAATAAAAGATGCAGGGTGGGGAAATTCTGCAGCTCCTGTTGCACTCCTACATGCAGGCAGCCAGGCAACAAAAACAGGCTCTCCAGTAGACCTCGGGTAAGAAAACTCCAGTAGGTTCAACACCCCCATCTCTATGGAGGCCGCAATGTTGATCCTACAGGAGCTTTCTTACTTGAGGCTTTCAGGTTGACACTTTGGGGCCCTCTCCCAGATGCAGGGGATTCACTGGTATTACTTGGAGTATTGTGTAAGCACAGCCACGGCTGAGGAGGTCACTGGCGCTGGCCTTTACTGCTATGCCATGTGTGATGGGGTTGTTTTAAGCATGTTTATGCAGATTCAGCCTGTTGCAGCAGTCCATGTTTTCGTTGCCAAATTAATTGAGTGGGGAGCTAGTTCACTCTGTGTACAGCTCTTGGTTTGCCAACCAAATATCTCATGAGCACACCCCTTCTGCCTGGGTGACTGATTGTGCGTTACAGTGAGCTCCCAGAAAATGGCCCCCATTGTCCAAAGTTCCTGCCTTAGTAGTAGCTATGCTGGTTCCCATTTAAGACTCGGGCTGTCATTCTTAATAGATTGCATGGTACTAGAAAGAGCCTCATTTTGGGAGTTGACAGAGGTAACACTTTTGGCCAAGTCACTTGTTAAACACCTAGGTGATATTTTAAAGGCAGCCACCATCTGTCTCTCTCTTCTTGGATAATGGTAGATTACTACCCAATTTCTACCATGGCCACCATTAAAAGTCTCACCTCTAGCCCACATATGTCTGTTTTATAATATATGCCCTCTTTCTATCTTTTCTTCAGCAGGTCAATTTTTCCATTTGGGCATCCGCTTCCTGGTGCTGGTTTACTCTGGCAATACAGCATGTATCACCTGGCTTTCACCTGGACATACACATCAGTGTACTTATGCATGACAATGTTTTGAATTTCATTGTTATCCCTTGGTCAATTTGTTATCTAGGACTCAGAAGTGGCCATTTTTATATATGGGAGCTGGGGTCGGTGCACACAAGGGGGTGCACATTTGTGCAACCTACGTGCGCTGACATCCCCCCTTGCGTGCACCACACCTGCGGCCTTCTGCAGTTCCCTCCCAGTCTGCTCCAATTTAGAAGTGACCTGGGAGGGAATTTCCCTACCCCCTAATTCTAACCTTCCTACCCCTTCCCCTAACCTTCCCGCCCCCTCCCCCCCCAGCCCTAAACCAGCCTGTCAGCAGGTAGAAAAATGGATGCTCAATTTTACCGATGTATGTTTTCCTAACCCGTGGCTGTAAGCGGGTTTGGAAACCAACGCCGGTAAAATAGAGCGTCGGTTGTCAAGACCCGCTGACAGCCATCTCTAAGCTAATAAAGAGATGCTAGGGATGTGCTATTGTCCCTAGCGCCTCCTTATTAGCACAACCTCTCATTTAAATAAAGAATCGCGCGGCCAGGAGAGGTGGCTGGGCGCGCTTAGGGAGAACACGCGTTCAACACGGAGCGCACGCTCTCCTACGATTCTTACTGTATCGGCCTGACAGTTAGATTATTTGTATTGATGAGTATTAAGCCATATGTTTGTTCCAATCTGGACTGATGCTATTGCATGTTCTTCTAATCCACATTGTCATTCACACTGTACAATCTATCAGATTTGTGCTCTGAAATTACTTGATTTGTTAAATAAAAGTTTTTAAAAATCTGAAAATAAGCAAGGAACAAAGTTCACTAGATAAATAAAAGTCAGGCAGTGCAAACTCAGCTTTTATACTAAACTGATTTCAATAACCAACAGAAGAAAAAATTGTGTTTTCTATAGAAAAATATTAGAAAGGTGGACAAAATTTAGGCAACAAAATTAGAATATAAGATTAATTTGTTAATAAAAAATACTGAATATACCATTACACAATTTACATTAAAATCTGCTTACAAGTAGGTGGCATACTGCCAGTAAGTGAAAGGAAAAAAGGTCTTAAAATTATTCTCTAGAAGAATTAGGATACATCTATACTATTTTCCCTTTTCTATTTCATGGAAATATCCAAAAATCACAATTCTCAAAATAATAAAATATTTAAGTGTTTAACGCAATAGATAAAGGAATAATAGCAATGTCCTTATTCAATAAACATACACACAGTTAATGCGACTCCAACATTGCTCTATGCTTCAACGGCAAGAGGAAATGTAGAAAAAAGGATTTGCATCCACAAAAAAGCAGGGGAGCAGCTTGCTTGTTACGGCGGTTACTACCCAAACCAAACAAGCCTGATACTTCACTTTCAATGCATATCCAGCATAGCTCTCTGCTTCAACAGCAGGGGGAATAAAGAAAAGATGATTTATATTCAGACAATTACCAACAAGGACTGAATTACAAGGTCTGGGTAAAACAAATAATCATGGGTATAGCTTGCTTGTTACGGCAGTTACTACCCCGAATCAAGCCTGATACTTCACTTGGAATACATATCCAGTGCAGCTCACTGCTTCAACGGCAAGGGGAATGAAGAAAAGAGGATTTATATTCATATTAATTTTTGAGCACTCTGTTAAACATCGAAACTTTGTAAACCGTTGTGATGGCGAAACCGAACGACGGTATATAAAACTCAATAAATAAATAAATAAACAACCAACAAGGACTGAATTGCACAGGCTGGGTAAACAAGTGTGGAATAGCTTGCTTATTATGGCGGTTACTACCCCAAACCAATTAGCTAGATACTACACTTAGATGCAGCTCCAGCACTGCTATCTACATCGATGGCAGGGGTGGAAGGGAAATAGAACCAAAAAGTTACTTAAAAGGGACAAGAGTAACAGATAAGTATGAAAAAATAAGTGTGAAAGCTTACTGGGCAGACTGGATGGACCGTTAGGTCTTCTTCTGCCGTCATTTCTATGTTTCTATATGTGAGAATAAGTTTGCTTGTATGCCTTGAGTTGTTTCATTAGGAGAGATACAAGACTAATAAAATCAGGTAAGTATAGCCTCTTAACAATACACTTTAGTGTTGACTGATGTAGATATACTAATCTGACTCAGTCATAGAGGAAGATATGCAGCCAAGTGATAGACCAGGGGTAGGCAACTCTGATCCTGGAGTGCCACAAACAAGTCTGGTTTTCAGGATATTTACAATGAATATATATGAGTTATATTTGCATATAAAGCCTCCACTGTAGGTAAATATATCTCATGCATATTCATTATGAATATTCTGAAAATCAGACCTGTTTGTGGCACTTCAGGACCAGAGTTGCCTACCTCTGTGGTAAACTGAGAAATAGAGGGGAAAAAATTACTATGATTTATAACCTGTACATATATTATACAACTTTAATTAATGCTTCTTAGAAGTATAGCTACTGATTGCTACCATAAAGATTCTGTATTCTGACTACGGAGTCTATATAAACACTAGAAAGGAAGGAGTTGGTATTGGTATTCTTATCTCAACAAGAACGGGAGAATTTTAAATCCCTGGTATGTTCTAAAACCAGGAGATACACATGTGGCTGGGCCACACGCATTTTCATAGTGGCTCGGCCATGTGCATATCTTGCGGTATGCACGAAGTGCCGGCTTTTAAAAAGGGGCGGCATCTGGGGGCGGGGGGGGGGGGGCCAGCCAGCGCATGGAACTTACTTCAGCTCCTGGGAGAAAGTACGTTTTACAACAAAAAATATTAGGGTAAGTGGGGTTTAGGGGTCAGGAAGGAGAGGAGAAAAGAAAGGAAGGATAGGTAGGGGTTAGGGAATTTCCTCCCAGTCTGCTCCTTTATTGGAGCAGACTGGGAGGGAACTGGGGAAAAGCCTGATCACATCATTGCTGGTTTATTACAAAATCCTCCCCCCCCCATGCATGCGCCGATAGAAAATCGACCGTGTGCATGTGTACGTGGGTAGCCGATTTTATAACGGGCGTGGCGACATGTGCATGTTAGAAAAATGGCGTGCCCATGTGCGCGCACTGAGCACCACACACACCATGGATGCCCATGTGTCACTTTGAAATGTTTTCCTCTAAGGCAATACTTTAAAACATTTTACCATAACAGTTAATAAGTAGTTTTCTCAAGTTTGCAGAGAACATGGTCACTTCTGAATTGAATCATGATACTGACAGAACAGCATACTAAAAGAGGCTGTAGAAAAGGAAGCTGCAATGAATAGAGAAGATGAAAACCTGTTGAAAATTCTACAGAATGGAGTAAGTGGCTTAAAAATACATAAGTAAAGCTAGCATGGGTGATAATCAAAAGATGTATTTTGACATATGATGGTTCACAAGCCAAATGGGAAAGGGTATAGAGAAGCCTGGCACAAAGTATAAACAGAAGAAAAGAACATTATGTGTCTCAGAATGAAGTTATGTTCAAGGATGCTCACTTCGGTCTTTTAGATCATTAACTACAAGAAGGGAGAACTGTTTTGGAATGTGGTATAAACTATGCATGATTTAGCATTTGCTCATGTTTAAAACTCAGAAGAAAAAAAAAAGCATTTGAACTTTTTTTTTTTTTTCATTTTAAAGCAATCTATCAACAGCTGCAAATAAGAAGCCCTTATAGAGCATTCTTCATTTTTGAACCGAAGTTGATATTGAAAAGGGTTTATCTGGGTAATTTAAGTTACCGGGACAATTCCTGAGATTTCAACTTGCAACTCTACCGCCCTGCAAAAGTTTACCTGGGTAAAAATTAGCCAGATAAAAAGTGGAGGGTGGAAGTGGCATTCCATCGGCGTGGCCTAAATGTATCCAGGTAGCACCAATATTCAGCTCTATCCAGATGACTGGTTGGGGAAATCACTGTCCTAAAGTTTGAGTAACTTCAGGTAGATTCTGAAGGAGACTTAACCAGGTAAGTCCCACTGAATATTCTGGCTAACATGCCACTGCTTGCACTGCTGAAATTTGACCTCGGTATGAAAGAGTGAGTGAACAAGTATATTTGTACAATCTTAATGCAACAAAAACTTTTCACATATGCTCCAAAAGTGTATGAGGAAATGTGTGAAACTAGTGGAGGTCAAAACAGTAACAGAATTCAAACATATAGGAGCTCTAGATTATGAGAATGTGACAAAGTCTGAAACTGGGTAAGCTCTGCAGTATCGCATTAGAAACAAGCAGACTACATCACTGGTTGTCATTTTCTGTTTCTATAATAAAATAGCTTTGTTCTTATCATTTGTGCATGTTTTGGCTTACAGCAGTATAACAGAACTGCACATTAGGGTTTTCTTCATACTTTAGTTGTCAGAAAAACTACTTGCTGCTTGAAACAGTTAAATCATATGTCTTTTCCAGACCAGTAAAACAAAAATGTTTAGCAGCACACCTTTCGAAAGATCAAGACAAAAAAACATGTTGCAGCATGGCTGAAACACCTTTTTTTTTTTTAAGACAGGTATGGTTGTCCAGACAAACATGTCAAGGTAAAAACATTTTAATGATGTCAATTCTACTCCTTTTATACCTGACATCAAGCAACTCTGTAGATAATCTTGAATACCAGTGCAGTTAACAATCAGTTTTCAACTTGTATTTATGCTGAAACTATTTTTAACCACAGTATACGTCAAGTTACATTTTGATGAAAAATTTGACATTCCATTTGTCCTTTGAATTTTGTCATCTTCTTATCCAAGCCCTCTTTATATCTAGATTTCACTATTGTGAGGCATTGCTGACTTCCCCTGAACCCCTCCAGGTCTTGCAAAATATTGCTCACCTTCTCTTTAAAGTTCTCCACTACTCCCATACCACACCCTTTATTCTACAATCTTTATTGACTTCTGGTACAGTTCAGTTGCCAATAATAATATTCTCCTAATTACCTTTAAATGCATTTGTGGTTTAGTTCCACTATACCTTTCTTCATATCTCATTTTATGCTACTCCCTTTTCTCACCTTCTGCGTTCATCTACACATATTCTTGTTATTCAACACTACAGTAAGTAATCATCTTATTTTTGTTTCTTTTCATTTATTGCCCCTATTCTCTGGAATACAAAATAATTAATTTCTAACCTCCTTTAAATCCAAGCCCCATGTTCATTTCTCCTGTTTAACCTTCATGTAGCACATGCATGTACTCTACGTAATCCTGGTGCCCCAAATAAGGGTAGAATATTAATACCATTAGTAAGCAAAACATATTGCTCTTTTTAAATGAATCTATAACACATTCTGAAACAAATCATGTCTAAACTTAACATTGTTGCAAGTAAAGATAAATCTTCTAAATAGTTTCTGTAACAATCTGTTGATATTTAAACTAATTTTTATTTTGAAAATGTAAAGATACAAAACAAATACACCACTCTTCAGAAGTCAGTAAAAGCTTGTACTTACTACACATATTTATAGGGCAATTCTGAAATTCTGCAGAGAATTTGTAGTCTCAAAGGGAAATTACTGGAGAGTTTCCTTTTGAAACTATAGGTAGTGTGCCCAATAGGGTATGTTTGTATTCATATACATTGTACCTGCATGGACGCAAGTGGAAAGTATGCACCAGAAAGTATGTGATTTTAAAATGAAATCATCTCATGTACTTTCTATCCGACCTAACCCTGCCTTTTTTTTCCTTGCATGTGCTATGAAACAGGTCACATACTTTTACTTGCATTAAGGGAGGCAATAATCAAACTACATTTTAAGTGGGTTATTATTGACCTTTTACATTTCACATCTCTACAGTGCTACTTTTCTTTCCCCCTCAGGTAGTTTTGATGCAAGCCAGGTGGGCAGAAATGGTTTGGAAAGCTAGTCATCTAAATGGGGGCTGCAGATACACTCTTGAAGTATTAAATTGCAAATGATATTGTAAACTCGGAAAAGAAGAACTAATAAGATGGGTAAGAGAGAGAGAGAGAGAGGGCCTCCATGGCAACAAGTGCCTGAGTTATAGAATATCGGGGAATTGTTTCAAATGCATCATAGAATTTGGTTTATCTGGAGGCACAGTTCAAATCCATGAAGATCAACTTTCCTTGTCAAAAAGACTCAACATGATAATCCTTGAGCCTTCACCAGCTCAGGTATTCTCAAATACTTTTTAACTGTCATTTTGTGGTCCCTGTCTCTTCTAAGCAACAGTCGTAATCATTAAAAACCAAGAATGGACAAGCTATTCAGAAACAGTAATACTACCCAGCAAGCATTCATTAGGGAATGAAGTGGTACACATTACATTCTCTCTTTCCTGAAGCTAAAAAAAATCCAACTCCAATTTAATTTCATTTAAAGGAACAAATAAAAATATATGAAAGGAAATACTGTCAAAATTATTTAGAGGTTACAGAAACTTTGTTGTAGAAAATGTTTTATTAAACCATTTAGTTTATGTAGAGGACAATTTTCAAAGGTTTTTTAATGTGCGTACATGTTTACTCATGTAAAAATGTATTTTGAAAACTGCACTTCCCCTACAAACGTGCATAAAAATATGTACAGTTCCACAATACCTGGGGAAGAGAGGTGAGTTTAGTTCAGGGGGAGGGAAAGGATGCATGGGAATTTTATTTTGAAATCCCTGTGTACATTTTTACATGTTCACACTAACTACTTTGTGCAAAGTATGCCAGTACAAAAGTACTCATGTTCTCCTGCTGACCCAGACTTTCAAAGGGAAACTACATGGGAAGTTTCCCTTTGAAAATCTGCTTGCAAGTCCACATGTACAAAGTTTGCAAAGACCTGCCAGCTGCTCAGGGAAACTGAAAATTGCCTTCATATAGTCTTTTCGCTGTGAAGGGAATAGTAAGGCAAGTAATTTTTGTGTTCAGATCTGGTACTTATACGTTACTTCCTAAGAGTAGAGTCATAATAATACTTTTCAAAAAGTTAGCTTTATTTGATTCAAACAAATAAAAGCAGTAGAAATGGTAGAAATTGTACAGTGCAATAACTGTGGGGCAGCAATTTTTAGAGAAGCCTTTTGGAGGATACAATATTGCCCTATCTGTGCCCAGTTCTCTGGATTAAGGCTGGAGATTATTCTTCTCAAAACTGAACTGGCCAAAATTAAAGAAGCCTTCTCCATATTCAGAGTCTACCAACTCTGCTCCTAATCCCCAAAATGCAGATCTCCAAAATGAGGAGTGGATGGATTATGGTAAGGTCAGATAAGGACTATGATTCAGACACACATCTCACAAACAATATCATTACAGAACTCTTTCATAGTGCTGACATAGTAAAATAGTAGATGACAGGAGATAAAGCCAAATTAGCCCTCCAGTTGGTTATTCTGGTCTGTACTGATAAGGATGTATCCCAACCATAGAAGTGTGACTGATTGTAAGTTAATTCTCCTTATCCAAGTCAGTTTTTATTGTTTTCCTCTTTGGTTCTCTATCATCCAAGGTAAGAACATAAGAAGTTCCATGCCAGCAGAACAGGATCCACTGAGTCCAACAGTGGCCCTTCCCAGGCTTCACATGTCTTACCACCAAACTTTGTAATACCTTACATAGCTACTAAATCTAGTGATGCTATTGCCCAAAAATGTGAATGCCTAGATACCTAGGGCCTTGTTAAATATTACCTAGCCATCCATGGCCCGAGGGAACAGTATGTGATGGGGTGAGATACGAATGTGGACCAAAAAGGACAGAGATCTTAGAGAGATCCTACATGATGATTTTGTGGTTGCAATTAGGCAGTAGAAAAAACTGGAAAATGCTATGGAAAACAGAGAAAGATATAACCCAGCAGAAAAAAGAAAGTGATGATACTTCTGTACAGATAATTGGCAAGGCTTAACCAGATCTATCTCCAGGAAGATAAAGACAGATTAGATGTACCATGTTTCTAAATTGTAAAACACTTTGGGTCCCCTTTTATTTATTTATTTTTTTTAAGAGAGGAAAGATGGTATTTAATCCTGAAATAGTAAAAATAAGAGCAGTGCAGAGAATGACAGTCTTTGCACCATAAATCCTATAAAATGAGATTCAAAGACCTAAATATATATACTTGTAGTCTTTGTGAGTGTGAACCTTTTTGAGACGTTGTATTTATGAACTGGAAGTAAATCTTTGCTTGATATGCCAGAAAATGAATGTGATATTTGTTTTTATGTGCAATTGAAAATGACAACAATGAAGAAGCTTTATGCAAATTACTGATGTTTTCAATACTGGTGTCATGGACTAATGATTATAGACTTGCTAGTGAAAAAATAGGCTTGACATTTACAGCTGGATGCTAAAACTTCTTTAGATAGTGTCTAGTAATATGATGGTCCTTATCTATAATATTCATTATGGTCAAGAATGGATGCAGTAAGTGCATAAAAGAAATTTTGATATTTTGAATACTTATTTTTTCTATTGGTTCTAAATATATATCTATATCTATATACACCTCAGAGTAGAAGGGGATTTAATAGAGACATTCCAATACCACAATGGTATTAATGCACAAGTTGCAAGCATTTTTCAATAAAATAAGAGGTTATGATATGCAACTCAGGAGGTAGATATTGGAGTCACCAAAAGAAATATTTCTTCACAGAAAGGGTGGTGGATACATGTAACAATCTTCAAGTGGAGGTCAAAACAGTAACAGAAAACAAGAAAGCATGGGATAAGCACAAACCATCCTCAGATATGAGGATAAAGCCTAAGATTGGGTTAGGTTCTGTGTTATTGCATCAAGCATGGGCAGACAAAATGAACTCTTAATCTGCTGTCATTTTCTCTGTTTCTATGTATTTTTTATTTCCTAATCTCTGTAGAATAAAAGAAGAAATTCTTCCTTTTACAATTTTTGCTTTGTTTTATTCTTTGGTTATGGATATATCTGAACAAGAACCATCATGTGCATCTGTCCTGGTTTTATATGTAAGTAGTTTGCCTGGGTAGCAAAAGCATGTCCTCATTCGTTTTTTTTTTTTTTTTGGTTTTTGGTTTTTTTTGTCAGTAGCATTTATTTCTATGCTTTTTTCCAATAATAATTTTCTTTAAAAAAAAAAAAAGGTACCTGGTTGGGACTAGTGGCATTTTCTACCTTTTATTTTTTCACAATGGGGAAAAGGAAGCACATTTTAAAAGGTTTCAGGTCAGTGACAAAAGGTTTCAGGATGATGACCCAGCATTGCTTGGCAGCAGGGGTGTTGCTAGGTACTTCAGAGATGTAGGGCATAAGCCCATAAGTCCTTTCCTCCCCCCACACCCCCAAGAGTTGCCAACTTTTCCTCAAACCAGGACTTGACATTTGAGGATGGGGGGAGGGGGAGAGACACTCCCCTCATTTACATAAATTTGCCACCACTACCCCCGAATCTGTTGCCTCTTTCTCATCTCTCTGTTCCTTCTATTCAGGACAGTGGCAATGAATCATCTATCAAAGGATCGACATGTTATGGATTTTTATGAATGTATCAATTATCGATACCCTTCAATGAGCTCTTAAGATGCTCTCATAGCTGGCCAGGTGACTCAGACACAGCACAGAACATCACATAGCCATTTACATACTGCCTTTGGGTTACAGTATTGTAGATGTTTAAAAATTATGCTTATTTGATGCTGAAAACAAATTGGCAATGAATCCTCTGAGCAAGTGAATTACAATTAAAATATAATAAACCTCACATACCAAAACAGAACTGCCAGCACTCAAAGTGTAACCCTATCTATGAAATGGCAACACTGCAAATATTACACCAATACTAGGGATGTGAATCATTTTTTGACGATTTAAAATATCATCCGATATATTTTAAATCGTCAAAAATCGTTAGAGCCGCAATACAATAACAATTCCCCCGATTTATCGTCAAAAAAATCGTAAATCGGGGGAAGGGGGAGGGCGGGAAAACCGGCACACAAACAACCCTAAAACCCACCCCAACCCTTTAAAATAAATCCCCCACCCTCCCGAACCCCCCCAAAATGCCTTAAATTACCTGGGGTCCAGAGGAAGGGTCCCGCTGTGATCTTTTACTCTCGGACCTCCGGTGCGTTGTAGAAATGGCGCCGGCGCTACCTTTGACCTGTCATATGACAGGGCAAAGGTAGCGCCGGCGCCATTTTGTTTTTTTGTCCCCCGACGGCAGGAGCGTAGGAGATCGCTCCCGGACCCCCGCTGGACCCCCAGGGACTTTTGGCCAGCTTGGGGGGGCCTTCTGACCCCCACAAGACTTGCCAAAAGTCCAGCGGGGGTCCGGAACGACCTCCTGCAGTCGAAGCGTGTTGCCGTACGGCCGGCGCCATTTTGCGCAAAATGGCGCAGGCTGTACGGCAACACGATTCGACTGCAGGTCGTTCCGGACCCCCACTGGACTTTTGGCAAGTCTTGTGGGGGTCAGGAGGCCCCCCCCAAGCTGGCCAAAGGTCCCTGGGGGTCCAGCGGGGGTCCGGGAGCAATCTCCTACCGCGAATCGTTTTTCCGTACGGAAAAACGATTCGCGTGCAGGAAGTCGTTCCCGGACCTCCGCTGGACTTTTGGCAAGTCTTGTGGGGGTCAGGAGGCCCCCCCAAGCTGGCCAAAAGTCCCTGGGGGTCCAGCGGGGGTCCGGGAGCGATCTCCTACGCTCCTGACGTCGGGGGATAAAAAACAAAATGGCGCCGGCGCTACCTTTGACCTGTCATATGACAAGGCAAAGGTAGCGCCGGCGCCATTTCTACAACGCACCGGAGGTCCGAGAGTAAAAGATCACAGCGGGACCCTTCCTCTGGACCCCAGGTAATTTAAGGCATTTTGGGGGGGTTCGGGAGAGTGGGGGATTTATTTTAAAGGGTCGGGGTGGGTTTTAGGGTTGTTTTAGTGTGCCGGTTTTCCCGCCCTCCCCCTTCCCCTTCCCCCCACTGGATCCCAGGTAATTTAAGGCATTTTGGGGGGGTTCGGGAGGGTGGGGGATTTATTTTAAAGGGTCGGGGTGGGTTTTATGGATGTTTTAGTGTGCCGGTTTTCGATTTACACGATTTACACGATATTTAAAAAACCCAAACTGCGACGATCCGATTCCCTCCCCCTCCCAGCCGAAATCGATCGTTAAGACGATCGATCACACGATTGACATCTCTAACCAATACATCTTCTATCATGAAAAGAGAACTAGCTGAGCTGCTATAGATTTCTACCCAGAAACCACGGTTGAACTTGCAGAACACAGACAGACCCTCACCAAATACCGAATAAAATCAGTATAACGTATAAACAGAAATGCACAAAAACTTAACAGGAAACTGCAACAATGGAAAACAGAAGCATTACTATTCCACATAAAATATCAAACAAAATCAAGAAATATAAATCATCATAATAGTAAAATCATATTCATAAAAATAATACATTTTTCAAAAGAGCTGAGAAAAAAGAATATCCAATAATTAAAAACATACCATTTAAAAACTTTTCCCAAATGCCAATAAAATATTTGAAAGCAGTAGACATATCAAATAACACACAATAATTAAAACAAATAGGATAAAAATTCCCCCTCTCCATATCTGGGAACTGTTGAGTTCCAGTCAACCTGAGATTGTTGTGGAGTAGTGGAAGACATACAAAGTTTCTCCTCTCTCACATAAACACAGTCTCCAACACACACATTTACTTACTCAAACATGCTCACTCACATACTCTTTCTCCCTGGAATATGCAGGCCACAGCAGCCTCCTCTCTTGGGCCCTGCAAGCAATAGTAGCAGTAGCCTGCTATTCAGTCCTGCAGACAGCAGCAGCCTCCTCTCTTGGACCATTCAGGCAGTAGCCTATTATCTTTGGCTGTGCAGATGCAGCAGCTTCCTGCCTTGAGCCACATAGGCCCCATGTGTCAGCCTCCTGTCTTGGGCCATGCGGGTCCTGCATGCAGCAGTAGCAGCCTCCTAACTTTGGCCACGCAGATGAGGCAGCCATCTATCTTGGGCAGCGTAGGCCCTGCAGATGCAGCTTACTCTCTTTGGGCAACAGGGAATAGGGACCCGGCGGAGCACAAGCAGTAATGGAATGAAAAATACAATTAGTGGTGGCCATGTTTGAGATTCGGGGCACTGATTGTTGTACAGGGCATGGGCCCTGTGTGCCTGGTGCTAACAATGCCTCTGCTTGGCAGAAAATCACCACTGCTTTTTTCATCTTTATTCAGATAAAATTAAAAAAAAATAATGAAATAAACATTTTAATGTTAATTATAGCATAGAAACATAGAACAAGACAGCAAATGAAAACCATATGGTTATATCTACCAATAAAACTAGCAAAATGGGAGTCCTACATATATGGGGAAAGTTTCAAGTACCAAAGCTAATTTTCAAAGGGAAACTCCCTATGAAGGTTCTCTTAAAAAATTTGTGGCCAGCGGGTAATGCAGGTACTTTGTACTTTATGTGTTTGCACCAGGTTTGAAACTGAAATCTCCAGATATACTTTCTTTCTCCCACAGGGAAAATTATGCATGACATGAAATGGTATGCATATTTTTACCAACATTGAGGAAATAAATTATTTAAAAAGTATTTTAATTAGGTTAACATGTTTACCTGTGTAAATCGTTTGAAAATTGCCCTCATAATAATATGAAACTTTTATAATAAAAGTGTTAACCTCCTGCATGTCATTTGAAGAGTGGCAGGACTGAGCCAATGGAGATTAGGGGAAATGGGGGTAAGCAGGCCTAAATGGGCTGGTTGCTGGCTGTCCCCACTGTCTTTTCTTTATATTGGCTCAGTTTATATTGCTGCTGCTCTGGTGGCAACTCAGTTCCACCAGCGTTTGGTCCAGTGCTACAGCAGTTATCCCCTTTGGCATTTGCTCTTCAAGTGCTTCTGCTCCATCGTGGGAGAGAGGGAGAGGGAAAATGACAAGCATACCGCCCCGCCAGTCTCCAGACATTTTCTAATGCAATATCCCTGGCTGCAGTCTCTCTTGTGTCAGCTCCTGATCCAATAGTGCCCCAATTAATGTCTTTGGTCTAGTGCAAAAAAGATGTCTAACATGGCCAGTTGTGTCTGTGGCTGGCAGGTACATCTACACGTGGGAACATGTTGGCACCATAGTCAGTGCTGATCACACTTGGAGCTATAGTCGTGGAAGTGGGTCCAAGCCAGATATCACTATTGTAGCCTCTAGTGCAAGAAGCTAAGATTCAGGAATAGGGCAGAGGTGAAGGAAAAGCAGGCCAGCTGGAAGGGAGTTATACATTCTAAACCAACTCTCAACAGCCACTAATGCTACCCTGTGAACCTCTAAAAACTGATGCAGACCCCATACAAACTAGACCAGGATCAACCCGCCTCCCCCAAACAAACACTAGTGAGCATGGGGAAATCTTCCCTATCCCTACCTTTGGCCACTCCTGATGAGAAGGAGATATGATAGGGGGCCCAGAGAAACTTGGAGATTCTATAATAGTGGCTTAGAACTTCAGTCTCTTTGTGTCTTTGTAACAGGGGCTTTGTGTTCAGCCTCTGCCAGTTTGCTCTTCCCCTTCTGAGACCCTGCACAACAAGTTTACTTCATGGGGGAGCAATCATGCTCCACGTTACAGTGATTTCTTGCTTTCTCCTTCAGCCACAGTGCCAAGTAGGCCAGTCATTGATTACCTTCTAGGGATTCAATATATGGGGGTAACTGTCCACGTGCTATCCCACATCGGCTTCTAGTCCAGGGCTCCCAACCCCCCCCCCCCCCCTTAGGCTGTAGGTTTAAATAACAGCCTCTCTGGCATGAACTGGGCCAATGTGCTGACCATCACCATAAGAACCATACATTCAGAGCTTCTGCCTAATTTTAGGGTGCAGTACATGGCCTCTTTTCAGCTACCAGCAACCTAGGATGGCTGCTGTCCTGCCTGGATATGCCATCAGCATGTGTCACTGAAAGAAATGGAAGGGGAGCCTCCATAGCTTGTATCGCATGGGTGTTGCTCCATTTGCAGATGTAGTCTTCTGAATTAATTATGCCTCCAGACAGAGAATATGCAGCGCGTCACTGTATGTGTGTATGGTGGGGGGAAGGGGGTGTCGAGGCAGAGAGGATGTGCAGCCAAAGCTGTGATTAGCATCATTGTCAGTGTTTTGGTTGATAGAATTTGGTCCCTTTTGTTTGCAGTTGAAAGAATGCTTTCTGGAACAGTTGGTTGGCAGAAGAGGTATGGTGATTCTGTTGCCTTTGAATATAATATTGTCCTGCACATTAAAGTTTATCATGGTAGTTCCAGTATTATCTTGTGACATCAGGGGTCTTTTTCATGTCTGACCATCCTTTTAAAACAACAGATGTCAAACTTTGTAGCTCTTTATCTAATAGTGTGTGTTCCTGAATTCTTTATAGTTCTTACTCTGAGATAGGAATATAGTTAGCCTGACTGGCCGATTCAGGAAGTAATATTCTATTCCAGCTTCATTCCATTGTTGCAGTGCTGCTTTTGATAAGAAGTATAAAATATAATTTTCTGTTCCCCTTTTTCTAGGCTAGTTCTAGATGGTAGGGCTGTAACCACATGAATACTATTGATGTTTTGGAACTACCAACAGTAGTTTCTTAAAACTTACTTCACAAGGTCTGTGGTCAGTCCCTACACATATGCATTGTTTTCATATGCTGGTCTAATTTTTCACAAGCAAGCTATACACACTTTTACAATCTGCGTATGTTTCCATGCCACTGGAGATAAAGGATCTTGATACAAAAACTACTGGTAGCACTTTTTATAGAATGCTGCACCATGTCCAGTGCCACTATCATAATGTTGTCAAGGCCCACTCTGTTATGGGATTAAAAGGTACAGATAACAGAGGATGGAAGTAACTTAGGGAAGGGTGGGTGCTCTGGAGAAGGAATTTTCGCCTGTAGCAGCCACCTCTTTCCACAAGTTGGGCCCTTGGGTTCAGGCAGTCACCAAGTCTTTTCAAGTGCAGGCAGGCATAGAGACACGAAGAACCCCAAAGGGCCAAGACCAGAACCAGAAGCCAGGGCAGGAAACCAGAAAACCCAGGTAGGATTGGAGCAGGAGCCAGGAACCAGAGCAGGAGCCAGGAACACAGTAAAACGGAACACAATACTAGACTAGAATAAGGCTGGGAAATAGGAGACAAAATGAGTAGCACTTCTGTGGGGTGGACACCAAATGGGCTGTTGGACCAGCAACAAAATATATATATAGTGGTTAGAGCAGTGGGCTATGAACCAGGAGACCAGGGTTCGAGTCCTGCTGTCGTTCCTTGTGACCTTGGGCAAGTCACTTTACCCTCCATTGCCTCAGGTACAAACTTAGACTGGGGATAGGATAATGCCTACAGTAACTGAATGTAATCTACTTTGAAGTGCTGAAAAAAGTGCAAAACGTGGAATATAAATCTAAATAAATAAATAAAATAAATATACTGCTGTCTATTATGGCCACACTTAATGCTGGTCCAATAGGGAGCCACCTGGAGTAGGCCTCCCTAACATTTCTTCTCTTGATAATTAACGGAGAGTCTGCACTGCTTTGGAATCCCCATAGCTCTGTTGTGAAGTCCTCTTGCCTTGAACACCTAAGGCTGCAGGTTTGAATCCCACTGACCTTAACAATAGTCTAGCATGCACCATAGTTTTTCAACATAGGATGCCTAGTTATTGTTTGATGATACCAGTTGTTTCCTGTAGTAGACAAATCCACAGTGTACCATTATCTAGCAAATATCTAAGAGGTTCATGCATCTGACAAAGGAAGAAATTTTGCTAGGTTGTTAAATCCTAGTAACCTCTGTACTGACTTGGTAGTGACAGATGTGGGCATTTGTTGTACTGTCCCGACTGTTTCAAGTTCTGTGCACAGACTTTGTAAGATTAAGCAGGTGTACCATATTATAATACTTCCTTGAGATTCAGACTGAGCTTCATGAGCATGAATGATAGATGTTGCACAGACTGAATAAATCAATATGAAGGTGTAGTGCACCTGACAGACTTCCCAGTCCTTGAAAAATATACTTGTAGTTGCTTAGAGTTTGTTTATCATGCCTCAATAAATTAGTCAGCCTATAAGGTGCCACTGGCCTCTTGTCAGTTATGTATTATGGATAGTTCCCTTGTGCTTGTTCTATGCGGTGAGTTTATTGTATGAATTTCTGGCAAAAGATTTAATTTTTATGAAGATCATGCATTCACTGGTGCTGCTTGACAGAAGGGATTTTTGTCTGGAGTGTAGAACTTGAAAATCCAGCTGTTTGTAGCACATGTTCTAATGATGTGCCATCATATACTTTCAGTTCAAATTGGCTTGGTTGTTATTTTACTGCTCCAGTCTACATAATGCTGACAATCATTGTAGCTCATCATATTCACAGACTTACCATTATCTGTTTGGCAATCTCTTGCTGTGCCTGTCTGAAACTTTTTGTTGAACTGCAAATTGCAAGATCATGTTTTACAAACCATTTTGAATTCTGTTCCTGTATTGTGTTGATATTATATATGAACAGGATCTCACTATCGAAGCTGTTGCTTAGTTCATTTTTATTTTATTTAAAAAATGTATATAGCGCATAAACAGAAAAAAAAAATTTAAAAAACCCAAAAAGAAACATTCATCTCTACTATTTGATGGTTTCATTTTCCTCTGCTGTCTTTGCAAACAACAGATAATATAGAAAATTATATTTTGAACTTTTAAAACACTTTTATATAGATTTTTGAATTTTTAAAACACTTGATACACTTTATCGCTGAGACACGGAGACAAGAAGCTATTTGGATTTTTTTTAGCCAGTTATGATTAAAATTGCCAAAACATCTGACTGGTGTCACTAAAATAATCATAGCAATCAGTTTGAGAATTGTGTCAGGTTGCAGCGAGATTGCATGATTGCAAATTTATGAACAGGCTTTTTCATTCATTTCAATAAGGTTTTTGATGCTATACATGTGTTCCCCTTTTTTGATTTTTTTTTTTTAATTAATGCTGGGAACACTAGGATTAAGTTTATTTACTGTCATTGATTGTTTTCACTACATATATGTATAGTGATACTTTTTATTGGATTAACAATACATTTCTTGACTAGGTTTTAAGAGCTAATATTCTTGTTTTCAGGTCAGAATTAAGCAAAAAAATGACATTATCAGGAAATATAAAGTAGTGTGGCTGCCATAAGTGAATCATAAAAGGCATTCCAGTGAAAGAATGAAGGGGACAGGGTAGGTGTAAAGGAGAGGGGTTTGATGGGTGATTGTAAGGTTACAGATAGTATAATTTTTAGCTTATAATGTGATAGGAAACCTAGGTCTTTGCTGAGTCTTTTGTCATTTCCAAAGAGTCTGATCATTTTGACTTCAAAAGTCTTGGTTTCTGAATTGTTTTACATTTTCCTTTGATTATCCGGATCACAAAGTCATTAATGCAATGGACTGGTTCCAAAAAGTGCTCCCCATGGCCTGATCTTCACTATGGCATTTGATCTTTTGTGTGAACCGACTCTTGTTTTTAATGTCTGGCAAGCACTGGCATGGTTATTTTCTTTCCACAGTTTTGACAGGTTGTGCCATAGGCTGGGTATTTACCAACTCCATATCATGCCCCTCAGTAACCAATTTTTCAGAGCAGCATGCTACCTCTCTCACTATCCTGCTTTAGCAGACTCCTGTAATTGCTTTTGGTCACATGATGTAACATCTCAGGCTTTAATTTGAATCTGAGCAAATGCTTCTTCACTCACTTTACACATATTGGTGGCCTCTTGCAGGATTAATATAGGGGTTCTAAGCATTCTCATCTGAATTCCCTTTTCTTTTATTCCTATGACTAGCTGGCCATGAATCAATTCCTCCTTTAACATTGTATACTCATATAAATCAGTCCTTCCTCACAGATTGGCAATATATTGGTCTGCTGTCTCTTTAGATCCTTGTGCATATTCATGGAAGAGGAAGTGTTTGTGTATAACTTAGTAACTATGTTACTCAATGTCTTGGGCATCAGGATTGCTTACACATGTGAGGGAGTTTACCTTAAGAGACAGGGCAGAGCTATCCCATCTGGTCCTCCTTACGGTTGAATCCTGCAGGGAATCCTGGGTGACGGGAGGAACCCTTCACCAGACCTTAAAACCTGAGGGCCTGAGAAGGTTAGATAGGCTCTGGGGAGCTGATGGAGTTCCAGCATATGCTAAGACCACTTATACCTAAAGGTTGGTTAAAGACATTTCTCTGTGTAAAGACTGTGAAGTGCCTAAAGCTAACAGGGGAACGGCTGAAGTGTTTCCTTTTTGTTTGCTGCCATGATGTTTGAGTTTACTACCAGTGTAAATAAAAAGTACTGAAGCACAGTCAGCATGTAATTGTGATTTCCTCTGACTGTACCTAACCTACTAATCGCTTCAGCTACCACAACATGACATAGGCATTGGCAACTGACCAACCGCATTGTTGGTTTGAATTCTTCTGGTATACTGCACAAACCTTACTCATTTACCTCTAATGATATCATACCCTCTTGGACTCTTTCTTTAAAATTCTTTTTAAATTCCTTTACAATACTTATTGACTATTGGTTTCATCTGGTATTTAGCCTATGATGGATTATACCACCCATTTTAGACTGAATTCCCAAGCAAACCAGCTATGAGAAGGCCTGATCCCTTTAAACCATGGGCTATTAGAACATAAGAACATGCCATACTGGGTCAGACCAAGAGTCCATCAAGCCCAGCATCCTGTTTCCAACAGTGGCCAATCCAGGCCATAAGAACCTGGGCAAGTACCCAAAAACTAAGTCTATTCCATGTTACTGTTGCTAGTAATATCAGTGGCTATTTTCTAAGTCAACTTAATTAATAGCAGGTAATGGACTTCTCCTCCAAGAACTCATCCAATCCATTTTTAAACACAGCTATACTAACTGCATTAACCACATCCTCTGGCAAAAAATTCCAGAGTTTAATTGTGTGTTGAGTGAAAAAGAACGTTCTCCGATTAGTTTTAAATGTGCCACATGCTAACTTCATGGCGTGCCCCCTAGTCTTTCTATTATCTGAAAGAGTAAATAACCGATTCACATATACCCATTCTAGACCTCTCATGATTTTCATCACCTCTATCATATCCCCCCTCAGCTGTCTCTTCTCCAAGCTGAAAAGTCCTAACCTCTTTAGTCTTTCCTCATAGGGGAGCTGTTCCATTCCCTTTATCATTTTGGTCGCCCTTCTCTGTACCTTCTCCATCACAATTATATCTTTTTTGAGATGCGGCGACCAGAATTGTACACAGTATTCAAGGTGTGGTCTACCAGTCTAACACAATCCGAGGTTTCAGCCTCAGTCTAAAGGACTTGGACACCTAAGTGGCATCAAAGAGGCAGTTTTCTCTATATCATATAAGAAAAGAATTGGGGCTAGGCTGTCTTGTCTCATTGGGGTGTTTTTACCTCAACACAGGTACAGTAATGGGGAAGTCAACTGCCAAACTTGACCATCTAGCCCCTTCCCCCATTGATAATGTAGGGAAACTACATCAGCACAGCTACAGACCTTCTTCAGAGATTTTCTCTGGCTTATTCCTGCCCAGGGATAGTAAGTTTACCATCTTCTGGTTTCTAGATGGTTTGAGTAGTCTTTTGCCCTGTAATGAGGTCTGAGGATAGATTTGCATATCATAATTGGTATGGACCTTCTCCAGAGTTTTCTCTAGTTTTAGGTTACTGTTCATGATAATCTGCCCCTCTTAGGGTGCTTTGGAGTTTCTAATGGGGAACAAAACTACTCAACCTTGAGTGAAGAAAGGTACTTCTATCAGGGAAGGTTATCTTCTTTGACCAAGCGCACAGTTTACGGAGGGATGAGCATGAAACAGGGAGGAAGGGGACACCTACCCAGCTAGATCAGCCTCATCAACCTTAGTGATTAGTGCAACAAATGTCACAGCCCGATCACCTCACATTCCTCTTACAGTGTTTTCATGCTATTGTTATTGGTGCCTATCTTTTGGTGGCTTGAGGTCTTCATATCACTTTGGGTGGTGCCTTTTCCCCATCATTTGGAGCCTTGGGTGACTTGGACTGTTCATGACAGATAGTGGTGCCCTTTGCCCACTTGTTGTTTCCTTGTAGTCTTCATGTCAATATTTTTGGTGCTCTTTATCCCTCTTTTGGAGCCTTGGGGTGTTCTTGCCACAGCTGGTGATGTTTTCCTTTTCTTTCAACGCCTTTGGGTGTTGATGCCTCTGTTTAGGCTGGTTTTTTTTTTGTCATGGTGCCACTTTGGCCCATGCCTGGTATCCTGGAGTACTCCTCTGTTTTCCATTTATGCCTGTCTCAAGCTTCACTAAACTTAGATAGAAAATCCCAAATTTTGAGCTCAAAATACTATGCATTCCTTCCTCCTATTGACTTTAATGGGAAACAAATGAGCAAATGACACAAAAAAAATAATTTTCTGGCCCTGAAACTAACAAACCAGCCAAAAAAAAATTTTGTCTTGCATATCCCTAGATAAGGGATGTAGGATGCTGAAAGTGGCTGGCTGTACTGAGAAATCCTGGATTTTTGCTAAAGCATTCTCACATTTTATACCATTAAAAGGAACAAGTGCTTTAGTATTCTGTGCCTAATTTTTATCCATGCCATGACCTAAACTGTGGTAGAGCTGTGTTTTTTCTACATTGTTTTCTTTCCTAAGTAATAAGCTGTTCCTTTGTTTGCCTTCTGAAAATCATATCATGTTACTTTACTCATTCATATTAACATAGTACATGACGGCAGCTAAAAACTAAAATGATCTATCCAATCTGCCCAGCAAGGTGTTTAGGGATATAACTACTGCTTCATGCAGGTTACTCGCATGCAGAAATTTTACACAACTAGTTAAAAGGTTACCCTGGGTTCTTCATTTCTATACTTTAACCATTCAGAAAAACCAAACAACCCTTCCCCCCCCCCCCCCCCCCAAAATCAGTCTTATCAGAAGAAAAAACAACAAATCACTTTGTTTTATGGTTAGACTCATTTTTAGTTTCTACATTTGATTATATGGTCAATATATCAGAACAAAAATTGTGGGGGATTCCATTTCTTATTAAAAAAAAACCTCATAATTATAACCACACAAAGATTATATAAAATGGAACAAAACTCAGAAAGTCAAGAATAAATTCAGGACAGAATTCTTAATATATGGAACACAACTGACTGAAATTCCATATTGGTTTTTGCTGGTTTTAAATCACCACGGAAAAGTAATGTCCAAACATGGATAGCGTGAATAGTGTTTATGACAACAGACTGATGTATATTATACAGGAACCTCCGGTATATAAATCATTTAAATAAATAAATAAATGTCTCATTTCAACAAAACAATGCAGTATACAAAATATCCCTGCGCCTTCCGATCACAAACACGACACACTCTTGTGAGAACATTAGTCAGATATTTGCTAAACTGAAATGTTCTCATTCAAGTGTCTGCAAGGAATGACTAGCAGTAAGCAGGGGTGGTTCTATCATTAGGCAGGGTGTGGTGACCACATCAAGCAGCAAAATTTTGAGGAGGCAAAAATGCCCCCCTAAAACACCTGTGTGGCAGCCGCTTCACTATGAGAGAGAGAACACAGCATCAGCAGCGGTGCACATTTATAACATACCCGCAGGGATCCCCAGCCCCACGGGTAGGATGAAGTCAGCATCGAGAATTTCTGATGTGTTCACTGGTCTCCCAGCCCCTGTGAGCAGGAAGAAGACAGTTGTGGTGGCACATGTTTATGACATGATTGCAGGAATCCCAGGTCCCTCGAACAGGAAGAAGACAGCGGTAATGGTGATGATTATTTGTGGCATGCCCGCAGAGATCCTAGACCTCGCGGGCAGAAAGACAAACTCCAGGCTAATGCGGGATTATGATGTACTCACTGGGTTCCCATATGCCATAGGAAGAAAGAAATAAGAGACCCTGTGGCTCCTGGAGTGGACGAGAAGGGAAGAGAAGGTGAGTGGTGTGAGTGAGAAGGAATGGAAAGACATGGGAGGAGAGGGTATAAGTGAGACAGGGACAGAAGGTAAATGGAAGGGAAGGGAAGGGAAGGGAAATTGCGGAGCACAGTGGAGGGTAAGGTGGAGATAGATGGGCGAGAGAGAGGGAGGAAAGCAAAAGGGGTTGAGAGAAGGGATGAGAGGGAAGAGAAGAGGCGAGTGACAAGGGAAGAGAAATGCTGAGTGAGAAGGAAGGGAAGGGGGAGCAAAAGGAAGCATGCTTGAGTGTGCATGTGAGTGTGAGCGGACTTGTGTGCATAAGAGTATGTGGTCATGTGAGTATGTGTTTAAGAGAATGTGAGCATGTGAAAATGTGAGCATGAGTATGAGTGAGCTTGTGTGTGAGAATAGGTGAGAGTGAGCACATGCATATATGAAGATGTGTGTGAGAGGCTGTGAGTCAGCATATGTGCTTGTATAAGAGCATGTGAAAGAGTTTGAGCATGTATGTGTGAACATGTAAGGTGTGTGAGGGAGTGTGAACGAGTGAGTTTGTGTGAGACTGAGCATTTTTATGTTAGATAATGTGGGTATATGAGAGATAGAGTGGATAAATTTGGGTGTAGCCCCTTCTTCTCTCACTAATGCAGGACAATTTCAGGGTGAGTGGAAATCAAAGTTCCCAGATATGTGAAGCTTGTTAGTTTTAATTATTATTGGATATTATTTGATGTGTCTGCTATTTTGACATTTTTGTTATGTTCAGTGGTCCAGGGAATCTCACTTCTGGGCCCGGTCCAGGCCAGGTCCACCTCATAATGCAGCAAGATGCTGCCCACACATCTTGTATCAGGCGCCACCAACACACGCGGCAGGACACCCCCAACCTTTCAGCGCCGCACCTCTTGCCATCTCTGAAAGGGACCACATCATGAAAACTCCTGTGGCCCCTATTGATGACATCAGCACCAAGGCCCTATAAAAAAGCAGCGTTCCTGACACAGTTGCCTCAGCAACAGGTCCAGCTACTTCCCAGCAGAGCATGCTGCTTCCAGCATCGCATCTTCAATCCAGCCTTGTTTTCCACCTTCGTCCTCAGCCTTATTCCGGTCTTCATCCAGCTTGCCTTCAGTCCTTGTCCAGCTGTCTTTGTTCCGGGCTGTTCCTTCCAAGTTGCCTGCCCTGCCTATCCATCCCTCTGCTCTTCTCTTGGATGGATATCTGATTTGACCGCAGCCTGGATCTTAAATACGACTGACCACCTTATACCTCTGACTATTGCCTGGACCTCAGATATAATTGACCACCGCCTGCCTCTGACCATTGCCTGGACCCCAGATATGTCTGACTGCCACCTGCCTATGACTCAGCTTACCAAGGACCTCCCTTATCAGCATAGACCCCCCTAAGACCTAACAGCCCCGGCACCTAAAGGCTCAACCAGAAGGGAATGTGGGCTGGTATAGGTGAAGGTCCTGACCAGTCAGTTTCGTCTGGGTCCACCTGCCAATGGTGGAAACCTGTAGGGCTCCTTCCTGCAGGTAGAGCCAATCCTACCTCAGTCCAAGAGTCCAAAGATACAACATTTTATTGGTTTTTGGGAATGTTTAATATTTTTATATGAATTTAATTTTAGAATGTTATTCTATTCATCACTTCTCTTGAAATATTTATAATTTTTTTTTTATTAGTAATGGTTTTACTATTATGACTTTTATATTTCATGGTTTTATGAGGAATGGTGATGTTTCTGTTTTTCCATTGTTGCACTGTAATCAGAGTCTGGCTTTTTACGATTTCCAGTTCAGTTTTTGTCTGCACGTTTCTATTTATACTTTATGGTCACTTTATTCTGTATTTGGTAAAGGACTGTCTGTGTTCTGGCATGTGACATATTGAGGTATTCTGTTATTGTATAGTTTCTGTGTAGGGATCTATAACAGCCTGTCTTCTTATTTGTTTTTTTTAATAGGGGGTTGTACTGGATTTTTAGAGCCTGGTATAATATTTGCATTGTTGCATTTTCATGTGTAGGATTTTTACTGGCAGTTAGTGCAGTTTTGGTTTGGGATGTTTACTATATTGTAATTGTAGTTCAGTTTATTCATGACTTTTTGAGGGCTAAGCCCAACTCAGACCCACCTTACAATAGGCTTAATAATATATGGGCTCCAAGGATCATTTTTGCAGAGTTTCCTCATTGGCATCATAGCAGTGCATGTAAATATAATATCCATTTTGTTGTAAGTGATATTTTTACATCTGAAGACTGTACTTTGAATGTCCTTTTTTTCATGTAAAATCTGTTGTTCATGCATTATTTTAATTGTATATGGTGAGAGCTAGGGGGCCAAGGGAGTGCAAGAGTGTAAGTTTCGCCAAGCGCCTAATACCCTTGCACTAGCCCTGAGAGAGTTTGCCATGCATAGACCCTCATCATCTCTCCCATGCCCCAGGATGCAAATGCTGTGGAAGGGTGGGAAACACATGTAGGGTTACAAGGACTGGGTCAGGTTTGTCAGCTTCCTAGAAATATCACTAACACTCTTAATCTCCGAAATAAATAAATAAATAAATAATCTGCCACACCTCTCTGGGAACTCTGACTCCTGCCTGCCAACTTCCCCAGCATTTCAAATCCTCCAAAGGGCCAGACTCCAAGGGGGACACCACCTTCTTGCTATCTCAATGATTTCATCTGCACCGTGCCTCAGGGGGAGGGGGGCAGGGAGGGAAGTGCCATCTTTTCCCTCACCTCAAGCAGCAGATTGCCGTGAGCCACCCCTGGCAGTAAGCCTAATTTTTCCTTAAAGTAATGAGAAAGTGTTAATATTCAAATTACAAAGACTTTCAATGAGTACTAGTCCTTAAAGAAATCACACTGAAACCCTCCCACTCTTTCTAATAAACTTTCACCCCTGGTGGGTCATCCTCCTAGCTAGTTATATAATGTCTTACAATTTGTAAGAAATCTGTTGTAGGAGAATGTTGTAGGATGTCCTCTTCTCCAGTGTCTGAGATGTCTATGAGCTACATGCTTGTCATGTATTTACCATTCAACAGGGGAGAATGAGGCAAAAGGTGAGATACTTGGCAGGAGGAAATATGGGTATGATGACAACCAATAGAGCCTTTTCTATATGTTCTCCAGTATTATAGAATGCCTTTCCTGTTGGGTTATGTTTTGAAATGAAGTTTTTAAAATTTAGAAAACTGATAAAAATCTATTCTGGAAGGCTTTTGGAACAGGTGGTATTGGGGCACAGTGACAGTTTTTATTTTGTTTTATTTACTGGTGATTTTTGTTATTTTAATTGTAATTGTTATGTGTGAGGAATTTTATGAGTGTTTTTTGTAATCTGTGTTTGAACACCGGGAATACACGAAATATGTATTTTTTTATTAAATAAATAAATAAAACACAACTAAATAAGCCATGGGCTTTGAAGGTTTAGGGTGAGGGTGAAGGGTAAGAGATAGAAAATACTGCTAAAAGTGAACTTTCAGCACCTCACTCTTCAGAAAGATAAGGGAGTTGCTATGGCTCTAGTTCTCTAAAGTTGACATATGGTGGTTTCTTGGGATGGGCAGTAAACTCATAAGGAATGGAAACTTTGTTTCTTTGTATGAGTAAAGGAGGTCATTTTATTTGGGTGTCAGATCCTGAGGAAAATATCAACATTTTCAGATTGTAAAAACATTTAAAATTTGCCTACAGGTAAATGAACATGGTGAAGTTCAAGATAACAAATCTGTTTTATCGTGTGTGCATTATGCTCATTTGTTCCATCCAAAGAAGGTATTCCCTTGTTATTGAGGAAGAGAGAAGTGGTCAGGAAGTAAAAAGACAATTACAAATATGCTAATGTTATTATATGTCAGTCAATAACTGTCATAACAAACACTAAAGTAATAATTTGTTAAATTGTTTATTGAAAATATTATCCAGAGAAGTAGATCTGGTATAGGAAATGCAGGCTATAAAAAAAATAAATATGAGTTTTTACTTATAGTAAAAACATATATGCATTTATCTACACAGAAATTAACATGCAATGAATATAAACATTCAGAGAAAGAGAGAGAGACAGAGAAAGAGATGTTTAAACAGAAGAAACAAAGTGGCTTTTCTCTAACAGTTATACTGCATAGACAGCAGGACAAATCAGTCAGATTAGTTCAGTCTTAGCTGGACAAATGGCAGGATTTGAACATTCCCCTTGCCTGATCACTTCCTAGTTTTCTGGCCAAGGAGTCCGTTGGATAACTTGGAGGCATTCCAGGGGCATTTCTGGACAGATTTAAGTTCAAAAAGTAGTTTGTTGCAGATAACCTAACACAAGAATTAGCCGCAGCCGTTTATTAGATGCCCTGACAAGGAAATCTAACTGGGTGCTGAGTTTGTACATTCTGCTTAGGCTATCTCACAAAGTAGGTGCCAACAAATGTGTACACCTGCATCCATCCAAGCAGATCACCCAAGGTCTTGCACCCGTGAGGCCATTTTGGAGGCCTCCTGGTAGGCCGCCACGCAGCAAGCCTACCAAGGCTCCTCTTCTGCTGAGATTCAGCCAGCTAAGCTGTCAAGGCCCCATTCCCGGGCCTGACATCTCTCTCTTTGACAGCTGCTAAATGGAGTGGCCCTAGCCACCAACTTTTTTAATGGCACTTTATCTGATCCATATTCATCCTTTGCCCCTATGCCTCCCATCTTGAACTTGGTCACTCCACCACAGGGAGTTTGCCATGCCTGTGCCAGAGCTTACGTGTATTGGCAAGGACACACCAACCCCCAAACAGGCTATGGGGCTTACACATCCCTAGAATAAAGCAACCTCTGTAGCACTTGCAGGAATAAGTTGTTGCTAAATTTAACAAATGAATCCCATCTCATGCATATAGGTCAGAACAATGCATATCAACCCACTTGTGCCATAGGTGGTACCCACTGAGCCGCTGTACATCTTTGGCAACTTGCTGGTTCAGCTTGGCACAATTTTGTCCTCACCAACCATTACTAATCATCCAATGACATGGTATGATCTCCGACCAACAAATTCTCATGTAGGGCCATTCTGTGGAGAGCCAGCTAAGACAGTCTCTTATATTGTTCAGCAGGGCACTTACCCAGATCGTTACTGCCCAGGTGAATGTTGATCAAATCTGGCGGGGACATAATGGCTCTCTTGGTTCATAGAAAAGGCCCCAATTGATGCCAATGTATGCTGCCATTACCGAATCAATGGACCGTCCACCCTTTCTCCACTAGGCCGAGATCCTGGCCAAACTTTCCTCCAACTGCTCATTAGCACGCGTAGCTGAAAAATGAATGACTGTTGATCCAGAAGAAACTAGTCTGACAGGAGGTAGCGGAAGGGGAGGAAACATAACAGACTTCAGAATCTGCCATCACTGTGGCAAATGTAAGACACACATGCCCTGGATTGCCATCATCCCAGTTGTATGGCCACTTTAGGGAGACAGCAATAGCTGCACAAGATGAGGCACCAGTATGAAAGAGTGTGTATCAAAGCATTTGCTGTACAATCCTGCTGCTATCAGGGCCTCTCTCAATACCACCGCAAACTGGTACCTAATTAGGAGCAAGGTATCCAGGTGAAGCAAGAATAAGCCAGCCACCCCCAGGCTCACAGCCACATAGCCCATCACAGCTTTGACTGGATATGTCTCGAGAAAGGGGACTGCTGACAGGATGATTATCTGCCTGCAGGCCACTTGATCTGTTTTTGACTGACATAAGCGCAAACCAGCTTGTCATCCATGATTGTAATGTCCAAGTTGTGTAAGCCTCTCAATACTACGGCTTTCCATCAGGAGGCTGTGAATTTGCTCATGTGTAGAGCTCCAAAGAACGCCAGCAAAAACAGTGTGGTCTCAGGCAGGACATACCATTACCATAGCAATAGTTCATGAGTGAGCAGCCTGCGAGTGTCATGGTAAGGTAAGGATACTTTTGCCTATCCTTGCATGACTTTTTTTGTGGCAAAGGACTGTAAACTTTCATGATCGCCTTTCAGCTTACTGAAAAGTACCAGGGTTGCCAGCTGCCAGCTGTGAGCAAACCATATTCCAGGATAACCCTTGTTGCTTAGTGAGGACTATGTTGCTAATTAGCATGTTCTCCTGAACTTGCTGCCCTATCTGTTCTCATAGAACAATGCTGACACCCTAACGTAGTTCTGGACATAGACACTCCAAGTGGACAGGACAGTTTGGTTCTGAAGGATTATAGCTGTACAGCCATCTACTGTCTGATCACATCCTCTTTGGGAGTCAACCTCCTGAACAGGGACTACTTGCAAAGAAAAAGAGTCCGCGATATCATTGCTAGTTCCAGGAAAATGCTTTGCTCACACCATAATATTCAGATGCAAGCAACACAGCACAAATTCTCTCAACAACTTTGATACCAGGAGATACTTGGATGACTGCTTGTTAAATCGCGTGAACAACCGCTGTGTTGTCGCATCAAAAGACCACTTGCTTGGATTGCAGAAACCCCCCTCCCCCCATATGTGAATCATCATCACAATAGGAAGAGTTCAAGGAAGGTGATGTTCCTGGTCAATCCATTGTCCACCCACTCACTTGGCCAACAAGCCGCACACCAGGCCCTGTCAAAGTGCACTCCAAATCCAGTGCCTCCTGAAGCATCCGAGTGCAGCTACAAGTCTATGATGCTTACTGGTTAAGGAAACCATGTGGATACACCAATGAAATCCTTGAGGAGGTATCCTCACAGCGCCAGTTCCACCCTTAGAGGTTTGCTAACTCACAAGCGGTGGTAATCATGAGATAGTCCTGCTGTTGTCAGAAACAGGCAAGACAAGAATATTCTGCCCATCAGAATGGCCCACACAGTGAACGTCAAGCTTCCAATCAAGGATCTCATGTACCTCATTGTGACTTTCCTACTTCATTCAGTACTGGACATCAAGTTCACTAATTTAGCCAATTTTTCCCTGGGAAGTCTGGACTCCATGTTAATGGAGTACATCTCTGTCCTGAGGAAAGTGAGGATATGCACTGGGCTTTGTGATTGTTGTTTGCAATTGGGACACCAATGTGCGTGCTAGCTCTCGGAATGTACTGAATAACTTTGCACATTCCACCGTCCTCCCCTTTCCAACAAAGAGGAAGTCAGCTAAATAATACATTATAGACTGCACGTTGGCTGCTTCCTCAGTGGCCCAGTACAAGAACAAGCTGAATGTCTCAAAGTAACAGCAGGAAACTGTGCATCCCACTAGTAATGAGAAGCTGCTTGGATGCACCGGCAACAACCGAAAGACAGGCTGCCTATGACATCAGCACATCTTGACCACATGAACTGAGTAGCCACAGAGTATCGTCAATGACATATATTGAACTGAGCTGAAATCCACAGGGATAAAGTTATTCTCTGAGGATCCTTCCGGGAAGGACAGGTTGTGAATGAGATGTATTTGCTGGGGTCCTTCTTCGGCACCACTGCCAAAGGAAATAAAACGAGGGTTTCAAATGGGGGACTCGCAAATGGGCCCACAATGCATCCCTGCTGTATCTCCCCTGCCAGCTTCTCTCCGATTATGCTGGCCATTTGAGTCACAGAAGATGCGTTAGCAGTATCTCCAGTATGCCTATGGCCCACGTACAGAATGACGAAACCCTCGCAAAAGCTGCTCAATTTTGTATGGGCTGCCTCCCTATTGGGATAACAAGCCAGTCAGGGCATAGGGGAAGATGCAATAGTAAGGGCAGTTCTCTCACTTCTGGTTTCAGGGTGAATTTATTTGCTGTGCGAAGGGTGGTGCACTGGTTTCAAAGATATTTGTATTGGCAATCGGCTGCTGAGCATGCCCTTTCCCCCCCCCCCCCCCCCAGTTGAATCTCCAATGTCATTAGGGACCAGAGGTCACTTTGACTGATCTCTGTGCCCACTGGAATTGTGAAAGGACTGCAGGTTTGCCTGCAGTCGAAGGCTCTGGCTGTCATTTTGGTGAGCCAAAGGCTGACATCGTGCGTGCTCCATGAAAAGGCACTTTTAACAGCCATCCTTTTATGAAAAGCTTCATCATAACTGATGTAAAAATAATGAGATCTCAAAAATGAAAGTAAAGCACTCATACAAAAGATTCACTTGTTAGTTAACAGCATAATAACAACCCTTTTGAATGTTTAGTGAATTGTGATATACATTAGAAGCAATATTAACTTTTACTTAATGCTGTTTGATGGTGCTTCAAATATCAATATCCAAAAAGGAAATTGTATTATGGTGATAATTTAAAGTAAAGCACAGGTTACTGTCTTGGTGATTGAGCCATGTGAAATAACAGATCATTTTCTAATCCATTCCAAATAAAGAAGATGTCATCTATGAAGTAACTCAATCGACTCACAAATCTAAATCTTCTGACAGATAAATGAAATGTTCTTTGATGGCAGCAACTTAAAGATTACTGACATCTGGGGCCACTGGACAGCCCACTAAGACCCCATGTTTTTGGTGATAGTAAACATCTTGAAACATGAAGAAATTTTCACATAAAACTATGTGAGCTATTTGTGAAATAAATTCTGTAGGAATCCTGAGGCAAAGGGCTTTTTTCCAATACATCTTGAGGTACAGTTGTATACAAAGATTTGACCTCCAGGGACACCAAGATGGAATCAACAGATGTCAAAATGACAGACTGAAGTTGTCTCAACATATGTGATGAGTCTTGAATGTAGGAGCGGGCTGATCTCACTTCTGGTTGTAGAAATCGATCCAAGAAAATGGCTAATGATTCTAATAATGAGCCATTCACTGCTACTATTAGGTGAAATATGATAAGTAGTATGGGTTTCACATTGAACAATCATATTACTAAGCCAATTCTGCAGTTGCATCAGCTATCTGTCAATTTGAATCTAATGCAATTGCGAAGTGATTTAGACACTGCTTCCCATAGTTCGTGCTCTGCCATATCAGACCCCAATGCGACCACATCATTTGCCATGGCTGCTACTGAAGAAGACCGCAATGAATTGGAGGCGGAGGATGAAGAGTGAGATGAAATGCTGGACTAGGAGGGAGTAGAACACCTACAGCCTCTACACCTGCGCTTGTCCCTATTACTGCACCCAGCCACTTCTGCTCATCTGTCCCAAGAAGTATGGACTCACCTTGTCCTGCCTTTGATGTTGTCACTGGTGCTGTAACTGTTAGTGGAGCACTTCACTTTGGGGATGGAATCTGAGTGAAGGCGCCTATATCAGATCCAACAGATGTTGCGCTCATCCCATCAGCAGGTGGAGCTCTCACACCAAGACTAGACAGGGAAGCCCCCAGCAAGTCTGCAGGTCATAGAGCGGCTGTAGTGCAAGGCCATTGGCCAGAGTTCTGCAATTGAGATGATTTGCACTGTGGTGATGATGTGAATGGTGAGGCAAGTGTCGGTACCCCAAAGATCTCCTATGATTACCACACAGGAAGTAATCTCTACAGCAATATCAGGGCGATCGATGCCTGCAAGGTGAGTATAGCGAGCCCTGCGATGGGGAGAGCAAGCACATGGGCTGTGGTGTGGGGATCTGCCTCTGTATCAACGGCCACAGTGTGCAACGGGGGAACAACCCCTGTGGCGATATTCTAAATGGTGGCTATACTGAGGACTAGGATCCCTCCAGGGCCTCTCTGAATGGGACCACGAGGACCTACACAGTGATACATTGCCCGGACTTAACTCAAGGCCAGCCTTAGGGAGGTCCCACCAGGAGCTCTCCAAATGGGACTTTAAGGTGGCTTGAAATGGCAACCTGCACCTCTGTTAGCATTCCATGCAGGGCTAGCCACCAGCGAGGTCCCTCTGGGACCTCAAGATGGCTAGGGATGGGGACCTGTACCATGGGTGCTGCTAGGATTCAGAGAAGGTCCAGTACCCAGATTCCAATCTGCGTAGGAGTCCAAGTCGGATTGGTCCTGGGGTGCCAGAACTCCATTCTTTGATGCGGCTACATTCACATGGCATGGGTGGTGGCCTCAGGATGCCACACAGATGTGTCGCCTGACTCTAGACCACCCCCCAAGGTGGTGCCCCTTTTCTGTCCTTTTCCTTCCCAACTCTTGGGCTTCTTGGACAAATGGCTTGGGTCTGAAATGGGCAATACTCTTACACCCCCATTACTCCCAGACTTACCTCTCACTGACCAAGTTTTGCATTGTGACTGCAAAGAAACCTTACCTTTTCCCCATCAGCTTCCAGCTTCTTGCTGGTCAGAAATGCTGACGGGTGGGTGGGCTGCAGAGTTGGGACTTGAGAGTTCTGCCCCAGCATGCATTATAGGATCAGGAACCGCTCTGAGTTGGGGCCTGCTGAGCCACAGCTGAGGGTTAGACCAATGATGCATTTATAGCATGTGGAAGCCGACCATGGCAAAGGCAGCTAAAATGCACCACCCCTAGCTGATCAAAGATTTTGAACCCAATTAATATTTTTCTTTTGACCAACAGTCCTAGGGTGAAGTATGTGGTGTTTTGCTTACCCACAAATCTTATACTGGCGGGGGTCGCAGCAAACTGTGCTACTCACTGCAGTTTGAATGCCGGAGGCAGTTACCAGAGGCTGCTGCCCTCCCAATCATGGCCCCTTTCTTCCTTTATTTTATTTTTAATTAAATGCGAGCCAGTGTTAAAAAGATATTGCAAGCCCTTTCGCCCCCTTTCCCTCCGTTTGCACTTCTGGCTGCAGCCAGTACCAAATTTATTTAATTCTAAACATGAAGACAGCAGTTATCACTGCCAGTATGAGGATCTTCCTGCAGAGAGAAAGGAATATTTTTTTTTTTTTGTCGGGCTTAAACCGGCCACAGCGCAGCCCCACAAGATAGAAACTACCAGTCTGCAGCCCCTGACCATGTGGGTCAGCTGCAGATTCGAAAATCTTTTTCTTTTTTAATTTTTTTAAATTACTGTGCCGATGGGCAGGGGGTGGCGAAGAAATGCGACCTGAGCCGAGGAGGAAGAGGCCAGGCTGTGAGAGCCAGCAGGATTTAAATCCTCCACCAGTTCCACCCCTCCAGGCACGTCATTACACGGCCCCCCTCCTGTCCAATAGCTAGGCCTGACGCTGAGTTGCATCCCTGCAATGTTAGCGAGACTGGCGTAGAACCAATTGAAACAATGTGAAACAAGCTGTGCATCGAAACCCCCCATACACACACACACACTGCCTTTTCCAGAAGCCATGAGGCTGGCACCATTTCAGGAAAGAGAGGAGACAGCTACTCAATCAGCAGCCGTGGCCAAAGCAGGTAAGTATCGGGCTGCAGGCACTGAGGCGTGACCACTCAACCGGGTGCATTGGGTGCCCATTATTTGCGGCACCTGCGCATCCGCACTGTGAGGCCACCCATTTTTAAATAGAAACACAGATATTCTTGGATTTCTCTTATCTTCAGTTTTTGCCAGTGGAAAAGCAGCTAAAAGTGAAACACTATATACACACACCATACTTTGCATTATTTTCCCCTATTCTCTCCCCTGCCTACCAAAAAAAAAAAAACCTTTGCTTTTTTTTTTTAAGGCACATTAAAATGAGGCTTATAAAGGTTGAATGCACCACTGTGAGACAATTTTAAACAAGGATATTCTCATATGGTTCTTATGTCAAAAAACCTGGCTGAATAGATCCTTTAATGAATAGATTCTTTTCAAATCTTGAACATTAATACTCTGGTTAAGGACATAAAACAGAATACAATTATTGCATTATACAAAGTCCATATAAAGCCAGAAATGTTTGTTTATATACAACATACACTTTAAAAGGGCATATTACAAATGAATTAATGATGAAGTCAAGCGCAAAACAACTTATAGATCATGCAAGGGACACACCATGATAAACAGGTCTTAACACTAAGGAATATTTACAATTAAATCTTTTGTTACTTAATACATACATAGTAAGGATGGTAGAAAAAGATAAAATGGTACATTCAGTTTGTCCAGCAAGTTTTTTATGATAGTAACTGCTGCTCCATGCAGGTTCCTCAAACGTTATGTTAAGGGTAGTAATATTTACAAGTAAAACCAAGCGATTGTCAAATCCATAACAAAATTACTGCTAGCAAAATTTTTATGGGATGAGCATATTTCCTGATTGATAATTCAGACAATGCTGCTTGAATATGCTTTGGTTTTGGACTTGGCTGTAGAATAAGTCCTGTGCTTTTTCTGCGTATCAGTACCCCTAAACAAAAAAGGCGGGACCCAGCATTGGCTGACATCTGAATCCAATTCCCCTTTTTCCACCCCCACTGTTGAAGTGGAGAGCAATGTTATAGTTGCATCTAAAGCAACAAGGCTAATTGGTTAATGGTAGGAATCTGCACTGAATATAATAGCTATGAACTTTATCATGAACAAGCAGAACAAATAAGTATGTCCCCTTAAATGAGTGCAATGTATTATCAGCTTTATCATCAAATGGAACAGATATTTACACATAAAGCAATTTACTTAGAGGTCTAGCTATTTCAATTTCATCTTTTCCTATCAGTTTCATGGAAGGAAGACATACAAGAACATCATATTATATACTATATTGAGTCATGCAATAAGCTTTCATATTCATTACATGGCTAGTATATAGATGAGCCCCACAATTCCAGAATTTTAGAGAGTACCATATCTATGTACTCTGCAGGATAGGTATAAGGTATAAAGAGGATTCTCTTAAATAGGTCAGTTTCCCAATATGATCAAGGATATCACGTTCACTCAAGGGCCCAAGTAGTAATTTGTTAAAACAGCAATCAGTAAGCACAGTCTAAACAGGCAAATCGCTGTGACCACAGAATGAAGGTGAAGGATATAATAGCCAAGTTCCTGGGTCTTTCCATGATGCTCATATATTAAAGCATAGTTCATTGTACAAGCATGTATGGATGGGATGACAGGAATGGTATCCTAGTAGGTAAGTGTGGACAATGAGATCATGTCTGTAGTGTCTTATTTCCAGAATGAAGTGAATATAGTTTGTGTTCTTTTGCTCCTCCTATTTTGTATTTGTTGTCTGGATCAAAGTATTAGCTTCTTACCCTTGTATCCCAGAAAAATCGCCTTCAGTGACTAATCTGTCTTTTTTGACCCTCTGTTTTAGAGGTTATTTTGATTTTATATTTTGTGTTCATATTTTATGTTAGTTATACAGTGGACCCTCAAGTTACAACTGGCTTGACATATGAACAACTTGGGTTACAACCAAAATTTTAGTTTTGAGTTACAACCAAAGTCTTGAGTTACAACCTGAATGCTCGCCAAGGCCATGTGTATCCGCTCGTGTGTGCGGTGCTTCTAAATGGACGTTTTTTCCTGTCAATCGCGGTTTTTTGGGTTGGTAGGAGGGACTTCTGCTCTGCTGTTGCAATGATTGGCTGCTGCTGCCGCCAATGAGGCCTGTCCATCTCAGGTGCACCCAGAGCTGCAAATGTTCACAGGAGCACATAGGCAGACCCGGCACAGCATTGCAGCAAGCAACAGCATCACTGGTGACCAAGGAAGCTTCTGTGCAGCAGCAGAAAGGGAGTGTAGCACTCAGCTGGCTACAGCAAGGTATCAGAAGGGGAGGAATGAGTATGCTGGGAGGGGGAAATGAGTGTTTGGGGGCCAGAGATGTGCTCTGAAGGGGTGGGAAGGGGGTGAATCCTCCCCCTCCTCCCTTCCTGCAAGCCAAAGATGTCAATTTGAATGGTGAGTACAGTATGAAATTGTTGTTTCTGGTAGGCTAGGCACATTTTATAACTTTTTGGTGTGTACACTAGGAAAATTATAGGTGTTTCTGGTAATTACGCACATTATACAACCCTTTTCTTTTATGAAAATGTTAGATAAGGGATGCTTTGGGAGGTTCAGAATGCATTATGGGTATTTCCATTATTATTTGTTATGGAAAAAATAGTCTTGACTTACAAGCAACTTGAGTTACAACCAGCCTCTGGAATGAATTGAGTTTGTAAGTCAAGGGTCCACTGTAATTTGATGTATATTATTTTATATTGTGAAATATTATGAGTTCATTTTGGTAATCTGCCATGAATATAAGAAGGGCGGAATAGAAATAATTTAAAAATAAATAAAATAAATATCATCCCCCCAGGGGTCACAGGGACCCTCATCCTCACTGTAATCAACAGGGGATGGGGCCCTGGGTGTTCGGCCTTCGTACAGAGGCACAGTCACTGACAAACCCAGTGCAATCCCCTGAAAAGGTGGATGGGGGCAGCAGGCTACGGAGTCTCTGGCGGCCTAGGCGGAGCTTCCCCCTCGGAAGAACCGGTAACCACCACCACATCTGTCGGGGGAAGCATCAATGCCCCACTGGGCATAAATGGCCTTAAGGGAACCGGCACCAGCCGGGCCGGTAACACACCAATGAGCACATTGAGCCATTCTAGCAACAGTTCCAAAGGGGATAATACCTGCATCGGTGTCTTTGGTGCCACAGGACCAATGCCCTGCAGTGTCTGCTCCACTGCCAGCTGTATGTGCCACTCCAACTCCTCCTCAAAAGTTCACGATGCCAAAACTGACTGGGAGGAAGGAGGGGTGGCCAGATCTTCCTCTGATCCAAGAGGTGGATCAGCAACTGGCACCATGACTGGTGGAGAATGTCGTGGACCCTCGGCATCGAAGGTGGATGGGCGCTCCTCTCTGTGGGATCGCTTTGGGGCCATCACGCCATTAGCTGGCGCATCCTCACGGCCAACACCATGCACTGAAGGTGACTGGTGCCGATGCTTCCTCAGCTTCCCTCAGTGTTCGGTCCAGTCTTTCCCCGGCGCTAAGGTCAAAGAGGAGGAAAAAGATTTCCTCAACCTTGAGGAGATAGAGCATAGCCAGTCTCCGGTGCCTCTATCCCCTGGCAGCATCAGCGGAACAGACAGTCCCGCCGATGTCAATGGCATGTGTCTATCAGTGCAGCGCCAAGGTACATTGATGCTGATGCCGCCAATGCTGAAGTCGATGGCTTGGACTTCCCCAACCCAAAGAATTTCTCCATCTTATCAAGTCGAGCACGATATCCGTTCAGGGTCATTTGGGTGCATTTGCGACAACCTCGGACATCATGCGATGCCCCCAGGCAGAGGGCACATTTATCATGAGGTCCGAGATAGTGCCCAAGGGTCAGGTCTGGGGGCATCGATGAAAACCAGTAGTGGCCATGACCGAAGTGAAAAAAGAGAAATGCAAAACAACAACGATGGTGGCGGGCACCGAAGACCAGTGGGCACTGAGACACCGCCACCATGGGGGAGTCAAAACAAAAGAAAAAAACTTACCCGAAAACGCAGAGAAACTTAGCTAAGGAGGCTACGGTAGGGACCGAGAAGGACCCTCCATCAATGGAACATGAGGAAACCCCAAGAAAAATTGGAGAAAAAAAGTTTTCCACAAGTTTTAAAGAATAAGTTAGGAACTAACTCACACCATTATGCAAAAGTTCCGCAGGTGGGAAAAGAAAAAAAATACTGGAGAGGGACCCCGCATTGATGCGTGGTATAGGGCATGCTGGGCAAGAAACCAGGTCTCTTAGATATTTTAGGCCAAAATTGTTTATGGCTTTAAAGGCCAGTATAAGCAATTTAAATTGGTAACAATAAACTATTGATAACCAATGTAAATTGTTTACTGTTGGTGTGATATGAACTTTATAATTAGAATCAGTCAAAAACTGCCGAATACTGAACAAACTATAATCTTGTTTGTTTGTTTTTGAGGTAATAAAGCAATAATAGAAAGTGGTTTAAATTATATCAATTTTATTGTCCTAGACTTTTGGAAAAAAGCACACACACTAAAATATGATAAACATTATAATAAAATATATAAAATATATACTATCATTACAGCGAAAAGCACAATTAACTTAGAGTGCCCTTTAGCTCATCTTTGTCACTAGTACCTTTTACCTGTTACTTTACTAATAAAACACAGAGAAAAATAGTCATAAAAGTTAAACTCAAGAAGTATAGAATCCCAAAACAAAACAGTGTTCAACAGTAAGAAACATTCCAAATATACAATATATAGTATTCTTATATACTCAAGACATAGCTGAGAAGCTGCTGCTATGGACCATCATAACACCTGTGCATGCATTTATATGTAGGTGTATTCAAAACGGGTCATATTTAATCATAGGTCCACCATTTAATTCCCCTTTTTTTTTCTTTTTTAGAATTTTAAGCTTTGCAAGTAAAAACTGTAAAGTTACTTCCCTTTCTCAGGTGGCAACCAGGCAGCACTGTGGAATACAGGTCACTGAAATCACCCGACACAATGTCATGTTTTGATTAAGACTCTGCTTTGGGGTGAATAGTACAGCAGTGTCAATTTTACACTAAAAGAGAAAATTCAATATTAGTGCATTTAAAATGGCAAACACCTAAAAATTCAAATACACAAAGGTTACAGCAGATTCCCTACACTCAACAGGAACCGCCATGCCAACATTAAAGCACTACATCGCGTTGCGGAAGACATCTTAAAAGTTACAGGATGTCATTACTGAATTGACAGGTCGCTAGTAGATTTGACAGCTGTCAAGAGTCATTAAATGAAAAGACTAAAAGATCAAAAGCACTGATTCCACTCAATTTCGGCATTCAAACCATTAGGAAAAACAGTTTTCATGAAATAAATCCATTGTTGTTCATGTTTGATTAAAAGTTTCGCCTAGTTCCCACCTCTCTAGTCAATTGAAAGTTGTTCCAGAATTGACCAACTGATGTCAGAAAAAGAATGCATTTTGTCAACAAAATGTGCCACCATAGGGGCCTGCAATTTGCAAGTTTTAAGGCATCTTATGTTCAAGCAGGTGTACACAGAAAGATCTAACAGTTTTATCCACATCTTGCAAATCATGGACACAATTAAATATATCACATATGATAGTTTGCAAGTGGATACCCATGTTTTACTTTCTACACACCAACAAAATGTATTAAGCTGTGGTTTAGCATTTGTCCCTACACAACCACATGATTTTTTTGGTTTCCGCTGTAATTTTTTCACATTTATTCATCAGCTCCAAAGGAAATTGTATTTTGAAATTAATCCACCACATCCCTCCATACATCTATCATCAAAGGTCCCTCCTGGACTCATAAATAGCCTTTGGCTATTGTATAGTTGTATGCACAGCCTTGGGCTAATTTACAGTTCTTATGTAAACTGCAGTGATTTGTAATTCCTACAGGAACCTCGGTATATAAAAATTAAAAATAAATAAATAAATAAATACAATCTCTCTAACGATGAAAAACAGGCACTTTTACAACTATAGTGCAGTAAGGACACTGTGATCAAACCTGCCAATAAAGGGGGGGGCTATCATGGTGATGAATTGTTAAGATTATGAAAATGAAGTTTTTCGTCAACTGAATGACACTCAGTTCTATGGACGACTTGTTGAGGACCAGACACCATCCATTCAAAAAAAAAAAAAAAGTGACATTTCTTATCTTGCAAAGAAAAACCCTTTTTGAAAAAATAACATCCTAGGGTACCAGTTATTTATATGATGCCCAAAATACACAAAAGATTACAGGATCCACCAGAACATCCAATAGTGTCTGCTTGTGATTCTCTGCTGGAACCTGTCGCATTTTTCTTGACCGGATAATGAAACCCGCCGTACCATTATCCTGCTCCTATGTTAAAGATAGCACAGACATGTTTTGGTTCCTCAGCATGATCCAACTTGATCCTGATGCACTCCTTGTTACTTTCGACACTGAGTCCTTATACACGGTGATCCCCCAGGATGAAGCTTTGATAGAGATCCAGAATTGTTGGACCAACAGCCACTCCTACAAAGGATTCCAGCAGAGTTTGTTCTGGACCTGGCTCATGTAAGCCTTGAGCAAACACTTCTTTGCCTTTCAGAAGCAGTTTTATTTACAAATAAAAGGCACTGCAATGGGAGCCACAATGGCTCCTGACATTGCTAACATATATGTGTCTGCATTTAAAAATCAGTATATCTATGACAGCCACAGATAACACACTTTACCTATTGGAAATGTTATATCAATGATGTGCTCGTTATCTGGAATGGCACAGTTGATTCCCTTACTCAGTTTCATCAATGGCTTAACACCTGGAGTACTCATCTGAACTTCACGTTGAATTATTCGACTGAGTGAATATCTTTGATATGTTGCTTTCTTGACTATAGTTTTCCCCTATCCCAGTTTCCTGTATTCCTTGTTCCATGTACCGCTTCCGGGCGAACTCGTTGTTCTCAGTTTAAATGTAAACCGATGTGATTTGTATGTCATACAGGAACACAGGTATATAAAAATTAAAAATAAATAAATAAATAAATATTCTCATCACTAAAGTTGGTTCCTGTTTGACAAAAATCATATATAGGAAACCAAATGAACACAACAACCTGTTATCTTTCATCTGCTAACCTTTAAGCAGAATTTGCCTGCAGGACAATTCCTAAGAATTCACCGATTATGCTCTGAGGTCACCAAGTATAAACAACAGTCAAGAGACATGGCAACATGCTTTCTGGACAAGAGTTATCCCTATTGGGCAGTGAAATGAGCATTTTGCAGGGTGCTTTTTAATCACTGAGATCTCCTTTTGGAAGCTACACATAGGAGTAGATTTTAAAACCTACATGCGGGCGTCCATGTGCACGTGCTCTTCTGAGCGTGCACATGGACGCCTGATTTTATAACATGCGTGCGCAGGTGCGTGCATGTTATAAAATTGGGGGTCAGCGTGCGCAAGGGGGTGCACACTAGTGCATCTTGCATGCGCCAATGCCCACAGCCTTCACCCGTTCCCTCCCAGGCCACTCCAATTTAGGAGTGGCCTGGAAGGGAACTTCCCTTCCCCCTCCTATATCCTTCCCACCTAGCCCTATTCTAACCCCCCCCCCATTCCTTTAACTTACCGTTTGCGCATGTGCCAGCACCCTGCCGGCACATGATCCCTCTACACAGCAGAAAATGACCTCTAGCTCTGCCCCGCCCCCCGGACTCCCCCTTTCCCGAAGCCCTGAGAATTAGACGAGTCCTGGGGCTTTATGCGCATTGCTGGGCCTTTCTAAAATAGGCCCAGCACATGTAGGGCTTTGAAAATCCGGGCCATAGGAAGCAGAATAATTGACAAACGTGTATTTAGGTTCTCACCAATTACGGCTAGGATCTGCAATGTTATTCGGCGACTTTGGGCCATCCTTGATGAGTTCTCTTGCACCCAAGATCTGATACAATTTGCTTTTTCCAGAGGACAGAATATCAGAGACTTGGTGGTCCATGCTATCTATCTCGTGGATAAATTGGACTCCAATACACAACAGTATGATGAGTGTAACCAGTGCACAATTTGTAACATGGAAATTACCAATTACTGTCATCTCTGCTGAGGGCCGAAAAGTGAAGATGTCGTGGGTATCCACTTGCAAACTATCACATGTGATATATTTAATTCAGTGTCCCTGTAGTTTTCAATATGTGGGTAAAACTATTAGATCTTTCTGTATATGCCTGCTTGATCATAAAAGCTGCCTTAAAACGTGCAAATTGCAGGCCCCTATGGTGGCACATTTTATTGAGAAAAAGCATTCTTTTTCTGACATCAGTTGGTCAATTTTGGAACAACTTTCAATTGACTGGAGGGGTGGGAATTAGGCAAAACTTTTAATCAAACATGAACAACGATGGATTTATTTCACTGTTACATGTAAGGGCCCCGCCCAAAAGTTTTTATTTATTGTGAACCGATGCGATGTGCGAACGGATATCGGTATAAAAGAGATGTTAAATAAATAAATAAATAAATGAAAACTGTTCTTCCTAATGGCTTGAATGCCGAAATTGAGTGGAATCAGTGCTTTTGATCTTTATTAATCTTTTCATTTAATGACTCGACAGCTGTCAAATCTACTAGCGACCTGTCAATTCAGTAATGACATCCTATAACTTTTAAGACGTCTCCCACAACGTGATACGGGGCTTTAATGTTGGCATGGCGGTTCCTGTTGAGTATAGGAAATCTACTGTAACCTTTGTGTGTTTGAATTTTTAGGTGTTTGCCATTTTAAATGCAGTAATATTGAATTTTCTCTTTTAGAGTAATGTTGACACTGCTGTACTATTCACCACTGAAGCAGGGTCTCAATCGAAACATGACGTTGTGTAGGGTGATTCCAGTGACCTGTATTCGACAGTGCTGCCTGCTTGCCACCTGAGAAAGGGAAGTAATGTTCCAGTTTTTACTTGCAAAACTTAAAATTCTAAAAAAAAAAAAAAAAAAAAAGAAGGGAATTAACTGGTGGACCTATTCATTATATATGACCTGTTTTGAATACACTTACATATACATGAATGCACAGGAGTTATGATGGTCCATAGCAGCAACTTCTCATATTATAATTGTATATTTTGAATGTTTCTATCTTATTTTGAGCACTCTTTTATTTTGGATTTTTCCTTTACTAATAAAATGAACAACATTTTACAAAAACCATTTATATTTCAATTCATAAAAAAATTTACTATGTTTCATATTGTTTAGAACCAGTTCCCTCCTACAGTCCCAACAAAGACCCTTGTTTCACCTGTCTAAGGATTCATCAGGGGATATATATATAACAGGACGACTTATCTTAGACATGGATGATCACTTTCTTCCAAGAAATGGAAATCAGTTGCTCACTTCCACACCAGGTCACTGTGTGTTAGATATTTTTATTCCTTATTGAATAAAAATATCTAATACATACACTATTGTGTATTCAGTAGTGGTATTTGTCCTATATCTTTTGTTTTGAGGTAACTAAACATATAAGATACAGTATTCAATATGTGATATCACCAGTGCTTGTACCAACGTAGCAAGGTCTTTTGGCTAAAAAACAAAAAACAAAACCTTACTTGTCTCAGTAAGCATAATTGGCAGTACACTTTCTTTACAACTGAAGTTATATGAATTTTCATCAATAATTTCAAATCTAACTAGACTACCATACACAAACTGTAATATGAAATGGGAATGTTGTGCCATCCAATTCACAGCACTTCTGCATTTCCTGTGCTGAGTTTTCACTTACTGACCCTCAACCACTGAGAAATAGCTGTCAAACATTGATTGATGGTCGGAGTACACAATGTCTATTCTGGAATTAGCTTGCTCACCTTGACTTTATCATTATAATTATCTGCCAACTCACTAGTCAAAAACTGAGAAATGAATTCATCAACTGTATAAGAAAAAGGAATTCATAAAACTCAAATAGGGAATCATAAGGAACATACAAGAAGAAAGCAACAGAGAGCAGCAGGAGAATGAACTACAAGAATTTCATGCTAAGAAACAATAAATGGACATCAGAGTAAAAATAAAAAATCTGGATTCCCTCCCCCATAAATCCCAAAATGTCAATATAATACCTGGGTAAAAGACCAAATGGACAAGTGAAAAGTTATCTCATATACAGATCCACTGGATAAATATGAATGTCAAAATTAGGTCATACAACTTTAGTTTTCAAGTCTGGCATTCTTTATGCAGTTCTGGTCACCCCATCTCAAAAAAGGTACAGAGCAGGGCAATAAAAATGATAAAGGAAATGGAACAGCTTCCTTATGAAGAAAGGCTAAATAGTGCTTCAAGAAGATATGACCAAGAGGGGATATGCTAGAGGTTTATAAAACTGAGTGGGGTAGAAGAGAAACAGCAAACAGTTATTTACCATTGCAAATAGTGCTAAGACTAGGGGACATTTTAATAAGTATAAGATTTAAAACAAATTGGAGAATGTATTTTTTTTTTGCTCAACACACAATCAAAATATGGAATTTATTGCCAGTTGTGGTCAAAGCACCTAGCATAGCTGGATATAAAAGGAGTCTGGATAAGTTCCTAGAGGAAAAGTCCATAAGCAATTATTAGCCATACAGATTTGGGAAAGCTACCATTTATCCCTAGAAGTGAGTAACAAGGAATGGATAAACTCTTTGGAATCTACAGATTAGCCATTGTCAGACAGTATGCTGCTCAATTGACATTTAGTCTAAACCAACATGGCACATCTTATGTCTCTTTGCTGACATGAGAAAGGAAGTATAGCTTTCAAAAGCTAGTCACAGAAGTACTAAGTTAGTCCAATAAAAAGTTAGCACCAACAACTTGTTAAGAACATAAGAAATTGCCATGCTGGGTCAGACCAAGGGTCCATCAAGCCCAGCATCCTGTTTCCAACAGAGGCCAAAACCAGGCCACAAGAACCTGGCAATTACCCAAACACTAAGAAGATCCCATGCTACTGATGCAATGAATAGCAGTGGCTATTCCCTAAGTAAAATTGATTAATAGCCATTAATGGACTTCTCCTCCAAGAAATTATCCAAACCTTTTTTGAACCCAGCTACATTAACTGCACTAACCACATCCTCTGGCAACAAATTCCAGAGCTTTATTGTGCGTTGAGTGAAAAAGAATTTTCTCCGATTAGTCTTAAATGTGCTACTTGCTAACTTCATGGTGTGCCCCCTAGTCCTTCTATTATTCGAAAGTGAAAATAACCGAGCCACATCTACTCGTTCAAGACCTCTCATGATTTTAAACACCTCTATCATATCCCCCCTCAGCCTTCTCTTCTCCAAGCTGAACAGCCCTAATCTCTTCAGCCTATCCTCTTATTTCTACATATTCAAATGGACTAATATAGCAACCACAACATTTTGCTCAAGAAAGAACAAGAACAGGTGGGGCACAAGCAAAACAGTGTACATTAGCCATTGTGTTATAGTTGGTAGAAAAACAACTTCAATTGTATATAATATGTAGTTATTCCCATGGGAATTCTCCACACTACACAGACAGACACAGAGGGCCTTATGTTCAAAACGCTTTATCTTATTTTATGTTTATGGAAAAAAATCTCTTGGAATAGTAAGGGCTTGCTATCTTTAAATGCCTGACAACAGATAGCCACAAACTCCTACTTCACTTAAGTAGTGCTTTATTTACTAATGAACAGTTGTAATTTCAAAAACACAAGATCTTTTTTAATCTTCAGATTATGTATCATCAAATTACTTGAAATTAAGTACATACTGCACATGTAAGCATATCGCACAACCACAACAGCTTTCTCAAGTTAGCAACCTGCATTTTCAATCAAAAAGCTTCCTTGTATAATAGGTAATGTAAACTGTTATTTCTTTCTTTATTTAGTGAAACTAAATGACCTCATACATGTCTCAGAAATTAAAGTATTTTGTTTCAATTAGCACACCTGTTCATCACAGTAAAATTGGATAAGAAATACAACTTTGCAGTTGATTTGATTGACTAACTTCATATCCAGAAACAGGTTTAAGGAGGAACTATACACGCTATTTTCAGTTCTGCTAGGCCTAAAATCATTCTTAGAGTCGAGGCAGAATTAGCACAAATTTGAAACTTGGCAGCAGTAGTGCCAATCCTCAAGGCTTCATTTTTAGCTACTGACTATTCACGTATCTTTCTAAACATTCATGGTTCCATTACCTTGAAAAATATAAATGAAATTATCAAAGTAAATATGAATCTTCATGTTTACTTTGGATTGATAAGAAAAATGGATTAGGTTGGCTCTGAATTATTTTTTAAGTGTTTGTATTGAGAGATTTAAATATCAGTAAGGAAAGGAGCTTTGCAGGTGGCTCAGGCACAGGAACAGAACCACTGATCGATCAATGGCTCTGCTTCTAATCCTGGGGCCAGAAAGGGATTCCTAATTGGCCAGGCATGGCTTTCTATGGAGTGACAAGAGGGGCAGGTGACACCACTGAGAGCACTGCGAGGCAAATATTACATCCAAATTATCATTTGGGTATAAACACATAAGAACCACCTCTGGAAGTGAATGGCAACAAATGTATCACTTTAAACACTGAAGGGAAAAAAAAAAAGGTCAAAACCATACAACTGCATGGGGCAGAGTACTGGCATGGGGAAGGGAGTCATCCTTGGCCATACTCACATTAAGGGAAAATGGTACAGCCAGGACTTTAACTCTAAAGCTGTGGCTTTCCAGTCCCACACCCTAACCATTGAATCATTCCCTCTTCCTTTTAATTTTTGAATAATCACAAACTATATATGCATTAGATACACTGTGTTGATTTTGTGCGATGATCAGCTCTAATCTGAGCTTTCACTCACTTTTTTCAAACTTTTCTATTGCCCATCTCTATCATCAGACTATTTTGAAGCTTTGAGATCAATCGTTCCAAAAAAAAAATAAAAATAGCACAATGAAACTATCAGATACATGACCTTTTTATAAGTATATCATAATATACTCTATAATTCTTACATTAATAATATAAATGAATGCTACATGTTTTAACTGTTATTTTATTTAATCTGCCATCCTTCCAAATGCATGCACATCGTTCCCTTGCCAGTATCAAATAAATACTTGGCTCAGAAGATGAACAAGTCAATGTCTCATTTAAGTTTTCCCTGGTTTAAGATGCAGGAATGGGTGGAACTAAGCAGAAAGTGTTACTATCTGTTATAATGACAGTTATTTTCCTTGGTGATATGACTTCATACTCCAATAATAGATGAAAATGGTTTCAAAAGTTTGAATCTTTTCCATAATCAAAAGAAAGCCGTTTGTTGGATGGAATCAATTGCAAGTTTCATTCTTATTCCATTCTTACTAACCGTCTCCTGGTCTGCAGTTGAGATTACTCTATCTGTCTTAGAAACACATAAACACGATAGACTAGACAGACTGCATGTTTGGTTTTTTTTTCCAAGTGACATTCCCAAGGTCACAAATTGCATCAGTGGGAGAAGTGGGATTTGAACTCTGGTTTCTTAAAGATTTACTGTCTTAATCAAAGGATGGTTTCCATGTCTGTGAACCAACCTCATCAAGTTTCTGCATCCAGGAATGTAATTCAGAGGATTCTCAAAGAAAGAGCCCTCACTCGATTTTTTTTTAAGGATATTTCACCTTCAAGCAGGAAGATAGTCAAGTTCCTCTTTGTGGAGAAGATAATCTGCAAAATGTAACTAGGTGCCAATAAAAGGAAAGTTCCAGGACTGAGAGAATCTCTAAAGACAACATTGCTGGGGTGTGGGAGAAAAGTAATCCCTCCGTGCTGCAGATTTTGACACTATAAAGCTATTGACTGTGTTAGAATTTGATTTCTGTGATAGAACTGCATTTTGCTACAACTGTATGTACCACGTCTTCTGATTTGACTACATCTGTACAACAGTAAACATTTTTATTTTTTGGACCATCACAGCTCAGTATGGACAGGTTTGGGTTTTTTTTTTGGAGGGGGGGTTACTGTTTTTTTGTGCCCTAACACTGTGGACCCCAAAGCTATTGCTTTTTTCCATTGAAGAACCTCAAGAGTGAGTTAGCCAAGGCCTTCCCAAATCTAAATGTGCCCCTTTGTCCATGTCAAGAGTGGAACAGGGGTTACATAAAACAAAAAAAATGCTAATAGCAAATAGTATACTGGTGGGTTTAACGGAATATTTTCTTCAATTTTTCATATAATACTACCAGTTGTTTAAAACTGTTTTCAGTAAGGATTTACATGTACGATGGCAAGTCACAATATTTCATTTTTCATTATTCTACCATAAAGAGAGACATAGTAGAAAATAGAAAGGCATCATTTGAGAAGCAAAAGTGGTCTCAGGAAGAAAGTGAGAACCACAGCCTATTTATATATAGCATGAGGACAGATTTTGAGGACATAAAATTTAGACTTAAATGAATGGAGCTGGATTTTAGATTTAATTTGTTCACTTTTCCCAAATCTGAGCTCTGAGGACTTACAATGTTAGGGCCTCATTTACTAAGCATTTTTCCTATAGACACAGAATAGGTGAAAAGCCTTAGCAAATCAAGCCCTAAGGTCATATCTGAGGCAATGGAAGGTTAAGGGACATTCACAAGGTTACAAGGAGTGTCAATACGAGAAGCTGGATTTAAACCCTGGCTTTCCTGGTTTGCACCCTGCTGCTCTAACCACTAGGCCAGTCCTCCACACCAACGGTGGCTGCCAGGGAAGATTTCAGCAATGTGTCAACTCCAAAGGGATTCATAGTTCAGCATCAAACCCAAAAATGACAAAACCAACTTGGGGTGAGCAGTCAGTTCAAGGGACATGTTGGCCACATACTTAACTCTGATAAGAGTAAAGTGCTCTATGCTTATCCCAGGAAGAAACTCTTATGCATGAGGTCAGGGGTGGCCAATTCTTGTCCTCAAGAGCCACAAATATCTGGTTTTAAGGACATCCACAAAAAAAAATATATGAAAGAGATAGATTTGCACACAATAGCTCCACTGTATGCTAATATGTCCACGTACATTCATTATGGATATCCTGAAAACTAGGTCAGTTTGTGGCACTTTAGGACTGGAGTTGACCACCCCTGTATCCTAAAGAGGTCCACCAAGTACAGGGAGAGACAAGACTGAACCCATTCCCAAAATGGTTCATGTTTGCCAGGTTGAACACAACCCTGAAATAGCACAAATTGTATTGCTGTATCAGGAGAAATGTCCACCCACTGTGCTCTGAAGCAGCAAGTCCCAAGGGATAAACCAACCACAAACCCTCAGAGGCAATAACATGGATGAGGAGGGCAACTCCAAAGGGAAATAATTATTTCTATATAAAACATTTAGGGGTATATTTATCAATTTGTACTAATAAATATGTATGCTTTTAATAAGTAAGTGGTGTTAATAAATAGGCACCACTGAGATTAATGGGACCAAACTATGGGGGTCATTCATCAAATTGTGATAGGGCCTTATCATGTGCGTTACAGCGTTAACAAACGCGATAAATACCGCATTGCACTTTGAATATTTAAATTTCAAATTAAAATAAAAAAGGGAGGAGTTTAGGTGGGGTTTTGCATAATGAGGGGCTGGTAGCACTGCGGGCAATAATGTTCCGCACATTATCACCAGCAGCAATGCCAGAAATAACTATAGCTTTTCTACTGCTGCTACGGGGGTGAAAGTGTTCAGGGTAGGCGCAGCCATGGCTTACGATACTGCACCGCCGCGATGCAGCCAGCTGCACACTTTAGCACTCCCACCCCTTTTCTGGCCATGGGCAATCATTCCACTATATTTACAGCAGAATGATGAATCTAGGGGTGTGTGCATTAATGCATGGTAGCACAAATTGATACATATAGAATCTTACTGCATGGAGGTAGCCAGAGTCAAGGAACAGACTCCCTTTGAAGCAACTGAGCAGATCATATATCAGTAGTAGTAGCCAAATTATCCTCCTCACATGAAGTGAACTGATAAAATTAAAAAGCATGCTGCTGCTAGTGATATGGGATTGAAAATTGTGTTTGGATCTGGTTTGTTCTGCTTACCGGTAATGATTTCCTGATAAAACAGTGCCAGTTTTAAAACAAAGTCTGGACATGTCTCCAGCTTCCAAACTTCAACCACAGGTAAGCTTCATTAAACTTTTATTTTTAATTGGATACTACTAATGAAGTACTACTAAATAGCTATTTCTAGTATAAAATAAAAGCTCAAAATACTTCAGCCACTGCCAAAACTAGCAGAAATCCTTGCCTGAGTTGATGATAAATGAAGTGGATCTAATGTGAAGTAAAGGCAGGGAGCTCTTGCACGTATTTGCTTGCACTATGTGTGACTTGTGCCTAAGGTTTTTGTAATAATGATGTTGTCCTATTGTTTTATTGCTTTGTTGCAGTATTTCTTTTGTCATTTTATTATGTATCGGACGACTGCAAACTGATCTGATGAGTGGAATGCATAGTTCAGAATTTTTTTTAAATAAATAAATATACCATCAATCCAACTATGCATCATCCTAATGAATACATTTCAATTATAATTAATTCAAGAAAGTAGATTTTAAAACAAAGATAGAATTCTAAATCAGTTAAACAGATTTCTGATTAATACATGAGGAGGCTAGTCAAGCAATCACAGTATTTCTTGATTTAAGTTATTCTGTACTATCCTGCTATACATAAGCCTCACTATAAGTTCATACTTACACGCAATGGGCCAGATTTTCAAAGGTTATGCGCGTAAAAAGGCCCAGCGATGCGCATAAAGCCCCAGGACGCGTGTAAGTCCCGGGGCTAGCAAAAAGGGGCGGGGAGGGGGTGGGGCGTGGCCAGGCTCCTGGCACAGCGGCCATATTGGCCACTGTGCCAGGGATCGCGAGCCGGCAGTTGGCTGGTGCAAAAGGTAAAATAAATTTTTGAGGGGGGTTAGCGTAGGGCTGGGGAGGGAAGGGGTGGAAAACTCCGAAACTCAGGTTAGGGGGAATGGGGGAAGGCAGCGCGGCTCAGCGCACACAAGGTGCACAATTGTGCACCCCCTTGCGTGAGCCGACCCCTGATTTTATAATTTGTGCGTGCAAATTATAAAATCAGGTGTACATGTGCGCGCGCATGTTATAAAATCTACCCCAATATGTGCATAATATAATAGATGATAGCAAATAGAAACCAGCTGGCCCATCCAGTCTTCCTAGTTATTCTGGTATTCTGGTCTACACTGCTAAGAAAATAGTCCAGTTGCCTGCCAAAGAAGCCTGAATGCTTATAGGATATCACTTCTTACCCAAGTCAGTTTTATTGTTTTCTTTTGTTTCTTTACCATCCTGGGTAGATGAGAATACAAGCTTCAATATTAAATCTAACAGCCATTGTTCCTCCCACTCTCCTACATGTCTTAATACCAAGCTTTGTAAGAATTTAAATAACTAACAAAACTAGTGAGACTTGTTTGAACATCTGGATATCTAGATCCCACCACCTCGCTAGACAGCACCAGGGTACCACCAACCTGCTGGCATTGTTCTGGTTGGTTTCTGAGGAGTTTCCCATCCTGTAGGCAGCCAACTTTACTTTAAACGAAGTAATTTTGTGAGAATCTAAATGTGGACTCCCATCTAGCCCCAACCAGGAACTTGAAAGATAGATATATTTTGATTTTTTTTAATATTTTATGCTTTTTGTTGTCTTGCACATGTTAGGTTTGTGAATGTTGTGCATGTTTTTCGACATAATAAAATCACTTTGTTGTCACCCAGACAGAGGAATTTTGTCAAAACATGGCCATGTTGAAAATCTGTTAGTATTTCATATTACTCCTGTATCTGAATTCAAGAAGTCATGGGATTGGCACAGAGGATCTCTGAAGTAGTAGAGACTGTAAAGCTTAATAGTTGATGTGGATGGGCAGACTAGACAGGCCAAATGGTCTTTTCTGCCATCATATTTCTATATTCTTTCAGGCCAATACAGTACGGATGAGCTAAACAAGTGTGTCCATTTTTAGCAACCGCTCTTTCAGCTTGAGCAGAGCCCCCTCTCCTCGGCGCACAATACAGTATTTAAATGAGGGGTCACGCTAAAAGGAGGCACTAGGGACAATTGCACGCCCCTAGTGCCTCCTTGGCTCAGAAGAGGTGGATGTCAGTGGGTTAAGAAAACGGAGGTTCAATTTTGTATCGGTGCGTGCGGGACATGACTCGTTTGCGCGCAGGGAGAGAGGAAATTTTTGTATACACCGCTTGGCGACACAAATAGGCCTACCCCAGTTCCCTCCCAGTCCGCTCCACTTAAGGAGCGGACTAGGAGGGAAATTTCCTATCCCCCTACCTAGCCTTCCTCCCTTTTCCCCTCTCCTCTCCGACCCCTAACCCTATCTATCTACCCTAGAATTTTTCATTTAACAACTTACCCGCTTGATGGAGGACTAAGTTGTGCACGCCAGCCGGCTGCTGGTGCGCTATTCCAGCCGGCCCCCCTCCCAGACCCTGCCCTCGGCCCACCCCTTTTGGCTCTGCTGGCACTTCTGCATGTACCGGCAGATATGCACGTCGCCGGGTCGTTTCTAAAATGCATGAGTACGGCCCGGCCACATGCGTATCTGCCGGGATTTGTATACACCGGCGATTAAAAATGTACTCATTATTGTATAAGGAATTGTGGATGCGTATCCAAAACGCACATCCAGCCTGGGTTAAACAGTGCGCTCAGCTGAGTGCACTTTACAGTATTGGTCTGTTTATGTTCATGTATTTTATGTTATTTTTACATTTAAAAAAAACTTTGAATTAAGTGGTGGTTTAACACTAGCGATTTTTATTAAGCCAATTCTTTGTATAATGACCAGGCTGCTAGTCTATTCTACCATCACAGCCTCTCAGACAAAGCTGGCCACATGGATGCCTGTATTACTGCTAGGACTTCTAATGTTTCATATTAACCACTTTGCCATACATTCTAGCAGCCCAACACTTATTCTTGAAATAAGTTACTACAGTGCTATGAATGTTTATTCACATGCTGCTAGGTCACGCTTTCTGTTATCTCTCCTCTTAACAATTAAGGATCCTCTGTGCTTATTCCAGGCCCTTTGTTACTGTTTTAGCTGCCATCATCCACCCCAGTAGGGTGTTCCATGCTTCCACCGATCTTTTTGTGGAAAAATATTTTCTGACATTTCTCTTAAGTCTATCCTCTCAGAGCCTCATATCATGAAACCTTGTTCTAATTTATTTAATTTATGTATTTTAAAATATTTAAATCTTGCGCAGGTTTGCATCTTGTGAATTATTAATACTTTTCAGGTATTTGAATGTCTCTATCATATTCCCCCCATTTTGCCTCTCCTCTAGGGTATACATGTTTAAATTTCTAGGTTGCATCACAAAGAGCTTATTACACAGACTCCACATGATTTTGGTAGCCCTTCTCTGGACTGTCCCAATTTTGGGGTAGATTTTATAACATGCGCATGCGGCCTACATGTGCACGTGCTATCCGGTGTGCACGCATGTTATAAAATCCGGGGTCGGCGCGGACATGGGGGGTGCACAATTGTGCACCTTGCATGCGCCGAACCGCACTGCCTTCCTCCATTCCCTTCCCAGGCCGCTCCGGAATCGGAGCAGCCTGTGAGGGAACTTTCCTTCCCCCTAGCCTGACCTTCCCACCCCTTCCCCTAACCTTTCCCCCCTCCCCCAGCCCTACTCTAACCCCCCCAAACGTTTTATCCTACCTTATGCGCCTGCCTCTGGGCAGGTGTAAGTTGCGCGTGCCAGCAGGCTGCCGGCACACGATACCTCGACACAGCAGCAATGGCCGCTGTGTTGCAGGCCTCTGGCCCCGCCCACACCCTGCCCCTGGACTACCCCGCCCACGCTCCGCTTATAAAGCCCCGGGACTTACACGCGTCCCAGGGCCTTTTGAAAATAGGCCAGGCGTGCATAACCTTTTGAAAATTCGCCCCTTTATCTATGTCCTTCTGGAGAAAGGCTCAATATTTAAAGCTATTTAGAAGGATAATTCACAAGGTATTCATCTAAATGGCAAGTTTTTTTTAATATCAAATCATTTATCAACATGCACTAGTCCCTTTAATCTTTATAGCAAGCTAACATTCAGTTCTACAGGGGAAGAAAGTAGGATTGTGTGATTGATTTGTCCTACTGTTTATGGAGAACACCTGTTACAGATAAACTTTGCTTTCTCTGTGGACAAGCAGTACAGTAATCAGCCACTCAAGTGAGAACTTCCAAGCTAAGCACTGCATATAAGTATTTATGTTTTGATATCAATAGTGGAACATGCAATATCCTTTGATAGAGGCTGTAGTGAGAGTGGAAGGAATTTGTTAAATAAGCTTTTGAGAACTGCTTGGCCAAAACTGCTGTCTTGACGTGTAGCATTTTCAAGGAGTGATGAGCAATGATATTATGAATAGACGACCAAGTAACAGGTCTGCAGATTTCTTCTATGGAAACAGAACAAACATCAGCTAAGGAAGTTACCATAGCCTTGACTTAATGACTTTTTAGTTGTTGTCCTGACTGATAATAACAATAAGAAAAGCAATCAGAAATTCATGTGGAGTTTGTTTTGCAACTGAAAAACCTTTGTTTGACTGGGTTGAAGGAGATCAACAGCTGTGAAGATTTTCTGTCAGACTGCTCTCTCCAAACAGAATAAAGCTCTTCAGCACTTCAAGGTATGAAGAGGCTGTTTGGCTTTATTGGTGTGTGATCTTGGAAAAATTGTTGGTACTAGAATGGATTGATTCAAGTGAAATTCAGAGATCACTTTTGGTAGAAATTTAGGATGAGTTTTAAAAACTACTCTGTGATTGAAACTATGAAGATTATGAACCTAGTGTTTATAACTTGCTTACTGTGAATGCAGAAGTTTCAGCTACCAGAAATAAAGCCTTCTTAGAAAATAAAAATTAGTTCTGCTGTGACTAAAGACTCAAAAGATGATTTCATGAGCTGAATAACAGTTATATTTAGATCTTAAGGAATTAGAGGATCTCTAATTGAAGTTCAAAGATGATTTAAACTATTTATGAATCTGGCAACTTCCAAGTTGCTGAGAAATAAGAATTAGTACTATAATAGATAATAGAAGGACTAGGGGGCACTCCATGAAGTTAGCAAGTAGCACATTTAAGACTAATCGGAGAAAATTCTTTTTCACTCAACGAACAATTAAGCTCTGGAATTTGTTGCCAGAGGATGTGGTTAGTGCAGTTAGTGTAGCTGGGTTTAAAAAAGGTTTGGATAAGTTCTTGGAGAAGTCCATTAACTGCTATTAATCAAGTTGACTTAGGGAATAGCCACTGCTATTAATTGCATCATTAGCATGGGATCTTCTTAGTGTTTGGGTAATTGCCAGGTTCTTGTGGCCTGGTTTGGCCTCTGTTGGAAACAGGATGCTGGGCTTGATGGACCCTTGGTCTGACCCAGCATAGCAATATCTTATGCTTTTAGCACTAAGGTAAACTCTGACAATTAGTTTTTAATCCTGATTCAGAAAGGCTTAAAATATATTGAAGCAAAAGGGGGATAGGAAAATGTGAATCAGATAAAAAATCATTTCCAGTTAAAGCTGTAAGATCATCTAGTGGAGTATTTCCTTTATGCTAGAATTACTTTACTCATTTCTAGAGGCAACTGAACAGAAAAGACTAGCTGACCTCCAACATCCAGGCAGTGAGAGCCAAAGAATGAAAGTCCAGATAGAGAAGACTCCCATTATGCTGAGTAATTGGGGATGGGAATATTTTCAACCTTATTGACTGTTGAACAGCTAGGTGTTGAAGCCATGTAAACCAAATTTGACAAGGCCAAAAAGGGGCTATAAAAACAATTAGGCCCTTTTCACTTCTTAAGTTTTTAATCATCTTGGCTATAAGAGGAACCAGGGGAAACACACAAAGTTGTCCTTGATTCCATGGGCTTCAAAAACATCTGTTGCTAGACTGTTCTTAGTCTTTTGGAACAATAGATGGGAACTTTGTTGTTGAATGAGAGGCAAACAGATCTATCTGTGGAGTTCCCCAAAGTTGAAACAACTATATGGCTATATGCAGGTCCAACGACCATCCATATGGTTATACTTGGTGACTTATCATGACAGTAATCTGGTTTTGGTTTCCAGAAAGATAGCTAACCATCAAAACACCTGCATGATATGAAAATGGGTACAGGTAAAAAGAGCCTGCAACTATTTATTGTAGTATGTCACTACCTGGTTGTCTGTCTGAATTAACACCACTTTCCCTTTAAAACAGGGACTGAATACCTTTAAAGTATTGAAGATTGCTCTCAACTCTGGTCTATGTGGAGCAATCCTTCCTGTGGAAAGCAGGGCTAACCGCTTTTGTTGAAGGAGTTGGAGCTGTTCTGCATTCATAGGGTATTGTTTGGAAGCAAGAGTTTGAAATTTAAATGATGTCCTGGATGTATTATCTTTAATACTCATTAGTTTGTTATTATCTAATATCATAATAGGCTGAAACATTTTACAAACACTTTATTGGTTACCAATTACAAACTGTGTTCAATATAAACTTGCCATTTCCATTCATACTCTTCTGAACAACATTCTGTCGCCATGTATTTCAGCTACATTAAAAATGTATACTCCTACCAGAACTCTAAGATTGTCTAACTGCGGATTCTCACTTTCTTTCTCTCGCCAAATTAGTCCATTTGGAGGAAACCAGAAAGTGTGCTCTCTCTACTGCCTATGCATCGATCCATGGTGCAAACACATTTGAAATACTGTGTGTGGTTCTGGTCACCCCACCTCAAAAAAGACTAACTAGAAAAGGTGCTGAAGAGGGCAATAACAATGATTAAGGGGATGGAATGGCTTCCCTGTGAGGAAAGGTTATACAGGTTTGGGCTCTTCAGCTTGGAAGAGAGATAGCTGAGAGGGACATGATGGAAGTTTATAAAATCATAAGTGGGATAGAATGGGTGAAGAACAGTTATTTAACCTTTCAAATAATAATGAAACAAGGAGACAATTCAAGAAATTAACAGCCATTATTACCCCCATTTTATGTAGACTTAATTGGCTACCAGTAACTGAGCGCATTGTTTTTAAAATTGCTATGATTGTTTTCAAGCTTTTAGCTTCAGATTCCTCGTACTGGTTAAATGCTTTATTGTGCATCTACAAACCCATAAGATGCTTAAGATCTTCTCAGTTGAATCTCTTAGAAATTCCATCGGTTCGACAAGCACATCTGTTTTGTACCAGAGAGACCTCTTTTTCCATCACCGCACCAGCTCAGTGGAACCTTATTCCTTTTGAACTTAGATCCTTAGACCAGCGCTTCTCAACTGGTGTGTCGCCAAGCACCGGCAGGTGTGTCGCGTGCTCCCGGTCTCTCCCGCTGCTCTTCCTTCCCTGTTGCCGTCGCCACGGGGCTATCAGTACGTTCAAGCCCAGTGGGAATGGCAGCGGTGCTAAAAGAAGCTGTAGCACCCGCAGCTGGCCTTTTCTTCTTCCTGCGCCCCCCCGTGACCCAGAGCAGGAAGTGATACATGGTGCGCGGGAAGGAGAAAGAGCCGTGCCACATGGAAAAATAGCAGCAGCGGCGGCAGCAGCAGCGGCCCCCGAGCATACGAAGCAGCCGGTAATCGGGAAAGGAGACAGCAGCATGAGTCTCCTACGGCCGATGGGATTCTTCTTTCTTGGCCTGCGGGGGCTGGAGGAGGAGGCTGCTGCAGCTACCATTTGTGCTCGGGGGGTGTGTTGGCTTATGAGCAAACTTGGGGGGGGGGGGGGGAGAGGAAGTGAGAGAGAAAGAGAGAGAAGCAGCCAGCCAGCCTGTGTGTGATTGAGAGCATGTGTGTAATTGAGAGAAACTGGTCAGAAAGCTGATTTGTGTGTATATGTGAGAGACAATGAAAGTGACTGCTCAGGGAGATGACTGATGTGTATGTGAGAGTGTGAGACATTAGTCAGGGAGGTGACTGATGTGTGTGTGTAACAGAGAGAAAGTGATTATGGGAATGAGAAGCCTGTGCATGTGAAGAGAGTGAGCATGGGAGTGAGAAACCTGGGTGTGTGTGAAACACAGCATGGGAGGGAGAAGCCTGTATATCTGAAAGAGAACATGGGAGTGGGAAGCTTGTGTGTATGTGTGTGTGTGTGTGTGTGTGTGAGAGAGAGAGAAAAAGTGATTATGGGAATGAGAAGCCTGTGCATGTGGAGAGAACAATCATGGGAGTGAGAGACTGGTTAGTGTGAGTGTGAGTGTGTGTGTGTATGAGACAGGGAAAGTGATTAAGAAAGTGAGAAGCCCATATATGTAAGTAGAACGCAGGAGTGGGAAGCCTGTGTGTGTGTATGGCATGAGAGAAACTGTTCAGGAAGGTGACTGGTGTATGTGTGAAAGACTGGGAGATGATTGGTGTGTGAGAGACAGAAACTGGTCATGGGGGCATGATTGGTATGGTGTGTGTGAGAGACATGGGCACTAAGGAAGAGGACCATGAGACTAGAGCTTAGCTTCTACTGCTGCTTCTGGTGTGTGCCACGGCCTGCATGGAAGGGGAGTAGGAGAGCTGCTGGAGGGGGTAAGTAAAGGTGGCTTTTTAAGTTTATTTTTCTTGATTTACTGCCATTTTAATTATTTAATATTATGTGATGTCTGCTTTTTTGAAATATTTTATTGGTGTTTGGAGAATGTTTAATATTTTTATGAGTTTTTAATTGTTGGATGTTATTCTGTTCATAGCTGTTTTGAAACATTTATTCTGCTTATTAGTATAGTTTTACAATTATTTCTGTGTGGGGATCTATAGCTGCTTGCTAGTTCTGTTTTCCTAATAAGAGGTGTATTGGTTTTTAGGGCCTAATTTAATATTTGTAGGTTGCCTTTTCATAGATATGGTTGTTCCTGTTTGAGTGTATTCCATAATACAGGTGTAACTGTGTGCGGATTAGTTTATGTGCATTACTACAGATCCTGGGAGTATGTTAGGTCGGTTCTGTGTCTGTTACAGAGATGAGATATTTTACTAGCATGTAAGTGTTTGTATCAGTCTTATTTGTTGTGTTTTCTCAAGAGGACATGCATTAGTGATAAACTGCTGTCTTTTCATAAGTAGGGCTATTGAGCTTAGAAGTAGAAGGAGTTTGAGTTGCTGTTACTGAGATGACACCAGAACATCTTTTTTGTAGGGTGAGTTGTATGGGGAATGTCATAATTCTGCTTTACATCCATTATTGTGGGTCAGGAGGGGTTCCCGTGGATGCAAACTGTACTTTTACATCTAGCCCCCATGACGATCATGGGTCAGTGTGTCATGCATGTGAGAACCATCTGTCAGGTGTGTCCCGACAGAAAAAAGGTTGAGAACCACTGCCTTAGACAATGTAAAAAAATTTAAACATCTATTGAAAGAGTATTTGCTTCAGCGTGCCTATAATGTATGTTAGAGTGATTTAAGTAAGAACAAGTCTTTATTAGGCTGAGAGGTAAACGTTATACAATGTAGAGCCAATGATTATTGATTTTACCTGTATGGTATTGGTCATTTTAGTTTCTGTGAAACTAATGATTTCTGTGTGTTAAGTACATGTTAAATTAAATGTTTTTATTATGTATGTTTATGATGTACATCGCCTACGCCTGTTTGTGTTAGGCGGTTAATAAATTTTAATAAATGAAAAAAAAAAAGAAAAGTCAACATATTAAAAACAAATTGTAGGAATTACTTTCTCATTCAGCATACAATCAAGCTGTGAAATCTGTTGCCAGAGGACATGGTCAAGGCAACTAGTATAGAGGGGTTTAAAAGAGGGTTGCAGAAATTCCTGGAGGAAAAGTTCATAAAACATTATTATCCAGATAAACTAAAGGAAGTTATTGCTATCCCTGGGATTGACTAACAAGAAAGAAATAAATCTTATTTTTTGGATCTACTAGGAACTTGAGACCTGGACTAGTGTTGCGACTGTCGCTGCCCGATGTCTCCACTCCGCCCTCTTTACCTCTGTGGTGACTCCCTCCAGGTCTGAAGGATGGCTGGCTGCCGCGGCGTCTCCCTGCCATCTCTTTCCGGAGTCCCCGGACCGGCTCGACGCTGCAGATCCGCCAGGTTGCCTGAAGCCTAGGGGGCGCCCTTGCTCAGAGTGAAGTACCAGCAAGGGAGCGAACCTCAGAGGCATCCCCCTGAGATGACATCATCTGCTTCCGATATTTAAAGGTCTCCGATATCGCTAACAGAGTTAGCAACGGACAGGTTAGGACAAGGTTTACTCTGGTTACCCTGCCTAAGCTACTCTGCCGCCTCAGACTTACCAGAGGTACCCGCTCCTCAGGGGCCTCGCTCTCTTTTGCTTTTCAGGTTACAGACAGGAACCGGTACTCACTCCTCGAGGGCCCTCGTTCCTGACTATCTGTTGATTCTCTTCTGCCTGGAAGCCATCACTGTCTACATCATTGTGAGTTACCATCGCTCTCTCAGAACTTTCCCTGGAACCAGTACTCGCTCCTCAAGGGCCTTTCCTTTCCAGCTCCTGAGCTCCCTGGGACCAATATGTGAGTGTTGTCATCTAAGTTCTGTTCATGAACTCTGCATACCCTGCCTACTCACTGTCTACAGTTTTTCAACAGCTCAGCCATCCAGGGATCGCTGTTGTAGTATCTGAGGGACTTCAGCCCTGCTGGGCACTTCAGCTCACTACTGCCACCTCTGGTGGTTTCAAGACCTGTTTAAAAAGAACTAGTGTGTGTCTGTCTCCATACTCTAAGCCTAGCCGGTGGTCCCTCTCGGGTTCTTCCCCCAGGGGCATAGTCATCTGCCACTGGCCCAAGGATCCACCCACTACTATCTCTAGCAGTCTATAAAAACAGATTGCTACTCCGCCTACGGAATACATCAGATTGCTACTCCTATCTGATTGCTCCTCCCATCAACATAGCGGATTATGACAACTAGCCACTGTTGGAGACAGGATGTTGGGCTCAATGGACCTTGGTCTGATCCAGCATGGCATTTCTCAAATTCTTATCTTGAATTATTGAGACTTGAATATAAATTTTGTTTCACATGCATATTGTTCAAACCTGTTTTAATTGATTAATCACATTTCAATCAATATTAAATTGCACTTAGTTACTCTCACAAATACATTTTATGGATTATAGAAACTACCTATTTTTAACTGAGTGGCCTCACTAAAATTGGCATGTCAATTGTAAGCAACCTAACAGATTTAACAAGCACTTCGGTACCACTTTGATCATTCTACCAACATTATCCCCAGCTACTAAATCACTTTAAATTATGAAGCACTTTTCTTAGATGTAGTTAGAACACATTCACTATGCTACTACAACATAACTTCACATGCAATTTTTTTTACACCAGTTTTATAATTGGCAGTAAATGATATGGAAAACATTTACTTTAAATGAGAAGCAATCTATAAGCATCTAAGCCCACACAACTGGAACAGTGACGACAAATTTGAGTAAAGAAAAATGCTATTGAGCTGTCTTTATAATTCACTCTGATTACTAAGGACATATTACAGTTTCCATTATTTTCAATACCCTCTGGCAACATAGCTGCTTTCAAAGGAAGTTCATTTAATTGTACTGACCTTCATGGTAAGATATATTTAAAAACAAACCAAAGACCTGGATCTTTAGCTAGTTTATCAGACATCAAAGCAGGAAATCTTAATCATTTGTATTTTGTACTGTACAGAAAAAAAAATAGTTCAAGGAATAATATGATTAAAGCAGTAGCAAGCTATTATGTTAGAGCAATTCATCTCTCTCAAATGTATGTACAAATAGAAAAATTATAGCTTTTCAACATTAAAAAAATGTATGCTTACGGCTCTAGCGACAGTTTCTGAGAAATAAGGAGCAATGCTATTAAAAAATAATGCGAGGGGCAAAATTCAAACTATTACATCATCTCTGAAACAAGGAAAGTAGAGACTTAGATTTAGAAGTTGTAAATGTGTTATGAATATTTTAAAATAATAAAATCAGTACTATGAAATCTCGTGTTTGCACCATTCATTTTTCTCAAGAGCAAACATCAAATTATGGAATTCTTTATACTAATTAGGTGAATTTTCCTTAAAGAAATAAAATAATTTACTGATTTTTTTTTTTTAAACAGATTCACCCAGTTCCTGGATTTGCTGTTCTTAAGCCTTCCCCTAACTGATGCTATTAAAGGCAAGGAATTTTGTCAATTTGTTATGTTTCATTGACTCTTTCACAATTATTGTGAGCTGAGACTATATAACCATTATCATCATCGTTTATTTAGGTCACACTTTTCTGGTCAGGGAGTTCAAACCATGTTACAAAAGGATGTAGTTACAATAAAGTAGTTATAGGGTTGAGTGACAAATACAGCTAACAATCAGTGCAGTAGTACATAGTGGTTAGGTAACATGGTTACAATAACAAAGCCAGTTAACTCCAGAGGTAGTGTGCTCAGTCCGAGTCTAGGCAGTTTAGAAGAACGATTGTGCAAATGTTAAGTTGCTTAGTGAAATCTGAGAGTAAGTAGTGAAGTAATACTATCTAATGAATTACGGACAGAATTTTAATAAACTGTGTCATTGACTCAGACCAAATACTGCTCCAACGATCCAGGTTTTCTTAGCTTTTTTTTTGTTTGTTTTACCAGTTTCTAGAAGGATTAGCAGATTTGGGGCATGTTTGATGTGATATGGCAAGGAGTTCCATTGATTTAGAGCTGATCTTGCAAAGTTTTTCTTCCTGGTGCTGTTTAGCCTCATTCAAGCCGATACAGTAAAAGTGCACTCAGCTGAGCACACTGTTTTACCCACGGTTGGATGCGCGGATTGGACGCACATCCACTACCTCTTATACAATAAGGGGTTTAATGCATCTAAAATATGCGTCCAAACCCTCCTGAAACTAATAGCTCTCATCACATGCAAATGCATGTTGATGAGGCTATTAGCTATTCGTCCAGGATACAGAGAAAAAAAAAAGGTGCGCCCGATCCACACATTTTATGCTCAGAAATTAGCGCCTGTCCAAGGGCTTCTGCAGCTAAGGAAGCACTAGGGAGCACTATTGTCCATAATGGGTTTTTTTTAGTGTGACCCCTCATTTAAATACAGTATCACGTGCCCAGGACAACACCCATTTTCTCGCACACTTTACTGTATTGGCCTGATTGTTTTTGGGAAGGTCTGTAGATGTGCCTAACAGGGTCATTCATCAAAGTGCATCATGGCCTTAACGCCTGCGATAACTATCGCATGCATTATGGCGTTATCGCAGCGCGTGGCGTGAATGCAAATTTGTCAAATTTATTCAAAGGGGCAGGATTGGGAAGGGATTTGGGTGGCATTAATGAAAATGAGTGGCATTATCGCACCATGCAATAGTGTGCATTACGTTATCGCACGCTTTTAAGGCCGGAAATAACTACACCTTTTTTCCTGGCATTAAGCTTGTGATATGCCCGAAACGGCTGTAATGCAATTTGTGATAAATATTGCAAATACTGTTTCGGCTATTTTTGGGCATGGGGAGAGGAGAGAGGTGGAGTGGAGTAGAGAGAGAGAGAGAGAGAGAGAGCCTCTGGGGTGGCACACATAGTAGTCAACTATTTATACTGCTATAGGAGGGCCAGCTAGTAACGCTGGGTGAGATTTTGGTGATGGTGTAGGGTTTGGGGGCCAGTTTTACATGCAGAGTGAGATTTTTGAACAGCACGGTAGACCTCAGTGAAGATTTGACATCATTTGGAATGAGGAAAGTCACACAAAGATGAGATTTCTACAATGTTCTCTCACCCTAGCTTGATGGACACTCTACCAGGGTGCTATCAAGCTAGGGCGACAGAAAGAGTTGCTTACCTGTAACAAGCGTTCTCTAAGGACAGCAGGATGTTAGTCCTCACACATGGGTGACATCATCAGGAGCAGCCTGGCATGGAAAACTTATGTCAAAGTTTCTAGAAACTTTGCATGCATTATGGCTTTATGTGCTATAAACTTTGACTGGCACACTGAGCATGCCCAGCATGCCGCTAACCATGCATCCACGCGGGGTCCCTCTTCAGTCTGATAACACAGAGTTCGTGAAAAAATAAAACAACAAACCGAGAGAAACCCAACTCTGCAGGGTGGCAGGTGGATTTCATGAGGACTAACATCCTGCTGTTCTTGGAGAACACCTGTTACAGGTAAGCAACTCTGTTTTTTCCAAGGACAAGCAGAATGGTAGTCCTCACAAATGGGTGATTATGTAGCTCCAGGCCACTCTCCATGTGTGCAACAGAGAACAGGTGCCAAAATGCACAACAACTAGAGTAGCAACAACCAGAGGAGTAGACCAACACTCAAGGATAGGGCCCACAAAGGAAGAGTTGGGTTTTCATGGCTGCAAAAGATTACGGAGATTGGACTGTCTGAAACAATTGTCCTGTCAGACATCCTTATCCAGGCAATAATGCGAGGCAATCATGTGGAGAGAACTCCAGGTTGCCACTCTGTATATTTCGTGAATGGGGACTGCACGCAAGTGAGCCACCAAGAGTGATAAAGCTCACAGAGAATGAACCTTGATTTGATCTTCAAGCTGTATGCCTGCCTAAGCGTAGCAGAAGGAAACACAGTCCGCAAGCCAATCTATTTTTGTCGAAGGAGTCAAAAAGCTGAGTGGATAGGCGGTGAGGTGCCATCTGCTCCACGTAAAAGGCCACAGCCCTTTTACAATCCAGAGTATGCAGAGGCCACTGTCCCTGGTGAGCGTGTGGTCTTGGAAAAAAGGAAGGCAACACAATGGACTGAATGAGATGGAACTCCATGACCACCTTAGAAAGGAACTTCCGGTACATACGCAACACCACCTTATGATGACAAAATTTTGACTAAGGAGGGTACGACACCAGAGCTTGTAGCTCACTCACCTTGTGTGATGAAGTAACCGCAACCAAGAAGATGACCTTCCAGGATAGGTACTTCAGGTCGCAGGACCACAATGGCTCAAATGGAGCCTTCATGAGCTGAGACAGGGCAACATTAAGGTCCCAGGAGGCCACTTGCAGGGTAAATTGTAACAAGCCCTTCATGAACCGCCCCACAAGCAGATGGGTGGAAATGGAGGCACCATCCCTACCCTGATGGTATGCCTTGATGGCACTAAGGTGAACCCTCACCAACGTGGTCTGTAGACCAGACTCGGAGAGGTGCAGCAGGTATTCCAAAAACGTTGATGGGGAAAGAGAGAAGGGATTCAGACCGTGTCCCACACACCAAACCAAAAACTGATTTCACTTGAGATTGTAGGATTTTCTCATGGAGGGTTTTCTGGACTCCAACAGGATGCATGATATGCCCTCTGAAAGGCCCAGAGTCTTGGCAGTCACCCGGTCAGCATCCAAGCCTTGAGAGACAGGACTTGGAGGCTTGGGTGGCAGAGCCTGCCCTGCTGCTGGGAGATTAGGTCTGGAGCAATCCCCAACTGGATCAGGGTGCGAGAGGCTAGCTCCCATAGAAGTGGGAACCAGGATCATAGTATCTGGTCCTGTTGGAGCTTTTAGAATTTTTTGAGATGAGCTGAAGGGGAGGGTAAGCGTATAGCAGCCTAATGCCCCAGTGAAGCAAAAAGGCATCCAACACCGATCCTCTGCTTGTCCAGCCCAGAGAGCAGAAGTGATCTATCATCTTGTTCTCTGGGGAAAGCAAAGAGGTCCATGTCTAGGGTCCCCCACAAGTGAGAGATGCGGTTCACTACCTCTTGATTGAGGGACCACTCGTGGGGCCGGAAGGCCCAGCTCAAGGTGTCTGCAAGGACATTGTCCACACCGGGGAAGTACACCGCCTGGAAGAGAATGGCGCTCTCTATGGCCCATGACCAGATCTGGACTGCCTCCTGGCAGAGGGCATATGACACTTGGGACAATGGCATTGAGAATGAACAGAGCTGCTTGATGTATTTAAGAAGGTAGCAATGAGGAATAGAAAGCACTATGGATTGGAAAATGGTTAAAACAGGACTTCCCAAAAGTTTAGCCAACATGACCCCATTAAAGCACTTAAAAATTTGCATGATCCCAGAGGACAACGAAAACTCAATCGGGCTGATGTAATGAGACCCACGCTGAAATCTGCGCTGACTTTTCTGCACGTTTTTTTTTTTTGGCATACGTGGCAAAAACCAGTGTAAGTATGGGATGTAATAACGACCATGTATGCTAATTAGATATGTGTATAAAATCTATGCACACCAAACATAAGCGCCATAATGCACACAGTAACGCCTGTTAATGGCTCTATGTACTAAAATGTGCAGATAGCTGCACGGACACCCATCGGCATGTGAACGCCTGCGACTGATTCTTGGGGCGAAAGCCTTTCTTTAAAAAAAAAAATGAATTAGTGGTTTAGAATTTGATGTAAAGGTGGGTAGAGCAATATCTAACACCCTTCATGATCACCCCCGACCACCACCGAGAGCATGAAATGTAGATGGCCAATTCTGCCTCATTGAGAAGCTGCCTTCTCTCTACCCATTTCGTCCACCGCTTACTTGGCTGACCTGCAAATGCATCAAAAAACCGGTCTCCACACTGGCGCTTTCACTTATCTCCTGCCCTACCCCAGGCGCTAAAAACCCACATTAAAAACCTGCACTAAGCCGATCTCCCTGATAGCGTGGCTTCCTGCATTGCCCAAGAATAGATAATCACTTCCTTTGCTTGCCGATAGCATGCACTCGCACAGAATAATCACTGGTCTGTAGGCATGCTTGTACGCACTTTTTCCTGGCATACAAAACCCTTATTACACACCCAAATAGGGCTTTCACAAAAAAACGCATACAAATGCGCATATAAGTGTGCACAAACTCACGGTAGCATCAGCGCACCTTATTACAAGAGCTCATTTTATAATCTTTGCATGCTCCGTCAACGTGAACCATTTTTTAAAATTGGATCTTGATTTAAAAACAAACAGTTATGCATGGCTTTTGACTTCATCATTGGATTACTGCAATGCCCTATATGTTGGGTTGACATACTCCACATTAAGGGCCTTACAGATTGTCCAAAATGTTGCAGCTTGAATTGTTTCTAGGCAGGGATTCAGGACCATGTTTCATACTATTGTTTAAGCTTCACTGGTTGCTCATATGTTGGAATACAATATTTAAGCTTTTAATGCTTGTATTTAAAGCTATTAATGGGCTGGCACAAAAATGTTTTAACTCTTGTTTATTTATTTTATTTATTTATTTAAGTTTTTCTATACCGGCATTCGCGATAAAAATCGCATCATGTCGGTTTACAATTAACAAGTAGATAGGGAACAAAAGGCAATAAATAACATAAACATGTTATAACATAAAAGGCAATAAATAACATAAACATGTTATAACATAAACATGTTATAAATATCTATAAGCCGGTATGACTACTGAGATACTCATTACAAAATGTATTAGAGGTAACTTATTATATAGGTGCATGTTGTAGAATCTAGAAAAATCATTTGGCGATTTGAAAGCTGAAACATCTTTTTCCAGGTTTCAGAAGTTACTTAAGACATTTATTTGTGTAAAACTTTGAAGAGCTGAATTAAATTTTAGGTGAGGCAAAATTGTTACATAGTGTTGATTAATTAAATATCACAGAGATTGGGCTGGTAAATTTTATTGTTTGGTTGTATTTTGGGTTTGGTTTTATTTTATATTCTGTGTTTGGTTTTATGTAATATTTGGTTTATTGTTTTTAGATAACCTAGAGTGGATTAATTATACTCGCTTAGAATTGAAGATGAGACGAAATATTAATTTTTAAAATAAATTATCTGCAACCTCCAACTGTCACGCCTTTCTCACCCTTCCTACGTTCTAACTAATCCCAACTTTCAACCTCCACCCTCTTCAGCTGCTCCTTTTTCTCATGCTCCAAGCCCACCAGCTGATCCCCTTTTATATCCTCCAGCATCTTGACCTCACCAGCTCATCTCCCAGCCTATCTTCTCATATCCCCAAGCTGTTCTTATAACCCAAATGATCCTTTGTCATTCCCTCCTCACTTTCTTCCCCATCCCTTATTTCTCACCTCCTCTCCCAAACCCTTCTTTCACATACCCCTAGCTGATCCCCTCTCACCTCCAGCTCCTCTCTTAAATCCCCCAGCAGAACTTCTGTAATAACTCTTATTCACTCTCCACAGCCAGTCCTTTACTCAACTTATCCAACCAAATCCCTTCTGCTTCTGATCCTTCCCTTCAAACAGCAACTCCATATTCCTACTGGTCAGTGTCAGCAGTAACATTTTTTCTTTAGACCCTGGATCAAAGGTGGATGAAAATTGGTGGGAAGAAAGGGCAGACTGCTGACAGGGACAATATTTTCCACTTGGGTAGATTCATTGGTGGGTGAGGGGGGGGGGGGGCAATATCCACTGCCTCATGCATAGAGGAACAGGTAACTCGTTTAAGAAAATACAGAATTAACTCAAAGGGGGAGAATGTACAGTGGGGGGGGGGGGGGGTTAGGAGGTTGTCAAATAAGAGTGGAGGGGTGTTGAGAGAAGACCTGTTTAAAGAGCCAGGTTTTTAATTTCTTTTTTAAGGTCTGGGTGCAAGGCTCAAGTCGAATATCAGGGGGCATCGAGTTCCAATGCTGGGGGCCAGCAATGGATAAAGCGCGGTTTTTGGTGGAGTTGAGGTGTTTGGCGGAGTTGAGTTTGGCGGGGGGAATGAATAGTGTGCCGGTGTATTCATTCTCCCCGCCAAACACACACACCTCAACTGGGCTGGAGAGGGCAAACACCTAGTAATATTTTGGTTATGCAATTGCTGTACTTTTGTTTAAAGTGGTATTTTACCTTATTCTGAATCATATACAAATATGCAGGCTTTTGGTAAGATGTATTTAATACTACTGAATATTGTAAAGTCCATACAGTTCACTAAGGGGCAGATTTTCAAAGGGGTACGTGCAGAAGATACGCGCGTAGCCCTATCTTCTGCACGTACCTGGCCCAAGCTCCCCCTGCGTGCGCCGAGCCTATGTTGCATAGCCTGTCGCCGTGCGCAAAGCCCCGGGTCGCATGTAAGTCCCGGGGCTTTGCTTGTGGGGGGGGGGGGGGGGGGGCGTGGTGCCGGCCCGGGGGCATTCCAGGGGCATGGCCGAGGCCTCAAAAACTGCTCCTGGGCCGGGGAATGGCGCGCCGGCAGCCGGCCCGGGCAGGCGTAACTTTTAAAATTTATTTAAGGCTTTTATATACCGATGTTCCTGTACTAGTACATATCACGTTGGTTTACATAGAACCAAAATAAAGGTAGGGGGGGGCGGGTTAGGGAGGGGAAGGTGGGAGGGAACAAAAAAAAATTCCCTCCGAGGCCGCTCCGATTTTGGAGCAGCCTCTGAGAAAACGGGCAGCGCGCGAAGGGCTCGGCGCGCGCAAGGTGCACAAATGTTCACCCCCTTGCGCGCACCGACCCCGGATTTTAAAAGATGCGCACGTAGTAATATTTGAGTATTGGTAAGTAATACCTTCCCATGAAAGAGTATTTGGCATTCAAATATATAATGATTTGGTTGCATACAAATACTGAAAAATGGATCTGATCAATTATTGCTTCCTTATCAGAAAAGTGTACAAAAAGCACTAAAAGAGGATATCAGTGTCTGCTCTTCAATGGCAACCCTCTAAATATCCGAGTTCCTTTAAGTTCTTGTTGAGAACAAATTTAAAGAGTTTCATTGTAACTCTTGGTCAATACTACATGCACTGAATTAACCTCTTGTAAGAATGATGGGATTATCAAGACAGAACCCTTGACCTCACCAAGAGATTAAGTAGTCATGTCACACTGTTTCTGTTGTACCACCTTGAAAACTGTTTCAAAGGTATTGTAAATCCATGCTTATGTTTTAAATACTGAAAGCATTCAAAGGCCGTTTGCAAAAGAAAGCTCACAAGAAATAAGATAGCTAACTATTTGAAAAATGTTAGTGATTTTTAATCTGGAGGAGAGGCCTACAAATAGCTGCATTTAATGCCAACTCCTGTCTACTTACTGAGTACAAGTAACATAACCAGTAAAAATAAATGCTTTTGGTTTTTTTAATAATGAGCTGACAAAATAGTTTGTTCTTTGAACTCTACGAATAAAAGTCACAAAAACATTCTACCTATGAAGTGTTGCAGAGTTAAACTTTCAAAATGCTATCCATAAAATTTGACAGATCAATCACAACAGACTATCTTTTTTTTTTTTTAACCAATTGCAGGTTAGAATTTTCTTTTGTAATACGGGTCATTTTATATCATTATTTGGGACTTATTTTTCTGGGCCAGCCCAGTGGTTCAATGGCAGTGTTGTGCACTAGCATGTAGAGACTGCTGCTGAGGCAGCATTCACAGACCCTGGAGTAGGAGTCTACATAACGGTGACAACCAGTGGATGGATTTAAGGCCTATGATTGCAGGGTCTGGAAGGAGCCCTGCAGCAATAGCTTTAGCCAACAATGACTGCACTAAAGTACATTGGGAGGAAATATAAAATAACGGAAAAATCCCCAGGTGGTTATAAATGAAAGTTCCTGGTGCCAGATCCCAGCCTTTGTTCTGACTGAGTTGGAAGCCCAAAGGAACTGGAGAAAACGTGATTAAAAAAAAAAAAATCCGAAAAATTTCCATCAAAAAGTTATTGGCAGAGTCATGGCCATTGCTTCAGTATGGGCCCAAAAAGCAACAAGGTACACAATCTAAAAAAGCCGTGAGCAAACGTAGGAAAGTAGATGCCAAAGAATGTCTTTTTCAATATCTTTAATGGCTGGAGACGTATGAAAACAATAAAACCACCAGACTCAGGCCGAGTTTCGCCACGTCCTAATGGCTGCCTCAGGGGCTTGAAAGTAACTTGTCAAATTTGAAACAAATTTGAAATTATTCTATGGGTGATCAAGCAGAATCCGCAGCACGGACATATCTTAAAGAACAAGTAGCTCATAAACTCTTGATGGCCCTCATACTGACCCTGGCCTCCGGAGTGTAGCTCATGATGTAGGCTGCTGGGATAAATTTGACAAGTTACTTTCAAGTATGAAGCACCATCAAGTGCATGGAGCCATCAAGAGTTTGAGAGCTACTTGTTCTTTGTTAAGATACGTCCGTGCTGCGGATTCTGTTTGATCACCCATAGAATAATTTCAAATTTGTTTCAAATTTGACAAGTTACTTTCAAGCCCCTGAGCAGCCACTAGGAAGTCGCAAAACTCGGCCTGAGTCAGGCGGTTTTATTGTTTTCATATGTCTCCAGCCATTAAAGATATTGAAAAAGACATTCTTTGGCATCTACTTTCCTACATTTGCTCATTGCTTCAGTATGACACCTTTGACCAGATTCAGGGTCCATGATTGAAGGATTCCAGAAGAAGCCCTGGTGCACTGTGACTGGCTCAGGGATCATCGCTGCAGTGACCAGACTAAATACGTTTTGGGGGGAGAGATGAAATAAAATAGGGGAAAAATTGTGAGTAGTCACCAATGAAGACTCAAGGTGCCAGATTCTAGGCCTGGTTCCAGTTGAAATGAAAGTGCAAGCAGGAGAAAACTGCTGGGTCAAAAAAGTAAAAGAATATAGAGAAGGGACATAGGTAAAAATAATAAATTTTCTTTGGAAATAATTCAAAACTGTGAAATGAAATTGTGAACAAGAAGTAAAAAGACATCAAAGCAATAAATAAGTTGGTAAGAGAAGAGAATGAATGGTAGATATGAATATCATCTGCACGAGTATATTACATCACAGCTCAAGGGAAAATCTATTAGCAACAAGTGACAACTATAAACATAAAAAAGGAGAAGCCCAAAAACAGAAATTTGAAATGTCATGATAGAAAGAGAGGTAAAATAGTCCAATTACATAAACTAAGCTACTTCCTCAGCACTCTCCTCTTAGATGGCAAAAAGCATTAAAATAAGAGCATAAAATTCACCAACATGTTAAGTAAGATTATTAAAAGGAGTCTTTTATCCTAGTCCCTGTTTAAGCACCACTAAAGAACAGCACTATCACATAACAAATAACCAGGTGTTTCTCTTTGTTTAGAGTCATGCACTTTAAGGTTAACTACATTTATGATCTTACTTCTCAGTATACAACAAGAGATAAAGTATAAAGAAATGAGTCTATATTGTGTAAGGCACTTTACCTCAAGCACACAGTATTATGTAACCAGTATAATAAAGACAAGCAATATTGATTGTACTTCAGGATATAGAATTAAGATGTATTTTACCCTCAAGAAGCCAAGAATAATTAATAGTGGTAAACACTATCGAAGAATGAAATCCTACCAGTTCGAAAATTTATTTAACAATAATCAGCAGTAATCAATTGTACATTGTTTGTTAAAATTTCTACTTATTTCATTTCCTTTATCATGAAAAACAGAACATGAACATTACTAACTCTCTCGCCATCTCCCTCTATCACAGGGCTTCCCAGAGGTTTTCAGGTTTTTAGATATCCATAATGAATATGGAAGAGATAAATGTGCATATACTGAATCTCCATGATATGCATATTTATCTCATGGATATTCATTGTGGATATCCTGAAAATCTGACTGGCTGCAGGGCACTCAGGACAGGTTTCTATCATGATATATAGATATAGTACTATGATGCTGTAAATCAATTATCAACTTCCATATAAAATGGAAAATAGCACAAATATATTAAAAATGATTCTCGTTGGCTGGCCTGGCAACTGAGAAACAGTGTTGCGCAATGCCATGTAGAGAATCTGGATTCAATTCCCAGTTCAGGTTGTTCATTCTTTGGGCTGGCTGGAGCTGGGGGTTGCTGCAAAGGCAGCGGATATAAACTAAGGGGGGAAAATCCACAGGTAGTTGCAAAAGTAGGTTCATTGCACCACATCCCGGCTCCGGGTCTGATTAAGCTAGAAACCCAAATGATGAGAAAGAAACTACTGCCTCCCCAAAAAACTTTTCAGTGAAAAAAAACAGTAATCTAAAGAGAGATATGAAAATTGCATAATATAATATAGTAAAGCTAAGACTTTAGCTTTTAGTAATTCAATCACTTAGCTAAACCAGTAGTATTAATAAAAAAAATGTTAATTAAAAAATTGGGGGAGGTGTTAATACTAAGGGTGTTAGGATATTGATATTATATGCCTATCAAGGTATTTCAGTTACCCAAGGATAAGTTGGATATATTCCTGGCCACACAAAAAGTAATTGATTTTGCTGAGTTTATCCAAACAACAAAAAATAGAATTATGATTCCAAGTTTCATAAATATTACTGTTTACTTTAAACTGTATGTAGAAAAAAAATATGGTTTACTTTGTTATAATATCCTTTTATTATTATAGAACACTGTTCATTGAGTTTTCAGGGTTTCTATAGTGAATATATCTGTTTTGTATTATGTTTTACATTTTCTACTGTTATACTGTTTTATATTTAATTATTTTGATAATTACAATTGTGGTATTTTAGTGTATTACTACTTGGGTAAAATTTTATCAAGCGAGTTATTAAGTTTTAATAAATGAAAATAAAATAAAATTAGACCTATTTGCATATAATGTAGGTAGATTTCATGCCAACTAAGATGTGGCCCTCGAGGACTGAGTTTGGGGATCCTTGGATTTAATAGTAAGTCATCTTACCATGTAGTCAACTAAATATTAATATTTCTGCAGGGGTTGACTCATTGAAGTTGACAAGCAGCTGACTTCCAGGTTTCCCTTTCCTTGCATACTGTGTGGTTTTGCAGGCTGAAGCACTATTGGCCAGCCCAAACAGCAATTGGTCATATCAAAAATGGTGTGCTCAGGGTTGTAATGGTGTGTATGGGCAGCTTGCAAGAATATAAGCATGAGGAGGAGGAGGGGAGGGGGACACATTGTCATTTCCAAAGACATGCTCCATCTCTAACCCCCATCCTGGCAGCTGCAGGCATCTATTAACCATTTAAATACCAGTAGTTTAAATAGGGCTTTTTTGTTTGTTTTTAAATATTTACATCCCTTGCTGCCACAGAACCTGTCACCCCTCCTTCCCTTCTCCATTGATCTCCTCCACACTCCTGTCTGGGAACCATGAAGTAGAGTGGGGGATAAGGGTATCATTATCCAAAGACCTATTACTCACAGTGACTGGAACTCAGCCTAGTTGTCTCTTCATATAGAGACAGGATTCAGTAATGCCACCCAAAATTCAACTCTTTTCCTACTCTAAAGTAAGTTCTTATTATAGCACAACAGTTCTACAGGAAAAGTATTTAATTCTATAAAATTTTACCTTGTAAAATTTCTTTGGCAGATAGATACTGGTACAATATGACATAACAGTTCTTCAGTAAAATTAATCATTAGAAAGACCTGTGGATTAGACTTTGTTTCTTATGTCTGCTTTTCCAAAATAAATCATACAAAGCTGGGGAATATACAGCAATAGTAAATAATTAAAATGAATAATCAAATACATATAAACAGATTAAAGTTAAAATGTATTAATACAATCTATAAGAATACTAAAATAGATAATAAAACTACAAAAGCAATGACAAAGTTAAAATTAATTTAAAAAAACAACATTTTGAACCTGTTTGTATACACATCTAAAAGAGGGAGAATATTAGAGTCTAAAAAGAGATCAATTAAACAAAAAATATATTAAAAAGTAGATCATCATGCATGGAAAGAAAATCTCAGAAATACTTAATTTGCTTTTACATGTGCTAACTGTATGATTACTTATGATTTTTAACACCATGCTTCATTAATATGAGCTATATTCCTTGTTGCTCCAGTGGTAACACCTGAGGATTGTGGAATATAATATAATTCAGCTTTGTTTGCTATCCTAAATTATCGCAGAGACATGAGGCACCACTGAAATAAGTAAGATGTCTCTTATTGACCTTGAACTTGATTCTCCAAAATTCAGGACAAATAATATAAATTAATGAATTTAGCAAATAAATATATTTATATATTCTACATTAAACATGATTCTAAGCCATGTCTATCTAATTAAAAAAAAACTGCATAAATACCTTATATGTGGACTTTAAGATGGCCCCACTTGGAACAGAGTAATATATTATCATCTTAATTAAAACACAATGACAATCATCTCTCTCCTGAAATGCAGAATCAATTTCTTAAAAGCATCAAAATCTGAAATTGGGCTGAGAAAGTATCCCGAGCATGCTCACACTATTATGTCACATCAAAGTGATCCCAAAAATTGCTTCTTCATTTGACAATCATCATATTACCTCATTACTTATGGTCAAAGTTCTTTCTTGGGAAGAAAACTGAGAAAACAGATTAACAAAAGAAAAGCTAAAATCTTTCATATCTGGTGCCCAACAGCCTGAAAAAATCCCCTTAAAAAGTGTCTCCTGCACACTTTTTACCTTACCCTTTCTCTCTTAGCAAGATGTACTATGCATCAACAAAACATGATCTCAAAGATCACATCACTGCATTCCACAACTGAGCTTTAATTATCACTACAAATCTATCATACTATGCACTCACATCTATACAATGTACATTACAGAGCTAATAATTCAAAGGAGAGTTTGGGACTAGTCTTTGCCATGAAAGATTGTAGCTGCTTCAAAGTTGCCTTCGACCTCTTGGTTGCCTCCCTGATCAGCCTTCTCTTTGCTCGGTCATCCAGTTTGGAAGGATGGCCTGATCTAGGTAGTATAAACCAGTATTACCAAGAATAATAGGTAATATATATGCAATAAGTCTGCACCCAGTTTTTCAACACCACTTCCTCGTTGCATAATCCAGAGGACTAACATCAAGGACATGGTGGTTCAATCCACACTACCATCCAATGAACATGAAACTGTTCCCAAAACTAAAAGGACACTCCTCATGTGGAAAGTGCAATAAGAACATAAGAACATAAGAAATTGCCATGCTGGGTCAGACCAAGGGTCCATCAAGCCCAGCATCCTGTTTCCAACAGAGGCCAAACCAGGCCACAAGAACCTGGCAATTATGCACTTATACTTTTTTCACCACATCATGGCAAGATCCGCGGTCTGGCACTATTTTTAATATATATAATTCTACAGATTGCACTTCTGGAAATGGGCTCTTAATGGATAACCATCCAGACACTCCAGAATGTTTAGTCTGTGGATTATGATAGTCATCTTTGTCTCACAAAGTAATTAACATACTACATCTTCACTGGAATGTAATAAGTTTGCACCCAGTTTTTCAGCACAACCTCCCCCCGCCCCCCCGTTGCATATACCAGAGGAAATAACATCAAGGACATGGTGGTTCAATCCACACTACCATCCAATGAACATGAAACTAATTTATACAGATTTTTCAGACTGGTCCAGGTTAAATTATTTTTTCACCTCAATCCTCAAGAGTGTCCCAATGTCTCATTGGTTCAACCTACATCTACTTGGATTCCACTGGGACTTACAGACCCACACATTAAGATTTTTATTGAATTAGTGTAAAAGATCTTGAGTTGACTGAAAAGGACAAACCACATATTTTCCATAATGTCACCATGATGGAACGAGAAGCCCTTAAACAACTCAGAAATGACACCAAACTATTTATTAAATCAGTTGATAAAGGAGGTGCAATAGTGATCCAGCATCAACCGTATTTTACAGAAGAAATAAGGCATCAGTTGACTAATTCTAAGTATTATATGCCTTTGGATATAGATCCAATGCCTAAAATTATTGAGTTAATCCAAAAAGAAGTAGACCTTTCTTCTGAATTTGGTTTTCTGATACCATAAGAAAAAGGTTTTATGATTCAGAAGAACCTAAAATACCAACCTTATATACTGTTCCTAAGATTCGTAAACGATTATATCAGCTGCCAGGACATCCAATAGTTTCTTTATTGAATTCAGTGCTAGAACCTTTGTCCAAATTTATGGATTTAATCCTCTCACTTGAAGTCCAGCAATCTCAATCTTATATTAGAGACACCAAACAAATGCTTTCAAAAATCGGTTCTATTGATTTTAACATTGAAACTTCACTTGTAGTAACTCTAGACATTCAGTCTCTGTATACGAATATTCCTCAACTGGAGGTTTTAAAAATCATTCAGAATGTGTTAGAATGCAGATCTGCTCCTCACAGAATTTAGACTTTTTTTTATTCTTAATCTAGCAAAGATCATATTAACATGGAATTATTTTTTGTTTCAGGATAAATTTTACCTTCAAAAACATAGCATTGTGATGGGTGCCACTATTGCCCTGAATGTGGCCAATTTGTATGTAAGCTTGTTTGAAGAATAACACATATCGGTCCACATGGTTCAAATACATTCAAATGTATTCGATATATATTGACATCTTTTTTCAATGGACCTCCACTGTAAGTGATCTTCAAGCTTTTATCGTGTGGTTGAACTCTTTGAACAAAAATGTACAAGTTTCTATGGACTATCACACATAGAAAATTACCTTTCTGGACATTTTAATATATATAAAAAAAATCTGAAATTGGAAACCACATTATATTTTAAAAACCTATGGATCATAACCAACTTTTTAAATTTGACAACTTTCATCTTGTTTCTTTACGAAACAATTTACAAGAATTTCAATTTCTCCAACTACGGAGATTATGTTCTGAAAAATACAACTTTGTGAGCCACGCAAATAGGTTATGCACAATTCTTTTACACTGTGGATATCCTATGCGGATCATCAAGTCAGCCTACAAAAGAGCTTATAATGCACAGTGAAATTGGCTCTTAATGGAAAACTATACAGACACTCCAGAATGTTTAGTCTGTGTATTATGATACTCATCTTTGTGTCAAAGTAGTTAACATTCTACATCGTCACTAGAATGTAATACGTTTGCACCCAGTTTTTCCAACACCCCCCCCTCATTGCATATACCAGAGGACATAACATCAAGGACATGGTAGTTCAATCCACATTACTATCTAATGAACATGAAACTGTTCCCAAAATTAAAGGACACTCCTCATGTGGAAAGTGCAATATATGTGTTTATACTTTTTCTACCACATCGTGGCAAGATCTGCTGTCCGGCATTTTTTAAATATATATAGTTCTACAGATTTCACTTCTATAAATGTGATTTATGCAATCCAATGTCCTTGCCGCCTTCTATATATAGGATGGACCAAACGTATGATACGTACGTGCCTAACAAAGCACAAAAGTTGCCTGACAACAGGCAAATTAAAACACTCCGCTAGCTTTACATTGTAAATTATCATCACATGTATTTTCGGATCTGAAATGGTGGATTATTGATCAAGTACATTTATCGACTTGAGAAGCAGGTTGTCAATTTAAACTAGCTTTCTAAGAACAGCACTGGATTTTTAAATTAAATACAGTGGCTCTCAATTGACTAAATGCTGAACTCGAATGGTATTCAGTCATCTAATTAGTATGGGGCAGATTTTGTGATAGTAAACTCCTTATGTCATTATTATAAGAATTTTGTGATTGGTGACGCAGCTAGGAATTTTGACGTCAAACTATATATTAAACAGCAATGCTGATGTTTTTTGGTTTCTAAAGGGAATCGAACATGGCACATATATAGTGGATTGTATGCTTGTATGGTGTGTAAGGCAATGTATGTGTTGAGCTAGAGGTTGATTGCGCAATACTTTTTTGACGATGTGCTTTTTCTTCAGTAAGAAAATCTAATAAGCTCCAATGAAAGATAACCCTGATGCAGAGTGACTATTCAAAACATGCGTGTCGGGTTATCATTATGAAAAAAGGGTATCCTGAAAGGGTAACAATTTGAAGACTTTTTGAAAACATATTCGGATTAAAGAAGTATTTGAACTGGTGATTTAAATGTTTTTATTTGTAAAGAAAACATTAAAAAAAATTTGACATTGGACCGATGATTAAACATAAAGCAACAAAGGTATGTTTATTAATACCAGTATTGCTTAGTATGATAGTCCTCCTTTGTTTAAAAAAAAAAAAAAAGCACATTATTCTGGGTAATACTGGTTTATTCCGCCTTTTTCGACACTAAGTTCATAATTGATCTAGTAGTTGGTGCCATACACTCTCTATTTCTTAATAATCGTCTTGACAATACTCTGATGGATATTTAAGGACACAAATTCTTTTATATCCATCCCCAGATCTCTGTTTTTCCACAGCTTTGCCCCAGAATTCTCTGGATAGCTCCTAGTGCACATGGTTAGGTTTTACTTTGAAATGCTTTACCCGGCACAGAGATTGAACAGAAACTGCTGAATTTATCCTGTCATCATGTGAATCCATACAATTTAATATGGTGGGGCACACTTGGTGTGTGCTTTTGAAGATGACTGGTTACAGAGATTTATGTATTTAGGATTGCTACAGAAGTACAAAGGGGAGGGGGAGGTGGACACTTATCCAACCAAGCTATTCCATGTTTTTGTTTCTACTTAATTTTCTACGGAATATATTTATCATTTGGCAGTTGCGGGACAGGATGTATGGATACATGGAACAAACTGTTTACTCCCAGTCTATAAGGAGGGCTCAGAATAGAAGAACAGGAAGCCACTGCTGCCACAGCCGCCGCCGAAGTGCGCAGAAAGCTTGAGCAAGAGATCGCCTCAGACCTGTTGCAGTAATAGGGAGAAACAGCAGCCCTTGAAGCCCTAATTAAAGGTCTTGTTGGGGGGGGGGGGGGAGTTGTCACAGCCACGAAAAGTAGCAGACACAGGGATCAACAACCAGGGCCCGCAAGCCCAAGGGTGGAAGGAGGCGGCAGAACGCTGCACGGAGTGGCAGTAGCCACAGAGGCATTCACGGAGCGGGATGCCAGTGGTCAGTGGTTGGTGTTCCACCTTCACGGAGCGGAAGGATGGAGTGGCATTCACGGAGCGGGATGCCACTGGTATACCACCTTCACGGAGCGGAAAGGATGGAGGGCTGCCATCTCCCAAATAATAATAAAAAAAAAAACAGGGGTGGGTAAGAGTATGTAAAATTACCGGTGAGGTCATTGGCTATAGGTATTGCCAATTACTAGGCTTGTTCAATATTTGTTTGTTAATGTGGCTCGCGGAAATGGGGGCTACTACCTGGAGATAATATCCTTGTTCAGTGTACATACACACGGTTGTGACTCCATCATTGCTCTGGGCTTCAACGGCAAGAGGTAATGTGGAAGAAAAATAAATTAAAAAAAAAAAAATTTGTATTCACAGGGAAGCAAGGTGTAGCTGGGCAGATACTTTACTTTCAATGCATGTCCAGCGTAGCACTCTGTTTCAACGGCAGGGGGAATGAGGAAGGGAGGATCTATATGTGGATTCCATAGTCTGGGTGGACAGGGGCAGGGGTGTGGCCAGGGGCAGGGGTGTGGCCTGCTTATTGCTGCGGTTACTACCTCTAATTGAGCCGGATATTCACTTGGATGCAGTTCCAGCGCTGCTCTCTACATTGATAGTGGGGTGGAGGGGAAATAGAACTAGAGAGTACTAGAAGCCAAGCGTAACAAGTATGAGAGAGAGAGGAAAGAAAAAAAAAATACATGGCTTGCTGGGCAGACTGGATGGGCCGTTTGGTCTTCTTCTGCCGTCATTTCTATGTGGCAACAAAAAGTGAACATTTTGGAAGAGAATGTAGAATTTCTATAACCACCGTATAAATAGTACTCTTTCAATTACCATTGCAGATATCATCATCAAGTAAAGTACATCATATTAGTTGCTAACAGCTTTGAAAAACAAATGTTAGAAAGTGAAAACTCATCTTTTAACTCATTAAGCTATACACATCCTTACTCCTATAACTCTTATGATATATTTTGTCTATAAAAAGTATCACATTTTATTTAAAATAAGTAAAACAGAATATAGCGTTAAAAATATCTCTTTAAAAGTTTGAAATTGTGTAGATACTGAGTTACCTTTCAGCTGCCATAAGACACTTATGTGCTTTCCTGTAACTAGATTTATGTACATATATATTTCATAATATCTTCCAAAAGATGACATTTCTGAAAAATACATGTGCTACAACTCCTAGATGCAAACACAGCAAGTCAAGGTTTTCAAAGAAAGAGCGTTAAATAACAGAGAACCTTATTTATTTATATTCAACCTTTCAGGCACTTCAAAGCAGATAACAATCAGGTACGGTAGGCATTTCCTATCCCCTGAGCGCTTACAATCCAAAGGCTGCATTTACTGAGCATTTTACACATAGGCACAAAATGGGAGAAAAGCCTTTGTAAATCAGGCCCTACGTTTGTACTAGAGGCAATGGAGGGTAAAGTGGCTTGCCTAAGGGCACAAGGGGCAGCAGACAGTGGGATTTGAACCCTGGATTCCCTTTTAAGACAATATTTCTCAAACTTTTTAAGTTGTGCTGTCCACTCCCATACCTTTTTCTCCTCTGTAATACTTTTAGTCCAATCCTCCCTCATAAAACATTAAATTAGCATTTATTGAACTCCAGTATAACATACTCCAATTACAGTTACAGCAAAGCAAACATCTTGCGACCTCCCATGATCCATTCTGTAACTACTGTCCTATGGAATAGACATGTAAATTACAATAATCCTGAAAAGGTCCCTAAGTGTCACTTCAATTTGCCATGGGAATGCTATATTTGATAATTGTACAACTATTTCATGGGTGATGTCAAACCCAAAACTATAAGCCTGATTTACCAGTGGATTTTGCCTATTATGAGCCTATGGGAAAAGCCTTTGATAAATCAGGTTAATGACTTCACTGTATGATCAAATGCAAAGAGGTTTCTGAAAAAAAAAAAATAAGCTCTTTACCAGAAATCTCTGCAATAAGAGCACAGGTAATACAGAAAATTAATTGCAGGGTATAGAAAACTTCAGTGTTCTCCTTTTTCAAGTTGTGAAAATCCCACATGTCAGCATTTCATTGTTTTTGTGAATTTAACTCTGAACTTTAACATTTTTTTTTCCACTGCTGATTCTTAATATCATGAGAGAGGGAGAGGTAGATAAAGCACACAATAGGAATTATGAGGGCAGATTTATTTTCACAAGTTAGGGATGACATCATGAGTATAGAACTAATAGTAGGTTATATAAGGTCAACTATAATAAGCAAAAATAAATCACATTCACCCCTGTTATATACTGTTTACACTGTCAATTATATTATTTTCTAACTCTTGTTAAGACCAATCCTTTGTCTTCCTTATCCGGTCTGCTGCAAAACTTCAGGCTAGTTTTGTTCAGACCACTTTGTTTCATTTGTAAGCAAATCTGCTCGTCAAAGCTACATGCAACTCAAGAGAGTATGCGCTATGGGCAAACATGTTGCAAGCCACTACAGATAAGTTGAAGTACTATTATATCAACATCAGTGAAAGACATTAGCCATTAAGTTAAATATACCTTTTCCTTCTAACCAAGAGTCCAGAAAGCAGTTTTATATTAGAAGGAAGCCTGATTCTTTAAGGGCATTAGAAGTGTTTTTTGTTTCTCATTGTTACTGCATCTATTGCAAACTATTTGTCACATAATCTATCCATCAATATCATTTGTTATAAAGATGATGTGATAATTTAAGCAAAGTTCAAATGATAAAGAGAGCAACCATTCTACACTAGTCAAGCTAATGGAAAACTCTCAGAGCTCTGAAAATTATGTGCAATACTTACAATACTAATTATATCAAAGTGCATTAAATATCTGAAATATCTGGCTGATAGGTTTAGTCTAAATATAGTTATGACAGTCTGGTAGTGAAGATATTACTCCTGAGGGAATTCTGTGCTACTGCAGAGCACAGAATTCTCCTCCTGCGCAGAATTTACATTTTCTGCACAAAATTTGGCAAAAATGAAGCAGGCCCCAGTGTGCCATGAGCAGAGCCCATCCCGCTTGTGGAGAAAATGAGGCAAGCCGTGGTATGCCTCGAGCGGAGCCCATCCCACTTGCAGCGAAGATGAAGCAAGCCCCCGCATGTCACGAGCGGAGACCATACCGCTTGTGTTGAATATGAAACAGGCCCTGGCATGCCACCAGCAGAGGCCGTCCCGCTCGTAGCAAAGATTGAGCAGGCCCTGGCGGGCCAAGAGCAGTGAACATGGTGCAGACCTCAGTGAGAGTGAGTCTGTGTGCAGAGGTGTGTGTGTTTAAGATTGCGAGCTTGGGGGGAGGGGGTGAGAGAGAGCATATGTGAGGGTGCCCGAGTGTGGGTACCAGAAAGAGGGAACCTATGTGAGGAGACTGTCAAACTGTGTGTATGTGTGTGAGAGATTGGGAGCTGGTATGAAAAAGGGATTGTTGTAGGCGAAGGAGTAAGGATTCTTGTTTGTTTGTTTGTGAGTGAGGGAGGCTCTGGGGGGGGGCGTGTGTATGTGTGAGAAAGAGAGCCAGTGTGTAGAGGGGGTGTGTGAGAGAGAGAGGGAGCCAGTTTGCAGGGGTGTGTGCGAGAGAAAGAGGGAGGCCTATATGAGGGTGTGTGTGTGTGCGCGCGCGAGAGAGAGAGAGAGCAGGTGTGTGCGAGGGTGTGTTTGTGTGCGTGCCAAAGAAAGAGAGGGAGCCTGTGTGTGTGCGTGTGCCAGAGAGAGAGAGGGAGCCTGTGTGAGGGTGTGTGTGTGGGCACATGCCAGAGAGAGAGAGAGGGAGTGAGCCTGTGTGAGGGTGTGTGTTGATGTGTGTGTGCGAGAGAAAGAGAGGAAGCCTGTATGAGGGTGTGTGTGTGTTTGTGAGAGAGGGGGGGGCCTGTGTGTGTGTGCACGAGAGAGAGAGAAAGGGAGCCTGTATGAGGGTGTGTGTGTGTTTGTGCAACGAGAGAGAGAGAGAGTGAGGGGCAGTACTGAGAGAGGGGTCAAACTCTGGGAGTGGAGATAGAGAGGAAGGGGTTGAGCCTAGAGGGGGAGGGGAGAGATAGTGGCAGGTGGAGTAGTTGGTGCCTGAGAGGGCAAAGTAAAAGGAGACTGGCCAGGGGAGTAAGGAGAGAGGGAGGAAGGGACACACTTTCAGGGAACGTCTAGGGAAATTCTGCTCAAAATATTTCTGCATCTTTAAGTAATAACATTTTTGTGTATTACATTTTAAATTAATTACTTAAAGACTGTCATGTATATTGTGTTATTTTGACCAATATCAAGTATGCAGAATTTTAAGTTTTTGTGCCAAAATTCCCCCAGGAATAAGATATACTGTCCGCGTCTTCAAGCAAGCTGCTGTGATAATTCATTCTCTGGTCAGTAGAGCACTAATTAATGTTCTAATAAACGTTCTAATAAATGTTCTCTGTATGCTATGGGCATAAGCACATGCACACATGCGATGAAACAAGTGCACAAAGGAAAACCTAGCAGGCACAAGAAAAGGGAAATATAACGTTGTTTTAAAGAATACTGAGCACAAGTTTATATACCATATTACACGAAAGAACTTTTTTGAGCACATAGCCTACAAACATTTAGAGGAAACATTGGTTCCAAATCAGGGAAATATTTTCTAATTTCATGGGAATGAAAATATTAAGTTTTCCTGTACTATTTGTTTTTCCCATATACATCCAGAAAAATCATTAATTAACTGGAGTAATACAATGTAGCACACTTGGGCAAAAAAAGTAATTATTTTTAACCAAAATCTGACAAAATATATTAATAATCAAGGTATTAAAGGTAAAAATTAATAGTTTTTAGGGGTTCATAAAAACACAGAACATTGAATCACTAGTGAATACAGCAATAATTCACAGATGCGGGCAATGTAATTTATTGTCTAAGCAAAACATGAGTGGTAAGAAAGTAATCTATGGTGCATGTATGTTAAAAGCAAGTTACTTAAGTCTCAATAACAAGGTTTTCATATCCTTTACACTGATTGACTTTATAACATGTCATTATGGTCACACCTACTAGATGCTATGGATATTACAGGGTGTGATGATTTACAAACCCATATAACATTCAGTGGATCCATACCAGTCAAATGCTGAAAATCACATGGAAACACGATGTTCCAGTCTCACTAATAAAGGTTATTCACATGCAGAAACACAATATGTAGTGGCTCACCACTGCCACCAGGTGTCATAAGCTTATTTTACCAGAAACTCAAGAACTTTCTGAACAAAGCCAAACAGGCTAAGTTGGGTTACAAAGCGATATAGATCCTGTTACACTTCTTTGCTTGTACCATCGATGCTAAGATGTAAAGTTATCCAGCAATGATTTTAAAAGATAAAATGGAAAACTACAATATCCCTCTTTCTCAAAGAGAGCTTTTTTCCAATTTATCAATATCAAATAAATAAACTTACATACATGCCTGCACATCAAAATTATTACAAAATTATAGGGCACAGATAATGGGCAAATAAATTCTCAGTGTCTCCTTTACAATATTATACTGACACATTAAAACTAAATCAAGCCATTTCATTTTTAAAATGAACACCTTCCAAAAAAGAGAAGTAGCCCAAAATCAAAGGGCTAGGTAGGCAGTCCCTTACTTTCAATCAGCTTAGGCCTAATACATTTTTTATCTTTATGGAATAAAGGATAACCTATGGCTTTGAAAGAGTTGAACTGTAAAGTATCTCCCATCTTGACCCTTCTGGCATAGAAATCTCCCCTATGTAGGAGATATGCACTATCAGGCAAGGCTTGAATCAGGCTAAGAAAACTATTACAAAATGTTTTAATAAACAATAAGGAAACAAAACAATATCTTCAAGAGTAAGGCAGAATACAAAGTCGAGCTAAATCTCTGGAGATCACAAAGGAACATGTACTCCACAATCATTAGCATTTTGTCTTTCTGTTATATTACATAAATAGCTTTGAAGTATGTACCTATGAGGAAGATAACAAGGAATCTACTCTTTCTTAAAGGTGTTGCTAACAATTTGAAAAGTTGAATTCAAGTACCCACTAATATATATTCAAGTATGCATTAAAAAAAAACCTAAGCTCATTATGGTAGGGACTCCTTTAGCTATTATTGTACTTGTATGATTTGCACTAAAAATTCACTATTCCCTTATATAGGCTTATCTGTATTTACTTTCTATCGCATTATTATATTACCACCTTGCAAAAAATAGCTAATAATCACAAATATCCAAATAAGGAGTCAGCTGTATTTAAATGATAAGTCACAATGGCATGAACTAATATATTATAAACCAAGGAACTTTTGTTCCTTCCTTTGTAATTTACTGGACTCTGACAGAGAGCTTACTGTCTCTGAGTTTTTCTGTTAGCGCTCAGAAGAAATCACATTCCAGCTGGGAATGAAAAGTCTGAAAAAACAAAACTGTTATAAAAAAAAAAAATAATATTTCAACAAAGTAATTTTATCTCCCAAATGTATAGTGCTATTTAATAATTGTAACAAGTGGAAGCCTACTGTAACCTTATGGTGGGGGAAATCTCCAAACACAGATTCTAAATTCTTATTAGTCATTGTCCAGATGGCATTATTGACCGGGGGGGGGGGGGGGGGGGGGGGGGGGAATTATACAGGCCTGACCAGGCCCTTCTATAATGGTATCAATTCTTCTTTTCGACACAGACTTATTTGCATTTCATTCAGGAAAAAACATTAACGCTCTATTTCTTACTGGTGAGCCACATCCCAGATAGTAAAGGCAGGCTGTAGGCAAGTACTTGTGGTTCCAAAGGTCTATTTACATGAGTAAAGCAAAGCTGCTTACCTGTAACCAGTGATCTCTATGCACAGCAGGTTAATCAGTCATATATGCAAGCGACATCATCCAACAGTGCTGAGGATGGAAGGTTGACTAGCTATAGCTTAAAAAAAAAAAAAAAAAAAAAAAAAAGGCTAGAAGGCTTCTCTGCTCATGTGCAGCCAGCACCTCACAGCCACACACTGAGGCCCCCTCAGTCATATATCAGAACTTATGAAAAAAATTATTTGAACTCCAAGGAGAGGTGGGAAGGTATGTGTGACTGATTAAGCCTGCTTGTCCACTGAGAAAGCAAAGTTGCTTATCTGTAAATTCTGTTTCTGTGAACAGGATAAATCAGTCACATGTGTGAGGACTCCCAAGCTAAGGGTTGTCTTGAAATCCTCTAACCACACTCTCATTAAGACTTCTTTTTAGTACAGACTACCTTAATTTATTATCATTGCATTAGTCAGTAGCTAAATAGTAGTGAGAGGTAGATAAACTAAATGTTACATTCCACTCAAATAATAAACCAGGCCTCTTAATTTAACATGTTTTGTTTACAGTCATTCGTTTTCGCCATCAGAACGGTTTACATTAATCATATTAGGTAAAAATAGTTACAGCAGGTTGTGTGTTAGTTATTACATACTAAAAATATATAGTAAAAAGATACACCTTGCTATCCAATTTGCAATTACACATTTTGGGACTGCTAGATTGTCATAGATGTTGTATAAGATGACGAACTGTGTAACACTTCAAAACATCTTTAGCTCTGTCAATATAGAAAGACAGTGCTCTTTTATAATCTAATACATATGAAGCTAATTCGGCAACATGAGCATGAGGCCTGTGAAAGAAAGTCCGATGGACAATACACCGATTTATGCAAAAATCTGAGAGACTAATTGTGGAAGAAATTTTGGTTGTGCATGCAAGCATGTTCACTTATGTGTTGTACACAAAATTCTGCCATAAGTCATTACTGCCTGAAATTCACCGACTCTTCTGACAGAGCTGACTATAACAAGGAATACTTCTTTCCAGGGTAAATACTTGAGAAGACAAGCATCCCAGATTCAAATGGTCTTATCAGTTGAGTAAGCACCACACAGAGATCCCAGGACAATGTAGGTGGTTTTATGGGAGACTTAAGGTGAAGTAGGCTTTTTATGAAACAAGTTACTAGATGAGAAGGAAAAGAAGAGATGGGAAGGACTGTGCTTTTATTTTGGACACATGCTGTATTCTTACCTTTTCTACCGCAGAGAATTAAGGAATGCTTGATAAATGAGCCATCCCGACCCTAGCATAGCATGTAGGGTTGGGATCAGAATCATATAGCCTTCTAGGCTCTCCTGCTTTGCTCTGTGTCCTTCTGGCCCTACCTGTCCTGCCTTGTAGCCTGCGGGCCTACTAGGGTTACCTTGTCCAGTCTCGTGCTCTATTGGGTTTTCTAGTTTACTATTGCATGCCCTAGTCCTGTCCTTGCCCAGTCCTAGTCCTGCACAATCCAGTGTGTCCCCAAATCCAGGCCCTGCCCTCTCTTCAAATTCTTGTTTGCCTGTCTTTAGTCTCTTGCCCTGGTCCTTTGTTTCAAGTGTTGCCCTTGGTTCCAGTCTGTGCCTTAAGCCCTGCCTGTATCTCACTCCTGACTCTCCTTAATACCAGCCTTACTGTCAGCCTTACTTCAGCTTGCAGCCTATATACAGCTCCTAGTCCATTCCTGCATCACCATGATGTTCGCTAGAAGGAAAGCCTTCTGGTCTGGTCTATAATAGCCTTTATGTATATATATATATATGTGTGTGTGTGTGTTTGGGGAAGCCTGTTTATGTGTGCTTATGCCTGGGTGTTTCTGCTTCTGCCTTCCTGTATGCTCGCCTGTGTATCCGAGTTTCTGCTTGTGCTTGGCTATGTGTGGGAGCCTGGGCTGTCTGTGTCTGCCTGTGTGTCTGTCTCTGCCTGCACATGCGCCTTTTTATGTGTGGGAGCCCGTGTGTGTGTGTGCGCCTTTCCCTGCCTGTGTGTGCGCCTTTCCCTGCCTGTGTGTATGTGTGCCTGTATGTGAGTGCTTGTGTATTTGGGTGTGTGTCAGTCTGCCTGTGCCTACCTATATGTGTGCCTGTGTATGTGTGTGTGAAAGCCTGATAGACAGGGCTTTGCAGATGGAGCAGATTGTCTTTGCACAGTACACCTTCCACTGTTCCGGCTGCCACTTGGTGGCCAAACATAGACATGACAGAGTGATTGACTGACCAACATAACACAAGCCCTGTATATTTCTTCCGGAGGCAGCAGACGAGTAACCAGCATATCAGTTTAGTTTCTGCTGACTGAGCTAATACGTTTATTAGGAGTGCATTTTTACTCCTAAGATAGACATAAAAAAATTGACCCTAGTGTTTCTGAACAAGAACTAAGACAAATTTTGTGAAAGTGGCGGCTTGCTGGTTAGAGCAATAAGCTCCCACTTCTCCTACCGACACTTGTAATGGGGATATCACTATATCTTCCATTGCCTCAAGTACCCATTTAGTGCATTGGCTTACCATACTTGAATACCTATCACTATTGTACAGCACTGTGTACATCCAGTAGTACTACAAACATAAGTATTATTATTGCATTTTAAAGGTTATGTTGAGTTTCCCATAGGAATGGTGCACTGTACCTCGCACTGGTTTCATTTCATTTCAACACAAACTGTTAAGAAAATATACAAAGATTAAATTTGTACTTTGTACCCTGGATAGTATTAGAAGACATCCGCAACCCATGAAGACTAACGTAGGAAGATAAGACAACAAGCAATTACCACCATTACTTCTGGTTTTTTTTAAATTTAATATTTATTGAATTTTATATATTTAATACATCCAGCAGTATTACACTTGAATACAGTATACAGGAATGAATCATTAATTCCTCTGATTAGTACATATATTTTCATTTTCATGCATTATACAGAAAAGAAAATTAAAGAAATTAACCTCCTTCATTCCTATCTATCAAGCCCTCAAATGAGATCCTTTACACCTTTCCAAATAAATGTATACAATACAATAATGCATAAACCAACAAAGCAATTTGACTATAGGATATTTTTACTATTGGGAGATCCAGACTCCTTACACTGAGCACTTTATGTAATCTCTGGAGATGAACTCATTAATGGTTTTCCTTTCTGTACTAGAAAACTTGTTAGATGAATTGGGTGTTGAAATATATATGTCTTTCCATTGAATTTTATTAAGCACTTACAAGGATATTTTAAAATAAAAAACATTCCAAGTTGTACTACCTGGGGCCTTAATAACAAAAATTGTTTTCTATGTTTCTGAGTCTGATGGGATATATCAGGAAATATCTGGACTTTACAGCCCATAAACTCTTTTGTCCTATTCTGGAAATATTTTCTGAAAATCCAATCCTTGTCAGACTCTAACATAAAAGTTACAAGGGGTGTAGCTGGATTTACTAATTCAGACTCTGTTCTTTCCAACAACTCTGAAATATTTACATTCATTTCCTCATGGGCTAGTTTTCATTCTTGCATAGAGGTGGCTCCTACTGCAGCTTCAGAGGTTTTCTTCAATGGAGGAAGAAAATATATTTTCGAAAGAATAGGTAATGTGGTTTCTGGTATGCCTAATATCTCCATTAAATATCTCCTCCAGAGCTGCATTGGTGTTGAAATCTTTGACTTCGGAAAATTTATACAATGAATATTCTTGCATTTAGAGACATTTTTCTACATTTTCAACTTTATAATGTATATTTTGATTTTCTTTTATCATGACACTTTGTATATCATTAACTTTTCTTATTTCATTCTTAACAAAGTTAACATCACAATTTAGCTGTAAATTGTCTTTCTCTGTTTTCATTACTCAACTTTCTACCTCCTTTATCTTCCCAAATAGGTTTGACATTTGTGCCCCCATATTTTTATTTAAAGCATTAATGGCTTCCCATATTAATTCCAAGGTAAAGTTCTGGGGTCTTACCAGTACTTGAAATTGTATCAAAGGAAAACCAGTTGAGTCTCTGAGTGACTTCATTAGTTGCTCCATCGGAGTTTTTTTTACCACCACCAAGTTGGTAATTTGTTCTGTCTGTTCATCCAGATGGGTTACTGGCCTCGAAGGTTGTTCAAACCAATCCTCCTCTCCGGATGGTCCGATTGAAGCCCCCTCCACCTGGAATCTATCAGCTGGATTTGGTGGTGTTGATCTCCCCTCAGAGGAGAGAGTTGATAATAGTAGCTCAGGAACATTGGAGGGCTCTTCTTCTCCCCTCCTTACGTTCAGCGAGCTCTCTACCTCCATATTTATCCTTCGGAGGATATGTGTGTCCATAGGACCCAATATAGGTTTGACCACTGAAGCGTCTGAGGCTTGGCGCTCCTTTTTCGGGAAGAACGAGGCATGAAAATATATATTTAAACTTCTAGGACTCATAATTCCTCCACGTCATTCACTTAGGGATCTCATTTTGGTGGGTAACTGGGAGATATTTATTTAATATTTTAGAAGAAAGTAATACCGAACCAGCTTAATCCCTGCAAAATCCCGGTGAAGCCCGGCTAAGCCCAACTTATCCGAGCACCCCTTGAGCGCGCGCTGCTGATGACCCTTTTTAAATATCTAACTTCCGGATCCGCCTCCGTCCACGCCTCTCGAAGCAGCGTCTATGCTCAGCTGGAATAGAGAGATCAATCGCCGGGGCAGGACGCTTCTCCTCACCCGGGTAGGTTCACTGTTCAAAAGAAATACCTGCTCCCGCTTCTCTCCACATCCCACCATTACTTCTTTAATGAATGGCAACCAATGTAAATTCATTCTTCTGCTGGTACCAAAACGAAGGGAGGATAACTTTAAAACATGCATGTATAGGGGCATGCATGCTCATGCACATGAATTTTACATTGTGCACATAAATACACGTATAAATGTAAAATATTTGTAAATCTACCCAACAACATGCTCATGTATCTAAAAGATACGTGGCATATATCTTCAACAAAGCCACTTAGATAAATCTAAAAAAAAAGCTACTTATCCAACTAAGTAGCGCTGTTTAAGACAATCAGCTAAGTAAGACAGCTGGATAAGTAAAACAAAAGTGCTATTTAGCCGGTTAAATAAGATAGCAGGATAACTAGCATTTGAAGACTTTTACAGCTAATTACTTAGCCAAATAAGTAGTGCTTTTTAAGACTTATCCAGCTAAGTGGCTTTTCCTTGGCACTTGGCTTTTACACATGCAAGTCTGTGAATTTTAAAACATGCACACGTGAAGGAAATTACCATTTTTACCAATTTGACCACCAGCTTTCCCAGTCCATTTCTAGGTCATTGATACCCTCCCGGTTCTTCAGTCAGTCAGTCAGTCAGTCAATATTTGGCAATAAACACTTTTGCTTCTCACACCAGATAATTAGCAGGTGTAAATATATGCAAGTAACAGACTTACACGCATTGCTTTCACAGGTTCTAAAATAACCACTTTTGTGTGTAAATGTTGGCCCAGTTAACACCTCTGGACCATTTTTTTTTTTTTTTTTACATGTGCTGTTTTGCTCACATATGCCCTTTATAAAATAGTTAGTACATGCGCACGGGCTACAAACATGCATATGTGGTCCTTTTTTCACGAAGATCTCTTAAAATTCAGCTTTAAGATTTCATTCTATGTATTACAATGTTTTCTCTATGAAGTTCTCTTTTGCTGTTTTGACTACAGAGTCATATGATTAACTCTTCAGATCTCTGAAGATAGATCTGACTGCCTTGAACACCAAGTTGTAATATGTTTCTTAGTTACTTTTTACCACAAACTATACCAAACTCGTCAGTACTTGAATGAGATTCATGCACAAAGATGCCTTGCCACGATACCTGTCATGATGCATAGTTACATGCTAATGCTTTAATGTAAGGGGAGGAAGAACTCTAAAGGATTATTCTGACAAGAATATTTTTAGTAAACCATAAACACATTTAAAAAAAAAAAAAAAAAAGATATGCAAACCTATAAAAACTGAAACAAGCACTCACGATACTGTTTTCTATATTTAAAAAGCTCAGACTGCTTCATCTAGGAAAAGATAGCAGCTCCACCTCCCCCCTTGGATGAGGCATATTTTCTTTTTATTACCACAAGAATTGACATGTACTTAGATACCAGTATAGTGAGGCATTCCACTGGATGTTAACAGATTTATGTCATTACACCAAAAACATCCTCTAAGATCTGTGAATTAAAGATAGCTTTGGCTGAGAGACATCGACAAGATGAGGACCACTGTCACTCGTGGGCTAGTCAGACCTCAGATATAACAATTCAAGTTTACGTACAGTTAGTAAACTCCTTGCCACCGCTTCTTTGATGATGGAGATAGGTGAGCCATCTGTTAGAAAATCAGAACTGTTTGAATAAAATATGCTTGAGAGAGAAAGAATACAATATGTACAGCTCACCTCAGCGAGGTCAGAGATAGAGCCATATCGATTGCAGGACCAAAGCTCTGGAACTCAGTTCCTACAGCGCTGAGAATTCAAACAGATTTCCTGGCGTTTAGAAAACAATTTAAAAATTGGTTGTTCAAGAAGGCTTTTTAAATGGTTATATCTGGCTATCAAAGGCCAAAAAACAAAAAAAAAAAAAACATATTTGGGAGGATAATATGAAGGCACTTATTTGGTTTTTTTTCCTTATGTTTATATGAATAATATTCTTATGTACTGTTTTATAATTATTTATACTTTTAGAATAAGATTGTATTTTATAGTTCCTTTTCAGTTTTATTCATTTTATACAAGCTAAGGGGTGGATTTATCAAAATGCGGTAAGTACCGCATGTGATAGCAAAAGGGGCGTGTTTTATGCTAATATAGCATTTATCGCAATTTGCACTAATTACCTGTGCGAAGAACTAAGTTAGCGCAAATTGCGATACCATTTTCAGATTCTGCGATAAGTGCCAGACCTGTTGTATTTCCTTCATTCAACCACCAGGGGACCATTGTTAATGGTCCTAGACACAGGAGGGAGAGAGAGAGAGAGAGAGAGAGAGAGAGAGAGAGAGAGAGAGAGAGAGAGAGAGAGCACCTTACCATAGTGCCTCCTCCCTAGACAGGTATTTGTATCCCTATGGTAGGCCCACCTAGTAACTCAAGGTGGGGTTTAGGTAAGAGTGTAGGGGGTTAGAGGCCACTTTGACATTCTATGTGACACCTACGAACAGAACAGTGGTCTCTAGGTTGAGAGAACCTTGCCCAAATCTCATCTTGGAGTGAGTTTCCTCACTCCGAAGGCCAGCAAATCTTCACAAGAGACCACTGTTCTGTTCATAGGTGTCACGTAGAATGTCAAAGTGGCCCCTAACCCCCTACACTCTTACCTAAACCCCACCTCGAGTTACTAGGTGGGCCTGCCATAGCGATACAAATACCTACCTATGGGCCATGTTATTATGGCCAGTCTCTCTCTCTCTCTCTCCCCCCCCCCAGGTTCTAGACCCATCAATTCCCCTGAAATAGGCCTTACGGGAGACATCGCAAATGGCAATGAAACCTTACGGCACGGTCACGGCAGCTATCGCACAGCCTAACGCAATCCAAAGAGGTGTAGTTAAAAATTGGCGTTACGGCTGTGCGATAGCTCTTCGCAGACAGGCTAACCCAGCCCACTCTCCGCCCCTAACTCCTCCTATTTTCTGAATTTGCATCGCACCATACCATATGGTGCAATCGCATGCGTTAAACACGTTTTCGCATGTGATAAGCCCTTAACGCATGCGAAAACGCCTTATCGCATTTTGATAAATGACCCCCTAAATTTGTAAACAGTCATGATTGTTTTCAGAATGATGGTATATAAAAGTTTATAAAATAAATAAATACAATAGGACAAGAAAAGAAAACTAGCAAAAATCTAATTCAGATAGCACTGTTATTGTTGAATTCTGAGGTTAAACTAACTCATGCATTTTTGTGAAATGCCTCTTAAAGCATGTACTTTATCTAATTGCTTGAAAACTTGTAAAAGTCATTAATTTTTCCGAACAGAACTGTATTTGCTAGCCACCTTCAATTTTTAAGTATGAATTATTACCCTGGTGCCAGCTCTTTTTATTACTAAAGGTTAACTAATTCTATGCATTTTATTCCTTTGTATGAAAATTGGCAAACATGCTCCATACTTGCCAATATATATTGATTTAATTGATTTTCCTTCAATATAGTACAACTTCGTTAGTTGTTAAAATCAATTGAAAGTGCTATGAGACAAAAATAAAATAAAAAACATGAATAATTTAATTACCCCACAATGACCAAAATGACATACTATTATACAAGAAAAAAACAGGAACTAAAAGAAATTGTTGTAATATTGGGCAAATGATATGTTCAAACAAGCAACTGACAAAAGTAGAAGTAAGGTAAACATCAAAACGTTCTCTATTGTGACAAAGTGAGATTCCTGCATTAACAGACACATTCTTTTCAGATTCTTTTCTTGTTACTGAGCGTAAGTAGAAATGAATGGTGAAACAGCAGGATAAGCCAAAAATACACAAAGGAGTCTATTCATTCAAGAAATAAACCGTGTAGCACACACTTTTGAAGAGATTACAAAGTACATTCAATGTTCTCTATAGTTATTTAAAATATGTATTGTGCACATATTAAAAAAAAAAAACCATAAGCATGGTATAAAACTTCAAAATCTGGAAACTACAGGCCAGTTAGTCTCACCTCAGTGGTGGGAAAATTAATGGAAACTGTGCTGAAGGAAAGGATAGTGAACTATCTACAATCCAGTGGGTTGCTCAACCCGAGGCAGCACGGATTCACCAGGGGAAGGTTCTGTCAGACAAATCTGCTTGATTTTTTTGATTGGATGACTAGAAAATTTGATCAAGAAAGAGCGTTCGATGTGATCTACTTAGAATTTAGCAAAGCTTTTGATACGGTTTCGCATAGCAGACTTGTGAACAAAATGAGAAGCTTGGGAGTGGACTTCAAGGTAGTGGCATGGATTGCAAACTGATTGACTGACAGGAGACAGCGTGTCGTGCTAAATGGAATTTACTCTGAAGAAAGAACGTGGAGTGCCACAGGGATTGGTATTGGGACCTGTTCTGTTCAATACCTTTGTGAGAATCCTGGAATGCTCTTCTGGAAATGGTGGTGAGGACGAAAACAGTGAAAGAATTCAAAGGGGCATGGGATAAACACTGTGGATCCCCTAAAGGCTAGAGAATGGAAATGAAGAAAAGAGTGCATGGGAGTAAATTGCTGGTGCTTTGATTCTATTGATGCAACTCCGACATTGCTCTCTGCTTCAAGGGCAGGGGGAAAAGGGGAATTGGATTCACATAGTAACCACCGAGGACCCCAACTTCTACGGTCTGGGGAAACAAATAAGCATGGGGATAACTTGCTGATGTGGCTATTACTATCCTTAACCAATAAGCCTAATACTTTTGATGCAACTCCAACATTGCTCTCTGCTTCAACAGCAAGGGGTAAAGGGGATTAAGATTCAGAAAGAAACCGAGGGCCCTGACTTTTACAGTCTGTGAAACCAATAAGCATGGGAGTAACCTGCACGGTGCAGCAGATACTACCATAAGCTTGCTGAGCAGACTGGATGGACCATTTGGTCCTTTTCTGCCATCATTTCTATGTTTCTATGAGACATTGCAGAAGGGATAGAAGGTAAAGTTTGTCTGTTTACAGATGATTCTAAGATCTGCAACAAAGTGGACACAACAAAGAGTAGAGAAAATAAAAAGATGTAAGAAAGCTTGAAGATCAGTGAGGATTTGGCAGCTGGGATTCAATGGCAAAAATTGTTGAATCATGCATGTCGGGTGCAGTAATCCAAAAAAGCTGTATCTGATGGGGGGTGATACATTAAATGTGCATGGACTGGGAGAGGGATCTTAGGGTGACAGTGTCTGGCGATCTGAAGACAGTGAAGCAATGTGACAAGGAGACAGCTAAAGCCAGAAGAATGCTGGAATGAATAGAAAGAGGAAGCATAGAGAGGGGATTAATCAGTAAGCAAAAGGAGGTTGTGATGCCCTTGTACAGGTCCTTAGTGAGGCCTCACCTGGAATATTATGTTCAATACTGGAGCCCATATCTAAGAAAGGATAGAGACAGGATGGAGGCAATTCAAAGAAGGGTGACCAAAATGGTTTGGGATGTGTATCGGAAGACTTATGAGGAGAGGCTGAAGGTTCTGAATATGTACACCCTAGAAGAGAGGAGGTACAGGGGAAGTATGATAAATGATGCACAAACTTTGAACCTTTTCTGTTGGAAAGGAAACAGTAGAACTAGGGGTCACAAAATGAAACTCCAAGGGGGAAGCCTCAGAACAAACATAAGAAAATATTTTTCACAGAGAGGTTGATGAATGCCTGGAATGCCCTTCCGGAAGAGGTGGTGAGGATGAAAACAGTAAACAAATTCAAAAGGGTATGGGATAAAAACTGTGGATCCCTAAAGGCTTGTAATGAAGAAAAGGGTGCATGGGGTTAACCTGCATGGAGCAGCAGTTAGTACCCTTAAAGGGAAGGCATGGGAGAATACTAACCTAAACCAATTAGCCTTGATGCTTATGACATAACTGCAACATCACTCTCCATGTTGACAGTTACTGATACACTAACATTAGGGATAAAGCACAGGACTGCTTCCATGGCCAAGTCCAAAAGAAAAGCACATTCAAGCAGTGAAGTCTGAATTATCAGGAAGGCTGCTCACTATGTAAAAATGTTGCTGGCAGTAATTTGTTATGGGTTAGACAGTTGCTTGATTTTTATTGTAAATATTACTATCCTTAACATAAGGCACGGACCAGCAGTACTATCCTTAACAGGCATATGGGGGTAACCTGCACAGAGCAGCAGTTATTACCAAAAATTCCCTCAAACTACCTTAAGGGACCAGCCACAGAGATCTAGCCACATCTTCCCTAAGGATCAGCCCCTGCAAGGGATTCTGGGCCCAGGAAGGACCCCTTCAGCCTAACATAAGATGGCAGGGCCCAGAAGGGTTAGAAAGGTCTCAGGGAGCAGGCAGAAACCAGGAATATGCTAAGACCTACTATGTGTCATACCCAATGTTTGTGAGATACCTGAACTTCAAGGTGAGCTGCTAAATTGTTTTGCTTTACACTGCTCCATTGTAAATAAGCTACACTTAAAAGAAAAGCCAGAGTCTGCCTCCTTTTCCTCTGGCTGTTCCCAATCTGCTACAGCTCGAATTACCACATTAACCTTAACAGACACATGGGGGGTAATCTGCATGGAGCAGCAGTTACTACCATAAGAAACTTCCTGGGTAGACTGGATGGATCATTTGGTCTTTTTCTGCTGTCAACACTATGTTATGTACTATGTTATTAAACAATAAATGCAAATAAAAACATCCCCCAAAAAAGTAACTGCTCTCAACATGCTAACTCTTGTCTGCTCCTCAAAGTTTGTGCATTAACTGTTTTAGGATTTAGGTGAGAATCCTTCATTTCATAGGTGGATATGGCTCACAACCTAGCTTTCAAAAAATTTGGCAAACACTACTTACGTATCAGGACTGTAGACACGGAACTTTAGTGAAGTGTTCATGTAACTATGCCAAGTCCACATTTATTATTCTAAAGAATTTATCTGTGAGTATTACTTCAACAATAGATGTATATAAGGTTTACAAAGTAAAGTTTACCTTAAGAAATAGACATAAAAAAAGGAACGATAGTTTCCACAGTGACTGTCAAAGAGGTAATGAAAACAAAAATTTGTATCCAAAACAAAGGATTTATTAGCATATTCTGTAACCAAAACAAAATTATTAATAACTTTCAATTATTTAGTGCTTTTCATCTTATCAGGATGCCAAAATGTTTTACAATGTGACACTTCAGAAACATGAATGCGGCAATTTGTGTGGATGGCCTAATGAATTTCTGATGTTTGTATAGTACAACAACTTCCACATAGGAAATGGAAGAAAATATCTATTGTTATAGAATCATTCTAATATTACCCATTACAGCTGAATAAACTGGGATACAGAGAAAAAGATCTGCAAAAAGTTAGAAACAGAGGGAAAACAAACTTGCAAGCCAGGATTCCTTGCAAAAGCTAGACCATATCTTGGACCCATGGCTTTAATTAAAATACAGTACAAAAAAAAGGCAAAAAGATAGGACAAAAATATGATTTATTCCACCACATATAAGTTAGAGTATTTTCCCATGAACAGGATTTAATGAACTGCAATCACAGAACATGTTCATTGAATTTCAGAGATCCTGTTATCATGAAAGAGAGCCAGAAAGAGAAATGTCAAGGAGGAGGAAGATATGGAGGACAGACACAGAAAAAGAGATAGCATGTAAAGGATAAATAGTAAAAGGAGTCAAGAGAAGACAGCCAAGACGAAAGCAGAGCAGAGCGAGAACTTCAGGAAGAGAAAAATTCCTCAGATTGCAAAAGCAGGAAAACATTTTATTTTCCAAGTTAACAGAATATATGCTTTTAAGATTATATTATTATATACGGTATATAAATATACTTAAGTACAATGTATTTTTCTCTCTTTAAATTGATAATTATTGACAAATGCTACTAGTATACAGCTGTTAGCTCTATTTCCTGCCCTGCCTATTTACAACTAAAATGCACCAAATGTCATTTTCAGCATTTTGTTTTTCAGCAGATGATCCACTTGCTGTAATTTTTGCCCTTGTCTTCCAATACAAACTTGGGCTGCATGAGATTCACAGGCTGAAGACCACTTAAGGAACTGCTTAAATTGCTTAAAAGTACTTGTTGCAGATGTCACTTTGAAACTACCACATTACCCACCTCTATCTCATTTTGCTGCTGCGTGGCCTGAACCTCACATGACTTTAGACATTTGAAATAGCTAGAAATAGAAATTACTTCTTTCAAATAGTATGCAAAAAATCTAAAAATTATGATGGTCCAAAGTACAATGATCTGATTCTCCATCATTTATAATTAAATGATGTGTAATGTAAGCTAACTTTTTTTCCTGGATATTCTTAATATGATACCTACATCAAGATGCTTATGAAGAATTTGATTACAAAAAGTTACAAAATTAAAACTGCAAATAAACAGGCCAAAAAGGGGTTATTATTAAGGCAGAAGAAAAATGATGGGAAGACTATTCTAAACCTTGAAAAGCAAGTGAGAAAGGGATTAGGAAAGCAAAGGAAAAAAAAGATTAAAATTCAAATCCTTTCTTGAAGATAACTGAGGATGGGATAAGCATATAATACAGAAAGCGGTCTATTAACTATGAATTTTGAATGAAAAGCTGTAAAACTGATTGGTGGAATAAAAAATGTACATAACTAGAAACGTGTTATGTATATTAATGATTTAAAAGATGTTTGCAGCTTGATCCAACAAACCCGTGAAAAATCTGCAGGTCTGTCAAATTGGGTTCCATAAAATTATTTTTAAGAAAATGATACCTCCCAGCTGCCTACACTACGGGTCGGGGATTTACACGCGTAGGTGGCCTTATGCGAGCCGGGCCTATTTTAAAAGGCCCAGCCACTCGCATGTAAGTCCCAGGGCTTCGAGAAAGGGGTGGGGCGGTCCAGGGATGGGGCAGGGCTAGAGGCCCTCAGCACAGCAGCCATTTGCCGCTGTGCCAGGGGATCGCGTGCCAGCAGGCACAACAGGTAAAACAAAACATTTGGGGGGGGGTCTAGGTTAGGGCTATGGGGGGGTAGGCTAGGGGAAGGGAGATTAGTGTAGGAAGTTCCCTCCCATCTACTCCAAAATTAGAGCAGACTGGGAAGGAACTGTGCAAGGCCACGGGCGTCAGCACGCACAGGATGCACAAGTGTGCACCCCCTGCTCGCTCCGACCACCGATTTTATAACATGAGCGCGCCTCCATCCATGTGTGCGTGCCGGGTAGCACTCGCACATCTTAAAATCTACCCTTATATGTCCCACCTTCTTTCACCTGCCAGCACTCCATGAACCACATGCCATGTGACAATAATTCCTCTGCCTTCTCCCCAGTGCTGAAAATGTGTCATTCCCTTCTGTCTCCCCATGCTCCAGATGCCAACAGCCTTCCCTCATCGTTTTTCTTGTTGGGGGCAAGAGATAATGGTGTGGGAGCAGTGACACGGAAAAGAAACTGTCAGTGACCTAAAGGCAGGAAAAGAGTGGGAAGAAGCAGGGGGGGGGGGAAGAGACTGAATGGTGGGGGAGAGGCAGTGTGTCAATCTGCAAGAATTTTGTCCCCATTTCCCAAACTTAAACCAGGTTAAAATCCACCTGGTTATAAGTAAGAGCAAAACGTCCCAAGTATCCAAATAGGTAATAAAAAGAAATGGAATTTGGGGCCAGAGAGGGAAACGTGTTATGTAAATAGCTGAAGAAACTTTGTGTATGCAGACGAAAATAAAGAGCAGCACTGTAAGATAAATGAGGGTTTGATTTTTTTATGTAACCAATTTAAATTAGTGATTGGTGTGGGACAGCACACTTTGAAGATCCAAGTTCTGGATGAGTTTGAAGACATGGACAGGTAGGACAAGAAGATTAGAAACTAGGAAGATTAGACAGAGATTAGAGGCAAGTCCTTTTTTGACACCTCTAGACAATGAACCCAGAGTTTAGATCGGGGAATTGAAAGAACATTATTTGCAGTCTTGTACTAGTATAAATACCTGTCTTGATGTTAACTATTTCCTTTGGCTTATAAATTGACTCTGTTTTAGCTTATTAATTCATGAGAAGAAAGTTCCTACATCTGTTCACTGAGGTGCCAAGACAGTATAAGATTCTTTTTCCATATTCAGTAGCTTTTCAGAGTTCCTTTTAGCTATAAAAAAAAAAAAAAAGTTAAGACACTAAACTACATTCCAGACCACATATGACTTTTACATTCCTGTATCCTTTCTTCCCCTCCCTAAAACACACTGCTGATAGTTTTATAATGCCATTATGTATCTGAATAGTTTGCAAGTAGTCTCTTTAGATAGTGCGCAATTGATATTTAGCAGTTTTGAAATAAGCGCATTTTCCTGTAGTTTTTTCCATTGAAATGTGCCAAATATCTATTATCAATTTTATTTATTTATCCAACAGTGCAGATATTCCAATATTACTTGACACCAACTATCTTAGCAGAGAAAATATTTATAAGACTTAAAAAAAAAAAGTCTGTGATATATTTAATTATCTTTTAATTTATTTTTCTGGAAAATGCCTTTGCAAGTTTACAGTGGGATGTGCCAGTACTGTAATTCTAATTCTATTATACTAGGACAAGAAAACATAAAACAACCTCTCATTCATGCAGGACAAACAGCTATCCCAAAAGCACAAATTACATCTAATTACAGGGTATAACTCTGTCATCTTTCTTTTTATAACCTAGCCATTTACACACTTTGATTTTTGACTTCCATTTGGGTTTATTAACATCAAAGCTTTGTCATCACTTATCTGTTTCTACAGACTTTTTCACCTGAGGCAATATAGAATAAAAACTTCTTTGCATTCCTTGCTTTTTTTTGATGTAAAAAGATTTAGTCTGCATTGTGCTAATAATGTTTCATGCTTATTAAACTTTTCTATGCTGTTGTAAACTTTATTATTCTTGGCATACCAGTCTCAAATGCTCTATAATTAAACCTACTGTCAGTGCACACAAATGCATTATCACAGATGTAATTATGCAATCTAAAACATAAGAATAATGGAAATTTAATTTTAAAAATTTGTTTAGGATTTTATCTCAGATTAAACAATAATGTATTACTTAAATTATACAAATCTTTTTACATTGTTAGTGAAGTACAACAGAAATAATCATACATCAGTGCAGACAACTATATTTATAAGAAATGTGGGAGACAAGTGGCAGAATACCAGAAATCAATATCACATTGGAGTTCTCATTCCTGATAGGAAAAACAGCAGGCATGATGTTAAGAACAATAACTAATCATTACATAAGAGGATACAATTATCACTTAAATTATCTATCAGTTTAATATATACTATATATACAGTTACAGAAAAACAAAAAGCAGCATAAAGACAAGGAAATAAGAACATGTCTGCTGTAGTTGACAGGAAATATAAAATGAATGACAAAATCTGAGCAACCCCGAGAAACTTTTTAGTATCAAACGGTTTTTTATTGTTATTATACAAGCATCACAACCAATGTAGAACCAAAAGTTGGTCTGGAGAGGTGGTACACTGTCCTCCACACAGACCATGCAATAACACCTGCTCACAGTGATCAACCAACAACACCCCATCCCCCCCCCCCCCAACCCTCCCACCCACCCTCTCTCCCATAAGGGGGAAATGTCCAAAGGCAGAGTCCATGCACGTATAGTCCTGCGAGACGTCCAGAGGCCAAGATGAATCTTCAAAAGGTGGATTCCACTACAACCTCAGCAATCGTTGATAACCAAACTTCGGGACCGGGGAGATAGTGATTGCAAATAAGGGTCCCAAATTAGTAAGAATCGCTTGCGGGAGCGAGGATCCACCCTTGAGCCCAGTTCCTCCATTCGTAACAAGTGATGTAAATGATTGCGCCAAGTCCAAAAGGAGGGGGGACTCGGATCTCGCCAGTACAATAAGATAACCTTCTTCCCCACCAAGCAAGCCTTGTGTATGAAATAACGGGGACCCTGCTTCAAGGAGATGCGGGGGAAATGGCCAAAAAGAAACAGTAGTGGCGTTATAGGCAAATTAACCCCCAGAAGGTCCATTAAATAAGATGCGACCCGTCCCCAGAATTGACGGACCTTAGGACAAGCCCAAAAAGCATGAGAGAGATGCCCAATTGCCCCATGGCATTTACCGCAAATTTCACTCTGGACCAATCCGGAGCGATGAGCTAATTGGGTAGAAATGTAGGCCCTTCGCAGAAACTTATAATGCATCTCTCTGTAATACATATTAATAGTAATGTGATTGATTCGTCCAAAGCTTGCTTTTAATATGGGGATTGTAAGAACAAATATCCCATCCTTATGCCATCGTTCAAGCAATAGTGCATAGGGCTCAATTCTCGTAACCCCTTTTAAACTCTTGTAATACTGGGATAGCGTGGGGGCCCTCTGGACGTTAAATCTCAATACCTTATCTATGGAGGTAAGAACCTCCACCGGGCCGGGGTCCATCGGCAAGGACTGAAAATAATGCTTAAGTTGGAGGTATGGGAAAACATGAGAAACATTCAACCCAAACCTAGAGCGCAGGTCAGAGAATGACAGCAACTGACCATCATCATTTATAACCTGTCCCAGGCGAGTAAGGTCCTGTGTCCGCCAGTAGTGGAACCCCTTGGTTTGGGAGCCCGGGAGAAAGGCACCATTCCCCTGGATAGGCAATAGGGGCACACACAACCGAGGCGTCCGTAGCAGCTTGGTGACCAGCCGCCACGCAGCTCGAATCGGGGTAACAACTGAAGAGTGGAGTATCACGGCAGGGAGTTCCCGGGTGGGAGCTTGAACAACATAAGAAAGAGCAAAGGGCACCACCAATGCCGACTCCGCTGTTATATTAACAAAAGAAGATTGAGGTAACAGCCAATCCCGTAGAATACGGAGATTGCATGCCAAATTATAGAGTCGCAAGTCCGGGACTCCCAAGCCCCCCTCTCCCCAGCGCTCTCGAAGATCCATCAACGAAATGCGCGCCTTACCTCCCCTCCATAAAAAAACCCGTAGGGCTTTGTCAATGGATCGGAGATCCTGACGATTAAGCAAAAGAGGCAAGTTTTGCAAAAGAAATAGCCATTTCGGTAAGAGCACCATCTTGAATAAATTGAGACGGCCACAAAGAGAGAGAGGTAAGGCATGCCATGTGCGGAGTTTATCCAGGGTCACCTGAAGTAAGGGCTTAACATTAGCCACGTAAAGATCCGTAAGAGGGGAAGTAAGGTTCACCCCCAAATAGCGGAGGGGGCCGTCAGCCCATCTTAATGGGAAATCATCCTGCCAGCTCCCTCTAAGGGTAGCCGGAAAGGCCAGTGCCTCAGACTTAGTAGTATTAAGGCGAAGGCCCGCAAACCTGCCAAACTCTGGAAAAAGCTGCATCAATGGTGGTAAAGAGCGCTGGGGTCTAGACAAAAAGAGCATCACATCATCAGCAAATGCAACATATTTAAAAATTTCATGGTGCATACGTATACCCCGTATCAGCCCCAGGTCGAGAATGGACAGTAATAAAGGCTCTAACTGTAGCAGGAAAAGCAAGGGTGACAGGGGGCACCCTTGTCTGGTACCACGGGTTATAGAAAACACCTCTGAGTGAACATTATTGGCTACTATAACAGCAGTGGGGTCATGATATAATAAGCGAAGGGCATCTAGGAACCAGCCATCAAATCCCAACTCCTGTAAAATATAGAAGAGATAGCCCCACTCTACACGGTCAAAGGCTTTGTCCGCATCAAAATTGACCAGAAGATACGGCTCTTCCATCATCTGACTCATTTCCATGGCCGCCAAAATCTTTCGGATTGTAGTTAAAGCATGGCGCCTCCGGACAAAGCCCACCTGGTTTTCCCCGATCAAAGAAGGAAGTACCTCTGCCAATCGGTCTGCTAGAATTTTGGCCAATAGCTTCTGGTCAACATTGAGGAGTGATATAGGCCTGTAGGAGGTCACCGAAGTGGCATCCTTCCCCGGCTTGGCTATAAGGGTAATATGGGCCCGATTCACATGGTGGGGATATTGCCCCTGAGCAACCAGGGTAGTGAACGTCTGAGCCAGGACCGGGCTAACCAGATCCACCAGGCTTCTAAAAAACTCAGCAGTGAACCCATCTGGCCCCGGCGCTTTAAAGCGCTTGGTCTGCTGGATGGCCTTATGAATTTCTTCCTGCTCAAGGGGCAAATTCAGCTTCTCCTTTTGTGCCCTGGTAAGAGCTGGTAAATCCAGCTTTGCACAGAATTGAGCACAGACTTCCGGTTGCCAATCCCCCTTAGTATACAGACGAGAGAAAAACGTCTGAAACTGTGCAAGAATGGCGTTAGCATCCGTATGCAGAACTCCCGTGTCCGAACGGATTGCAGGAATGTGCTTGGAGGAGCGAGACGCCTTCACCAAGTTATGGAGCAACCTGCCCGACTTATTACTATATCGATGCATTCGATATTGATAATAGAGCAGACTCTTCTTTTCTCGTTGGTGAAGTAAAGTATTAATTTTCCCTTGTAATACCCGATGGGCCTCCCTGTCCTCCGGGAGGTTAGTACGAGCTAGACGCCGTTTAAGCTTCTGCAACTGGGCACTTAAAGTAAGGAGACTCGCATCAAGGACTTTCCGTCGACGGGCCACATATGAGATAATATCCCCACGTATCACTGCCTTAGCAGTGTACCAAAAGAGTACAGGGTCGGATTTATGTTCCTCATTAAGAGTCGCATAATCCTGCCACCGGAGCCGTAGATATTCTTGGAAGGGAATATCATCTGCCAAAAAATATGGATACCGCCACTGTCGTGTAGTAGGAGCGGAAGGGGAAACCTGCACATCCAACCATATTGGAGCATGATCGGAGATAAGAATATCGCCAATACAAGCATCATTAACCTTTGTAAAGTATTTATCACTAATAAAGAAATAATCCAAACGCGACCACGTCGCGTGTGCCCGAGACACATGTGTGAAGTCTCTCTCACTCGGGTGTAAGAGCCGCCACGCATCAAGAAGATGTACCGACTGCTCAAGCTGTGTTAAACTGGCGCTGACAGCCCGATCCCTGGGACTACTAGTGGATTTATCTAGATGTAAATCTCGGATCGCATTGAAATCTCCCCCCAGGATAACAAAGTCATCAAGATAGGGCAGCAGCAGGCCCTGCAGGGCTCGTAGGTAGCCTACCGTATCATTGTTTGGAGCATAAGCATTACAAAGTATTATTGTCACATTGAATAATTTTACAACTAAAAGCAGATAGCGCCCCTGTGGATCCTTCAATTCCCGCAGTATGGTGAAAGGTACATGTTTACCAAAAAGTATGGCTACCCCTGCAGATTTAGATGAGGCCGAGGCATAATACACATCCCCCACCCAACCTCTGCGGAGTTTAGAATGTTCTACATCAGTCAGGTGAGTCTCTTGGAGAAATGCCACGTCCACCTGTCGTTTCTTAAGATGATTCAATATTTTTGACCTTTTGATAGGCGAATTTATACCACAGACATTCCAGGATATAAACCTTAGTCCACTAACTGACATGACCAAAAAAGAGGACAAACAGTGCAATGAGTGAACATTGGACATAAACAGGAAGGTTCTCCCAGCTAAAACCTCCCTGAAAGAACAAGCCCCGAGTAAAACAGTAATTGACCTCCCGAACTACGTGCATGGTACCCCCCCCGAACCCAAAATGAATTTCCCCACATCCCCTACCCTGTCTCCCTTCCCCCCCCCTATCCCCTATACCTCCCCACCCCAACATACATACAGTAAAGGAAGTCACCACCATGCATACACACACCCCCCCCCCCCCCCACCCGACGCATTCCAGCCTCATCCACTCCACATATGAAGGGACAGGGACCCTAGGAGGGCCACACATTAATACACTCATAGGCTCAGTATCAAATGGAAAAACTGAGAAACTGTAGGGAAGTCCAAGAGCAGGAGTCGCTGTAACACAGTCCCGGGCTCAGAAAAAAACACGGCCCAGTCCAGCTCCGAGGACCAGTGTGAGGAGAAAAAAAATAGAAGCTCCCAGAAAAAGGAGAGACTCCAAATTCAGCCCGCCAAGGCTCCAAACCGTAACGGCCAGCCACTCCGCTGCTCTCAATCCGGGTCGTCACTGGCGCGAGGGGAGCTCCGATGACCGCTGGAGGCCATGGTACGCACGAACTCCTGGGCCTCCGGGAGCCCAGTGAACCACCGGACCCCCTCACGGGTAACAACCCGCAACCGAGCTGGATATATCAAGGTGGCACGGTAACCTAAATTGATAAGCTGGGTGCAAACCGGGGCCAAAACGCGGCGCTTCGCCGACAGGGCGGTTGAAAAATCTTGAAACACCATTATCTTTTTGCCGTCATACATCAGCGTTTTACCCGCCCTGGTGGCCTGCAAAATTTCCCCTTTATGCACAAAATTGAAAATTTTAGCGATAATGATACGCGGTCTTGGATCCGACTCCTTCCTTTGGCCCAGCCGGTGTGCCCTCTCGACGCGCAGGGGCCCGTGCGCTGTTGTAAGGCCCAATTCCCTGGTGAGCCAGCCCTCCAGAAATGTCACAAGCTCCCGATCAGGGATAGACTCCGGGAGCCCCAAGAAACGCAGGTTTGACCGGCGAGACCGGTTTTCTAGGTCTTCTAATCGGTCTGCCTGCTTTGCCACCACCAGTTTTAAAGCCGTCACCTCAGCCTCCACATTGTGCGCGCCGTCATGCAAATCAGAGACCCGCTGCTCCAGCGCTGAAAAGCGGGCCTCGCAGCCCGCAAACGCCGCGGCTAGCTCAGTAAGCTTAGTGGATATACCCTTCAGCTCCGGACCCAACAGTTCCGAGATCGCGGTCTTAATTTCTGTGATCGCCGCTTTGGTCGATGGGGGCGGGGTGGCCGGCGCCATATTGGATATTACCTCGGAGCCGCGCGGCTTGTCTTTTTCTTTGTCTTTTTGCTTCAAGCGGGCCGCCATGGCGCTCGTCTGGGTTGGCGGAGGATCAGAACCGGTTCCCCAAGGTCCCGTAGTAATTTTAAGCCCAATTAGCCGTGGATGAGGCTGGATGCAGGAGGGTCGGCGCTGCGAGGGAAAAAATCACGGCTTTCCCCTGCACTGCATCACGTGACCTCTCCCCGAGAAACTTTTTAAGTAAAAATGTCATGGATAGTTGGACACTTTACCAAGGCTTTATATATACATATTAATAGAGACTGGAAATCTATTTTGGCATCCATTCCTTTGCATATATTTTTTACACATCTCTGAATTCTTCAGAACAATAAACATCTACTGAAACAATCCAAATATTCTTTGCTCAACTTAAGAGAAAATGCCACGGATGCAGTACCGTCAGATATTTGGTCATTTATGCCACTAAGGAAGTTTAAAGAATTAAGATCGTAAAGGTAAATTTTAAAAGCTGGGCATGCGCCAAAATCGGGAGATATGCACATCCACCCGATTTTAAAAGCCACCCACATGCGCAAACAAGTCCCGTAGCACGAATCTCTCACACAGGACAAAAAGGGGCGGAATATGGGCATGGTGTGGGCGGGTCATGGGCTTTCCAGGATGGGGCCAAGAGATGTGCGCTCAAGTACCTACATGCTTGGGGGCGTGCCCATGTCCAGTGCTGCGCAACTTTAACTTCTGCTATTGAGGAGGTACAAGTCTTAAAACTATTTCCTATGAGGGGTTTAAGGAGTCTGGGATAACTAGAGGGAGTTCAGGCTAAAGAACCAGGGGCGTTTGGATGACCTAGCTCTACACTGGGCAAAATAGTGGACAAACTGGTGAAACTGGTCATGGCGTGGAAGTGCACCTGTTATGAAATTCCCTTAAGTGGCTCAAACCCGATTTACAGTTATGGGCACACACACAAGCTTAAAATTAGGTGCACAAATACGCACGCCTAGGCTATTTTACAACATGTGCGCATATGTTATAAAATTGCTGCATCTCTGGGCATGCGCCAACACACATGCATATAAATGCACCTGCATACCATCCCTGGGTTTAATATAGACCAAAACCTCAGGCAGTATGAAAGGGATATGCAAACTATAATATTATATATACATAGATGAATTAGTTCAACAAACCTGCAAGAATTTTGCGAGTCCCTCAAATTAGTTTAACTAAGCTTTTTTATTGTTTGATGTGGATTCCTGTGAATCCCCATCAAATCTATGCAAATTCACTCCAACTGCCCCCCAGGTTTGCTGGGGAAAATTTGACAATATTCCCCAATGGATCTGGATAAATATTGAAAATTACATCAAACTTAAGCCAATGGAGAAATTACTTACCTGATAATTTTCGTTTTCCTTAGTAAAGACAGATGGACTCAGGACCAGTGGGTTTATGCTCCCCTGCCAGCAGCTGGAGAGGGAGCAAGCTGCATCACAATATATATATAGTCCTGCAATGACCTCAACCTATCAGTATTCTCTTCAAAAGCAACTGTGAACAGACCAGCAAAAAACTTGATTAAAACATGATTAAAAACAGGCACATAACTGTACTCAAACAACAAGAAACTCTAAACTCACATAAGATTCTAGGTACCCCAAGCTAGGGACTGGATGAACACTTACCAGTTAGCCCTTGGGATCCATATCCCTACCAGAGGACTATTGACACATTCATGCAGCAGCCAAGGGCGGGAAGCTGTGTCCATCTGTCTACATTAAGGAAAACAAAATTATCAGGTAAGTAATTTCTCCATTTCCTAGCATGTAGACAGATGGACTCAGGACCAGTAGGATGTACCAAAGCTACTCCCCAACAGAGTGGGAGACTGTCCACGGTCCAGTCAACATAGCATGTGCAAAGGCTGTGTCCTCCCGGGCTTGCACATCCAGACAAAAAAACTTGGAAAAAGTATGTGAGGAGGACCACAACGCAGCTCGGCAGATATCGATAGGAGACAACAATCTAATCCCCGCCTATGACACTGCCTGAGCCCTAGTGGAATGAGCCTGAAACTGCATAGGCAATGGCTTTCCAGTATCTACATATGCGGCCATGACTACCTCCTTAATACAGTGAGCTATGGTAGCCCGCAAAGCCAGAGCGCCTTGTCTACTCTGCCATGTAGAGCAAACAGACAATTCATCTTTCGAAAAGGTTCAAAAGTCTCCAGATACTACATAAGACTCTTAATATCCAAGGAGCACCAGAGGCTATACTCCTCCGCATCCCTGACTTTATCCAGGGATGGTAAGGAAACGGACTGATTCAAATGAAAGTGCAAGACTACCTTGGGCAAGAAGGATGGCATATGCAGCTGAAAAGCCCCCGGAGTCACCCAAAGGAACGGCTCCCAATAAGACAAGGCCTGCAGCTCAGAAATTCGATGCACTGAACATACAATCACCAGGAATACAGTCTTCAAGGTCAACAACTGCAAGAAAAGACTATGCAATGGTCAGAATGTAGGGCCTGCCAAAAAATCCACACCAAGTTACGACTCCACAAGGGAACATTTAACCTCAAGGGAGGCCGAAGATACTTCACTCCCTTCAAGGAAAAAAAAAAGACCACATCAGGATGAGACAACAATGAAACACCATTCACCAGGCCCCTGAAACAGGTGAGAGCCACAATCTGCATCTTCAAGTAATTAAGGGCCAAACCTTTATTCAACTCGTCCTGCAAAAAATCCAGAGTGAGAGGGATATGAACTGAATGAGGAAGAACACTCCGCTCCTCACACCAGGCTTCAAAAACTCTCCAAACCCGCACATAAGCCAAGGAAGTGGAGAACTTGCAAGTGAGAAGTAAGGTGGCAATCACCGCAGAGGAATAACCATGCTTTAACAGGCAAGTCTTCTCAAGGGCCAAACCATAAGACAGAATAGAGTCAGATCCTTGTAAAGAACCGGTCCCTGCTATAACAGATCCATGTGCAGTGGAAGATGAAGAGGGGCCTCCACCAGAAATCATCGCACATCTGATACCACGGACGCCTGGACCAGTCCGGCACCACCAGGAGTACTAGCCCCCTGTGGTCTTCGATCTTGCAAATTATCCTGGCCAGCAAAAACCATGGAGGAAAGGTATAAAGCAATCTGTCTTCTGGCCAAACTTGTATGAGAACGTCTATTCCCAGGGACCACGGATCTCTCCTGCGACTGTAGAATCAAGGAACCTTCGCAGTTTGAGAAGTCGCTAGCAGCTCTAGGAACGGAAGGGTCCCAGCAATCCACAATCAGCTGAAATGCCTCGGCTGACAACACCCACTCTCCTGGGTCCAGACTCTCCCTGCTGAAAAAGTTAATTCTTACGTTGTCTTTTCCTGCAATGTGAGAGGCCAAGATCATCTGTAGATGACCTTCCACCCATTCCATAAACCGTTCTATTTCCTGCGACACTTGTTGGCTCTTGGTTCCTCCCCGGCAATTACTATAGGCTACCCTCGTCGTGTTGTCAGACATCTTGCAAACCGCTTTATCCTGTAGCCTGTGGCTGAACTACAAGCATGCTAGCTGTACTACCCGGGCCTCCAGGTGATTGATGTTCCAGTGGGCCACTTTGGCATTCCAACGCCTTTGAGCCATTAACACTGACAGTGAGTTCCCCAACCCTGGAAACTTGCATCTGTCATGAGTACCAACCAGTTCAGAGAGGAAAGGGAACTCCCTTTCTCAGATGATCCTCCTGCAACCACCATTGGCAAGTGGAGCTGAACCGCATAGTCCTAAGTCTGTGGGGTCCAACGAGAGATAGAGAGCACTAAGAGGATGCATATGCGCCCTTGCCAATGGAACCACTTCCAGGGTAGTTGCCATCACCTATAGGTAGGACCACACCATCGGTCGTATGGTGATCATACACTGACACACTTGAGAAATCAATTTCAGGATCCGAACATCTGGTAGGAAAACTCTGTCCTGTCCCATGTCGAACCGGACCCTAGATATTCCAATGACTGGGATGGCTGAAGATTGCTCTTGGTCAGGTTCACCACCCAACTGAGCTTGTGCAATAATGAGATCATCTTGTGTGTCACCAGGTGGCTCTCTTCCTGAGACTTGGCTCGAATCAGCTAGTCATCCAACTAGAGGTGCACCAGGATCCCTTCTCTTCGCAAGACCACTGTTGCAACCACCATAACCTTTGAAAATATACTGTGAGTGGTGGCTAGACCAAAGGGCAGCACCCACAACTGATAATGCCACACCAACACCGCAAAGCATAGAAAGCTTTAGTGCTCCAATCAGATGGGAATTGAAGGTAAGCCTCTGACAGATCCAGGGAAATCAGAAATTCCCCCAACTGCACCGCCATTATCACAGAGTGCAAGGTTGCCATGTGAAAATGAGTCACCTGCAAATCACGGTCGACCCTCTTGAGATTCAAGATGGGATGAAAGGAGCCCTCCTTCTTGGGCACAACAAAATAAATGGAATAGTGCCCCAAACCTCCTTGAAACGTTGGCACCAGAACCCCAGCCCTTAGCATGAACTCCACTGCCTGTTTCTTCTGTGGAGAGTGGCAAGGGAACACCATGAACATGTTCCAAGGAATACTGCAAAGCTCCAGCACATATCCTTCTCGTATCACCTCCAGGACTCACCAGTCTGATGTGATCTCGACCCCCTTCTGATAAAAGAGAGAGGTCCCATATCTCATGTTCCCGAAGGTGGGTCAGCAAACCTTCATTGGGAGGTATGGGAGGAGTCACAAGCCGAGTCTGCGCCTCGTCTGTTGCCAACGCCTGGATCCTGCCACACGACCTCTCATGATAAAGAGGTGCTGCACCTGTCTCTTATCCTCTGGCAAACAAGGAACTGGAGATTCGCTCCACTTACTGGCCAGGTTCTCCAACTCATTGTCAAACAAGAGCAAGCTGTGAAAAGGCAATTTTGTGAAATTAGCCTTGGAGGTCGCATTAGCCAACCAATTTCTCAACCATAACTGGCATCTGGCTGCCACAATCAAAGAGACCCCTCTGGACAAGGTGTGGACCAAGGTACAGCCTGCATCAGCCAAAAAGGCAGCAGCTGGTACCATAACAGAGTTAGGATTTATGCCAGAGTCAGCAACCTCCTGGGAGAGAAGTAAACAAGAGCGAGCCACCAAGGGACAACATGAAGCGACGCAAGGTCACTGCCACAGTTTCAAACGCCTGCTCAAGGATAGTCTCAATCTTGCTAGCATGAGCATTCTTCAAGGCCTCCCCCCCCCTTTTTTTTTTTATATAGGAACAGTGGTCCCTTTGGAGACTGCACACACGTGTGCTTCTACTTTGGAAAACGGAAGCGCTCTCTCACCACTGAATCCAGAGGGTATAGACCTTCCAAAATCTGACCCCTTTGGAAATAGCCTCTGGGAAACCTCACTCAAACTCAATCAATTCTAGAATGGCTTTACACAAGGAAAATCAAACTAAGATTTCTCCTTGCCTCAGAAACAGAATCTGCCCAGGAACTCCAAGCATCATCAAGGTCTGGGAAAAACAGAGTTGGCAGTTCATCTCTATGAAAGAACCATCACACAGTTCTATACGGCTCCAATCCAGGGGGGAGGGGGGGGGGGGAGAATCCCCATCCTCAAGAGAGGCAGGACTGGTGCCATCCTCCAAGCCAGCTTGAGCCCCATCCAGAGGACCCACTGCTGCTCGAGGGGCACTGCGGTGCTGAAAAAAAAAGTAGAAACATCCAGACCAAGAGGCATCCGAGGACTACTTACAGAGCCACCTTCCCCTGCTGAGGAACATTTAGGGGAGGGCTAAGGTCAGGTGCCCTACCTGAGACGTCTTCAACCAGACCACTTTTGGCTGGGAAGAATCAGGTTTAGCCAAAAACAGAGGAAGACAAGACATTCTGAGCCTCCAAGCAGCACTGGCACAAAGCAGCAGGCACTCCAGGAAAGAGACGCCCGAAAAGAACAGGCAGTGCAAAGATAATGTGCTTAGGCTTCTTAGGTCAGACATGGCTTACAATGCACTGAGCGGCACCCAGAGGCGTGTGCCTAGCTGTTTTTTTGCCTTTTTTTGATACATGCGCCCATAAATTACGCGCTCAATACTTCTGCACATACACCTCGGCGCTCATCCAGGTGACCGAAATGAAAGCACACGTACTCAAGCTCACAGTGCCACTTGAGAGCTGACGGAAGCGTGCAGCCACTAGACAGCGCTTAACATGGGTGCTCAAACTTCAAGACTTTACTGTGCACCCAAAAACTGGGCGCATAACTGGATGCACAGCGAGGCGCATAAGCCAGACTGACAAGCCAGTATAGGGCAGCCTCTGAAAGCATGCAAAAAGCCATTGCGGCTTACCACCCTGCACGCAGCAAAAAGCCCTGGAGCAGGGCCTAGCCTACAGAGGCTGCTCAACCCACCAGGCTGCCCAATTCCCTCAACCTCTCACAGAGTGGGACGAACATCGGAACAGTGCACCGAGCTCAGAGACTGGGCAGGAGAAGGAAACCTTGTACAGTAAAAACTACCGCTAAGTCTCTATGTATCGTCTTTTTTTTTTTTTTGTTTAAACTTACCAGAGCTCAGCCTTACCTGGCTGAGCACAGAGACTGTCTCCAGCTGTGGGGGAGGAGAAGGCAATTGCAGTCACTGCTGCGCTCAGCTTCCTGCACCCATTGCCTTTCAGCCACTCAAGCAGCTAAGTCCATGCTGGCAAAACCAGTTATCAGACCAAGGCACACCTCTGAGGGACCATGGAAATCACCTCAGGAATGTATAACTGGGAAAGGGACCTTTAGGTATCATCGCAGGAGAGCGGGGCTTTCTTTTCCTTAATTTAGATTTCAAATTTCTCCTTCGAAAAAAATCGAAGCAATCCCCATCTGCTGAAGACGGTGAATACTGGCAGGCAGGGGTCACTGCAGGACTATATATACTGTGACATCAGCTTGCTCCATCTCCATCTGCTGGCAGGGGAGCATAAACCCACTGGTCCTGAGTCCATCTGTCTACATGCTAGGAAAACTAAATTCCAACCAGATAAATTTTAAACTTCATTTTTCCCTTAATAGTACTATGGCTAATTTACTTTAAACATATGAAAATTATCATCTAAATAGTCAGAATTAGCCAATTTGTATATATGAAGCACCCTATGAGAGCCAAATTAGTCAGCACTATACATCATGGTTTTATTTCATAAACATGGTTTTTATCGGGTTTGATGTCCATCTGTCCAGCAGTCTTCTTAAAGCTACAGAAAATGTAATTTTGAAAAATAAAATGGTTACAAATCTTGCTATGGGGAGCAGGAAGTAAGGAGTGGGGATGCCATTAAAAAAATGATTAACCATTATTCTTTATGTAAAATATACTATCTACCACAATCAAAAATGTTCCTTTGCACTTCATGACAACTTAGTAGATTCTATTACTAAACAAAGACAGTAGCTTTTAAACTGGCGCATAGGCGCACATATGAGCACATTCATCGGCCTATGCCCAGAGATGCAGCTATTTTATAATATACAAGCATATATGCATGCTTGTTTTAAAATAGCCTGGCCACATGCATGTGCCTATGCACACAAATGCCCCTTCTACCTCGTAACTGGGGATTTTTTTTTTTTTTTTAAGAGACACACACTGACGCCATTACCAGTTTTCCCAGTTCACCCAGATAAGGGATAGGACTTCCAAATCCTCCTAGTTTTATAGTTTACCTTCTCACCTTTTAGCCCCGATCTTTAAAATCCCGCTGACCTGCCTACAATTTTGTTTTACAAATTAGACGTCATCCATAGCAGAAGTAAAATTACGTAGTAGGGGACCCCAGTGCACGCATTTAGGCGCAAATTTCATGTTTGAATCCAGGAATGACCATGCCTTGTCTAGACCATGCCAATTCCCCTCCCCCCCCCTTTTTTTTTTTTAACTTTTCATTTATGCGCACAGTGGTACGTACACGGACATCTGGCCGGCTTTTAAAATCTGCTTGGCATTGACCGGTCCAACATTCACACATTCCCTAATTTCGGCACCGTCAGGCTTTCATCTTAAAATTTGTAGATATTATTTGGTTTTGATGAATCAAGTTTTATAAATGTAGCTTGGCTTCTGTAATAAAAAAAATTCTTGCATTCTTCCTAAAGAAAATGGTCTTAATGATTGTTAATATCACAGTTACTACGCTAACACACCTCACCATTCAGACTTTTAACACATACACTGTTGAGAAAATTACACTTCCCTGATCATGGCAGGTGAATCTGGTTGTTTGGAAGAAGGGAGGGGAGAGCTCAAAATGTTAAAATACTGATTAAAGGTGTGGGGAAGCTCCCCTATGCCTACTGATTCCCTTTCTTTGCAACAGAAACTCACTCAGACTCTGAAGAAAAGCTGTAGTAGGGAGGGTACATTCAGCTACATCCTGGGCCCTTTGTTTAAGTCCCTAAGCATTCTGGAATGGAAGAGGCACTTCCACTATTGGAAAACTAAATTTGGCAGTTGCACGATGACCTGGATTTAGTGTTTTCAATAGACTCGCAGTGCCTTTGCTCCAATGATACGGTAGAGCTCCTGAAAAAAGCTTGGTCCTTCATTTGTTTGGCAGTTATCTATAGCTCAACCCTGCTTATATTTCTTAAAAGGTGAATACAGCAAGTTGTCACATTCATCTTCTAGCCCTCAAATGTCTTTGTGTACAGAAAGTTTTTCTAGTTCTACTACTGCTACTTCAGTTACTAGTTGCAGCACCACACAAGCAACCACCTCCTCCAGGCAAGATGTCATATTTTGGGATAAATGTCTGGCAATCTAACTTTACATTGCTCTGAGATTTCTTTTAATCCTGTATTTTTAAACTCATACCCTAATGCATTATATATTCTTTATTTTTTAAAATAAGCTTTTCAATGGAAAAGTGCACCTAAGACAGTCATTAACAACATTAGCATTGGTATAACATGAAGACACAGTGTTTTTAAGCTAGGAACACTCAAATACAGCTTTCACCTTTGTTATGCTAATAGCATATTATGAAGTAATTACTATTAACATGCACTGAAATCAGATATACAATTTTTTTTTAAATTATGTATGTAACAGTGTAACTCATCCTGAATAAATGTATTAGACACGGCTGGGTATAAGAATTGATAAACAAACATGCTGATCAACATACTGCAGTTCCAATCAGAACGGAACTAAAGCCGGAGTGGCTAACTCCAGTCCTTGAGAACAAAAAATAAATCTGGTTTTCAGGATACCCACAATGAATATGTATGAGATATGTATGAGATATAATTAAATGTACTGTTTTCATAGCATGCAAATATATCTCAGATGTATTTATTCAGAAATCCTGAAAACCAGATCTGTTTCTGGCTCTTGAGGACCAGAACTGGCCACCCCTGAGCTATCCTATGGCTGCAGCCCAATTAAAGCACAGAACTCATCCACCCAAATTAGAGAGAAGACAACATCACTAACATTTTTTTGCTCTTTTCCTTGTCCTCCTCCAGTCAGAGCTGGATTTAAAACTTAGCGGCATGGTTAAATGGTGAGGTGAAAGAGGCTATTTTTATCCAAAAAAAAAAATCCATCCAAAATTGGAAAAAGGATCCATCTGAAGAAAATAGGAAAAAGCATAAGCTTGCCAAGTTAAGTGTAAAATATTGATAAGACAGACGAAGAGAAAATTTGAAATGATGTTGGCTGTAGAGGCAAAAACTCATAATACAAACTTTTAAAATATATCTGAAGCAAGAAACCTGTGAAGGAATCAGTTGGACCGTTAGATGATGGAGGGGTTAAAGGGGCTCTTAGGGATGATAAGGCCATTGCAGGAAGACTAAATTAATTCTTTGCTTCCGTGTTTACTAATGAGGATGTTGGGGAAATACCAGTTTCAGAGATAGTTTCAAGGGTGATTAGTCAGATGAACTGAAGCAAATCACTGTGAACCTGGAAGATTCCTCGGCCTCCCCTCAACGTATACTAAACCGTTACAACTCTTACAAAACGCCGCTGCACGTATTCTTTCATGCTCCAAAAAAAGTGACCACATCACACCTACTCTCATCGAACTTCACTGGCTACCTATACAATCACGCATACTCTACAAAGCACTGTCCCTCATCCATAAAAGCCTTACAAATGATAACCTCCACTGGATCAACCCCCCGCTCCTTCCTCGCACAACCACAAGACCTACTCGTCCTGCCCTCCAAGGAACACTCTGCACCCCTTCAATCAAATCCATCAAACTGACCTCTACTATGAACAGAGCCTTTTCCCTTGCTGGCCCTACCTTATGGAACTCCCTACCCCCTGATTTACGCACCGAGACCTCCACTCCTAAATTTAAAAAAAATTAAAAACATGGTTGTTCCTTCAGGCCTACCCCAAACTCTCTTCCCCCTCCACGTATAATACCTAACAGCCGGTAATCTTTTATATGAACACCAGAAACTCGCTCTCTCTCTCCCCCCCCCCCTCTGTCATCTATACCTCCCCTTTTTATTTTTATTTTCCCACATTCAACCCTTTCTATACCTTGTATTATAGTTTTCTGTATTTTGTATCTTGTAATGCAAGTACTCTAGCATGAGACCCTGTAATTATAATTCCTCGTTTTAACATTTAGTGTTTTCTACTTGTACTGCCCTAAGATACCCAGTTTTATATTGCTCCTCTTATTCACCTATAGATATAGTTTGTTTCCTATTTTGCTATTGTTCTATGTAAGGTCCTTGCCCAAAAGTTCTTAGTTGTATGTAAACCGATACGATGTGCAAACGGCTATCGGTATAGAAGAAATTCGAAATAAATAAAAACAAATAAATAAATAAGATGTAGTAGGCCAGACTGACAAGCTAAAGAGTAGCAAATCACCTGGACCAGATGGTATGCAGCTGAGGGTTCTGAAGGAAATAAAAAATGAAATTTCTGATCTATTAGTTAAAATTTGTAAACTATCATTAAAATCTTCCATTGTACCTGAAGACTGGAGGGTGGCCAATGTAACCCTAATATTTAAAAAGGGCTCCGGAGCGATCTGGGAAACTATAAACCAGTGATCCTGACTTCAGTGCCAGGAAAAATAGTGGAAACTGGTCTAAGGATGAAAATCACAGAGCGTATAGAAAGATATGGTTTAATGGAACATAGTCAACATGGATTTACCCAAGGGAAGTCTTGCCTCGCAAATCTGCTTCATTTTTTTTGAAGGGGTTAATAAACATGTGGATAAAGGTAAACTGATAGATGTAGTGTATCTGGATTTTCAGAAGGCATTTGATAAAGTCCCTCATGAGAGGCTTCTAAGAAAACTAAAAATTCATGGGATAGGAGGCGATGTCCTTTCATGGATTAAACTGGTTAAAAGACAGGAAACAGAGAGTAGGATTAAATGGTCAATTTTCTCTGTGGAAAAGGGTAAACAGTGGAGTGCATTAGGGATCTGTACTTTGACCGCTGCTTTTCATTATATTTATAAATTATCTGGAAAGGAATACGACGACTGAGGTTATCAAATTTGCAGATGATACAAAATTATTCAGAGTAGTTGAATCACAAGAGGATTGTGATACATTGCAGGAGGACCTTGCAAGACTGGAAGATTGGGCATCCAAATGGCAGATGAAATTTAATATGGACAAGTGCAAGGTGTTGCATATAGGGAAAAATAACCCTTGCTGTAGTTACACAATGTTAGGCTCCATATTAGAAGCTACCACCCAGGAAAAAGATCTAGGCATCATAGTGGATAATACTTTGAAATCGTCGGCTCAGTGTGCCGCAGCAGTTCACAAGAGACCACTGTTCTGTTCGTACATCTAACATTGAATGTCAAAGGGGCCCCTAACCCCCTACACTGATACCTAACCCTCACCTCGAGTTACTAGGTGGGCCTACCATAGGGATACAAATACCTCTCTAGGGAGATGACATTATGGCCGGTCTCAGTGTCTCTCTCTTTCTCTCTCCCCCCCCCCTAAAGGCTAGGTGGATGCTCTGGGAGCCTCAATTCATCTAAAATAGGCCTTGCAGGAGACATCGCGCAAGGCAATAAAACCTTATCGCACAGCCTAACGCAATTCAAAAAGGTGTTGTTAAAATCAGCGTTAAGTCTGTGTGATAGCTCTTCGCAGCCAGGCTGACCCAGCCCACTCTCCGCCCCTAACTCCTCCTATTTTCCTTATTTGCATCGCACCATATGATATGGTGCTATTGCATGCGTTAAACACATTTTTGCATGCGGTAAGGGCATATCACATGCGTTAACGGGGCTTTTCGCATGTGTTAAGCCCTTAACGCACTAATGCCCTAGGGGAGCCCCGATGGCTTTCCCCATTCCCTCCTTCAGCTCCCCCACCTTCCCCTCCCTTCCCCTATCTAACCTGCCCCCTAATCCTACCTAAATCCCCCCCACCTTTATTTTATAAGTTGCGCCGGCCAATGGCCGGCACGCGATCCCGGCCACAGCAACAAATGACTGCTGTGCCTGGAGGCTCTGGCCACAACCCCACCCCTGGACCGCCCCACCCCACCCATGCCCCGCCCCTTTTTCAAGCCCTGGGGCATACACGTGTCCAGGGGCTTTACGCGCGCCGCTGGGCCTTTTGAAAATAGGCCCGGTGCGCGTAGGCTTTGAAAATCTGCCCTAAGTGTACATTTTGACTCTGAATTCTGTAGAGAAAATTATTAGTATATCAACAATTTGGTCTCACTAATAATCAGAAAAGGATAGTGGCCTTATGCATTACATGGCTATTCTGTTACAGAAAGCAGATTTAGAAAACAATATTCCTCAGAAATCACCTCAGGAATTCTCGACTGGGGAGGGACCCTTAGGTATCACCGCAGGAGAGCAGGGCTCGTCTTCTTGAGGTGAATTTTCTTTCTTCTTTGTTTTAGAATTGCTAACACTAATCTAGTGTGTGGATGTGTCCCTATCTGCTTTAGGAGACTGAGAAATACTGAAGAGCAGAGCTTCCTGCACGGGTATATGTAGGCTGTCATCAGCTTTGAAATCTGACTCCGTCTCCCATCTGCTATCAGGAGTACACTATACCATTGGTCCTGAGTCCATCTGGTTACACGCTAGGAAAATACTGAATTGTTTGTAAACAGGCATAAAGCCTGTCTTCTACCGATTCAATAATTTTATTCTCTCTCTGGCTTTTGGAATGGAGAAACAAAATTCAAATTCTGGCCATACAAAAATTAAGCATTACGTTATGGTAGAAAACAGGGTACCCTACACTGGACAGTTGTTTCATATATCATTCAATATCAACCAGGACTAGATATATATATTCTTAAAAACTGTGTAATGGAAAGGGATAAAATAATTCTACTATGTGAGCATTTTGGAAACATAGCTGACCAATACAGTCTGCTGATTCATGTGATCTTTGATTTGAAAGAACAAACCAATAATGAACAGGTGATCAATTGACCTTAAAACTGAGAAAAAAAATGTATACTAGCAAGAAGACAACTTCAAGAAGTACATTAATAATGTGAGCTATTGCTAAGTATGCTGTCCCTGTCTTCCAATGCCCAAAGAGTAAGATGACCTTATAACCAGAGCTCTGGGTTTCCTGCAGCAGAATTTTAAATATTCTGAAGTAAGAGTCAGCAAATTCTGTGGCAGATTTATTAAAAATTTGCAGCAATTATGTGGCAACTATGCATCATTTTGCATATATTTGCAATTTAAATGAATTTTTTATTAACACTTTTGTAAAGTTCAATCAATCAATGATGCCAAAATAATAGCATAATACGAGCAATAGAATATGTACGGCTTTTGAAAATACATTAGTCTGCTAGTTTGTAGTTAGCTAAATGTATTTTTTAAACTTTAGTTATATAAATCATTTTTTGACATGTCTGTGTCCATTTAATCAATTTGGTTCTTTATCAGAGGGAAAAAAAGGATTTTAGTGATTGCGGCTGGAGAGAAAGGAGGTAAAGGGATCTGGGAATGGAAAGAAAGGAGAGAGTAGAGGCGGAATATGTAGAAGGAATTGTAGATAGGAGGGCTAGAGAGATAAGGAATGAGGGAAAGGCAAGGGAGAAAAGGATGGGGGATTCAAGGAAGAGGAGAAATAGGAATGGAAGGAGAGGACAGGGGAGAGAAGGGACCAGGAGTAAGATGAAGGAGAAATGATAAAGGATTGGGAAGGTGGTAAGCAAGGGCGTATTGGAGATGGGGTGGAAGATAAGGATGGAAGACTGGGATGAGTAAGAGGAGGAAAGAGGAAGGGATAGAGTAGAAGCGGAAGAAAGCCACAGCACACCCAATTACACTTCCATCCCCTCTTTCCCTTATCCCTCCTTCCAAAACCCCTCTGATCCCTCACTCTCTCTCTTTCACTTACTTCCCCCACCAGATCCCCTGACTTCTCCTGGTTCAGTCCCTCCCCCCACAATTCCCAGTTCATTTCTTCCCTCCCTTTCCTGCTCCTATTCCCAAGTTCATTCTGTTCCTCCCTTCTCCCTCCATCCCCTCCTCAGTTCACTCTGTCCCTCCCTCCCTTTGCAAGCCCCAGTTCACTACCTTTCCATGTCACCATCCCCAGTTCACTCTGTCCCTCCCTCCTTCCCTATCCCCAGTAGGTTCAGTCCTCCCCCCCCCCCCCGTGGCGATTATCAAGTTACTCCCTCTGGGTGCCTCTGGTAGCCCTCATTCACCTGCACGTTTAACAGGAGGAGCAGACGGACAGCCTTGCAGTGCCTCCAGCGCCTCCTTCGTTCCTCCCCTGCCAGGCCCCAGGCAATGCACTTTGAACCACCTAGTTCAAAGCACAACGCTGGGGCCTGGCAGGGGGAGGAGGAGGGGGAGGAGCCGGAGGTGCTGCAAGACTGCTCACCTTCTCTTGTTAACTTAATGAGTGGGTGAGTGATGGTGTCTGGAGAGGGATGCAGAGGGAAAGGTTGTGCCTTTCATACTGCCACCAAGTGGCTCTCTCTTCTGGGGCAGGTAGGCGGGAGGCAGGCAATGCGCCGAGTGCCATCCCACTGCCACCAATGCATTGAGAAGGTTCCTGGTTTCCCCGCAGCAATTTGGCCAAGCTTTTTCAAATCCACAGCAAGGCCCTAATTTTGCGGCCCTTACCGTTGCTGCAGAATCACAGGGGACCAGGGGCCCTTCATATATCCACTGTAAGCTCACAAACGTGGCTTGCAGCTTAAATATTTCAGAAATAAACACACAGACCACCAGGCAGCTCTGAGCTAATAAGCCACCTACTAGTAGCAGAAAAACTGTAAACTTCCATACACATAGCTGGGTCCTGAGCACTGAACTATTAGCACTTATTTATTTATTTAACAGTTTTTCTATACCGATATTAGTAGATACATCATATCGGTTTACATCAAACAAATGATGGAAAGTACATAGAATGGGGCAGGGGATAACAAGTGGCAAGGGGAGCTGCAGACAAGGAGAAAGGCTGTAAGGGAGCCTGAGGGAGAGAGAAGCTGGGAAAGGAACTGGAGAGAAACAAATTAACGTAATTTAAAATAATATGTCTAATACTTACAATATGTTAACAAATTATACATAATAAATACATAATAAATCTCTCCATATACTAGCTATGGGTGTGGGAAACAGCATTTGAGGGTAAGGTATTGGGGCGAGGGCTTAAAGGGGAGGGGATTAGTAGCAGGGAGTGTACTACAAGGGTTTAGTCTGGAAATGCCAGGTGGAAGAGCCATGTTTTTAGCTTTTTTTTTTTAATTTGCAGGGGCAAGGTTCAAGGCGGAGGTTTGTGGGTAGCGCGTGGGGCCAGCAATTGATAGGGTGCGCTCGCTTGTTGAGGTGAGACGGGCATTCTTGAGAGATGGAATGTGCAAGGTGCCTTTAAGGTTTGCTCTGGTTGGGTGGGAGGAGTGAGTAGTATGGAAAGGCTCATTAAGCCAATTGGAATTGTTTTTGTAGATGGATTTATGAATTATAGTGAGCGTTTTGAAAAGGATGTGAGAGGGAATGGGGAGCCAATGAAGGTCTTTGAGGAGGGGGGTTATGTGGTCGAATTTGCGGGCATTCATGATGGTTCTAGTGGTGGCGTTTTGTAGCATTTCGAGGGGTTTGATTGAGGAGAATGGAAGACCTAAGAAGAGGGAATTACAGTAGTCCAGTTTGGACGAGAGGGTATCTTGGATGACTGCATGTGCTTTTGCAGTTGAAATTGTGCTAAATGTTTTTTTTTCTCAGTTGTCCACTTCTTGTCCATTATTCCCTGTTAAGTTGTGCACATGTGCAATGACACACAGGAAAACATAGCACGCACAAGAAAAGGAAAATGGATAACCTGGGTAGCTGCAATCAGCTTGTCACAAGGGGGAGGGGCTGACAGCAGAACACACCCACCAATACTGCACAGTGAAAAGAAACTGTCTCCAAACTGGTGCAAATTGCCCACAGCTTTATAACAAGAAACACATGAACAAATAACAGTAGTGCCACTGCCAAGCGCCCTTCTGGCAGGTAGGCAGGCAATGCACTACCTCATGACCCAAGTCTACCACAGACAAGCGTGGCTTTCCCCTTCCAAGATGTGTTCCTCATGGGTATTCCCGGTCATCCTACCTCACACAAGAAAGGTGACTGCCTGACGGGGACATCCAGTCTGTTGTCGTACCATGGCCGACCAGCACTGATGGCAGACAGCCAACAATGCACCGCGTGATAGCGAACGAACATGTCACACACTGCCTCCTATCAGAAAAAAACCCCACCTGCCTCAGATACCCCTGTCCCAGCTGCAGCATATGAACAATAACATTTAAAATGGAAGGCAACGCTCCAACAGCGAAAAACTGACTAGCCATTGGCGAACAAACAATTCAGGGAGGGTGAGTAGGATGTGGAGAAGGCAGCAACGCAGGAAGCAGGAGCAAAAGGGACAACTGCAGGCTGTGCTCTGGAGGTTAGCTTACCCACTCTGCTGGCTCCGCCCCCCCCCCCCCCCCCCCCAAGCCCACTTCCCAAGCTTTACATCACCCAATGGGCTCAATGGGAGCCCACCGGCCTGTACAAGATCATTCCCCCTCCTTCAGAAGGCGTGCCCCCCCCCCCCTTTGGTATGGCCCACCTCTGTCTCATCCGACCCTGCACTTATCCTGTATCTTTCTGGGCCTCCGCACATGTGCGCGGATCAGACACTGCCACTGAGCAACGTCACCACGCGCCATCACTAAGATGTGCCGCCAATGCAGCACAGACGTGAGCCATGCCAGCGATGCGTGGAGGCTCGGGACCAAAGCCAGTATGGGCCCTGCCCGCATCCCTCCCACCTGCTCCTCGCGCGGCACTGGGTTACTGGTGACATCCATGCACCTGCCCGACGCCGCATCAATGGCATTTCAAAGAAAACTGTGCACAAATTTGTACACTACATTGCACATCAGAACGCTTTTCCCCCCACACACAGCCCACAAAAACATTGCTTTTGTCACCAAAAAATAACCATTCATCTATACTGTTAACTAGATGATGTACAGCAAACTTTGCTGCCACCTGTGATCTTATATACATTTATATTAAACTTATTATGATTATGTACAGCAGAAAATGTCATTTTGAATTACAAAGTACCTAGAGGCTAACACTTACATTTCATTTACTTATTTTCATCATTATCCAAAACAGTATCACCCATGCTTGTTTTCTGGCATTCCATACCAATAGGTCAAAATCAATTAAGAAACCACTAATTAAATCCATTTTTCTTAATCTTGTATCAGCATTTTCAAGGCTTTTCTCTTTTCACTTCTAAAGATCAAACACTAAAGATTAGAAGTTGTAGGACACCATGTTCATCACGTTAATTTGCAATATCCATTTTTCATAGTGATTTCAAAGCCCAGGGAAAAAAACTTCACCAGCAGCCTGGAGGCATACCAGGCAGTAGAAAGTTGCATGCACATTTGAAAATATTTGTTCTACTTTAGGCTTGGCACTGATATAAATGTTATCAGGGTTTGTTTTTTTCAGTTCAGGCATGAATGGACCATGGTAATTAAGATGTGGGATACTAGACGCCACAACTGATCAAAGAAGCTTGCAGAGAGGACCTATATAGAGGGCATGACTAACAGAGAACTTGCACAGATATACATTTTGATAGCAAAGAACTATTACCAACTACTGCAACTTTTTGTTTTGATTAACAAAGCGCAGAATCAAAGCAAACTGCTGTACAATTTTGTATAACATTCCCTTAAAGGTTTATTTTCTGTACTTGGGTGTTCAAAACATTTTTCTTTTAATTTTAGCACTAATTTAAAAATTGCATACTTAAGACTTCATCAACTTGACTACAGTACCATTTAAAAATGTATTATAAACTTGTGCAAAAAGGTTATTCTCAGCCAGGTGTCCTTAACTTTCTTAAAGTAGAGAAAAAATAATCTTAATGAAAATTCAGTATAGTATTCAGGGTGTGTTGAAGTTTGTATTATAAGCATAAAAGAGTATACAGTGCCTTATTAAAATATAAAAATAAGAATTAGATCCCCCTTCTCACTAGCAATTATTCAAAGTAAACAACTTAAAAAATATATACAATACACCACTCAATAGACTCCTTGGCAAATTTGAAACTTACAGAATAAAGATATATACATGCTAGCTTCATTACAGACAATCAGCTGCCAGAAGAACTACAGCAAAACATTTTTCACAATGTACAATGATAAACATTTAAAGATAGTGGGCTAGCTTGGCAGCTCAGTGGCATGCTATAGTTGCCAGGGTTTGATTCTCAAGATGCTACAATGGCAATGTTCGCAGCCCAGGCATGAAGTCTCGGACATCGTACAATGGTTACACCCAGTCTTCAGAGCTAGGTTGGACGCATTCCAGAAAGTGACAGTCCATGATCACTGGCCATTGACTGCTACTGCATCAACTCCACTGGATGGGAAAGAGGTTAAAAACCCTAGATATCTGCAAACAAAGGCTCATGGTGCCATAAGCCCTGAAGAGGCTAATTTCAATTGAGCTGAAAGCAAAATCAAATAAGAGAAAACCAATGAGGCAAAAGTATTTTGGCAATAGAAAACAGCCTTGCAAAGATTTTTTTTTTTTTTTTTTTAATGTCAAAGCAAAAAGGAAAAGCTAAGTAAGGGTAGATTCAAAATAATAAACAAGACAGGAATAGTCTTATTAATATCATCGCACAAGTGTTAGAAAATGTTTGTCTTGTCATTGATAGCTGTGCAGGTGATTGATACATTATTTAGTTGTATTTTTTTTTTTAATTTATGTTTTACAGTTTTCACTAGGGGCTTCTAATCAAAGACAGCACCTTTAAACCACACCTAATTTATAATCCACCAGGTCATTCTCTTTGCAAACACTCCAGGACACTTTTCAGCCAAGAAATGTTTTCATTCATTGAACGGCTCGCTTCAGCGTTTGCATGTCAAGCAGCCTGATGGCCCAGAGGTTGTACACTGCTCTGGAGATCCCACTACTGATCCCCATTCAAATTCCAGATCCAAAAGGAGTTAGGAATGTTGCAGAAAGGACATTTCATACTCTATCATGGTGTAACACATTTTAATACATCCAGAACAATGAAAGACAGCTGACAAAACTGAAGGCAGCTTATCACAGGATACTGTGCAGTATGTCATGTTACCAATAAACGTGTAATGGCAAAAATTCCATGTTCCCCAAATCATATCTATAACTATGATTCCAAAAGAGAATGTATGTGCCAAAAAAAATGTACTGATAGTGAAAAAGCTTTGAAATATCATATAGTGCACTTCATTTCTTCCACGCATCAGAATCCTGGGGGATTGTCATTTGTCTTCTTCCTGGAAAGGAAGAAGATGATATTAAGTTTCTACTGGAGATAAGTGCGCAGTTTGCCCTTGAAACACATTTTGCAAAATAATCATGGAAGTCAAACTTTTTGACTTTAAGGTTCATTTGACTCAGAGTTTTACAAATGGCTAAAGTTGATCATTACAGACTTCTATTCTGGGAGGATAATGGTCTTGAATGTCTGAGTACATGCTGTTATCGTGAGTCGAGCAGTATATGATATTCTTGGATTTTTCATCATCAGTACACTGATTACAATCTCTTTTGGAACTGTTAGCACAGGTGATTTTAGAATCACTGACTTTTTTTTTTCTTCTTCAGATATCCAAGAACTGATCCTGGATATCCGATCTTTTTTCACGATCGCCAACCAATGGGGTAGAAAAATATTTAGGAAACATGGGCGCTAGTTACTTTTTTTTTTTCCTTTTTCGCTCATTTTTACATTTTTTTTCTTACTTTGCTTAATTGGTGCGGCTCTTTCCTTCTACCCTCCCTTTTCTCCCCCTTTTTCTTGTCCCCTTAAGCTTCTCTTCTTTTGTGGGGCCCTACATCCTTGGGACAGCCCCAGAGCAGAAGCAGCAGGCGGAACCAAATTTAGGCACCTAGGATTTTTTTTTTCACTCCTGCCAAACTAACATGTCTTTAATGAGCTACTACTTCACAGCATAAACCTCATTCATAACTAACCACATATAGTTACATAATGATGTTAATCCTGTTTATACTGTTACTAAGTTGTTCTGTAAGAAATAAGATGCCTATGCCTTACTTGATCTAATTGTTTGCTGTACACTGATGTGATATCTCGGATCGAATGTCGGTATATAAAAACAAATAAATAGTTAACCAAGATCTAATTTATGCCAAGGACAATACCATATTTTTCTTTCAACATTTCTACATACACTTAGCACATCTGTGAAATCATGCCTTATTTTGAAAATAAAACTGCATCATGAAACTGAAGCGCTCAAGAAAAGAATAAACCGTTAAAAAGTTTTAAAAATGACTTGAATGCATGAAAATCAATACATAAGAAAAACCACAGCATCTTCAATTATGTAGCAGTTTATGTGATATTGTTAGGTCAGTTTTAGGAGATACTGATGAAATAACCCTCACATAGACTCAAGTATGTTTTCTATATTCTAAAACCATTATGAAAATACATATTAATTGCCCGACAGAAACTGGAAAATTGATGGCAGACTAAAGCGGCCAAACATATGTAGTCTGCCTGTCTTCCACACACATTACAATACTCCAGACCTACTTGATCTCTGTGCCTGTCCCATGCTTTCTTGAAATAGTGCATTACTGCAATTTACCAACAGTTTCTCTTCTATACTGTCCTATTTTCTAATATTACAGAAGTTATCAAAATTGTATTACAATGAGAGTAGATTAACCTATGAGGGATATACTTTAACAGTTTTAAAAAATATATATCATATCTGATACGTAAGTTCCTGTACATTTACTACTATATTTTACGTTGCAAAATCCTAAAACCAAATACATCGAGATCACCTCTGGCAATGAAATAAGTGATTTTCTAATCGTAAAGATATGTCCCTATATACCTAATTGCAGGGTTCTCTGACTTTGCTTATTGACCGTCAGTCAAAATGTCAGTTTATCAATCTCTGATTGATGAAGAAGCAGAATGCCATCAGAAAACGTGAAACTTTCGTTTGTTTTTAATTTAAATGTCAAGCATGTTTTACAAATAATTCCACTGGGTAATGGAAAATTCATGAGACCACACAAGAAAAGTTTTGCTTAGCAGAGAGCCATTTTCCAAAAAGTGACAATGGCATAAGTAAAATGTACTTTGGCATTATCAAGTTAAATGATCAGTACATCAGAGAGAAGTTCAACCACCAAATTCATATGACCCTTATCTCAAACTCCGCTTTGAATTCTACAGCTAATGACATGCTGTTTATCTTATACAGTATATTCAAACAGACCACAAAGACAATTATACATGCCATTTTAAACACAACAAATTTGTCAGATATGTTATCAAACACAAAAACGAAAGGCAGCATCTAGGCCTAGATGATTTAAAAAAAGATATTTTCCTATACTTTGTCAATAGTACTACTTTGTTCATCAGTCTGATCTTATTTGCAGTGACTAGTTACTGTTTTATTTCATACACTGCCATTTTATCAATACTCACTTTATTGTTCTAAGTTTTCACATATAAAATTTTGTTACACCTCTTTCCATAATGTGCTCAAGATGAGACACAAAACAATTATAAAAAAGAAAATCAAAAAAATATTACAAATGATCAATATGAAGACAGGCTAAGCAAGAACGTAAATCAAAGAACATTATCTCCAGAAATATAGCACAGTCTGACGAGAGACTGGACACCACTTGAGTTGATGTTTTCATCAAAACCAGAATTAGAATTACATCACACTTATGAACTACAGCAATACGGTCTTATTAAATGGTATGGGGCTCAGTCTCAGACTCTATATTTTTACCAATATGACAGCTTCCAGAGCTACCATAGGAGGTTTAACAGGTGATTTTTAAAGAATGAAGGCCTAAACTAGTTATCTCTGTGCTTGATTTAAGGATTTGCAATTGTCTTTTGAACAGCATAGTAAGTCCAACTGTGCACAACTCATCACCAGTAAAGCAAGTGTCCATAAAAATAATTAGGCTGTGAAGAAAAATCTGGCAGACTGTCAAGAAAACATTTTCATGAGCTAGCAACCCTAATCACTTTTCTCAAAATGAAAAAAATATTCAATGCATATCAAATGTTTTTATTAGAAATAAAAACAGAATTCAGAAGCTATGCCTAAATTTCTAGGGGGATGGGGGTGTTATGTCCCCACTATGCTATACTACAGGTGCATAAAAAGCAGTACTTGAAGGATGGGAAATCACAGCAGTCCTCAACATGCTCCAGCCAAAGGAAGGTTCTGCTGAAGGCCAAGAACTGCATGATGTGTTTGAGATGCATGTAAGTGAGTTCCAAGAAGCCACTTTGTATAATGTTATTATTTATGTCACAGCCATTTCAGCATGTGTCTATATAGCCCTTGCTGAATATGCAATACATGGTATTCTGTCCTAATATGCAACACCTAACGCACACCTTGAGGCAGATATACTAATCTGCAAAACTTAGCACTGGTTAGAGGGCCATTTCTTTGAAGTTTGCTTCCATTGCAAATGAGCTCCATAGCAAACATCTGTGAGAAACTTTTCTACTGGACATAGCCAAAAAAGATAACTACACCTCATTGTAAAACAGGTGTGCAAAGACGTAGTCTCACAGTTTTTTTTTCTGATTTCTGAATTAATGACAGTGCATTGCAGCAGCTCATTGAACCAGAATTGTAGTAATGGACTACAAGTATAAGCAGACTACAAGCAAACGTTTATTACTTGCATTTTTGCACATAGGCCCAGGTGTGAAAAATTTGCAGCTTAGTACGTCCCCTGACTGCAGACATTTCAATATACTTTTGCAGAAAAAAGCATGCACATATGTATATAAGTCAACCCTTTTTGTGTCAATATACTTACAAGATCCAAAAATACAATTAATTTTCTTTAGAATTTTTTGGCTTGGAGTATTCTATGTATCATAGCGTTTTGATTAATATGCAATAACATTTATTTTAAGAATAAACTAGGTACTATTCTCATTACTATTATGGAAAAACATTGAGTAAATTTGATGCACAGAATAGGCATGTTGTGATTCTTAAGGGTTTTTATGAACAAATTGCTATCAAAAGTCATATTTATGTGGGACACCACAGAGATGCACACACTAGTTGTTTGAAAGATACTTTGTCAAGACTGACAACAAAAGATTAAAATTCTATGCAGAAATAGGGCTTCTAAATTCTGGTCTGAAGACGGTAGCCACCTTCAAGAATCTGAAGACATCTTTGCAAAAGGATATGTTTCTGAATTAACCAGCTAATGGACCTCTTATAAATTAAACAAAAACCTTTAAAGAGTATTTAATTTAGGTCTCCAAGTCTTCTTGCAAATAGCCTATGACGACTGGCAAATCTTCTCTCAAGTGCATAATTTACAGCACCAGAAGACTCATGATTTCAACAAAATGTTGATCACTTTAGCAGAGCAGCTTTTTTTTTTCCTTGAAATCCTCTTTTTACTTTTAACACCATTAAGCGCCTGGCTCAGAATATAGAGTTCCGCACTGGAAAGCAGAGTTGCTTTTCTCTGTAACAGGTGCTCTCCAGGACAGCATGATTGTTAGTCCTCGCTCATAGGTGACATCATCAGATGAAGCCCGATGTGGAAAACATATGTCAAAGTTTCTAGAAACATTAGGAGGGAGGAGTACTTTCAGCTAGCAGTACTTTCTGATGCACTACCAGCCCCCAGTGCAGGGACGGAGGACAATTTGGAGGGACATGCAATAGTGAGAAATCATTTAACGCCCCTGGAGCAGACAATGAAACATGGTACCATGTCAGCCAAGAAGTGACGGACCAGATGCGGTGCCTTTGAAAAAAAGCAGGAAAGTACTGTTATTGTTTTTAAGTGTATTAGGAAAAACAAAAAAGTAGCTCTGAATGCTTATATGAATGGATAGTGATATGGACTGATGATAAAAATGATCCACTGAGGTACATAATTCCTATTTGATACCTGGGCACGGATGTTTATTTATTATTTATTTATTTATTTTTAATTTTTATATACCGAAGTTCTTGTAGGGACTACAAATCACTCCGGTTTACATAAAACAATGAACTGCCCAACGGAGAGCGGAGATTTACATAGAACTGTAGAACATATGGAACAATATAAATAGCTGACAATTTAACATAGTGATAAATAAATATTATAGTTTAACTGGTAATACTAGATGACAATTTAACTAGATGACAATAACTAGATGACAATTTAACATATTGATAAAATAAATATTATAGTTTAACTGGTAATACATAAAAATTAAATTATTTAATATAAGCAGTATAACTATTTAATGTAGAATAAAGGCGTATTAACAGTGCCAAATATATATATATGAAAATGAATTTTTTGAACTCAAAGATAGTTGTTCAGTTGCAGAGTCTTAAAGTTATGTTATGAGGGTCCTTATATGCTATGTGCTAAAAATACTTTCAGGAATAGATACCAATGTTTAAACAACTGTAGGCTATTTGATTGCTGTTTTGATTGGGAAAAGTCTATAAAATATTATTAGCCAGATAAACGAGGGAAAGTCATTTGTTATCCCCTGGGAAAGGGCAACAAGAAATAGATCTGCTTTCTGAGATCTGCCGGGTATTTGTGAACTGGCTTGGCCACTGTCAGAGATAGAGTGCTGGGCTCAATGGACCTTGGTTCTGATGCGGCATGGCATTTATGTTCTTATGAAAGATGGTTGAAAACCTAATCTGTAAAGATAAGGAAAGAAAAGTAGATCTGTGTATTATCCACACAAAGTTGAGAAAATGAATATGAACAGGGGCCTAAGAGCCAGACCTGGGAGTTACCAACAGGAAAGGGAAAGAAGATGGAAAGCAGCCATGAACAAACACCTGAAATGACCTGGAAGAAAGAAAGAACAGTACAAAGAATGAAATTCCCAAAGATTCAAAAGCTAAAAAAAAAAGAAAAAGGAAGTTTGAATGAGCATGCTAAAAACAGTAAAGAAATAAAGAATAAAGACAGTTAAGAATGCCGATGCAAGGTCAAGCCACAGCAAGTAAGGCATCAAGTATTCTTAGTTAATCAAAAGTAAGAATTACTTTCATGGATCATGCTGTTATTTTACAACTACGTAAGAACCTAAAAATAAGACCACACCTGGAGCATGGTGCACAGATTTTTCTCATATCATTAGAAGCACATAGCAGAGATTGAGAAAATACAGCAAAGAGCAACTGAGTTAATCAGGGAACTGCAACATTTACCATTTCAGGTAATACTAGAGCAAACAGGACTGTTTACCATGAAGACTAAAATGATATGATAATTATTTAAAAATACTTAAGAAACCATGTTTCTCAGTCAGGTCCAGATTAAGGTTGAAGATACCCCCAGGCAGTGAGGGAGGGGGGTTATCCTTCCCTCTGCCCTGAGGGAGAGGGAGCGTTGCGGACGATCTCTCCAGCTTAAATCCCCCCTCCCCTCCAAGTTTCAGCATCACTTCTCTCCTTAGGTGCCAGAAGATGAAGTAAAAATCAGTGCAGGGCCTTCGGCACCCCGCTCCTCGCATGGCTTTCCATATTAAAAGGAAGCCCATGAAGAAAGATGGGATGTGCTGCCACAGGATCAGTCAGCACACCAGAGCACTGAGTTTTTAACTTCATCTTCCAGCACCTGTAAGAAAGAAGCAGTGCCACAATGACAGGCACCGATTTAGGCGTGGTAGCAGCAGTGACGCTCCGGGGCTTATATAGAAATTTGGCACCGGAGGCAGTTGCCTATGCCTAAATCCAGGCCTGACACCAGTTAGATAATGTGTCTATACTTGAAAATATGGGCAATTGTGCAGATGTGGCACCAGTGGGACTCTATTTCCCTAGCTTTTGAACCACTAGATGTCACTGGTAATTTCACAGTCCTGCAATCCATAACTGATAGTCACATTTGGAACATCACACCCTCGGGGAATACACAAATTCAAGTTGTGCCACAGAAGTCGTTCCCAGCCCATGAATGCAATATTGCTGTTCTGCTTTCAGTAACTCTCGAGTTGCTGTGACCGGTAACCTCAGGGTTTTCATGTTTCCAGTACCCTCGGGGTTCCTGCCTTCAGCCTACACCATTCTCAGTCTCTGAGGGTTCAGTATCATGATCGCCTACATAACAGCTGTGGAACCCTAAATCTTCCTCAGTTCCAGTGTCTGGTCTGGCCTGTCTCTGGTAACCATATCTGTGCTTCTATTTCCAGACACACCAGTATTCCTGTCTTCAATAACTTATGTTCCTGCCTCTGGAAATGCCAGCGTCTTCAGCGTTTGCCTTCAGTCTGCTTGATACTGTGGAAATCTGCCTGCTGTGTGATTTGACTAATGGCCTGCTTTCATTGGTTCTGCTCTTCTGGGTAACAATGGTGGGGAAACTGATAGCACACTTTGAGGCTGAAAAAATGGAACTGCTTTTACTGTTAGTGTGATCAGGAATGAAAAAGTCTTATTAATGGGAATCTGTACACATAAAAGGATAAGTTCATAAACACGTTGATGAAGCAGGAAAATGTGTATGCACAACAAAAAAAAGGTCTAAATTCCAATAAATTGGAACAAGAACACTGGTTTAAATACAGATCAAGCTGGTAATAAATATCATCATCTGGGAAGTATTTCATGATCGATGTGAAGAGCTATTGTCATCTGTCCAGTTCCTAGTAAGATAGCTAACCACATCAATGATATAATGAAGAGTGTTCCTGGGAGTCCCTTGTTAAATGATTTTATGGAACCAGAATATCTCAGAGAGAAGCAGAGCTGGGGAGAGTCTCTTGACAAAAAAATTAATAGCATAACTATACATTCATAATTGATTATCTCATCTGCTCATCATCCACTAATAAGTCTTTAATAATTATCCTGATTCATTTCCCATTATCTTTGTTCTATGCTTTAGGATGCTAAATAAATGGAAATAAATAGGCAATAAGCATGATGCTGAAGTAGACTTCAAGCCTATCTTCTTAATATACTTCCATACACAAATTATATTATTCAGCTTTGATTATTGTAACCCTTAGTTGGGATGTGTTAAGTCCCAAGGGCATACAATCTAAGTTATATCTTCAGAGCTACTCCAGCTAACCATCCACTCCCATGTTGACTCTTAATATCTGGGGGAAATCCTTTTTGAGGGGGGGGGGGGGGAGGCTCTCACTTATGGCCCAGACACTGAAAGAAGGTCACCAGTGTGTGAGCTGCACTTTAAGTGCTTCTCATGAGGTGAGAGGCTGTAGCAATAATTAGACAGGTCTAGGACTGGGTGTTAAAATAAAGTTTGCTGATTATTAAAGTTATTAAAGGCCATTTGTCCAAATTGATGAGTAAGGTCCAAAGAAACAAACCAGAAACCGATCCAATATTGCAAGTAGCGACCAAACGAAGAGGATCAGTAAACACCAAGTGAACTTTATTGAGAACAAATGCCCGACTCAGGCCGAGTTTCACTCAAATCTGAGCTGCTTCAGGGGCTAATATAAAAACAGACAATAAATATAACCAAATGAACCATCTATAACAGATTCAACAAATGTAAACAAATATAGACATATATACACTGAATGAATCTATCCAAGAGAAAAATATTGCCCTTATCAGTAGTCTTGCCTTCTCTTCCCACCAATTGTCATCCACCTTTGGCATAAGGTCCAAAGGAAAATGTTGCTGCTGATCTTGACCAGTGGGTGTTTGGAGAAGAAGCTGCTTGAAGGGAGGGATTGGTAAAGCAGTATAAGATTAGTAGGGCTCTCAGAAAGTATAGAGGATTAAACCTTGAAGATTTTCTGGAAAAATGGCTACCAGAAACCTTGGGAATGCCAGAATTGCTGGCTGTCTTAAATTGAAAGAGCACACAGATTAGGCAGCAAGCATGAAGGTGATCTACGACCTAGAACTGTGATAGCCAAGATCTTGAATTGGGTGCACAAACAATAAATAATGCAAACGTATCACAAAAATTGAGAATTGAAATACCAGGAAACAGATTCGTCTCTTTAAAGATTATTCAATGAAAGTGTCCCAGCGCCATAAAGAATTGAATCCCCTATGCGCAGCTCTTGTGAAGAAACAAATTAAATTTTTGTTGCAATTCCCCACCCAACTGCAGATGTGGCACTCTGGCAAGGCGCATGTATTTGACGATTTGATGTCGGAAAAAGCCTTTGTAGATAAACTGCCTTAGTAGGGAGAATAGATCTGGGTTCCTACAATAAGTATTGCACTATAAAGTTGATGATTTGTTAGTGTGCACATTTTTTATGTAAATAAAGTTGCTTCAATATGACTAGTCAACCTTTATGCTCACATCTGGGAGAAAAAGTTGCATCAATGCGGTAAGACAGAATATGTTTGCAGATCAAAATCTCAATTTGATAAAATAATACCAGAATGAGAGAGTCAGATATGCTGCCACTATGTTGCCTTGTCCAACTTAAGCGAGCTTGAAGCTTGAACTAACATGCGGAACGAGACTGTCCTGACAAACCATGGAGCGAAGATCAAAAGTCTTTGCTCAAATGATCTGGAAAACATTACTCGTGGAGCCGTACCAGAGATGGCCTGGGCTAATACCAGTAAAATAATTGCATTTTCCAGACGGGTTGCACCAGAGTCAACCTAGAGAGCACAAAGAACTTCTCCAGCATGTTTGTAAAAGGCCCAAGGTGCTCCAGAATGGACTTAAATATCAATTTTAAAATAATTTTCAAGAGTACAAAACATAGTCAGGAATGCTTCTTTCTATTTGATATTTCCAATGGTTTAGCAGATTACAAAGGGTCAAGATTTGGGACAGGTATGGCAGTATGGGAGAGAACAGGAGGAGAGGTCACTCTTCTTTTTTCTTTTATTAAGTGACATTCATTTTGGGGGATGGTGTCTGTACACATGGAAAATGCACCTCATGCGTAGGAGGGGTCAGATAAATTAGGGCATACGGGGCAAAGTCTTTTTGATGGGGCAGAAGGTGTTTCAAATGAACCAAGTTCCCTTAGGGTAAGCTATCTAGGGATGGTGACCTAAAAAATGAGGAGAAAGAGTTCACCTTTTTAACATATGCAATATAAAATAAAATGGGCGATTCTACTCATTTAATCTCTCTGCATGTAAAGCAGGCTAAGTATTCTCATCAAAACAGCGAAATATTACAGGAACTAAAAAGAAAGAGCAGATATGGCATGTATCAGAAGACCCATTTAATGGCTTCGGAGAGTAAAAAACTAAAAAGGGACTGGGTTGGGACCTGTCATTATTCTCTGGCAAAGGCTAAGAAAGCCGGAGTAGCCATTCTTTTTCACAAGCATATGAATTTTTAGGTTGACAACGAAATCTTGGACCCTGAAGGCAGGTTTATAATACTAGCAGGGAATTAAAGGGCAGAGAGTTTACCATATGCAATCTATATGGCCAAAATAAATATGATCATGGGGTTTGTTTTTTTTTGAGAGACTAGTACGATAATTTTGAATATGAAGGGTTGACTTCTATTAGCAGGAGATTTTAACTGTATGCATGATCCTCTGTTGGACAGATTACCTTGCCAGGGGCAGCTGGTAGGGTCACGGATAAGAAGGGAATTACATACATGTGTGTCAGTTGCAGGTATTAGATTTTTCGAGAGTCTTAAACTCAGATTTGAAAGACTTTACTCATCCATCTAGAGCACACACCTCCCTTTCCAGAATTAATTACATATTAGGTTCACAGGAGATATTCCCCCAAATAACTGCGGCAAAGATAGGTACTGCCAGTACATCAAACAACACACCCATCTGGATCGATATTAAATTGTTGGACAGGGAGGATGGTAAGCCTCTTTGGAAATTCCCGACTTATCTTAGAAAGGTCAAAGAATTCCAGGCATTCCTTCAGAATAAATGGAAGGAATTTGCCTTGCAAAATGCCCCACGTTAATACTCCTGGGTTATTCTGGGAAACAAGCAAAGCAGTGTGCTCAGGGGAGAGATAATCTCTTTCTTGAAGGGGAGGAACATTCAATTGAATAAAATGATTCTTCAATTGTAGGCACAGATAAAATAAGTCACTCATCCAAAGCTACCAAATCCAAGTTCCATAATGTCCTAGGGAGTTTGAATGCATGCTTACATCAAAGAGTTCAAAGAATGTTTAAATACTCAGAACATAAGAACATAAGAAATTGCCATGCTGGGTCAGACCAAGGGTCCATCAAGCCCAGCATCCTGTTTCCAACAGAGGCCAAACCAGGCCACAAGAACCTGGCAATTACCCAAACACCAAGAAGATCCCATGCTACTGATGCAATTAATAGCAGTGGCTATTCCCTAAGTAAACTTGATTAATAGCCGTTAATTGACTTCTCCTCCAGGAACTTATCCAAACCTTTTTTGAACCCAGCTACACTAACTGATGAACCCTTGGTCTGACCTAGCATGGCAATTTCTTATGTTCTTTGATCCTATCACTGGAAATTCCTACTGACCTGAGACAAGCTAAAGGCATATTTATTAAATATATGATCAATGGAAATAAAGAGAAAATCTTTCTGATTATGGTCCTCATATTTAAGAGAAAATGGAACACATGTGAGTGATAACTACAAAGAATATGATGACATAATGGAATTGTAACATCAGTGAAAAGCTGTAAGAACAACTGGCAAGCAGAAAGGGCAGCAAATGTAAATGTTATCAAAGGCACAACTTCAGGTCACATATCTCACCCTTAAAAAGCTGAAATGAATACCACATCTAAAAAGTTGTAAAACAAATGTAAGCCATAAGTAATTTCTAAAGCCTATAACATTGTAACACTAAGGGTCCCATACCTACTATACTATGTTCTATTTTGAGCTTTCAATATGACAAACATCTGTGTCACTACTGCAAATTATGATGTTTGTAATATATTTTAAATCCCAGTTATTAGTTTAAATGACTTGGTGGATATCTCATGCATGCAATATGCCCATAACACATTGAAATACAAAATTAAGCAAGAGGTAATTAGAGATATCCTGCACTGGATAAACAATTTCAAGATGTCTAGAAAAGAAAAGATCAGAACTGACTTTTTTAAAATTTATTTATAGCTACTGTTTTTCCACTTTATGGAATAAAATTAAGACAACATTGAAATTTCACTTTCCTGTTTCTATTTTCTGGAAAAGATTTTAAATGAATGCAAAACAATGAAAGAAAATTAATGAACACATGGATAAAACAGAAAACTTTACTGAAGGATAGTGAACTATCAGGAATCCAATAGGTTGCAGGATATGAGGCAGTTTGATTTTGCCAGAGGGAAAATCATATCAAACAAATCTGATAATTCGTTTTAACTAGAACACTAACTGAACACATTGAACTACATGCTCCAAAAAGGAACCTTCGCTCAATGAATAAGGCCTCCTTAAAATTCCTCACACAAAAATCATGCATCTAGTATCAACCCGAGAGAGAACTATATCCATCGCCAGCCCATCTCTATGGAACTCCTTACCCCTCAATATAAGAACTCAATTTGACACCAAAATATTCAAAAAAAGACTTAAAAACCTGGCTTTTTACTAGAGCCTTCTCAGATGATCTTAACCACCAATACCAACAGACTCCCAACCAGACAACTCCAAACAAAACTGAGACACCACCCTATCAACCCATGAAGGATCAATAAAACCACGAACGCTACAATAGACATCTAAGAACATTTTCCTATATAAAAGTAACCCCTCTATTACCTCCCTAATGTTATCCAACTTTGTCTTTGAAATTCTTTGTTAAAACTCTAATGTTACTCTCCTAATGTTTCTTGTCCTGTAAACCATTTTGCTGGCAAAACCAAATATACGGTATACAAAACATGTTAAAATAAAAAACATGTTAAAATAAACTAGATGACTAGAGAATTAAATAAAGGGCATTTGCTGAACTCGGTTTACATGGATTTTACCAAAGCTTCTGGGGGTAAGCCTCAAGGTGATGAACTAGTTTTGAAACTGGTTGAGTGATAGATAAAGTGCTGGTAAATAAAGTTCATGGTGACCAGTACAGTGCCCTAATGATCTGTCCTATGGCTGATTCTGCTCAATATCTTTGTTAGTGATCTTGCAAAGGAATTAGAAGGAAAGGTTTGTCCTTTTAGAGATGAAACTAAGATCTGCAACACAAAGGACACATTTGGGGGAGATCTAGGAAAGGTCAAGGAGTGGCCAAGTGGTAACAATTAAGATTCAATGTAAAAAAGTGCAGTCATGTATTTCTCCTAGAGAAAATCTGGGAATTTATCAGTTTATTGCAACAAGAACAAAAATATTTACCCAGAAAAATGATGCATCATTTTCCCACTGATCTCTCCCATTATTGTTCTTGTAATAAAATACTAATACAATTTCCAGAAAATAAAAGTCTCTACCCTTGGTTAAATCCAAGTTTCAATGAGCATGGGAAGGCTGCATTCCTTTAGACAATACCCTGGCGAAGAAAGAGGAAGCTCTGCTCCTGAGGCAAGCAGGGCCGGCACCACCAAGTGACATCATTAGTGCGCCTAACCAAGGCACACCGACAGGATCACAGACTGCTGTGGAAGCCGACACAGCCCCCAACAGACAGGAGAAGATCCCCAGCACGGCGCCAGGTTACTCGCAGGCTCTAGCCCATTCAAACCAGGCCCGTACATTAACGCAGGCAGCCACAATTATAATACCTACCAAATCCAACTCCACCCCTCAACACATGCACATAGCAAGTGAAATCAGGACACAATTAAGATGAATACAAGAACTATAAATTGGAAATGCAGGCCTCAGCTTTATTATCAAGAACACATTAACAATTAAAAACCTAGTCCCAAGCCATGGCAATGAATATCTGGACTACGCCCACCAGTTTGCTACTCGCCATGAATAAACCAAGCAAGGTAGCTGTCTTTGCTCCGGCCCCACCATCTTGCTTCAGAGCAAGGGGGCCTCCCCTCCAGGGTGTACTCATGCCTCACCATTTTGTTGTAAAGACATCATCTTGTCTGCCATGGGCAGACCTGGTACCTTGGCAAAAGACCCCAGCGCCACATATAAAAACTTGCCACTGGCTCAGGAACTCACCATAGGCATGAGGTAGGGATATCCTTGCCTCATGTCCCTCACAACCAATCATCTGCAGCCAATACCTGCAACCCCAAATAGGTCCTCCAGAGCCTCCTGTAATGCATTATTGAAAATGTCATAACCAATATCTTACAAAATGTACCTTATCCAGCCTGTGCATGCCTTCACATCTCATGCTGGACCATCCGTGCTTTATCTAACTCCCTCCCAGCTTTTGAGCCCACTTGCCGATAAGAAAGAACACCTCCATCTTCCTATTTGCTGTATCATGTCCATCCTTAAGTCTGCTTGCACTGCGCTAGTGGCCGCTCCAATCCAAAAGGAGTGGGGAGTAAAGTAGATGACATCCATTCCCAATTTCATTGCTGCCAGTCATAGAATGGCAGAGAACCAATATTTAGTGAGAGGCACCCAATCAGTGTGAGTTAGCAAATGTACCCCTCCAGCAGGCCTGATAGCCAAGTAGGATTTCATATTCTTCAAAAGGCAAGAAACCTGGGAATCAATGCTTTTCAATGACAGGACAGTCCAGGCTGCCTGGACCCAGGAATCAGGCCATGGGGCTACATACCATGCACATTGACAGAAGACTCTGAATACCCACCCTCCTGAAGTGTCTGAGGATATGTCCAGGTCCTGGCTGGATAGTGGGGACTTTTGTCACATCAACACGTCATTGTAGTTGTCCAAGAAGGATACCCATATGGAGATGTCCCACATTGGCCTTCATATCCTGATAAAATGATGTGGTCGACTGTCGCCCACTGTTGCTAAAGTTGCTAAAGCTGCGAATGGGGGAGGGGCGATGCACGGGTTACGTGGCAGCAACTAGTCTCAAGCCCAGCAAAAAACACATACACACACATATACAAATATGTATATATATGGGAATCCCAATGCCACCATGATATCCAGACTTCACAGCCTTCACAGTGTGTATATATATATATATATATATATATATATATATATATATATATATATATATATATATATATATATACATACATATACACACACACACACACATATATACATATATATATATATTTGTTCTGCCTGATGATACGTATGCCCCCTGAGGAAGCCTATCTGGGCAAATCTTAAGTCCTTTGTCCGGGTTTCTTTGTTCAGGGCTTTCACATTCAACGAGTGTTTTCAGCTTCTATCAACATTTGAATCACTCTATGGCTGTATACAAGTCTATTGGAGTATAAAGGACATTTCTACAGTATTTTCACAGCATTTTAATTTAATACTCTCAATCATTTTCTGTATGATATTTTTGTATTGTGTCACTACTTTGAGTTTTTTTTGTATTTCTGTATAATTTCATGTTTATTAATTTTTCAAAAAATGTTTTCACTAAAAATCCTCAGTGTTCTATATTATATATACATTTGTTGGCATAACTATTTGGCTGCCTGTGTAATTACAGTTTCACTATATATACAATCCTTGGAAAAATAGCTTTCTATATTTAATCCATTATCAATATGTGGGTATGCCTTAAGCAAGGTGTGTCTGTGTACACACACACTCTTTCTACCCACATATTGATAATGGATTAAATATAGAAAACTATTTTTCCAAGGATTGCATATATGCAGGTAAAAAATGTAATTCCTTTCTTTTTTTTTTTATACAAACTATTTGCTACCACTTGGACAATATTGACATCCAGAAACATCAATTGATCATGTTTAGAAAGTTAATGTGATGTCAGATATAAACTTTTATTTTGTTTAGGATAAAAAATATTACTTGTCAGTTTATATCAAAGTATGACGTGAAAGAGAACTTTCTATTGACTCCACTAGAGAATATCTGCTTGTAATGAGTATTTATCTATAAAAGCATACATGGCTTTTATTGAAATTAAAATAATGATCAGAACTGCAATCTATGAATATCTGACAATTATAAACCTATGTTACCCAGATACCCCATACATGATGCCTTCATTCATTGTTACCTCACAATGAGAAAGCTAAAACATCTCATTTAAAATAATACTTCCAATTTAATATGCTCAATTGTTCATTTTTATTGTTGATGAAAACATGAGATTCATTTATCTTTTAATACAGAGAGACAAAGTTCTACCTTTTTGAACTGTGATGTGTTTCAAACATGGCAAATTGGATGAATATGCATCTTGGCTGTTAAATGTACTCGCTTAGGTCATGACAGGCAGTTAAAAGTACACAATGCAATAATCTTATTATATGGATGAATTTTCAACAACATTCGTCAAGTCTGGGAGCAAAATATTAGAGAAAAGAAGCAGGGGAGAGAGAGAGAATGAGTAATTGGTGTTTGGAAGGAAGATAAACTAAAAAGGTATTTTAACAGATACTGTTGAGGTAACAAGGGTAGCAAAAGAGATGCTGGTGTTCCATATTCAGTGTCTGTTATTGTACAAAAATTTGAACATAGTGCAAGAATTATAAAGAGCTTCATTCCATTTCACACTAATGAGAGAAATATTTTATGAATTAGGCCCCCAAGTCACAAAACAGCACGAGCTCTTCCTCTTACTTAGTCTTTAGTGCTCCTTGTGTTTCATCCAAGCTACCCTATCACTTCTCTTAAAATATGAGCTGTGTAATAATTTTTCACTCTCTCATTCGTTTTTTTTTGTTTTTTTTTATTGTTACAATAATATAGCTAAAGATCACAGTTTTTAGTTTTCAAAACAAACATTATAATGCAAGCACTTGTAAGTGGTGTTTGTCTCATTCATACCTGCACCTCATATCTGGCACTTTAACGCAGCTTAAAGGTTTTCTGTTGCATGATGTCCTAATTTTGTTCTAGATTTTCACTTTACAAACTCTCCTTGCCTGACCTTATCCAGTCATTTGGCTTCCTATCACCTCTAAGTTGTTGTCCTCAGTATTCATTGTGAGTGGTGGAGGGTCAGAGGCTCAGGAACAAAGCATGATGCAACTTGCATAACAGGCAGGGAATGAGTGATTTGGGTTGCTGCCACAAGAGGTGCTTTCAGGCTCAGAGAATACTTGCCTTTTCTCCAACTGATTACAGGCACTGATAGAAATGCTGACCACAGCCAAGAAAGGTGGATCCAGCCTCTCTAACCCAATTTGCAATCCCAAGTCAAGGTGAACAATTTAGGATTACTTTCCAAAGTCATGATAAAGTTTAATGTTGCAATATAAAGCAAGATGAAGCGAGCCAGAAAAATGTGAATTTAAACAACAGTGATTTAAAGCAACTATTATATGAAAGTATATCAGGAAGACTGAAGAATCAGAAGTCTGTAATCTTTGTTTTCTGTTTCAATCTGGAATAATGTCTCACTTAGGCAAAGTCCAGAAAATTCCGAAAATTTTGAAAGTGAAGAATTTAGGGTTCAGCAATTTTCTCAAGGCAATTAAAATAGTGGGGTTCAAAAGCGGGTTGGACAAGTTCCCGAAGGAAAAGTCCATAAACAGTTATTAGCCAGGTAGACTTGGGAAAGCCAGCGCTTATTCCAGGGAGCAAGATACAAGAAATAGATCAACTAATGCGAGATCTGTTAGGTCGTTGTGATCCAGACTGCCACTGTCAGAGACAGAATGCTGGGCTCGACAGACCTTGGTCTGACCCAGCATGGCACAAATGTTCCTACATTAACTGTTGAACTGATTTACTTTTGTTTTTTGCAAAGGTGTTACAAATTCCAATTGAAACTCTCCTCCTATTTTGAAAATGTTATATACACATGAAAAAAGATGGAGAAAAATAGGAAATGACAAGAAAACAATGATCAAGAAGCAGAAAAAGTATAAAATATTGTTCTGAGAAAAAAAATAGTTCACCTCAAAAGGAACACACAACTCTATTAGTCTTGTTTGTTTACAAAAACTGGATACTAAAAATGGATTTATTTTTATTGTATTTAGCGTCAAGAGATCTCATTTCTCAGAGTAAAAAATAAAATATATTGGGACATGATCATAGAAACTGGAGAAGATTGCTACAATTCTGGATATCTTTATTACTTGTTGGTACAGAATTTGGGTTAAAATATTCCTGTATATGCAATATTAAACAAAACCAAAATACCTACAGTTTCTATGACCCTAACGACCTAGGTAGCTCACTTCTTGATATTTCATTAAATAATACATATTCAGTCAAGAAAAAAAAAATACAGGTATTATCTGTATTTGGTCTTAAAACCACCAGAGAGGTAACCATGTTAGTCAATAGTAGCAAAAATGGCATAGGGCCTGGTAGCATTTTATAGACTAGCAGATGTACGGAGGCATAAACCTTCGAGGAAAAGAATCCACTTTGCCTGGTACACTTTATATTTAGTCTACTGATATGTCTGTTTCTCTCTTTTTGTGTCACAGGTGTTTTGTACCTGTAATCTTGTCAGACCAATGAGCATTATATATTGATTTATCTCCCCTAAGCCTGTATTACTATATACTCAAGGGATTCTTTTTTTTTTTTAAGTGATCTTTGCTCCAGAGAAAATGATAACTGGATAAGGACCCAAGACTGTTCTAGTCTGCCTATGTCTGATGCAATACCACATATCTAATGCCGGTATATAAAAATGTTTAATTAAATAGATTAATAAATATCTAGTAGCGGCTGGCTCAGAGGCCCTTTTTGCAAAGGTTGCATTGACACTTCCTGAATGACGCACTGATCCACGGATGCCTCTTACTGCACCATAGACTCCATGATATGGTTCCTAGGCTTATGCGTCAAAGTGTTGCACTTAAATACAGTATGCAGCCCTTAGTGAGTCAACTATGCAAGCTCTGTGCAGAGGACATGGACAGGGCCCTGCATGGTACCAGGTCCAGGAAAAGAAAATGACTCAGCACCATGAGAATCTTTTGTCCTATGAAAAGAGACGGACATAGGGTCATTGCCTATCTCCTGCCCCAGTGACAAAAAGGGGCCCGCTCCAGTGGAGCCATGTACTGCCAGTGCCAAATCTTCTCTTAGGCACTGAGGAGCCCTCAAATCGCTTGGGCACTCTTTTCTGTGCTTCACCCAGAGGCAAATCCAGGAACTGGCACCACAGGTTGGAGGGGCAGGGAGAAGCTTTTCCATGCTTATGGAATCGAGAGGAGGAATCCCACCTGGCATCCTTTCAGGAGTCTGATGCCTCGCTCCCAGATAAAAACTACTCCTCAGCTGAGCCTTGCATCAAAGCTTAGGGCTCTTACCCTTCCTTAGGGCTTCCATCTTCCAGGTGCAGTGCTGCTACACCCTGGAGGAAATCCAACCACGGCTGTAACAGTTGGAGAGTTGCGATCCAGGCCCAAGCAGCAGTAGTGTGTTCCCGTGATTGACATCCAACACACACAGATAAAGACCTTGAAGCCATCGATCGTTAGTATCTCAGTCTTGGATTTTGTTTTTTTGTTTTGTTTTTTTAATAAAACTTTAAAAGTTCTGTTTGGGGGATGCCAAGGCAGCAGCAAAAACATTAACAATGAGGCACTGCAGAGAGCATAAAACCCCAAAATTTTGAAAAAATGTTAGAGACCAGGACATATCATGTAGTAGTTCGGATGAAGAAAGACTGAGGGGCTCATGAGGCAGCATGTATGCACATGGGAACTCCCACATATGCTCAGTGAAATCTTTACTGAGCTCCGACAGCTGGGTCCGTGTCAGCACAATATAACATCACCCATATGTAATGACTAATTTATACCTGCTTGTTGATGGAGAAATCAATCCAAACACAGATAAAAGGGTTGAAAAATGGACTATTTTATTTTTTGATCAGAATTACCTGTCATTTCTTTTCTGTGCCATAATTACTTTGGATTGGCTCACATTTGGCACATACACCAAGCCAGATTCCTCGGCTTGGCTCCAATTTGCCTCACCATTCAAAGATCCTGGCTTTCCCATCTCTACATTTCTATAACAATAAATGGATTTTTCTCTCTTCAAGCAAACACATAAGGTATAAATGAATCACAAGAAAGTCAGTCTGAAAATATTTCCATTACTCTATTTCGAGAGCCAACAGTACCTTAATGGCTCTCAGTACTGAATAACAATCTCGCCAAATCTGGTAGGAGGAAATCATCTCAGAACTGACATTGAAGTTACAAAACGTGTGTGCAGTGGCTGCCACAACAACGTATAACATCCACCACTTGTTCGCCTGACTTCTTAGCATCCTATCTGGTCAAACAATACCATGGTTGAGCTTCTCCATGTGAAAACTATGCAATGAGGAGTGGGTTTGGTCCTCTACAATGATCATAAATTCTTCCTTCATTGGAGATCCCATAGCAAACCAACCAGGTTTTGAACTTCTGCAACACATATAGGTGCATCTAAATTGCTTCCATACTGACCAAGGGACGTGCACAGCCTACAAGAAAAGAAGGAGCTATTATTATGACCCTCATTGTCATAACAATGCCATAACAACAACTATCCTCTCAACAAGTCTGGAGGCACTTAGTACCACATCTGACTCTGCTGTTGGCTGGCTTAACCAAGTAAGAAAAAAGGCTGTAAATAGCATAAAGTGATGCTGTAAACTGTGCACAATGTACTTTAGGATAAGCTTTCATTTGAAATCTCAAGTATAAATTTTTGACCAGCATAAAAAGATTTGACAAATTTCACAATTTTTAAACATTCAGAATGCTGATGGTTGATATTTTGAGTTCACACCAGTTCACCAATGTGGACACCCTAAATTAAGACACATTTGTAAGTGCTTTAGTTCTACCAGTAACCAAGCGTTTAACTCCTCTTACTTGCCACTCTTGTAAGTTTTCCTTTTCATTTCCTTCTCTTTTATATTTTGCTTTGCGGTAATATAAAATTAAAAGCCTTAACACATTTTCTTAGCTGTATAAACTCTTTAATTACAAGCTTTGAAAGCTTCCTTTATATGTTTACTCTGTTCTATTTTTATCTTTTGTGGTTCACTAGTTTGTTTTTGCCACATCAATAATGTTCTATATTTATGCAATATTTTCAAAGAACTTGAGTCCCTTGCATAGTAACATCATTGTAGATGTGCCATTTTATTCCAAAAAACCTTAAGTGTAAAATCTGTTCAGAGATCCTACAAAAAATAAGAGTTTGATGCACTCAAATTTAGGACTTGCAAAAATTTCCAGCAAAATGAAAATAATCACATCCTATGTTTACAAAGTGTCTCAGAGGTCATGTGTATTTCAGGAAAACTAAATAAACCCTTTTTATGCAGATTTTAGATAGGATGACACTTAAAATTATATAATACATTATTAGCTTCATTAAAATATACATCCTAATACAAGTCTCTGTTTATTCATGGCTTGCTCTACCTTAAGTGCTGAGAGCGAGCCCCAGTTATGCAAATTAATGGTCTGTCTTAAGTCATCCCTACCCTCAGACTTTGACCTAGACACCAGCTATACTGATGCCTCTAGGCACCAGCCCAGATTGACAAGGAACACCCAGCTGGAAACCTAACAGCCTGTGAAAGTCAGTTTTGGGGATTTTTATATTAAATCTCAATCCTGTGAAGGCAGACTGTGAGCTTTGTATTAGCTAAAGAATTACAGATTCTCTAGTAATTATTATTTGAGATTTGTTACATTGTTGTAAGCATGCAGAAACTTTTGTGTAGAAGTTTGTGTGTAGGAGATGCAACTGAATGTGTGTGACAGACTGAGGGGAAATAAAGATGTGACTATAAAGAAAATCAGAACAGGATATGAAAGATGCTGTGTATGTGTCTATAATTACGTAGCAATTAAGGATTGCCAAAGCTGTTTTTAAGAGGCAATTGCCATGAACACGGCCTGGAAACATGACACTAGCCCTTCAAAAGCAGCTTTTGTATGGGAAACTTTAGGGAGCCTTTCAAAATATAGATCGTATGTTTGATTTTGTTTTTATTTGGATTGGTAAAAGGTCTATTTAAGTTAGCTCACCTATTTCTTTTACCTAAATGTAAAAAAAACTACCATAGATATGAATGGTAGCTGTACAGCTGGAACAGTGCCTTGACTTGGCATGTGTTACCCTTGAACAGAAATGTTATATTAGAGACAGCTGGCCATATTAATTAATCAAATCATTAAATTAAGATTGAGAGGAGTATCCCAAGATTTGTTGACATGTGTGGTTTTGGTTTTATCCTTTGCCTTTACATATTTAGAGCTACAACATGCATACAAATATTTTTTATATCGTCTCGATTACAAATTATGGGGGATTTTTGGTTTGGGTTTTTTATTGTTTTTTTACTAAATTCTTTAAGTATTTGATTCTACTAAAATTCTTTTTGGCCTCTGGAAAGGGAATATTGAAAAAAATATTAAGCCAAGCAGATGTTTGGCCAAAATATAAACATTCGTTATGGCCTACAAAAATAAACTTCTATCCAGAGCATGCAGGTTGAGGAGGATCCACTATGGATGCTCCATTCACCCTCTCAAAGCTGCCCATCAACATGCCCACAAGTACAGATTCAGACAAATGCATGCGATTTCACCTCTGAGAGCCCTCCAATCTAAATATATTATTTAGAGGGTTAACCAAACATCATTCCTCAATTTAATACGAAAAGTTACATAAAGAGGCTGAATTAATACACTTGAAAGTCAAAACTCTGAAATAAAAATGTTCAACATGGTAGGGAGGTTTTCCTATTCCCAAGTTAGAGAATTCTTATGAGGTCAAGAATTCTTCATTTGCATGGCAATTTATTTTTTTTTAACAGGAGGTTTAACCATCCAAGTTTAAGCAGGGACCAAACAGTTTCATATGTCCCTAGTGGGGTAAACTAGCAAACATTAATGTTCCCTCTCCCCATAACATTCAGATTTTTCATCCCAATCATGGGGCCAAGAAAAATCTGTTTTCAGTTCATGACTCAGACTTTCCATTGATCTCTGGCAATTGGTCTTTAATATATAAAAAGACTACAGAGTTTTGTTTTGGGTTTTTTTTGGTTAGCCAAAACTAAGTGACTGCCATTTTACTGAACACCACAATTAGTTTCAGTGACTAAGACAAATGTTTGTTTTTCCAAAACTCCAATCATTCACACAATTATAAAACAAATACTGCAAATCAATAACCCCAAAACACCAGGCGCCAAATAAACTACAATGCTAACTACCCAGCACCTCTACATATGCAAATATCCTTTTAAGGCAAATATCCATTTTAGGGGAGGAGGAATAGCCTAGTGGTTAGAGGAGTGGGTTACCTACAGTACCTGAATGTAAACCGATGTGATATCTCAGATCGAATGTCGGTATATAAAAATAATAAATAAATACTGTTTATCACCACTGCTGGAGGGACTGCTCAGTGAATAAAGGATGACATGGAACAAGTACTTTGTTTAATTTAAAAAGAGTTTCTGCCATTGAAAAGATCGCAAACATCACATTCAGGAACTTAAAAAGCTATGCTGGATGAGTCTCAAAAGGAAAAATTTTAGATGCCACATTAATAACCCAATTCCTCCATCATGTGTTAATATAAATTGGCTGAAAGGAGGGGTGGGTGTAGGACGTTTGGGTATTCAAGAAACTGAAATCAATCTTTTTTTCAGCTTTGTTACAATATGGGGTAGATTTTATAAATTTACGCGCGCGTGCATACTTTTGTTCGTGCACCAGGCGCGAACAAAAGAAGGCTGGATTTTATAGTAGCCGCGCGTATCTTATAAAATCTGGGGTCGGCGCGCGCAAGGGGGTGCACATTTGTGCAATCTGCGCACGCTGAGTCCGGCGCGCGCTGCCTGTTCCCTCCGCCTCCCCTCACCTTCCCCTCCCTTCCCCTACCTAACCCAACCCCCCCGGCCTTATCTAAACCCCCCCCACCTTTGTTGGCAGATTTACGCCTGCCGAAAGCAGGCGTAAATCTGCGCGCGCCAGCGCGCTGCTGGTGCACCATCACCCGACCAGGGGGCTGGTCCGGAGGCCTCGACCACGCCCCCGGGCCGGCACCATGCCCCTGGTCCCGCCCCGAACTGCCCCCTGACATGCCCCCTCCCGCCCCTTTTACGAAGCCCCGGGACTTACGCGTGTCCCGGGGCTACGCGCGCGCCGGCGGCCTATGCAAAATAGGCGCGCCGGCGCGCGAGTGCCCTGCGCGCCTAAATCCGGCCGGATTTATGCGCGCAGGGCTTTTAAAATCCGGCCCTATATCTAGAATGCAATATATCTAACGATTTTTGTGAACACTGAAAAACTGTCGAGACTGCAAAAATTCAAACTTACTAGGGCTGTACATGAAAAATATATTTTGCATCATATCACTTGGGTTTTATGTCATTCATGTCTGTTTCCTTTGAAAGCAATGAGTAAGCAATGAACATGCTATTTTTGCCTATAAAATTATAAGGGGGGAAGGGAAAATAACAGAAAGGAGGGGCACTGGATTAGGAAGCAGAGGAACATTTTATGCTCTTTTCTGTCCACTCCAACCTTACCCCATCCTCTCTTGTTCTCTGCATAGGACGGGAAAGAAGATGGGGGGTAGGGGGTGGGGAGAGGAGCGGAGCTGGATTAGGGAGCAGAGGAGTTGTTCTGATCAGTCTGCTCTAACCTCTCTTCATAGGTCTGCTTCCTCTGCTCCAGTCCTACCCCCACCCCCTCCCTCCTATTTTCTATAGATTGGCTGGGAGGTGAAGGGATTTATTAAGAAGCAGAGCAGCTGTTCTCTGCTAAGTGAAACTTGAGGAATTAGCCAATACAGATTGTGCAGAAGCCCTGTGTGCCTATGCCTAGGGGCATCCTTGCTCCTTCCCATAGTAGATTCTGCTAAAGCAAAAAAAAAAATATATCAGGAATTAATAGTGAATCAGCTCTGTAATAGAATGATACATCATCATTACTTTTTGGCAAACAATACAAAACCACACAGGGAAAAAATACAAAATAATATAATATATATGATTGATGTTTCCCTGTCATTTAAAAATGACAGCACTTCCGTAATACTTACTTTTAGAAAAACTTTTTATTAAATAAACAAGATATAAACATTGATCTGGCACATGTTTTTTCCATATGAACCCCAAGAGCCACTTATAATTTGACTGCTGGATACACATATTCCAGAAAAACCACAACCCATCATCTCCTCTGAACAAATGCTTACGTGAATAACTGTAAGAAACACCATAATAGATACCTCCCACTTTGGGTCAGAAAGCTTAAATCCCTTTCTGTAAAATAACATTGGATACATACATTCCTAAGCTCATCACACATAATTGAGAATTTCACTATGATTGTAGATATAGATATGGATCCCAAACAGTCACAAAGTCTCATCTGCATCAAGCTGTGTAACATATTCCACCACTGCCAAAAGGAAGGAGAGTACTGATTTTACATCAAGATATCTCATTTCCCCACAAAAAAGGCTTTGAGCATGCATCGTTGCCCTGTTTCGCCTTGCCCTTAATCCCAATCATCAAATAATGATTCCATTCTGGATGGCAAAAGTCCCAAAAGATCACTTTAAAAAAAACCAAACTTTTCCTCCAGTAGCGCTGAACCACAACAGAAACCAGAAGGAATGTGCCAACATTCCCCTATTTACTATGCATTTTAAACAATTACTGAAGTTGATCAATTTAGCCTTGAAAGCTCTAGCCTGGGAAAAACAAGCCCTCTACAAAAACTTATATTAAACCTCTCTCATTATCATATTGTAAGCCAAGGTTGGAGCCCCAATAAATACAAGGCAGAACTACTTAGACATTACCACTACATTAGAGTCTTTTCCCCACTTGCATACAAAATTATAAGAAATAGCTGGAGCAAAAGCTGCCAGAGAAGTCTGCAACAGAGAAATGGACATTCACACTCTCTTCTATCTTTAAAAGATCTTCATCTGATTAAAGAGCAACCTAGTAAGCCCCTCCTTGTAGAGTCCCTGCATATAGTGTCTATGTTGAACATAAGAGAAAAATCCCTATCAGCTAAGCCAAAGGCAATCCTAAACTCTGGAAAAGGATATAAGGTACCATCCTCTTTCATCAACTGTGCCACTCAGATTAACCCCTTCCGAGCCCATATGGAGAAGGCTCCAATCTGAGTTCCAGGGAGAAAATCCAAGTTACCTGTGATAGGGAGAAGAGGAGATAAAGCAAAGCTATATCCAAATATATATGTAAGAAACTCCCAAACCAGCTGCAAAAGACAGACTAACATACTAGAATGAATGGTTTTTGGCAACTTATTAGTATCAGCATGTAATACATATAAGGGATGTACTGAATCAACACAGTCAGAAGAGGTATATAGCCCTTTTCCAACAAGACTAGGCAAACAAGCTTGATTGTACGTCTTTAAATCAAATAGTCCACACCCCCCACCCCCCCCCGGTCTTTGCATAGCAAAAATAAAGCCAAATCTCGGTCTTGCCCACTTTCACAACCAATCCAACATTTAGCATCTTTCAGTGTAAGCCACACTGGAAGAAGCTGAAGTACATAAAGCCATTAAGGAAATAAAATCATTTTAAAAGACTGACCCCATCCTGCTAAAGACAAAAGAAATGCCTGCCATCAAGTTAAATGTTGCTTAGTACAATCAGAGTATGAGATATTAGAAATTTAGATACATTTTGGGTCCTCTGGTATAATACTCCTAAATAGGTGATGATTCCTACCTTCCATCTCAGTGGGAATCCTTCCCAAGTATCTTGAACACCAAAGAGGCATTGTTTCCGATTTCTCATACTTCAATTTAAACCCTGATAAAGAATCATAAACTTGAAAAATGTTTAGTAGATGGGAAAGGGAGCTTTTGAGATTCATAACCTCCTAGTTGACAGTCCTCAATTGACACATTCGTCATAATTTTGCGCAGCAAAGGCTCTATGGATAACAAAAGTGGAGAAAGAGGGTAACCCTCTCATGCCCCTTTCTAAACAAAATTATTTTGAAAGCTCTCCATTTATCATTACCATAGCTCTGGGGTTAGAACAAAACAAAGAAATAGTATCAAGAAAGGCCCCCTGTAAACCAAATCTGTGTAGCATTTGAAACCCTGACAAACACCTTTCTCAGCGTTAAAACTGATGAACAGAGAGGGCATCGTGAAGCCTGAGAGAGCTACATTGCTGCCAGTTAGGTTCCTAATATTAGTAACAGGGTATTGATTTGTCACAAATCCCACTTAACATGGCAAAGTCAAGTCAGGTCGTGCTATTGCCAATCTGTGAGCCATAATTTTGGCCAGAAACTTAATATCAATGTTTAATAGTGATATGGAATGATAAGATGCAGGCAAGAAGAATCTTTACCTTTCTTGGGAAGCCCAGTAATCATGGCTCTATTCAGGAGCCTCCTGATTTCAGTGCAGTATAAAAAGAGGCGATGCTAATGACTAGAATTTTATAATACTCCACACTGAGACCATTGGATCTGGAAGACAAAGATGTTTGCATCATATCAAAAACAAATTTCCTGTCTTAGAGGTTCATTCAGCTTCTGCAACTGCTTAGGCGAAATCCTTGGTATATTTAAATGTGACAAGTCAGGAGCATCTAAAGTATACAGATGTTCACAGAAATCAGAAACATTTTCCAAAATGCCCTTATTGGTGTTCACTGGTCTACCTCTCCTCATCCGTATAGTAGCTATAATTTTCAAACTGAACCAAATTTATTTTTTAGAAGGAAAGCCAATAGTTTACTAATTTTGTTACCAAACATATAATTTGTATTTATAGTGAAGCATATTTCTTTGTATCACAGTATTGAGCACTACTTGGGTAGCCAAGTACCTCTCTTTATAGGCTGCAGTATCCTGCCATAGCCGTATTTTCTAAAAAAAAAAAAAGCTTATCTAGACCAGAGGTGACCAACCCTGGTTCTCAAGAGCCAGAAACCAGCCAGGTTTTCAGGATATCCTCAATTAATATGCATGAGATAGATTTGCATATAATGGAGGCAGTGCATCCAAATCTATCTAATACATATTAATCCTGGATATCCTGAAAACCTGGCCTGTTTTTGGCTCTCGAGGACCACAGTTGGCAACCCCTGATCTAAACTTATTTGCCTCTTAATAGTATAAGCAATGATACCCCTACAGAATAGGTGTATCAATATGCTCTCAATTATTTTCCATAATAGTATCCTACCTTTGTTGCAAAAATGAATGAAACTGATGATCCTTAGCTAAATAAGCAAGGAACCGCCAAAGTCTATTAGAAACTAAACCTCCCCAATTTAAATCCAACCATACAGGTGCATGATCAGATATTTCAATTTCCCATATACAACCTTCAGGCCTTTAGACAAAGAAGCCTGCCCTATCAACAAAGAATCTATCTTTGACAAAGAGGAATGAGTTTGAGATACATGTGCATAATCTTTCTCCAAAGGAGGAAAGGCTCTCCAACTATTTAGTAACCCCAAATGATCACACAAATATGAAACTCCTTTCCTTTTATTGCCACCATCCTTTGTACTACTACCATGAGATCTAATCAATTTTATTTATTTATTGGTTTTTATATACCGCCGCTCATCAGAGATATCACGTCGGTGTACAGTGAACGAAACTACGCAATTGCGTTTTACATAAAACAGTATGTTAACAATTGAGGAACAATACATTAAAACAGATAAATGCAGATAATCAAAATGGGATGATGCTCAAAACTAAAGTCCCCGTCAAACAATAAGGGTGAAAATTATAGGTCAACAGTCTTGATGCTTTATTAACAAAGAAAAGTATGATCATAATTACATAAATGTTGCATGGCACAAACGGATGCCCAAACAGCAACAGATCTAGTATCAAAAGCCTACCCTCCGGGTCTCTAAAAATGTTTAATTTCAACTGAAATAGGCTTATGAAATAAAAATTGCTATGTTGGCCTTCTTAGTACTGCCAGAGACATAAATAACTTCTTCGACATAACAGCATTTTAATTTCTGATGCTCCAGGTCATTCAAGTGTGTCTCCTGCAACAAATCAAACTTCTTTCCAATTTAAGACACTCAGTAAATTTTCTGTCGTTTGTTCACAGAGATAATACCGCCAACATTCCGCGTAGCAATTTTCAATTCACTCATATTTTATTTAGATCAGAAACAAAGTATATTATATTAAAGTACCATATAAACTCTAACTCTAATAAGGCCAAGCTTCCCAACATAGGCCCTCCCCCTAACTGAACAACCCAAAGTTTTAGAAGCCCATCACAATCCCAAGGTATGAAGGTAACACACTATCCCTCCCTTTTATTCCCCAAAAACCCACACCAAACCTTTCTCCTCCCTCCAATCTTCTCCACCCTTCTCCTCCTTCCATTTCCCAGTCATATGGTTAAGATAACATACTTAATACTAAAGGTGTCATCCCCCAGCACCACCCTCATTAATCCCCAGTTGTCATAATTATGAAAATAAACAAAAATCAGCTCCCAAAGTAATGGAAGAAGAAACCGCAGTTCCTCGATGAACCAGAATCTTCTGAAAATCAACTAATGAGCATTTAACAGCATAACATATAATAAGCACAGCCGGGATATAGCTAAGCTGGAGAGAGAATTAGTGTTAGGAAGCAAGAAAAACAGATTGACAGTGCTCCGTGAAAAACCACTGCCACAGATCCTCATGTGAAAAGGGGGACTTGCGCTATAATGTCCTGGTCACAAACACACAAAGGTAAGGCCACGCTGCAGATGTAAAGTGAGTAACCAGGACCCCTTGATCACTGTTGCCAGAGAATGCTGCAATGAAGCAAAGTGTGTACCGTAGTTAGTTCTTATATCACTGAAGTGCACATTGATAATGCAGCTAACTCCCATGGATAACAACACTCCTTAAAAAAAAAAAAAAGACTGCTAATCATTAGTCCACACGCCACTGCAAAACAAACTAGTAATTATCACAGAGTCTCAGATATATACATCTGAAATCTTTAATGGTTGCTAACTGCAAACATGGAAGCCAAAATTACTCGAGGATTCTGCAACATTTAATGCACAAACAGAACCACTGCATTAACGAAATATTGGATGCAGGCCTTTACACTGCCCCACCTTCAGTCATTTTTCCTCCCTTTTAACTCCCCAGCTGCTCAACAAACCTCTCTGCTTTAGCCAACAAATGTAACTAGAGAGTTTCGCATTTGTGAGAGACATGAGGTCAGATGCAATATAAAAGCATATTTTTTCACTTTTAGTGCATGCAATTTACTGCTGCTCTCAGTGCTTAGCTGTCACACATACTGAATAATCCTGGAATACCATGGCTTTCTTATTTTCATACTGGAGCTGTTTACCCTTTCTTAACGACTATAGAATCAGTGTCTTATGTCTTATTAAAGATTCAACTGATTATAGCCCTGGGCCTTTGGCCCGCCTCATCCTGTGTGCCCTTTCAATCCTGTTCTTGCCCAGCATAGAGTCTAGGCCCACCTCACGGGGTCTCCAAGTTTCTAGGAAACCCTGTAATTCAGCATCCGATATTCTCCTGGAAAGCCAATAAAATGTAAATTATTATGCCTAGATCGGTTCAAGATTTTGATTTTTTCATATAATCGCAGTATAGTTTTCTTTAACCGTATGAGATTCTCCGGCATAGTTTTGAAGTTGTCACACAAAAATCAGTCTCTCTTTGCCCTACTGCTGTTGCTTTTTATCACAATTCACCAAGGTAGGAATCATTCTCTTCTAATTTTGCATAAATCATTTAAAATTTTGAGTCAAGGCTGTCACTACTGCAGCGGTGAGCTCTGTAATGGTAACATCGCCGAGCAGGCTGCTCTCTAAGACCCCAATTGCCATTTCAGAGTCAGCCTGCTTCTCCTTATCGTTATCTTTTTTTGCAATTCAGGAAGACATAATTGCTATTAAAAAAAACACAGATGACTCCATCTGGGCGTCCACAATGTGAAAGGTAAATTTCTTGCAACCTAAACGTGGCTGTTGCAATGGAGGTTGATCTCCTTCCTTAATATTTGCTTTTAATGCTAAATTTCAAACATTAGTGAACATAATATCTCTTGAACAGTAATATAATTAGAAATGAGTCAACAAATTACAGGTGATAACTTTTCACTGGACTAATTCAGTACCTTGTTGACTAGCTTGAGGACTATTGCTCCCTTTTATCATCATGTCAGTGGACTAACTTGACAACCATAATGATGGGCTGCAAAAGGAAACACACAATCTTAATTTTTCTCAACAGCAGTAGAGCTACAGCAGATGACTACCAGCTTCCCATCAAAAGCCAGTAAGAGACGTACTGAGTAAAGACCTATGATTTGTGAAACAAATGTTAAACTTTAGTGTGCTGTTTTAACTTTAATCCTCTGAAGGAGGGAAAACCTTTGTGCCGGACACTTTGCCTTTACTTCATACTTCTTACTAATGGGCATGCATCTCATTTCCAAATAATTTGAATAAAAACTGCAATTATAGGGATCACATGATGCGGTAAAGTGAAGCAGACACAAGTCAGAATAGCTCCAGGTACCGCTCTCCTACGTACTTTTTTTTTTTATTGTGTTACTGGGCCCCATGCTGATTAAAATATATTCCCTGTGTACGGCAATCAGTTGTGACAGTGTCAGTTCCCACTGATAGTGGCAATGTCCATTAAGATTGTGAAGAAAAATGCTGAGAAAACCAAATAGCATGGCACCAAGATGGTGGATGCATGTGGTGGAAAGGAATTGGACAGCCTAACTTAGCATATGATTTCTACCTTAACGGAGGCTGTGGTGCAGGTGGTCGAGAAGAAACTTGATCAAAAATTAGATTCCCTCACAATTAGCATGCAGACAATTCAGGACTCCCTTGAGGCTATTAACAGCAGAATGGACATGGCGGGAGCATGGATCTTCTGCAATGAAGAGGAGGTAAATACATTGCAGCTAAAAATTAAAAAGCTGGAAAAACCCGTGGCAGACAAAACAGAAAAGCTGGAGGACTTAGAAAACAAATCCAGACGGAACAATATTCGATTTATTGGTCTCCCGGAATCGCTACCAGACAAAGATTTATGTCTGACCATTGAAACTTGGCTGCCAGGAGCATTGAGATTGTCTGAACTGCAAGACCGTGTGCAAGTGGAGAGGGCACACAGATTGGGACAGAGATGAGACAATCTGCAGAAGCCAAGAGTGGTAATAGCCCACATTTTTTATTTTGCACACAAGGCAGAGATTCTACATCAGTTTAATAAACGGCGTACTCTGGAGTTTCAAGGAAAAACAATCCTGCTTTTTAAGGACTATTCAGCTGCAGTGGCAGTGAAGAGGAGAGTGTGTCTTCCGCCACATGCACTACTTTGGTGCAGAAGCAAATCAAATTTACGCTAGTCTATCAAGCAAAATTAAAAGTGTGGCACGATGGAAAAATGTGGTTATTTGAATTGGTGCAAACGACGCAATTATTTGTGGATATGGTGCCTCCATGGTCGGCGCCAGATGCTTTGGTTGTCAATGTGAAAATTGATCTACTTAAGTGAGAAGCGGCGATGTACACAACAAGGAATGTTCGGCTGACTGTATCTATAATATGGCTACAGCGGTGGAAAGGGAGACGATGACTACTTCATCATGGTTATATCCTTGAACATTTTGATTGTTACCCTTACACTCTGGTTAATGAAGTACTGTGTGCAAGTTTACTTATCTACAGTAATTTATAGATAGATGTTCCATATTTTCTTGGCACACAGCCCAGAGTATTATTTGTTTGCATTATAATTGAAAAATTCTCTATGAATATTATTTGTTTACTCTTTTGATTTTGGATGAGGAAAGTATCAGTGGACGAGCAGTACCTGAACACATTAAGGTGGCTCATTGTACTCCGATGCAGGAGTGTCAGATGTGCAGAGGATGGGAACAGGAGGGGAGGTATGGGAATGGGGGTTGGGGGAGTGAATATATTTATCATTGAAGGGGAAAGATCGGTCAGACCCTATCTGGTTATATGGCACCGGGAGGAAAAGCTATGCAGCTGGCTTTTATGAGGGGATCCTGTCTATGGTGTCTCCCTACATAGAAGAAACTGCTCCCCCCCCCCCCGCGCAGAATTGCCAAATTCTGCGCAGAAAATGGTAGAGGAGACCCTGGCATGCCGCAAACGGTGCGCAAGAAGATGAAGGCCCCACACGCCATTCGTGGCGAAGATGAAGGCCCCATGTGCCGCGAACGGAGTGTGCGCCATTTGCAGCGAAGATGAAGGGCCCCCTCATACCATGAGACGCACTTCACTCGCAGCGAAGATGAAGGCCCTGGTAAGAATGAATGTGTGTGTGTGTGTGTGCGCGAGAGGAGAGGGGTGTGAGAGCACAGCAGGGAGGGGAGGGTGAGAGAGCAGAGCAGGGAGGGGAGAGAGAAAGAAAGAAAGAGCAGAGGGTGAGCAGGAGGGTGTGAGAGAGCATGGGAGGTGAGAGAGCAGGGGGGGGGATGCTTGAGTGTGGGTGCCAGAGAGAGGGGGCCTATATGAGGAGATTGTGAAGGAGTGTGTATATGTGTGAGAGATCGTGTGTATGAAAAAGGGATCGTGTGTATGTGAGGGTGCCAGCCTGTGTGAAGGGCTGCGTGATAGAGAGTCATAGGTAGCCTGTGTGAGGATGTATGTGTGAGAGAGAAAGGGAGATTGTGTGTGGGTGTGTGGGTGTGTATGCAAGAGAGAGGGCCCTGTGTGAGGGTGTGTGTATATGTATTAGAGAGAAAGAGAGCATGAGTGTGAGAGAAGGAGGGACAGAGGGAGCCTGTGTGAGGGGCAGTACTGAAAGCGGGGTCAAACTCTGTGACTGGTAATAGAGTGGAAAAGGTGGAGCCTAGAGGTGGAGGGGAGAGAAACTGGCAGGTGGAAGAGTTGGGGCTTGAGAGGGCAAAGTGGCCAGGGGAGTAGAGAGCGCAAGTGGAAGGGACACTCTTACAGTGAATTTCTAGGGAAATTCTGCATCTCTAAGTAATAACTTTTTTCTGTATTAATTTAAAACGTAATTACTTAAAGACCATCATGTAAATTGTGTTATTTTGACCAATATGAAGTTTGCAGAATTTTAAGCTTTTGTGCGTAGAATTTTAAATGTTTTTGCACAGAATTCCCCCAGGAGTAATTATGTCACAAATATGGAGTTAACAATAAAATGCATCACATGGAATGTTGCAGGTCTGGGTACACCGATAAAAAGGGAGAAGCTGTTATCACAAATCCAAAGATTAAAAGACACTAAAAGACACAAGTCTCATAAAGAGGATATGAAGTTAAAGACGATGGGTAGGGCAGGTATTTGCTTCCCAAGGCACCCCTAAAAGCAGAAGTGTTGCTATTTTGCTCCATAAATCGGTCTCCTTTACAGCAGAGAAAACAACTGCAGATGAGGGAGGGCGATACGCAGTGGTATCGGTAACTCTTTTTGGGAAACCTACTATTTTGGCTGCGGTCTAAGGGCCAAACACCTATGATCCCAAATTCTTAACAGGGCTGATGTCTAATATTATGGAGTTGGGATCCGCGATGCTTATCCTGGGAGGTGATCTAAATTGTGTCATGGATCCTACTGTAGATAGGTATCCAGCGAATTTGGCAGCCTATGGTAAGGCTGCTACAGAGTTAAACTTCTTTTGTAATACACTGCAGCTTTTAGATATCTGGAGAATAATGAATCCCCACATTAAAGATTATACCCATATTGCCAGGTCTCATCCCTCTAAATCCAGACTCAATTATATTTTTGTATCTAAAGGGATTGTTTGGGCACTGCTCTAGGGCAGAGATTGAACCGATGGCCATTTCAGACCAATGTCCAGTGTCATATGTCAGGGCTAGGCATACAAAGATCTTATAAGTACATGGGAAATGACGGCATGGTTATTACAAGATACCAACTTTAACAGGTTTCTCGGTGAAAAATGGCAAGAGTCTGTGCGTCATAATGCCCAGCATAGATCTCAGGCAATACTGTTTTGGGAATCAGCAAAAGCTGCATTGAGGGGAGAAATAATTGGGTATACTATTTGGAAAAAGAGGGAGCAGAATCGAGATACCCTGGAGCTTACTAATAAAGTAAAGGAAGCAAAACGAGCATATGTGAGCTCCCACTCGGAAATGGACAAACAAACCTTTTGGTCTTTTCAAAATCTTCTTAATGCCAAATTACATCAGAGAGCACTCACATCTGTAACTGCTCTTAAACATAAAAGTGTATGTTTATGGAAACAAGGTAGGCAAGTTGTTAGCGAAGCTAGTCACATCTAAAATGGGGGCTTGTTTTATAACAATGCTGAAAGATCAGCAGGGAAATTTGGTATCCACCTCTGGGGACATTGTGAGGGTTTTTCAAGACAACTACCATGCTCTATATTCCAGAGAAAATATTGATGTAGTTGATAGAGAGAACTATTTGAAAGACATTAAGTTGCCTTCCCTAATGGATTGTCAGTTAGAATTTTGGAACAGACCTATCAATGCAGTAGAGATTCAAACTGCTATAGCAGAGTTCAAACCCTTAAAAGTGCCTGTGCCCGACGACGTTACTTTATAAGACACTGTGTTTGGAAGTAGTTGAGTACCTAAAAAACCTGTTTCAGGTGATGATAGAGAAAGGAGTAATACCAGATACCATGAAAATGATGCACATTATTATACTGCCTAAGCCGGACAGGGACCACCAGTTAGCTTCTTCTTCTTGCCCTATCTCGTTGTTAAATGTAGATATCAAAATATTTGCAAACATATTAGCTAACCGCTTGAAACTCATTCTGCCTGACAATTTCAATAGGTCTGGCAGGATTTGTGCGGGGATGAAAACAGAGTATGAATGTCCGTAGAACAGCAGTTCTTCAGACCCTGTGTGTGACTAGAGGAGTAGAGGTCCCAATCCTAATTGGATTCAATGTGGAGAAAGTGTTTGACAGGGTGACCTGGTCCTTCCTAGCGAGGATATTAAACATTATGGGATTTCAGGGGGTTCATCAAGGAGGTGATTCAAGTTTTATATATCAATCCTGCTGCTAGCATGTGCCAGTGGAACAGTATCCCAGGGGCACTAGACAGGGTCGTCCCTTTATTGCCGTTACTTTTTGTATTATCGCTTGAACCATTAATCTGAGTGTTAGATGAGTACTTTGGGCAGATAGAGTTCATTAAGAGTAACAACCTTATGGCACCATTTTTGCTTGCAGATGATATTTTACTATTTTGGCCAGAAGCAAAAGCGACATTTGGAAGTGATACTAGGCATTTTTGCCCGCTATGGTACTTTCTCTGGCTTTAAAGTTAATACTGATAAATCTGAAGCATTAGCTCTAGCAGATGAATTGGAAGGGTCCTGGGAGGGTTTTCCTCTACAATGGACTAAGCTCAAATTGAAATATTTAGGGATTTATCTTCATAGGGAATTGGGAAAATGGCATGACAGTAATGTAGACCCATTTTGACTACTTTTAAAAATAAAACACAGGCTTGGATGACATTACCATTGAACATCCTAGGTAGAATAGTGCTCATAAAGATGATACTGCTTCCTAAACTCTTGTACATTTTATAAATGCTACCTATCATGATGAGGTGACAAGATCTCCAGAAGTTACAGAAGGTATGCTCTACATTTATTTGGCGGGGGAAGAGAGCTCGTGTGGTTATGTCTAAGTTGATGGTTCCTATAGTGGATGGCAGTTGGGATGCCTAATGAGAGCCCCGGGTGACTGGATAGGGCAGACTAACCTCTATGCAGACATTACCATGGAGCAGACACAGACAGTCCCAATGAATTTGGGACTACACGCGCATGCAGAGAAAATCCCTCTACATGTGTGCTCTAATATTTTAGTGAGTAGCATGCGCTGAGCGTGGAGGGGGTTGCGCCAGCATTTGGGGGTGTCGTGCGATTTTTCTTTGTGGCTGCCTATTTGTGGAAACCCTGATTTTGTTCCTGGGGCACATTCCAAGTGCTTCTGGGATTTTAGGCAAAGGGGTACTGATACCCTCCAGTTTTTTCGTTGATCCTCAACATGGTGCTATGCATAGCTTTGAGATGTGTCAGAAATCATTGGGTTTCCAGAAAAGGATTTTCTGGCTTATAAACAATTATGGAGCTACATAAAATCTGGGTTGCCTGACCCCGGGATTCCATTTATTTCTCCTGCTTTTCAGAAGTTGCTATGCATTTTTCGCACCAAATGCTATAAGTTGTCTCTTATGTACCATTTTCTACACAAACAAGCACAGACGAGTACAGTGGAAAACCTGGTGGTTAAGTGGAGAGCTGACATGGGAGAGGATCTGTATACTTCAGATGTCCTTGAAGGGTCTATCACTGCCTACACTGATATTATCTCTGCAGCTTTGAGGGATCAACTTTTACGGGTTCTGAATAGAATTGTAATCTCTCCGCTGCAGGCATTCTGGATGGGTATAGCCAAGTCTACCAGGTATCTCAAGTGTTCTAGTCTACATGCCACATTTATACACAATATGTGGGAATGCCCAAAGGTCATTTGCCTTTTGGAAAGAGAAAATATGCAAGCTGACTGCATTATTACGCATTACTATCCCTTGTAAGGTGTCTGTGTGTTTGTTAGGAGTAGGATTAGACGACTATGTGGGACACCAGGGAGCTTGCCTTTTGTAAATAAAAGCCTAGCAGTCACTAAGAAATGCCTACTGAAAGTGGATCACTGTAGAGGCCCCTACAATGGCCTTTTGGCACTCAGAATTAGTAATATTACTCATGCTAGATTATAGGTCCTGGCTCCTTCAGCCCCAGAAAACTACTAAATCTTTTCTTCAGATATGGAGCCCCTTTATACAAGTGTTACCCAGTGAAATTTGTAGTAAATTTCAGGTGGGAGAAGAGTAATATACATGATCTTCAATGAAAAATGCAGATTGGAAGATATTCCCTCAGGAACTCACATGACTGATGGTACACATGTAAGCTAATGCATCCCACTGTGCAGGTTGATATTAGCTGGCTGAATTTGTGCTGTTATCTGAGGAAGTTGAGGGGGCAGGGGGAGGATGGGTGTGGGTTGCAGGAAATAATGTGGAATATTGTTTAGAAGCTTGGAGGATTCGCTTATCAGATGACCGTACATTTGAAAAATGTGGGCATGTGCTGTACCATTGCTATATTTGTTATGACCTTTATGCCAATAAAGAAATTTACACACACACACACAAAAAACTGCAATTAAATTACCAGAAAGAACACATAGCAGTTATTAAGGTAATACAATGCTTCCCAAACCTGTCCTAGAGACCCCACAGCCAGTTAGGTTTTCAGGATATCCACAATTAATGTGCATGAGAGAAAGTCACATATACTGAGTTTCCAATATGCATAAATCTATCTCATGCATATTCATTGTGAATATCCTGAAACTGCGACTGGTAGTAAGCATCACCCAGGACAGGTTTGGGAAGCACTGATATAATACCAATCATTTCCTTCTCCCTAACCATCAAAATCTGTCCATCCCTTTCTGAACACACTAAAACCCTTATCCACCCTCTCATCACCATAGATTTAAGCTATAGAAACCTGTTCCTTACAGGTCTTCCACTGAACATGCTAACTCTACTGTCTTTTCAAAAATGCCACTTCCCAACTTATCTTCCGCCAGATCTACCATAATCATGTAATTCCTCTTCTCAGATCATTAGTTTGGTTCCCCATCCATTCCACATACAGGTAAAGTTATTCCTACTCACCTACAAGTGCCTTCACTCTGCATCTTATTTTGTCTTCTCTCACCATATACTCCTCCTCATTGGTACCCTGATCTGTGCCTCTCTCATCTAGTGTTAACTCCCAATTCTGTTTTTGTTTAATTTTTTTTTTTTTTTACAAGGATTTATTTCTCGCTCTCCAACAGTAGTACTCAGAGCAAGGCACAGGTTTAATAGTAGCTTACATCCATATGATAGAAGAGAAAATAAGTAGAGTGGATCAAGAAGCAGGTATTAGCAGAATTTATGGCTAAAAGGATGATGAAGTATGTGTCATATATTGAATCCATGAATGGGGCAAGGATTCGGAGTAGCATAGTATGTGCAAGATAAAAGATATGTCAAAGAACAGGAACAGGTGACAGGATTTCTAGGATGGCAATGTAGAAGAAAGATACATAAGTTGCAATACAATTTTAATTTAATTTAAAATAGATTATTTGCATTATCTTAAATTCTAAACAAATTTCAAATATACATAAAACAAACATAAAACATTGAACATATTACTAAACATTAACAAACCAACCTGCTGAAGAAAATACCACTTCAGACATTTGTTACTGATTATTTAGGTAGGTCTATGATACAGTAAATGCCTCAGTAAACAGAACTGCCTTAAGATTCTTACAAAATATTTGTAATCAAGATTCAACCCTCAATGACTCAGGAAATGCATTCCACATTTAAGATGTACTGTGGCAAAAACTATAATCCTTGGATTTGCAAAAAGTACATAGGAGGGAATTTTCAAAATTATTTTTCACTGAGAGCACGATATTCTGCATGGAGTGTAAATTTTCAGAAGTGCACCAATATTGAATGGCACCTTTGAACAGAGAGCCTTATGAATTATTGTGATAATTTTAAGCTTACTTCTCCACACCACTGGGAGTCAGTGCAATAGGAACAGTATGGCATAACATACACAAATTGGCATACTGCAAGTTATAACACAGCATGGCACAGGATTACATTGTATTAGCATTTCCTAATCAGTGTCCCACAAAAAAGTCACCACACTACCTATGTCACATCCAGACTGCACTCAGCATCTCACAGCACCAAGAGTCACCAATGATTAAACATGTACTAGAGGAACTCCTTTCTGAGAAAAATACATAATCATGCATGCCTCTTCTTAGCTATATCAAGAGCCCTGGAATGTGGACATAGATAACCAGGCCCCACTTTGTTCGGCAAACACAGGGCACACATTTATTTATTTATTAGGTTTATATACCGACATTCATCAATGATATCACATCGGTTTACAGTATAACGAAAAACATATGCATGGGCATGCGTTTGACATAAAACAGATATGAGTGATTAGGCATCAATATGGCAACTGGGGAGGGAGGAAAACTATTTACAGGGATTAAATGCAACCATTATAGAAACTAAGCAAAGAACTGCAAAATTATATACATTACTAGTACTAAGCGGATTGCAGAGAACTGTAAGAAAAATATAAACATTACAGGTACGAAATGATAGCAGAGAGACAGCTGTGAAATGCTTGAGCTAATTGTTGTATACAATGTGTAAGACTCTGGTGAGGGTTAAACATTAAGGGAAAATGAGGTTTTGGCTGTGTAAGTCGTGGGGGGGGGGGGGGAGAATTGGAAGGGAGGAGAACTTTTCGGGGAAAGGGTTAAGGTGAAAAGGGCTGGAGTGTGGGCTGAGTGGAATTAGGTGTAAGCTTTTGTGAACAGCCACGTCTTAAGTTTTTGTTTGAATGTTTTGTGGCAGTCCTCCTGGCGTAACTCTACCGGCATTGTATTCCAAAGGGCAGGGCTAGCTACCGAGAGCGCACGTGCTCTGGTGGAGGCCAAGTTGGTGGTTTTAGGTGAGGTGGTCTGGATGCTGGCGAGGTATTGGTGTCTAGTGGGTTTAGTTGTCTGGTGGAATCTAAGGGAGTCGCTAAGCCAGTTCATCTCTGGATTGTACAGAGCCTTGTGTATGAGAGAGAGGGTCTTATATTGAATGCGGGATGCAATTGGTAGCCAATTTACAACTTTAGTACATGTGTAATGTGTTTTTTTCTATGTGTGCTGGTGAGGATCCGGGCAGCTGTGTTTTGTAGTATTTGTAAAGGATGGATAGTGTTTTTAGGTAAACCTAGGAGGAGGGAGTTACAGTAATCGAGTTTGGAGAAAATGGTAGTTTGAAGAACTACCATTTTCACATCACCTCATCTTCCCACTCCTGAGCATCCTTTATGTCCTTCCAGTCTTTGTCTTATCTCTAGCATAAGTGAGAGAGGAAGACAGTGTGTACCGAGCACTAAATGTGACTTATTCAGAGTGCCAAGAGCAGCAGCAGCAGTAGCACTAGTAGTAGTAGTAAAGCTCTAGCAGCCACATGCAGCAGACAAAGTAATTAATCAAGCTGGCAGCCCACATCATACAAGCTTCTTCCTTCTCCTGCACTTGTAATATAGAGAGTACTGGTTTATTATAATGAATATATGGGTCTTTGCCCGCTTTCCCTTTATTTTAAAATTTGAAAGAGACACTGGTAGGATTTTAGTGTTTCCCTAGCTCTTCTCTTGACTATACAAGTCCTCTCTATTCCTGCAATGTCTGCCATGTGAAGTCATGCCTTCATTAGCATTTGTTAATAAGAGTGTACCTTGGGCTTGAAAAGGTTTGGAAACGCTGTATCATGTAACAAGCTGGTAGTGGTCTGTGTGCGCAGTAAAGTCAGATCTGATGTTTGTAGGGACTGAAGGGTAGGCTTAGAAAGAGAGTAGGTTTTTCCTGTGCTACCAAATGACAATATTGGTGGCCAATATGGCCTCTGCTGGGAGACAGTTCCAGAGCCAGGGGAGGAAGACAGAGGTGAGGTGCTTGCAGGTTTGGGACATCCCATCATTTTTGGGAGTGGGGAGACACAGGATGCATGTTTTGGACCTCAAGCTCCAGGCAAGTTTGTAGGGAAAAGGCAGTCTTTCAGATAGGAAGGGCTAAGCACTGTAGTAATTTAGGTGATGCATAGGGCTTTAAAATGGCCCAGAAGGGGATAGGAAGCTAGTGGAGATCACAGAATTGGGGAGATGTGGTCCCTGTACTTGCATCCCAATAGCATTCAGGCATCAGCATTCTGTATTAGTTAAAGGTGACAGAGGAGTTTCTGGGGGAAGACACGTACAGTGTGTTACAGTAGTCCAGTCATGAAAAGACAAAATGGCCAAGTGGTCTTTCTCCAGGTATGGTTTTGTTTGAGTTGCCTGAGGTGGGAGAGGGCGATTCTTGTCACTGTAGTGATTTATGAGTCCAAAAGTAGCTTGGAGTCCCGGATGTCATCCAGACTCGTCCTCAGGTTTTACTGTAAAGGGGAATCACTGATCTTGAGTTTGTGGTCATTAGGTGGGGCAGGGGTTATATCTAGGACTAGCACCTCTGTTTTGCTGGTGTTGAGTTTGTTTCATGAATATGGCCCATTTCCAGATTTCTGAGAACCAGTTTTGTGTACTGCAGTGTCTGTCGGATCCCAGTGATAGAAGATCTAATGTCATCAACATAATCAAAATACTGGAGCTCAGATTTTTTACTTTCATCAAGCAGGGGTCTGAGGTAGATGTTGAACACAGTTAGTGAGAGAATAGATTCCTGAGGGACACCGAATTGCAGGGATTTTGTAGATGAGAAAGCATCCCCCATGATGACTTGCTGCATTCTTCTCTTTACAAATGACTGGAACCAGTTTAGGCTAATAGAAGGGTGTTTGGAGATAGTCTTGTAGTTGTCTAGAATCCTGGGGTCAAGAAAGGGTTTCTTAATGAGGAGGGGGTTGAACAGCAGTTTTCTTTAGCATGGCTGGCATGACATGTCAGTTAGGGAATGGTTTATTATTTGAGCAATCCAGCTGGAGAGACTGAGTTTGGCTGCTTTGATTAGTTTGGTTGGGCAGGGATCTATAGTGAGCTGTGCGATAGGTTGAGATCGGTATGTTAAGGATATGGTTGCTGGAGACGTCTTGGAAATGGAAGAGTGTGAGCTAGCTGCGAGGGGGGTTTCTTGGGAATATTGGTGGATTCAGGGAAAGGTGCTTCAGGTGTACCTATATTTGGACTGGCTAGGTCTGGGCGTAGCTTTAGAATTTTGTTATTGAAATGGCAGGCAATGCTTTCTCATTCATTGGCAGTGAACAGAGAGATGTCCTGCTTGGTGCTTGACTGAAGGTAGTCTTCATGAACAGTTCTTTGGAGCTTCTCTCAGCATTGACAATAAATAGAATTTTTTTGTTTTTTGCGAAGACAACAGTTCTGTTGTAGGCAACTCTGTTCTACCTTGCTATGCTAAATGCCATTAACAGTCTTCCTGAGCTGGTGCATCATGCCCCTTCTCTGGCTATATTCAAATCCCACAAAATCCTATCTTTTAGAGGTTTATTTTCAAATTTAAAATCTGATTCTTTGCAATTGTTTCCTTGTCAATTTTAACTGTGTGCACTGTAATAACTACATTTCTTGAAATCTGTCTTATCTGCATATCTTCAGTAGACATAGGCACAAATAGAGCAGGGACTGTCTGTGTGTATCTATACAGCACTGCATGCAAGGTAGCACTATAGAAATAAGAAGTAGAACTCCACTAATGGTTTATATTTTTATACAGTAAAGCTGGATATTGTATTTTGTTCCATCATTTTATTTATTTTCATATTTATATCCTGCTATATTTGGTCAAGTATGTAAATACTAACATATAAATATGTTCATGGAATGTTAAGTATAAATGAAGAATACAAAAGTCAAGACAAGTATTACATTTAAATTGTTCATAAAATATTAGAATTCGTTATTTGCAACTTTATTATAAACTCTGCCACCAACTAAATGTTATTTATAATAAATTCCTTAGTATGTTAAGCCTTTCAAGATTCTTTTCAACAGAGTTAATCACAGTTCCCTATATTAGAATGCACAGACCCAAATGGATAGCATCATTTTATCCCAATATAAATATTTTGTGGATAAAAAATATAAGCTATTCCGACTAAGAATTTTGGTAGAGTCCCAGGACCAGAACTACCACATTGTAACAATGCTGGTTAATATATTGTTATTAATAAATAGCACACAGGCTCTCTGACTGATGCAAAAGACAGTATTAGTTCTTGGCACAGGTTAAACAAAATGCTGAAGCCAAATTTTGAATGATACTAGAACTGCAAGCATACATGTGCAACCTAGTGAGCAAAAACTAACAGCTACTCAACTGAGGTTAACTATATTAAATGAAACACAAGCAATAAGGGCTCTTCTAGTGATTGTGTCTCTGCATTTTGGCTATGATCCAAGTTGCAGGGTCAGTCTTTTCTTGGTCTTTTGGCTGAGTTGGAAAACCTGTATAATATGGGAAGTTAAAAATCCTGCCATCCAACCCCTTTCAGGCACATGATGATGACAACCATTACCAACACAGGAGGATTAAACTGCCTGCTTAAAAATAGGCCTTTATTGGGTACGTTTATTTCCAGTACCGAGAAAGCCTTTGATAGTGCTAAACAGACTTTTCATTAAAAAATTACAAGTGACTCATTTCAGAGACATTTGTATTGAGGCTACATGGAGTTGAAACCTAATTTTTAATTTTTTTCTTTAGGAAGTAAGCGTATTTGTTGGTTTTAATTCTAAAATCAGATGGCCTATGTGCATGGATGAAAGACTAAAAATCCATAGGCAGAAGTTTTTCTAGGAAAAAAACAAATGTACAACCTTTTCACAGGTTTACATTAAAAATGGAAAAAAAATGCCACAATTCTAGTATCCAAGCTATAAGGTTCTAAATACATAAATATGGAGTTGCACAAAAATGCCATTCAACAACATCTTGTTTGATCTCTTACAACAGACATGAACCATATCACCAGTTTGTGATTCAATTCACAAAGTTCAACACTGCAATAGTCCATAGACAACTTCAGCACAGGCAATTTACATTTCTTTACATAACTAAAAAACTTAAACTCAGGTGTTGATCTGCAACTTTAGATTCAGCTTGGTGACCTATGGTAAAATGTTAGCGATGGGCCAGTTTTAACAATGATGTTGTTGATCTATTTTAATTCCCATCTGGAATTACAGTTTGTGCACTCAACCAAATTATGATTAATTCATCATCCTCATAAAAAGCTGTCACCTCTAGGAATGCAAAAAAATAAAAATGTCATTGAAGAACAATGATGTCATCCTACTGAATATTTACATTACAGAAGCAAAATACTGTACAGTCAAAAGGCTAAATAAATGTTCAGCATAGTCTGATCGTGTTGCAACACATTTTGTGCATGCTAGTTCATTCATAGTCAATGACTTGCAAATAATTTTCAACAGCACAAGTATCAGGCAAGCAAAAACTAGAAAGTTCACCAGATACAAAAAAAGGAATGTAAGAGGGGCAAAATAAGGCTCTGTTGCTTTTCTTCTATTTAGTTCCTTTGGAAAATATCTTCTGAAAGAAATATTTTAATTATTTTACCTTAAGCAAAAAAATGTGAAATACATTTTTTAAAGCCTTGCTTTTTAAGGCCATTTTAAATAAGTAGGCTTTTTGTAGCACAAAAAAAACATGGTACAAGCCATTATTTCTTGCTCCCTACAAAACTATGATCAGCTTTTGTGCATCCGACCTCATGTTTAGAAACAGTATTTGGAGATTGAGAGACTAATGGACCTGTTTCATACCCTTTATTTTTGAGGCCCATCTATAACTCTTCTAGTTCTGCTATATCATTTTTGAAATGAGACTAGAATTACATTCAGTACTCAAGATGTGGTTGCATCATGGATTTATATAGAGGTATTATTATTGCCACAGTTATGTTTTCTATTTCCTTTCTGAATAATTCCTAATATTTGCAATCGCTAGTTTATTTGATTTATCTTCCTGCTGCACACTGAGCTGAAAATGTCTATGTATTGTCTGCAATGACTCCGAAGCCTTTTTCCTGAGTGGTAATGTCTAAAGTGGAACCCAGGATTGTGTACAACATAATTAGGATTTTTATTTGAGCCCTGATAAGTGCTGTTAGAGGGAATGCTGATGCTGGAAAGCAAAAAGAAAACCAGCAACAGTCTGTCAAAAGCAGAGAGAGAAAAAACATTTCTAAGAGAGGGGACTTATCCATGCAGAAGCTCAGACAAAAAAAGATTAAGGGGCTCATGAGGCAGCATACACATGGGATTTCCCACACATGCTTGGTAGAAAAAAACTTTACTGAGCTAGATAGATGGATCCATTCAGCGCCAAAATGTCATCACCCCACATCATGGCTAATTCAGCCCTGTTTGTCAATAGAGAAACTGACAAATTACTCCTACTCTTTTATTTCCTGTCCTTCAAATATTCACCAGTTACAAAATAGGACATTGCCTTCTATTTTGGACTGGTGAATAGTTAAAGGATGGGAAATGAAGAGTAAGAGAAATTTCTTCAGAAGTCTAATGAATGACTTTACCAAACACTTTCAGAAAATCCAAATACACTATAATCAACAGGCTTGCTCTTATCTACATGCTTATTTACACCTTTAAAGAATTCTAATAGATTAGTAAGGCACGACCTCTTTGTTAAATCCATGCTCTCCATATGCCCAGTAATTCTGCCCTTAACAACAGTTTCCACCATTTTGCACAGCACCATCAGGCTCACGGTTTATAGTTTCCTGGAGCCCACCTTGCCATCAGGTCCTGATTTCTTACTAGTCAATTTGTCAATTATTTGCTCTAGCATCTCTTCAAGATTCAATGATTTATTTTAGTTCCTCTGAATCATCACCTACAAAGAATGGTTCCAGGATGGGTCTCTCTCCAACATCTTCTGCAGTGAAGATCAAAGAATTCATTAGGTGTTTCTTTGCTATGGACTTATTCTCCCTGCGCACCCCTTTTGTCCCAGTCATCTAAAGGTCCAACCAACTCCTTTACAGGTTTATTGCTTTTGACATACTTGAAAAAGATTTTATTAATATCTTTTTGGCTTTAATAGCTTCTTTCACAGCACCATTTAGCCATGCTGGTAGTTGTCTAGTCCAGTGATTCTCAGCCTTTTTTCTATCAGGACACACCTGAGAGATGACAGTCACATGCATGACACACTGAACACATGACCATCATGGGACTTAATATAAGCTTATGCTCCTCATCCACAGGAGTCCCCCACTTCCTAACAATGGGTGCAGAGCAGAACTAAGTCATTTCCCTGTACAACTCACCATACAAAAAAGATATTCTGACGTCATCTGAATAACAGCATCACAAACAAACAAGCCCTATTCTGTACATGTCTATCAAACCTGCCATACCTCAGCAACAATAATTCCAAAAAATGAAACAGCAATAGCTCTACCCATGAAAAGGCAGCAGCTCACCACCAGTGCAATATTGAGAAAATACAACAAATAAGGCTGATACAAACGTCTAGAAAAGTACCTCATCTCAGTCACACACACAGAACACAGACAGGCCTGCCTTCACCAAATATAGAATAAAAGACCACAAATACAAATGTGGAAACAAATCCTGGAATGGAAACTGGAAGACCACCTTCTGCATTCAGTGCAAAACTGGAGACTAGAAACAAAAATATATTTCCTCCTACACTAAGCAAAGTTCAAAGAGAGAAGAAAAGCATATTTTCAAAACTGCCATAGTATGGCCCTTGTACCAGTCACTCTCCTGCATGTCCCCATCACCTCTCACTTCTCCCAACTACTCAATCATCCCTTCATACGTGCATATCTCTGTGCAACATTCCCGACACCCCCCACCCACATCTTCTTATCCGTGCTCCCTCTCTCCCCTGTTCAATTCTTTCTGTCCTTCCCTACCCAGAATGCCTGACCATCTCTCTTACCCTTTCCTGCTCAGCATCCCCCACCCCACCCTCAACCCAGCAGCCCCACACCTCCATCTCTCTCTCCACTTTCACCTGTCTTCCCTGCCCAGCAGCCCCCAATCCCTCCCTCCCTCCTCCACTTCTCCCTACCCAGCAACCCCAGGGCTCCTTTCCCCCACCCTTCCTATCCAGCAGACTCCTGAATCCCTATCTCCCCATGCCTTCCTGCCCAGTAGACTCGAACTATCTTCCCATGCTTTCCTGCACAGTACATTTCCCCCCTCCTCCTGGATCCCAGCCAGCAGAAAAGATTTCAAGCCAAACCAGTCTCCTTCCCTCTTTATCAGCAACAGATGAGGGCAGAAAGCACTGAGGAGAAGAACACGAGGAAGCAGCAGCAGCAGATCTACAGAGCATGCACCTTTCTCCCTTGTGCTCCTGCTTTCACATCCAGGCCCCATGGGATGTAGGGAGCATCAGCAGCCTCACTACCAGACCAGGCAGAAGATAGTTTGTGTCCTGCTGGGCCCATACGAACAGGAGTTGGTGATATCATGCACTGATCTGGATGAAGAAGGATGGAACAACTTCCCACTGGCCAGGAAGAAGAGAAGGAAGCAAGAGCTGCTTCCTGTCATACCCAATAAGAAAGAAGTCCGCCAACTCCTGCCCAGACTGAAGAGGAAAGATCAGTCTTCTGCTGGATCTGCGACACACCTCCCGGGACTTCGCAACACACTACTGTGCCCCGACACACCTGTTGAGAACCACTGGTCTAGTCTTCAGTTGACCTTTATCACCTTATCTGGGCTTCCAAGATAACATATTTAGGAGTTCTTTCTGCAAGAAAATGTCTTATATCCAGGTCATGTTCATTAATTTTCTGTGAACCCTGTGTTTCAGTACACTAGGCCAGACACATGAGAGTGCTATGGCAGAGTTGTGGACCCCACTATCAGACACAGGCACATGAAAGCTCAGAGAAACTGAAATTGATGTGCTGAGGAAAACTGAGTGCTGGCATCCAGAGCTGTGGAGACAGCAGTCACTCACAGAGCACAAGCCACATGGTTGACTTGGAGGACAGGAAGAAGGCACTGCCAGCTTTTTTACCAAGGTCCCATGAGCAAGAGAACACCAATTTCATCTGTATACCCTCTGGGAATATAGACTTTTAACCCTCACAACTGGATATTTTAGCTTTCTAATATACTCATTTAATTATAAATGTTTTCAAAGTTAAATGCTACTGCAGCAGTTATTATTCATCTGCCAATAATTATATGAAATTTGCCTACATTATGACCACTATTGACAAGCGGCTCCACAACTTCTCTTGCACCAGATGCTGCATTCCGCTAAGAACATAATCAGAGTCTCCTCTCATTGGTTACAGGATCAGCTGCTCCATGATGCAGTCATTTATTACATCTATAAAATTTAAACTCCTAGCATGTCCTGATGAAACTATTCACCCAATCAACATTAGGGTAATTGAAACCTCCATTTTTCCAATCTTAGTTTCTTATCTAATCTGTTAGCATTTCACATTCGGGATTCATCAGCCTGGTCAGATGGGTGATATAATCCCACTGTTATAATTTTCCCAGTTGTGCAAGGAATTTCTAGTGATAGATATTGCAAAATGCAGATTGTTTTCTACAGAACTTTTATCCTATTTAATTCTATGCTGTCCTTAACCTATAACACCATCCTGTCACCAGTTCAATTTGCTCTGTTATTTAATATATTTCATCTCTGGTACCACAGGGTCCCATTACCCTCCTTTCACCAAGTCTCTGCCTATCTATACCTTCATTTAGTGCTATACATTCTAACTCACCAATCATATTTTTTAGAATTCTGGTACTTTAATATTGGCACCTAAATGTATTTTTGTTATTATTCACAATCTGCTCGTTATTAGCAGTAGATTCAGGTAATTTGAAATCATTCATATTTGCTGCTCTTTCCATATCCTCTATATTAAGATACTCTAATTTTCCTGTGCCAACAGTATTCCTTGAAGATCTGACTTCAAACCATGAGCTCCTGGATGGCTGTCAGCTTTACCACATGACCTAGTTTAAAAACTGCTCTCTCTCTCTAATTGATGATACCTAATTGATGATTCTGGTTAGAATGGAACATATTCCATCAGAAAAGGCTGCTCCTTTACCAAAATGTTCTCCAGTTCCTAATTAATCTAAAGCCATCCTCCCTGTACCACTATCTTATCCATGCATTGTATTTTTATTTATTTATATTCTGCTTTTTGGCACTTCAAAACGGATTATACTCAGGTATTGTAGGTATTTCCCTATCCCCAGAGGGCTTACATTGAGTCTCTGGGGCTTGTTCTGCCAGAGATATGGAAACTGAAAATTCCCCTATAACCCTTAAGTAGTGATCCCTCTAGAGCAGGTATAAGGCAAATTTGGAAGGAAGACTGGGAAAGCTAGTACTGCAACTGTCTGTACTGCACCTGTTATGTGAATAAATGCAGGCTTCAGTTTCCAGCGTTGTTAATCTGGTAGCTTTCAAGAACATTAAAATTCACAAGAGAAAAAAAAACAAACAACTTGACAGAACTGTTTCTGTAACTACTTAAGCCTCTTCTGCAGAGGAAGGTTGTATCAACCTGCATTGGTTGGACTAACATACAGCTCGATACAGTAACATTCAGTTGAAGTTTTCTCGTCTGTAACGAGCTCCCTGCGCACAATTCGGACGCGTAAGGCAAATCAGCGATACAGTTTCCAGTTTCGCGCGTCCGTAGCGCTTCTTAAAACAGACGCGTAACCCTTCCCGCACCCGGCATGTAAATGAACGAATTAGCTGTATAATGAAGGAATTAGCTATTCCCCTCCGATACCGTAACGTGCGCTCAAGTTATCTCATTAGTAACGCACTGTTTTGCCGCGGCCGTAACGTGTTAGTTTACCGCCTCCCCCTAGTAGGAGTTAGGACTGTGAGTCTAGTAACAAATCCATCGACTCCGCTTAAGACACTCAAAAACAATAAAACACAATTAAAAAAAAAAGCGATACAGAGATGATCGAGAAAATGTAATGATGTGGGACACATAAAACCTGTCAGAAGAAAAAAAAAATTTTAAATACCTGTCTGAGGGCCGCGTCGGTCCAGGCTGCCGGCGGGATCCGGGGGGCCGGTGGTCGCGTGTTAAATCTAGGCCGCGGGCGGGTGGGCGCCTGTTCCAGGCGGCGGCGGCAGCGGCGGCAGGGGGACACGCGATAGTTCGAGACGGCCGGCGGGCGGCGGGTGGTCGCGTGTTAAATCTAGGCCGGGTCGCACAGACGCGCATTCATCCAGGCGGAGGAGCCGGCGGCGCCTGTGCGACCCCTGCGTTTCGGCGCTCAAGGCAGTCACATGCCGTGACGTAACGCCTTGAGCGCCGAAACGCAGGGGTCGCACAGGCGCGCATTCATTCACTGCCGGTGGGGGCTGCCGGAGAGGCAACCCCCACCGGCAGTGAATGAATTCATTCATCCAGGCGGAGGAGCCGGCTGCTTTCGCCACCGGCTCCTCCGCCTGGATGAATGAATGCGCGCCTGTGCGACCCCTGCGTTTCGGCGCTCAAGGCAGTCACATGCCGTGACGTCACGCCTTGAGCACCGAAACGCAGGGGTCGCACAGGCGCGCATTCATTCATCCAGGCGGAGGAGCCGGTGGCGAAAGCAGCCGGCTCCTCCGCCTGGATGAATGAATTCATTCACTGCCGGTGGGGGTTGCCTCTCCGGCAGCCCCCACCGGCAGTGAATGAATGAATGTGCGCCTGTGCGGACCTGGCCTAGATTTAACACGCGACCACCCGCCGGCCGTCTCGAACTAACGCGTGTCGTCCCGCCGCCGCTGCCGCCGCGCCCACCCGCCCGCGGCCTAGATTTAACACGCGACCACCGGCCCCCCGGATCCCGCCGGCCGCCTGGACCCACGCGGCCCTCCGACAGGTATTTACAAATTTTGATTTTTACACTTCCTGGTGCCTGTCATTTCAAATGTCATTTGAAATGACAGGTACCAGCGCACCCAGGTTACTGTATAGGCGCTGTATTAAGCGCCTATACAGTAAAATGGGTTACGCGGCCATAACCCTTCCCTACCGCTTTAAAGCCGCGGCATGCATTTGCATGCGATTAGAGGAGAGTATCGGGGAGTTAGTGAAGAGAACTGTGCGTGCGGGGAGGAAGGGTGCGCCTGACACTACCGCACTGTTTTTACCGCGGCCTTACTGGATCGAGCCGATAGTAACATAGGAATGGCGGCAGAAAAGGACCGAAATGGTCCATCCAGTCTGCCCAGCAAGCTTCTTATGGTAGTATCTGCCATGCTGTGCAGGTTACCCCTATGTTTCTCTTTCACTGGGTGATGAGCCTTCTTGAAATTTCAGACAGTGCTGCTTGAATTGTTTTACATATGGACTTGGCTGTAGAAGCAGTTCTGTGCTTTTTCCCTTATGCCGTGTATCAATACTCCAGACCGTAAAAGTCAGGGCCTCTTTTTGGTTGTCAACTGAATCCCTTACCTCCCCACCCCCCACCATCATCAAAGCGGAGTGTGATGTTGCAGTTGTGTCAAGAGAATCAAGGCTTTTTGGTTAAGGATAGTAATCCAATGCCTTATGTTAAGGGTAGTAACTGCTGCTCTGTGCAGGTTATTTCCAGGTTTATCAGTTTCCCAGACTGTAAAAGCTGGGGCACAAATGCCACAGAATCTTAAATACAGTAGAAACAAACATCAGTTCCCTTCCTATGTAAAAGACATGCTGAGGCACTGGTTTAGTTCTGGCTCAAAGGAATACAATCTCTCTTCCGGGTGCACCAATACCATTTTCTGTAAAATCCCACTCCACTTTCTGTGTGTGATTTTCGCTCATCCATTATAATTACATTAAATTAATTAAAACATTCTCTAAATTGTCTCAAACCATCTAGTTATGCAGTATATTGCTGAAGTTCTCACTTGAAATCATTTGTACATCTAAGTGTCAAGAATCTGTACCCATGCAAGAGAATAAGCCTTAAGCAAAGTAAATCAGTAAACTTATGCAAAGTGCATGGAAACTGAACAAGTGTGTCTATATTTTGGTAAATCCAAGGCTAGAAAAATATTAGAAAATCTCAGGCATCAGCAAGTAATTTTAGAAGCCAGGTAGTGATGCTCAACTTTGGTCTTTGAGTTCCACAAGAAGAATTTTTCCAGAAAAGCCAAAAGTATGCAAAAAAACAAATATATGTTTACTATCTCTCAAATAATTGTAGAAATCCTGAAAACCCTGCACATAAAACCTGAGGAACAGAATTCACGATTTCTGAACTAGGGATGTAGAGCAGTTGGAACGGGCAGGTGAGATACGCAGCTGCCCGAAGCACCAATGTATCCCATCAGGGCTTGGGACACCAGCGCTTCATATTGTTAACTGTAGCAGCTTATAGTTTTCTGAGGTCTTACACAGTTGCAACATCCAAGGGGGTTCCCTTCTTCTCTCTTCCTCCTCCCCACCCTTCAGCCCCATGATGTGCCTCTTCCTTTCCTACAGCTTTTCTTCCTCCCCCCCCCGCCCAAAACAATCTCTCCCCATAATATACCTCTTTTCCACTTCTGTCCTCCATGCATATCTTTTTTCATATATCCCCTAGTCTCTGCTTTTAAGGAGGCCAACAGCATGGGTGTGGGGGCTCGCAAGAAACGTTCTTCCTGGGCTCCCCTTCTCCAACATACTTCCTACTCAGAAAAGAAGGGAGCAAAGAAGAGGAGTGAAGCAGGACCGGGGACTCAAGCAATTCCCTTTGCACTGCTGAATTAATTCTTGTACAAATAAAGATTTCTCACAAATAATGGGACTAGTGAAGGCAAGATTTACTGTGATAGTAGCCCAGCAACCATCATAATGCACAGGGTTCCAGAATGTGTGTCTGGTAACCTGGAAGAGCTGCTGCTTCTTCGTGCTAAAAAGATTTAATCATCGGTTGCTTAGGGCCATGTCTCTCTGATTCTCATTAAGCTAGTAACTAAAATAGTTATTTTTAAATAGTGATACTTAGCTTAACTGTTGGTAATTGAGTGCTGTAAAACAGCTTTCTCTGCTATTAGCTGCCGCTCAGTTCCGCTGGTTGCCGCGATGAACTTGACTGTGAAAAAGGCTCCTTACAGGTCCGCGACTGTAGTCGCTAACTATTTGAAGTCCTGTTGTTGGTTCCCTTTCAGGCAAGTTTAATATCGCACACTGTGTGGACACCCGACGCTGCAGAGTTTCAGAATTATTCCTTCCTCAGGGGTACAGTGAACTTGTGTGCTGTAGATTGTGGAGTTGTGCGGCTTATGCTGGCGAGAGAGAAAGATTAAACAACCCTCACCTAATAGCAGAGAAAGCTGTTTTATAGCACTCAATTACCAACAGTTAAGCTAAGTATCACTATCTAAAAATAACTATTTTAGTTACTAGCTTAACGAGAATCAGAGATATGGCCCTAAGCAACAGATGATTAAATCTTTAGCACGAAGAAGCAGCAGCTCTTCCAGGTTACCAGACACACATTCTGGAACCCTGTGCATTATGATGGTTGCTGGGCTACTATCACAGTAAATCTTGCCTTCACTAGTCCCATTATTTGTGAGAAATCTTTATTTGTGCATATTATATTTTTTCTTTTCTCACATCAAGAGGTTATTTTTATATAATATTGTTACATTACTTACCTAATATGGCAGCACATGATTGGAAAAACATTTTTAGTTATACATCAGACCATGTAGCTAGTATAGCTCAAGAAGTTTCCCTGTTTTCTGATGTACCCACACCAGTATCCACCAGAGACATATTGGGAGACCTCACAAGACTACAAAAAAGGTCTATTAGAGCAGAATTACATGGCGTAACCCTTATGTTAAACAACAAATAACACCTAAGGGGCTTAGAATACAAAAGGAGCCCTTAATGTTCACAGAGTAGATTTTTTATCTAAGTGGGCTGCCATTTTAAATAAATTCTCTCTTGACCTTATGTTGCTCATCATAGAGTACACAAAAACCACCACAGAAAAAATTAAAGCTGAAATTGTAGTGTTGGAAAAAGAGTATAAACAACAAGTTCCTTTGGAAACTTCACAAAAAAACATTGGAAGAGTTACAAAACACCATAGACAAATTCAAAAGTGATATTAAACGTAATAAAATTACGAAATTCAAGAGAGACCAACACGATTATGAGACCTCCAATGTGTATCCGTGGTTGGATCGGAAGGAAGAAGACACTCAGCAGAAACTTCAGAAAAAAGTCACATTTACGTCCTTGGATGACTCATCAGTTGAAGACAACACAGATAACAGACAGACACATTCACAAGGGAAGACTTTTTTAGACCACCGTTGTCAGCAACCCAAAAAAATGAGAAATTATGGCAAAAAAAACTATAGTCAACAAAATCAAGACAATGACACACAATGGCACAAGCCATTCACCAGGTCGCAGAATAATCAGCAGTAATTAATTTATCACAATTATCAGTTGTCAGCACAAGAAGAACAAGTACTCAATAGAGGACTATCTTTTGTACCAACTAGCTTACATGATCCATTTGAAAGTAGAATCACACTTCACAGATTTTTTCGATTGTTACAAATAAAATTATTTTTTTCACAAATACAGGAAAATACAATAGATATGTCAATTGTGAAAAATAGTTCTTATTGGATGCCATCAGGCCCAGTTGACACGCAGATCAAGGCGTTTCAAACTCTTGTATTGCAGGATCTATCACAAGAAGAATCACGTAATTCACATATATATTTTAATTTATCAACATCAGAGAAGATGGCATTACAGTCTGTGTCACAAAACCAACAAATAGTCATTAAGCCAGCTGATAAAGGAGGGGCCATTGTTATTATGAACACGAGCGATTATAAGGCCAAAATTCAACAACAGCTCAACAATACTCAATTTTATCAGAAATTAAACATTGATCCTACCATAGAATTACAATCACGGATTCAGAAAATGTTGGGAGAAGCAAAAGGAAAAGGTTTCTTAACATCTAAAGAACTAGCATTTCTAGATGTGCAATACCCACGGATTCCAGTCGTCTATGGCAGTGATTTTCAACCAGTGTGCCACGGTACACTAGTGTGCCGCGACACATGGTCGGGTGTGCCGCGGGGAAAGTTCCCCAAACTATAGTGCCCCCTGTGCAGGGCCAGCGGAAGCACTAGGCGAACTAGGCGATCGCCTAGGCTAGGGCGCCAGCTTCCCGGGGGCGGCACTGCCCCGGTAAAATTAAGAGAGCCGCGCTTTCAAGCATGTGAGTCCTTTGCTGTCAGCCCGGGCGAAACGCGGCAGGACAGCTGGAGTCAGCGGCACCGGGCGTGCTCTCTTCTTCCCGCCCCCCCCCCCCCCGCGGTCCGGAAGAGGAAGTGGAGAGCATCGGGTGCCTGCGCGGAAGAAGAGACCACACTAGCGTGGTCTCTTCTTCCCGCGCAGGCACCCGATGCTCTCCACTTCCTCTTCCGCGGGGGGAGGAGAAGAGAGCACGCCGGGCATGACTGGAGTCAGCCGGGTGCCTGCGCGGGAGTTATCGGGTGCCTGCGCGGGAGTCTTCCCGCGCAGGCACCCGATGCTCTCCACTTCCTCTTCCGGGCCGCGGGAAGAAGAGAGCACGCCGGTGCCTGCGCGGGAAGAAGAGGCCACGCTAGTGTCCGACGGGAAGAAGACTGCAGCGCGGCTCGGAGGAAAATGGAGTTTCAACCGCGGCCGATGGGACTCCGCCTCCGCGAGGGCTGAAAATGAAGAGGTTAGCGTTGGGAGGAGGCTGCTGCTGCTGCTAGTTCCCGGGGTGGGGGAGAGAGATAGTGAATGAACGAGCAAGCATGTGTGTTTGAGATCCTGTGTGTGTGAGTGAGAGATTGCATGTATGTGAATGATTGAGAGCCTGTGTATGTGAAAGAGAGTATGTCTGTGATTGAGAGCCTGCCTGTGAGAGAGAGAGCATGAATGTAAGTTTACCATTGGGAACCTGTATGTGTAAGTTTGTGTGAAAGAGTATGTGTGTATGATTGAGATCCTTTGTGTGTGAGAGAAATCATGTGTATGTATGATTAAGAGCCTGTGTGTATAAGTAAGAGAGAGATCATGTGTGTCTGTGTCTGATTGACAGCTGGTTTAGGTGATGGAGCATGTGAGTATGTGATTGAGAGCCTGTGTGTAAATGAGAGAAAGAGAGGACATGTTTGTAAGCATGTGAATGAAAGTCTGTGTGTGAGAGAAAAAGACAGCATGTATTTATGTGATTGAAAGCCTGTGTGTGTGTGTGTGTGTGTAAGCGTGAAAAGATAGACAGCATGTGTGTAAATGTGTAATTAAGAGCCTATATGAGAGAGAAAAAACATGTATATATGTGAGTACTGAGAGCATGTGTGTATAGGTGTGTCATTGAGAGCCAGTGTGAGAGAGAGCGCTGGTATGTGACTGAGAGAGGAGAAAGTTCCAAGCAAACCACCCCACCTCCTGCTAATTCAGAACAATCTCAGGACACCTGGATATCAAATGTTCCCAGGTATGCAGAGCAAAAAAATTTTTGTATCCTTATTATTTTTCATTACTGGGTCTTTGTGTCTGCTATTTTTAAATATTTTGTTGGTATCTGGAAATGTTTTATATGAGTTTTTAATTATTGGATATTCCACTCATCAGCTGTTTCGAAATATGTTCTTTTTGTTAGTACAGTTTTACTGCTGATGATTTTATATTTCTTGATTTGTTTTATAAGGATGGGTAATGTTTCTTTTTTCCTTTGTTACACTGCATACAGAGACTCTGGCTTGTTGCAGTTTCCAATTCAGTTTTTTCTGCATGCTTCTTGTTATGCGTTTTGGTCTCTTTATTCTATGTTAGGTGAGGGACAGCACGTGATTCAGGTGAGGTTTTCTGCTGGCGTGTTGTTTCTGTGTAGGACTCTATAGCAGCCTGACTTGGTCCGTTTTCCTAATAGGAGATGTATTGGTGTCTTAAGGCCTGGTGTAATATTTCAGAGACTTATTGTACTTTAAAAGTGTGATCTTACATAAAATGCACACATTTACTTGTATTTAGTTTTAAACATATTGTATGGCTCTCATGGAATTACATTTTAAAATATGTGGCGTTTATGGCTCTCTCAGCCAAAAAGGTTCCTGACCCCTGGTATAGAGCTTAGCCACTACTGCTGCTTCTGGTGTGTACTACAGCCTGCATGGAAGAAGAGTAAGAGAGCTGCTGGAGGGGGTAAGTAAAGATGGCTTTTTAAGTTCATTTTTCTTGATTGACTGCCATTTTAATTATTTAATATTATGTGATGTGTCTGCTTTTTTTGTTTGAGCAACAAGTATAGCTTTGGTTTATGTTTATTTTATATATTTTTATTTATTTATTTATAAAAGAGTTTCTATACCGTCGATAAGACAAATCATCTCAATGGTTTACATGGCATAAAAATGTCAAATAAGTGTTCTGTTATAAATACAGACTTCGTTATTTTCATTAATGCACAATGTAAGTTAATTGTGTGTGGAGGCGGGGGGGGCGGCATAGCTGACGTTTCGCCTAGGGCGCCTAATACCCTTGCACCGGCCCTGCCCCTGTGTTTTGTTCCCCTACGATGCGCAGTCACGCTTCCTACAGTGTAGGAGCCTTGTACAATAACACATGCGCGAGCTTTGAACGCTCGACTGTTACTTCGAGAGAATTTCTGGATTTTTAAACTCAATACTGTTGAACCAATAGGGCTCAATGAAAGAATTAATTGGTTCTCCATGACATAATAGTATATTTTCCACAATACAATTCTCAGTAGTACTCATGTGGGTTGTTTAATCACAACCGTGGTCGTCTTTCAGTAATGTTTTCAGCTGACCTGCGGCTTTCACGGGTTTTTTGAGTTAAAAAGACAGCGCATGCACAGCGATACATCAGACGCTGTCCGAACCCCTGTGTTGACAGGAAGATTCCTTTAAACAATTCGCTGACTTAAACCAGGGTAAGTCCGATATGTGAACTTTCATAACCATCAGTTCATTCCACAGTAAATCTTGCTTCACTAGTCCCATTATTTGTGAGAAATCTTTATTTGTGCATATTATATTTTTTCTTTTCTCACATCAAGAGGTTAATTCTTGTGGCAGCCTGGCAGGCAAGGAGAGGATCCCATGGCAGCAGTGGAGATATTCTTTAGTGGCTGACAAGAGAACACTGCTGACTGCAAACACTTCTCCTTACTGGACCGAAATGGGGAAAAATGCTAGTAAGGTATCAGATTGCCCCATTTCAGAATATGGGCACCAGCACTGAAATTTTAGGTGCCTGAAGAATTTTCATCCCTAGGTAAATCTGCAGAGAGCTTTTGTAATCTTGTATGGTACAAATAACCCATAATCAACCAACTATATGATGTAGACAACTCACTCTAAGCTCTTGTATAAGGTATGTAAAAAATATATATATATATAATAAAAATGATGTAGTTAATATAAACTAAAGACCAATCTTTTATGTATGAAGACACACTTTCTGCAGTGCAAAATGAGTGGTTGTTTCTTATGAAAAGGAATAGACAGTATTTTAAAATTCTGCAAATGTTTGCATATTTGTTCAAATATCAATATAACCACAGTGAATAATAATTTAAAACTAGCAGGAAAGCCTGTCAAAAATGACAGGGGACCCCTTGGAGCCACATATTTTCTCAAGTTTCCTTGTCGTTGTATAGTGATGCTTAATAAAAATAAATTTGTATTCCTTGAACCCACACATCTAGAAATTTTCCTAAATGATAAAGAAGGACGAGATGTTATTACAACAGATTAAAATCCTGGTTATAAAGATAATTACTCCACATTATTTCATGTTTGTATGAAAAAGTTTCCTATTTTACTATTGCTATAGCCTCCCATAATGTGGACTTTATTTAGGAGTACATGTATAATTCTTTTTCTTCTGAAGTACATATGTATATTGATATATATGAATGTCACTTAAATTTTCTTTTTCTTTATTCATTGTAAAATGTTTAAGAAAATGTAATAAACAATAAATTAAAAAAAAAAATGACAGGGGACAGTGGCACTGCTCTTATATAATCCCACCGCCTGCACCAACATAATACCCCTCCCCCAATAACATTTATTTCTATGCTTAACACCCTCCCTCCCCAGTACTCCTTCCACAAAATCAGTGCTCCACCACCACCCTTACAACACAAGCCCTATCCCCAATCCAATTTTAAACACACTTTAGGTCACCCATGTACACCAGCACCCTACCTTATCCCAGGGCAAGCTCAGCCCCAGCTGAACCACATCTCCTCCTTCCCCTGTTCTACATGATCACCTGAGGGAAATAGTTCTCGCTATTTACAATTAGTGCTAAGATTTCTAGTTCTAATTACTACTGTTCGTGCAGCCTGTCAAACAGATTCAGCTGCTAATTAATTCATCTGCTATCTCTTCATGATTTTGCAACCAAGAATTTTCTGTGCTCACCTCCGCTTTCTTGAAGTTCATTACAGTTTTAGCCTCCCCAACCCTCTCCAAGGGACTGTAGGCATCCACCCCCTTTCCGTATTAAGATATATTTCCTGTCATTGTTCCTGAGTCTACATTATGACCTTTTGTTCTAGAACTTCCTTTCCACTGAAAAATGTTTGCTTCAACTGTATTATTATTTAGGTAGCTGAATGTCTATCATATCTCCCCCCTCTCTCCTCTTTTCTAGGGTATAAATAATTAGATCTATACCCTAGAAGACAGAAGAGGCCTGAGAGAGTAGCCTAGTGGTTAAAGCGGCAGGCTGAGAAGCCAGAATTAAAATCCTGCTGATGGACCTTGTGACTTTGGACAAGTCACTTCACCCTCTTTTGTCTCAGGTAGATTGTAAGCGCTCTGGGAACAGGAAAATTCCTAATGTACCTGAATTTAACACACCTTGAGCTTCCAGTGAAAAGAGGTGAATTAAATCCAAAAATAAATGAGCCTCATCTCAGTCAACAGGCTTCTGATGTAGAAAATGCAACAGTTTAGTAGTCTTTCTATGGACCATATCCACTCTACATAGTTACAGAGACAACTGGACATAATCCAAATGAGATCTCACTTTTTTCTACTAGTTATGCCTCTACTTATTTATTCTAGCATCCCTTTGGCTGGGACACTGTTCTACTGCACTGTTTTACTACCTTGAAATCACCAAATATGATCAAACTGAGTCTTGTTTCTGTTCCGTAGATGTCAATAACTCATCCCCCAAAATGCATAAATTCTGCATTTTTTTAAGTATTGAAACATAGTTGCCAAGTAACTGACCACTCCTTGATATGTTAGATCACTTCTGAAGCTGTCTATTCCTTCAGGCATGTCCACTCTTTTGCAGTTTTTAGAAACATCTACAAAAAGAAACTCTCCTTCAAACCCCTTTACACTCTACAATATTGCTCAAAAAGGTATTAAACAAAATCAGGCCCAGGAACAATCTTTGATGCAGGACACTCACCACTTTTCTTTCTTCAGAGTGAACTCCATTTACTATGTTCTCTCATCTATCCCTCAACCACTTTCTACTCCAGTCCACCACTTTAGTTCCATAGCCTAGACCAGTGGTCCCCAACCCTGTCCTGGGGGCCCACCAGTCAGTCTGGTTTTCAGGATATCCACAATGAATATGCATGAGAGAAAATTTGCATGTTATGGAGGCAATGCATGCAGATTTTTCTCTCATGCATATTCATTGTGGATATCCTGAAAACCCGACTGGCTGATGGGCCCCCAGGACAGGGTTGGGGACCACTGTCCTAGACCACTCATCATATTTATGAGCCACCTATATGAGAAAGTATTACAGGCTTTGCTGAAATCCAGGTATACTGAATCCAGCATCCACCTTTGATCTAATTCTCTGATCACAAAGAAATTGATCACATTTCTCTGACATAATCTCCCTCTGGTAAAATCCTTGTTGCTTTGGATCCCACAACCTGCCAGATTCAAGACCATCCTTTCCTTCAGAAGAGTCTCCATTCATTTTTCCACTCTCAAAGTCAGACTAACCAAGCCAGGAGGTAGTTTCTAACTTCCTACCTCTCTGTAGTGTAGTGAGTTTATAAAAGTTGATAAATAAGAAAAATAAGTTATCTTAGCGCATGAATAAAATATACTGTGAACTGGTTCAAACTGCAACAGCTGTAAGCTAGTTGCCTAGGCAACTAGCTTAATTATGATGACATTTGGTAATCAAGTTCATGACATACAAAAATATCCACCTACTGGCTCCCATTGACCTACAGATCCCTCTCCAACTACATAATTCGTCAAGACCGACAAGAGATGCATACAAAGGATCGCTACAGATACCACCGCCCAAATCTACCAGACACTGCACGCTAAGAAATCGGGCTTTCTCTACAGCCATTCCACCAACATGGAACTCCATCCCCACAAACCTCAGACTGGAAACATGCATCTCAACCTTCAAAAAAAGACTAAAGACATGGATTTTCACACAAGCATTCCCGGACTCCAACTGATTCATTTCATCCACGCCACTCCTTATCTCCGCCCACTCTATAATCAATTATCTCCACTATCGTTTTTACATGTTTGAATTATAATCTGTCCTTTCTCTTCCTTCCCCGCCAAGTTCTAATTACCCTGTTATATGTAACTGCATTTTCCGCACCACTGTTTTAGTTTATGTTTCACAATGCACCCCTGTTTTATGTGAACCAGCATGATGTGACTGCGATCTCGAATGCTGGTATATAAAAACCTGAAATAAATAAAAATAAATAAAATGTACAACAGTGATGGGCTTTCACATTATTACCAGACAACATTCACTGCTTTGCTTTTTCAGCATGAGTAGATATTTCATGAATGTTCTGCAAACGAGTGAATAAACCAAGACCATACAAACATTTAACGTCAAATTGTTCCAATGTTTTTAAGAAAAGGATTATACCTCTTATTCCTTCAATATTGGTGAAAATGGAATATGCTGCAATTAAATTATGGCAACCATGGCAGATTCACTCAACAACAACATAAGCAAATAGTCCAACAATCTGCAACTGTTACAAATGCCTGAGATACTTTCTTCTTTCTTTCTTTATAAATTTTTTATATACCGCGGCACGTTAAAAACATCACCTCAGTTTACAATAAACAATAATTCAGCAACTAGCTTTACATTCTAATGATCATAGAACAAAACAAATACAAGAAATTCAATGAATGAAAGAAACATATAATACAAGTTAAACAAGCCTAAAATGGGTAATAATATAGAAGGTAAAAATAATTCTCTAGGGATATTCAAACAATAGTAGTAAGGAGAATCCAAAATTCTTGTGTGCAAAGTTTACAATAACCTGGGTCAATTAACCAGAGAAGAAAGAGCATTAGCACAGCTCTAGCAAAATGCTCCTTCTATACATTTTGGAGCCTAAAGGCTCAGACACCTGTCCCACAGCTGCCCTTCCCTCACCGGTTTGTCCTGGTTCCAATAATGTCACGCTTCTCACACACACACACCTCAGATTACTCTCTTGAGCTGCCTTGTGCGTGCTGTACTCTACAGAGTAAAACCACGAACCAAATCAAAATAAAGTTTGGTTACTGAGTGCATCCCCTTGGCACCCCTCGTTTACATAGCCAGACACCTGCCACTGCTGTCAGGTGAGGAGAGCCCCTTACCTGTGCCCACACTGTGCAGAACCGGGGACCACTGCCCGCGCTCCCTCGCCGGTCTTTCCAGGCCCGGCCGCACCCGTACCACACCGCGCCGCTCCCGAGCAACAGCAGCACGCCGGCCGGGGGACCAGCGCCTAGCGTCGCTGGCGTCCCGCGGGGCCGTAGCCCGCTCAAGCCCCGGCTCAGTCCGCTCACTGCCGCTCTCCAAGTTGCCATCTTCGCGGAAGTGGTAGAATCTCGCGAGAGCGAACAAATGCCCGGAGGACTCGCGAACGAATTGACTGACTAGCGCGCGCTGGAACAAGCTACTGAAGCCGATGCTGGCAGTCAGGATATTACGGATCGTCCACACTCTCACCTATGCCCGTGCTGCTCTTCGCTATCAGTTTTCCTTTTTGTCATCAAAAACGGTTTTCCCCACCTATCGCCATCCTTCAGTTTAAATAAAGTAGCAATGAAGGCTGACTTTTCTCTCTAGCCAAATCTCCATCTAAAAGTTTTGCAGTGTTGACCCGTGGGCTTAATGACATTTTTAGTTTGTAAGAAGTCTGGTGGGACTTCTCCCAGGCTAGGAAAGACCTGCCTTTCTGCACCTCAGAAAGAACAGAGGAAGGTGGTATGCCAGTGCCAAGACCTTCTGGTGTTTACCTCAGATTTGGAGAAGAAATGTATTTATTTATTTAAGGGCATTTCTATATCGTCTTTTACAATATAATATTGAACAAAACGGTTTACAATAATAGTAAAAATAAAAATACATCAAATCAGTCCTAAAATAATAGTAAAATACAAACTGGAGTACATAAACTTAAAAAGTAAAATATAAATTAAAATTGTTTTTGAGAAGATCTAGGAAGACGTGTTTGGCTGCCCCTCTACTTGCTCACTCCAGAGTGCAACCCTCCCATCAGGAATTTGTCAGAGACAAAGAGAGTATTGAAGATCAACTAACTGACGGGCGATACAGTAACGTGCGCTCCGGCGCGCACTGTTAGCCCGCGTTTGGCCGTGTGTTTTCAACGTGCTATTTTTACCCCTTATACAGTAAGGGGTAAAAATATCGGCCTGTGAGTAAAGAGAACCCTGAGGACACCCATCAGGAGTCTTCATCTTAGGGAGAGAGAGGTTTTTGACTCTCTGTGCAGAGACAGTAATTTTATCTTTTTACCAGTTTTAGAAGGTTGTTTTTTTCCTGCCCAACTAAAGGATACCCTGCTCACCTGGAGAACTACACTTAGCCAAGCCCTGGAAGATGAATGTTTCCCTTGCCCTAGTAAATGAGAAGCTTACACCGATAGAGGGGAAGAGAAAAATTCTGTGGTGCTGAGGAATGAGTTTGTGCCATATTTCATTTGACTTTTGTAACTGTAAAGACTTTAATTCTGGACACTAATGCAATGGCTCCAGTGTATTTATTGGGCACGCACAGTGAGGAAAAGTACCTCTCTCCCAGGGACAAGAAAAGGATAAATGAGTCACCTCTAGCACTCCGGGCCTTGAAAGGGAAACCTTTCCCCCAACCCAACAAAGAATACAGGCCTTGGGGTTAAGAGATTGTGTTCAAGCTAGCCTGAGGTTCCAGTTCCAAAGAAACACTAACAAAAAAATCTTTTATGGCCCCATCGGTGTGCAGTCCACACCCGGGGATGGGGTTTCAAAAGAAATAAATAACTGCATAATCAATCTAAAGCTTCTAAATACAAGCGTAATATTGATAAAAAGAATGGTTTGGGAGTATGACAGTGAAGAATTTACTGCTGAAGCTAGGAAAATGAAGGAAGCATTCATTTAATTTTCCCTTATGATTTTTAAATGGAGGTGCCACAAATTTCAATTTTTGCATAGGTTTTATTTATTTATTTATTTATTATTTTTATATACCGACATTCGGTCTCAATCGAGATATCACACCGGTTTACATTCAGGTACTGTAGGTATTTCCCTATCCCCAGAGGGCTTACAATCTAAGTTTTGTACCTGAGGCAATGGAGGGTAAAGTGACTTGCCCAAGGTCACAAGGAGCGACAGCAGGACTTGAACCCTGGTCTCCTGGTTCATAGTCCACTGCTCTAACCAGTGATAGCATAATTGTGACTGTTGGGGATGAAGCTCACCTATGAAAGGTACAGGCAGGGACAACCTTAGGGGGTAGAAGAATAGAACTACCCCTGGCTTAGTGCTCAAAGGGGCTCCACACTTGCTGCTTCAAGTGCAAGTGAGAAGCCATGGTCCATGTGCACTTGCAGAACATTCTGGTAGTGTGTGTTGAGAGGCACAGGTGACAGTCTGTCTCAAGCAGCACATCATGCTCTGCTGCCTTCCCCACACCAACTAGATGTCCCATACTGATACACTTATTCCTGGCTCCATGTCCCTTTAGATCTTGCCCTGGGTAGGGAGACAGATTTCTCTCAATGAACCAGCTCACACTATTGCTGCCTGTGGCATTGTCACAGTTTCTAGCTGGGGTCTGAACAGGGCTGGTGCAAGAGAATTAGTCGCCCTAGGCAACATTTGTCTTGCACCTACCCCCCTTTGTCGTGCCACCCCCACCCGGTCGCACCGCCCTCCCCACCGGTCATGCTGCCACCCCCATGTGGGGCCGCGGGTAGCGGTGCCGCAGCAGCAAAGAGGAGTGGAGATTGCCGAATTTCCACTCCTCTTTGGCGCCGCCACTCGCAGCCCCACATGGCTCATGCCCCCTAATGGTTGGCGCCCTAGACCCAGGCCTAGTTCGCTTAGTGTTTCTGCTGGCCCTGGGTCTGAAGTACTGGAAGAGGACACAGATTATAGATAACACTGCTTCATTGGCAGGAAAACTCGCCCTCTTTTTTTGGATCACAAAATGTTATTATTTTCTTACGTTCAAACACATATATACACATATCCCATGTCACTAACAATCAAAAATCCACGCTTCCACACACATTCCAGCACCTACCATCCCCATGCTCCTTCACAAACCCACAGCCATACACACCCACTCCAACTCTCCACACTCTCCCCCTAATACATCAGTTGGTAAAAAAAACAAAAAACACTAACCTGAAAATGTGCATAAAAAATGTTTAGCATGCACAAAAAACATGATTTATCAGCATAGAACATATTTTTGTTCACAGAAATAATATTTTATATACAGAAAGCATGATTTGTGCACATAAACCATGTTTTCTGCATATAAATGAGTTTGGTACACAAAAAATGCTTTCAATGCAGAAAGCTTTTTGTGTGTGCATAAACCATGCTTTGTGTACACAAAGCATATTTTCTGCTCAGAAATCCCAAGTACAGTTCCTGGCACCAGAACTCATTTTTGTCCCTAGACTTTACTCCACTTTTCACTAGGAGTTAAGTTTCCAGCGCTAAGAAAACTTAAATTAAACCAGCACACATTTCTGCCCTGAGGAGAGGGGTAATAATACATGTTTTTATTACTGTTAAATTTATATTGGGAGGTGCTAAGCTGTGTGTATATTGGTGTGAAATTTCAAAGGAGTTACGTGTGTAAAAGTAGAGATTTTCTAAAACCCATTTACATCCGCAAAACCTTTTGAAAATCCAACCTTAAGACGTGAATTTTCAAAGAAAGGTATGCATATAAAAGTAGGAATTTTCAAAAGACCATTTATGCATGTAAATCCTTTTGAAAATTATCTCCATAGTGTATACTTTTTTTGTGTGCACAAATGCCTTCCCACCTCAGCCGTAGGATTTGCCCACTAATATGAGAATTTTCGAAACTTTGCATACATAAATATAGCATATATATATATATGTGTGTGTAAGTAGCCTCTACTCATTATTCCTCTACTCATGTACTTAAAAAAGTACACACATATATACGTGTAAAAACGAGGCAGTCTAGGGGTGTTCCAGAGCAGGGCTAACAATTAAGTACATAAGTTGCTATTTTAAAAGATTTACTTTCATACTTTTACACCTGCTAATTATCTGGTGTAAGTGATAATAAATCTGTTTATTTCATACTATTGGCCATGTGAGAGACCTGGGTGAATTGGGGGGAGTTTGGCCTATAGAACCAGTAGGGTCTCAATGACCTGGAGAAGGACTGGATGAACTAGTGGACTGACTGTTAAACTGATTAATTTACTAAAAGTACACATGTAAATCAGGACTTATGCAAATAAGTCCTAGTTTACTTTTATATGTTAAATATATGCACAAATACATTTAAAATAGGTGAGTAAAGTGTGCACAGCCAATCTATTGATATACGTGCTTTCAATGTATTGCATTGAAAAAAAGAGGAGGGGGTATCTTTCTAGCTGCCAAAAAATCCCTGAGGTTCTCTCTCTATCCTATCAACACAAATACCAAATTAGAACTAGGATTGTTCAAATCAGAAGATCTCCAAATCCTTCTAGTCTACGCCCCTCCAGGCCTGCTAGAGTCAGACACCTCTCCTATTCTAGAAACTATAACTTTACACCTAAACCTTGACTCCCCAGCTATAATCTTGGGCGACTTCAACTTACATGTTGACAAAATTCCCCTTTCAACGAACTGCGAAGCCTTCCTCACCGCAATGTCCGCAATGGGTTTCAAACAACAAATCAACAAACCCACTCACAAAGCAGGACACACGCTCGACCTCTTCTTTACAAATGCCGGCATTTCCCAAACAAATCAACCTGACTGTCAACAAGTCCCATGGTCAGACCACTCCTTAATCTCCACCAGCTTTTCCCTACTACAACCAGATTCCAAGCCTGACTCAAGACCTTCTTTCCTCTACAAAAAAACATGTAACTCTGAACTCCTCAGCAAACTTCTAGCCCCAGAATTACCATCCATCGATGTTTCTACACCCAACAGCGCTCTTCAATCATGGTTCAAAATAACAAAATCAGTAGCAAACACACTTTGCCCACTGACCACCAAAAAACACTCTTCAAAGGCATCCAAAAGACAACCCTGGTTTAATGATGAACTGAGAAATCTCAAACAACTACTTCGGCAGAAAGAAAGAAAATGGCGAAAAGCCCCTTCACCAGCCTCACTCTCAGACTACAAACGCACGCTCCACCAATACAAAAGCAGTACACAGAAAACAAAAAAAGACTACTATGCCCGTCAGGTTCATCACCTCATCTTTGACCCAAAAGCCCTATTCGCCTTCGTTTCCAATCTCACTAAACCTATCACTCCTGATATACCACCCGAATTCTCCCAGACCAAAGCAGACGAACTGGCTCTTCATTTCAGCAAAAAAATCTCTGACCTCCTCAATCAACTATCACTAACCACTAGCTCCCAAAACAACACATACCTTCTCCCTAACAAAGATATACAGCTTAAAGCATTCGAACCCATCACTCTCACAGAGATACAATCAGTGCTGAAGAAAATGAAACCTTCATCACACCCTTTTGATCAAATTCCTTCCAAAATGCTACTGCTCATTCCTGATACTATATCAAAATCCCTTGCCGAAATTATAAACTGTTCCCTCTCCCAGGGTATCTACCCAGATGATCTAAAAACAGCTTCAATCAAACCCCTCCTGAAAAAACCGAATCTAAATCCAAGTGATCCCAACAACTTCCGCCCTATTTCCAACCTTCCATTCATAGCCAAAATAATGGAAAAATTGGTGAACACCCAACTTTCCAACTACTTGGAAGACCACGGCATTCTGTCTCCAAACCAATATGGTTTTCGAAAAGCTGCTAGCACAGAAACACTACTTCTTGCACTTTCAGACTTTCTCCTTGCCGGCATCGATAAAGGCAAAGCATTTTTACTAATCCTCCTCGACTTCTCGGCGGCCTTTGACACCGTCAACCATTACCTCCTCTTAAAACAACTGGCAAATATTGGAGTGACAGCTACTTCACTAACATGGTTCAAAACCTTCCTGGAAAACAGAGGATATAGGGTCAAAATTCACAATACAGAATCCCAATATCACCACTCCACCAGAGGGGTGCCACAAGGTTCATCCCTCTCACCCACCCTATTTAATATATACCTCCTACCTCTCTGTCAACTACTCACAAAACTTAGCCTTAAACACTTCCTCTTCGCGGACGACGTACAGATTGTGATCCCTATAAAAGATTCAATCTCGTCAACAATGGAATATTGGGATAGTTGCTTATTAGAAATCAAACACCTCCTTACCAGCTTAAACCTAGTCCTTAATGCGTCGAAAACGGAATATCTCCTCATAGCACCTGAAAACAACATCACACTCTCAAAGCCACCTACCCTCCTACAAACCACCCATGTAAGAGATCTGGGAGCCATCCTAGATAACCGTCTGAACCTCAAACCATTCATAAACCGAACTACAAAAGACTGCTTCCACAAATTACATATTCTGAAAAGAATAAAGCCACTTTTCCACGCGCAAGATTTTAGATCAATCCTGCAAGCAATAATCTTCTCCAAACTAGATTATTGCAATTCCCTACTACTAGGCCTCCCAGCTTCTTACACCAAGCCTTTACAAATGGTACAGAACACAGCAGCTAGAATACTTACTAACTCCAGGAAAATCGACCATATCTCCCCCATCCTCAAAGACCTTCATTGGTTACCGATCCACTTCAGAATTATGTACAAAACCATCATGATTATCTACAAGAACATCCATCAACATACTCAACTTGACTTACAAATCCCTTTTAAAAAATACACATCCGCCAGACCCATCAGGGAACATTACAAAGAATCACTTCAGGTTCCTCATGCCAAAACTTACCAACATAAATCCTACAGTTCAAGAGCTCTTTCATCAGCAGGTCCAATCCTTTGGAACTCCATCCCACCGGACTTAAGACAAGAACCATGCGCCCCAACTTTTAGGAAGAGACTAAAAACGTGGCTTTTTAAAAAAGCGTTCCCAGAACTGGATTAAATTCCCCACCCATCAGCACAAACACAAAGTTAGTGAACTGTATTCAACCCACTAACTTAACACACAGTCACAGCATCTTATTATTATACTTCACAACAGCATCATATTTGATCATTTTTGCTACTCATCTATATTTTTATAATACTATACATATTTATTTATTGATACGGTTAGCTAAAATGTTAATATTTTCCTTTGATTTCCTCCCCCTTTCAGATCCTAGTTATTTTTCCTTGTTTTTTGTAACTTTCTCACATCCTAAATATTGTTATTATATTTGTTAAGTTTCATTCTATATGTGATGTTGAATTGGGAAATGTTTTACTATGTTATTCTCTGCCTTTACTCACATTGTTAATTGTAAACCGGGTTGATGTGATTCCTATCATGAAACTCGGTATAATAAAAATAATAAATAAATAAATAAATGTATTCACACATAAGCCTACATGCATGCGTAGGTTGTGTGATAGAATAAAACATGCAGATATCATATGCACGTATTATAAAATACTATAGCAAATATGCACGTGGCCACATACATTATTTGAAAGTTATCCTCCCTATGTAGAAAATTGCCGGTAAACCTCTGCACGCTGCTGAACACATCTTATTATATAAGCCCTGAAATAGCTGAAAATGGCATGTAAAACATTAAACTGATTTTTTTAAACATAACAATCATGATCCAAAAAGGTGGTATCCCACAGAGGTATTTTCTGAAAGTAGGCTTTTTTTGATAATTAGTAATAGATTTTAGTTTCCTGTAAAGATCTAGGGTTTTAGTCAATTTTACCGAACAGTTTCTGGGTTGTTAATGTAACCCCACCCCAGTGTGTCTCCCTCTCTTTCTCCCCCCCCCCCCCCCCCACTGTGAGCTTGCTTCCTGCTGTGCATGTAAACCCATATCACCCTCAGCAGCAGTGCACATGCGTATCTATGGTTTTTTTGCCGCACTCCTGGCATTGATTTTCTAAGACAAGTTGCAGGATGGGCTCTGCAGCCATGGCACACTTGGGAAATGCTGCTCTTTTTTCTCAGTGTTCCCTTGGGAGAAGGGACTTGTGATAAGTCGTCTTCATGGTGAGGGCAGTAGTTGCTAAAGAAATACTCAGAAGTCACTTGGTTAGTGTCCAAAATGAATCTTTATGGTTGAAATCACTGTTCGATATGGCACAAATAAATTAAACTGCAGCACCACAGAATTCTCTTTCCCCTGTCTGTGCAGGAATATCTTAAAACCAGGCAAGGGAACTTCTACCCTACAAAGTATGGAAAAATAGAGTCCCTTGGTGGGTGGGAAACCCCTTCCAAATTGGTAAAAATGTAGCTGTCCTGTCTCTGCACAGAGAGCTTAGATATTCTTTCTCCCCAGGGGCAAAGACTCCTATGTGTGGTGTCCTCAGTGTTCTTAATTAGTTTGTTACTCACAGTTAGTAGTTCTCTTAGACTCTCTAGGTATTTGGATCCTTTATGGGAGGAATCCAGCCAGAACAGCAGCTCCAATGAACTTTAGGCGGGTAAACACTTCCTCCCAGGTTTTTTCAAAGCAATTTCTTCTTCCCAAAAATGAAGTTACCACCGGGCACCGAGTCACCACCGTCCTCCATCCTCGTTAAGAGGGGAAGGTCTTCCCTAGCCTGTACAGCACAGGGTTCCCCATTCCCTGAGTCCACGTGGTGCACAGGGTCTCTTCAGGCTTCCTACAAATTAAAGTTTCTTTAAGCCCCAAATATTTTCTGAATGCAAGCCTTACCCACCAGGGAGTGGATAGGAAAGGCCTGACTCTTAGACTATCACCAGGGTTTGCTGAAAATCCAAACCAAGGCAAAAGCTCCTCTACACCCCTACAAAACTTCAAAAATCAACTCGCACTGCTATAAAACCTTTCCCAGGGGGATAGCCACTCCAGCACCCTCAAAGAGAGAAGCTGCATTTGAATTGTACTTCCCATTACAAACTAACCTGCACTGATCTAGCTGACACTGGAGACCCCAGGACCTACTGATAGTGTCACCATAGGGTCTGCTACATTAAAATCTAATCATGATTCAAAATAAAAGAACACCCTTTTTTTGGATCACAATTGGCCTTTCTCTAGAAAAATAACAGGCTTAATTCGCACCTTGTCTTTTTTGGCTCCAGAAGAAAATTATCTTGAAAAAGTCAGGTTTTACCAAATATAAACTGTTATAAAGGGGATAGTAAGGATTATGTTCAGAGCAGTCAAAATGACATTCAGCACAGCTGCAAAAATAAAGATATTTGTGGCACACAGGTTTGGCCACCACAAGCGAGCTCTGAACATTCTTCACTCCAGCCTTAAATTGACCCATAAAGAGTTATTCATCCACACATGGGATCCTTCAAACCTGAATATATATACCCTTGCCTGGGGCTGAAATACCTCTGGAAGATTCCTTGTCACTATAGTATAGCTCCCAAGATAATTAATGGGAATGATTTTGCCACTTTTGCAAATACAGGAAAGCTTCCTGATGCAATCTGTAACCCGTGGTTGTTAACCAATTGTTATATTCAAATACATTTCTAAATCAAAGCTAGTAAATTTTTGCCTTATACACCCCCTTGAGTTTGATATAATGATATATTCTGGCCAGGGAGGGTATTGTAACCTTTAAAGGAACCAGGGGTTGTTTTAACTCTAGGTTTGGAAGGAAAAAGGAGTACTCTCTAGGATTTTCCTGGCGTGCTGACACTGCAGAAGTTTGGCCTAGTAGGAGTTTGTTTTTATCCAACACCAATTCCAGAGCTTTAAATTTGTCTACTTGGCATGAGTCAGTGAAAAGCTTAACCTCCTCTTTGCAAGTAGAGCAGAGTAAACCCTTTTGTTCCAAGATCTTTTGAAATTAAGATACAGGCATGGAAGAAGAGGAATGGTATGCATATGGAACGAGGTAACAGATTTTGAAGGAGCCTTTTGGATAAGAAGGCTAAGAAGACATCAGCTGTCAATCCTTTACTTTGTTTCAACTGTGGGAATTTGTTACCATTTGAACCATCTTAATTTATGCACCTCTGCTCAAAATACCTTTGTTTGATAATTATCCATCAACTTAAATCATGATATTATTGCCAGATAATTGTTGTGGAACTGATTTCAGAAATCCTTGGCAAGAAGTTGGTTGACTGGGCTTTGATTTGGATGCAGAAGTTAAGCAGACAGTGCTATTATGTTCCCCCTACACCTCCATCCCTCCTTCTACCACCCCTTATGGACAGAATTTACATAGACCCCCAACCCAGACCCCTTATGAGCAAATCTATGCAATTTTACTCTATTACATCCCATGGGAGGCAAATGTGAAACAAGCTTCTGCTCTAGAAATCATTGGCTGTACTGTTTTAGAGCAAATGTCACTTTTAAAAGGACAGTATCGCTTTCTCTGCCGAATATTATAGCAGTCGTTTGTTTAAGTGCTTGACAAATCCTATATCCTAAAAAGTAAGCACAACACTCTCACTTACTCTGTTATATTTGGCAGCCTGCTGGACATCCCCACAGGCTGCCGAACAGCTGTGCTTCCTTCTGTGGCAAGATACCACCAAGCCTTGAATACACAGCAAGATGCCACCAGGAGTGTTGCCTCTGGCTAACTCTCATAGGTGTATGTGCCCCTGACCGGATCTTCTTTAAAGGGCCCATGGCAGGAAAAGACCATGGGGCCCATGGATGAAGTCAGTGGCCTTAGCCCTATATAAAGGCTCTCTGGACTTCCTTTTATCACCTCAGCAATGGATCTCCAGCATCCCTTGCAGTGTATGTTGCCAGCATTCCTGTGCCTCATCTTATCTTCCAGTTCAGCCTTACCTCACACTCTTGCCTCGTCTTGTCTTCCAGTCCAGCCTGCCAGCCCAGCTTCATCCAGCCTTGCCTGGCCTTTCAACCAAGCCTGTCCAGCCTGCCTTCCTCATTCTTGTTATTAGAGATTCCTGAATGTCCACATCTCCCTCAGATTGCCATTTTGGATCTTGACCTCCTACCTGGACCTGACTATGATTGCCTGCCTCCTGGACCTGACGTCTAGCTTAGAACTGGCTACTCTTGCTTGCTGTCTGCCCTGACCTTGGCTCTCCTCTGACTTCCATAAGCCTGCTGTCTACTTTGTCTCTGGTGTGTTTCTGGACTAACTACCATCTCTGCCCTAGGGACCCATCTAAGTTCTGCCATCCACCAGAATTCAAGGGCTCTACCTGTGGAAGAGGCAGCTGCTAAAGGTGAAGCTCCAGATTGGAAAGGGGGGGGGAGCCTGCCTCTGTGGTGATGTCAGTATTGCTGGAAGCAGCAATGGTGTTGGCACATGAGCAGGTGGAACTATAATGGGTGGTGATGGAGCTGCCAATAGGGCAGGTGAAACTCTGACACTGAGAGGCATTGTTCAGGATGGTGGTGATACAGCAAAGTCTGGTGGGAGTTGCATTCAGGGTGGCATCACATAGCAGGGAGCATTCCATGGGGGCAATAGCTGACAGGGTGGCATACACTGCAGCATCTCCCGTCACACTACAATCTGAGCCTGCATTTCCTCATGCATGCCCCTCAGCTTCTGCCGCACAACCTGCATCTCCTCCTGGATGACATTTTTCAGGATCTGTGTGTCATTGTTGGGGCCTGCTATCTCCTCCACCATGCTGGCATTTAGTTCCAGCATGAGTCTCTCAGCTGGAGTGGACTGCACTTCTTCTTTTCTTGAGACAAGGTTTTCTTCAGCTGAGCTTCCCTCCTCTTCGCCAAATGCATGCTGCCAGAGATCTGGTGTGCGAGACGGGGTCATAGTTGGCTGGGTCTCCATCACCTCCTCCCTCCTCCTCTTCCATCAGAGGGTGGCAATGCTCAAATGATGGGTACTCCTCAGCTGGTTCCTCCTCCTTCTCCGTGATCTCTTCTAGACTTATGAGCAGCACCCATAAATGCCATCTTGCCCATTAGAAGTCACTGGGTCCAAGAGCATCCAAGCTCTCCTCTGCAACCTCCACTGCAAAAACAAAAAGAGTACATAAATTCAATATAAATGTTATGTTGATTTTTCTCATCACAGTCACTGGACCTTCCTTTCTGGCTAATATAACAGCTCTGTTATCCCTACTCTAGTACCTCCTACTACTCCACTAACTGTATAGAAAGTATTCCCATGGTTTAGAATCTACTCTTGAGGCACTTGTAAAACACCATCAGGCATAGACAGAGAGGGCACACAAATTGGTGTGGCTTTTGACTGCTGGTCCTATCAGCCTTGTGTGCCATTTCATATTTCTACCGAATACCATATCTATATGTCTAGGGGAGGCCATTTTCTGCCCTTGGAATATGTCCCAGCCCCTTACTAACATCCTGTATATGGCTTTAGATAATATGAGTATCGTCAGTATGTCAGTATGAAATGGAGGTGCACTACTCTTCATTGGACAGGTTATCTTCATTGAGTAGCAGGATAGGGCTAGTATGTTCATTGAAGAGACTCAGTTGAGGAGAAGGATTCTAAGTAAAAGCTTCTGGGAAGCACAGAAAAGTGAAGAGAGAAAGCGGGTCCAACAAGCTAAGTCTGGTGTACAAGGTAGGGTATCTTGCCAGGGAATGGTCAGAGTCTGAGTCTGATTCCGCTGCAAGCAACCCAAGATTGTAAAGAGAGAGAACATAAACTAGGAGTTAAATAATGCAGCTAACTAACATCTACTTGAGGGGCCCAGGGTGAAAGTTATATTCGTCCAAAAGACATGACCAGTATAATGGGTCTAGAGGTGACAAGAAACTGTTTTATTGTAGTTTCTTTGTGGATAGAGAAACTCTGGGAACACTATACAAAAATGTTTCATGTACGCACATTTTCCAGTTATCAGTCAGTAAAGTATTTAATTTTCTAAAACAGCACATTTGTGCAGAGTCTTTTTGAAGAGATTGACCAGTGAGCAGGAAGAGTCTCAGTGAGTGAAAAAGCATTATAACCATGAAAATCTCTGCTTTCCCCCCTGTGCATGAATCCAGTGAGGTCATGAGGCCTTGCATGGTTCATGGCCCTCTCTGTGTACCCATATGCCCAGGTCTTGATTGGTTAGGGACTAATATAAATGTATGGTACTTTACGTTATTATAATCATTATATGTAAACACTTTATAGGCTTTTCCTTTATAAACTGCCCACCTTGATGGCCTTCAGGATATGAAGTGTCCAGATCTCCCACACCTCTCACAGTTGCCTCTTAAATGGTGCTGAATATCATCCGTTCTGAGATGGAGAAGGTGATCTGGCTTGCAGGCCCTCAGCTCTTATCCTGGCCTGCTTCTGCTTTACCAGACATTAGAGGTCCCACTTGTGGCTCAGGTCTTTCACATTGTGGTTATTGTTGAAGACAGCATTGACCCTGTAATGGATCTTCTCACACATTCTCTCTTTCCTGTATGAGACCACTCTCCTGGACTCTGGCCCACATATATTCTGGACCTTCATCACTTCATGAACAAGAAGGTCCACTTCTCTTATTTATTTATTTATTAACTTTTATTTACTGACATTCGTGAAGCACATCGTCTGCATATCCAGACCAATAGCTGCCAGAGATCCTCCCTTCTGGCCTGGAGCAGGTGTTCCAGCACCTAAAGCAGCCTCTGCAGCTAAGGGATACTGTGCAGATTCTGGGTAAGGAAATAATGTGGCTCATTATTTCCTTACCCAGCAATGGATGGGTAGCCTCAGGACCAGCATCCTGTGGTTCCCATGGCAGAACAGGAAAGAGGCTTACAGGGAAGTGGAGAGGGATCGATGGGACAATAGGCCTAGGGCCTCCTGTGTAGAAGGTAATGGCTGCTGTGCCCACTGCTGGGTCCACCACTGCTGGTGTTGATGGTGGTGGCTGCTGCTCCCTAGCGGCGGGCACAGCTGCTGCCATAGCAAGAGGGGCCAGGGCTTGTCTTTCTCTTCTTCCTCCTCTGATGATGATCTGGTGTTGTCTGTGAAAACAGCAAAAAGTATGTGTCAATCCATCATATCATATGCTCCAGGGGGTGATGTGCATGATCATACAATCAGTTGGAGAGCATTGCATTAGTGGGGTAGTTGGAGGTGATGGTAAGTGCACCTAGCAGGGGGCACCTACATATGATGGTGGGTGGCAAGGTCATAGATAGGTTCCAAGAGATACAGAAGCTTCTGTAAAAATGTCTTTGACAATCTGATGGCTAGGTAGTGATTGGGGCTTAGAAGTAGGTTCAGTGTCTTGGTGGTCTGTGTTGGGGTGTGCCCTAGATAGGAAGATGTCAAGGGCCAGGATGCTTCCCTTATTGATGTTTGTTGAACAAGAGACATTAAGTTTGACTGGTAAGAGTATAAGGAGTAGGATGTAACATTCTCTTGAGATCAGTATTATGCCATTGAGTGCATAACAAGTACTGCTTAATGACAGCACTGCCAATGACCCAGAGAATAGGCAAAGATGAAGTAATTGTGCATGAGAGTTTCTGGAAGCTGCAGGCAGAGACAGAGTTTTGTAGAGTGGCAGGGCAATAATGGGACCGGTGATATAAGCAGGAAATCACAAAAACTTGTTGATATCTCTCTGTTGGTCATGTATTGAACTTACCTCTATGCCCCACCTGCCAGGCATGCAGTTGGTCCAGCCACGCCCCTTCCTTTCTACTCTGCTCCCAGGCCTTCATCTTGAGGTCCTTGATCTATACAAAGAAATAGTAATACAAAGCTATTTGTTCAATATAGCTGAATCAGTGACAGCAAGAAACATCCACAACACACAATAGCCCTACTAATTGCCCCTACCCCCAAACCAACCCCCAATTGTTCCAACCCACCTCTAACTTCCTCTACCCCACCCCCATTGACCCCTTAATCCAACTCTTACACCCACCCCTAACACCTCCCACACCCACCACCACCTTGCTAGTTTCCACAATGTACTTATCCCTCAGAAATAGAATGTTCTTCTATTAAATTCAGCCAGGAGGCTCTTCCAGACCCACCTCATCTACTGGCATGGAAATAAATATCTTCATTTCTCATCTCTAAGGACGCCGGTCATGACAGGACCTTCGTGGTGAAATTTGGTTGCCATGCTGGGTGGCCATTTTGGAATGAGCCTGCTTCAGAAGAACTGGAAATTCACGTACCTGTGGAAAAACGTACAAAGTACAGGCTAATTTTAAAATGAGTGCGTGTGCCCATACACACATTTATTGGTGTGAGAGCGGAGATATGCTGCAATTTTAAATTGTGCGCACACTTGCACACATATGTTTTAAAATATACCTCCTGCACATAAGCATGCACCAAATCTTAAGAGATTGCTTGAGAAAATGCAGTTCACATATCTTTCTGAGGACTTTACTGGCTTTTACGCACATATGTAGGCGGATTTTAAAACATGCTCGTGCGAGGAACAATCGAGTTTTTCCAATTAGCCTACCAGTTTGCCCAGTTAATGTCGAGATCTTCAAGCCCTCTCTGGTTCTTCATTCTGCACATCCTCAGTTGACCCAGACCCCTCACCCTTTCTGTGAGCCCAAAATCTTGAGATCTGCAGACTTGCTCCTCATCTGGAGCAGCAGTAAAGTTATGTGGTTAACAAGCTGACATGTGCTGCGGTCTCCAGTTTTAAAATATGGAGTTACACGTGTAACTGTTGGTCCCATCCCGGAATGCCCATGGCCCATTCCTTTCCCACCCTCTTATTTTTTATGTCCACATGGAAATATATGTGCGTACTTTGCAGCAATTTTAAATCCATGTTGCTCATGCTTGGCCCACATACACGCATATGTGGGCATTTTTGTGTGAACAAGGCTTTTAAAATCGACCTCTGTGTTTGCAGATTCGCAAAAATGTATGCGCATAAGAGTTGACTTATGCACAAAACTTTTTCACACATTTTCTGTAATAGTATATGCATATTTTATAATCTGCACACATATACACATTCAGATTATAAAATACAGGAGTGCTTTTGTGCAGCACCATATGTGTGTGTATATGGGGCTGCATGCAGTTTTTTGAAAGTTATCCTTCCTATATCCAATTCCTAGGGAAAGTGATCGAAGAGGCTATATGCAACCAATTAAATGAGTGGATGGAAGAAAATTTATTTACTGGTTTTTCTATACCGATAACCGTTTGCACATCGTATCGGTTTACAAGGAACATTCTGATTATGGTTTACATGGAACATTGCGATTATAAGAGAAACATAATAAGAACATTTAAAACATTTAAAAACATTTACATAGAAAAAATTGATAGCATGTGGGGTTAACATGTATGTATAAATAAAAGATATATGTATAAATATATAAATAAAACTACATAATAAGAAGGCGAGAGCATAGAGTAGGATCTGGCTGGATCCCAACTATTCTGATTTCAAACCCCCCTATGAGACAGTCAGATCGTATCCTTACTTGATGACCTCTACAGGAACAGTGTCCAGGGCATTGCTCAGTCCTGGTTCTTCTGGACTTCTCAGCTACATTTGACACCATCGACAACTCCACCTTCATATCACGACTAGAAGAAATAGGCATTACTGACTTACATAAGAGCCTGGTTCAAAGTCTATTTCTCAGAAAGACAATAATCCATTCAATTCACTGGATTCTATCATCACCCTGGATCTTAATCTGCAAGGTTCCTCAGGGATCTATTCTTTCACCCATTCTTTTCTATAACTACCGCAAGTCACTAGCTCAACTGATTCAATATCTAAACCTAAAATTCTACATCTTCACAGACGATATGCAATTCCTTATAGAACCAGGCCTACAAACAGCTGGGAATAAACTATCTGCATCCCTTACAATTGTACAAGACTGAGCTACAAACAACAGGTTCCTACTAAACCTGAGCAAGACAGAGCACCTATAGGTGCAAAAACTGAAGGGCCAAGTTCCTGACCTGAAAATCCCTTTTTAAAACCATAAAATCCCCTTCCAATCACAAGTGCGGAGCCTCAGGGTCCTGCTGGACTTTAAACTATCCATGGGTGAGGCACTAGGGCTTGAATTGCTGACCCTGGATTTGGGAGGCTGGAGCTCTCCTGGGCGCGCTATGCTAAAGGTGGAAAGATGGGAAGTAGTAGTATTGTTATTGTTCAGGTGTGATGGGCTGAGCCATGCCGAGCCGGGGTTACTCATCGGCCCGAAAGTAGACCCAACCTATCAAACACACCTGTTTAAGTGTTAGCCAGCCGAGAGTTCTCTGCTGGCACAATGTTCTTCCTCACCTGTGAGGCTAGGACTGACAAAGACTGCTGGGATCTCACACTTCACTTGCCCAGTAAGGGAAGCCTGTTTGGCTGTTTTGCTTTCTCCTTCCTGAATATTGTAAGTCAGGAAGTGGTGTTATGTTTAAAACTTTTTTTTCCTTCATTAAAACTATTGGCGAGAAGTCACGTGATGACCTGCTGAGTGAGCAGATGTGTCAGTGGGAGTGCCTAGGCAGAATATTTATGGCCTTTATTTTTTTTATTCCCTTCTTCTCTCGTTATGACTCCTTGTGCTCCTTATTAAGCTGGTATATTGTTTGACTGCTTATATGGACAGATTTGTCACTAAGGAGCCGTCAGCTATGTCTGCTAAGCTGAGGAATGTTTGTTCGTTTACAGATCCCACAATATTTTTGATTAGGTAAGGCTCAGCTTGGAATACAAGTTTTCCCTTCTACCCTTTTGGTTTTGTTTTTTTTTTTTACTCGCACACACATGGCCTGAGGAATAGGACGTTTATGGTAGACTGTAACAAGTTATGTCACTGGAGATCTCACTTTAATTGCAACTCACTGGAATTTTTGAGGTCCTGTGAAGTGACCCTACCTAAGTTATAAATGGTAGGAAAGATGTTTGGGTCTTTGTGGTGCAAATGGGCTAATGTCACCAGGGAATGTACAATTTCTGTTCTTTTGTGAGACTGTATTTCAGTATTAACTTTATAAGTTTTAGTGCAGTCAAGATGACTCCTTGAAGTGAATGTGACTACATGGGCATTAGCCATTATTAGTGCCACTTTCTTCCCGGGGTGCTGATTGGAGAGATACTAATGAGCTGGTCTGAGCAATGCAGCTATGTTGTGTTGAAGGGATCTCTTGTACAGGTATCCAAGTTCAGCTCAATCTAAATGGCTGGACACCCACAGAAAATGTTTCTACCACCTGATCAACTTTATTGTAAAGACCTCGCAGAGATCAATTGGTTCCATGGAACTTTTCTAGCAGTTTTTTTTTTTTCCGGCTGTCTAGAGAATTGGTAGATTTGTGAGCATTCAGTTACTTCAGTGTTAACATCAACAATTTCTAAGGATTATTATAATTAAAATGGTAAACTTGAACTATTTTTGATAGCAATTGCATGTTTAAGTTACAAATAGGTTCAATGTTTTATAACTTTTATGCTTAGGCATACTTAGTTGAGAAATGGTATTATGTAAAGAGTCTGTCTAATCATTTTTTCTTTTGTATACCTTGTCAGTAGGTCAATATATGAACATTTTTGTCCAGTTTTCTTTTTTCTTTCTTTTCTCTTTGGAGTAGTCTTTTTTCTTATTTCATTCTCCGATCTATAAGTAATACTGCTCTTGTTAAATGAATGATGAATGGTGTCCAGATCATTTGTATTTTCTATAATTTTTTGTGTTAGGGGGTCTGCGGAGATGGGGGAATTCATTATGCTGAAGTGTAAGAAGGAGTGGGGAAGAGGTTGGGGATTTATATTGTTCATAGGATTGGGAATGTGGCTGGTTTCTATTGGGTGGGGGCAGGGGGTTAGAGAGGAAGAAGAGAATGGATGTGAAGCTGGGTCAGTGTATGAGTGTTTGTGTGTAGGACAGGATGAAAGTGTGTGCCTGGAATGAAAACAGTAGTTTGAGAGCTATTTCTGAAGCGAGTTTATACTAGAAATATTACTGCTCCAGAGCACCTGGCTGGAGGGCATTAGGGAGCCATTATATTACAGCACAACACATTTTGCTGGGACAAAGATAGATTGAAGAAAAGGTTAACTTTTATCTTTTCTCATTGAATGCTGTTGGAATGTATTCCCTGATTAAGAGGAAGAAGATTTTAAGTGCATTTAAAAACCTTAAGGCAGACATGATATTTCTACAGGAAACTCATTTGGATAAAAAAAAAGGAGCATTCCAAATTGTGCAAAGATTGGGTGGTTTCTTGATACGCAGCCTCTTTTTCTTCCTGTCATTGTGGAGATGCAATATTGCCTCGCAAAAATTTTCCCTTTCAAGTTGAAAAGTGTAAAGAAGATTCACAAGGTAGATACGTTATACTGCTGGGGTTCATTTTGGGCAAGTAATATGCATTGTGTAATGCGTATGCGCCCGATATTTATAGTCATTTTTTTTTCTCGAAAGTCCTCGCTAAATTAACTGCCTACGCCAGCTACCATATAGTAGTGGATGGGGAGTTTATTACGGCAGATAGCAGGATAGATTGTAAAAAAAGAACTGGCATAACATAGGTATTAATTTTTTTTTGTCAGCTGCAGTTACTAGATATTTGGAGGGTACTGTATCCAGATGCAAGACATTTCACTTTTTTTTTTTATTCCTCATAATGTTTACTCAAGATTGGATGCTTTTTTGATTTCTCAGAGTCTCTTTTCTAATGTCACCTCTTCCAATGTCATTAATAATGTGTTATCTGATCACTCTATTATTTCTTTATCATTTAAGTGTGGGGAGAGAGGAACCCCCCCCATCCATGGAGAATGAACCCCTCTCTGTACTAGGGCCCTGAATTTAAAGAATATCTAACAGAGGCCTGGTCTACTTATTAGGCAGATAATATACATTCTGGACTTAGTAATGTCACATTCTAGGAAGCGGGAAAAGCCATATAAAGAGTTTGAATTATTGCCTATGTTGTTGAGAAAAGACCCAAGAGAAATGCATGTATTCTGCAGCCGATTTAATATTCCTTTACTGAAGCAACAACATATGCGTGCTATGTTGGATGCGAACAAATTAAAACTGCAAGAAGCTAGGAAACAATTGTATAATTTTCTGGAGCAAAAAGCTGCTACGGAATCTATTTTTTATAAATTTAAATTGCATACATTTGGCAATAAGGAGGGACGGCAGTTAGCAAGCACATTTAGTGCATAATGAAAAGAGATCATGCTTTCTATCAGCTCTCAAGTTAAGGGATGGCCATCTTACTAGTAAACAAGCTGAAATTTCAAAGGTATTTGTAGAATTCTTTCAGACTTTGTATGCTGCTCAGCCGGGATCCATGCCAGCTCTTGGGTCTTTTTTTCAGGGTTCGTGCATACTTCGGATAGCAAAGGAACAGGTGGTATTTCTCAATAGCCCAATTTCAGAATTGGAAATTACAGCACAAATAAAAGCATTACAGCTATCTAATGCAGCAGGACCAGATGGGCTGGGGAATGAATTTTATAAGACTCTTAGGCAGTCCTTAGCGTCATGACTGCAGCCCAGGTTTACGGAAGTGGTGCTTTGCAAAGGGTTCTCTAGAGAAATGAATCGAGCACTGATTACTATCTTACATAAAAAAGGTAAAAATCATTTAGTGTCTGAATCTTATCATTCCATCTCTCTCCTTAACTCGGATATGAAGTTGTTTGTGTCTATTCTGGCCAACAGGTTGGGGGGGGGGGGGGTGTTAATGCCTAGTTTGATTGGAATACATCAAGTAGGATTTGTGTGTCATAGATTCTCCTTAGTGAATATATTGAAAGTGTTGTTGTCTTTGGAAACAAAAATTCAAATGTATTTTTGCTTAGATGCAGAAAAAGCATTCAACAAGGTTAACTGATCATACCTTTTCTGGTTACTTATTGAATTTGGTTTTTGAGATTTTTTTTTTTTAATGGCATACAAGTCTTGTACAATTCTCCAAGTGCAAAAATTTTGGTAAATGGGAATCCATATGATTATTTTTCTCTTTGTAAGGGAACTCGCTAGAGGTGCTTTTTATTGCCAGTATTGTTCCTTTTATTTTAAGAACCATTAACTATTAATTTGCGAGAAGTAGAAGAATTCAGAGGGATTTGAACTCACGGCTTCTTTGTTGATGATATGTTTCTGTTTGTATAAGAGGTGATCCCTGTAACAGTAGCTACAATAGCATCCATTGGTCAGTTCTTTGGATTGAGCATTAACTACTCTTAATGTATAGTATTCCCTCTTGACATGACTTTACCAGAGAGATGGTGCAGAAATTTCCCCTTTGCGTGTGAAATAGAGAGTTGCCATGTCAGAGGAGCAAGGGTGACTCCATTAAGAGTCTCTGAGGTACTTAAAAGGCAGGGTTAAATAGGGCTGGAGCTTGGGTGGAGTGTGATCAGTGAGGAGGTACTTGGCAAAGCTGAAAACCAGGCTTGTTGAGGTCTCCTGGAGTAGGATGACTGTGCAGCAGGCTGAATCTTGGCATGGCAAGACTGTATAACAGATGAAATTAAAACAAACACCAAAAAACCTTGACAAACTTGCCCCTCCACAAATGGATACTGTATACTCTGCAAAATGGAAGCCATATTTAAATGAAAGACATGCTGACAGCTATTCTCCTGAGTCCCTGAAGCAGACGTGCACGCTTCGAAATACTGACAGTGTCGGGTGGTCTATCTAGCGGGAGCATATCATAGTCATACAAAATGATAATAAGACCAGCTATTAAGAAGTCCAAGATAAGTTTTTCCAGTTTGTTGTAGAAAGACTGTAACTCACCGCTGTTTTTTGTAAATGGGAGAAGTATAATGACACATTTTTAAATGATTTTATATGCATTAACAAAACTGCTTTAAAAAAGTGGTTACATTTGAACACTGGTATATGATTATACTTTGGTGGTGACAGCCAATTTGGTGGTGAAAACCATATTATATGATACCAGAGATAACTGGTTAGGCATTCTAATCCCTGTTTTGTGTTTCAGTAAGCATATTGGGGCAGATTTTCAAAGGGCTACGTGTGTAAGATACGCGCGTACCCCCGAAAACCTGCCCCAAGTTCCCCCTGCGCACACCGAGCCTATGTTGAATAGGCTCAGCGGCACATGCAAGTCCTGGGACGCGCGTAAGTCCTGGGGCTTTCCTGGGGGCGTGTCAGGGGCGTGCTATGGCGGCGCGTCACCCGGGGGTGGGGCCGCGGGTGTGGTTCCGGCCCGGGGGCATGGTCGAGGCCTCCGAAACTGCTCCCGGGCCGGGGAATCGCGCAGCCGGCAAAGGTGGGGGAGGGTTTAGATAGGGCTGGGGGGGGGGGGGTTAGGTAGGGGAAGGGAGGGGAAGGGGCGGGGGGTGGAAGGAAAGTTCCCTCCGAGGCCGCTCCAATTTCGGCGCGGCCTCGGAGGGAACAGAGGCAGGCTGCGCGGCTCGGCGTGCGCAGGCTGCCGATTTTGCACAGCTTTGCGTGCGCCGACCTCGGATTTTAAAGGATATGCGCGGCTATGTGCATATCTATTAAAATCCGTCATACTCTTGTTTGCGCCTGGTGCATGAACAAAAGTATGCGCGGGCTTACTTTATTAAAATCTACCCCATTATGTCAAAAGGAGACAGCTTGCTCAACACCATGTGTTAAAAAATTAGCAATATTAGGTTTGAGTAGCTCCCTGATTTGATCAATATCAAAATGCTCTTTCTTCTTAATATAATGGGTCTTATCAGTGTTTTGAACTGATTGGGGTTTCAATTTACAATTACATGAAATGAGGATGTGGTTGGATCAGGGTATCTTCAAATGTTGAAGTTGAGGTGGAGATTGTGCTAATAGCATTGGGGTGTGGTCTACTTAGCAAGGTGTCAAGAGCATGAAGCGGCATCTAGTGTTTAGGTGATTTTAGGGTAGGGGCATATACTTTCCCTATTAATTATTTTTAGGAGTGAGTTGCAACACCCTCAGGAGTTTCATACTAGGCCTGAAGCTGCATTACAAGTTACGCTTCATGAACATGCTGCCTGTGACCTAGACAAATTCTAAGGACAATGTTTTTTTAGTATGAGGATTTGTTGAAGCTCAAGGCAGATGCAGGTACTTGCAAATTGGCAGGCCAATAGTGAGGCCAGTGATGGAAACAAGACAGACAGACCATATTCAAATTTCCGTGGTGGCCATATTATGAATTTCTTTTGGCCCTATCCCGTCTCACACACAGCCAATCCAGCTTCCTACGATATTTTTGGAGCAGCTCCCGGGTCTTCTTCTTCAGGTCCTCAGTCTATACAGAGAAATAGAAATACAAAGTTTAGTGTTCACTGTTGCTACCATGACCTCCTTAGTGGAATGTTTCTATGCTTTTAACTGAAGTCTGGCGTTAGTAGCATGGCTCTTTTCACTCCCTTAATACACCTAGAATTGGCGTCCTGCCACCAGTTGAGAAAGAACACCAGAACAAAGACTGTCCATGAAGTGTCATTTTACCAATTTTCATGAGGGTACTAGCTGGCCAGTCCAGCCAGTTTGAATACCTCTTTCAGATAAATTATCATTTATAAGGGATAACTCTTAGATTATAGAGAGTACACTGCTTTAAGGAATAATTGGAACTCTACGACAGGGTCACATCTCTTCCTTCTTGAAGGAGGACAGTGGTTTACTCTGCTACAGGGGCCACCATTAAATATATTATATGTTCCAGAGGAAGTTCTATCTCATAATTCGTCTTTTACTATACTTTAGACCAGCGGTTCTCAACCGGTGTGTCGCGGCACACTAGTATGTTGCGAAGCACCGGCAGATGTGTTGCACACCCACTGCTCTTCCCCCCCCCCCCCCCCCTTTCACCTCAGCGAGACGAACACTGCTGCTGTTCCTTCCCGGGCTATCAGCACCTTCAAGCCCCGAGGGGAACGGCAGCAGTGTTTTGTAGAAGCTGGCAATAGGAACGTGACCTTTTCTTCTTCCCGCCCCTGTGGCCCGGAAGAGGAAGTGATGTCTACCGGGCTCACGGGAAGAAGAAAAGGCCATGCCTGCATGCTGCTTCTGCAGAAGGAGCATGGCGCGCTGCACCCCCCCCCCCCCCCCCCCCCCCCCCCGGCTCCGACCTCCCCTTCTCTGGCCAGCGCAACACCTGCAAGAAAATATAAAATTATAATAATCAAACTGCAAAAAAAAAAAAAAGGCTGGGGTGGGGAGAAAATAATAAAATTACAATCTCAGCTGATTGCTCTGTGCCACGATCGATCTTAGCGCTGTGGGGCTGGGGAGGTCACTCCTGCTGCAGTTTCCAGTCTTGTTTGTGTGTATAATGTAATATATTCATGCAATAATTTTATTGATATCACACATTATTAAATGGACGGAATGGTCGAGTTGCAAGGAATCATGTTTGTGTAAAAACATTTGGAGAGAAACCCGAGTGGATCGGGGTGATTTTGCCCATGCTGTGTGAAGACAACTAGAAGAGAAGAAATATTACAAATAAGATTGGATATATGGTATTATAAGAAGAAGTAATATTGAGGAAAGTATTATAAAATATTATATAATACTAGGCACACATGGACAAAATGAAGTATTAAAATAATTTGTATTTAAATATTAGGTATTGGTACATGTATGTTTACAGTGTCACGATGTTCTCAGATGTTTGTATTTTAACAGTATGAATGTGAGTTGAGTGGGTGAGTGTTAGTTTTAATATTGTTTAGTAAGAAATGTGATTTTATAATGTGTGATATCAATAAAATTATTGCATGAATATATTACATTATATTATACACACAAATTATTCTCTTTATGTGTAGGCAACTATTGGAATAATAGAGAATTATTGAGAAATATCCCTGTGTTTATTTACAGTTTCCAGCCTGTCAGGACTCTGCTTTTAATAGCAGCATACTGGCTACCTTGGGCTGTAGCTGCTTTGTGTACTGTGGGTGGGGGTGAGTGAGACAGAGTGAGTCAGCATGTGTGTAAGTGTATGAGAGAATGTGTGTGTAAGTAAGAGAAATGTGTGAGAGCAAGAGACTGCTCAGGAAAGTCAGTGGTGTGTGTGTGAGAGAGATTGGTCAGGCAGGTGACTGGTGTGTGTGTGTCTGTTTGTGTGTGTGTGTGAGAGAGAGATTGGTCAGGCAGGTGACTGGTGTGTGTGTGTGTGTGTGAGAAAGAGAGATTGGTCAGGCAGGTGACTGGTGTGTGTGTGTGAGAGAGATTGGTCAGGCAGGTAACTGGTGTGTGTGTGTGTGTGTGTGTGAGAGAGATTGGTCAGGCAGGTAACTGGTGTGTGTGTGTGTATGAGAGAGATTGGTCAGGCAGGTGACTGGTGTGTGTGTGTGTGTATGAGAGAGATTGGTCAGGCAGGTGACTGGTGTGTATGTAAGAAAGAGAAATTGGTCAGGCAGGTGACTGGTGTGTGTTGTTGCGTCCGTCGGTCTCAGACGGCTTCGCCTGACATGGCTCACCTCTATTTCAGCCTTCTCCACCAGCCTCGGGAGAATGGCTTCCATAGCGTCTCTTTGCCACACCCTCCGGCATCCCCGGAGCAGCTTTGGTGCGGCGTCCCACCATACTGACCTGAGGCCTCCTAGGGCGCACGCATGCGCACGCCTCACATCTTGTAGCAGTGTTGGCATGAACCTCGGGGGCGTCCCCGTCAAGTGACGTCACTGCTTCCGACTACAAAAGGTTGCCAATTTGCTGACTCTTGCCGAGTTAGCAACGGATTGGATTCGTTCCGGTCTGAAGCTGCTCTGCCGCTTATGATGCTGCTGGAAGCTATCTTCACCCTCCGGGGTTCTTCTAACTTGGGTACTCGCTCCTTGGGGGCCCTTTGCTTATTTCTAGGTACCTATCCTGATGTTGCGACCGTTGCTGCCCGACGTCTCCACTCCGCCCTCCTTACTTCCTTGGCGACTCCCTCTTGCTCAAATGGAAGGTTGGCTGCCGCAGTGTCATTCTGCCGACTCCCTCCGGCATCCCCGGAGCAGCTCGACGCTGCAAACCGCCATGATTCACAAGAGCCTATGGGCACGCGCACGGCGCGGCCCCGACTGATGTACCAGCAGTGGCATGAACCTCAGGGGCATCCCCCTGAGATGACGTCATCCGTACCGGATATATAAGGTCAGAAATCACTAACTAATCGAGTTAGCAAGGAGTTGGTTACGGACCAGTTTCACACTCTCCAAGCTGTTCTGCCTCCTCAGACTTACCAGGGGTACCCGCTCCTCGGGGGCCTTGCTCTCTCTTTGTTTTTCTGGTCACAGTCAGGAACCGGTACTCACTCCTCGAGGGCCCATGTTCCCGGACTGGTTGCTGAATACTTATTCTGCCTGGAAGTCATCGCTGCCTACTACACCAGTGAGTTACCATCTCGGTACTCGCTCCTCGAGGGCCTAATTCATTCCAACACCTGGACTACTTCTAGAGACTATTGTGTGAGTGTTACCATCAAGGTTCTGTTCCAGAACTCTGCATACCCTGCCTACTACTATTATCAGTTTCTCAACAGCTCAGTTATCCAGGATCGCTGTTCCAGTACCTGAGGGACTACAGTTCTGCCGGGCACTTCCAGCTCACTACTGCCACCTCTGGTGGTTCAATATACTGTTTAATAAAAGAACTAGTGTGTGTCTGTCTCCCTACTCTGAGCCTGACTGGTGGTCCCTCTCGGGATCTTCCCCCGGGGGCGTGGTCATCTGCCACCAGCCCAAGGATCCACCCACAACTACCTCAAACACCAACACCTGAATCTAGGTACTCGCTCCTCGAGGGCCTGTGTGTCTATCCTGGTGCCTGCTACCAATTCTTCTACCTGCTTGAACTCTACCTATCAGCTACAGAGAGTGAGTACTACTTCTCCAAGTCTGTTCATCTACAGCTCCTTGTTATCTATCTGCATCGGGCCCCACACCACCATTGTGGAACGGGACTCCTCTGCTGAAGATCACAGACTGTTGCTACCTATCCTCTCTCTACTGCTTATTGGGAATTCTATCTACTCAGCTACAAGGGAGTGTGTAATAACATCTGCCAGTCTGTCTCTCCTACAGCACCTCACTGGATACCTGCATCGGGGCCTTACACCACCATTGTGGGACGGATCTCCACCGCCGAGGATCACAAACGTTTGCTATCTAATCCACTCTCTACTGCCACCTCTGGTGAACCATACAAGCTGCATAATAAAGATATATTCTCTGTGTTTGTGCATCTGAGTCTAGCCTGGTGCTACAGTTCCCTATGGGACTCCTCCCTGTGGGAGTCACTATCACTGTTGCCTCTAAGAATCCACCAAACATCTCGATATCATAACGTGTGTGTGTGTGTGTGAGATAGACTAGTCATGGGCCCTAAGGAAGAAGAACATGAGGACAGAGCTTCAGCAGCCCTTGCTGCTTCTGATATGTGCTATTGGCCTACAATGGAAAGGAGCACAAGAGTTACTGGAGAGGGTAAGTAAAGGTGGCTTTTTAAGTTTATCTTTCTTGATTGACTGCCATTTTAATTATTAGGTATTATGTGATGTGTCTGCTGTTAGAAATAGTTTATTGGTGTTTGGAGAATTTTTAATAATTTTGAAAATTTTTAATGATTGGATGTTCCATTTATCAGTTGTTTTGAAACATTTATTATATTCTAGTTTTAGATTATTTTATATTTTTCGTGGAATGTATAAATAGAAATGTGGAGACAAAAACTGAACTGGGAACAACAAGAAGCCAAATTTTGTATGCAGTAAAACGCAAAAACAAAAACATTAGCTTTATGCTCACTTTATTCTGTATTTGGTGAGGGTCTGTCTGTGTTCTGCGTGTGGTAGGGATCTATAGCAGCTTGGCTTGTTCTGTTTTCCTAATAGGAGGTGTATTGGTGTTTAGGGCCTGGTGTAATTTTCGCAGTGCTGCCTTTTCATAGGTAGGGTTGTTACTGTTTGAGTTCCATAATGCAGGTGTAACTTTGTGCACATTAGTTTGTGTACATTATTTCAGATCTTGGAAGTCTGATAGGTGCTATATTTTTGTTTTGCACAGAATGCAGAGTGGCTTTTTTGGGTTTCCATTCCAGTTTCTGTTTCCATATTTGTAATTTGTGGTCTTTCTGTACTTGGTGAAGGTTGATTCTATGTGTGTGACTGAGGTGAAGTATTTTACTAGCATGTAGGCATTTGTATCAATATTATTTGTTGTGTTTTCTCAACAGAACATGCATTGGTGCTAGGCCAAATCTGTTTTTTCATAAGGAGGGCTATTGCACCTGGTAGGAGAGAGTGTTTATGTTGCTGTTATTGAGATGTAACTAGAAATATCTTTTTTTGTATGGTAAATTGAACGGGGAATGTCCTAGTTTTGCTCTGCACCCATTGTTGGGGGTCGAGGGGGGTTCCTGTGGAATGCAGAGTGTTTGTTTACATTTAGCCTGGTGATGGTCACATGTTCAGTGTGTCACGCTTGTGAAAACCATCTGTGAGGTGTGTCCCGACCGAAAAAAGGTTGAGAACCACTGCTTTAGACTATTGGTTAAAGTTGTCCCTTGTTTCCCTTAACAGCTATTTTACTCTTACATTATATAAAATGTGAAGCACATGTACATTTATTATATCATTAATGGAATGTAATTCTGTTACAGTATCCATACTATCTGTAGGCAACATTGGATTCCCCCTCAGTGACCTGCCTGAACACTCTTAACAGTCCTCATCTCTATTCCCCTAGCCCTACTAGCCACAATTTAATTATCCTAAGTGGGTAGGATGCTCCATGATTGAATTCTCATTGCAGGCTTTTCCTTGGTGGTGAAATACATCTGCCGCACTGCTGGTGGCATCACTGAATGAGCCCTCCCCAGAAAAAATGGAAGTTGCACTTTGTGGAAAAACATTTGCATATTATGATTCACATGCAATTGATTGCACAATTTATATGTACAACTTATTTAATGAGTGCATTTAATGAGCGCATTTTACATGCGCTCATTAAATTCAAGTGCATATGGGCTCACGCTGCTCTTTGAAAGTTATCTTACCTGACTCCTGGGGGAGAGTTTCTTTAAATTAGGTTTATTCTGCTTGTTTAAGGAAAAGCAGAATATAAACTCCCATAAACAAAGGAATGCAATTCCTATATCTGACTGAGCAGTAGCACTCACTGCACATTTATCATCTTGTCCCTGTCTAACAGGGCTAGGCCAAATCTGTTAACCACTCAATATAAAGCAAAATAAATTTTCTTCTGTAGTTATTTATTTTAGTTTAAATCTTTTTATTAATTTTTCAAAGCAATACACATGCATATTGGTCTCTTCAAAGCTGAGCCAAGTTCTCATGCTTGTCCATCGCCTTGCTCTTTGTGCAATACCCTCTTCATGCCTGTCACAATTCTGCAGCAAGGAGACTGTTGGCTTGTTGCTTCTGGGTCATCTACAGCCCTTCTCATCATGGCTACTTTGCCCTGTCATTTCCTCATGGGATTACTCTATGATCCTAATCACATGACTAATAACAAATCATATGACCAATGAGAAGCTGAGAGGAGTGTAGTTAGAGAGAAAAAACACTTCTGCTGACCTACTCTGTGACTCTACTCAGTTCTCCTGCTAGGTATTTTGATTCAGATTTTCTGAGTGAATTGAAGCAAGTATTCATACATCTGAATCTGGATTCTAACTAAATTAGAGAAGTCAGGCCCATAGCCCATCTAAACAAGTCTGTTTCATTGAATCTCTAGGTACAGTTTGTAGTTAATTACAAGGCATGCCTAAATCCAGCCTTATGTGTTTTCCTACAAGGCACTCAGGTGTTACAACCTGTGCCTTGTAGGACAATACATAAGGCTGGATTTAGGCATAAACATAGACACGTGCCTAAATCTGATAGTCCCCAAAACTTGAGACTTTACCTGCTGCTCTCTGATTTTTGGGAATGGGGTGGAAGTCAAGGAGAAATCCCCTCACCCTTTGCCTATGCTTGCCATCATCTCAAATCTGGCCCTGATGTCACAGGTGCTTATATTTTGGTTCAGTTTCTATAGTACAACTCCTCCCCATTTTAAATTGCTATAAATGAATGAAACTAGAAAAAATGTCAAGTAAGGATGGAATGCAAAGAGAGAATATTAGCAAGAAATTAAGAAATGCGCAAGAGTGTCACTGAAAAGTGTAATTGATGCAATTACTTCAGAATGAATTATGTTTATAGGACACCAAATACTCAGAAACTAATTATACAAGCACTATGACATTACTTGTATTTTAATTATAACTAATTATATTTTGGCAAGATGTTGGCAAGATGATAAATTAAATTTAGCTTTCATCTGCAGCCATGTTTTTTCCTTTTCTCGTTTACTGAAATGCTAGGTTATTTTTATCTTTATTTGCAAGTGATGTAAGTCATTCTAGAAATTCATAACCAGCTAGAAAGTGTGGGGGTCCATATTCAAAGGGGTTTGAATTTGACTGCCCCTGACTTATCCAGCTAAACTGTTAAGTGACTAAAACCTTAGGGCCAGATTTTCAAAAGCATTTATGTGCTTAAAAATGGGTTTTACATGTGTAAAATGCACTTTGCTTATGGAAGTGGGCGTTTGACAATCACTGTAATATATGCCATTGAATTGTCCATAGGATTTATGTGTTAGTGACTTTTGATAATTGCTACGACAGTATGTTAAATTTAAGCGAGTAACTCCTTTAAAAATTCACCTGTTAGCAGCATAAACAGTACCTTTAAAACGAGGCTGAGGGCGCACACTGGAAATATAAATTGTGCATGCACTTGAGTGTGTATGGTTTAAAATACATCTACCGCACATATGTTTCCCCTAATTTTAAGCGGTTTCTCAAGCAAACATATTTCATGTATGTTCCTTAGACTTTCAGCTTTAATGCGCACAGGTAAGCAGTTTTAAAATATGCTCGCATGAAGGACATTCCACCAATCTATCGCAAGGTCATCCTGACCCCTCTGGTGCTTTAGCTGTCACTCCCTTCAGTTGACCCAGAGTCCTCACTCAGTTATTTTAGTCCTAAACAGATTTATGCAGACTTGCACCTCATCAAAAGCAGAAGTAAACACGCGAGGCTAATATCCTGTTGCGTGCTGCGGCTGCTGGATTTAAAATATAGATTTTCGTATGTAAATTTTTGCTCTGCCCCAGAATGCCCCAACACTGCTCCTTGTTCTTAACTCAAGAATGCGCATATAAGCACATAATTTGCAGCTTTTAAAATACACATTGCTCACATGCAGCCCATATACTTGTGTATATGGGACTTTTAACATGAGCAACACTTTTAAAATTTACCTTTAAGTCAGGGGCATTCTGGAGCAAAGTTATCCAACCAAAATTCAGTGTATTCTGGGTAAGGGGTTGATATAATAGACTAAGCATTAAAACTGTGCACTTATGTGCTAACTAATTGTCTTTTAACTCACAATGCAGTATGCTAATTGCTGGGAGCTAAAAAAATGTGCAGAAACTGGAAAATGTACACAAAGAAAATAACATAGTGCACAGAAAAACATGATTTTTGTGCATAAATCATATTTTATGTTCAGAAAACAACATTACCCATGTTTCCCATGCATAAAATATGACATATGCATACAGAAAATGTGTCTGTGTAAATCCCGAATAACTTGAGTTAGGAGCACAAACTTTATGCTCTTGTGTTAGACCCTCAGGCTCACGACAGCGATGTGCTCACCTGGCCCCAGCCATGGCATCAGGAACAGATGCCACAACTGGATGCCAATGACAGGACCCGTCAGGTCGCGTCTTAATGTACACGTGAACAGGCACGCATATGAAGTATGCGTTCTGGCATGAACATACTGGAGGCGCCCTTGGATGGCGCCAACAGCTGGCCATATTTAGGTGCCCTCTCCTCAGCATACCCTGCCTCAGCAACAGGTTTCTCTGAGCACTCGGTCCTCAGTACTAGTTGCTGCCTTGTTTGCTTCCTCCTTCTGTTCTGCTCCCGAGTTCTTGTGTTCCTTGTTTTCTGCCACTGCCACGTCTGTTCTGGTCTCCCTTGGTTGCTCTGTTTGTTCTCTTGGATCTTCTGGTTTGACCTCGGCCTGGACTTTGACTTCTCTGCATTGCTACCTGCACCTGACGTCTGCCTGGAAATGTTCTGCTATCTGCCCTGACCTTGGCCTGGACTTGGACTTCTCCCCATTACTGCCTGCACCTGGATACATTCTGCTGTCTACTGCCTGCCCTCCATGAGGTACGTCCACCTGCTGTAGTATATCCTACTTCAGCCAACCCTACGCTCAGTCTGAAAGGGCTTATGGAGTGGCCGGAGGGCTAGCCCCTGACACCAGCAAAGGCCGTCCCTTAACATCTTGAGTTAGGAGCACAAACATTTTGCTCCTAACTCATGATAGGCTCTTATGTTGAGCTCCATGACATGAACTCAAGATTTATGTGCAGAAAATATGATTTTTCAGCACCAGCACTCCACCTTCTGCCAATCGACTAATATTAGCCCTGGAAACTTTACTCCACCTTGGACTAGAAGCTGAGAGCTCAATATTCAAAGCTAGCCATTTAAGTAACTTAGCCAGATATAACTTATCAGACTAAGTTATGATGTATGTTCAGGGCACAGCGAAGCCACAGAATATACACGTATATGGGTGCGCTTCACCAGTTAAGTTTACCCAGCTAAGATTAGACCTGCTCTATGGGGCATCTAAACTTAGACGTATACTTATACCCCTTACTCCGAATATCGATAGTTAGTTGTATAAGTTATATATCTAACTCACTCCACCTCTGATCCGCCTAATGCATGCCTACGGTTTTTGTGCAAATATTTGTAAGGTTAAACAATGGCTGCTGAACATGGGCACATATTCAGTGGATGTTACTTAGCCGAATAAGTTGTGCTTATCTGGCTAAATAGCAATGAAAGCGCTATGAATATTGACCTCTACATGTCCAGTGCTAAGAAAACATGAGGTAAGCCAGAGCACCTCTCTGCATTGGGGAGTAATAGCTAATGCCTTCATTAGTATGGAATTTCTAGGCAAGGACACAGTTCTAAGTGCACTTTTTTGTGCGCAAAACTCCTTGCTGCATCAGCATTAGAGTTTGTGCAGAAAAAATGTGTACATAACTGTTGCAGTTTGATGCTGCTGAAGAAGATAGTGGACCCTTGGGCCGGCCTACCTAGGGAGACAGGGTAGGCCGGGGGGTGGAGCCACAAGCTGGAAGGGTTCACCCAGGAACCAGGGACCCCCCGGGAGGAGCCCGTAGGGTCCCGGGTCCTCGGGACAGGGAGCTGATTACAGAATGTCCAGAGGCTGAGGTGGGCATAGGCCGGGACCAGAGCAAGCAGAATGAATAGGAAGTCCAAGGTACCCGGAAGGCAGGAGACCGGATGCACAGGACCGAGGGCTGGCTGAAGGCAGGGCAGCGGGCGGCTGCGGAGTCTGTAGCAACCGGAGACAGAGACCGGCAGTGGGTGAAACGGGGTCAGAAGCAAACCGGAGTCAGAGGCTGGCTGCAGGCGAGTTGGAAGCAGACCGGAGTCAGGGGCTGGCTGCAGGCTGAAGCGGAGTCAGAAGCAAATCGGAGTAAGAGGCTGGCTGCAGGCTGAAGCGGAGTCGGAAGCAGACCGGAGTCAGGGGCTGGCTGCAGGCTGAAGCGGAGTCAGAAGCAAACCGGAGTCAGTGGCAGGCAGCGAGCTGAAGCGGAGTCAGAAGCAAACCGGAGTCAGAGGCAGGCAGCGAGCTGAAGCGGAGTCAGAAGCAGGCAGCGAGCTGAAGCGGAGTCAGAAGCAAACCGGAGTCAGAAGCAGGCAACGTGGAGATCAACTGGAACGCAACTGGCAGCAGCTAAGAAGTTGTGAACCTCGTTGCAAGGTGTTGAGAGAGAGTCTGAACGCCGGTTATATCGGGAATTGGGCGTGACGTCAGCAGCGCGGGCGGGGCCGGGCTTCCGGGAGCTGGACACTCAAGAGGGACGTCCTCGCGCGAGACCGAAGGGAAGCAGGCCCGTAATGGCGGCCGCCACGTGGAGTGAGAGAAGCCCCCGGGGTCCGGAGCGGGCGGAATGCGGTGATCACTGAAGCGGAGGTAGGCGGGCCTGAGCCCTAACAGAAGGGAAGCGGTCGGGACCGCAACACATAACGGTGGGTTAAAATGTATGCTCCGCCAAGCGCACCTTATTCATTGGCCGCTAAGTTAGCTGGATAACTGAAGGAATGACTCGGAGCAGTTCTAAAGTTATCTGGGTACTTGTTGCAATGTGATTATTTTCACTGAAACCTACCAATTCTCCACTACTTGTTAAATATATAGACATGCCAGTTCTTCATGAATGTAGATCCGTCACTTTTAGTCCGGTGATCAAACCATGCTAAATTACTTTTTAGTTGTGCTTTTTTCCTAGTCATGTGTTCTGTTCTGTGCCTATCAATTGAAATTTTAGTAAGTTTGACTCCCAAGTAATATAGTAGTCCTCTTTATGCCCTTTAGTACATTGGCCAATTAGTTTGTTACTTCTGATTGATATACATTTCTCAGAGCACTATTCAAAACAATAATATTTAATAAGCAGTTTGGGGGAAATTTTCAAACTACCCACATTGATGCAAAGTCTGCAGGTACTTTTTACCAAACGGTCTTTGTACCAATTTTTGAAGTGAAAGTAAGTGCCTATTTTCACTTTTGAAATTGCCACAGAGAGGTTTTCACCTTTTTCTGTATGGCACGTTTTCCTTGGAAAATAGTATGAATAGATTTGAAAATGCCTTTTACATGCATTATTTACTTCCCAACCTCAACTTGCCCCCAGGAATACCTCTGCCTCATGTGGCTAATAGTATCCGCATTGTGGAACCTGGTGCATAGCAGGTTAAGAGTGGGAAACTTTCAGACAGCACTTTTACCCAGGTAAATCAGTACTTACCCAGCAAAACGGTTTTGAAAATTGCCCTCCCAATGACTTCGTAATTTTTTTTTAGAGAAGAATAAACATTGAGGATTGGATTTCAGACAAAAGTTTATTTAAAAAATGTGCAAAAAAATCCACAAGTCAGTTTGCTTGTACAATTTTGAAATAATCCACGGCAGGGCTCCTCAAACCTGTCCTGGGATCCCCACAGCCAGTTGGGATTTCAGGACATCCACAATGACTATGCATATTGCATAAGGTAAATTTGCATACACCTGGCTTCCAATGTATAGAAATGTATCTCATGCATGGTTATCATGGATATCTAGACTCCACTGAGTGGCAGCTGCAACCAAAACAGCAGTGGCATGACTCCAGGGCTCAAAGAAAGCATGGGGAGGCCAGCACAGTGATGACTTGATGGATTTGGCCAATCTTGGGATGGTTATTAGAGGATTGAGAGATCGGGTGGAAGAACCAAGGCAGGAATTGGTGTTGGGTTGCCTTTGGGAATTTTACCTGCACATCTACTAAAAGAGGATGAATCTCAAATGGGCAGACTTGATAGATCATTTTGGTCTTTATCTGCCATCATTTACTATGTTACTTTCCTGAAAACTAGACTGAATGTGGGGTCTCCTAAGACAGGTTTATAAAATCTTGATGTAAGGATTTAATTTCCTAAAATCTCCAGGAGGGAAAAAAATACAAAGAAAAATTTGTGTAAGCACAAATCTTTTGCAAAAGGGCTCTGTGGGTCTATTGCCTGAAAGTGCTGAAAGTGCTGAAAATAAGCATTCAGTAAAAACAGAATAATAATTTAATTTGTACAGGTTTTTTCTGTAGATTTATTTCCCTTACTGAAGTTGCAGGAAATTAAATCTGTGAGCAGAAAAGATGTACTGTTTCAAAATTGTGCACACAAAGTAATTTGTAGCCTTTTTACACTTTTTTTTGCCCTATTTTTGTCTGAAACTGAAATCTAGTCCTATGTTTTCTTTATAGAAACACCCCCAATGCAAGAATAAATCTAACTGTGGGATTAACCTCAAAACTAGCAGAGCTGCCAACCCTCCCTCTTTAAGTTGCAGACTCCCTTGTATTTGATGAAAACAATGACCATTTTTCCATGTTCTCCCTCCTAAAAAATTACCTTACTTCAATGCACTTCAATGGGAGATTAAGGCATCTCCTTCTTTCTGTTCCCAAATCTCTCTCTTAAGAGCTTTTAAGTGTTGGCATGTATAAACTATTGGTTTACAAAAGTGTGAACAATGGCACGTACCAGCAAGCATAAGACATATCTTGTTTCAAAAAAAGTAATCAGCTCCCAGAAAGACAAAGTTTGAGAACCTTATACGATGAAGTAATACTAACCATTACTAATACTAATCCTTGTTATTTGTTAGAAATTTTGGGGCCTAATTGTGTAGAAATAGACAGTGAACAACTCTAAGTGGTTTTGAATGATGAAATGGTCAGCTTAAACTATTATTGGGTCATCTGTATTGTAGAGGTGATCCTATTACAGATTTAAAAAGGACAGGGCCATTCTTAATGGGGTGGAGGGAGGGGGAGAGACGAGCAGGGATCAAAGCCGAGTAACTGCTCTAGGCCTTGTGCATCCATGGGAGCTTGCTCCTGGTCTTCCACCTGATATCACTTTTTTCCTTCAGTGTGTCCATGCACCAGAAGCTGCAGCAGTCTTCACAGTAGTAAAGATAACAGTGGTGGCTCTAGAGGTACGGTGGCATTTGGTCTGGACAGGCCCCATTCCAACTTCCAATCTCGTGAGAGGGGGGGGGGGGGGTGTCTTGTTCCTGCTGATTCATCCCAGGCCTGAAACCTCCCTAAGAGCATTCCTGAAAAAGGATTGTAAATAACATAGGGGTCACTGTACTCAATTTTGGGACTTCAAGCCAAAATATATTTATTGAATTTGGCAAATAAAAATTATTGTATCCTATTTTTTAAAAAGCGGTCTGAGAGACCCCATTTATCTTAAAGAAGCCAAAAAGAAATCCCTTTACGTGAATTTTCAGGCACTGTTCTTCGGCATGAAATACATTAGCTTCCTTGCAAGATGCAGGAGCCTTATTATCCCTTTTTGGATATGGAATATGGCAGAGGAAGCACATGGATTTATGCTCATATGTGATTGTGGTGGAAACTAAAGGCAAGAAGCCAAAAACACTTTCCCACTTATTAGTCACTACTTTGTCCTACTTAAATACTTCAACACCGACTCAAATATCAATTGTACTATTTATCGTAAACTTTTGCACAAATAATGTATATCAGAGTCATATATCTTACAGCGAATCATTTACCAAATGAAATGTCTCTGCCAATTTCCATACGACTTTGACTTCATTGGCATAACATATTATTTTATGCATAGTATTAACTTATGGTTTTATTGCCATTTTTATTGTTATTTTTAAGCCTATTGTGAATCACTTTAAATCTTATATTTGGAAAGGAGGGCTAGAAAATATTTTAAATAAATAACTGGACGTCAAGGGCTAACAATGCCTTCAGAAATTCCTTTTTTCATACCAGCTGGCAACAACCTGTAGTGCACTACTCTTTGATAAGCAGTAGGTCACATCTAAACACTGCATAGTATACATCAAATGTTTCAAGAGGGGGAAAGGGAGAGGGAGGGGGAATAGGACTGGGGTAAAGTAAAAGGGGAAGCAGTTACCATATCTATGAGATAGGAAAAGAATCACTGAGCTCATATATAAATAAGGTCTTGGCTGTCATTCAATTAATCTATTGTTTCATAATAAGTAGAGACATACAAGTCAAGTCACCCTGGCAGATTTGGCTTCCAGGAATATTGGATTGTCCTGAATATCTATTGTTGTAAAGGAGGATGTTTGGCTACTAATTGGTGTGTTTTCAAATTCTGAAAATATTATTTGGAAGGGCCTGAAAATAATATTCAGAGTACACAGGCAGCAGAGCCCATCTATATGAACCATTAAAAGGCTTCACTACTTCCCACAAATATCTGTTCACTCACTTTGATATGTGGCTTTTATGTACCTTCTTGAATTCTGTAACCCAAATATATACCCCAGCTCGAAGAAGGAATAAGTCTGGCCAACCTCCCTTTTACCCACATAGATTCCATTGTTTTCTATAAGAGCTAGCAAGTGCCCACAATCTTTCCTATTACATAGAAACATAGAAATGACGGCAGAAGAAGACCAAACGGCCCATTCAGTCTGCCCAGCAAGTTTTGCACTTTTTTTTTCTTTTTTTTCATACTTACCTGTTTCTCTTAGCTCTTAGTAAACTTTTGGTTCTATTTCCCTTCCACCCCCACCATTAATGTAGAGAGCAGTGTTGGAACTGCATCTAAGTGAAATATCTAGCTTAATTAGTTAGGGGTAGTAACCGCCACAATAAGCAAGCTACACCCATTCTTATTTGTTTACCCAGACTATGTAATTCAGTCCTTGTTGGTTGTTGTCTGTATATAGATCCACTTTACTTCATTCCCCCTGCTGTTGATGCAGAGAGCTCTGCTGGATATGCCTTGAAAGTGAAGTATCAGGCTTATTTGGTTTGGGGTAGTAACCGTCATAACAAGCAAGCTACTCCTCGCTTTTTTGTGAATGCAAATCCTTTTTTCCACATTTCCTCTTGCCATTGAAGCTTAGAGCAATGTTGGAGTTGCATTAACCGTGTGTATGTTTATTGAACAAAGGTATTATCTCCAGGTAGTAGCTGTCATTCCCACGAGCCACCCACTCTTCATTCATGTCCTCTAGACTTTATGGATCCACAATGTTTTATCCCACGCCCCTTTGAAGTCCTTCACAGTTCTGGTCTTCACCACTTCCTCCGGAAGGGCATTCCAGGCATCCACCACCCTCTCCGTTAAGAAATACTTCCTGACATTGGTTCTGAGTCTTCCTCCCTGAAGCTTCAAATTGTGACCCCCTGGTTCTGCTGATTTTTTTCCGACAGAAAAGGTTTGTTGTTGTCTTTGGATCATTAAAACCTTTCAAGTATCTGAAAGTCTGTATTATATCACCTCTGCTCCTCTTTTCCTCCAGGGTGTACATATTTAGATCTTCAATCTCTCCTCATAAGACATTTGATGAAGACCATCCACCTTTTTGGTTGCCCTTCTCTGGACCGCCTCCATCTTGTCTCTGTCTTTTCAGAGATACGGTCTCCAGAACTGAACACAGTACTCCAGGTGAGGCCTCACCAAAGACCTGTACAAGGGGATAATCACTTCCCTTTTCTTACTCGATATTCCTCTCTCTATGCAGCCCAGCATTCTTCTGGCTTTAGCTATCACCTTGTCACATAGTGTCTAATGATCTGAAGTCAGCGAAACAATCACCCCAAGGTCTCTCTCCTGCTCCGTGCACATCAGCCTTTCTCCCCCCATCAAATACAGTTCATTCGGATTTCCACTCCCCATATGCATAACTCTGCATTTCTTGGCATTGAATCTCAGCTGCCATATCTTTGACCACTCTTCCAGCTTCCTTAAATCCCGTCTCATTCTCTCCACTCCTTCCGGCGTGTCCACTCTGTTGCAGAGTGGACACGCCGGAAGGAGTGGAGAGAATGAGACAGGATTTAGTCTCATTCTCTCCACTCCTTAGTATCATCCGTAAAAGACAAACCTTACCTTCTATCCTGTCCGCAATGTCGCTCACAAAGATATTGAACAGGACCGGTCCCAACACCGATCCTTGCGGTACACCACAAAACTGCCCTCTTCAGAGAGAGTTCCATTTACCATTACACATTGTCTTCTGTCCGTCAACCAGTTTGCAATCCAGGCCACCACCTCGGCACTCACTCCTAAGCTTCTCATTTTATTCACCAGTCTCCTGTGTGGGACCGTATCAAAAGCTTTGCTGAAATCCAAGTAGATGACATCGAGTGCTCTTCCTTGATCCTATTCCTTGGTTACCCAGTCAAAAAAGTCAATCAGATTTGTCTGACAGGCTCTTCCCCTGGTGAATCCATGCTGCCTCTGGTCCAGCAATTCTCCCGACTGTAGATAGTTCACTATTCTCTCTTTCAACAGTGACTCCATTACTTTTTCCACCACCGAAGTGAGGCTAACTGGTCTGTTGTTACCAGCCTCTTCTCTGTTCCCACTCTTGTGAAGCGGGACCACCACCGCTCTTCTCCAATCACTTGGCACCACTCCCGTTTCTAGGGATCTATTGAACAGGTCAGTATCCTGGGATGAACTTCATCAGGCCCCATAGCTTTGTCCACTTTCAGTTTCCCCAGCTCTTCCCATACATTCTCTTCTGTAAATGGAGTTACATCTACTCCACTCCCCTCCAGTTTCTTGTTAACTAGCGACAGTCCTTCTCCAGGGTCCAATTCTATTAAAATGGAATTGGAAAGAGTTGGAAAAAGATTTGGAGCTTTCTCTGGCTACTTATATAGGACTGGAATGGCCATAGCCATTACTAATAAGAGTTTCGGCTATAGGAAGAAGGTGATTGTTTGGCACAGCTAAAACACACATCCCTTGTTCATTTGTTACAATTAACATCAAAGATGATGCTTTTCTTTTTTCTTTGTCAGAGATGTCAAGCAGGAACAGTTTTAAGAGGGAGATTTTTAGCACATGCTCTGTTCCTTGCCGCCCCACCACCTGTTCTTGAATCTGCACTTTCACCTTGCTGCACCTTACTCATCCCCCCACTGGAGCACCTCATCCCTCCCAAAAGCAATTCACCCCACTCACACCGCATCCCTCTCCCGCCCCCAATAGCAATACATCCCCCTCACTCCAGCCCCCCCCCCTTCTCTTTTCCTCTCCCCCCCCCCCCAGAGCAATTCATCTGCCTCCAATTGGCTGTGGTTTGCTAGGGCTGCACTGCATACAGTTCGTCCCTTTCATGTCCCAGTCCCGAAGCAATTCACATGAACTGTAGCCTCTCTCCTGGTCTCCAGACTTTATGACACTGCAGCCCAGTCCCTGTAGAGCAGCTGCAGGCCAAGTAAGACTGCAAGCAGTAGTACCCCCAGATGTAGACCTGATCGATGAGACTGGGAGGTAGAAAAAGCAAAAGCAATTCCGTTTTTTTCTGGGGTTTCAGGGGGCAAAGTCTTTTCCCAGTGGGTCCTGCAGGGGTAATCTAGGTGGCACTATTTATCTGGGTTGGATCTGGAGAATCCAGAATACTAATGAAATAGATGGGAATCCTGGCCAACACCTAAAAACTCTGACTGCGCTGGTGAAGTAGTCTGTGGGTCCTGCACAGATTGGAAAGCACCTGTTTGTCCTGTACAGGCCAATTGGATACTTCATTCCTTTCTTCTTCCTCATTCCTTTTACCTGCCCCTATGGGCATGAAGAAGGGAGGAGACTTCTGATTGGCCTGTGCTGGCAGGAAGAAAGGATGAGGCCTCCAATAGGCCTGCAGGGGCAGGAAGAACGGGGAGTCACATTAGCCTATGGGGACAGATAGAAGAAAGAATCCCATTGGCCAATGGCAGAAGCAGGATATGGCATGCTGGAAGATGGAGTCGCCCCTTCAGTCACTGGAGCCCTAAGGAGGTGGTTGCTGTTGCTGGTGGGTTCAGGGTAGAGAGAGATAGTGAGTGAGTGTGGAGAAAGGGAGTATATGTGAGGCGGACATGTGTGCATGGGGGGGGGAGGGAGTATATATGAGGGGGTACGTGTGTATGTGGGAAAAAGACAGGAATGTGATAAAGCATGTATGTGTTTGAGATAGTGCGTGAAGTGATTGGTTTGTTGCCCTTCTGTGATAGTGCTTTGTTATCCTGCTTATTAGATATTTTTCTGTTGAAGGTGCCCCATTATATGCTATACAGGGACAGATCATTATCTTCATATCTATCACAGGTTAGACAACAATGCCATTTCTGGCTTTATTATAGATCAGCATCATGTCATTTTTTTCCTTAGGTCTGCCTGTCCCTCATTTTCTTGCAGGTTAGTATTGAGGAGCTTCTTTTAGAAATCTCCCCTATTCTTTCAACATATTGTTCCATCTTCCTTTATAATATTTACATTTCTCTTTCATGGGTCATATATTTGAATGTTTTCACATACCTTCATTCCTAAACCATCTCATCTAATTACCTCATTTAACTGATAGTAAAAATTTAATTTCTCTTGCCTGATGTTAAGCATAAACCATTTTTGAGATCCATAAAAAGTGTTGGGGATGCCATAACTTTATACAATTTAAATTGCATTTCTCTACTGGCTTTCCTCTTTAATGTATGGATGGTGCCTCAAATTGATTGGAATTGTGTTCTGTCTCCACAGTGTAGGTATGTTTCTTTATTACACTGCCACCCTGTGTCATCTTATGATATGGTATAGCTTAGATTTAGGGTTTTTAAGCCTTTTTTGATTGGTTATTGTTAGCTGCTGTTTGAAGGTTTTAAGCTTCCTTATTGGACCTGTTCCTGCTTTGCCCTCTCTGTGTTCTCTCTCCTCTTCCTATTGGCCCCTTTACCAAAACCATCCTGGTACAATTTACTGCAAGAAGATATTTTCGGTTGGGGAAAAGGCTCTTTAAGCTCACAGCTCATCCTGAGTCCTCCTAGAAGCATCACTTTTCACCATCCACTAGCACCCACAGCTTCTACTACATCTGCATTTGTCTTCCTCTGACTAACCACTGAATCAGGCTCCAGGGGCAGTTCTACCATTAGGCAGGGTGAGGCGGTCATTTCAGGCAGCAAAATATTTTGGAGCAACAAAAAGTGCCCTCCACCCAGAACAGCTGTCTGCTGACTGCCTCATTTCCCTGTCAAAAAGAAACTAAAAGTCTGCTCAGAGGCAAGAGTAAAGGTGCTGGTGGGTTCCCATCCCCAAGCAGGAAAAGAGTGGCGCTGTTTAAGAAAGTGCCGGGGAAGTTCCCACCCCCACCGGCAGGAAGATGGCAGCAGTTTGTATGTATAATATTGTTTTTTAATTTCCTAAATATCAATAAAATATTTCAAAGCAGCTGACACATCAAACATCCAATAATTAAAACTAAGCTTAAAAAATCCCCCTTTTTTATATATCATATTCTTTTACAATAAAAAGATTTAAACAAAAAACCCCAATATTATATATTTGTAATCGCTGGATGTTCCATTCTTCAGCTGTTTTGAAATATGTATTTTTTTTATGAGTTTGGTTTTACTGTTACAATTGATGGTTTGGTTTTTTTCAAAATAACTTTTATTATAAATTAATGCAAAAAAACACAGCTTACAAATACAGAAATTAAAAACACAATAATTAAACATAGTATCTACAGAGCCAATACTATGAAACTTCTAAAAGTCATTCAGCTTACGTGTTCAATTGCCTTGACATAAATCTCTCTGTTATAAACAGTCATACCCCAGTCACACAACATTCATACATTTCCTCCCACCCATTACAGGAACCTCCATTTAAGACCAGATATGTTTATAACCAGTATCAATCAACCCAGCTTGTAAATCTTTTGGAAGTAACGCATAATAGGCTTGCCAACAAGCACAATACAATTTATCAGGTTTATGTGTGCCACTGAGAAAGTCCATAAATTCCATTTGTAGTAGTAATACCATTCTATTTGTCCATGCTGCTAAAGTAGGCATAGCCATTGGGTCAGTCCAGTCCTCCAGTATGGTCCTACATGCAAGAATAATAGCAAGACGCTCAAATTTTCGTTTTGAATTATTACCAGGTAAGTCTACCAAGTGGGAGCTAGCCAACAATATATGCCCGGTAACAGGTATAGGCACATCTGTACATTTAGTAATCGTCTGAAACACAGAGTCCCAAAAGGTTGTTCATTTTGGACAGGTAAACAATCGATGGTATAACATCCCATCCGTTGTTCCACATTTACTACACAAAGAAGTAGATGCCAACTTCATTTTATTTCTGCGTACACATACAGTGCTTTAAAGCAAGATTTCAAATATGATGGTGTGAGTTGTATTCCTATCATATTAGACCAGCGAGTTGCCAAAGAGTCCAAACAGGCAACGTTAATAAATTTTTTCCCTAGTTTTTTCCAACCTGTGATTGAATTAGTCATACACGCTGTATCAAATATATTTGTAGCAAAGTTTGATTCAGCAGCTAACACCTTTAGTAAGCGAAAAATTGTTTTGCAGGGAGTTGATACGTATGAGCCAAAGTATCATAATCCAATAAAACATGAGAAACAGGATCAAATAAATGAAAAGGAAACATTAATCCACGATTTGCCCATGATAGATAGACACCTTCCTTTATTCTCAATCCCAGGAAGAAAGCCAGTATTACCAAGAAAGGGATTTAAGAGAGAGGCCTCTCTTGATAGATGGGCACGACGTCACACCCATCTCCAAGCACGAACACATGGTGCCAATAATACTCTGGGAAATGAAAGGGTACATCTGAGCCCAGGACGTAGTTGAATAATACTAAGAGGGAAACTTGGGCGAGACATATATTCCAACATCCCTTGCGCACAGTAATGATAGGTTCCCGTGATCCATTCGCCGATGAAACGCAATTGGCAGGCTACATTGTATAACCGAAAGTCAGGCATATTTAATCCACCCTGTTCCTTAGGGCCTTCCAGAATAGTATAAGCCATACAGGCTCGACCACCTTTCCAAAGAAAATTATGAATAATAGATCGCAAGCGCTGAAGATCTATAACTCTCAACCAACAGGGAAGTATGTGAAGAAGATATAAAAGCTTAGGAACAATCACCATCTTTATCAATGCACAACGGCCGAACAGAGAGAGTGGGAGAGACATCCAAACTCTCAGCTGCTCCTCTAAGCATGTTACACAGGGGGGAATATTCAAGTCATATAACATATCTAGCTGTCTAGGGATCCAAGCGTCCAAATACCTCAACTTTTCAGGAGCCCATTTAAATGGAAAGGGACCATGCCAAGTAGCAGGTAGGTTATCATTGAGGGCCAAGGCTTCTGACTTAGCATAATTTATTTTTAAGCCTGCTACTAAGTGGAATTGTTCAAATAAACTAATAATAACAGGAACACTTTTACGTGGATTTCCCACAAAAAGTAGGATGTCATCTGCAAACATAACTGTCTTTAATGGGTGTCCATTCAAACTAATCCCAACAAATTGCGGTGTCCTTCGCAGGACATTAGACAATGGTTCAAATGCCAAAATGAACAACAATGGGAATAGTGGACAGCCCTGCCTGACCCCACAGTATAACTTAAAAGAATCTGTAGAGTTTCCATTAAGCAAAATAATGGCACTGGGATTACTATAAAGAGTTTGAAGCCACGTAAAGAAATTTCCAGAAAAGTTATATTTCTGCAGTGCCCAAAACATATATTCCCAAGACAGGGAGTCAAAAGTTTTTCGGCATCCAGGCTAAGAATCAGTGCTTCCGCCTTTGGCTGATAACTTAATGCGGCAATAAGACGCCGAACATTACTTACTCCCTGACGGCCTTTTACAAAACCCGTTTGGATTTTCGTGAATAATAGAAGGCAAAATTTGATTTAATAGAGATGCCAAAACCACGGACAAAATTTTTATATCCACATTAAAGATATTGGACGATATGAGCCCACTTCCAGGGGGTCTTTACCCGGTTTAGGATGAACAACGATAGTTAATTGATTAGAAGATATAGCAATATGTTTGTCAAGCAACATTCCAGCATAATATTTTTGTAAAGGCTTTAAGACAATAAATTTCAGGATTTTATAGAACTTTGATCCCAAACCATCTTGACCCGCTGCTTTACCCAACTTAATTGATTGAATTACAGAGCAAATTTCCTGTTCAGATATGGGAGTATTTAAAGCCAACACTTGTTCTCTAGAGATTTGAGGCCAAGTGATATCTCGAAAAAGGTTTTCTGCCACTTCCAAGTTCATAGGTTTATGACCATACAAAGCAGCATAGTATTCGAGGAACCTGGTAGCAATCTTTGCAGGTGTAGTCTGATGCAACCCCTGGCTATCTCGAATACCAACTACAGTTGTACGATTTCGTTGAGGGCAGATAAGGAGCGACATTAGATGACTAGTTCGATTACCATGTTTATATAACTAATACCGATAGTACCGAAGCGATTTAGAAGCTTCTCTAATTCTATCTACATGAGCTTTGGCATCAGCAGTCATGTCCAACATGTGTTGCGTCTGCGCTGTCTTTAGGACAGCCATTAACCGCAATATTTCTGCATTGCATCTTTTGTTACGTTTCGCTACATATGCGATAATAGCTCCCCTCATAACTTTTTCCCGCATCCCACAACGTTGCAGGGGAGACCTCAGGGATATCATTAAGTTCTAAATATTCTTTCCAGCAGTCTTGTAAATACAATTGATGTTTTATATTTCTTGATTTTATTGTTTGATGTTTAAGAGGAATGGTGTTTTTGTTTTTCCATTGTTGCAATGCATACAGAGTCTGGTTTGTTGCTGTTTCCAGTTCAGTTTTTGTGTGCATGTTTCTATTTGTACTTTATTATCTCTTTGTTCCGTATGTAATGAGGGTCTGTCTATGTTCTGTATGTGGGATTGAGATGAGGTATTCTTCTGGCATGTAGTTTCTGCGTAGGGATCTATAACAGCTTGGCTTGTTCTGTTTCCTAATAGTAAGTATATTGGTGTTTTAGGGCCTGTTGTCTTTTCATAGGTATGGTTGTTACTAGGGGTGCGCATTCGTTTTCGACGTATTGGCAATCCGCAACGTATATGTCCCTATTCGTTATATTCGTGGGGAAGCGAAACGTATTGCGACTCCCCACGAGTATAACGTATCATCCATTTCATCCGTTTGGCAGCGCGCGCTTTTCTTCGTCACCATTTGCTATCGGAGGATGCCATTTGGGTGTATCCAGAGCCAAAAACCAGCCCTTTCCTGTGAGTCATCAGTGACCTCACAGCCCTGTCAGAGTGGGTCGGACAGGTTGGCACGGATACCGGAATGCAGCTATCAGCGATAACATTTTGTGAAATGCACTGAATGCAGCCAATCGCGCTGTCATTCAGTGCTAGGGGACGATGTTCCTGATGACCCAGCACTATATATACTTAAGCATGTGGCTTGCCACACACTTTCTTTGCAGGGGTGCTGTGGGGAGGTGGTCTCTGTGGAAGGAGGCTGCACTCAAAGCTAGTCTGAGTTCAGAAATCTGTATTGAATTGCTAGCTAGGCTAGTTAGTAAAGAGAAAAAAAAAGATATTTATTCTTTATTTGGCTGCAGTGCCTGTGCCAGCTAGCCCTGTTTGTTTTTTAAGCAGTTTATTTAGGTGATCTGAAACGGTCTTTCTGTGCCAGGGTGTGACACTTCCACCGGTCTATATACTGCTGCTTGCGTCTGTTCCCGGGATCCAATTCCTGCGTGAGCTTCCCTGGTCCCTTGGAAACTCAAAATAGCAATTTAGCTGTATTTCTCTTACAAGTCCCCAGGTGGGATTTGAACCCTCACCACCTGGATAGAAGGCAGATGCCTTCCCCACTGAGCCAGCAACTCATGTTCCAACCACTGGCTTCAGAAGTCCTTCTCAAAGTCCACAGTTCAAAGTCCGGTCCCACTGGGCCTAACTGCCACCTCCCTCCGTACCTCTGGGAGTTCAACACTTCCCCAGAGATACAGCCACCCACCGGCAGTTCTCCAGGCAAAGTATCCTTGTTGTATGTCCAAACAACAGAAGTCCCCACGCTCACCATCCTTGTGATAGTGGTTGCAGTCCTTCACACCGTCGGGGATATCCAGTGTCCAAGTTTCCCTGAGCAGCCAGGCAGCCTGTTCCTTCCTCCTCAGTCCCCGGCAGGAGACTAAGACTGCTCTACTAGGAGTCTTTTTTATCTTGTGGAAACTCCTCCTCCTCTGCCCACTGATTGGCTCTGGGGAGGTCCCACCCTTAATCCCCCACACCTGTGGTTCCTCTGTCCTTTTAACATCTGGGGAAAGGAACCAAGGGACATCTCTAGCCTGGTGTTGCTGTATTTTCCTTCCCCCCTTTCCCTTGAATCTTTGGTTCCTAGCTTTCTTATTCTTATCTTAGGCCTAGATTTATCAAAATGTGGTAAGTACTGCATGTGATAGCAAAAGGGGTGTGGTTTATGCTAATGTAGTATTTATCACATTTTGCAATACTTACCTGTGCGAAGAGCTAAGTTAGTGCACATTGCAATACCATTTCATATTCTGTGATAAGTGCCAAACCTGATGTATTTCCTGCATGCAACCACTGGGGGACCCGTTTTTCAATGCTTTCAATGCTCTCTCTCTCTCTCTCTCTCCTGGGGCTCTGAAATAAGCCATATGGGACACATCACAAATGGAGATAAACCCTTTCCGCATGGTCACGGCCACTAACGCATTTGAAAAAGGTGTAGCTAAAACTCTGCGTTATGGCTGTGTGATACTCTTCACAGGGAGCCTACTCCTCCCATTTTTGGAATTTGCATCGCACCATACGATATGGTGCGATCGCATGCGGTAAACACGTTTTCGCATGCATTAAAGGCCTATCGCATGCGATAAGCCCTTAACGCATGCAAAAACGCCTTACCGCATTTTGAAGAATGACCCCCTTAGTCTAGCATAGTGACTCCGTCACACAGGGAGAGAAGCTACTAGCGGTGCCATTTTGTTTAATTCATCCTCTGGGCTAGGCTGCAAGCAAGCAGCATTTGGGTGTTGTGGCTGGTAGAGATATATTCCATTTTTGGCTAGTTTGCTAGAATTTCCATTGGAAAATATATTTCATCGATTTTCCTGCTGTGCCAACAATTCCAGCTTTTTAAAACTGAGTTTCTTTAATTCAACTCACTCAGTCTCTCTGTGCCCTGGGCTTCAGTGGGCTGGCAGTTTAGCAGACTGAACTTTATTATTGGGACAGTCTGTGCAGTGAAATCCCCAGTCTGACTCTTTTGTGCTTACAAGCAAGCTGTGTGTGTGTGTGTGTGTGCACACCACACACATGTTACATTAGTGCATAGCAAGGCACGGTAACAGTGGGAAGCCAGTAGGCACTAGGCAGTGACATTAAATCCATAATGTCAGGGAAAGCTAGATGTGGTCGAGTGATTGGGACTGGCAGAGGAGGCACTTCAAAAGGCACTAGTGCTAGTCCACCATTAAAGTTAAAAAGGGACCTGTTGCAATCTAAACTCTTTGGAGGGGCAGGCAGTTCCATCCAGAAAAAAATGAAATCTGACCATGATGCATCGCCATCGCCACCACCTGTTTCTGACCCTGTAGTTTTGGAGGTGAGGGAAGGGGAGGCTGAGTCATGCCAGACAAAATGTCGACACCCAAAAGCAGCAGGGGACAGACTAAGACTTAGCATTAACAATGTAGCGCAGTCACTATTTGCTTCTGATTCAGATGAAGAATCATCTTGTGTGGGATTCTCATCAGAAACGGAAGAAGTAATAGCTGATGAAGCTTTTGGAGAATCAGTTAGTCCTGTCTTAGCCTCCACGTCAGTGCAGCAGGAGAGAGATGAAACTGATGAGGAGGAGGAAGAGCAGTCAGCGCAGGCACAGAGAGTGATGGAGGCCCCTGGCATTGCTTCTCAGGGTGCACCCACTAGTTCAGCTCCTGTGCCAGCATCCACCCCAAGGCTTTAGAGAAGGGAGGATCACGAAAGACCTCTGTGATCTGGAGCCACTTTAAAGTGATGGATGACCCGCATTTTGCTCAGTGTAATTACTGTGGCAGGACTATTCGCAGATGCAAGCAAATGGGATATCTATCTAATTTTGGCATGATGCATCATATGAAGAGGCAATACCCAACAACAGTACTGCCATCTGAGGATGCTGGCAGTACCAGTCAGGGGACCCCTTCCAAGCAGTGTAAAGTGGTTCAAAAGTCAGCCCATGCCCTCATCACCTTTTAGCAGTCAGGTAGCAGGCTAGCAACCCCCTGACATGTAGCAGAAGCGACAACCCACCATGGAGGAAATGGGGTGGAGTGCGGTAACAGGGTGGAGGCAGGCAGCCTCAAAAGTTGTAACCAGGAGCATTGGGGAAATGATTGCCCTTGAAGACCAGCCCTTGCAGTTAGTTGAGAATGTGGGTTTCAAGCATTTTCTGAAGGTCATAGTTCCAAATTACAAAGTCCCCTCCAGAACCACGTTTAGCAGAAAGGTCATCCCCAGCCTGTACAAGCAGTGACACAGTCGCATGCAAGCGCTGCTAGCTAAGGCAGAGGGGAGAGTGCATTTCACCTGTGATATCTGGACCGCCATGAATGCTGTACACTCTTACCTCTCCCTGACAGCACACTGGTGGGACCTGGCTGAGGCAGGGGCAGGCAGCAGTTCCATTACTGAACAAGTGTCAGGGTGGAGGTGGGCTTTACTGCACACCCACCTGACGGACCAGGCCCATACCACAGCCAATATTCTAGCATGCATCAGACAGATGCTGGAGGGCTGGCAACTATACCAGCGAGACAGGAATCCTCAGGCAGGGTTCTTTGTCACAGACAATGGTGCAAACTTGTTTAAGGCAATAAACGACTGGCACTTTAAGAACATCCAATGTTTTGCACACACTCTGCACCTGGTTGTGAAGTCAGCTCTGGAATTGGATTCCAATGACAAAGAGAATGAATACTTATATAGGTTAATACAGAAGTGCAGGAACATAGCAGCGCACTTCTACAGAAGTGTGAAGGTGGGGCAGGTTCTCCAACAAAAGCAGACTGATTTGAGGATGCCTCACAAGCGTCTCATTCAAGACATTGCTACCTGGTGGAATTCCACCTTTATGATGCTCGAGAGGTTAGTGGAGCTGCAGACACCCCTTCATGAACTTTCTGGTACAATGGACATAGGTGTGCAGAACCCTAGGGCATCATGATTGGTTAGTCATGAGTCAGCTGGTAAAAATTCTGCAGCCCTTCAAGGATGTCACAAGGAGCTGAGTTCCAGAAGTGCCACCTTGGCTGACATCATCCCTATAGTTAATTTCCTGGATGAACATTTGGAGGCCTTTAAACAGGAAGAGGGAATGACAGTTGAGGTGCTGCATTGTCTGGACATTTTGCAGCAGCAGGTGGAAGAGAGATTAAGGCCTTTAACAGAATAGAACACATACATGCTTGCCACAGTCTGTGATCCCCGTGTGAAAGGGAAACTCGCCCTACAGTACAATTGTCTCTTATTGGTGAAGGACCTTCTATTAGCAAAAGTCCGTGAACAGGAGCGCCATAGGCAGAGACAGATTAGGCGTGAAGCAGAGGTGGAAACAGCGGGCACTTCAGAGACTTGTGCTGCTAGCCCAAGCAGGAGCAGCACTCTATCAGTGACAGATAGTACCTCCTCCTCCTCCTCCACTTCAGAACTCCAAAGGCATGTTGCCCATAAAGATTCATCTGTTGTGCGACAGGCGAGAGAGAAAGCAGCTGGCATGAGTGACTCTCAGCCTACCCAAGCAAAGAAGACACCAGCACAGTTGTCAGTGACACGGTATCTCCCAGAGCCGACAGAGAACATGCAGACAGATCCGCTGGCATATTGGGCATATTGGGCTCCGCTGGCATATTGGGCTCTGTTGGCATATTGGGTACACAAGTCCACTGTCTGGCCACACCTAGCCAAAGTGGCTCAGCGATATCTGTCATGTCCACCAACCAGTGGTGGACATGACAGATAACGTGTCTTTTCAATGACAGGGTATATCATGAGCCCTCACCGCTCAAGGCTGGCACCAGAGTTGATGGAAATGCTAGTGTTTTTGAAAGTAAACCTGCCTTTGCTTGGGTTTCCAAATTTTCCCTGTGAATGGCAAGATGAATAAAAGTAATTGAAAGCCTTGCAGCAGCTCCAACTGCCTCCTATGCTTCAGATAATATAAGCAATGCAGCACATGTACCTGACCTAAAACGCTGTGCCTGTCCGTCCACTGTCCAGGCCGTATGTCCCTGCAAGAGCCTGACCTCAAACGCTGTGTCTGACCATCCACTGTCCAGGCCGTACATCTCTACAATGGTCTGACCTCAAACGCTGTACCTGTCCGTCCACATTTGGAATGTAAGAACATAAAAAGCTGAGTTAAGATGTTTTGAGCTTTCATATTTCATATGCTCAATATTTCTCAAGACCTTGCCAACAGTAATGTTTCTAGTACTATTGAAACTGGTGGTGGTTGTACTCTAGTTCATCCTCTCTGTTCCCATTGTGGTTTACATAGTGCCTCTATAAACAAAGTCAAAATAGGTTGATATTATAGATTTTGACTTGAGTAGCAGTTTCCTTATTTCTGAGAGCTCTTTCAGTTCCTTTGTCATCAGCTGAAGTGCATAAGTACAGTTAATAGCTTCTGGGTATTCAAAAATAATCTCCAGCTCAGTTCTTGCTTCACAAATGGCAGTCTCTATTGCTCTAAAAGCATCCTCTGTTGAATTATCTTTCAGAAATGAAAAAGATGCCATTTTCTTCTGGCAGTGAAGAAGTGACAGGTCAAACCACAACATACCTGCACAAAGGAAATCCTCTGTTGCTGTGCTTGTCCGTCCAGGCCTTATGTCCTTAGGTGGGATTGACTCTGTCCTGTATTGCTGTGCCTGTTCGTCCAGGCCTTATGTCCCTACAAGGGTTTGACTCTGTCCTGTATTGCTGTGCCTGTTCGTCCAGGCCTTATGTCCCTAGGTGGGCTTGACCTCTGTCCTCTAATGCTGTGCCTGTTCATCCAGGCCTTATGTCCCTAGGTGGGCTTGACCTCTGTCCTCTAATGCTGTGCCTGTCCATTCAGGCCTTATGTCCCTACAAGGGTTTGACCTCGATTGCTTTGCCTGTTGGTGGGCTTGACCTCTGTCCTCAACTGTTTTTCCTGTCCGTCCAGGCCTTATGTCCCTACATGGGCTTGACTTTTGTCCCCTAATGCTGTGCCTGTCCGTCCAGGCCTTATGTCCCTACAAGGTTTTGACCTCGATTACTTTGCCTGTCCATCCTGGCTTATGTCCCTAGGTGGGATTGACCTCTGTCCTCTAATGCTGTGCCTGTCCGTCCAGGCCTTATGTCCCTACAAGGGTTTGACCTTGATTGCTTTGCCTGTCCGTCCAGGCCTTATGTCCCTAGGTGGGCTTGACCTCTGTCCTCGACTGTTTTGCCTGTCCGTCCAGGCCTTATTTATTTATTTATAAAGTTTTCTATACTGATATTCGTGGCAACATCATATCGGTTTACATTATAAGAGCAAGGAGGAAAATCAATTGAACAGGGGAGGGGGATACATAGGATAGATAGGAACAATAAAACTTAGTAAGGGAAGAAGGTGAACCAAGCAATAAAATCAACACTAAGAGATAACAGAGGCAATAGATGTTCAACTGTAATTGTGGTTGTAATTAAAATTGCAGCCACCATCACAATAGGTCTTATGTCCCTACATTGCCTCATTGCAAAGGGAAACCTCAGTCTCTGGCAATTCGAACTAGTAATCCTTCACAGCATGGATCCTTAAATAAAACAAACATTTTTCTTTAGTTTCAGGGCAGAGAAGATAACTTCCTCCTTCTTGCTTATGAAGTCATGATCTGTTTGCAAATGCTTAAATCCTAACAATTTGAACCATTATACACTCTAGGGGCCAATCCATTCCAGGGAGCCCTTTCCTGCTCAAAGAAAGGGAACTCTCCCCAGTGTTGCAGCCTATCTCTTAGTAACTGTTGACCCATGTTCAGAACGAGAAAAGATCTCCAAGGTACTTAGACTGTGGCAAACACAGTGAGACCATGCTCACAGTAAGATCCTGCCTCACTCTAGGGGCCAACCCATTCCAAGGAAGCCCTTTCCTGCTCATAGGAAAGGGAACTCTCCCCAGTGTTGCAGCCTCTTAGTACCAGTTGACCCATGTTGAACTGCTGTTCACATGGCACCCTGCCCAACGTCGCCACGCTTTGAAGGCTCATACCCCACTCTAGGGGCCATTCCAAGGAAGCCCTTTCCTGCTCAAAGAAAGGGAACTCTCCCTGGTGTTGCAGCCTATCTCTTAGTACCTGTTGACCCATGTTGAACCGCTATTCACAGTGAGACCTCCTCCACGTCACCACGCTTTGAAGGCTCGTGCTCCACTCTAGGGGCCAACCCATTCTGGGGAGCCCTTCCTAGCTCAAAGGAAAGGGAACTCTCCCCGGGTGTAGCCAGCCTGTATTTACCCTCTGATCCATGTTGAACTGCTGTTCACATGCACCCTCCTCTGTCTCAGCCTTGAAAACTCTCGTTTGTATATCAGCTACGTCCACCAGATTTTAAAAGACCAGCGAGAGCTCACTATATGCCAATGGAAACACCGCACTCTAGGGGTGAACCCATTCTAGAGAGCCCTTTCCTGCGCAAAGGAAAGGGAACTCTCCCCGGCTGTAGCCAGCCTGTATCTACCCTCTGCCTTGCTGTCATACACCAGATGATTCACTCAACTCCTTGTGGTGTTCTGGCTACTATCATAGTTGCTCAGTATGTTGGTGCTAGTCTTTCTGTTTGCTATGTTCCCCCTTCATTGTGCTGTAGGATGTTGATGCCACTTGGCTTGCCGCTTTGCCTGTTGTGCTGCCTTCGAGGGTTCATGCATCTGTTATCGGTGCTCTCTTTTGAAGCTGTGGTGTGTTTTTTACACTCTCGCTGCTGCATTGCACCTCTATTAAAGCACTCTTCTTGCCACTCCTGATACCCCTTTGCCCCTTTAAAGTACCTTAGGCTATTCATGCCACTTTGGTGCCACTTTGCCACAGTCTAAGTACCTTGGAGCTGTTTTGTTGTTCTGATGATTGCTCTCCAGAAGTTTCATTAAAATTGATAATAAAACCCCAATTCTGCAGCCAAAAATAGGCTGCAAATACTTCCCCCATTGACTTTAATGGGAACCGGAAAACGAATGCACATATCAACGTATCAGGGTGCCATTGGACGAATGCAACGAATTTGTCCGCTGACGAATACCGAATCGGACGAATCCGTACCCTCTGCACATCCCTAGTTGTTACTGTGAGTGTCAGCAGTTAGTGCTGTTTTAATATGGAAGGTTTACTATATTGTAATTGTAGTTTTCTGAGGGCAAGCCTACACCCAACCCTTCTTAAAATAGGCCTAATACCATATGGGTTCCAAGTGTCTTTTTTTGCAGAGTTTTGTGTTTGGCACCACAGTAGTAAATATAAATATATACATGTTGTAAATAATGGGGTAGATTTTCAAAGGGTTATGCGCATAACCCCGAAAACTTGCCCTTGCAGGCGCCGAGCCTATTTTGCATAGGCTTGGTGGCGCACACAAGCCCCGGGACGAGCGTATGTCCCGGGGCTTTGAAAAAGGGGTGGGAAGGGGGCGTGGTGCCGATCCGGGGGTGGTCCAGGGGCGGGACAGAGGCCTCCGGCATAGCGGCTGTGCCTGGGGATGGCACGCCGGCAAGATGGCACACGCATGATACTCCTGACAGAGGCAGACGTAAAAGGTTAGGAGGGGATTTAGGTAGGGCTGGGGGGGTGGGTTAGATAGGGGAAGGGAGAGGAAGGTGTGGGGGGGGGGAGCGGAAGAAAAGTTCTCTCCAAGGTCGCTCCGATTTCGGAGCGGCCTTGGAGGGAACGGGGAAAGCCATCAGGCCTCCCTAGGGCTCGGTGCGCGCAAGGTGCACAAGTGTGCACCTCCTTGCATGCGCCAACCCTGGATTTTATAACATGCGCACGGCAGCGCACGCATGTTATGAAATCGGGTGTACATTTGTGCGCGCCGGGTAGTGTGCACAAATGTACCCCACACACGCTTCTCTTAAAATCTACCCCGACATTTTTACCTCATAAGATTATATAGTGAATGGTTTTCCTGTGAACTATTTTTAATTCGTAATTTTTAATTGTATGTGGGAAGGGTGGGGGAATAAAGCTGCAAGGTTTGTCTAGGGCACCTAATAGCCTTGCACCAAACCTGAGGAAGTACGTCACCCACAGACCCTCACCATTCACCCATTTCCTAGGATGTAAATGCTGGGGAAGGATGGATGCAGGTGGTAATGTTCCTAGGAGTGCGACAGGATTACCAGATTCCTAGAAATATTAGAACTGACACTCTCTCTGCCACTCCCCTAGGAATTCTGACCTTATTTCCCCCCTTCCCCAGCATTTCAAATCACCAAAAAGGCAAAACCCTAGTAGGACCCCCTCCCCTTTGACCTGTGCCACACCTTGGGGGGAGGGTGGTGCCATTACAGCCCTCACCTTAGGCAACAGATTGCCTTGAGCCACTCCTGTCAGGTTCTGAACATAAGAAATTGCCATACTGGGTCAGACTAAGGGTCCATCAAGCCCAGCATCCTGTTTCCAACAGTGGCCAATCCAGGCCATAAGAACCTGGCAAGTACCCAAAAACTAAGTCTATTCCATGTTACTAATGCCAATAATAGCAGTGGCTATTCCCTAAACTTTATTAATAGCAGTTAATGGACTTTTCCTCCAGGACCTTATCCAAATCTTTTTTAAACCAAGCTAAACTAACTGCACTAACCACATCCTCTGGCAACAAATTCCAGAGCTTAATTGTGCATTGAGTTTTAAATGTGCCTTCTGCTAACTTCATGGAGTGCCCCTAGTCATTCTATTATCTGAAAGAGGAAATAACCGATTCACATTTACCTGAAATAGACCTCTCATATCCCCCTCAGCTGTCTCTTCTCCAAGCTGAACAGCCCTAACCTCTTTAGCCTTTCCTCATTGGGAAGCTGTTCCATCCCCTTTATCATTTTGGTCGCCCTTCTCTGTACCTTCTCCATTACAACTATATCTTTTTTGAGATTTGGTGACCAGAAATGTACACAGTACTCATCTCACCATGGAGTGATACAGAGGCATTATGACAATGTCCGTTTTATTCACCATTCCCTTCCTAATAATTCCTAACTTTGTTTGCTGTTTTGACTGCTGCAGCGCACTGAGCTGACGATTTCAATGTATTATCCACTATCACGCCTAGATCTTTTTCCTGGTTGATAGTTCCTAATATGGAACCTAACATCGTGTAATTACAGGATGGGTTATTTTTCCCTATATGTATCACCTTGCACTTGCCTACTTTAAATTTCATCTGCCATTTGGATGCCCAGTCTTCTAGTCTTAGAAGGACCTCCTACAATTTAAGAACATACCATATTGGGTCAGACCAAGGGTCCATCAAGCCCAGCATCCTGTTTCCAACAGTGGCCAATCCAGGTCATAAGAACCTGGCAAGTACCCAAAAATTAAGTCTATTCCACGCTACTGTTGCTAGTAATAGCAGTGGCTATTTTCTAAGTCAACTTAATTAATAGCAGGTAATGGACTTCTTCTCCAAGAACTTACCCAATCCTTTTTTAAACATAGCTACATTAACTGCACTAACCACATCCTCTGGCAACAAATGCCAGTGTTGCGGCTCCGGGCCGGCCCCGGCCGCCCCACTCACGGTTTCGCGGTCCCGCTACGCTGCAGCCCTCCCCGGGCCTCCGGGGACTCATGCCGCCACGTTTTCGGCGTCCCCACGCGGCGCCCGGGCCTGCCTCCGCTTCCCCTGCGCTGCTGCCGCGCCGCCGAAGCAGCCAGCGTCTTGCCGCGGCTGGCTCCGCCCCCTAGGGGCACGCGCGCGTCTCGGCCCGAGAATTAAAGGGCCAGACGCGGGGAACCTGCCTCCACCCTCCAGTGACGTCAGACGCGACTGGGCTACTTAAGCCCTGCAGTCCCTCTCCTCAGGGCCTTGCAACGAGGTTCCCAGGTTCGTCCTGCTCCCAGTTGCCGTGTTCCTGCTCCTCGCTTGATTTCCTGGTTCTTGATTCGGATTGGCTGTGGTTCTTCTTGGCTCCTGACTCTGGTTTGGCTTCGGTGACTTCTGGCTCTCGACTCGGTTTGGCTTTCGGTACTTCTCTGGCTCTCGACTTGGACTGGCTGACGACGACTTCTTTGGCTCTAGACGCGGACCGGCTGACGGCAATTCTCCGGCACCTGACCCTGGCTTGGTGAGCTACTACTCCGTCGGCAGAGATCTCCTAAGTCCCAGCGGCTGGGTTCCTACGGGCTCCTCCCGGGGGGACACCGGCTTCCAGGGTGAACCACCTAAGTCCCAGCGGCCGGACTCCTACGAGCTCCTCTCGGGGGAGTACCGGCTTCCAGGGCGAAGATTCTCTCCCACCGGGTCAGCTCCTTCTCCGGGCCTTTGGTCGCATAGGGCCCTTCGTGTCTTCCACCCAGCAGTCCGCGAGCCTGTCTTCGCCGCCTCCCGGTTGGAACCGGTGTCTCTACCTCTCAAAGGTATTCCATCGCCTGGTTCCGATCGGCCCAAGGGTCCACGAAGCTTACAGATTGCAAGGCCATGGACCCGGCGGATCTTGCCGGCCTCAAAGCTATTCCTGGCCTGGCCCAGAAGTTGCAGCAGCAACAGACCTGCCTCGACACGCTGATGTCGACAGTACAACGTCTGGCAGACCGCGTTGATGGAGCCTCCGCAGCAAGTTCCCGGATCTCTATGCCCCAGGTCAGTCCCGACGCCGCCGCTCCCGTACAGATGCCTGCTCCATCCCGATATTCAGGGGACCCGAAGGCATGCCGGGGGTTCCTCAATCAATGCTACATCCGCTTCGACCTGCTACCCGCCCAATTCCCTACGGACCGAATCAAGACGACCTTTATAATCTCCCTTCTGGATGGGAGACCTCTGTCTTGGGCTTCAGCTCTTTGGGAACGACAGGATTCCCGACTAAATAATCTGGTTCAGTTCATCAAAGCCTTCCGCAGAGTCTTCGATGAGCCTTCCCGGGCCTCCACGGCCGCTTCCGAACTGCTTCAGCTCCGGCAGGGTAATCGGACCCTAGAGGAGTACGCCACAGAGTTCCAGACCCTGGCCACTGAGCTGGCCTGGGGGTCCGACAGTTTGCACGGCATCTTCATGGAAGGCATCTCCCCCCGTCTTCAGGATGAGCTCGCCGGCCGTGACCTCCCCGACGACCTTCAAGAGCTCATTGAACTTGCTGGGCGCGTAGACCGACGAATTCAGCGTCGGTTCCGAGAGCGACGGTCTCCTCACGGCCAAACCACACGTAGGATCACTCCGCCTCGAGTCCGGCCGGCTCCACCTGCAGCCACCACGCCATCTACCGAGGAACCCATGCAGTTGGGCCGTGGTCCCCTATCTTCTGAGGAACGCCGACGCCGCCGTACCCAAGGACTATGTCTTTACTGCGGGGGCCAAGGGCATTTTCTGGCCCGCTGTACAGAACGTCCGGGAAACGCCCGAACCTAGAGCTCAGCGGGGAGTTGACTCTAGGCAACATTTCACCTAGCTCCCCATGTACCGTTCCGGTACGCCTGTGTCTCCCGGAGGGAGGCTTCGACACCCTAGCCCTAATCGACTCTGGGTCCGGGGGGAATTTCGTCCTCCAGGAGCTGGTACAACAGCTACAGCTCAAGGTTTGCCCACAAGAACCGCCTGTGCGGGTTTCCTCCATTCAGGGGAACCCACTTCCTGGTATAATAGCCACTCGCACCAGCCCTCTGAAGCTTCAGGTGGGAGCCCTCCACCAGGAGGAGATCTCGTTTCTTATCTTGGAAAAATCCATCCACCCGGTCATACTGGGCCTACCCTGGCTTAGGGAGCACTCTCCGGTGATCGATTGGAGGTCCCTTCAGATTACCTCCTGGAGTCCTGCGTGCCACCGTCATTGCCTTCCTGCACGCCCGCTGCAACCCATTTCCCTCTGCACGGCCTCGTTAACAGTACCTCCGCAGTACCATGCCTTTCAGGATGTTTTTTCCAAGGAGAAGGCAGAACTACTCCCGGAACACCGACCCTTTGATTGCACAATTAATTTACTACCAGGAACCACCCCGCCCCGGGGGAGAGTCTACCCCCTGTCTCTGCCGGAGACCCGAGCGATGTCTGCCTATATTAAGGAAAACTTGGATCGGGGTTTCATCCGACCCTCCAACTCCCCGGCAGGGGCCGGGTTTTTCTTCGTAGGGAAGAAGGACGGGTCTCTTCGCCCCTGCATTGATTATCGGGGCTTGAATCAAATCACTCGCCGAGACCGGTACCCGTTGCCTCTGATTCCAGAGCTGCTGGACCGCCTTCAAGGGGCTCGTGTTTTCACAAAATTAGACCTCAGGGGTGCTTACAACCTCGTTCGAATACGCCCAGGGGATGAGTGGAAAACCGCTTTTAACACCAGGGACGGCCATTACGAGTACCTTGTCATGCCGTTCGGCCTCTGTAACGCTCCAGCGGTATTCCAAAATCTTATGAACGAGGTGCTCCGGGACTTCTTATATACGTCTGTTATTGTGTATCTGGATGACGTATTGATCTATTCCCAGGATCTCAAGTCACATCGCCAACACGTCCGGCAAGTTCTTCAGAGGCTAAGGGAGAACCACTTGTACGCGAAGCTAGAAAAGTGCCAGTTCGAACAAGAAGCACTGCCCTTCCTAGGGTATATTGTCTCCTCTACGGGCTTCCGAATGGACCCGGACAAGGTGAGCGCCATCAAGGATTGGCCACAACCATCGGGAGTGAAAGCCCTTCAGCGGTTTTTGGGCTTCGCGAACTTCTACCGCCAGTTTATCCCGCATTACTCTAGTCTGGTGGCCCCTCTGACGGCCCTCACACGGAAGGGCGCGGACGCTCGAAACTGGTCTCCAAGAGCTAGACAGTCCTTCCAGGATCTCAAGGAGGCTTTCTTACAGGACACTTGTCTCCGGCATCCGGACCCCCAACGCCAATTTATTGTGGAGGTGGATGCTTCTGATGTCGCCGTCGGGGCAGTGCTGCTCCAAACCTCACCAACCGGCAAGACCCGGCCTTGTTCATACTTCTCCCGCAAGTTCTCTCCGGCCGAAAGGAATTACGGGATTGGCGACAAGGAGCTGTTGGCCATAAAATTGGCGTTCGAAGAATGGCGGCAGTGGTTGGAGGGAGCCCAACACCCGATCATCGTATATACCGATCATAAGAATCTACAGTACTTGTCTCATGCTCAAAGGCTGAATCCCCGACAAGCCCGTTGGTCCCTCTTTTTTAGTCGGTTCGACTTCTCGCTTCACTACCGACCCGCGGCCAAGAATGTCCGGGCTGATGCCCTCTCTCGCACCACAGAGGTTGACGACACAACGGAGTCCCCTCAGTACATATTGGACCCAGCTAAAGTCCTACTGGCTGCCACGGACGTAGGACCTGAGGGGAGGACGGTGGTTCCAGTCCGTTCCCGGAGGAAGGTTCTGGCATGGGCACACGACTCCTTGACGGCTGGTCACCCTGGGATTTCGCGAACCCTGGAGTTGCTCACTGAATTTTATTGGTGGCCACGGGTGAAGGAGGATGTCCGGCAATATGTTCAGTCTTGTCCCACGTGCGCTCAGCAAAAACCGCCACCAGGACGCCCGTGGGGGCTACTCCAGCCGCTCCCTATTCCCACAGAACCGTGGTCTCACCTGTCCACCGACTTTGTGGTGGAGTTGCCTCCCTCCGAGGGGAAAACCGTAATCTGGGTCACGATAGACCGCTTCTCTAAGATGGCACATTTCATCCCTTTACCCAAGCTACCTACGGCTCCTGAGCTGGCTGACCTCTTTGTCCAGCATATTTTCCGACTACATGGATTGCCCTCGCATATCGCTTCGGATCGCGGCCCCCAATTCACGGCTAAGTACTGGAGGGCATTATGCAAGAAGTTTGGGATAAAGTTAGATTTCACTACGGCATTTCACCCCCAGGGTAACGGCCAAGTGGAGCGGACCAATCGGTCTCTGAAGACCTTTCTCCGAGCTTTTGTAGATGAGCTCCAAGACAATTGGGTCTCCCTCCTTCCCTGGGCGGAATTCTCTCACAATCGCCATAAGCACTCCGCCACGCTACAGTCCCCCTTTCAGCTAGTCTATGGGAGGGTCCCAAGACCCCCACTGCCTTTACCGGTGACAGTTACCTCTCCGGCAGCACAGCTAACGGCTAACCAGCTTCACCACCTCTGGGTTTCTACGCAGGAGAAGCTCCGCAGCACTGCAGCTCGCTTCAAGACGTATGCCGATCGGTCTCGACGGCCCGCTCCGGTATTCTTACCCGGGACAAGAGTATGGCTAAGTACTAAGCACATTCAATTACGGACCCCCTCCATGAGGCTAGCGCCTCGTTACATTGGACCCTTTCCGGTGGCCGAGCGCATAGGGGCGGTATCCTATAGACTACGACTACCCTCCTCACTTCGGATCCATGATGTCTTCCACGTGTCCCTCCTCAAACCGCTGGTGCTCTCTCGATTTCGGGCTTCCCCGCCGGAGCCCTCCAAGGTGTCCTCGGATCCGGATGTCATCTACACGGTACAAGAGGTCTTGGATGTCCGGTGCCGTCGCCGCCGCTGGGAGTACCTACTGTCCTGGGAGGGTTACGGTCCGGAGGAGAATTCTTGGGAGCCTGCTTCCCACGTTCTGGATAAGGACCTTCTTCGACAGTTCCATCTCCAACATCCGGACAAGCCGCGACCCCCCGGGAGGGGGCGTAGGAGGGGAGGTACTGTTGCGGCTCCGGGCCGGCCCCGGCCGCCCCACTCACGGTTTCGCGGTCCCGCTACGCTGCAGCCCTCCCCGGGCCTCCGGGGACTCATGCCGCCACGTTTTCGGCGTCCCCACGCGGCGCCCGGGCCTGCCTCCGCTTCCCCTGCGCTGCTGCCGCGCCGCCGAAGCAGCCAGCGTCTTGCCGCGGCTGGCTCCGCCCCCTAGGGGCACGCGCGCGTCTCGGCCCGAGAATTAAAGGGCCAGACGCGGGGAACCTGCCTCCACCCTCCAGTGACGTCAGACGCGACTGGGCTACTTAAGCCCTGCAGTCCCTCTCCTCAGGGCCTTGCAACGAGGTTCCCAGGTTCGTCCTGCTCCCAGTTGCCGTGTTCCTGCTCCTCGCTTGATTTCCTGGTTCTTGATTCGGATTGGCTGTGGTTCTTCTTGGCTCCTGACTCTGGTTTGGCTTCGGTGACTTCTGGCTCTCGACTCGGTTTGGCTTTCGGTACTTCTCTGGCTCTCGACTTGGACTGGCTGACGACGACTTCTTTGGCTCTAGACGCGGACCGGCTGACGGCAATTCTCCGGCACCTGACCCTGGCTTGGTGAGCTACTACTCCGTCGGCAGAGATCTCCTAAGTCCCAGCGGCTGGGTTCCTACGGGCTCCTCCCGGGGGGACACCGGCTTCCAGGGTGAACCACCTAAGTCCCAGCGGCCGGACTCCTACGAGCTCCTCTCGGGGGAGTACCGGCTTCCAGGGCGAAGATTCTCTCCCACCGGGTCAGCTCCTTCTCCGGGCCTTTGGTCGCATAGGGCCCTTCGTGTCTTCCACCCAGCAGTCCGCGAGCCTGTCTTCGCCGCCTCCCGGTTGGAACCGGTGTCTCTACCTCTCAAAGGTATTCCATCGCCTGGTTCCGATCGGCCCAAGGGTCCACGAAGCTTACAGCCAGAGTTTAATTGTGCGTTGAAAAGAACTTTCTTCGATTAGTTTTAAATGTGCCACATGCTAACTTCATGGAGTGCTCCCTAGTCATTCTATTATCTGAAAGAGGAAATAACTGATTCACATTTACCCATTCTAGACCTCTCATGATTTTAAACACCTCTATCATATCCCCCCTCAGCCATCTCTTCTCCAAGCTGAAAAGTCCTAACCTTTTTAGTCTTTCCTCATAGGGGAGCTGTTCCATTCCCTTTATCATTTTGGTCGCCCTTCTCTGTACCTTCTCCATTGCAACTATATCTTTTTTGAGATGGGGCAACCAGAATTGTACACAGTATTCAAGATGTGGTCTCACCATGGAGCGATATAGAGGCATTATGACATTTTCCGTTTTATTCACCATTCCCTTTCTGTCATGAATCCTGCCCGTGGAGCTATCCCCCGTGAGCAGGCTCCTCACCTCCATGCTGCTGCCTTAACCATCGCGGCATGGAGCCGCCGACGTTCTTTGCGGCCGGTGCCACAGTCAGATCTCCTTCTTCACCACGGCAGGAGCCGCGGACTTTGACCTGCCTTTCCGGCACGGCGGGCCTGACACCATGCTTCTTCGTGGCTGGAGCCGCCGCCGACCCCAGCGTCATGTTTGCGGCCAGAGGCCGCAATCCCCGGGCTTGCCTGGCGGCCGGAGCTGCCTCTGCTTCCTCAGCCTGCTTCTCGGCCCAGCCCTGCTTCATCCTCGTCAGCGTCTGTGCAGGGTTACTGACCATGGTCCTGCACAGCTTCCTGTTCCTGCTCCTAGGTGCGCGGCTGCGCCTCCTTACAAGATTTAAAGGGCCCATGGCCGGATATGCCTTGGGCCCCTCCTACGGTCTGTTTCCTGTGTTAGCCCTATAAAAGGGCTTCTCCTGCATTTCAGCTTCGCCTTGCATCGGAGTTACTTCACTCCTGGAAGTTCCTGTCTTTCAGCGCTTCGTCAGGTCTCTGTTCATCGTTGGAGCTCCATGTCTCGTCTGCTTCCTGTGTTCCCTGTCCTCGTGTCCTGAGGTTCCTGTTGAACGTCCCTGTTGAACGTGAGTGGAGACCACATTAGATCACAGCATAATCTAAACCAACTGATTACTAGATTTTTGATGCACTCAATTTGAGAATATTCTGGCATACACATTGTTCATCTATACACAGCCCCTGAGGCAGCCCCAGGCGGGGCGAAACTCGGCCTGAGTCAGGCACAAACATATATTTATGTCTCCATTCAAATAAAGCTCAACTTTGGACTATTTTTCGCCCATGCTGGGACATGCTGCCAACCCTTGGTTCGGTCCTGGATTCGTCTGGGATCGGGCCGAGGCCCAAGGGCACACTAAAACCCCTCAGCTGGGATTGTTACCTAGCATTCCCGATATGTAATAGAATGCAAGGCCTTCCGAAGGCCATCCGAAACCTAACAGAATGCAAGGCCTCTCAAGGCCGTCCGAAATATAACACTTTCTAATAATTCCCAACATTCTGTTTGCTTTTTTGACTGCCGCAGCACACTGAACCGATGATTTATCACAATCCACTTGTGATTTAACTGCTTTGAATAATTTTGTATCTTCTGCAAATCTGATTACCTCACTCATCACATTCCTTTCCAGATTATGTATAAATATATTGAAAAGCACCGGTCCAAGTACAGATACCTGAGGCACTCCACTGTTTACCCTTTTCCACTGAGAAAATTGACCATTTTTTCCTACTGTGTTTCCTGTCTTTTAAGCAGTTCGTAATCCACAAAAGGACAGCACGTCCTATCCCATGACATTTTAGTTTTTTAGAAGCCTCTAATGAGGGGCTTTTGTCAAAAGCCTTCTGAAAATCCAAATACATTACATCTACTGGTTCACATTTATCCACATGTTTGTTAACCTCTTCAAAAAAAATGAAGCAGATTTGTGAGGCAAAACTTCCCTTGGGTAAATCCATGCTGACTGTGTTCCATTAAACTACGCCTTTCTATATGCTCTGTGATTTTGAACTTTAGAATAGTTTCTACTATTTTTCCAGGCACTGAAGTCAGGCTCACTGGTCTATAGTTTCCTGGATCACCCCTGGAGTCCTTTTTAAATATTGGGTTACTTTGACCACCCTCCAGTCTTCAGGTACAATGGACATTTTAATGATAGGCTACAAATTTTAACTATGAGATCTGAAATTTCATTTTTTAGTTTCTTCAGAACCCTCGGGTGCATACCATCTGGTCCAGGTGATATGCTACTCATTAGGTTTGTCAATCTGACCTACTACATCTGTCAGGTTCACAGTGCTTTGGTTCAGTTCATCTGACTCATCACCCTTGAAAACCATCTCTAGAACCGGTATCTCCCCAACATCCTCATTAGTAAACAGAAGCAAAAATTTCATTTAGTCTTTCTGCAATGGCCTTATCTTCCCTAAGAGCCCCTTTAACTCCTTGATCATCTAACAGTCCAACCAACTCCTTCATAGATTTCTTGCTTTGGAAAAACTTTAAATAGTTTTTTATTATGAGTTTTTGCCTCTATTGCCAATTTCATTTCAAATTTTCTCTTAGCCTTCCTTGTCAATATTCTACTCTTAACTTGACAATACTTATGCTTTTCCTATTTTCTTCAGATGGATCCTTCTTCCAATTTTTGAACAATGTTTTTTTGGCTAAAATAGCCTCTTTAACCTCTTCTTTTAACCATGCCGGTATTCATTTTGTCTTCCTTCCACCTTTCTTGATGCATAGAATACCTCTGGACTGCACTTCTAAGATTGTATTTTTAAACAATGTCCATGCCTGTTGTACACTTTTAACCTTTGCAGTTGCATATTTCAGTTTTTTCTAATTATTTTCCTCATTTTATCAAAATTTCCCTTTAGAAATTGTGTTAGAGCTGTAGATTTACATATTGTCCCCCTTAAGTTATTTGATTATGTTATGATCTCTATTGCCATGTGGCCCCACCACCATTACCTCTCTCACCAAATCCTGTGTGCCATTAAAAATTAAATCTAAAATAGCTCCCTCTCTCAGTGTTGACAGCCACTGCTATTACTAGCAATAGTAACATGGAATAGACTTAGTTTTTGGGTACTTGCCAGGTTCTTATGGCCTGGATTGGCCACTGTTGGAAACAGGATGCTGGGCTTGATGGACACTTGGTCTGACCCAGTATGGCATGTTCTTCTTAATTGGTCCATGAAGCAGTCATTTATTTCATCCAAGAATTTTATGTCTCTAGCATGTCCTGATGTTACATTTACCCAGTCAATATTGGGGTAATTGAAATCTCCTATTATTACTGCACTGCCAAATTGGTTAGCTTCCCTGATTTCTCTTAGCATTTCATCATCTGTCTGATCATTTTGGTCAGGTCGACAGTAGTATACTCCTATCACTATACTCTTTCCCAACACACATGGGATTTCTATCCATATATATTCTACTGAGCATTTAGTCTCTTGTTTGATCTCTGTATGGACTCTGTACCCTGCTGTCTGTATGGCTATTCTCAGTACCTTGCCATTCACAATGAGTGTTGAACAATTCATCATTCTAATAAATATTGTTTGTATTCAAGAACAAAGTTTCTCTGGTATCTGAAGGTGGGGAAAAGGTTTAACTGTCTGTCTAGGAACACAAGGTAAGAAACTGTATTTCAAAGGCAGCACAGTGAAAAAAGATGAAAATTAAAGGAATTATTAATCAGAGGATTCAGTAAGGTCTAACTGACTGGGCTTTCAAGAAAGGGAGGTTAGAAGATGCCCTCTGCCAGTTTAAGCACAGACTTGATTTACTGAGTCCATCTCTCCACAATCTTTCAGCTGAGCACATCAGTTATTCAGCTTAGGGAGAAAAAGATCAAATCCTGCTGACTTCGTCCCCTCCTCCCCCAACAGTGATTATGTCAGTAGCCTGATAGAGGAGTGCTGGACTGTTCAGAGCTGCAATCTGATCCTGTCAGTGTTATTGTTTCAAGGATTATCCAAATGCAGAGGTATAAAAATCCAGGTCTGATGAGTCATATAATAATTCATAAAAAAGACCCAGTTATATATATTTTACAAAAAGAACTAAAGTAATCTTTTAATAGATAGAATTATAATCATGTATAGATATATAAAAAAAATTGTACACAAATTACTGTCATTGTACATACAATAACCTAATCAGCGCACAGCTGTTACAACACTAATCCCAAATACATTTGCAACACAAACCCTACATACTAGAGATGTGAATCGTGTCCTCGATCGTCTTAACGATCGATTTCGGCTGGGAGGGGGAGGGAATCGTATTGTTGCCGTTTGGGTTTTAAAAATATCGTGAAAAATCGTTAAAATCGTGAGCCAACCCCCTAAAACCCACCCCCGACCCTTTAAATTAAATCCCCCACCCTCCCGAACCCCCCCCAATGCTTTAAATTACCTGGGGGTCCAGAACGGCGGTGGTCCGGAACGGCCCCCTCAATTGAATCCTTTTGTCTTCAGCCGGCGCCATTTTGCAAAATGGCCGCCGCAAAATGGCGGCGGCCATAGACAAAAACAATTCGACACAGGAGGTCGTTCCGGACCCCCGCTGGACTTTTGGCAAGTCTTGTGGGGGTCAGGAGGCCCCCCCAAGCTGGCCAAAAGTTTCTGGGAGTCCAGCGGGGTTCAGGAAGCGATTTCTTGCCGCGAATCGTTTTCCGTACGGAAAATGGCGCCGGCAGGAGATCGACTGCAGGAGGTCGTTCAGCGGCGGTCCGGAACCCCCGCTGAACGACCTCCTGCAGTCGATCTCCTGCCGGCGCCATTTTCCGTACGGAAAACGATTCGCGGCAAGAAATCGCTTCCTGAACCCCGCTGGACTCCCAGAAACTTTTGGCCAGCTTGGGGGGGCCTCCTGACCCCCACAAGACTTGCCAAAAGTCCAGCGGGGGTCTGGAACGACCTCCTGTGTCGAATCGTTTTTGTCTATGGCCACCGCCATTTTGCGGCGGCCATTTTGCAAAATGGCGCCGGCTGAAGACAAAAGGATTCAATTGAGGGGGCCGTTCCGGACCGCCGCCGTTCTGGACCACCGCTGGATCCCCAGGTAATTTAAAGCATTTGGGGGGGGGGTTCGGGAGGGTGGGGGATTTAATTTAAAGGGTCGGGGGTGGGTTTTAGGGGGTTTTAGTGTGCCAGTTTTCCTGCCCTCCCCCTTCCCCTGATTTACGATTTTTTAACGATAAATCGGGGGAATTGGTATTGTATCGTGGCCCTAACGATTTTTGACGATTTAAAATATATCGGACGATATTTTAAATCGTCAAAAAACGATTCACATCCCTACTACATACATGGTTTTTTTTTTTTTAAATAATTTATTTCATGCCAGTCCTAATCAGCACATTGCTGTTACAGCACTGGCCCCATGTACATATTATGATGAAACTATCTCAGATTATACTGGTCTCATCCCTACAAGCCAACAACGTCATCGGGGGACTGTTAACTGAAGTCAACATCTTAATCAGGGAACTGTTGACTAAAACCAACAGCTTAATCAGAGGACTATAACATAGCAATCTCATACATTCATCAATATGGATTCAATTTAACAAGAGCAACTTTATTCATTCATCAGTATAAATTCAGTTTAGCAAAATAAGGAGGAACTGTATGGCGTTGACCTGGAGCATATATAAACATCCAAGTGTAATTTATGATAGCGTATAATAGTTTAGACTTAAATGATTTGATGTCAATCTTCAAATGCTCAAATCTATAAATCAAAAGACAAAATTGCTCCCATGAATTTATAAAATTCACTTATACTAGAGCTTCAGTGATACACTTCTATTAAAATAAATTCTTACCCGAGCATTCAGCATTCCCTTAAATACCCCATATTTACACAACCCTGTACCACATTCCATCTGAAAAAACAATACATATAGAAACATAGAAATGACAGAAGAAAAGGACTAAATGGTCAATCTAGTCTGCCCAGTAAATTTATGGGAGTATCTGCTGTGCCGTGTAGGTTACCCCATGCTTATCTGTTTCCCAGACCATAAAAGTCAGGGCCCTTGTTGGTTGTTGCTTGAATCCAATTCCCCATTACCCCTGTGATTATCAGTTTCCCACACTAGTCCTCGTTGATTGCTATTGAATACAATTCCCTGTTATGTCTTGTTGAAGCAGAGCAATGTTTGAGTAGCATCAAAGTAACAGACTTAATAAGGGTAGTAACCACTGTATCAGCAAGTTACCCCCATACTTGTTTCCAAAGACTGTATATATTCTTGTTTGCAATTATATACAAACCATTGTAAGTATATTAATTAAAACTTCATCAACGCACTTACATAAGAATTATAAATCTAGAATTCTACCATTTCACCTTAAATCAGCCTAACCCAACCATTTAGCATCCCAGGCTATACTAAAATTAATCTAAGCTTACCTACATGAACATAATACCGGCTTCACTTTTAAAAATATATCTCCTACATGATCAAACTCTCCTTATTTCCTTATACATCTCACCTAACTTCCTTTTCAACAAAACATCCAAGAAATACAAATGCTCTTTTCAAAACTAATTTACCGAAATATTGGTAAACTAACACAACGAACCTTAAACGCAGCTGACCTCTCTCATTCCAGCCGCTGAAAAAGTACAGCACGTGTATATTGGCAACAATATCAAAGGTTTAAAAACCCAATGTAGGCATGCCTCTTTTACCTACATACCAATCAGACCTCCCTTCAAAACCAGCCTATCATATTCTACATGAAAATATACAAAGAACTCCTTTTTCTTAACCAAAAAAGGCCATATATACCTACACACCAAACAGGAGACAAACCTTTCTCATTTCCACTTAAAGTATATCAAAAACTTAAAGGATCACAAAACAAAATTGTCCACACAGTTATTATCTATTTCAAACCAAGATCCAAATTTATTTGAAAAACTTTTTTGTGAAATCTGTTAGTAATCCTTGCCCATGGGGTTTGTCGTTTCCCCTAGGGCCATAAAAGTATTTTTCTAGTTGAGGCTACTTTCTCCATTCTACTCCTTCTCTCTGCAGATCTCAGGTAGGGGGTTCTTGCTGTGGGGGGGGGGGGGGGCAGGGGAGGAAATCCTTCCTAGCCCAGGTGCTGGGGTGTTTCTCCTTAACTGTGTATATTTCTCTGGTATTGTATTTTTCTCAGGGACAGATAGGCCGGACACAGACTGGGTGTTCAAATAAAATGTACTGATGATTATTTCCAAACCATCGATCACTGCCCCACATACTTTCCGCAAATGAAACTGTACATTTGAATTATTTACAAAGACTCTCTGTTGGGATGTTTGTGTCCATCTCTCCAGCCCCTGGGAGGGAGCTTGTCACTGTTTCCTCATCATGGTACAAACAGCCCAGTCAGACAGAGAAGGATGCTACCCGAGCCCAAAGTTCTGTCTTTTGCCCACAGTCTGTGTCCCTGTTCCTTAGGGGGTGGAGATCCGGTTGGGAGTCTCCAGATCTTGAAGTTTTGTTCTGCTCTGTCTTTTAATTCTATGTGACTTCTCTGGTGGGGAAAAGTCTGATGTTTCCACACTCTCCAGACTCCAAGCTGTGAGGAGAGGTGGGGGAAAAAAAATAACCCTCCACTCTAACAAAACGGGGGGAAAAGTCCAGATTGATCTGAGTCCCAAAATCCCACACTGGATGATGCTGTGGGATCATCCAGTCTTGCTTCCTCTAGGGAGTAGAGGGGAAGCTCACAGGTCTCCAGGCCCTGCTTTCTAGATCGGGGGGGTTGCCCTCTTCAAAGGGTACAGTATGTTCCCCAGAACAAGAGAAACTCATCCAAAAGCTGTTAAAATCTCTCTCTTCTTAAAAAACCTGAGGCAGACCCTCTCTCAGACAGGGAGTGTACTGATGAAGAATCTCTTCTGAACGCAGTGTAACCCCACCCCGAGGTGCAAGCCCAGCACAGGTGAGGCCATAAAGTTATTTGTACTCTTTGGGGCAGGAACCCTGTCTTCTCACGGTGTGGATGCACTGGACTGGGGGAAGAAAGGAGTCCTTGCAGGTCCCAATGTGACAGGGGCGGTTTCTTTACACGTTCCCTTGTGCTTCCCCTGGGGAGGATGTTGGTCCCTGATGTGGGTGCAGTGAGTGCAAAAATAAAAATCTCTGGAGTCACTTGGTTAGTGTCCAAAATTAAAAGTTCTTACTCTTAAATATTGATGGTGAATGTCACTAAAATCAAACTGCAGCACCAAGGAAGTCTCTCTTCAGTTCCTTTACAGTCTCTTCCCTCTATCTGTGCAGGACTCATATCAGGTCAGGGAAAACATCCACTTTCCTGGTTTAAAGGAAAGTAAAGTGGAGCTCCCAGATGGGCAGAGTCTTTAGGAAGGTCAAAACCCCTTCCAAGCTGATAAAAATAGCAAAGTCTATGGCACAGAGAGTAAATCCTCTCTTTCTCTCCTCAGGGTAGTGAACACTGGATGGGGGTCCCCAGTGATGTTGTTTCCCATACTCACGGTTAGCAGATCTTCAGGATCCCCTTGATCTTCCACAGTCTTTTTTATACTGTCTCTGGATCCTCAATGGAAAGGACCCTCTTTGAAACAAACAGCTCTTGCTTCTAGCAGGAAGGAAGGGGCAGCCAAACTTCCTCCTGGATCTTTTAAATCAAAAACTCTTTCCTGAAACAACTGAATTTAACACTGGAGTTGTTCCTTGCAGGGGTCACCGGTCATCCCCTTCCTCATTAAGAGTATGGCGTGCAGGTCTCCCTATCCTTAGGCATCCCAGGCACAGGGTTCCCCAACCCCTGTGCCCAAGAAAGGCCCAAGTGTCTCACAAGGCTCCTACCACGAAAAATCTCAAGACCCTCAAAAGCAATCCAGAGGGATAACCCAACCAGCTAGTGAGAAGGCTGGAAGGAAAACCCTCTGGACCCTGGTCAGGCCCAACAGACTGGGTTAGCCTGCCTTTACTGACTGGGCCTGTAAAACAACAAAAGATAAACTCCTAACACCTCTGCACTCTGTGCTAACAGAAAGGGACTGCCTGCCAAGCTGGAGCAAGGGTGCAGTTATTTACTGTTATAAGTGGGACAGCTATTCCAGACTCCACAGGAGGAGGGTCTGCATTTGAATGGAACCTCCCTCTACTCTAACCTATTCTCTCTCTAGCTGAACTGAGGGCTCACCCAAGTCTTACTGGTAACCTGGAAAGTTGCCCAGGTTACATCCCCCTCCCACTTATTCAAAATCTGATCACGGGTAACTCTTGCACAGATTTTACAGTAGAAACTCACAACCATCATATTGCTTTGCAATGTAAAACTTCAAATACACCGACATCTTAGGAGAGTATCGCTTCCATTCCTGTCTGGGGTGAAGCCTTCCACTCCCAGACAGTTGCTGCACCTGAATCAGGCACTATTATACATGGCAAGCAGCTCCATCCTGCAAAGGAAAAGTTATAACACATGCTTCCTAAAATAACTCCACCAGGATTAGGATGGAAAATGGACTTGTATGAAACAAAAAGCCAGCACTGCCACTGCTGGATTCCAGAGTGTGCTGCCACCACCCAAATATGAAAAGAATGTGCTCACCATTCTGTATATAACACATTTTAAAATCACCTGTGCACTGCACCTTCACTTTCACTTTGAAGGTGAACCCTTATAAGTGGTCCTCCATGCTGAAGGACAGATGACTAAATCAGCTCTTATCAGAGAAACCTGAACAAAGTTCCTCAGAATCCTGGGGAGAGAAAACGATTGTAAAATTGCAGATATCTCCTGTGGCAGTTTCTTCAAACAGGTGGAAAACATAGGATGCGCAGTTGGCACCCAACCTATAAATGAAAAGGTCATTTTAATATGGCAGTTACAATTAAAATAAATCCAAAGGACAATATTTTTCCAAAATACATTTTTGCAATTTTTGTTTTCCAATTTTTTCTCTTTTCCAAAAAGTAGCTTCAACTTAAAGTCCTTATTACTTCAAAAGGGTGACCAAACCCACAGCTTCTTGAGATCTTCCATCGCTGGGTAGGTCACCGCCTATAAAACAAAATCACAAAAAAAAACTATTCAGGGTCACAGGACACATCTGAGGACCTGAGAAAAAAAACCCACCCACAAATAAAAATTACAGTCTTTGCAATACTTTTCAATTTAAATAAGAGTACTCAATTCTGCAAAAACTCAGAATCTTCTCCTGTGGTGCCAACCTACATTACCAGCCAATGCCTATCTGGACTGGCCTGCAGGCACACGCCACTGGAGATGTGACCACAATTTTAAGGCACTGGTCATGACTACACTGCTTGACCCTGCAGGAGGGTCCATCCAATGAAATAGCTCTTTTAGAAAAGTTGCTATTAAAAGGAGCATGCTGCCCCTTTAAGAGAGGCTCCTCTCTCCTCAGTCTTGCTGTTCTTCCTGCTACAGGCTTCATGATCACTCCAAGGCTGTTCAGCTGCCTCTCTCTGTCATGTAGGTACTGATTCTGATGTGTCTGGCTCTGTCACCCGCTGAAAGCTGTCACGGCTTCTCTCCTTTGTTCTTCGATGACGTGCTGCACTTTGCAGATGAGTTCCCGATGCGGCAACGATGAGCCTTCTTTTCCTGCGGCAACGATGTTCCTTCTCTTCCTGCGGCACTGGGCCTGACTGCTCTTCAACTGTGGCAGATTTGTACATTTTAAATGTGGCCCGGTGCCACACCTGCTTCCTTCCTGACGTAAGCATTCTCTCTCAGTGGCACTTCCAGGTCCCACGCTGCACCGGTGGCTCTTTAGGCACTAGATCATGCTGATGCTGCAACTCTCTCCCCGCTGGTTTGTTCAATTATGTGACCATGGGGGAGAAACAGCAAACAGGCAGTGAAGGAGACAGCTTCATTTGCCCAGCGGGGGCCTCCTTTAATTCTGGCTCATGATCACGTCTGCACATCAGTCTCTCTGGTCAACTATTTCACGCATGTTCATGGTACTGTCACTGTCTTTTCCAATGCAGGCAGGCAGGGGCTGCAACAGTTCTGGGGCAAAGGGGACATCCTGGTGGATGATGGTAGTGGTGAAAAACAGCTGAGCAGGTCGCAAAAGAACTTTGGCAACAGATGGCTCTCTTCTTGCTGCCCTGTTGATGTGGGCAGTTACTTCCTTGGGCAGAAAAAGCTTCATCATAGAATGCTGTGGTCTGTGAAAATGCAAATAAGATTGTCTTCTCATCCACCATTGCTTCTAAAAGAAGGCATGTTTTGATCTTCAAGGCTTTAAAGAATTATAAATCTGAGCAGGCTGTTTACTTAAAAAGGGTTGATAAGGCATGAGAAAAATTATAATCTTATAGACATAAGCTTTCTAGCAACACGGGTACAAGGGAAATTCAGCAAGCCATAGGACAATTCCAATACAGCTATAAACGTTATCACACGTAGGATGCCCACACCCCAGCATCCTACATGAATTGGATTCAAGACATGGATGAGAGTGAGTCATCAGTAAGGACATATGCCACATGTTTTCCACAGGAACCAAATGCATGCAGTCAACTTCGTTTCACCTTGCTGCCTAGTTCTGACACAGTGGGAAAGTAACACAATGACATGTCATTCAACAGCATTTTGCAAGTACTTCATCACCTGAAAAGTGAAGCGTCAGACAGGTCAGATCTGGCCAAGTACATTGCCCATCATGAGCTTGTCAACACAAGGCTTACTAAGTTTGACCATCATCCTGAAAGTTACAAAGCATGGAGATCTACATTCAGAAGTGTCATCATAGACCTGTACATCAGTGCAAGCAAAGAAATGGATCTGTTAATAAAATGGCTGGGGTGCAAGACCTCAGAACACGTGAAGAGGTTAAAGTCAGTGCATATAGCTAATCCGTCAGCAGGCCTGATGATGCTAAAGAACAGAATTGAACAGTACTTTGACAACCCTGCAGCCACTGAAGATGCTCTCCTCAGAAGAATTGTGAACTTCCAAAAATCTCAAATAGAGACAACCATAAGCTACAAGAACTTGGAGATTTGCTGCTAGAACTGGAAGTAGTTAAGGCTGATCATATCTCCCAGTCCTCAGTTTCTGGACACTGCTTGTGGAGTGAATTCAATTGTGAAGAAACTGCCACACAGCCTGCAAGGTTTCACTAGGCTCAAGGTATAAAATAGAGAATAACATTGCCTTTCCTCCATTCATGGTTTTCTCCAGGTTCATGCAGACCCAGCAGTGATAAGAAATGATCAGAGTTGTAAGTTTGCACACGAGATGACAACTCAGATGTGACCAGATCAAACCACCCTCAAGAAGGAAGATCAACTAGAAGGTATGATAACAAAAAAAACAACCCATATTTGTACACAAGACAGAAGCGTCACCCAGTACGTCTGTACTTTGTTTCCCTTCTCCACTAAAACAGGTGAATAGAGGACCCAGAGAGACAATGCCCTATATACAAGAAACCTCACCCTCTGAAGAAATACAGTGGCTTCAGGGAAAAGACTGTCATGAGAGGCTGCCTTTGGTGTTCTTCCCAGGCAGGGTTTTATGCCTTCAAAGAGATCCCTAAGAAAAGAAAGATTACAAGTCCATGCTTTTTAACTCCTATTTGTGAACTTCAGCCTTTTGCAGTATGCTACCCTAGAAGGCGACCTCAGCAATCCTGAAAGCTCACACCTTTAAACATGTATTAGCCTTAAGGTTATGTTATTTCTTTGTTCCTTGTAAACCGATATGATATGATATTTTTTCATGAATGTCGGTATATAAAAATGTTAAATAAATAAATAAGAATAGAGCTATGAAAGCTGAGGTACTGCAAAATCTTTTTGTTGGTGCAATATAAGATATCACAACCTACAGAGATTTTAGTTTTCTCCAATACCAATAGAGCTACTAGAACTCATTATCCTTATAGGAGTATACCAAATGACTTGGCTGATTTTCTTAATTCCATATTGCCTAATTGTAAATGTCTTTTCTAACTCAGCTACATATTGACCTTGCAAATATATATAAACAGTAATGATATTGCCGCCTTATCTCCTCCTCTCCAGTCTAAGCTTGCCTAGTCTTTCCTCATGTGGTTATTTCATTCCCTTAATTAATCTGGTTGCTCTCTGCTGCATTTGTCTTACATTATTGTCTCTCAAAATAGGAAGACCAAAACTATATATCATATTTCCACTATAGCATTAGAATTATTAATATAGTGTTAGAATGAACATTTGATCCTTGCCCATAATTCTCTTTTTATACAACAGACTCATTTCTTATCTGCTTCGTTTTGATATTGTAGTGACATTCACAGCCTGTGATCAGTCATTCTCCATGAGCCCTTCATCTACTTAACCAATTTTTTTTTTTTGCCACTTAGCTAATAACCAACATGTTCGTTTTATGTTGCTGTGATGCATGACCTTACATTTGTCTGTACTGGAATTTACTTGGCATAAATGTTCCATTCTACATTTTTGCCCTTTATAAACAGAAATACCACATTTGCCACCAGTTTACAAGTGGAACTTTTCTCTATACAGAATCTTTAAAATTATGATTCACAATTGTGTTATGTCCCTGAATTTCAATTGTAACCTTGAATATAGTCCAGACTCTGGGGCTTTGTTCAATCTATAGGCAAGGTATTATTTGATCTTAGAAACACATGACTCAGGCCTCTTTGTTCCTCTTGAAGGTTCATTATTATTTGCCTCTTCACTTACTGTACTTTCTCTTTGTTACCAAATAATTATGGAAAGAATTTTTTTTTTTTAGCAGATCACCTTAATCGACAAAATTCTTGACCTCATCACCTTGTCTAACACGAGTGCAGTACAGCTGTGGGCATTTTGTTATCTATGGAGGTCATTTTCAAAAGGATTTATTTGCGTAAATGGACTTTACATGCATAAATAGACTTTAGAAAATTGCTATTTTTACGCACGAAACTCCTTTGAAATGTCACTGAATTTTCAAAAGGTTTTACACAAATAAATTGGCTTTTGAAAATTGCTATGATATATGCTATAATGTGCATAACTCCTTTGAAAATTCACTGCTAAGTGTACTATTTATAAAAAAAAAAAACATTTTAAATATATTTAGTATCTTTCATTACAACTTTACAATTTTTTTTTTGAGAATTTGTACTGCTGAAGATGTATCTCTCTGCTTTCCTTTTCAATTGATTTTTTTCTCAATCATATCAAGTGTCACAGGTACGCCACCACCATAGCTCTTCTCATCCACTCGCCCTGATTCTCGGGTACCACTTCGAACATGTGCCTCTTTCAGTCCCTCTCCTCCGGCACTTTGCACCGCCTCTCTGGATTCACAAGTTCCTTTAGTCAGAGTGTCGGGCCTAGCCCCGACACTCCCAAATAGTATAACACAAAGTCTTTATGACAACAAGGTTTTAATGCAGTTTCATCAACCTTGCTCTCTCTTGGCCATATGGGACGACCTGGCCGTTTTGATAGCACCTGTCCTAAGCACTAGGCTATCCTTAGCCAGCCACTACCGCTCCCAGTTAGGGAAACACACAACTCTCCCCTAACTCCCCTCGTTGTGCGCGGTTAGAGCCTTCCTCTGCCAAGCTGCTTGTGCCTGAGAGGAGTGCTGCCATTCTAGTACAAATATTCTTTTCACCTCACTTCAGCTAAGCAGGTTTGGAAACTTTTTAAACAAAGCATTTCTTTCACAAATTTTATCCAAAATATTCTTTTTTAAAGTAACCTTCCTTTACCATCCCCCAACCTCACGGTTATTCCACTTCCATAACAGAGCTGGTGGATCTCTCCCCTTCCAATCCTACCTCCATCTCCTCCTCCTCTGATTCTGAGGAGCTACACTTTTGTGTCCAACGCCACCAAGCCGGCACGCCCTCCTCTTCCAGCTCCATAGACTCAGCTGAGTCAGAATCATTACTCTTTACTTCCCACACCTAATCCTGCTCTTCCTCAACCCAGGAGTCAGGTGACGGTTCTGGGAACCTGGGAGCTGTAGTTTTTGCTGCCTTCCTGATCGCCCTCTGGTGTATGTTTTTAGTACTGCCTGCCTCGGTTTTTCTATATCTAGGCTGCTTCTGCCCCTGGCTGTGTTGTACTGCATCACACAAGCTTGATATTCAAAAGCATTTATCCAGATAATTTCTGGATAAATGCTGAATTTTGAATGTTAATATATATGCAAATGGACTAGCACAAACAAGTGAGAGAAATAGGATTGTGTGAAAGCATCCAGGGAAAACCTCATATAATGCCTAAAATAGGCTATCGGTGCCTATAAGGCTATTATTATTCCAACCCCACAGTTGTGGATGTTATATATTGTATAATCATTGGTTACCCCAGAGCGTGTGATGCTTTCATAGTGAATAGAACTATCACCAGAATCAGGTAGAAAGTTCACAAAAAATGGGTATACTAGCATATAATAACGTATTTTACCAGATTGCTGAATTCACTGCTGTGGCGCCAAGATCATGGTCCAGATATTTTCATGCTGTCTATGTGTCAATCCTGACATTGCAACGTTTTGAAAATTAATTCTTCATCAGGAAGAAACTTATAAGCATGATATCGGCACTGTGAAAATTAATCTCAGCACTGTGAGGAATACCTGAAACGATACCGTGTGACACAATCCTTTAGTGATGTGAAATAACATCTACATGTAAGTGGCAATAAACTGAGGAGAACACTTACTTGGTTTGAAGTGGTCAATATAGCATCTAAAAACGGGACTCTTTACGCACTACAACAAAATTTATTTTGAAGGCATGATTAAGTGTTCATAAAATGAAGAAAAACATTAAAATAACCAATTTCTTCAAAGCTTACGTGCGCGATATGGGTCTGCTGCATCCGGCGTTTTGACATTGACAGTCAGTGTTGAAAAGACGCTGACCTTTAAAACCAAAAATCCCGCCAATTTCGGAAAGCGGAAGGGACGCATCTACTAGATAAATGAAGCTTGACCGATGTGCCGCAAATGCGCAGTAGAGAGCAACTCTAACGCGCATGCGCGGGCAGCATGTCGGTCAGAGCTTGCCTGAAACAAAAATGGCACGGCGAGGAGCAGTAGCAGTAGCGGCGGAGAGGAGCAGTAGTGGCGGCAGTGGCGGCGCGCGCGAGGGAGGGACCTCCCCCGGAGATCTTCTGCCTGCGCCATCCAAAGGGGTTGCGAATGAGTTGAGAGGGGAGGGGAGGGGATTGAGAGAGGGGGAGTGACTGAGGGGAGGGAGGAGGGAGTGACTGAGGGGGGGAGGGAGGAGAGAGCGACTGAGGGGAGGGAGGAGAGAGTGAGGGGGAGGGGGAGGGGGAAGAGAGTGGGGGAGGGAGGAGAGAGTGAGTGGAGGGGGGAGGGAGGAGAGTGAGGGGAGAGGGGAGGGGGAGGGAGACAAGAGGGGGAGGGAGAATGAGGGGGGAGGGGAGAATGAGGGGGGAGGGGAGAATGAGGGGAGGGAGAGGAGAATGATGGGGAGGGGGAGAATGAGGGGAGGGAGGGAAGAATGAGGGGTAAGGAAATGGACCGAAAAAAAAATGTTAATGTAGCCCGTTGTTACGGGCTTAATGGCTAGTATGCTATAAAAGGGCATGTGCATCATGCAGTGGCCATTTTGGATGAATGAGGAAACCCCCGAAATCCAGAAATGGGCTTATACGTCATCTAGCGGCCATTGAAGTTGATAGAATGGTTTAAAGCTCCAAATATGGGTTCATATGTCATTCGGAAGCCATTTTGGAAAAAACAAAAAGCTCCCAGTGTGGACTCATACATGATGCAATAAATAACTTGAAGAGTAGAGCCTCCAAAGACGGACGTGTGTGTCGTGAATTGCTGAGTTGATCGATGGAAGAGGCCATGGCTAAGAGGTGGTTAGTACATCATATTGAGCACTTGTCAGGGGATGAGCTGGTTTATCATCACTAGCCGTTGTAAAGAAACAAAGAAGTGTCAATCAAGACATCGTATTGAATTGACAATGCTAAATTAATGAAAACCATTCTACTTTTTCATTGAGGCCATGGGGTTCTACACTACATAACTGGAAAATCCATCGATTTTCTTTATATTTGAGAATTGTCTGTCTCCCCCGTGCCAAGTATATGGGATATGTTCAATTATCAACCATCGCAGATCCTGGAAGGTATGGTTATGTGTGAAACAATGGGTCACAATAGGTGCTTTTACATCTTTATTTTTGAGACGACTTTTGTGTTCTGTGAGTTGAATTCTGATTTTACGTTTTGTACGACCCACATATATCAACTGGCAAGGACATATAAGGCCATATACTACAAAGTTTGTGTTGCAATCCACCAGTTGTCTTCTATGGATCATAACACCACTTTTAGGATCTGTCCAACTTGTACCTATTAAGGCTTGTGTGCAAAATCCACAGTTGTCACATCGGATCTATCCTTCAGAATTAGAACTGACTTTAATGGAAGGAGCCGCTCTTACTACCTGTTGTTTTATATTAATGCCCCTGGAATAAGAAAATATTGGAGGTGACTGAAAAATTTGATGTGGGCTAAGGACGTGCCAATTTTGTAAAATCGCATGTTTGACATGTTGAGTGGAAATTGTGTGTGGCAAAACACAGAACAAATTGCCTTCTTGTGGTCTGTGTCTAAATTGTAAAAGTTGATCACAATCTGAATATTTGGCTCATTTATAGGCCCGTTTAATACTGTAATTGGGGTAACCTCTGTCTAAAAAGCATTGTCTAAGACAATTTGCTTGTGTGAGGAAATCCTGTTTGTCAGAACAAATTCTTTGGATCCGAAAAAATTGTCCGACTGGTAAACCCTCTTTGAAACGTTGAGGATGGTGACTTTCGAACCTTAGAAAGTTATTCCTATCCATAGACTTGTGGTGTAGGGTGGTTTGAATTCCAGTGGATGTTTTCATAATAAGGATATCAAGAAATGCTAATTGTTTTTGATGGTATGATAGCGTAAATTTTAAACGTGGATGTGCTTGATTGAGCCAAGTATGAAACTGTAATAGATGGTCTTCAGTGCTCATCCAGATAAAAAATGTCATCTATGTATCTTGACCATTGTCTCACGTATGTGAAAAATGATGACGGATACACTGTGGTTTCTTCGAATTTGGAGACGAATAAATTTGCAACGTCTGGGGTTACTGGAGAGCCCATGGCCACTCCATGGATTTGTAAAAAGTAATGATGTTCGAATGCAAAAAAATTGTTGAACAGGACCAATCAAGTTAATGACAATAAAAACTCTACTGGAATACGTTGTGGTTGTTGTCTACTCATTAAGACTTCCTTAACCAGGTTTAATGCTTCATCTTGCGGAACATTTGTGTAGAGTGCTTCTACATCTAGGCTGATCAATATTGCTTCTTGGGGTATGGAATCCAATCTGGAAAGTTTTTGTAGCATATCCGATGTGTGTCTTCTATATACGATGTGGCCTGCGTGACTGCAGGCTGTAAGGACTTGTCTATGAATTTTGCTAAAGGCTCAAGTATGGACCCATTAGCAGATACTATAGGTCTGCATGGTGGGTTGTGGACTGTTTTATGTATTTTTGAGACCCCATATATAACTGGTGTGCGAGGATGCTGAACGTTCAAAAAATTAAATTCTTTAGTGGTCAGGAAGCCCAATGCTGAGGCTTCATGTAAGAGTTGAGTGATTTTAGCTCATACTTCAAAAGTTGGATCTGTAGATAATTCTTGATAGAATTTAATATCTTGAAGTTGTCGCCACATTTCCTTTTGATAATCATCACGATTCATAAAAACCACTGCTCCGCCTTTATCTGTGGGCTTGATTATAATCTCTGTATTGTTCGATAAGGCTTGTAATGCTACATTTTCTCCATGCGAAAGATTGTAGAACACTTGTGCTCAGTGTGATTCCATAAGGGTGACATCTGCAAGCACCAATCTTTGAAAGGCTTTAATTTGGGGGTCTACTGGACCTGGTGGTAGCCATCTAGATTTTGGTTTGACGATAGACATATCCTAAGAGACATCAAATTGTGTTGAAAAGTATAATTTAACCATCAATGACCGGAAGAATTTATACAATGCTATTCTGCATTTGAATGGATCATGTTGATTGGTGGGTACATACGATAAACCTTTACTCAACACAGATTCTTCTTCAGGAGTCAAATTATAATGTGGCAAATTTACTATCGGCGATTGTCTTGTTTCTGGGAGCGCATGAAGGGTTTGTGCCACGCTGTGTCCTCCTCCGATGTGCGTGATTGATTGGTTCTCTTGCCTAGGGCTCGAAAAGGCCTGGACGTACGTTTGCGTTTGTCTAAAAAAGATTTCGTGGATCTAGCATCTGTATGATCATCTGAGCCATCTGAAGAGTCATCTGAGGCTGCAAAAGTAACTTGTCTGGGTTTAGAGAATGTTGCCTTTGACAGATGCAACCACGTATAGACATTGTCATTGGCATAGTTGTTTTTGTCCCTATTAAATTTAGAAATTTTGTTACGTTTTATAGCTGTTTTGAATTTTTCAATGGATTGTTGAAGTTCTTCTAATGATGATTGTACGGTGTCAATGGTAGTACTTTGTATTCGTCTTCTACTACCACGATTTCCGCTTTAATTTCTTCAGAGGTAATTTTAGTATATTCTATAATGAGCAGCATTAAGTCCAACGAGCATTTATTCAAAATGGCTGCCCATTTGGCCAGAAAGTCCGGACGTTCATTGAACATGAGTGGAGCTTTATTAATCTGCAAACCTCTAGGAATCAATTGCTGTTTGATGTATTCTATAAGTGTGACCCTATGTAGTTCTGCTCTAGCATTTCTTTTATGTAAATTCATGAGATCTCCTAAGAGATCTGACGATGGGAGTGGGGAAACCGCATTAGAAAATAATGAAGCTTCTTGAGCGATAGAGGCTACATGATCCACTGAGTAGCTAAAGGTGTCCTTCCAGTCTGTTGCCGCCATGAGCTTTTGACCTTGGTAGAGGGAGGATGGTGGCCTTCAGGAGGGGGTACCTTATTATATGTGGCAGACCCCTCAGTCTGTCCCCCAGATGTCACTGTCCCTGTATTATAACACTCTAGTAAGAAATCCAACTTGTGTCTGGCAAGTTGGATTTTTTGCTTGTGAATTTTGAATGCTGTCAGCACCTATCTGGATAAGTGAGAGGCATTTTGGGGATATTCCGGCATTTTGGGGATATTCCATTAGCCGAATAGCATATTCAGCTATCTTCAACAACAGAACTAAAGTTATTCAGAAATGCGTTCCCAGATAACTTTAACCTTCACCTAGTATATTCAAAGAATATAAATCATTAAGTAGCAATTCAAAGTAAAAATAAAAAAAAATAGAGCAGGCCTACCAGTCTAATCTCCCATCCTACCATGCCAATGAAACAAATGTTGACTTTTTGCAGCCAATTATTCCTCCACTTTGAGACCCCCCCAATAATTACAACACATTGCTATAGGCCCAAAAAGCCTGCCTCCTTCTTCTCCCTCCCTTCCAAACAAATTGGTCAAATATAATCCGGAAGGACCCTTATTGACAGGAACGTTTGACAGCTTATGCTAACAGCATTTCTGTCAGGAGCTGCATGACTGTTCTGAACTCCTTAGAACCCAAAAAAAGTGGTAAAAAATTGACACAAATGTAGAAAAAACACACACAAATTAACCAATCACATTCAATGCATTATATATGAAACCATAAATATGATTGTTATAACACAAAGCTACAAATGCTTGCTTAAAAGCTGTTCCAACTGTTTATACATGTCAATAAATGGAACTCCAAGCGTTATAAGGGCTCCCTATTTTTAATCATTGGTCTCAAGAGTTTTTCTTTATAAAAATATCCTTGTGACATGTACACTTCATAAACATGAAAAATGAAAAATGGCATATCTTAATTCATATCTAATGATGTAATGAGGATTGTATAACTTCTAATAATCCTTGTTTTAAGCAAGTAATGTCCCATAGTCCTCTTTCCAATTCGATCATATAGATCTTATCAAGTGTGGCTGAATTCACTGTATGTTGTAGACCCATGTTCACGTGTTGAGTGTGATTATTTGTGTTTTTTTTCTATATTTGTTCTGAGCTCTTGACCTTGGTAGAGGGAGGATGGTGGCCTTCTGGAGTGGGGGGGGGGGCTTATTATATGTGGCAGACCCCTCAGTCTGTCCACCAGATGTCACTGTCCCTGTATTATAACACTCTAGTAAGAATCCATCCATACCCCTTAGTCCCTCCCACCTGGAGGGTCTAGATTGGATGCCTGAACACATTGGGATCAGTTTGAGAAAGCAAGGGAAGAGTAAGGATGCCTGAACACATTGGGATCAGTTTGAGAAAGCAAGGGAAGAGTAAGGATGTTTCAGTTTTACACTCTGGTGAGGCCTCCCAGCTTCACCCAAGTGGAGTTTCTTTTAGAAGCGACACCTCAATATGCACTCCCTGATAGATGGTCCTTCTAATTTACAGAGAGATAGATTTTTAAGCCTGATACCCTTTTGGGGTGAAAGGACTCTCATCAGGGCACCAAAGACCTGTGAGCCTACTCTAAATACTAGGTGGGCAAGCCACAGTGATGGATCCTGCTGCGAGAGACAGTGAGGGCAGAAGATGTATCCAGTTTAAATTTTGAAGTATATTTTGGTCTTAAAAAGAGTGGGGAGGTTTTTGGATTCCCCTTCCCCACTGGGATTGCAGAGCTGAGAACTAACCTGATTCCATTGCCTTTTTCTCAAGAGAAGTCCCTCAGAAATAGTTGTGAATAAAGGATGAAAGAACCACCAATTAAGGAAGAACAAGAGCAGGAGACCCCATTTGGATCTCCACATATCAAGGGACCAGTACGATCTAGGTCTCCAAGAAGAAGATGACCAAAGATAGGATTTTTGCAGTAAAGTTAGGGACCCTTCCATTAGGGTTCCTTCACAGCCACTGGGTATGCTGCCTGCATTAGAAATCAATATGGGGCTACCAAGATGCCTGAAAAAAGGACACTTATCTACCTACATTTACCAATTTTCAGATGTAATTTCAATTATATGGATGGATGGACTTAATTTATGATTATTAATCAATAAACTTTTATTTAATACCCAGACCTGGTCCTGTCTGAATTCTTACAGCCTCTCACCCCATGAGAAACACCTACCGTTCATACACACACTGGAAATACTGCTATAGGGGCTGATGCAATATGGTGTGCTGAGCCGAGCACACTGTTAACGTGCAGTTAGATGCGGGTAAAATAGGCACTAGCTAATCTCCTAATGCAATAAGGGGATTAGCGCCTATTTAATGGGTGTCCAACGTGGAATGAATGCAATAGCGCTCTTCACATGCAAATGCATGTGAATGAGGCTATTAGGCATTCACTCCCGATGCAAAAAGAAAAATGTGAGTCTCCGACAAACATTTAACTGTCATCTATTAATGCCTGCCATGCGCACGTTAAGAGAGCAGGCGCTGACTGTTCAGTGACCGCTTTCTACGCGCCTTTATTGCATCGGCCCCATAGTGTCTGAACCATAAGAACCCCCCCCCCCCCCCCCCTGGAATTAGGAGTCAAGCATGGGAATTAAGCTGGAGCAACCCCTGAAGGAACAAATTAGTTTATGTTCCCTTGGGTCTAACAACTCCAAAAAAGGATTACATAAAATGGTGCCCAAAGAAAGGGGCTTGAGGACCATGGAAAAATATGTATAGTGTTTTTTAAGGAGATATGCAACATTTGGCATGCTTACAATGTACAAGGATGTGTAGAAAAGTAACTACAATGTTTACAACTAAATGGCGCTGGTTCCAGTGTTCGTATATCAGCAGGGTGAGGGGCACGCCAGAGAAGAATGCACGTGCGATATATGCCCTGGCATTACCACAGTATATGAGAAGTACAACCAACAAAGCAGTATAAAAGGGCAGCATGCTCACTTCGTCATCCTCAGTATGAGGGACTTTGTGATACAGGCATGGTGCTAAGCAATTGCGAGTGAAGGCTGTTTCTCCTAAATCCAAATAGGATAGCTGCAGGGATCGATCGATCTCAACCAACAACTACAAACTAGTTATTATTATTACATTATGGACATTCTGACTTTTGACTATATAAATTACAATTTTCTAAGTATAGTATGCCTTCAGCGAGGCAACCGTTTGTCAAACAGCATGGTTGAAAAACTGATGCAAAAACTTTAGTGCTCCAGCAAGGTCAACCCTCCAAAATCTCCCACTGATGAGGCTGATGCAGTCCAGACCATTGGTGGACAATGGGTGAGCAAAGCCATTGTCCCGCTATGTGGGCCAGGTCAGTTCTTTGACCTTACGCAAGCAGCAAGGCCTGTGCAGTACTGTGCCGGATTATGGATATCATTTGCCAGTACTGGAACGACCTTGGTGGTCGAGTGCATCAACTACTCAGCAGTACAATGACTGGAACATGTGTTCATGCACTGCTTCTGCTGCAAGGGACCCTTGTTCCAGGATGTCGGTGTAGGCCCTGGAATTACTATGGGATGGCAGGCTGGACCATCCACGGCCAGTGCATTTTCTCCTATGTTCTCTCGCCCTAGCTTGATGAACTCTATACCAGAGTACTATCAAGCTAGGGTGAGAGAACATAGTAGAAATCTCAACTTTGTGAGACTTTCCTCACGCCAAATGATGTCAAATCTTCACCAAGGTGTACTGTGCTGTTCACATGTCACTCTGCATGTAAAACTTGCCCTTAAACCAGCACCAACACCTCATCTTGAGCTATTAGCTGGCCCTCCTATAGTGACATAAATAGTTGGCTACTATGAAAGCCTTATAAAGAGAGTCTCTCTCTCTCTCTCTCTCTCTCTCTCTGTATCTAAAGGCTGCTAGAGGTGAATAAAAAGTTGATTACATCTTTGAGTGCATAATTGTTTGTGGGCAGGTCTGTAGGTGAAGTGAAGCGTGTAAATGAACATTTATAATGGCTCCTCCTCTTACATGCTCCAAATACCTTTTTTTTTTCTGGACAGGATGAATATATATTCTGAGTGTCAAATGTCTTTTGAACATCTTGATCTGACAGCCAAAGAAAACCTGAGACATTTTTTATGTGCTATGTACTCACAAACAAAACATTCCTTGTGTATGATGTTATCAAAGAGGATCAGCAGAATTTACAAGGTCACTGTTTCTTGATAAGTATGTAAACTATGTTTACTATGTTTTTGTGCCAAGTATTGCATGCCTTCATCAGCCTTCTAGGGAAATGTGAACAGAAAGAAAGATGCAAAATTGAAGATTCATGTGAGAGTGTTAAAAAAAAAACAAAACAATAAAAGACCATTAGTACATTGCTTAACTGCTATACTCAACCATCCCTTAATACTATGAGTCAAATTATTAAGGTTAATTGTACTGATTGCACTATAGCAATGACACTTCATCATCCCTTGAAGCATTATGTCAAATTCTCAACAAGTTAATTCCTGTGCCTGATGTGCTGTGTCTCTTTTTTGCACTTCAATTTTAAAATAAAAAAGATAGATGGGATGAGTTTGCCTTTCATACAATAGCTTAAAAATATGTTAAAAAAACTGTAGCTAGTTTCATCTAATGTAAATGCATTTTGAATGCATGACCAAGAGTTTATCTTTGTTCAATAAAGCTACACATCTTCAAGTGGCAAAAATAATATTTACATTACCTATGTTTTATTACACTTTGGGGGCAATTTTTAAAGCAATTTTCATGAGCAAATTGTTTACCTATGGGAAAAACTCCTTTGAAAATCGTTCCCACCTGTGGTAACTTGGCAATAGCAGCTTGGGAAATAGCCAGAAGGAATGAAAAGACAGTCTCTGGTTGTTTTCTTTACGCACAATTTATTTACAGTGAAAGAAAAGTCAAACAAACAAATGTAGCTCACCTTCAGTTCAGGTAGCACACTGACATCACTCACATCAGGTTTTTGCATAGAATGGGTTCCCGTTTGCTCTGCAGGGCCTGTTTAACCCTTCCAGGCTCTGAGTTCTTAAACTCTGGTGAGGGGCTCCTCCTTTCACCCAGGATTCCCTGTGAGTTTGGATTTTAAGGAGAAACCGGGCAAGGCAACTGTGATCGGTCTTGTAAGGTAGTCCGAGGTAGTTTTCTATATACTCACTCACACCACCCACTTATGTGGCAAAATGGGGTGGTGCTGGGGGCAGGGTTAGGGTGGGGGTTGATGAAGTACGCACAGGAGTTTCATTTTGAAATCCCCATGCCTGCTTTATCCTACATAGTTTGTATCTGTAAAGTACTAGGGGTAAAAGCTCCCACGGTGCCTGCCCACCACTGGGTTTTTCATAGGGTAACTCTGTGAGCACTTTCCCTTTTGAATATTGGCTATTTTGTACTTGTGGGCTCACAAGCACAGCAGGGAGTTTGGTCTCTTCAAGCCCCAAGTCTGCCCAAGCTGGTTTTCATAGGAGAGGTTTTTCTTAGTTGCTCAGACTGAGGGTAAATAGAGGCTATAGTACAACTAGGACTTGGGCGGACAGGTTTTGGGGAAGGGGGAACTGCTCTACTGTATGCACTGCTGCTCTGCTGGGTGCTATTACAAGCCTGTTCATAAGGTACAGACACCTAGAATGTGCAAGGATAAAACCACCTTTTTACATTTTATTTTTGGGTGGGGGGTAGGAAAAGGAAAGAGGTGGTGGTGGTGGTGGTGGTGGTGGGGGGGGGGTTGCCAACAGATGCAGCTTATTGATAAACAATTCACTTTATTTACTTTTTGCATTCACTTAAAACTTCTTTGTTTTTCTGCTTTTATTCATGAAAGTAGTAAACCTTAATAGGCATAAAGTTATTAGCTGTTATTTTTTGTTCATAGCAAATCCTTTCCTACTTGTTCAGAAAGGTTTCTAAGGCGTGACGAAGCAAAGGATAAAAATGAATGCCTTCCTCCTGCTGATACTAGATATGCTTATTTATTGGTGGTTTTTAAAAGCGTTGGTCGCACAGAAATGGCCCCATTTGCGTGGATGCGGGCCTCGCGTGAGCAACGTCCATTTTAAGAAGTCGCAAAGTACGCAGGTACATACCTGTGCACGCATCAAGAAGAAGAGGGTGGAAAAGGGGCAGGGCCAAGGTTTACGCGCGTAAGTCTGAATTTTAAAAAAATCCGACCATGGCGCGCTTCAGCTGCATAACTTTACTTCTAGTCCTGGTGAGGAGCAAGTCTGGAGATCTTGAGTTTTAATGCGTTCAGCACATTATGAGGTTTTGGGGTCAAGTAGGGAGCTTGCAGGATGAAAAACCATAGGGATCTTGAAAACCTTCATATGAACTGGGCAAACTGGTGGACTACTTAAAAAAAAATGTTTTTTTCCTTGCGTGAGCATGTTATAAAATCCACATGTATACTTGTGTAAAAGCTGCTAAAGCCCTAGCTGAAATATGCACGGGATGGGTACTTTAAATGATACACACTTACTTGTGAGCACAATTTAAAATTGCAGTGTTTATGGGCACACATGGTTTTCTTTTAAAATTATCCTGTTAGCCTTTACCATTGTGGTTCAGAGCTGGCAAACATAAAAAATCATGAGGTAAGGAAATTGGAAAATTGCTGTATTTGGGACTTGAATATTACAATAAACATCCTAGTCTCTATTTCCTCTCATAATTTGCCAGGCTGCTAGACATCCCTACACAGAAATTACATGCTAGCAGAATATCCCACCTCTGTCACACATGTAGAACAATAACAGACTCTTACTTAATACAGAATAAAGACACCATAAAATATAAAAAGAAACATACAAACAAACAAAAAAACTAAACTAAACTGGAAACCACAAGTCAGAACCTGTATACAGTACAACAATGGAAAAACAGAAACTTCACCTTTCCTCATAAAACATCAAACAGTAAAATCATGACATACAAAACATCATAATCGTAGAACCATACTAATAAAAAGAACAAAATGTTAAATCAACTGACAAATAGAATAACATTCCTGTTTATACTTGATGTCCACAGTGCTGGTGATCTTAGCTCTTTGTTTTTGAGTAAATGTTGCCTAATTGCTAATGTTAACATGGTTGGCTACAGACTCCCCACATATTGATAGATGGAAAACAGAAATGATTTAGTTACAGTGTATGGAATTTAAAACCTTGTACGCAAAGGCAAAGGCTTATGATGGGAAATTTATGAAGATCTGGGGTACCTACATTGATTCTTTACCTGTTGGTCTGTGTTCAAAATTCAAAATGTAATTATATTTCAGTGTTATCGTAGAAATTTGGAGTTTGCTACTAAGATACAATTGGAATAATTCCTGCCTTTTGTTCACCTAACACTCAAATTGAAAGATTACAAATTTGTTGTATGATAAAAAAAATATAGGAGGGGTTGTTTATTGTTGGCTTGTTTATTTGTTTATTGTTGGCTTGGAAAATTAATAAAGATATTAAGTGAAAAAACTTGTATAAAAATGTTTCAAACGTCAATAAAATAATTCAAAACACCAAATCCAAATAACACCTAATAATTAAAACAAGGATAAAAATATAGCCCCACTCTCCATTCCTGTAAACTTTTGATTTTCATATGCCATGAGATTATCTTGGATTAGCAGGAGGAGAGAGAGGGTTGTTATATACAAACTTTCTCCTGTCTTTCCCACTCACACACAAACACATGCTCTCGCTCGCTCATACATACACATACACTCACATTACAAACATGCTTTCTCATTCTGTCTCACACACACACACAGAAACATGCTCTCTTACTCTCACATACACAAGTTCTCACACACACAAATATGCTCTCATTAACACAAACACATGCTTTCGCTCACACATAAACACAAAGACACACACACATGCATGGTTTCTCACACACACTCATGGCTAAACTGAGTATGAAAGGTCAATATAGTAAATCGAGATGCAATGAAACTTTTGTTATAAATAGGCTGTTTGGTTTGATGTCATCGCCTACTATAAAACTGATTTTGCTGGAACTGCAGATCTTATAATGTCAATCATATTAGTCAGATGAGCTGTAGCATCACTGTACTCCAACTGCAAAATAGAACTTAAAGTTCCAAAAAGGAAAATCTTAATTTACTGCTTGCTGGGAGGTTTATTTAAAGCAGTGGTACTATTTTCCACAAAATATCAGCTTGCCTGTTTCTTGGCTCTAGTCCTCCTCTTCCTGGCCTTTTTCCTGTTTTCACTTCTGTTTTCACTAAATATATATTCTTATATTTTTACCACAGATCCTCTTGGGAGCTACTAGGGAGAGTGCTGGGTTCATTTAGAACTGGTCAGTAGATGGTGATCTGGACTGCAGATGGCAAGTTAATAAAAACAATTAAGTCTCAGGCTGTCATACATTAAGAATGAAATTTTCAAATAGCTTGCATAGGCTAAAGTCTGTAGGTATTCTGTACCCACAGACTTTAGTCTGAATTTTCAAAGCAGATTTATGTGACTAAATCCCATTAAGCATTATATTTGAGTGTTTCTTGATCCAGGAGATCTCTCTTCCTTAACAAATAAAAGAGTATTCAGTTGTTAGGAAAAGCAGAACAGGCACTGGCCTCATGCTGCATGCTTCTAACCCAACTCTTTCAGAATTTCACTGATTGGCAAACTATTAAATTTGGAGAATTCCATTTTTCAAACATTCAACATATTACATTTTATTGTAAACAAATACACCCTGAGTTATATTACAAAGATAATCATACAATAATTAAAAACAATAAATACATTAATTAAATAGCTTAATTAGACACACACACTGTTATGGGACCGGGCCGTGCCCTGGTCCCTCCACTCACCGCGGGGCCGGCCCGGCCCGTCCGATGCGCTCTTCAGCCCCTCGGGCCTGCACCGCCGCCTGCCGCGGTGTCTCCACCGCGAGGGAGACGCCGCCGACTTCCGTCGATGGCTCCGCCCCCCAGGCGCCAGCCCCCCTCTTAAAGGGGCTGGCGTGGGAAAATTGAGGATTGCCGGCGGATGACGTCAGACGCTGCAGGGTATATCACCCTGCAGCTCACAGAAGATCTTCGCCTTGCAACAAGGTTCCTGGTCTCCAGTCTGCTGTTGCTGCATTCCTGGTTTGCTCTCGTCTCGACCCGGCTTGTCTCCTGACTCTCCTCCGCTCCTTCCTTGATTCAGTTTCTTCGTCCCGTTCTTCACTGCCCTCCTTGTCGGACTGATTCTTCTGGATCTCGACCCCTGGATTGACTGTGGACCGCTCTCTGGACTTCGACCCCTGGACTGGCTGCGGACCGCTCTCTGGACTTCGACCCCTGGATTGGCTGTGGACCGCTCTCTGGACTTCGACCCCTGGATTGGCTGTGGACCGCTCTTCGGATTCCGACTCCTGGACTGGCTTTTCGGATTAGTTTCAAAGACTACATACGACCTGCTGGAGGCGCCAGCCGTCTGGAACCTACGACCTGCAGGAGGCGCCTGCTTCCAGACCATCTTCAGTCTTCCAGGAATCGCCTAAGTCCCAGCGGCCGGGTTCCTACGGGCTCCTCCTGGGGGGACTCTGGCTTCCAGGGTGAATCTCCAAAAGTCCCAGTGACTGGCCTCCTTAGGGCTCCTCTCGGGGGAGTGCTGGTTTCCAGTGTGAAGACTCTACAATCTCCAGGGCCTACCGTCGTCCATCCCTTCTCTGGGTACTGAGTCCTTGGTCGCATAGGACTCCGCAGTAGTCCAGTATCAGCTTGCTCTGAGTTCCTCAAACCGCCTCCCGGTTGGGATACCTGGTGTGGTCTTCTACAGCACTCCATCCTTTGTTCCAACCGGTCCAAGGGTCCACGAACATAACACACTCATGCAAACCATTTACCCACATTAATAATTAAAATGCCATCGAAATCCCTATTCAACAAAATAATTAACAAAAGACACTAATATTCCACAATGAAAGGTAGTGATGTGAAAAGGTTGGTGTTTCCCCAATATGTCCCCATCACTGGGCCTGACTGTTTCGCCAGTTAGGCTTCTTCAGGGGGCACGCATGTGCACGCAGGTGACCGTCGCACGTGTAGGGGAATTTTTGAAAAATACACACGGCGACATGATTGGCTCGTTCCCAGTTCCCTCCTAGTATGCTCCAATTAAGGAGCAGACTGGGAGGGAACTTCCCTATACCCCTTCCTACTCTGTTTCCCTTTTCCCCTCTCCTCTCCGACCCCTAAAACCCCTTTCCCTACCTTTTTTTATTTTAGAACTTACATCATCTGCATAGATGATGTAAATTCTGTGCGCTGGCCAGCTGCCAGCACGCTCTGTCCCAGCCGGCACAGCACCTAATGGCACTGTCCTAGCTGGCACCCACCCCGTCCCCGGCCTGCCCAGACCCCTTTTAACCTCTGCTGACATTTATGCATGTATCTGCTAGGATTTGCGCACGCGGCCATTTGAAAATTTGGGCAAGTATGTTTTTTCTCCAATTCTTGTCCCTTAGAGAATATCTGCAAATGATTAAGAACATATTTCAACCGTACCAACACATGAGCGCCGACAGTTCTACTAACCAGAACTGATGACAAATGCCGTGCATGTGCAAAACTTTAAAAGGCTGCGCATGCACCACGAGATTTTATCAATATTATAGGAACGAAGCCCATTCAGTTTCTTGGTTGAGTCCCTTTGGATGCAAAATCTGTCAATGAAAAATAACACATTCTCTCTGCTTAAAGATTCTCGAGATATCTCCTCCCCTGTATAGTCTAACCGTACAAATCACAAAAAACTTTAAATCCTCTATAGAGTGACCAGATGCCTGCCAATTCTCGACTAAGGGTGCCTGCAATTTAAATGTAAGAATGCAACTTTTGTGTTCAATGAAACGAAAGCATATTTGTCTCTTTGTCTGCGCTATATAAATTACTTGGCAAGGACAAATTATAGCATAAATAACTTGACTTGTTTGACAATCAAAGTTTCTGGAATCATGGAGGGTTTATACAAATTGGGGTGATTAAAGCTTGAAATATTCATAGAGTGGGCACAGACAGCACAGTACCCACATGCAGAATGACTGCCCTACTGAGAATATCCATCCTAAAATGGTAAGACAGCAGACACAAGATAATTGCGAAGATTCTTGTTTTTCTTAAACGCAAAAATAGGTAACTCATCGAAGGGACCAACACCTCTAATATATGCCAATGTTTATGAATAATGGACTTAATCCTAGCAGTCCTATTTGAAAAAGGAATAGTGCACACAATGCTTTCCAATGGATTCTGTTCAGTATTTCTTAAAAGATTCTTTTGATTTACATAAAGAGCCGTATGCATTTATGTGTACATTCCCGATCCAAAAAACGTTCAGATAATTTTTCTGCTTGTTTTTTAAATTCATGAGTGGAGGAACAAATTCTTCTCAAATGTAGAAACTGTCCCATAGAAATATTTTGTTTAAGGTTTCTAGGGTGAAAACTATACTGGTGCAATAATGTGCTTATGTCTGTAGGTTTCCTAAAAAGAGTGGTAATAATTGTATCATTTTCAACCTTAAATAACAGATCTTAAAAAGATTTTCCACATTGTTGTAATGAACTGAAAATTTAAGATTCAAATCCTAAATGTTCAACCATTGAATGAATTCCTCTAATTTGTCCATTGTGCTGGACCAGATGAAAAAAATATCATCAATGTAATGTCTCCATATGATGATATTTTGCCAAAATAAAGATGGATATTTTGCCAAAATAAAGATGGATAAACAAATAAGCATGGGTGTAGCTTGCTTATTGCGGCAGTTACTACCCCTACTACCCCTAACTAATCAAGCTAGACATTTCACTTGGATGCAGCTCCATCACTGCTCTCTACATTAATGGTGGGGGTGGAAGGGAAATAGAACCAAGAGCTAAGAGAAACAGATAAGTATGAGAGAAAAAATGTATGAGGCTTGCTGGGCAGACTGGATGGGCCGTTTGGTCTTCTTCTGCCGTCATTTCTATGTTTCTATGTTTCTATTAGGGATGTGAATCGTTTTTTGACGATTTAAAATATCGTCCGATATATTTTAAATCATCAAAAATCGTTAGGGCCACGATACAATACCAATTCCCCCGATTTATCGTCAAAAAATCGTAAATCGGGGGAAGGGGAGGGCAGGAAAACCGGCACACTAAAACCCCCTAAAACCCACCCCCGACCCTTTAAATTAAATCCCCCACCCTCCCGAACCCCCCCAAATGCTTTAAATTACCTGGGGATCCAGCGGTAGTCCGGAACGGCGGCGGTCCGGAACGGCCCCCTCAATTGAATCGTGTTGTCTTCAGCCGGCGCCATTTTGCAAAATGGCCGCCGCAAAATGGCGGCGGCCATATACCAAAACGATTCGACGCAGGAGGTCGTTCCGGACCCCCGCTGGACTTTTGGCAAGTCTTGTGGGGGTCAGGAGGCCCCCCCAAGCTGGCCATGTGACAGGGGCTGACCAATGGCACCGGCAGCCCCTGTGACACAGGCTATCGGCGCCGTGAGGAAACCGCAAACGAGTGCAGGGATGGCTTCCTGACTCCCGGCTGGACCACCAGGGAGTTTTGGTAAGTCTTGGGGGGGTCAGGAGGGTGGGGGGGGGGGTTTAAATGTTTATTTAGGAGGCCGAATACAATGGATATCTGTTGAAAACGTGGGGAGTCGCGATGCATTTCGCCTCCCCACGTATTTTTTAGATTGCAAAAAATAAGTTGCGGATTACAAATACGTGGAAAATGGATGTACATCCCTAAGATAATGCGATATCCAGCTAAAGTTTAGCTGGATAATTGGTGGAAATATTCAAAAGTCAGTAATTTTTTGGATAACATGAGTTATTTGGCTAAATGACTCTGAATATGGGCCTCTAAGTGAACACTATTAACTTGCAAGATAATCCATATAAGGGGCAATTTTCAAGTAGCCCATATAATTAGAAGAAACTCTTTGAATATTTTTAGCTTGCATACTTTATGCATAATTTTCAATGAGAAACTACTCACATAGTCCTAGTTCCTCTAATTACAAAAAATGGGGAGATGGGGAGATTTTTAGAGTATACAAAGTAAAGCTTTTGGCCTCATGTAGCAATTGTAATCCAAATTAATCTTTGGATATTCACACAGGAATGACGTGATCCTCATAGCCATTCTATCCATTCCTTGTGATAGCAGAAAACCCTGGCCAGTATATGCTGATGTGGACATCAGTCACTAATCCTATTGCAAGTCCCTTCAGGGTAGACTGAACTCTTCTACCCAGACCCCCTCCTCTTCACTTCAGTCTGTCACTAAAGGCTTAAACAGTTTTACAAATGAAACTATTTAACATGTTAAAAATTCCACATGGAAGCATTATTTTCATTTATAAAAATAAAAACAAGATAACTATAACAATCAACCTGGGTCTTAGTCGTTTTACTAATGATGGAAGTTGTATACTATTGTCCCACTGCTGGATTCCAGCATGCTTTGCTGTAGCAATTTTCTCTCCAGCCCAGGCTGTGGTTGAAGTTCCTGAGTTTGTGATTTTTCTGGGTGAGGTCAATGCAGATGACAGTTACTCACCAATGAAAGTGTGCCTTCCTTGTGTCAGACTCTATACAGTATTGTAGTCAGTCCTGCTGACATGATCTTTCCACCCTGATCCCAATCAGCTGCGGTATTGCTGTTTTAGGGTCCATAATCACCCACAAGCCTATCTTCTGTTTTTAGATGCTGTCCTCCTGAAATGAGCAAAGATACAGATATTTCAATGAGATATTTGCAAGCTTGGCTTTTCCACATTTTTCCTGCTGAATACTAACTAACATGCTACCTACATGTAAGTCTTCTTTAATGTTTTTAATTTAATTTAAGAATTTATTCATTGCACAATCCATAGCTCTAGGTGACTTACACTTCGATATATATATAGTATCATTTAACATAGAAAACATAGAAATAAAATAACATGCAAACATGATAAAATAACAATAAAAGTAACAAAGCATAATAATGCTAAATAAAAAATTTACAAAAATAAAATTAATTAATACAACATGTAAAATATGCATTTTAAAAGCTTGTTTACTAAAACAATAGATTTCTTTTTTTTTATTTATTTATTATTTATCATTTCCAATACACAATTTTGAAATATTTAAAGTGGAATCACAATGAAAATCATATTCCTAAAAAAAAAAATGTTATTACTGACATAACATTTCATAAGCAAATATATCCTATTTTTCAAGTCAAAAAAAGTAAATATCAGCATTTAGAAACTTAAACATGTTTCCACTTAAATATCTAAAGCAATATAGTGTAACACCATCATAAAGGCTAAGGCATTTAGGTTAACACTGGGAGTCATATCTATTCAAAATATATTCATAATAGAAAGCAAATACATAGAATTTCCTGCACTTTACTCTTAATATTAGTTATAATGGGGATGAAGTGACTAGCTTCCTCTGCTCAATGAAACTTCTCAAATGATCAGAAATGAAGAAAACAACTATCTCCTGATCCTTTTTTATCAGACATTTACAAGGAAACCTTAGTGTAAAAGAATACCCTAAGGATACAACCTCTCTGCGGAGTACTAGAAACTCTTTCCTCCGCATTTGAGTTGTCAAAGCTAAATCAGGGAAAATCTTAACATTTTTTCCATATAGTGTGACTGGGTACTTGGAGAAATATTTCTTCATAACCTTATTCAGGTCAAGATAATTTATAAAGGTAACTATTAACGTTCCCCGGTCAATCACTTGATTAGAATTCTCAAGAAATTCTGAAAGATTTCCCTGAAACGGTTGGTCAGGAGTATTTAGATTAGAAATTCTTTTCGGCAGGAAATAACATATGTTTATAATGGGCAACTCATTTTCCGAAAACCCCAACAATTCCTTAAGAAATTTACAGAAAGTTTCTTTAGGTACTTCCCCCACAATCCTTGGGAAATTTAAGAGACAAAGATTCAGCCGTTTCGAACTGTTCTCAAAATTTTCTATTCGCCTTGCTAACAAGGCTCTCTCTTTCACCACGGCAGCATGGAATTCAATATTCTTTTTCTCAGTCTCTTCCAAGATCTTTATCCTTTCCTCCGATTTCTTAACGGAATTTGCGAGTATTTGTATTTCCTGATAGCTTTTTCCAATATTCGTATCCATTTTTTTCTCCAATCTCTTGATATTGTTCGACATTTCCGCCATTAAATCCCACATTAATTCTAATGTGACCATGGCAGGTCTGGTAGCAATCTCCAGGGACTCACCACCATCAGACGGGTCTAGTCCCCCGGTTGCTCCCTCGCACAGGTCCAGTTCCACGTCCACCTCCTCTGGTTCCTGTCTCGGGGCTTCCGTAGGTCGATCCCCCTCCACGTCTGCTCGGGTTGTAGACATTAACCTGTAGGAGTTCCCTCCTCTGTGGCGTTTCTCTGGCATTGCTCTCCTGACCTCTGCACTGGAAGTGGTCTTTGTTCTGGACTGAGTGACGCCTCCTCAATTTGGTCAGCACGCTCTCCCAGAACGCCTGACAAGCTTGGGTCCTCAGCTCCCGCTTGTAGTGCAGGGGTAAGCATGAAACGCGTAATCTCTTGTTGAATTGGCGATTGAAGGGGTAGTGAGGGGAAAATCCTCACCTTCCCCTTTCGTTTTGGAGGCATAATTCACCTAGTTCAAAATTTCTTTTTCTAACGCAAGAGAGGTCAGCTTCCCAGCTTCCATCTATGCCGCCATCTTGCCCCGCCTCCCCGTTCATGCCGTCAAAAAACAATAGATTTCAACAGCATTTCAGAATTCAACAGGTATACAAAGTAGTGTTTATGTTCATGCTGGTGAATAGAATCTGCAAATTTTAATCCAGACAGAAATAAATGTTGCAATAAAATAGAAAAAGATTTTACTATTTTGTGATTTTGTTAGTAGACAAGGCCCAATTTTAAAAGGCCCGCGCATGTAGAAAACAGGGGTTACATGCGCGGCCGGGCCTTGTGTGCACAGCGTGAATTTTAGAAATGGCCTGGTCACGCACGTAACCCCTGTTATATGCAGAAGTGCTGGGCCAACAAAAAGGGACGAGCTGGAGGGCGGGGTCTGGGCAGGGAGGGGTGGGGCCAGGGCCGGCTGGGACAGCAGCCATTAGGCCCTGTCCTGGAGAAGTGTGCGCCGGCAGCTGGCCGGTGCATGGAAGATGCTTCTGCTCATGAGGAGCAGTAAGTATTAAAATAAAAAAAATGGGGAAAGCTAGGGGAAGTTTAGGGGTCAGGGAGGAGAGGGGAAGAGGGAGGAAGGATAGAGTTAGGGTTTGGAAAGTTCCCTCCCAGTCCACTCTTTAATTGGAGCGGACTGGGAGGGAACTAGGCAAAGGCTCGATTGCATCGCCCTGCATACTTTTGAAATTTCTCCCCCCATGCGCACGCGAGTCATGGGCTGCCCGCACAATCGCACGCGGATGTTAAAGTCCGGCATGCATATGTACACGGATAACGCATTTTATAACGTGCGCGCGCCGACGCACACACGTTATAAAATGATCGCGCCCATGTACATGAGCTGGGAACCCTGCACACATGGACGCACGCGTGGATCTTTTAAAATTGACCTTTTAGTTTTCAAATCCACAATCTTAATTTTACTATGTCTTTTTCTCCACTAGTCTTATAAAATGTATAGCCTGTTTTGTTAATTCTTGATTTTGTGTGTTTTGAAAGGAATGTCTTGGCAGCATCCTATGGAAAGAATATAGTTTGGAAATCTGTGTTTGATAAGTGCTGTCTGCAGTGCCATATGATCAGCCCATACACTTGGAGGTCAATTATCAAAGCTATTTCTGCAGGTAAAACACTGTTTTACCCATGTAAATGGGCTTCTTGATTACTCTCTACCCTCTACATGGGTAAATACCTGTGATTGTCAGCAACACGGGTTCTTGTACCTTCCTATGTTTGGAGGTGTTCTCGGGGCAGGCTTTGGTTCCAAGGCGTACTTACGCAGATAGTTTTGAATATTCGTAACTACCCACGCAAGTTGCCTTGAAAAAGGACCTGAAGAAAAAGCAGGCACAACTTTGTGTGGGTACTTTTCCAAAGGAAATATTCAAAGCAAAACTATCTGCATAGTTCTCCTTTGATTATTCCAATTAACCCTATGGGTAAAACTACCAGGGAGTTTGATAAAATGCAGGTAGTTTGAATATCTACTTCCTTATATGCTACTACTCTGCTGCCTGAATTCCCATCATGTGGATACAGCTACTATAATTAAAAGAAGAGACACAAACATCATTGAAACTCTCCAGAAACAACCTCAGGTCTAAAAATTGCTCTGAAAACAGAACATCCAGGTAATGGACCACCTTTCCTAGCCTTTAACTTCAGACAAAACTAGAAGCAGGGAACCCACTTTGTTGGTAGGCTGCAGAAGTAAAGGCTTCCTAAACCAAGAGTGGACACTTTGATCCTCAAGGGTCTTCTAACCGGTCAGGTTTTCAGGACACCTCTAATGAATATGCATGAAATAGATTTGCATGCACACTGCCTCGATTGTGCATGCCAGTCTGTCTTATACATATTCATTCAGAATATCCTAAAAACTCAACCAGTTAGGGACCTTTGAGAACCAAAGTACCCACCCCTGTTCTAGATGATCAGTGTCTTCTGTGGAAGCTCAGCCACCTCTGGAGCTGAATTTCATTCAAGTATGATATAAGTGATCAAAAGATAAAAGAGAGCTTTTTAAATTTGTTTTTTAAATGTTCAAGGGAATCTTCCATTATTTCTGCTGTAAAAACAGCTTTACATATCCTTTCATTTCTGTTTTCATAAAAGAGCTAATTCAACCATTTTTCAGCATGTGTTACTATGTATCCAGCATATGCAGGTGTCCTTTTCTGTGTATTTTCATAGATAACCATCTGCCCAGAAAGTTAAGTTGCAGTTTTCGTGAACACCTTCCCAAATATCTTTCCTTTGGCACTGCTGCCTTCTTAAATCCACTTGGGTTCTTGGTAATGCGTTTGGTCTTGCATCTTGCTGAGAGATGGCAAAGCATGCAAGGTTCCAGAGCGGAGCACTGCCACAACATGCTAAGGGAAGGTAACACCATACACATATGAGGAAGGGGGTATCCCTGATCCTTATCTCATTCCAGTTCTAAATTTAGTGAGGTTCTTGAAAAGATCTGAAATTTGTTAGCCCACATGTATCCCCCAACCCCACCTTGAGGGGCTCTTTTAAATCTGCTGCCTTATTAGATCTTGAAAAAAATCTATGATTTGTCATCCCTCTTGTGGCCCTTTTGAGAACCTGCAACTCTAACTTTATTGAGGCTTTTGAGGGGAAAAAAGGCCAGGATTTGTTATCCTTATTGTGTTCCCCCTCTAGGGGGGCTCCTGTTTGGGTGATATGCTTCAGTTTCAAGACACTGATTCAAGCCTCCCATTTATTGCTCACATATCAACCTTAAAACATGTGAGGGCTGGAGACAGGGAGTCAGCGCTCTTTTCTAACACTAGTCCCAACCTACCTGATTTCAATAAAATTGTAAACATATAGAATCTGAGAGAAGATCAGTTATTTGTATTAAAACAGTGTACGATTTTAGTTAGGTGCCCCCTTGCACTCTTGGTTCATTAATGTCTATGATATTAGAATGTTTAAACTTAGGTTTTTCTAATTTTAAAGTAAACAAGAATTATTCAATGTATTCTGAGGAAAATAAAGTCTTTCAGATTCTTTATCATACTTTTTTTTTAAAACTGAGAATTGTGATTAAAATTTAACAAATATAATAATTTGGATTTTAGCCCACCTTTCTGCGTACATCATTATTAATAACGGAGGTACAAATAATTCCCTCCCCCAAAGAGCTTGCAATCTAAATGGGTGCCAGAGTCAGTGGGAAATGAAGTCACTTCCCAAGGTCACAGGGCATGCCTGAGGGGGAAGTGAGATTTGAACCCTGGTTTCCCTGGCTCTCAGCTTATTACTTTAATCACTCTTTCCTCCTAATAAGTAATAGAACAATTAAATATTGATGCTACGTATGGTATGGTAAAGATAACTTTTTACTGACTGTAAAGTTTGTAGGTATGTAACAAGTGATACTTTTGAGAAATTTGTTAAAATAAGTTTTCTGCACAGGGCTGATCTAGGTTTTTCTCTGTGCTCAGGAAAATTTCTGGTCCTTTGTTTGTTTTCCTGTCAATCACTGTCAACAGTTTCTAAGAATTTCAAGAACAGCTTGGAATGTTATTTCTGAACTAATCCACCAATCACATGTGGTCTTTTTTTTAGTCAATCTGTGATCAGCCAATTAGAAGTAAAGTTAGCATATGACAGCAAATGCTATCTTTTAAACATATGAGTGAAACATTTTCAGTTGGAATCTAAACATGAAAGGAAGCCGACCTGGAGAGAGAGGCCTCTTTCAAATATGAAGAGAGGCGTCTAAGAAATTGATTAATGTAAATTTAACATTTCGATGTTATCTATTTAAGGCAAGTAGAAGATCACTAATAATACAATAAAATAAAAATTGAATGAATTAAATGTTTTAAAACGTAGAGGTCTATGATGCTTATTTTATTTTACGAGGCTCCTTAATATTATAGTGCTTATTATTTTTTTTACTATGCTCATAGAACTCTATTCTAGTCAAGGTTCTGGGTTTTCAGTGCAGTTGATGCACAGGTGTGGCATCCAGGGTTAGAAAATTCTGTAGGGGGGGTGGTGTCACATGATGCAGTAAGAGTATGCAGACATGTTTCTGTGCTGCTCCAGGGCCCCATTCCCTTTATCTGCTGGCATCGGCCTGTCTGAGACAGTTAAGGCTTTTTTTCAGCTTTTTTACTTATTCCCCAGCTTGTGTTGGATAAGCAAGTGCCTCTCGTGGCTTCAGATAGTGGTGGATGGAGCTGAAAGCGATCCGTAAAAATAAGCAAAAAATTGGGACACCTATCAAAATGGCGGACCCTTCAAGCCCCACCCCCCCTTCCCCGCAGAAGACGGTGGGAGAGCCCAGCAACCTGGCTGAGGTAATATTAACAGCAATGGACAATAAACTGAGCAAGCTGCACTCCCATTTGATGAAATCCATTCCTTGCTTACTGATCATACCAAGGCTGAATCACGCATTGGTGAGGTGGAGGTCTGGGTACAGGCCTTTAAGTGTGATTTGATCGTGCCCAGGCAGAGGTGGTGAAGCACGACTTAAAATTGGAGGATTTTGGAAAATCTCTTGTGTCGGAGCAATATCCATGTCATCGGGCTTCTTGAAGCTATTTTGGATCGAGATTTAAGGAGCTCCTTGGAACAATGGCTGCAGAGATCATTGAACTCCCCGGACATGCTGGAAGCTCTCTAGATTGAGCATACACACTGCGTGGTGGGGGGGGAGGGGGGTGTTGTTTTGGCGATCAGGGAAGGCAGAGGCCTGTACTGGCAAAGATTTTGAATTTTCGCCACAAAGAGGAAATCTTGTGGCTGTTTCGACATTGTGCTTTAGACTATAAGAACATAGGAACATAAGAAAATGCATTACTGGGTCAGACCAAGGGTCCATCAAGCCCAGCATCCTGTTTCCAACAGTGGCCAATCCAGGCCACAAGAACTATGATGGGCTCAAAATCATACTGTTTCCCGATTACACTCTGTGGTATCAGCGCGGCGGAGGGCCTTCACGCTGTTATGCTCCTAGCTTGTGTGTCACCAGATTAAATTTGTGCTGCAATACCTGGCTTATAACAACACAACCCCTTTTTTATGATTCAGCTCTGGAGGCGCAAGCTTTCTTTCATACCAAGCTGAAAGAAACATAAGGGCCTGTGTTTGACACCACTTGATGGCAAAGGGGATTGGTGATCTGAAAAAGCAGTCTTTCCAGAATGGAGAACTGCAGCAGACAGTGTCCAATTTTTTCTTGTTGGTTGAATTGGTGACTGGACAGAGATAATTTCTTATTCAGAGTCCATTTCTGGGTGGATGTTTGGTTTTGAAGGGAGAGGAGGCAATGGGGGTTAATCTTTCTGCTTTTTTCTCTTTAGATTGGGGAGTGGGGCCCTAGTTCATAATGTACAGGTGCCCCCCTGTTGCTCATGGTTGAGCTTATGTTGCTGAGAGGGTTTGCATTCAATAGGGGCTTGGGAAAGGAGAGGGTGTGGGTATGGGGAGGGTCTGGCGGTGATGAATTGGGGTGGGAGATAGGAAGGTTGGTTTACAGATGGCTTTGGCTGTCCCACTGTTGTGGCCAACTCCCACACATTTGGAAACTGCTCCATTCGGACTGGTTACCTAGTTAGGGCTTAGGCTGGGGGGCCCTGACAGGCATTTTCAAATGCTATGAAAACAGTTTCATTTTCTCTGGAGCTCGAGCGGAGACATGTGAATGGCTACAGTCACACGATGTACCACATGGAATGTGTGTGGTATAGGATCCATGATTAAGTGTTTTAAAATACTACAAGCCTTACAGAGATGGAGGGTACATATAGCAATGTTACAGGAAATATGCCTTGATGCCACCAAGCACAACAAATTATGTAGGCAATGGGTAGGTAAGGTATACTCTGCTCAATGGGGCTTTAAGAAGGCAGAGGTAGCAATTTTAATTGGGAAGATGATTCCCTTTCAAGAGTCCCAGATCACTGCTGATGTTGCCGATCATTATGTTATTGTAGAAGGTATTTTATATGGGAAGCCGGTGGTGCTTTGCAATATATATGCTCCAAATAACTATGACCATGTGTTTTTCCAGAGCCTTGTAAAACTTTTGGCACCACTTATCCATATCCCGATGGTGGCTGGGTGGGGGGATTTTAATTGTGTGATGGATAATAGGTTAGACAAGTCACATCCTTTGCTGACACCGTATCAAGGTTTAAATAAGGGGGTCCCATATCTTTGTTCCGTGTTGGATTTGGTGGATGCTTGGCAGATGCTACACCCTATAGATAAAGAATTTACACATGTCTCTAGGATGCATTGTACCCAATCTAGGATAGATTATATCTGCTAGTAGATAGGGGAACCCTCTCTAGGGTTGTGACATCACAGATTGGATCTCTGACAATATCCGACCATGCACCCATCTGGTTTGACTTGGAAGGTTTTCAGCCTGACCAGGTGAGACATATGTGGCGCTTCCCCAAATTTCTATATCCTGATTTACAGTTTCAAGCTTACTTGCAAAGAAAATGGGATGATTATGTATTGTTTAATCGGGACCATCAAGTCTCGCGTTACTATTCTGGGAAACGGCGAAGACGGTGTTACGGGGGGATATCATTTCATACCTAGCCACTAGGTATGAAATGATTTAACATTAGAAATCTTACCAATGGAAAAACGCCTCTATGACACAAAAAAGAGGTATGACCTTAATCTAATGCAAGTATGCGACATCGGTTTTTTGAAATACAGGTTGCTTTGAATGTACTGCTACACCAAAGGGCAAAAAAGGGATTGATATATTATAAGAGAATAAGATTGGAAACATGGGAATAAGATTGGTAGACCCTTAGCAAATTTGACAAAAATTTGGGGGGGATCTAAATACATTACTACATTGTAAGACAAAATGGGACATTTGGTGGACTCTGGGCCGGACATTAGTAAAACTTTCAGAGAATTTTATCAGGAACTCTATACGGCAGTTCCGGGCTCGGAACCAGAGATCTCTGACTAACTAAGTTCTGTGGGATTGCTCTGCTTATAAGATGAACAGTTGAGGCAACTCAATCAACACATCCAACCGCAGGAACTTGGATAGGAAATTAAAGAAGCTAAGCTTCTCAAAGCATCGGAACTGGATAGTCTCCCGGGCTAATTTTACAAATTATTAGTGACTCAACTGGTAGAACCCATGGGGAAAAATGCTTTTACATTTAGTTGATATGCAGAAGTTTCCTCTAACAGTAAATAGTGCCATGATAACGGTAAAACCTAAAGCAGGGCGAGAATTGACTTCTCCTGCTTCTTATCGTCCCATTTCTCTTATTAATTTTGATGTAAAGTTTTTAGCAAAGGTCATGGCAAATAGATTGGCGAAATTTCTGCTGGGGCTTATTGGGTCCAAGCAGGTAGGTTTTATCCCGGGTATTTACATTATTATAAATATGCTCAAAATTATTGCACCTTTGATTAGTAGAAGCATAACCATCTCCCATCCATGCTTTTGAGTCTAGATGCCGAAAAGGCATTTGACAGATTGGAATGGAGTTTTATGTTTAAAACCCTGGAAGTCTTTGGAATTTCAGGATATTTTCTTCAGGTGATATATACTTTATACCATGATCCTCAAACTTATTGGTCACTTTAATGGTTGTCTGTCAGAGGAATTCTCTTTGAGCAGGGGGACTAGGCAGAGTTTCCCTTTGTCTCCCTTGCTATTCATTCTCTCTTTAGAATCTTTCTTATGTAAGATTCGTAATAATGAGGATATTGTGGAGGTTCCCATATGGGAACGTTCCAGGGCCTGCTTTAAAATGTTTGTCTTTGTGGACGATATTCTCCTACAGATGGCTGAGCCATGGAAAACTATGTCTGTTCTCCTTAAAGAAGTAGAGGCTTATGGGAGGTTAGCCGGTTTCAAATTGAATTTAGAAAAGTGCGAGGTTCTTCCGACAGAACAGAATTTCAGATTAAACTGGGGCGGAAACTTTCCGATGTTGTGGGTCTCTAATTCCTTCACATATTTAGGTGTTACTTTGACTATTGATCTGGCACAGTTAGGTAAGGTTAATTTTCAAAAACCACTCCAGTCTACTAGGATGGCCCTGCAGACTTGGCAAGATTTCCCCCCAAGTGGCTTTATTTGTTCTAAGAACATAAAAACATAAGAAATTGCCATGCTGGGTCAGACCAAGGGTCCATCAAGCCCAACATCCTGTTTCCAACAGAGGCCAAACCAGGCCACAAGAACCTGGCAATTACCCAAACACTAAGAAGATCCCATGCTACTGATGCAATTAATAGCAGTGGCTATTCCCTAAGTAAACTTGATTAATAGCAGTTAATGGACTTCTTCTCCAAGAACTTATCCAAACCTTTTTTGAACCCAGCTACACTAACTGCACTAACCACATCCTCTGGCAACAAATTCCAGAGCTTTATTGTGCGTTGAGTGAAAAAGAATTTTCTCCGATTAGTCTTAAATGTGCTACTTGCTAACTTCATGGAATGCCCCCTAGTCCTTCTATTATTCGAAAGTGTAAATGACCGATTCACATCTACTCATTCAAGACCTCAAATGATCTTAAAGACCTCTATCATATCCCCTCTCAGCCGTCTCTTCTCCAAGCTGAACAGCCCTAAGCTCTTCAGCCTTTCCTCATAGTTTTTTCCTCTAATTTTAATTAGAAATGTTCATTGTATTAGACTATGGAAATTTTTTTCCTGCTTTTTCTGTTTAATGTAAACCGGTATGATTTACATTTGATGTAAGAATGTCGGTATATAAAAGTTAAAAATAAATAAATAAATAAATAGGGGAGCTGTTCCTCATAGGGAAGCTGTTCCATTCCTTGCAATTTTTCAAAGTATGAGTTATCACAGTTGGATGATTTGGTATGACAGTATATCTGGAAAAATAAGAAATACCATATTTCTTGGATCAAGTTTACAAAGCAAGCGAGAATTAGGGGGTCTAGGCCTAGCGGATTTGAAATTATACAATATGAAGTGAAATCTGTGCCATGTGGCGGACTGGCTCTTAGGAACCAGTTTTTATACCCCCACTTAGCTCGAACAGGAACTTTTCCTTTCTTGTAATAATTTGGGGTACCTTTTACATTCATCCTTAAGGGATATTTCAAAATATATAAAAGATGGTTTGTTGATGATCCCCCTTGCTTTTATCCTGGTGCTATTTTTGTGCTTCTCTAAAGTTAAGAAAAAATGTTTCTCTAAAGTTAAGAAGAAATTGGTGGGTTATGCAAAGTTTCAGCCGGGGCTTTCTAATGCTTCCTTCAGGCTCTGGGCACCTAAAGGGCTACATGTGATTGCTCAGTTTTTAAATGATGAGGGTGGGTTTAAATCGTTTTCAACTTTAGTGGAGGAATTCGGGTTGGATAATAAACAATTTTTTGCTCATCTGCAAGTCAAAAGCTATGTTAGGTCTCTCCAGGTGAAAGATTGGGATGGGGATAAGAGAGCATTCTTATCGGATATATTTGATGTGGAGGATCCTTCCCATCATTCTATTTCCTATTTTTATAAGCATTTCTTAAATTTAAAGCCACCCATTGATTTTGGGCCCATGGTATCCAGTTGGAAGAGGGAGCTACCCTTAGATCTGACTGAATCCCATTATGTGTTTTGCTTTAAACGTATAGCATCCCTTACCTGTAATCTGGATCTAAGGGAGGTTCAGTACAAATTCCTTATGAGGTATTATTATCCACAAGTATGGGCTTTTCATATGAAGATTGCAATCTCTGTGATTTGTGACAAATGTAATCAAGTGCTTGGCGCCTTTGGACACCAGTTTTGGGAGTGTTCAAAAATTGCTTCTTTCTGGAGGGTGGTAATCAGGGCTGGTGCAAGGGGATTAGGCGCCCTAGGCAACTTCTGCCTTGCGCTTCCCCCACCCCACCCCTGGTCACAGCCCTGACTCCAGGGGTGGGGACCACATGCCACCGCTCCTCCACACCTGTGCCACCCACCCAAATTTAAATAAAATAACCCGTCCACCCTCCCGACCCCCCCCCCCCCAAAGATTCACGAAAACCCCTGGTGGTCCAGCGGAGGACCCGGAAGCGATCTGCTGCTCCTGGGCCGTTGACTGGCGCTGGTGGCCTTTAGCCCCTACCAAGTGACAGGGGCTACCAGTGCCATTGGCTGGTCTGTGTCACATGGAAGGGGCAATGGATGACTGGTACCTCACCCTGCCTCATTGGCTCGCGAGTGGCAGTGGTGGGGACGCCTAATGGTTGGTGCCCTAGGCCAAGGCCTAGCTCACCTAGTGCTTCCACTTACCCTGGTGGTAATCCAGTGTATATGTCAAATTACAGGTATTCGGCTGTACCTGCATACTAAGGTACTGCTTTTGATCAAATGCAAGATATCGCCCTGGGGCAGAGGTTTAAAAGACTTTGGATAAGGAAGGTTTTACTGCTTTCCAAAAAATCTATCTTATATTTTTGGGTGGGTAAGACCCTCTGAATCTTACATATTGGTGGAATCGAATGCATCTTATGAGTCTTAATGAAACATATGTTGAAAAGACAGATATGACTGGGAAACAAAAAACTTTCTTGCATATCTGGGATGTGTATATTCAGTCACTGCCGCATTGAGCACATTTAGCCTTGTGCTAAATGACTGTTAAATTGGGCTGCTTCACTTGTCTGTTTTTGGAGTTTGTTGGGACACTTAAGACGGGTGGGGGTGTGTGGAGGAAAGGGACAGAATTACAGGGGGTGGAATATCATGGTACATGTACATGCGAATGGAGGCACTGGAAAGAACCAACCAGTTACCTCCTCATATGTGTTAAAATTCTGCTCAAATATTCCCATGTGTTTTTCTACCTGACTTGTTGAAACTCAAGAAACACATTTAAACATAAAAAAGTTCTGTAGCACAGTTTTCAGAATTCTGCTGCAACAAACATATATCCAGCAAATTTCTACTGAAACCATTTCTGGTGCTAACATCAGATGCTGAGGCGCTGAAGCTCACTGACCGGCAGTAATTCAGAGCCCTCTGGTAGCAGGGAGCAGGAAGTCCTTTTCCTGTTACAGAGGAGATTGTGGCCTTTGTGCTGGAGTGGGGATTGGGGAGTCCTCCTCGGCTTGCAAACCGGAGATTGTGAAGTCTTCAACATTATCATTTTTTTAATGTATGCAATACTTTTCCAGTAGAGGAGTTCAAAGAGTGCTTCAACAGGTTTGGGCATTACAATTCGATAGATATACATTCCAATCCATAGATTATAGCGAGGTATTGTAAATATTATAGATACTATAGATACTAAGGTACAAATAATACTTTAACCCTACATATAATACAGGATAAGTATGGTTATGATAAAATAATTAGGTTTATCATAAATATAGTGTGCAACTGAATTATCTGCAAGTATATGTTAAAGTAGTGTAATTGGGTATAATAAGTACAGTTGGGGATATGATGCAGCAGTGATTTGGTGGAGGGCAAGTTGTAGCACAGATTCAGCAGAGTATTTGAGGGTCAAAACTGAGGTTAAAGGTTATATCAAGGATTCATGGCTCTGGCTGTAGGCTGAAGGCTGCCACAAATAGCCATGTTTTCAATTGTTTACCAAAAATAAGGAGGTCTGGGATGAGCCTGAGCTCTAGTGAAAGAGAGTTCCAGAGGGTGGTGACAGATTCTGAGAAAGTTCTTTTTCTCATGTTTGTGAGACATTCCTTTTGGGGGCTGGCACCAATGTTGTGGTTAAGTAGATGGAGGCAGTAACTGTTGGGTTTTTCTCAGATGGCGGAGGCTGAATTAAAATCAAAGAGTGTGGTAAAGAAATTGTGTGTCCATTTGGATGCCCAGTTGGATATGATACATTTCCTATGTAGTGAAATCCACATTTATAAGCCTTAGGCCAATATACCAGTTGCATTCTTTAATGTCTAGAAATAATACAGTAACAATTGTGCTTTGTCGAGTAGAATGAACAGAAAATAGCATCCTATGAAAATACCTGAATATTTTCAGGTATTTTCCTATTCATGGCATTTAAAAAACAAATGGGTCTTTAGTAGTCTTGGCTGGGTCTTCCCAACCAATAAACTACTCAACCCAATGCCGAGGCCTAGCAGGTAGGGTCCAGCGCCAAGGCTGGGCCACTCTTGCCTGGATCTTAGTGCTTTAAAAATGGTGCTGTCTACTTTGAGGACTGCACTGAAGTGATGTCACTTCAGTGCCTTCCGCTGGTGTGGCCAGCACAATTTTGATGTATGGCCATACATCACAATGGTGTTGGCCAAACTGGAGGAAGGTATCTAAGTGACATCACTTCAGTGACCTCCTTCAGGCAGACAGTGACATTTTTAAAGCACCAGCACATGGGTAGGAGTGACTTGGCATCACTGCTGAATGTTATGGTCAAGCAGGCTGGGATCATGGATTACACTTACAGGAGAATCACAAGACAAGGAACGGCTAGGACAAAACAAGACTAGACTAGGACTGGACAAGTTCAATCAAACAATAAGCAAGAAGGCCAAAACAGGCCACAAGGCTGGACAAGGTGAACCTAGAAGGCCTGAAGACTGCAAAACAGGACAGGAAGGCTAAGTAGGCCACTTAGCAAGGCAGGAAGGCCAAGAAACCACAGAGCAAGGCAGTAAAGCAAGGAAAGGTAGGACAATGCAGAGTGACTCAATGAAGAGGTACTGAGTGCAGAGAAAGGCAGGGTTATATAGGGCTGAGCTTGCTCAGTCATACAGGCATCAAGGCAGCAGTTACAGTGGTTGTGAGCATGGTTCGGTGAGGGCCTCTGCTGGTGGGAGGGCTGTCTAGCAGCCAGGATTGTGACACCGCCTTTGTACACGAAGGATCCTGGAAGGAGGTATGTGAGCACCGGGATGGGAGTTCCCCCACAGTTTTACATGGGAAAGACCTTGAGCTTAGGCTTTGGCGCAAGGCCTAAGTCTCAGAGCTAGGCCCATTCAGGACCACTAGGGCCCCCCTTTATTTTAATTGGGGTTTTTTTTTGTGTTCTTTTTTCTTTAATGCTGTTTTTGGTTTGGCAAACAAACTAAACCAAAACCAAACGTTATAGAAACCAAAGGCAAATGAAAAAAAACCCCAGAAACAAAACAAAAATAAATAAATCAAACCAAAAGTTTTGGGGCTGCACAACCCTACTGCTCGATATCCATCTTAAGATAAATTACTTAAAGTTCCAAACATTGGTAATAATCTGGTTGTTTAAAAATGTTTTTGCATATTAATAGAGTTGAAGTAAGATGGCTTGTACTGAGGGGAAACAGGAGGGACAGATAGGCAGAGCAGGCAGGCAAGGATAAGGACAAGTGGGCAAGGTAGAAGAAGACACACTGAACCAGGACTGTAGACAAGCTGGACTGGAACTGAAGACAAGCTGGACAAGACTGGATCAAAGACAAGATGGACAAGAACTGAAGACAGACTGGACTGGAACTGGACTGGACTGGACTGGACTGGAACTGAAGACAAGCTGGAAAGAACTGAAGACAAGATGGACAAGACTGGAATGAAGACAAGACACTGGGAAGCAACACACACTATGAAGTAGCTGGACCTGATGCTGAGGCAGTTAGGGAGAGGCAACAAGGGCCTTTTATGTGATGTCAACCAGAGGCACTGTGGGACTTTTCCCACCATGAGCCCTTTAAATGTAGAGAGTTTGGGTGCATGTACGCCTAAGGAGGAGTGCAGCTCGGTAGCATCTGCAGGGTTCTGCCACGAGAAGCACTGGCTGTGCTTCACCGTGTCAGAGCACAACATTCCGCCTCGAGGAGGCCCGGAGGCATCAGGCTGTGTCAGGAGCCAGTGGGGTTGGCCCAGTTCGGAGGGTGAGTACAGTGGTCCGTGGGAATAGCCCATGGATCGTCAAGCATAACAACACACTCACCTTAAAGGGAACTATGGTTCTAATGCATCATCTTAGCTAACTAGAACAATCTCGGTATTGTGGTGGGGTTGAAAAACAGATTGGAAAACATTCAAGTGGTTTGTGGTTTGAAGAAAGTCTGTTAGAACATAAGATTTGCCAGACTGGGTCAGACCACAGGTCCATCAAGCTCAGTATCCTATTTCCAACAGTGGCCAATTCAGTTCACAGTACATGGCAAGATTCCAAAAGGTCAATATATTCCAATGTGCTTATCCCAAAGATAAGCAGTGGATTTCTCCAAGTCCACCTTAATAATTATGGATTTTTCTTCCAGGAACTTGTCCAAATCTTTTTTAAACCCAGCTACACTAATAGCTTTTACCTCATCTCCCATTTGCCTTAAATGTATCAGTCTAGTAATTTCATTGATTGTCCCTTAGTCTTTGTACTTTTAGACAGAATAAACAACCAATTCACATTTACCTGTTCCAATTTACTCATTATTTTATCATATCTCCCCTCACCCATCTCTTCTTCTACCTGAAGAGCCCTAACTTCATTAGCCTTTCCTCATAGGGGAATCATTCCATCCCCTTTATCATTTTGGACACCCTTCTTTGTAGCTTTTCTAATTCCTCTAGATGTTCTTAAGCTATGGTGACCAGAACTGCACACAGTGCTCAAGGTGCAGTTGTACCATGGAGCAATACAAAGGCATTATGATATTCTCTCTTTTATTCTCCATTCCTTTCCTAATAATTCTTAGCATTAAATTTGCTTTCTTGGCCACTGCCGCACACTGAGCAGAGGATTTCAACATATTATCCATGGTGATGCCTAGATCCTTTTTTTGGGTGGTGACTCACAGTGTGGAACCTTGCAATGTGTAGCTATAATTTGGGTTGCTCTTTCCCACATGCATCATTTTGCACATCCACAACTTCCATTTGGATGCCAAGTCTCCCAGTCTTGCAAGGGCCTCTTGTAATTTCTCACAACCCTCTTGTGATTTAACAACTTTGAGTAATGTTGTACCATCAGCAAATCTAATCACCTCCCTGATCATTCCCATCTCTAGGTCATTTATATATATGTTAAAAAGCAGCTGTTCTAGAACAGATCCCTGAGGCACTCTACTATTCACCTTTCTCCATTGAGAAAATTGACCATTTAGTCCTACTCTTTGTTTTCTTTTAATTAGTTCTCAATCCACAATAGAGCATTGCTTCCTATCCCATGACTTTTTAATTTCCTCTAAAGTCTCTCGAGGTACTTTGTCAAATACTTTCTGAAAATCTAGATACTCTATATCAACTATATTCACGTTTATTCACACTTTTCCTTTGCTAAATCGATCAGTGTTGACTTTGTCCCATTAAACTCTGTCTTTCTATATGTTCCATGATTTTGTTCTTTAGAATAGTTTCAACCATTTTTCCCAGCACTAACATCAAGCTCACTGGTCTTTAGGTTCCTGGATCACCCTGGAACCCTTTTTAAAAACCTGTGTTACATTGCCCACTCTCCAATCTTCAGGTGCCATAGCTAATTTTAATGATATTTTCGGATTATTAACAGTAAGTCTGAAATTTTATTTTTCAGTTCTTTCAGCACTCTTGAATGGATACCATCTGGTCCAGGTGATTTGCTACTCTTTAGTTTGTTAATTTACCCTAGTACATATTCCAGGTTCACCGAGATTTGTTTCAGTTCCTTTGAGCCATCACTTTTAAATATCACTTCTGGCATGGGTACCTGCCTTATATCTTCTTCAGTAAAGACCAAAGCTAGTTGTAGTAGCACTGCTTTTCAATGATCTTTCTAAGGAAATGTAGGTTAGAGACTGGATTGTAGCTTCTTAATTAATTAGGGTCCACATTTTTTCTTCAGAGTAGGCCTCACTACTGCTTATTTTTAGACACTTAGGTAGATGATAGTGAGAGGTTGATGATAGGTTGGAGGCAACTGAATAGTCTGAATTTAGCTTGTTTGTTGAGTCAAGAGCGGCAGGGATCTTCTGGGAACATTGTGGGTTTTAGGTGGAGAGGATGGAGTCCACTTCTAGTAGGGGACAGAAGGCAATAAGGGAGTGAGGAGGTGTGTTTTTTTTTTTACCTGCGGGAGATACTCTACTAACAGTGTCTAGCTCTGTTCTGCTGCAGTTATTAATATTTATTTATTTATTTATTTAAATATGTATATACCACTTTATCCAATTTCTAAGCAGCTTAATTGATTTTGTTGGTGAAAAATGTGGCTAGTTTGTTGCAATAGTTTTCAATTGTAAGGGAGGGCATATAGGAACGATGAGACCCAGGAGTTGTTGATTTTGAGGAAAAGTTCTCTCCTGGTGAATTTTTTGTTTAGGAGATTGTTTTGGAAAAGTAGACCTTTTCATTTCTGTGATGGCCTTATGGTAGATCACCTGGTTTCTTCTGCAGTTGTTTCTGTGCACTTGAGATCTTAATTTCCACCATTGGTCCTCCAGTCATCTTGCTATTTGTTTTAGTTCCTTTAATTCAGAAGAATACCAGGGGGTGGTTTTGGGGCTTTTGATGTGAGTGACTTTCTTAGGGATGAACATATCTATGGTTTTCATGAGTTCTGAGTTCCAGAAGTCAGCCAGTGAGAGTTTACTGAAGTGGGTATGATGGTTGAGGGCAGGAGGGCTTGTAGGAATCTTTTGTGGCTAAGGTGTGTACTTGGCTTGACAGTTTCATAGTTGCTGTCTTTAAGATTTCATGATTGGGAGTGGCAGCCTCTCAAGTTATATTAGATGGTGATCTGACAAGGTGAGTGGTGGTCTGGATGTTATCAAATTGCAGTTCTTGGAGTAGATTGTGCTGTGCAACTGCAAGTACCAGATCAATGGTATGGCGTTCCATATGCGTTGGGTGATTGATTAGTTGGGTAAAGCCTAGGGCTTCCACTGAGGTGAATAAGTTGTCTGTGGATGCTGAGTCTGGATTGTCGACATAGATGTTGAAATCACTGAGGAATAATGTTCTTGGGATTTCCAGTATCATCTTTGCCATTATTGTTTGGAGGTCCTGCAGAGCTTCATCTTTGTTCAATGTGGGCAGTATAGCAGGAAAAAGAAACATTTGGGATGGGTATCAGTTTGTAGAAAGAGGGATTCAATTCATTGCATTCTTGGGTGGAGATGCAGGTTAGGCCAATTCCTTTTGCTAATCCAGGTAAAGTGGGGAAGACCTCTGCCTTTGTATACCCACCCCAAGTGCAGCAGATCATGACCACTGTAACATATCAAGCAGTCCTTCTCCTCTCCCAGCCCATCAGGTACATGCAAACTTTGAGCAGCACTGGGGAACAGAGTCCTCAACCTTTCCCCAGCTCTAAATATAAGAGATCACTGCACTAAAGGCACAATGTAATAAGCTGTGCTGAGCCGTCTGCACATTTTTGTGCGTAGACATTAATTTCCATGCACCAAGGAGTTCTGCATACAAAAATTGTGTAAACAAGCTAGCATAAAACTATGCACACAAATTAGTGTTCCTCCATTTAAATCCCATGTTAATGAAGGCATTAGCTATTCCTCCTCGATACAGAGAAGCATCTAGACTTAACTTGTGGTTTCTTAACATTGGAAATTTAACTCCTGGTCAGAGGTGACATAAAGTTATTTGTGCTAATTTTAGTTTATGGGCCTGAACCCAAAGTTCATGGCGCAAGGGGAGTGGGGGGTGGAAGTCTTGTGCTTTCAATTTATGCACATAAAGCTCAGTTTGGGTACAAATCAAGTTTTCTGTGCATAAAGCATGTTTTATGTGCTGAGAATATGGTTTGTACACAAAATTCTTTTCTGCTCACAAATTGTGTTTGTTGCATATAAATCTTGTTTTATGCAGAAAAGACATCATCTGTGTGCAGAAAACATATTTTGTGTGCATAAATTATATTTTATTTATGCTAAACATGTCTTCTACACACATTTTCAATAAATGCACTTTTTTAAAACTCCTCAAACCATTAGCTTACTGCATCAGGAGTTAACTCAATTTTTATCATGTGAATAAAGAAAATGAGAGCAAACTTTAGCTGAAGGTTTTTGCTCACATTTTATTACACCATGCTCTAAGTGGAGAGCAGGGCCCCTCTCTTCTTTCTTCTACCAGCATCTTGCTTGAGTTCATTGGTGGGATGTGGACATGCATTATTTCATGTTCTGCTAGGCCGGGTGCCATTTGTTCACTGGTGAGAGGAGAATGGAAAGCTCTATTTCAAATAACTGAATGTCTTTATTTTATTATTTTAACTTTGTTTTTGTTTAAGAACATAAGAAATTGCCATGCTGGGTCAGACCTAGGGTCCATCAAGCCCAGCATCCTGTTTCCAATAGAGGCCAAACCAGGCCACAAGAACCTGGCAATTATATTGTATTCAGCAAAGCAGTAATTACATTTATTGTAAAATAATTTTTCATGTTTGCTCAAACTTTGCTAAGTATGATTTGCAAATTTACATAATCAATCAATCAACAGAAGCTAAAGATCCTCACTCACGAATTTACTCAATACAAAAAAAGGAGGATATGTAATGTTCTCTTTTATAATTTTTAAGATACTAAATAAGAAAACCTTATCAACTATTTATATAGGAACAAATACCATCAGTAGTAGTGCAAATGGACTATAATCCATCGCCTCTCGCCACGCAATGGGCCCCAGGCGAATTCAGCGTTTATTCAAGCACTTAGTATACAATCATTTGGTATTGTTCCTTTATTTATTCCACAACATTTGATATTTATCTACTAAAGATATTTATTTATTTTTTAATATTCAAAATTTAAATTTATCCCAAAAACCCAAAAACGTATTTATTTGTGTATTTCTAAATTCTGGATTACTTATTTTCCTAGCATAAATTAAATGTCCACCGTCATTCAGTTTGTTCAATCATTGACATCCTAGAACAAAATCCTAGGATCGAGTATACTTAGCCCCACTGTAGATGTATTGTTTCTCAACTTGAGAAACAATACATCTACAGTGGGGCTAAGTATACTCAACTTGAGAAACAATACATCTACAGTGGGGCTAAGTATACTCGATCCTAGGATTTTGTTCTAGGATGTCAATGATTGAACAAACTGAATGACGGTGAACATTTAATTTATGCTAGGAAAATAAGTAATCCAGATTTTAGAAATACACAAATAAATAAGTTTTTGGGTTTTTGGGATAAATTTAAATTTTGAATATTAAAAAATAAATAAATATCTTTAGTAGATAAATATCAAATGTTGTGGAATAAATAAAGGAACAATACCAAATGATTGTATACTAAGTGCTTGAATAAACGCTGAATTCGCCTGGGGCCCATTGCGTGGCGAGAGGCGATGGATTATAGTCCATTTGCACTACTACTGATGGTATTTGTTCCTATATAAATAGTTGATAAGGTTTTCTTATTTAGTATCTTAAAAATTATAAAAGAGAACATTACATATCCTCCTTTTTTTGTATTGCAAATTTACATATCATAAGCTTTAAAATGATATATAAGTGAATATGCTGTAGGTAAAAATACCTAGAATACTTATGAATAAGATTCTTGAACACAGTTACATAAATTTGCATGTAATTGTACAATATTTATTTATTTTCTTGAAATAATTGTATCCTGCTCTATCAAAATTTCTAGGCGGTTAATAAAAGAACATTCATAATAAAAATAAAAGAATCAAACAACAATTTTAAAAAAGCTTATGTCTATTCAAAAACTTTCAAATGTATTTATTTATTTATTTATCTAATTATTTATTTATTCATTCATTTATTTAACAGCTTTTCTATACCAATATTTGTGAATATTTCACTTAAATAATGTTTTCCAAACTTTGTGTCATTTTATTTTTATATTTTATTTGTTTTCTGATTTCCATGTCATTTTTTCTTTCTTTTTCTTCTCGACCAATCCTCTCTCATGTCAGTATGTTTCTCCCCCTTTATGAAAGGCATGCGTCTTTTCTTCAAATCTGGTTTCTCTATTTCCCCAGCTCTCTGTTCTTTCCACATCTCCTGCCTCTAGTTTGTCCCTCCCCTCCGTCTTTCACCTCTGGCTCTTTCACCTCCATTTTTTTCTGCCCTCCCATAGTCTCTATTCTTCCTCTATTCCTTCCAGTCTCTTTCCTTCTCTCCTCCCTGAAGATATCTCCTCTTCTCCACACTCCAGTCTCTCTCTCCTCAGTCCCCCCTTGCATCTTTTATCCCTACTGATGACTGCCTGCCTTCCCTCCTGCTAACACGTGGCATTGACAGTAATTGTGTTCCTTTAGTTCATTGGGAGAACACAATTACTGTTTCCACCACATGATTCAGGATAACATTTTTGTTGTTACTATTGATTTATGTTGATTATCCTTTCATAATTAATGTGAAGGAGCTGGTTTATGGTGGTTCAGAATAACTTAAGTGATGAGGCAATGACAGCAGGGAAGGGTGGGAAATGGTGGATGGCACCAGCAGGGAATGGTGATTGGTGACCAGCTCCAACAGGGTAAGGGCATTAGAGATAGTGACTATGGGAAGGAAGAGGCAGAAGTAGCTGCATAATGGCAGCTGGCAGGAGAAGGCAGGAGGTGGTATGTACCAACTTGTCACATTTCTATAGCAAAAGGTAAATTCTGTGGCAGTTGCTAATGATTGTGGAATTGCAGCAGATCAAGAACCCTCACTACAGCCTTTGAAATATATGGTACTCACTGCTCCTTAAAGAGTCTTAGAATAATATATTGTAGTCTGTTGCTGTCTGTGTTATTGAAGTAATTTAATTGTCTGATGGGTATTATAATTAAGGTGGGAGAAAAAGGTGTAGTTAGACAGAATGACTGTGGTCATTTACAAGAAGACAGGAGGGGAGGGTGAGGGAGGGGAAGAGGGGGGCACAACAGGTGTACAATATCATAACAGTCTATCTGTGTAAAGCCTTCTTTCAAAAAGGTTTGTTTCAAATGAACAACAAAATTAATTTGAGTTTGACTAGCAGGTCGAGAGTTGTTTACAGAAATACATAAAATATAGTGAAAAATGAAAGAAAAAAGCAGAAAAGCAGAATGCAGACACAGAAAATTGTAAAAGAATAGGTTAGAATAATTATACATTCCTTATATCCTATTAAGAGCAGAGAACAATTTATTAACCTGTCCTGAGGATGTTTTCCTGGGAAAGATTTTTTTTTTGTATCAAGGTTTGATTTAAAAAATATATATATTGTTTTTCTTTTCCAGGCAAAACAGGATTATTATTATTATTTTTTGTTAAACATAGCACAGGGATAAGTTTAGAGTACATAAATAATCTGATTCTAAAATAACTCTCCAGCCTCACTTTTAAATTTATGTGACCAGAGAGGTTTATATTTGTAAGAAATAGTTATGTTAAAAATTAGTCTCTGTATTTAGTTGTATTTTGGTATTTGATGTTGAACATTTTTAAAACCAAAATTAAATCTTTGATAGCATACTGAGATGTTCATAAGTTTCCGACCAATAGAACTACCTAAATTATGCTTATTTTCTTGTTATTCTTTGATTGCTTAGTTATTTCTTATTCCTAATTTTATGTATTCCATGTTGAAAGCGTAACGATACGAACATAGGCTACTGTAAAATTAGGACGTAACGGGACTAGCACCGTAGGTATTCATTTTAGAATCTTAATCTTTAACTTGCTTTTGCCCAGGAAAAAATCCTTCCATTTACATAAACGGTGCAGAGGGAGCAGCCTGCACGGTGGGTAACCAGGGAGCGCTAGGACCCGGGAGGCGCCTGGCAGCAACGATCAGGACTACCTTAAACCCAGCCCAATGCCCGCTCCTGCGCCACTCTGCGTGCTGGATGGAGAGCCTCAGTCAAGAGCCGCAGCTCGGAGCTGGAGTACAACATTTCACAGGGAACTCCGCAGAAGCAACACCTGTTTCAAGCTAGCCAAGAGGACAAGCACTTGCACGCTCTCTCTCTTTTGCTTGTCGATTGTCAGTAATCCTAAACCAATGGACACCAATTGACCCTCATGAGAAATCTGGATAATAGATTTGGACGTCAAAAGTTCTTTTTTTTTCCTTTTTTTTTTTCTACAGGATTTGCCTCGGCCAACAACGTGAGATCTTCTTCCCTTTCTAGGATTCATGCTGATGTATGCAGTCTGTTATAGAGTAAAAACAGCGCATGCCTTTCTGGAGTCAGAATCCATAAATTCTGACGTAGCCTGTGCATCTTTAAAAAAAATCCTATTACGCCTAGATATTTAAGTTGCTATGACCATTCTCATCTTAAACCAAATGGAGAAACTACGGATTTTTTCCCGTATTACAGTTGGATGGGCTGCCGATCGTATTGCCTGCTGAAAGCTGGGGATAGATGTGTTTATAAATATGTCAGTGTCTGAATATAAAGTGGTGGTTTCTTAGACTAACAGTGGTTTGACCTTGAACCTGTACCAGTCAAAACAGCATATTACTTTTATTTATATATTTAATGGATTGAAAAAAGAAAGGACATTTTCTCTAACTACAGTAGGGAGGGAGAGGATATATCTAATCCAATATCCCCTGCGTTTGACACCATCATCATCATTGTTTATTCTTGTTCTCTAAAAGGAGAAACCTTCTGATGGCTCCCTTAGGTGAAGTTGGGAACTATTTCGGTGTGCAGGATGCAGTACCTTTTGGGAATGTGCCCGTTTTACCGGTGGACACCCCGGTTTTATTAAGTGAGCACCTTGGTCAGTCTGAGGCAGGGGGGCTGCCCAGGGGGCCTGCGGTCACGGACTTGGATCATTTAAAAGGGATCCTCAGACGGAGGCAGCTGTACTGCAGGACTGGATTTCATTTAGAAATCTTCCCCAATGGCACTATCCAGGGAACAAGACAAGATCACAACAGATTTGGTAGGTATTTCATTAACCCGTTAGTGATCGTATGATGACTTAGCAACAAGTAATATAAATGATAAAAAAAATATATATATATGTAAAACGTGAGGGGAGGAGTGTTGGGAGCCGGCTGATCGCGGGCACTGCTTTAACAGCCAAAATAGAAACATTTGCAGAAGTCACAGGAGCTGAAATATGGACTGCGCTAGTCGGGAGTGTAGGGGTTAGCTACGGGAAGGCTGGGTTTAGGAAGTTTTCACCTGAATCGGCGGATTCTTTGACTTAGAAAGGTGGGTTTTAATCATTAACCGCTAAACACTTACAATACATTCTGCTGTTTAAAGGGGTGTGAGGATAGTAAATTGTCCTAGCCCCAAATCAAGACCCCCTTATCTGTGTACATGATTCAAACTAAGCTCATGGTGTATTGACCAAAATCATTCTGAGGTCTGTGACGGAAATCAAGTCATTTTACTGCAGTTTCTATATTACCTATTGGTTAGATTCATAGAGAGTTGAACGAGGTTTGGGGGGGGGGGGGGTGGGGGGTGACATTTTTGGTAGGCAAATCGTCTGAAACTCTGCTCAAAGGCACCAAAGAATGATCCTTATTCTATCTCCTGATGTTCCTGTTGCAAAATCCGGGCTCTGTGTGTTATCTGAATGTGTGTAAGCTAGGAGCTAATTTTAAAGAGCATTTATTTCATTTCTATAGGACGCTATTTGTGACTCAGCATTGAGAGCTGGAGATTGGAGGGTTTATGGCATCATCCACTTTTAAGTGCCTACGTGTTTTTTTGTTTTTTTTTTTTTAAGTCAAATTGCATAGAGATGGTAGCGATGCTGTTTTAAATACCCGGTAGGGTGTATAAAAGCAACTGAGTCACGCTGGGTGTCAGAATTATTTTGCTTTCAGATACTGCCAGTTTAGGCAACACTCTTGCAAATAGTTTAACTTCTGTGTGAATCCACCTGACACAGCACTTAAACGGGGTCGTAAAAACAAAAAGTGTGGTGTGTTATTTTTCTTCATGCTTTAATATACCAGCTGGTGAATATGATCTAAACTGTATTTGATTGCTTGTGGTGCTCTAGATAATAGCAGTGCTGTGAATGAGAGCGGTGCAAGGTCTGAAGGGTTTACTGTTACACCGGGCACAAGCCCTTAACCTGCGCAGACAGGTACCACCAGATTTTCCATTTTAATCACATTTCATCTCTAGGGATATCTTTTAGTATTTATATATTTTCTTAACAGATTGATAGCTCGCCCTTACCAACACACACACACAAAAAAAGTAAGAATGCATGAGAAATTCCACTTTACAGAATATTTCCGCCGTGGTTTGTATTTGTTTATAAAGGGCAAGGAGGCAACAACAAAACAAATAAGACTGGAAGAGGAAAAGCTGTTTGAAGAGAATGTAAACGATTAATATGAGTGGAATGCTGAAGGCATGGCTGCAATCCTAAGAAGCTGGGCAGAAAGTTTGCACTTCTGCTGTGGGTCTGGCTCTTGGATTCTTCCAGCTTGGGGGGCGGGGGCTGGGAAGTCATTCTGCATGAATCGAAGAGGTGGGGGAGGTGTAAACGTGTTGGAGCGCCTCTCTTTACGGTGCATTATGAAGTGCTCTGCCAGGAGGTGAGAAGCAGGCGCTAGGCGCCCCCGCCCCCCATTTGCACTACATCTCCTGTCCAGCCCCCCGCAGTAGGTTCACTCCTCCGGCAGGTATCAGAGGCTCGGCTACGGCGCCTCTGCTGCGCCATGCCGGTGCCGGGACAACGCCCGGGCTTCTGCGTGGTCCTAAACCCCGCAGGCTTTTCTGACACCTCCCTCCCTGCCCCCCCCCCCCCACTCCTCCTCCTCCTCTTCCCCAGCCGAGCACCTGCTCCCCTGTGTCCCAGAGTAGCCGCCCACTGGTTTAACTGCATAGCTTAAAACCAGAGTTTGTACCCAAACGAGAAAGCAAAACGACTTTTACTATGAAGTGAAATCGTGGTCATTTTTATCTGGTCTGCGGATAAAATAAACTTTTTTGGGCACCGCAAAGTGCCATGGTGTATATTCGTAATTATATTTTGGTTTGCATGTATTGGATAATTATCACTGTTTTTATCCTTGATCTGCATATAGATTTTTTTTTTAAAAACCAGTATGTCTATATGAGCATCTGTAGGTTGGGGGACGGAGGAGGGATCTATTCATGTCAGTACTATAAATGGATTACTTTTAAGGTTGGTGAAGGTTGTAGGGGCGTAGCCCATAAACATCAAATTAAAAACCTGATTCACCAAGGATTTTTCCCATAGACACAAAATGGGAGAAAAGCCTTAATGAATTTGGCCCTAAGAAAAACAGCAGAAGGATTGTGAATAAAATAGATCACAGATTTCTGAAAACCTGTTTTGGCCCCTTCTAGTTAGTAGTCTTTCATATACAAGAATCTTGAAATCATATATGTTCTGTTTTTTGGCCATCAGCTTCATATTAAGCATTTCAGAGATCTGTTGTATATGCATCTGTTTCTGAAAGCAAAAGAAGAGGTTTAATATTTATTCATTTTACAGTGGCAGAAATGTGGGTATCATAATTCTGTTCCTGTCTGATCAAAGCTTTATTCCACAGTGATAATTGGTTTTATTAATGCAGTTCTTTAGCCTAGGATATAGCACACAGGCAGTAGAGTCATTGTAGATTCAGTAACTCTGTCCAGTGGAGGTGTGTCTCTTGCATCAGCAGAACTACTTCATGAACAGCATTAAAAACACAGGAGCATGCAGAAAGAATCAGCCAAGACAGGAGGTGACCTCTGCAGCCTGGAGAGAAGGCAGAGGAAGAATACAGAGCATGCAATCTCTTATTAAGGATAAGTCAGGAAGGAAGTTTCTTACATTTTTAGCAAAGGCATAAAAGCTTTATGCAGTTTTCAAATGGTTTGCAATATCTCTGTTTAGGGAATGATATATATATATTTTTTTTTAATTATAGTGAATACACACAGGTCTTACATTTTCCAGAGCTCAAATTGTTGGGAGTTCTTCAGTGCAGTGTGCTTTCCTTTTTGAGTATTGTTAGTATATTATTCAAAACAGAAGAACTATCAGTACTTTGATTTAGCATCTGATCTCTTAACTCTTGCATATAAGTACTCATGAGCCAGGTTCTGTGCTACTGTGCTCCCAAATGGATAAAAAAATAAGAACCAAGTTGAGATGTAAGACTTCTGAAAGCTTTATTATGCACATTTTTGAGATGTGCTACTAGACAAATACTTGGAAATTATTTAGTTTTAGTGGTTTTTTTTTCCTTATGCTACATTACACATTTTATTTGGCTTAGGAAATATTTGCTGGTGTTGTCTCATGAACACTGTATTGCACACCTCTGAATTTCTCAGTTTGTGTATCTAGAACTCTCTTGATTAACTAGGGTCATAATGATATATGGCAAAATTTCTTTTCTATAATGAAACATTAAAACAAGTTTGTGCAGATGTGCCCCCTTGCCCCCCCCCTTGCTTACAAAAAATATTTGCACTTGATAAAAAGCAGGGAGAAGATCAGTGGCAATCTGAAAAGTGAGGAATAGACAGTTAAAACTGTATAGTTAGATTTATTTTAATAATTCAAGTATTAAACTAGTGGAAATAATTTCAATTTATGGTACATTTTGTTTGAATCTTGACTCTTCATGGTAAGAAACATCAGGTAGTGTAAGAATAAACAAAAACACCCTCCACCTATAAGACAGTCCACACCCTTTACAGAGACTGAGATACTGTCTAGAACCCCCACTGTTTTTTTTTCTAGCTTTCGGGTGGGCACTAAGTCCCTAGCAGGTTGGGACATTCATCACCTTTAGCTAAAGATGAAATGAAAACCTATACTTAAATCTAGAGGACATCCCTTTATCTTTTGGAAGTGATTGCTGCTTCATAGAAAAAAAACCATTTAAAATGCAAAATAAAGTATAATGAAGAAAGGAAAAAACTAAAATAAGACTCTATAGCCTAGTAAATGACTTTATTTAGCCACCCACTATCTATACAGTATAAAAAAAACTCTGCAAATGATGTGCAATTCAAATACTTATGTGAATAAATCTATTGAAATACAATTGTATATGCGCTCCTATAAAAGAGGTTCTATTTAATCAAATGCTTTATTAAGCTAAGAATTCATTCCATATTTATTTTTAGCATTGCTGTTGCTCATAATTCCATTTAGATGTTAGAAGGCCTAACCATTAGGTTTCATTGGTATCAGAATAGCTCTGATTAGGACATTTTGCTGAGACTAAAGTGACTGTAGTGAAGTGGCCAACAGAAACATTCCATTAGCTTAGCCTGATGCAGTTAGGTCATGCATTATATCAGCAGTGGACAGCTGCAATTGAGTTTACTTAAATGCATGACTGTTCAGGGAATAAATCTATCAAAAGAATTCATTTTCCATGCACTAAACCGAAACATTGGAAGTGGTGCTGTATATTTTGTTATTTCTTGAAAGAATACAAAAATGTCAAAATCTTTCTGATGCACCAAATGGTAAAATTAAAGAAAATAATTAGCTTTTAGTATAGTTTTTTTTTTTTTGAGGGATGATGGGGAGGGGGCGGCGGGGGAAGGAGAGCACTGGCAGCTTGCACTTTTGAATTTCCAATTCAGTTAGAACTGGTACTGGGAAATGATGCCATAAACCTTCATTTACAACGTCTGGTGTTTTTTTTTTTTTTCATCTGTTTTCTATCCCCTCCCAACTTAACTCTCCCAGTCTGGAATTCTGCAATCATGGTTCTTACATCTGGTCACTAGGTGGCACTATTGCATGATGTCTAGAACTCCCTCAGTGGCTCTGAGCACTACTTCTGCAGCATCCCTAGCCCCCCTGGCCTGGGGAATTGAAGACCTCACTTGGGGAAAAACTCACTTTCCTCTGCCTGGCAAGTGAGTAACACTACCACTGAGCCACTGGGCTGGGCCCTTGATATACTGTCTTAAGTGCTTTTTCCTATTTTAAAACTGAGCTAAAAAAATCTGAATTCTAAATTTTAAAACACAAACCTTAGCCTTTATCTGGGTATCTTCCTGAGGGTGGCATTTTGCCAGTTTGTTTTTATTTATTTATTTTTTGTAATGTGATTTAAGATGACAATATGGAAATTATGACCTATATATGGATAATGGGAGGCATTCATAAGTGCTAAGTATTTTATTGGCACTTCTCAAAATGTTATTTTTGTGGATAGAATTGGTTAAAATGATGATTTATGTAACATAGCTGGTTTTTGTTAGGCACACGTAAATGTTTGTTTTCCACAGGGAAAATAATTTGAAAGAATAACGGTTGAGAGACAAACCATTAAGAGGGCACATTTTCAAAGGGATTAATGTGCTTAAACACTGTTTTGTGCACGGAAGTGTATTAGTGAGGGCGGGAGGGGCAGGAATGTGCATCCATTTTCTTCTCATGCACACTTATCATCCTTATATGTTCACTCTCAAACTCTCTCTCATAGGCACACAACTCTCACTCACATGCTTATTTTCTCTTGCATAAAGGCTCACTTATAAATTCATATCTTTTATACTCTCTCTCACACACACACATACTTACTTATATGTTCACTCCTCTTATACTCTTCTCTCTCTCTCTCACACACATACACACACAATTCACATGCCTAGTCCCACACACAACTCACATGCTCACTCATTCTTTTTCTCCTGCCCCAAACCTACCAGTTGTAGAAGCTTCCTTCTTTAAGCCCATGCGGCAGTTAGGACTCTACCTCCTTTTCCAGCCAGATGGGCTGATGGTGCCTCTAAGTCTGCACCTTCTTTCGGCTGTGCGGGCTGATGAGACTCTTCTTCCTGCCTGCCTGTGCAGCTGATGCGCCTCCTTGTTTAGGATATGGGCCTAGATTATTTTCTTACCCAGGGTCTATGCAGGCACGCTTCTCCGCTGCACCCTGAATTTTCCAGTGTTGGTCCAAAGACCCAGCAATGCCCTTAGAATTCTGGAGTCTCCAGGCCAAATCCAGAGAGTTCCCAGTAAGGTGAGAGGCTCTGGCCTAGTTGCCTGTGACTGAAGGAACAAAGGAGTGAGAGCAGCCCTGGCATATGAGAGAGAGAGAGAGAGAAGCCCTGGCTAAAAAAAAGGAATGAGTGAGGTTCATGTGTGTGAGAAAGTTGTGCCCCCCCTTTCTCCTCCCACTAATCCATGACAATCTTAAGATGACTGGAAATCAAAGGTTCCCAGGTATGGAAAAAGAGGGGATTCTTTTTTTTTATCCTTATTAGTTTCGCTTATGTGGTGTTGATATGTCTGCTGTTATGAAACATTTTATTGTTTTTTGGGAAATTTTTAATTATTGAATGTTCTAGTCATCAGTAGTTTTGAAATATTAATTCTTTTGTGGCAGGGTTCCCTAATTTGGGGGTCTGTCCCCATGAGCTTATGAAGTGCTGGAACCTAGCAGTGTGGAGAATGTTATGTCTGAACTTCTACAACTGTGCCTTAGATTGATAACAGGGAATTTGCCATTGCAAAGACCACAACTTGTATGCTGCTGTTTGCATGTTAAATACAGGATTGACTTTCTTTTGCTTAAAGCTTTATATTTTTGTAAAACCAGCAGCGACATGGTTAAACCAAGCACAATACAGATTAGAGGTCACCTGATCCTAGTGAGCCTATAGGAGCTTGCCATGCAACCAGGAAGAGCTCTAAAAAATGCAGGCTCTTGATCTGTTTTGCCTGGTCTTGGGTGGTGAGAGAGATAGGTAAGTCAAGAAAGGAGAGACATGGTGTCTTATGTCCTGTCCTGGACAGAAGAGCAATATGGTATCAGCAAGCAGGAGGAAGAAAGGCGCACTTCCCCTCCAGAAGTAACTAATAAGAGAAAACAAGACTTGCAGAGAGGCATGTTAGGAAGAGGAGGAGAGAAGGGAAGATAAGGTTATTGCTGAAAGACTAAATGAATTCTTTGCTTCTGTGTTTACTAATGAGGATGTTGGGGAGATACCAGTTCCAGAGATGGTTTTCAAGGGTGATGAGTCAGATGAACTGAACCAAAGCACCGTGAACCCGGAAGATGTAGTAGGCCAGACTGACAAACTAAAGAGAAGCAAATCACCTGGACAGGATGGTATGCATCCCAGGGTTCTGAAGAAACTAAAAAATGAAATTTCAGATCTAGTTAAAATTTGCAACCTGTCATTAAAATCATCAATTATACCTGAAGATTGGAGACAGGGTGGCCAATGTAACCCCAATATTTAAAAAGGGCTCCAGGGGTGATCCGAGAAACTATAGATCAGTGAGTCTGACTTCAGTGCCAGGAGAAATTGTGGAAATTATTCTAAAAATCAAAATCACAGAGTATATAGAAAAACATGGTTTAATGGAACACAGGTAGCATGAATTTACCCAAGGAAAGTCTTGCCTCACAAATCTGCTTCATTTTTTGAAGGAGCTAATAAACATGGATAAAGGTGAACCGGTAGATGTCGTGCATTTGGATTTTCAGAAGGTGTTTGACAAAGTCCCTCATGAGAGGCTTCTACGAAAACTAAAAAGTCATGGGATAGGAGGCAATGTCCTTTCGTGGATTACAAACTAGTTAAAAGACAGGACACAGAGTAGGATTAAATGGTAAATTTTCTCAGTGGAAAAGGGTAAACAGTGGAGTGCCTCAGGGATCTGTACTTGGACTAGTGCTTTTCAACATATTCATAAATGATTTGGAAAGGAATACAGTGAGTGAAGTAATCAAATTTGCAAATGATACAAAATTATTCAGAGTAGTTAAATCACAAGCAGACTGTGATACATTACAGGAGGACCTTGCAAGACTGGAAGATTGGGCATCCAAATGGCAGATGAAATTTAATGTGGGCAAGTGCAAGGTGTTGCATATAGGGAAAAATAACCTATGCTGTAGTTACACGATGTTAGGTTCCATATTAAGAGTTACCACCCAGGAAAAAGATTTAGGCATCATAGTGGATAATACATTGAAATCGTCAGCTCAGTGTGCTGCAGCAGTCAAAAAAAGCAAACAGAATATTAGGAATTATTAAGAAGGGAATGGTTAATAAAACAGAAAATGTCATAATGCCTCTGTATCACTCCATGATGAGACCGCACTGTTGCGACCCTGCCGCGAGCAGGCTCTTACCTTTTTCAGGCCGGCTGGCCCGACCCCCGAAGTTGTTTCCGGCTCGGCAGGAGCCGTGCCATGGTTCCTGCAGCAACAGGAGGCTGCCATCATACCTCCTGGGCGCTCTCTCACGGCTGGAGCCGCGCTGCGACTTCCTGCGCAGTCCAGAGGCCGCTGACACTCTTCCTGCGGGGCCAGAGCCGCACTGCTGTTCCCAGTGGGCCAGGAGGCCACAGACAATGTTCTATGCGGCTCAGAGGCTGCCGAAGTTACTTTGCCCCCTCCGGGGGAGGGGCCTGGATCCCCAAGGTTCCCTCGTGGCAGGAGCTGCAGGCCACGTCATCTCCTGGCAGGCCTGTGGCCTGGTTTTCAGCGGCAAGGAGCCGCCTCTCACATCGGGGCCTGCACTGCCCAGCTCCGGCCCCTCCTCTCACAGCAGGGCTGCTGTCCAGGGTCCTGCTGCTTTCCTTCCTGCCTTTCCTAAGGTGTGGGGCAGCCTCTCTCTGCACGTCTTGTAGGGCCAGTGAGGGAGTGGGCCCTGGACGATGTCACTTCCTGGATCCACCTCTTCAGCCTACAAAAGGCTCCTCAGGTCAGTCCTTCCTCGCCTTCGCAAGGAGTAAGTCCTCCTTAGGACTCTACGTCTGCTTCTCCTTCTAGGCACTCTGTTCCGTGTGGGATCCCGTGTCTTCGTCGTTGTTCCATGTTCCGGCCTCTGCATTTCCTTGATGTTCCACGATGTCCAGTTGTCTGCCTGTCCATGATGTCCAGTTGTCTGCCTGTCCCATGATGTCCAGATGTCCGCTTGTTCTAGATGTCTTCAGCTCCACCTGACCCGTCCCTTCTGGTCTGTGACCAGCCCAGCTGGGCTGGTAGGGCACATAGTGGCCCAGTGGTCCGCGACCATCCCGGATGGGGTGTGTAGGGCACTGGTGGGCCTTTCCATCAGACGGCACCGAGGAGTCATCTCTTCCCTCATCAGTCTGCCTTGATGTTCTTGCCTGATCTGTCCTGTCCTGCAGTGTGGTCCGTGACCAGTTCGGCTGGACTGTGTAGGGCGCCTGAGGGACCAGATTGCCTGCCCGTTCCTGTCCTTGGATTTCCGTGGCTCTGATGCCTTCTTGTGTGGTCCGCGACTCTGCCTGGCTGGGCTGAGCAGGGCACCAGAATGGACATTGTCTGCCTGGAGGTTCTGGACTTTTAACCATTGGTTTTAGTCTTGCCTTGTCATGCCATGCCTGTCTTGCCGTGCCTTGCCCTTCTTTGCCTGTCCGTACCTTGCCATGCCTTTAGTCTTTGTCTGCCTTGCCACGCCTGATGTCTTCATCTGCCTTGTCCTCTGTCCGTCCTGCTGCTTCCCACCGCTCCCTAGCGGCAGTCCGAAAGGGCTTGGAATGGTCGGAGGACCATTCAGAGACCAACATCGAATTCAAGACCCTAACTATAGTGCACAACGCCTTATACAAAACGGAGAACAACACACTCAGCAACATGATACACCAACAAAGACCTCAACGTCACACCAGATCGGCAAGCAAACTATTTCTCGACATACCTTCACTCCCAACAGCGAAACTCACGAGTACAAGAAACAGAGCCTTCTCAATTGCTGGACCATTCTTATGGAACACCTTACCCCAATACCTTAGAGCGATATCAGACTGCAAATCCTTCAAAAAAGAACTGAAAACCTGGTTATTTAGCCAAACATTCAGAGACGGCGTGGGCTAAATGTTATAACCCCTCCACTAGAACTTCCCTCCCCAGATGAACTAAATAAGTTACACTAGAGTTTTGTATTTTGTACCTCGTACTTTTCGTTCTCAATGAACCCATTTCCCCTGTGCTTTCTTGCAATGCAAAGTTTAAGCTAAACACGTCGCAACCCTGCTCAAGCAATTAAGTTTTTGTTCTATGCTTTTTTTCTCTGTTACCAGTTCGATGTATTCTCTACCTCTCATTGTTCCATGTCCTGGTTTTGATGTAATAAGTTGTTCTACTGTAAACCGGGGTGAAGGCTAACTGCTAAACCTCGGTATATAAAAGCACCGAAATAAAATAAATAAATAAACATTGCATTGGTGGTCTCAAAGAAGCGTGCAGGTCCGGTCGAGGCTCAGGGTAAGGACGTTTCACTGCAAGGGCACACATCTCTCATCCCGTGCTGGAGAGCACCCCCTGGTGCTCTCTCTCATCCGCAGCGTAACACGTGCCTTGAATACTGTGTACAATTCTAGTCGCCGCATTTCAAAAAAGATATAGTTGCGATGGAGAAGGTAAAGAGAAGGGCAACCAAAATGATAAAGGGAATAGAACAGCTCCCCTATGAAGAAAGGCTGAAGAGGTTAGGGCAGTTCAGCTCGGAGAAGAAACAGCTGAGGGGGAATATGATAGAAGTCTTTAAAATCATTAGAGATCTAGAATGGGAAAATGTGAATTAGTTATTTCTTTCGGATAATAGATGGACTAGGGGGCATTCCATGAAGTTAGCAAGTAGCACATTTAAAACTAATCAGATAAAGTTCTTTTTCACTCAGTGCCCAATTAAGCTCTGGAATTTGCTGCTAGAGGATGTAATTAATGCAGTTAGTCTAGCTGGATTTAAAAAAATGTGGATAAGCTCTTGGAGGAGAAGTGCATTAACTGCTATTAATCAGTTTGACTTGGGGATTAGCCACTGCTATTACTGGCATCAGTAGCATGGGATCTACTTATTGTTTGGGTATTTGCCAGTTACTTGTAGCCTGGATTGGCCACTTTTGGAAACAGGATGCTGGGCTTGATGGACCCTTGGTCTGACCCAGTATGAACATTTCTTATGTTCTTATGATTTCATGAAGTTATCATATACACTTATTACTATGTGTGCACAGATTCCCATTGTGTATGCATCCTCCTATAATACTACTGACTGTACCAGGCTGTAGAAAGGCAAGCCGTGTGATAAGAGATCTACTGAGAGCATTGAGGTTCAAGCCTTCCCCTGGTTATGGGAACTTTATATATTTGGACAACCCAGGAAGAGAGACATTTCATACGCTACCATACCCATTTGATTTGCTTACTATAGTAACATAGTAATGACGGCAGAAAAAGACCAAAATGGTCCATCTAGTCTGCCCAGCAAGCTTCCCAAGGTAGTAACTACCACTCCATGCAGGTTACCCCCAAACTTTTTTATTTATTCTCATCTTCTAGCCTTTAGGGATCCACAGTGTTTATCTCATGCCCCATTGAAATCCTTCACAGTTTTAGTCTTCACCACCTCCCCTGGAAGGGTATTCCAGGCATCCACCACCCTCTCAGTGAAGAAATATTTCCTGACATTGGTTCTACGTCTTCCTCCCTGGAGTTTCAAATCGTGACCCCTAATTCTACTAAATTGTTTCCATATATAACAGCAAGGGCCCCATCGTCTTTTATTGTTGTGTACACACATATAATGACTAATGACTTTGAGGTGTACTGAGTTCTTGGGCATTCAGTGGTAATTCATTATCTGAGATTTGGTTAATTGTTCTCTGCATTACTTAGTTGTAAGCCAGAGATCCCTAATAGGAATAAGTGGTGGATCAAACCACTTTTATTTTGGGAGAAAACATAATAAAAGTGGATATATGGTTCCCTCATGTAGAAGAGAGTATTTGGTAACTTTCTCTGGTATATAAAGCCAGACCACCATCTTAGGATGTGGAGTTTTCTATTTCCCTTCTTAGTGGCAGCATGTTCAGGGCTGTACCCTGTTTTTCTAATTGATTCCTCCATGGAGATTTTCAATTACTTTTAGTTATGGGAGTTGTATTCCACCCTCCCTATCTATTCAACTTTTAAGTTCCTGAACCTTAAAAGGGAGAAGTTCATTCACTGAGAAGGAACCTGAGGACAGCCAGTATCCAATGGAGAAAAAAGAGAGAGGGGAGAAAGGAGTTTGGATGGATTCTCTATAGGGCCCATGAATATCTACGGGAGATTTGGAGAAGAAGATTAACAGGAGTATAATTTTGATACGGGAAGGGAGAAGAGGAGTATACTTAATGCCATTCGGGTACTGTGAGGAAAGTAAGGAGTTCAGAGGAGAAAATTACATGGTGAGGTAGGAGATAAATGACTCTAAAATGGATTTCACCTTTTAATACTTCATCAAAATTGGGCGGGAAGCATTAACTTACCCTATACCAATGGGATGGGAGAAACATCAGATTAAAGACTGAATTAATTGGCTTTTCCATTTAAACCTTAAACAAGACTGTAAGAAGTCTTAAGTTTATTTAAAGCACTTGTAACATCTCTATTGAACAACTCTGCTGTATCACTATATCAGTAAAACTATTGATGGAAACCAAAGTCCGCTTCCAGTGTGCTTTTCGCTGCATAGTGACGTTAGTGCTTATCAATGCTGTATGCAAAAACATGGAACTGGGATGTTAGTGTTTGCAGCGCGAAGGCTTTGAAAGTAATCTTTCCCCCTGCTCAGGGAGCTCTGCAATAACACCGTTTACCATTCTGGAAGTGTCCCACTTAAAACTGTGAATTGAGTTATGGCCTCTGGAGCTACTAACTGCATTCAATTAGCCCAGGGGGTTACTTAAGCATGAACTGCCAGAGGCTATTATTGTCAATGCCACTTGAATAAGTTTTTTATTATATGCTTATTAATATCCTTGTTTTGTTCTACTTAATCTCCTGTTTTTACCCACGAGTTAATAGTAAAAATTATAAAGCTTTTGCTTGGTGTGGTGATTGCCTATGATGTCCTGTGATAAAGCATAAGGTTGGGAAAAACAGGGACTCTGAGCAAGAAATAGGAACTGAATCATGGGCACAGAATTCATAACTACCAGTGCTATACAGTAACCCAGTCGCCAACCCAATGACTGCAACTTCTGTTGCAGTGTATCTGCTCTCATGGAGACAGGTTCTAGTACCTGAAGGGGTGCTACATTTTTATTATGATTGATGTTTTATATTTGATTTTATTATTCGATTTATTAGGAATGGTGGTGATATTTTTTTCTTTTGTTCCACTGCATACAGGGTCTGGCTTGTTGCAGTTTCCAATTCAGTTTTTGTCTGCATGTTTCTATATATACTTTATGATCTGTTTATTCTGTATTTGGTGAGGGTTTAACTACAAGCTAGTTTGCTAGCTTATAGTTTTTTTTTGTAGGGATCTATAGCAACCTGGCTTGTTCTGTTTTCTCAATAGATGTATTGATGTTTAGGGCCTGGTGTAATATTTACAATGTTGTCTTTCATAGGTAAGTTTGTTACTGTTAGGAAAGCTCTGTGTTAGAGCTGGGAGTTAGCAATCTGTTAGCAATCTGTTAGCGAATTACTAGGGAGTTAGCAATCTGTATGGAGAAGATGCTAGATAGGAGGAGCAATCTGTAGAGAAAGCTCTGTGTAGTGGGCTCCTGGAGAGGGAGGAGTCAGCGATCTTGTAGTCTCAGATATCGTCTTGCTAAGGAGTAGCAATCTGTAATGAATCTGATATAGTTGTGGGTGGATCCCTGGGCCGATGGCAGATGACCACGCTCTCGGGAGGATACCCCGAGAGGGACCACCGGCTAGGCTGGAGTATGGAGACAGACACACATTAGTTCTTTTATTAAACAGGTTATTAGAAACCACCAGAGATGGCAGTAGGGAGCTGATATGCCCGGCAGGGCTGTAGTCCCTCAGGTACTGGAACAACGATCCCAGGATGGCTGAGCTGTTGAGAAACTGTAGAAAGCGAGTAGGCAGAGCTCATGAAAAGAACTAGATGACAAAACTCACATAAGGTCTCAAGTAAGCTCAGGAGCTGGAAAGGATTAGGCCCTCGAGGAGCGAGTACCTGGTTCCAGGGAAAGCTCTGAGAGAGCGAAGGTAACTCACTGTTGTTTGTAGCAGTGATAGCTTCCAGGCAGTAGAGAATCTTCAGAGTGTCCAGGAACATGAGCCCTCGAGGAGCGAGTACCGGTTCCTATCTGTAATCTGAAAATAAAGAAAAGAGCGAGGCCCCCGAGGAGCGGGTACCTCTGGTAAGTCCGAGGAGGCAGAATAGCTTGGAACAAATCCTATGCGATCCTTAATCGTATCCTTGTTTGTATCTGTATCCTTGCTAACTTGGTTTGTTAGAGTATTCAAAGACCTTTAAATATTGGAAGCAGATGACGTCATCTCAGGGGGACGCCCCTGAGGTTCGCGCCCTTGTTGGTACAAGAGTCGGGACGAGCGCGCCCTCTAGGAATCAAGACAAGATGGCGGAGTTGCAGCGTCGAGCCAGTCCGGGGACGCCGGAAGGAGACGGCATGGAGACACCGTGGTAGCCAACCGTCCATCAGATCCGGAGGGAGTCGCCACAGAGGTAAAGAGGGCGGAGTGAGGGTGTCGAGCAGCGATGGACGCAACAGTTACATTTTAGCCAGACCTGTTTTCGGACTGGTCCAAACTGTCAGTTTGCTCTGTTGAGGAAAGAGAAGTGATACTGCCCAGGGCATGGGTGTACCTTAGAAAGGCTGGGCAGTCTGGAAGTGATGTCATCTGCCTGAAGCAGCCACAGTTCCCTATGGGTTTGGGCCTTTGTATGCTGACAGCCTCCAGGACAGGTGGAGGCTGGAAATGGAGAGGGACCCAGTATTGGAGCCGGATCTAGTATACAGCAGGAACCAGGAAAACACAGGAAATAGGCCAGGCAAAGGTGTGTCGGACTAAGATTTCCTATATTCAACCCTCAATTTGGGATACATCTAATGCTAGTGCAATAGAGAGCCTCTAGAGGCGGGTTTCCCTAATGCTGTTTTAGATTCATAGTTTCTTTATTTTTTTATTTTTTTTATTGAATTTCAATCAATTTTTACACTCAAACAATGTTACAATTAGATCTCAAACAAATCAAGAAAAGAAAACATAGAAGATAAAGCCCTGTTTGATGATTGTTACAGAATAGCCCTGTTAAAATTTATAGGCAAATGGAGAGGGACAAGAATATTTAAGGCAGATTCTAAGAAAAACAATTATAGGCAAATAGCATAGCATCATGCAATCATATTTTCTTTAACCAACGCCTTCTGAAAGTTTTTAGGAGTGTGAGTCCAAATACTGTCTTAATTGATCCACTTCAGAAAAGACATATCTATTATTTTGAAAAATAATTAGACATCTACATGGAAATCTCAGATAGAACTTAGCACCTCTTGCTATTACTTCACTTTTCATATTTAGGAATAATTTCCTTTTTTTCCTGCATCTCTCTTGTTATATCTGGAAAGATTCTTATTTGTTTCTAGAGATGTGAATCATGTGCCAGATCGTCTTAACGATCAGATTCGGCTTGGGGGGGGGGGGGATCTGATCATTAAAATATGTGAATTGGAATCGTTTCCGATTCCAATTCACATCGCCAATTTCACATCGCTAAAAAAAAACCCCACCCGACCCTTTAAATCGACCCCATCCTCCCGACCCCCCCAAAACCTTTTAAAATTTACCTGGTGGTCCAGGGGGGCCTCGGGGAGAGATCCAGGGGGGCCTCGGGGAGAGGAGAGATCCAGGGGCTAATGAGTAAAGATGGCCGGCGCCATCTTTAAAGATGGCGCCAGCCATACAGTGCTCCTACCATGTGACAGGGGCCGGCCAATGGCACGGATACCCTGTCACATGGTAAGGGCAAAGGGGCATCGGCGCCATTTTTTTTTTTTAGAACAGGTGATGCCTGGGAACGGGAAATCTGTCCCCGAGGCCCCCCTGGATCTCTCCTCTCCCCAAGGCCGCGAGAAGTACGGAAAAACGCTGAGAGCCATCATGATGCAGTAATGAATTTTGCCCTTGAGGAAGGACGACATCGTCCGAAACCTGTACAGCGTTGGGCACAGACATAGCAATGTGGTATCGGTCACATTGCTGGACTATCTGATTGGAGAAACTCGGGCAAGAGTTGTAATAATTTCAACTAAAAGCTAAGTACTAAGAAGAATTAAAAGTTTGGTTAAAGTTGCTAACAGCACAGTGAACATTTTAAGTATTTTAAACACATGGAGCACTTAAGCACTAAAAAATTCTTAAAAAAATGTACTATGGACTGACCAATGATTATGCATAAGGCAGAGTGATTGAACAGGCATGGATTGCCACACAATGACGCCTATTATGATGGTCAATTAGGAATGTGCAGATAATCGCTTACATTAAGAGGTGTGGGGATTTAGAGTCATTTCACATAAGTCATATTGGTTCCCTGCCCAATTTATAATTTAGAGGACGACATTAGGGGTTAATCATATTATATCTCTGTCCATTACCCGAGTAAACATCACCAATAGAGTTGCCCTCATTTCTATATTAGTTTCAACGATTTCTCTAATATTTCAGAAAGATTATCATTTGACTTCTGAACTTAATCTCCAATATCAGATTTTGATTGGTATAATGTTTTTGACAAAATTGGAATTGTTGCTTCAGTAAGTCCCAGTATGTTTAGAAAATAACTTTTTAAAAGATCTTTAGCAGTAATCCATTTAGTTCGAGGAAAGTTAAGGAACCTAAGATTAGGCTTCCTCAATTCATTTCCAAAAAAGTCCACTTCTTCACACTGGAATCCAATTTTATTAACTCACTTTGTACTTCTTTCACTTTTTTTAATTCCACATCAATTTCTTTCACTTTTGCCTCAATCTGTATAATCTTTTCCTCCTGCAATTGAACTTTCCTTAAATTTTCTTTAACAGTATTTAGTTAAGTCCACATTTTTACTTAAAGCTGTAATTGCCTTCCATATTAACTCCAGTGTTATTTTTTCTGGCATTTCCAAATGCAGTGGTATTAAGACTTTTAATTCGGACTTTTCTCTCGCTGCCTCTCCAACGCCAACCATGATTCCTCCTCGCTCGCACTCCTGGAGCCCTGAAACAGCGGGCTCTCCGAAGCAGGCAGGTCACCAGCACCGCTTCTCTGGGGCAGCAAGGTCCTTGGGGTTAGCTGATATTCCGTCAGCGTTTCTCGATGTTCTGCCCCCAAATCTCTATGGAGGCCTATTGGAGGAGGTGGAACAGTTGGCGCACCGGGACTGAGGGATGTTTCATCAGGCCTGAGGTCCACTGGCTGCCCTCCGATGGAATCTCCTGCGGCCCCTCATACCGGTTCCTGTTGCATGGCTCTCCCGAAGGCCTCCTTGATTCCGGGTTGTCTTGTAGAAGAAATTGGTGTAGAGGTAAACTCACATATCTTAGCTTTATGTTTCGTGTGAGGCATTTTTAGAAAGGTAAATCACGAGGAAAAGGGCAACATTCTTTAGACTTTCCAGGAGCCGAGGGACCTGCGTCTTGTTATGTGGCAGCCATCTTGCCCTGAGATTCATAGTTTCTACAGAATTCTTGCTCCACTGGCCTTGAATACCTGGGGCCTTAGTTCACTGGACAGCACATGCTTTTTGTAATGATGGGCTGGTCATGGGATGATACAGTGACTGGCTGACTCACCCCTGGATGCCACAAAATTCTTCGGTGGCAGGAATGCTACTATGATGCTGCTCACTCTCATTCTCTTTATCTGTTACTTTAGATGAGTTCTCTGGTGGAAAAATCTGGGGACCAGGCTATTCACAGCACTGCAGTCCCAGTGGGAAAGGGGGTTCCAAAAACCTCCTCACTACTCTTTAGTCCAAAAAATACTTTAACTCCTAATCTGGATAGCTTTTCTGCCCTCACTGTCTCTCGCAGCAGGATCCATCACTGGTGCTTGCCTACATAGTGAGTAGAGTAGGCTACAGGTCTTTGGTCCCCTGAAGAGAGCCCCTTGTCCCAAAGGGGTATCAGGCTTAAACATCTATCTCACTCTAAATTATAAGAAGGACCCTCTGGCAGAGAGTGCACAGTGACGTATCTTCTGAAAGAAACGCCTTTGGGCAAGGCTGGGAGGCCCTACCAGAGTATGGAAAAAATATGTTGTCTCTGTAGCTGCTCTCTCTAGCTGAAGCCCACAAGTGTTAACATGACTGGGCTAAATAGCACTTAGTCATCCAATAAGAATTTCTAGTTAGGGGGGCCTGAAGGCTCCTATCTAAGTGTGTTCTAAGTACACTGATTCAGGGATAGTGGTATCTAATGGCCAAACCCGATAGGGATGCCACACTCTCCCCTTCCCTGTCCCCCCCCCCCCCCCCCAAATAAAAATGGTATGAGGAAGGACACTTACGAACATTTCACAAGCAACAGGATACAATTACACATAGTAAGCAGGTATCATAATAAATCTTGCAACCAGGGTGAGCTCTTATCCTTTGGAGACTGTGGTCAGCATAGTCTATAGACTTATGGTCTTACAGTAATCCAGCACATACATATAATACTTCATAGGAGGAAAAGACACAACCTAGCTTCCATATTCCTGCAATTTGAATACTGGTTAAACTGAACTGAGGGCCCGCACTGCCACTGCTGGAACAGTATGGGTGCTGCCACCACCTGATATGAGGCAGACTCTCTCACCATCTGCAATGAAAGCAGTTTATACAAATAAGATATCACTCCTTTTACAGCATATTCATCCACTATCCCTGTAATGAAAGCCAGATAAACTTCCTTATTTTTTCAACAATTTGCCCAGAGTTACAGGTGCATCCCAGGAGGGAATACTAATTAAATGCATTGAAATATTTTATTATTTCATCAAAATTCTTTCCCTGAAAATTACTTCATGGTATCAATCAACATTTCCTCTTTTAACTCCTTTTCCCCTTCCCATCACATAGAAAGTGACAGAATTCTTTAAAAGGCTGGAGCACAGGATTTTTATTTTATTTTCAGTGTAACTCTTCTGTAAATAAATAATGACTTAGAGTGCAAGGTGTCAAATCTTATTAGGAGACTTCACCTGGGAAGGAAAATAATAATCACAAAATTCACATAATTAAATCAAATACCCTTTTAATGAAGATTTATAACTTTATCAAAACTAAGAAAACAAATATAACATTTAGCACATGTCACAAGTGAATAAGGTAGTCAAATACTATCATTTCAGAGAAAATAATTCTCTGTTATGAATGTAAATTCTATTAATACAGATACCTTTTCTCAAAGGGCTTATTGTAGTTCAATGTCTGTAAAGTCTTCACCCAACTTGAAAGCAAGCTAACAGTTTTTGATGGCAAGTGGAAATCTTCCCCCTCCCATGGACTGCCAGCCCTTGGGTCTGGAACTGGAATCCAATCAACAACTTGCAACCTGCAACAAAGCAGAGACAAACACAAGAGCAAAGAGAAACAAATGTCCTTCCTTTAAACTGGCACAGGACTAGTTCTGTTATTGTAGCATCCCTCCTCAAAAGGAAATCAAATCCTCACTGGTTCCTTCATCCTTTTTGGGCAGTCTTCTCCTCTCGTAGTGTTCAGGGTTTTGTTTTTTTAACCAGGACCCCATTAGGCAGGAGGCAGTTCACAGAGGAGGGCTTCTGGACCCCACTCTTTAAATAGTAGATCACAGCATGCTTAAATACATTCCTGCCCAATCGCAGGTCTGCTATTTTCTTGTCAAGGGCCCTTCTGTAGTAGGATGATCTCTGATATATTGAGGATTTTTAGAGTCCTTGACTATCACTTTGTTGGCATGTTCTGCAATCCATGCATCCTGGTTTTGTTCCACACAGTTCATAACATATACCGGGATATATGGGTATTGAAGGTCAAAAATGCCTTGCATCCGGCGATCAATAATGCGTGGAGCCTGTGAGAAGAGGTAAATGTTGGAATGTTCTTCCAACATGCTGGGGACCAGCCATGACTGGTCCCGTACAGCTAACGGCAGCGGCTGATCCAGGAGAGCCCCATCAGGTAAAGCCTGCTAAGGTACCCATGATGGTCTTTTCCCCGCAGGGGATTGTGAATCGCTGTTAAGCGCTAACTCCCTTCCGCTGGATCTGCCTGAGCTGAAGGTCTGGATGGTACCTCCATAGCCATCCAACAGAATTCTCTAAAGATCTTCGGGCCTTGTGCCATAAGATTAAATTTTGGCAATACCACGCCATAAAGTTCTTCCGCCTATTCAGTGGTAATTGCTGTACCCATTCTTGGTGTTCCATCTGCCTTTGCTGTGATACTGTCCTTGCGAAGCTCTTAAGCTGGTTGACCCGGTCTCTACCATAGCTGTTCCTGCTAGAGCAAACCGGGGTGGTTGTGCTGGCCTGAGGTATCGTAGGTAAATTTTCATTGGGGTTGACGGATGCATGGATTCAGACTACATTGACCTTGGAAACCGAATAACTCATCTAATTACTGATAGCTTCTTCTAATTCCTGCTGTTCTGGGACCTTCATGAGCTTGGCCCAAGAGAATGTACTTGCATTGCCACTCATCTCTCCCACTGGGGGGAGTTGTCTATGATGGCCCCCACCACCATGCCTGGGGCATCTCCGTTCACTATCGACTGGTCCACGCCGGCTTGGCCTTTGCTACCAGAGCAGCTGCCGTGCTTGATGATGCTGCTGGCGATGGAATGTTTTTCAATGAAGATGTCTTCAGCCTCACTGTACTACTCCCACTCGTCTTGTACTCTGCTGGTGAAATGTGGCCCTCCTGCTGGGGCATCGCTAGACAGTGAAAAGCACTTGACGCCAAAGGTCTCACCAACCTACAGTGAGGCCCAAGCCCACCCCAATGTCTTGAAAGAGAGGCCCCTTGCAAAAATAACAGTGTGTGAAAACGTGCTCCGGTCTCTGCACTACACTATAATTGGCACACTCAACTGTGAGGATGGCTCCACTATCGGCGAATGTAATGCATAGATCCACATGGTACTGAATGGGTCTCGCTACCTGCGTTAAACCAAAGTATTGGCCAGGCCCTACAATCGGGACGATTGCCTCACTTACCCAGTGGCCTCTACCTGTCTGCATGGCATGTGCCTCCACTGGTGGTGATTTAGGTGTGCTGCCACCACTCGAATCAGAATTCTTACGAGTTGGCTTCTCAGCTATGATGCTTGACAATTTCAGTAGTGTCGCCGCACATGAAGCATAATGTGTTGAAAGCTGAAGAACTTTGATTTTAGTTCAAAATTGGATGATTCGTAGAATGTTAAATAGCAGGGTTCTACTAACTTGGGTACCCGCTCCTCGGGGGCCCTATGCTCCTTTCCAGGTGCCTATCCAGTATTCAGGTACTCGCTCCTCAAGGGCCTGAGTTGTCTACCTTAGTGCCTGCTACCTGCTGGAAACTCTACCAAAAGAGTATGAGTAAACTACATCTACCAGTCTGTCTCACCTACAGCTCCTTATTGAAAACCTGCATCGAACCTCCCTACACCACCATTGTGGGATGGGTCTCCTCAGCCGAGGACCCAAGACTGCTGCTGCAGGAATCTACTCACTACTGCCACCTCTGGTCAACCCTTCAAGCTGTACAATAAAGTATATCTCTGTGTTTGTGCATCTGAGTCTAGTCTGGCCCACAGGGCCATGCCCTGTGGGCGTGGCCATCACTGTAGCACCTAAGAATCCCCCAAACACCTCAAAACCATAACAGATTGCTAACTCCATGGATTTGGCTCAGCTCACCGCATAGCAGGCCATTCCAGGCCTGACCCAGCGAATCTCCGAACAACAGAACTCGCTGGATAACTTGACTGTGGCCTTTAATCTACTGCACTCACGGTAGATTAAAGGCCACAGGTAAAGAAGAAACACCGCCAGAAGTGACAGTTAAGCCTGTTGAACCTCTCTCCGCTCCTCTAAAGACATGGCTTTTTAAACAGGCCTACCCAGACTAGACACTGACCTCCATCTTACCTATGCTACCCTCCTCTTGACCTGATCCTGTATATAGTTTTGTTACTATTTCTTGTTATTTACTTTACATCACTTGTTGTTTGCATTATATCTTTTGCTCTGTTTCTGGCTTCTTCCTTGCCTCCTGGTTCACTGCCCCCCTGTTCCCATTTTATGTACTTTCCACCTGTCAGTTCGGATGTAAACCGGTATGATGTTGCACACTAATGTCGGTATATAAAAGTGTTAAATAAATAAATATGCTTCTTAGGGAATGCTTGGAGATGTACAGGATTTATCAACCAATGCTGCATGCATTTTGCCCTACAACCTAATCATTTTCCCACAGCTTATACCAAGACCACATATTTCCTGTCTTATCAGGACGGAACATAAGAACATAAGAAAATGCCATACTGGGTCAGACCAAGGGTCCATCAAGCCCAGCATCCTGTTTCCAACAGTGGCCAATCCAGGCCATAAGAACCTGGCAAGTACCCAAAAACTAAGTCTATTCCATGTTACCATTGCTAATGGCAGTGGCTATTCTCTAAGTGAACTTAATAGCAGGTAATGGACTTCTCCTCCAAGAACTTATCCAATCCTTTTTTAAACACAGCTATACTAACTGCACTAACCACATCCTCTGGCAACAAATTCCAGAGTTTAATTGTGCGTTGAGTAAAAAAGAACTTTCTCCGATTAGTTTTAAATGTGCCCCATGCTAACTTCATGGAGTGCCCCCTAGTCTTTCTACTAACCGAAAGAGTAAATAACCGATTCACATCTACCCGTTCTAGACCTCTCATGATTTTAAACACCTCTGCTGCACTGTGCAGGTTACCTCCATGCTTATCAGTTTCCCAGACCATAAAAGTCAGGGCCCTCGGATGCTGTTTAAATCCAATTTCCCTTAACCATTGTCATGGAAGTAGCGAGCAATGTTGGAGCTGCATCAAAAGTATCAGGCTTAGTGATTAAGGTAGTAAGCGCCGCATCAGCAAGTTACCTCCATGTTTATTTGTTCCCCAAACTGTAAAAGTTGGGGCACTCATTGATTGCTGTCTGAATCCAATTCCCCTTTTCCCACTGTCATTGAAGCAGAGAGCAATGATGGAGTTACATTAACAGTATCAAGGCTTATTTGTTAAGGGTATCAAATGCCACACCAGCACGTTACCCCCAGTTATCCCCATACATTCTTTTTTCTTTATTTTCAACCTCAAACCTTTAGGGATCCACAGTGTTTATCCCCTGCCTCTTTGAATTCCTTCACTGTTTTCATCTTCACCACCTCTTCCAGAAGGGCATTCCAGGCATTCACCACCCTCTCCATGAAGTAATATTTCCTGACATTGGTTCTGAGTCATCCTCCCTGTAGTTCATTTCATGTCCCCTAGTTCTATTGATTTATTTCCAACAGAAAAGGTTTGATGATTGTGCATCATTGAAACCTTATAGGTATCTGAAGGTCTAAATCATATCTCCCCTGTACCCCCTCCTCTCTTCCAGGGTATACATATTCAGAACCTTCAGCCTCTCCTCATAAGTCTTCCAATGCTGACCTCTCACTATTTTGGACACTCTTCTTTGGACCACCTCTATCCTATCTTTATTTTTTTAGAGATACAGGCACCAGTATTGAACCAAGGACCTATACAAGGGCATTATCCCCTCTTTTTTCTTACTGGTTATTCCTCTCTCTATGGAGCCCAGCATTCTTCTGGCTTTAGCTCTCCCCTTGCAACATTGCTTTGCTGCCTTCAGATCATCAGACACTATCATACTAAGATTCCTTTCCCAGTCCATACGCATTAGTCTTTCACCGCCCATCATATCAAGCTCTTTTTGATTTCCATGCCCCAGATGCATGACTGCATTTCTTGGCATTGAATCCCAGCTGCTAAGTCTTCGACACTTCAAGTTTTCTTAAATCACTTTTCATTCTCTCTACTCCTTCAGGCATGTCCACTCTGTTGCAGATCTCTTTATCATCCGCAAATAGACAAACTTTACCTTCTGTCCCTTCTGCAAGGTCACTCAGAAAGATATTGAACAGAACCGGTCCCAAAATCGATCCATGTGGCACTCCACTGAACACTGTTCTTTCTTCAGAGTAGGTTCCATTTACCATTACACTCTGTCTCCTGTCGGTCAAACAGTTTGCAATCCATGCTACTATCTTGGCACCCACTCCCAAGCTTCTCATTTTATTCATGAATCTCCTATGTGGGACCATGTCAAAAGCTGTACTAAAATCCAAGTAAATCACATCAAGCACTCTTTCTTGATCCAATTCTCTAGTCACCCAATCAAAAAAATCAATCAGATCTGTCTGACAGGACCTTCCCCTGGTGAATCCATGCTGCCTTGGGTCGAGCAACCCACCAGATTGTAGATAATTCATTATCCTTTCCTTCAGTAGCTTCTCCATTAATTTTCCCACCACCGTGGTGAGGCTATCTGGCCTGTAGTTTCCAGCCTCCTCTCTGCTCCCACTCTTATGAAGCGGGACCACCCCCAGATAAGTTCTAGTTAGTCAGGTCTAACCTATCCAGTTAACTTAACCAGATAAGACTGAATATAGGCACTTATCCAGTTAAGATAACTGATAAATTGCCTTGCCTCTATCTGCTCATTGCCCACCCCCAAGATATCCAGCTATCTGTTTAGCCAGATAAATATTTATCCGGCTAAGTAGCAGTTGCTAAACATAGCCTGATATTTAGAGGCTGCCACTTGGCCGATGAAGTAGTGCAAAATATCGGCCTCCTTTCCCACACCATAACTGAAAGGGCAATTTGCATTTCTGCAATTAAACAATGGATGACGGCAAACAGAACATCGGGAAGACCAAGCTGACTGTGCTGTCCAGAACTGCTGACATAAACTGTCCTGCATCATTACAAGTTGATGACTGGACAATTCCAATTTCCAAGTAAGTCAGGAAACTGGGCATCATATACGATTCCGCTTTGTCTCATAAGAACATAAAAACATAAGACATTGCCATTCTCTCTACTCAGCCACACCGTTAAGGCAGTGGTAAAAACAATTCCTTCGATGAACTCCAGCTTCTGCGATCTGCTTGTCTTGCCTGCAGATTGAAGGTTTATATTCCATCCTTAGGATTTCAAAGCAAGAATCTCTTTGAGATTCTTTTTGGTCTGTACATGCAGTTTGTGTGATACAAGAGATCAGACTTTTATGAGAGTAGGCTCAGTTTTATGAAATGCGTTACCGGCCAAGCTGAGGGCTGAGACATGTCTGAAATTGTTTAGAAAAAAGTTGGCAGATATGTATTTTTGTAAGTGATGGCCTTAGCAATATTAGACAACTATTATCAATGTTTTGTTTTGTGGTTATGTGTAGTTGTCATTTATAAATATTTATGAATATGTTATTTGTAACTCATTTAAAATGGATGATAGCTGGGTAATAAATATTTTAAATACTTATTCTCCCCTTCCTGGTAGAATGTAATATTTTCCCCAACCAAAGACAAACAATTCTTCCTAGTCTTTTAATTTTAGTCTGAGTTAATTTTGTACTTTATTTATATTGTCTTTCAGGTATTTAAAACAAGTTACATGCAGATACTATAGGTACTTTCTCTGTCCCAAAAGGCTCACAGTCTAAATATGTACCTGAGGGAAAGGAAGGTGAAATGACCTGCCCAGGGTTACAAGGAGCAACAGCAGAATTTGAACCTTGACATTGTTGGTTCTCAGCTGATTGTTCTAACTGCTAGGCTACTCCTCCACTCCATTTATTGGTGTGAGGCTACTCAGGTTATGACTGGTGGCCGTGGCCGACCCAACTCACATCATGTCATGCTCTGCTCTCCACTCCTGGTGACCTTGCGGCTGTGGCTGAGATCCTGTCTCCACACCTCCCCGCTCCTCGGGGTAGCTTCAGTGTTGCTGCACCAGAGATCCTGTCTCCACCTTCCCGCTCCTCAGGTCTACTCTGTGCGTCTCTACCTTGGAGATCCTTCCTCTTGTTTATCCTATCTCCTGACCTGCCCTGCACTGCAATACCTTGGAACTGTTTCTCTCAGATCCCGCTCCTCGGGGCACCCCGCATTATTGTCTCAGTGCAGGTGTCTGCGATCACATGGCTGTGACGCAGACACCTTGGCTACACCTCCTTTCTCCTGGGCCACAGCCGTGGTCCAGTTGCCCGTGTCTCCATTCCACCTAGCCTCCCGACAGTGGGGCCCTGTGGTGCTCAACCCCTCAGGGAGAGTGAACTCCCACCTCGGGCCAAGGGTCTATGAAACCTAACAACTAATTGATTAATATGTAATGGACCTTTCGGGCTCACCATTAATGCCCTGTTGTACTCCTTTAGCTAAGGACAGTGACTGTACTAATTAGGGGGAGGTACCGTTCATATGCAGTCCCTCCCTTTGAGGGTGTCGAAATGGCCGTCCCGCTGGACAGAGTTTTGTAAGCAGCTCTCTACAGAGAGACTATGGGCATTGCTTTTAGGTTTTGGAAGAGTTAGATGGTAGTAAGGAGCAATTGTTTTGACTTTCAGGCCTACTTGCCTGGGGATCCAAAGCCAGGTTGGGAGGTGGTTCCTACCAGTTCACTAACTGGCTGGATGGGGCTTTCCTCTGGGTTATTTTTTTGATGTTGCATTTTCGTAGTAGGAGCTTAGTGAGACCCTAGGTATCTCCTGGATTCTGAGCACAGGGAGCCCTGTGTCTGGGGTGCCCAGGGTAGGGAAGACCTGTCCCTCTGTTCCCTCAATGAGAAAGGAGGTAAGGTGGTGGCCTGATGCAAAGAATAAACATCGGTGTTAACTTCATTTTTGGGAGAAAAGCTTTTTCGTTGAAGATCAGGGAAGAAGAATTTCTTCCCTGATCTTCAGCTACCGCTCCTTGCCGATAGACTCTTCTATACGTTTAGAATAGAAATTGTTAACCTATCCTTTCTTCCAACAGCCATGTTCGATCCCCCTGTTTTAATGTAACTTTTTCGCTTCCTATGTTAACTGGTTTCCCCCTTGTTTATTGTAAACCGGTACGATAAGACTTAGTCTTGAGCATCGGTATATTAAAAGAACGTAAATAAAATAAAATAAATAAAGAATTTGGCTGCCCATCTTCCTGCATTTCAAGGATTTGAGTGTGAAAGAAGAACAAAGAAGATCACTTAACTGTGAGTAAGAACCACCTGAGATCTTTGAGGACCGCCCCCCCCCCCTATCTGGAGTATCTGACCCTGGGGAGAAAGAGGATTTCTGACTCTCTGTGTAGTAGACTGTTTTTATCCTTTTATTTGTCAGTATTGGAAGGAGTTTTTCCTGCCAAATCAAGAATACCCTGCCCATCTGGGGAACTTCACTTGGCTAGCCCTGGAGGGTGGTTGCTTCCCTTGCCCTGCAATAGAGACTTCTGCACAGATTGAGGGGAAAAGACTAGGGATGTGCAGAAGGAAAAAATTCATTGCTATTCAGAATTTGTTGCACCGGGACCCAAATCTGTTGCATCCGTTTTCGGGGAAACCCGATTCGTCCATTAGTTGCATTCGGTATTCGTTTTCCATTAAAGTTGGAAAAAAAAACAACCCACATCTTGTTTTATATGACTGTCTAACTCAGTTCTGTCAGGATTCAACATTCACCTGCACTGTATGTACATTGCGATATTGCTTGAAGTGCAGCATTTGCTCATCATTTGTTCTTTGGTCTTAAAATAAAAAAAAGCCCCATCCCAACCCTTTACATTTAATTAACTACAACCCTGCACCCTCCTGACCCCCCAAAGACTTGCCAAAAGTCCCTGGTGGTCCAGAAGGGGTCCTGGAGCAATCTCCTGCACTCGGGCCGTTGGTTGCCAGCATTCAAAATGGCACCGATAGCCTTTGCCCTTACTATTTCACAGGGGCTACCGGTGCCATTGGTTGGCCCCTGTCACATGGTAGGAGCAATGGACGGCCGGTGCCATCTTGTGCCTCAGCCAGCTGCCACTAGTGTGCCATCAAGGAGAGGTAGGCATGGGTAACATTCTGGCTGGTCAAGATGTCAGTGAAATGGATGCTCTTCACCTTGGCCAGCTGCATCTACATGCAAGCATGGCACTAAGTGCATAGGGCGAGAATAACCTGTCTACTGAATGTTATCTGGGAGAGCAGGTTATGCTCGTGGACTAAGAGGTTTAGCAGTCACTTAAATTCAATGTTGTCCCTGATCTTCAGGGGATGGTCATCTAGGGCAAAGGTGTTGCAACATTTGATACTGCCTGCCTCTTATTATGGGAGAATGCTTTATATGGTGGCTTGCTGCTGATGTGTGATTTGGGGCTGCTTGCTTGTAACCTCATTGGAGGGGAGGAGGTCAGCTTGAAAGATAGCCTTCCCCTTTTTCTTTGCTTTTTTGTTGCTGTTGCTGCTTCCTTGAGTGATAGATGAGGGTCCCTGGGGTAGTACTGATGGCAGCTTCCCCTGAAACCAGTGCTAGTGGATGGTATTTTTTAAATGATGCTACATAACTGCTGTTTCAGTATTTGCAAGATAACCCAATATCTCTACTCTACTGTTGGTCATACAACAGTGAATGCATTCATCAAAATGCTTGACCTCCCTAAATCTAAAGTGTCGCCACAACTCTGATGTCTTGTAGAATCTCCTCTCCCTCTCAGAAATGCATGGGTCCTGCTGCTGGGGCTAGGGTTGCAGGCAGACTGGGAGGGGAAAAAAGGGGCATGTCTCATACTCTCTACTTCTTGCTCTTCCTAGAGGGTGCTCTTTGCCCCCGCAGTACTACTTTTTTGCCTCCTGTAACTGTTCACTAGAACAGTGTTTCCCAACCCTCTCCTGGAGCACACCTCACCAGTTAGGTTTTGAGGATATCCATAATAAATATGTATGAGATGATTTGTATACATTAGACATTTGGTTTATGTTAATCTATCTCATGCTTATTCATTGTGGTAATCCTGAAATCCCAACTGATGAGGTGTGCCTTCAGGAGAGGGTTGGAAAACACTGCATTAGGGGATAGCAGGCAAGTAATTAGACTCCTCAAACTCTCCTGATTTACTAGAAGTTCAATATCCTTTGAGTATGAAAAGCCTTCACATGATTCATCAGAAACAGTACTTTCTCCAAATATTTGTTGCAGACACTGCTCAAGAGGAATCGGGGGAGTGCTGTGCTGCTTTTGGGTGCTCCGTCCCCTAGTGCCCCTGACCACTGCTGATGCCACCTTAAATGATTCTTCCTACTTTTGCCCCTGTACCATAGGAACAGAGATGAGAGTGGGAGCTGATGGCAGATGATCCTTCTGTTTGAACTTCTTCTTGCCCGACCCTGCATGTGGTTTCTCCCTGCTAAAAAAAAATCTTTCTTGGGCAGGGGAATCCTTATATTCTCACTGCAATAATCACTAAAGCTACTTATGCTCGTCTTCTATTCCTTTGGAGGAAAACCTATCCCTCGTCTTTTCCCAATGTTGTTGCTACTAGTGCCACCACCATGTCAACCTTTTGCTCCCTGTAGCATGATGGAATTTGACACAGTTGGTGAGTCACTAGGAGTGCCTAAGACTTTTTATTGTTATAATAATTGTAGTGTTCTATTACTAATGTGGTATGGAGACAGAACAGATAAAACACACTAGGGATGTGAATTGGTTCTGGAATCGTGTTCGTACTAGAACTGCGGGAAATCTTCGTTTCCAGCGGGGCTGCTTTTTTTTTTCGGCTGTCCCGAGCCGAAAAAAAACCTTTCTTCCCTCTCCCCCCCCCCAAAACAATAAGAGAAAAACCTTTCTTCCCTCTCCCCCCCCAAAACGATAAGAGAAATCCACGAAATTTTCGTGGGGTTTTTCTATGGCTTTCAGGGACCACCTGGTTCCTGACGGATGAGAAAATATCGAGCGATATTTTCATCCGTCAGAAAAACGATTCACATCCCTAACACACACCATCTCCTTTGTTAAAAACTTACTGACTGTGACAATGTAGACTTCCTCTAGGAAATGACACCAGGGCCAGTGCAAGCATATTTGGCATCCTAGATGAACCTTTGGTCATTTATATCCCCCTTCTCCATCTTAACTATTGGCAGCAGTGGCTCTAGCACAGCGCTCCCTTCTTCGATGGTATTGGCTGTGGTATAGCACCTATCTAGACCTCACACTGGCAGGATTTTGCTGTTCCCAAAGTCTTGGCACTTTGGGTGACTGCCTACTTTGCCTAACGGCTCGGAATGACACAGGTTGTGGAAAAAGAGTCACATACATACATACATAGTGACTCCATTTTCTACTCACAGAAAGTCAGAGAGACCAAAGAAAAGAAAAGGCTGGTGTATGCCTGGTCAATGCCATGGTCATTGGTTAGAGACACTGCAGCTGTTGAAATAAAAACAGATTTCTCTGTTCTGCAAATGCACACAAAGAGACATGCTCTTACCCCTGCTTGTTCAATGATGCAGTAACTTTGTAACAGTGAACCGATGGCAAATTTTATTGTTTCCTCTCACAGAGTGACTCTGTGTAACAAGAGGAAATGGCACAGCCAACCTTGCTAAATCTTTTTTTTTTTTTCCAACTTTTTCTTTGGCTCTGAGCCAGAGCTTCAGAAACACAACCTCTGTTTGATATCCAGCAGAAAAATGAGGAAACAAAATGGTGACTGTTCAAAGTTACATGTTGCTTTCAGTTTTGGGTTTAAAAAAATGAGGAACTCATTGTCAATCAGGAGCTAGCTGGGATAGACTTTAACCTGCTAATTTACCGCCTACCCTGACCCTGGCATTAGAGGGATGTGACAGCAGTAGGCAGGCTCCAGTCAAATAAGTGGGTGGGTTGGAGCAAGCGAGTAACATTGTGTGACCTGGTTCTCCTACGCTCGGGCATCGGGGATTGCCAGTCCTCTCTCCCCCCCCCCCCCCCCCTCCTGAAGCAAGGCGCAGGGTGAAAATCGACTCGACATGTTATTAAAGCAAATAGAAATTGTAACAAAAGTAAACTTACTGCATGCTTCCAGCAGCCTCAGTCTTCTCTCCCCTCCTCCCGAGGCGCGCACCGTAGCTCCCCTGCCTCCCGGGGGCAGGTGGCGGCAAAAGCGGCTTCCAGCAGCCCCGCCGGCGAAGGTGCATGAACGCACGTCCAATTTGGGCGCTCAAGGCAGCAAAGGCACATGAGTGCACGCCGTGACCTGAGCACCCGGATGGACGTCCGAGGTCACGGCGTGCGCTCATGCGCCTTTGCTGCCTTGAGCGCCCAAATTGGACGTGCGTTCATGCACCTTCGCCGGCGGGGCTGCTGGAAGCTGCTTTCGCCGCCAGCTGCCCCCGGGAGGCAGGAGAGCCGCGGTGCGCGCCTCAGGAGGAGGGAGAGAGGACTGGGGCTGCTGGAAGCATGCAGTAAGTTTACTTTTGTTACAATTTCTATTTGCTTTAATAACATGTCGAGTCGATTTTTGCCCTGCGCCTTGCTTTGGGAGGGGGGGAGAGAGGACTGGCAATCTCCGATGCCCGAGTGTTGGAGAACCATCCATTTCCTGGTACCTGTCATTTCAAATGACATTTGAAATGACAGGTACCAGCGCACCCAAGATACTGTATAGGCTGTGTAGCGCTCTATACAGTAAAATGGATTGCGCCCGCCTACCGCTTCATGGACGCGCTTTGGACGCGGCTTGCATTTGCGTCTAATTTAAATACTGTATCGAGCAGTATGTGATCCGAACTGTGCGCGCGGCAAACGAGCGGGCGCCCGGCACTGCCGTACTTTTTCTTACATGCCCTTACTGTATCGGCCTGACAGGCAGTGAAAACATGTCAGGTTGTCTGAGAGGGGAGTATGAGAGCACCTTTTGAAATGGCTAATCAGTAATATAGTAACACCAGCTCTGGATAACTTGTTAGCCTTCATGTCTTGTTTTTCATGTCCAAGATCATCAATCCATGCAAGAAAAGAGAGTGGAAGCTATTATACATGCACCTCCCCTTAAATTCACTTACTGTGGAGGTACATAAATGGTGTTAGATTCTTGATGAAGTCCTGTGGCTGTAGGAGAATGACGACTGACACAGGTGGAAGACATCACCAGCAGTACCTACCTAGTTACAGACCTGCACACAGGTGGCTTGGGGATGATGGTCGTTTATTGTTGACCTGGAACAACTACCATGTTCGTATCCTGCCTGGGAGTAGAGCAGCCTTATTTAGGGACAGCCGTGCTCTCTTCATTCAAAGAAGATGAAAGAAAAAGATTCCTAAAAAATATTTGTTCCGTTAAATATCTGCTGGCCTATCAGCATCAAGTGGATATCCAGTAATGTGGTCAACATATTCAGTATCAGAATAAAGAGATTCTTCATTTTGCAGCAGGGAATGTGCACATACTACTAGACGGCTCTGATACCATGAACAAAAAATTACCAACATAGCTAGAAAACTGGATGGAGTGTTAAAATGTGGATTGCAAGCTGGTTAAAAGACAGGAAACAAAAAGTAGGATTAATTGTCTGTTTCACGGTGGAAAAAGGTAAAGGGCCGGATTTTAAAAGGGTTATGAGCGTAACCGGCCTTATGCGCGCTGGGCCTATTTTTAAAAAGGCCTGGCGGCGTGCGTAAAGCCCTGGAACGCGTGTAAGTCCCGGGGCTTTACTAAAGGGGCAGTCTGGGGGTGGGGTGGTCCGGGGGCGGGGCCAGAGGCCTTCAGCAGAGTGGCCATTGCCGCTGTGTCTGAGGATTGCATGCCGGCAAGCTGCTGGTGCGCGAAACTTGCGCTTGCCCGAGGCAGGCGCAAAAGGTAAGGTAATTTTGGGGTGGTTAGAGTAGGGCTGGGGGGGAAAGGTTAGGGGAAGGGGTAGGAAGCTTAGGTTAGAGGGAAGGGAACGGGCAAAGGCAGTGCGGCTTGGCGCATGCAAGGTGCATAATTGTGCACCCCGTTGTGCGTGCTGACCTCGGATTTTATAATAAGAGCGCGCCTGCTATAAAATCGGGCATACATGTGCGCGCACTACCCGGCGCACGCACATGTAGACTGCGCGTGCTTCTTTTAAAATTTACTCCAAATAGTGGAGTGCCTCAGGGATCTGTACTTGGACCGGTGCTTTTAAATGATCTGGAAAGGGGTACGACGAGTGAGATCAAATTTACGGATGATGCAAAATTATGCAGAGTAGTTACATCTCAAGCGGATTGTAATGATTTGTAGGAGGACCTTGTGAGACTGAAGTTTGGGCTTCCAAATGGCAGATAAAATTTAATGTGGACAAGTGTAAAGTGATGCATATAGGGAAAAATAACCCTTGCTCTAGTTACACAATGTTAGGTTCTGATTTAGGAGTTACCACCCAGTGGATAATACGTTGAAATCATCTGCTCAGTGTGCTATGGAGATCAAAAAGGCAAACAGAATGTTAGGAATTAAGAAGGGAATGGCAAATAAAACGATGTCACAATGCCTCTGTATCACTCCAGGGTGAGACCACATCTTGAATACAGTGTGCACTTCTGGTCATCGCATCTCAAAAAAGATATAGTTGCACTGGAGAAAGTGCAGAGAAGGATGACAAAATCATAAGTGGCATGGAATGCCTGCCCTTTGAGGTAAGGCTAAGGAAGTTGGGGCTGTTCAGTTTGGAGAAAAGATGACTGAGGGGGGACATGATAGAGGTCTACAAAATCATGAAAGGACTAGAAAAAGTTAATGTAAATTGGTTATTTACTCTCTCAGATAATAGAAAGACAAGGGGACACTCCATGAAGTTAGCAAATAGCTCAATTAAAATAAATCAAAGAAAATTATTTTTCACTCAGCGCATAGTTAAGCTCTGGAATTCATTGCCAGAGGATGTGGTTATAGCAGTTAGTGTAACTTGGTTTAAAAAAGGTTTGGATAAGTTCCTAGATGAAAAATCCATAAACTGCTATTAATTAATAAGCAATAGTAGCTTGAGATTTAGTTAATGTTTGGATACTTGCCAGGTACTTGTAGCCTGGATTGGCCACTGATGGAAATAGGATACTGGACTTGATGGACCCTTAATCTGACCCAGTATGGCAATTCTTATGTTCTTATGTACTTATAGGTTGCAAGTGTCTTTTTTGCTTTTTTGCAGGATTTTCTGTGTGGCACCACAGCAGTGCATGTACATATAGTATACATGTTATTGTAATTGATATTTTTACCTCAGAAGATATTACTTTCACTGTCATTTTTTCATCTAAAATCTGTTGTTATAAGTGTATAATTTTTAATTTTTAATTATGGGGAGTGGGTGGCGTGCGTGGTGCAGGGCGCAAGTTGTAAAGTTCGCCTATGGTGCCTAATACCCTTGCACCAGCCCTGAAAGTGTGCGCCACACACAGACCCTCACCACTTACTCATCTCCAACGTCCCCAGAGGATAGCTGCTGGGGAAAGGTAGGAGAGAGGTGTTAGGGTTCCTGAGAGTGTGGCAGAGTTGCCAGTAGCCTAAAAATGTTATCATCAACACTCTTTCTGCCACACTTCTGGGAACCCTGACCTCTGCTTCCACAGCATTTCAAATCACCAAAAAGGCCAGACTCCAAGTGATTTGTACTCAGCAATACTCCAAGGGGAAACCCCCATCCTGTCCCATACCTTAGTCCTCTCAGTGATTTGACCTGTGCTGTGCCATTGGCGGGAGGGGATGTTGTCGCCATCTCATTCCTCACTTTAGGCAGATTGCCCTGAGCCACCCCTGTCTGCAACTAAATTGCTATGAAAGATATTTCATACTTATTGATGCATATGCTCCTGCTTTGCTGGCTTTTGATGAAGTGAAGGATGAATTCTATGAGCTTTTGCATAAAATCATCTCCTTTGTACCTAACAAACACAAGTTATTCATGCTAGGAGATTTTAATGTGCGTGTTGGATGCGATCCAAATGTATGGGAGCGAACGAGCTTCATGGTGTAGGCAATAAAAATTTCAGTGGTGCACTCATCAACCCAGTCTTTCAACACGCCTGTAGACATAAGAATACGTAGATGCAGCCACACTCCAGACACTGTCTCTTGCTTCTAGAAGTGCAGGCTCGGCTTCGGGTAAATTCTGGGTGCTGCACTGCAGGCTGACAGTGGACAGACTATTATGCATCCCCCCTACTCGGAAGTCTGAGACCACTGTTCATCAGTATGCTGGGAAAGTCTTTAGCTTCTGTATAATCCATCTTAAAGCCTGGTTTAATGACCAAGATGCTGAAGCAAATTGGATACTAGACGCAGTGTTTGTAGGGGCCTTCATGTTATGTTTTTATTTTACTTTCCCTGGAAATTTCAATGATATAACAAAAAAGAAATCAGGGTAAAAATGACTATTATAACAAACAGGAAAAAAAAGCAATGACAATGTCATTTTTCCACTGATTATTTTTTGTCGTAACATTGAAATTCCCAGGGAAAATAAAATAAAAACTGAAAACAAAGGTCCCGAAATGTGTGCCATCCACTTGGCTCATTTCACTGTTGAGAGGCTGGTAGAGTTCAGTGGTGTCTGAGGTCCAGGCAAATGGTCAGAGGCAGGCAGTGGTCAGAGGTGTCCGAGATCTGAGCTATGGTCAAAACCAAATATCCATCCAAGGGAGGAGAAAAGGGATGGATAGGCAGGGCAGGAGCAAGGCTGGAGACAAGTTGACAGACAGAAGAAAAGCTGGACGAAGACTGAAGATAGGAAGAGTGGAAGTAACACTTTCTACTCAGGAGTAGTGGGACCTGTTTCTGAGGCAGTGAAGGAATGCCAGCCTAAGTGTGTGATGTCATCAAAGGGCACTGCACAGCTTTTCCCACAGCAGGCCCTTTAAATCCAGTGATGTTGGGCATACGCACACCTAAGGAGGAGCTCGGTCAATTGTGGTTGGTGGTATCCTACCTTGTGAGTTCCTGGTGGTATGTCGCCACATCAGAGTGTGGCACTGTGCCGTGAAGAGGGCAGGAGGGGCTTGGCCATGTCGGGAGTCAGCAGAGGCCTAGTCAGGAGGATTGGTATGGCAGTTTGTGGGGACAGCCCACAGACCACTAAACGTAACATATAATGGAAAAACACAGCTTTTTTTGTCTCCAAAACTCTAACAGAACCCCAGTTTGATTAAAGAATGGATTTCTTCTGATCACTGGCCATGCTAGGATCCTAGAGCACTGGACCAAGCACTTCTTCCTTTGATCACACTCTGCTTGATAAATTCTATAGTAGCCTTCTTCAACATACCTGGGCATCAAGCAGCTCTCATCTGGAAAATCACTTGATGAGAATGGTCTGTTATCTGTTTAACTTTGTTGGAAACTAATTGATTAAGTATTTTGTCATAGATGGCAAGAAGAAAGAGCGCCTCAAAATTTAGAGGGCAATTTTATTTTTCTGTTGATAACAGGCTCAATTAGTAATAACATGTGGGTGACATCCTGCAGTGGTATTAGATGGACTCATCTCTCCTAGCTAGAAGAGCTTTTAGCTCTATTGAGCATGGGCAGGATTTCCCCATGCGGGCATTGCCTCCTCAGTCATTTTTTGGCCGAGCAGAAGCAGAGACTTGTACTCAGGCTAACCAGTTATTTTTTCTCAATGTTCTTTCTTTTCTTCAGTTTTTCTTCTTATTTATTTAGTTATTTACTTATTTGAAATCATTTATTTTCTGCTTATAAAAGACTTTACTTGCTAAGTGGATTACAACTCTTAATTGCCTTAACTGTCTTATTGCAGCACCCACATTAGCACTTTTCACGGTTAAAAAAAAAAGCCCCCCCCCCTAAAAAAACCATGGTGAGCGGCTTTAAGAATTGTGTCTGCAGTAAGGTAATGTCCCTGACTGATGGTCATGAGTTTCCAAAGAGAACGTGCCACCTCTCACAGCAGGTCAAAGGTCACATCAGTCACTCAATCACATAGGGGCAGATTTTAAATGCCCTGCGCCCCCGGTTCATCACCTTCATCATTGGGGTCCTAGATGAGTGAGCCCATGCCATTGGATTCAGAAAAAGGTTCAGAGGAAGGTTCTACAGGTATAACTTCTGACCCATTTTCGGATTCTATTGCCACCAAAAGACCTTATCTATTCAAAGGTTGTGGAAAAGATGGGAACAGTGTTTGGCATCAGTATGCACAAGGATAAAGGCCCCAGGTTGAAAACCTTTGACTCACAAAAGTAGCGCCATATCTGCATCACCAAGAGGTACAAGTGTTCCCATACCTGGATAATTGCTATTCACAGCAAGCTTTCAGGAAGAAATATTGATTTCCCTAAAAAGATGAGCCTTCTGCTTCAGGACTTGAGCTTTCTGGTAAATTTCAAGAAGTCAAATTTAGTGCCAACATAAACATCAAATTCATTGAAGCATGGCTAGACTTTCTATACAAGAGAGTGGTCCTATTGTCAGAATGAACGAACACCATGAGATCACTCATTCACAAGCTTCTGACCTCTCGGCACTCAATGGCTAGAGTGATTCTTGGGCTGTCAATGGGCCCAACTAACTCAATCATTGTTACCTGTAGTACAAGTTTCCAGAGATATGAAGCAGGAGTTGCACCTGTGGTTAAACCTCCACGTACTTCAGGAGGGAGCTCCACTTCACGATCTCTCCATCAAGTAACTTTAGCGATGGACACCTCCATAGAAGGATAGAATGCTCACATAGTATCCTTTCGAACCCAAGACTCTTGGTCTCTCAAGAAAAGCCTTTTTCAGATCAAATTGCTGGAACGGATGGCAATTAGATATGCTCTTGCAACCTTCACGCGTCTTCTTTAAGGGAAGACTGTCTTGATCCGAAGTGATAACTAGGTTCCCATGTTTTATGTCAACAGAGAGGCACAGGATCATAGATTCTCTGCCAGGAAGCTCTAAAGATTTGGAAGTGAGCGATAAAAAATTGGGCTATACTTCAGGCCATCTATCTTCTGGGAATCTCCTACATGCTGGTGGATTGCCTCAGCAGAGAGTTCTGTTCACACAAGTGTGACAATCAGCAGTTGACAAACTATTCAGCTTGTGATGTCTACTTCATATCAGAACAGAACAGCTGAACAAATTTTGCTCAGTTCTACCCAGCAAACTCATGCTGGGTCAGGACGCTTTCCCGCTCAGTTGGTTCACAAGTCTCATGCATGCATTTTCATTGATACCTTTGATCACCAGAATAATACAAAAGTTGCTGGAGGACCATACTCAGTTGATCCTCATAGTTCTGGCATGGCCCAGAAAGATGTGCTTTGCATATCTCGTACAGCTTTCCAGCAATCCTCTCATACATCTAGGAACAGAACCTGCCTTGTTAACATATGATGATGGAATGCTATATCATCCAAACCTTTCATCCCTCAATTTAACAGCTTCGATGTTGAATGCTTAGTAATCGCTGATCTCTCTTTTCCCATTGAAATTGAAGACATAATAGTTTTGGCTAGAAAGCCATCAACTAGGAAAAACTATGCTTTTAAATGGAAAAAAATATTCCGTTTGATGTGACAGAACACCTTAGAACCATTCTCTTGTAATCCCAAACATTTGCTAACATATTTGCTCTTCCTTTCTGATACAGGCCTCACTATATCCTCTGTCAGAGTACATCTAAGTGCCATAGTGGCTTACTATGTCCAGTTTGATAATAAAACCATCTTTATGCATCAATTGGTATCAATATTTATGAAAGATCTTTTACATGTTAAACCTCCAGTTTCATGGGACTTGAATGTTGCCCTTTTCCAATTGGTTTGGTTGCCTTTTCAGCCATTGGAGATGGCCTAACATGAAAAGTGGTTTTCCTTGTAGCTATAACCTTGGCTAGAAGAGCCAGCGAATGCCAAGCTATTGTTCACTATCCACGTTACATTTAGTTTTTTCACAATGGGGCAGTTCTCTATACTCATCCAAAGTTTCTTCCAAAAGTTGTTTCAGCTTTACATATCAATCAATTCTTTGTACTACCTACTTTCTGTAATGTTCTGGCTAGTTGCAGGAAGGCTCCACAAATGGCCACACCTACCCTGAGCACTGGCAAGGCCACTGGACATTGCCAGGATCTCTTTGCAGCATAGAAACCACCATCGCACACTAGACTTTTCATGATGTGCCTCCTCCTAGGTGCAAGCGCTCAAATCCTTGCTCTGGATTTCTAGGTCCCTCAGTGAGAAGTCCTGATATTTAAATCTTAGCCGTGCTGCAGCCCAGCACCTCAACAACAGGTCCTCGTGCCTTGCAGTGCATGTTGCTACCTCTCTGTGCCTCGTTTCCTGCTGTCCTACCTTGCCTTGTTTCTGCCTTGCCGTGCCTTTCTGTTGCCTTGCCCTGTCCACCCTACGTTGTCTTAGTCTTTAGTGTCTTGTCTTGTCTGTCTTAGCCTGATTCCCAGGTCTGACCTCTGTTACGGATACTGACTACTCTTGCCTGCTGCCTGGTTCTGACCCTTGCTTCGGGAAAGAATACTCTCTTGCTTGCTGCCTCTGACCTCTGCTATGGACTCCTGGACTTTTGCCTGCCCTGATCTTGGCCCAGCCTGGACCTGGACCCTGACTACTCACTGTCAGCCCTGACCTCTGCCTGTATCCTGAGTTCTTCTGACTGCTCATTACAGGACACTTGCCTAAGCCCTGCCAGCCCCTGGAACCCAAGGGCTCAACCTGCAGGGAATGGGGGTAGTATAGTTGAAGTCTTATCTCCAGTCCCAGTAAGAGTTTGCCTACTTGGCTGCATTAACTATGCCACAGCCCAAGGGCTCACATCCATAACGCTCTTTTTCCAAGGCCATATGCACATAAAGGTGTGAAGACACTTCATACCTTAGATTGCAAAAGAACTTTGGCATACTACAACAAAAGTATCCAGCCACATCCCAAAACTTCTCAGCTCTTCATATCATACAACCCTAACAGACTTAACGTAGCAGTTGCCAAATGTACAGTATCCAACTGAATAGCGGAGTCCATCCAGCACTGCTACGCATCTGCATGAGAATAGATCATGGACTCTATCAAGGCTTAACAGGTGAGAGCTATGGCCTCTTCCATTGCTCATCTGTGAAAAGTGCTTCTTGAAAACATCTGCAAAGTTGCAACTTTGATGTCAATTCATACCTTTATGTCCCATTGTTTCGAAAATCTCACAAAATCTGACAGTAAATTTGGACATCAGTTTTGCGTAACCTATTCTCACAGTAGTCTACTCTCCACAGTGGAGTTTACTCAGTAAATGGTCTGCTGCAACACTCAGCTTGGGACGCCTCACATGACAGGCTAATTCAGCCTGCTTATTGATGGAAAAAGCAAGTTTGCTTACCGTAAATGATGTTTTTCATAAATAGCAGTATGAATTGGTCATGCTAAATACCTGCTCACCTCCCTGAAGAGTCAACTACCTAGCTAGGTATAAAATAGAGAATACTTGGCTAGGATTAGCTCTGATATCAACCGAGGAGGCTCATGAGGCAGCGCCTGCGAGGGAATTCCCACACATGCTCAGTAGAGTTAAAAGCTCTATTAGGAAAGACAAGTCTATTCAGTGCCGCCAGATGATATTGTCCACATGTCATGGCTAATTCATTCTGCTATCTATGGAAAACAACATTTACAGTAAGTAAACATACTCTTTACATGCAGATTTTACCACAAATTTTCAAAACAAGCTTATGCACATACATTTTCTCTTGAAAATTTGTGGGTAATTGGCTCAGTATGCATATAAGTAACTTGTACAAGGTTATATTTCCTCTTTGGAGGGCATAGCTTGGGCAATAGACTTATGTATATACTTTATAAAATAAGTTTTGACTCTAACACCACACCCCCCCCCCCTCCCACTGGAATGCCTCTCCAATTCATGTAAAAGTACATGTGTAAAAGTGTTACAAGTGTACTTTTACATATACAGAACCCCATGCTATTTTCTAACAGACATTTATGTGCATAAAACATGGTGTAACCATAGAAATGGCTTTGAAAATTCATCCCTTATAGTGTACTCTTATTATCCACATATTTAAAGATAATTGAGCATGCTGTACTGGTCATCATAGGTATTGCTTTACTGTCTTTGGCAAAATCCTGGCATGTGTTCTTCACAATAGCATGTGATAGCCATTGATATCATTTGTGAAAGCCAAAGTGACTTCCATGCTAGAAGAGGTACCAAAGCTATATGTACAGCTACACAGTTGCAGAAGGACAGACATGGAGTGGTAAGGCTTGTAGAAATGGGCAGACTAGGTAGGCCATTTGGTCTCTTTCTGCCATCATATTGCTATGTCATGAGCAATATCAAGATCTCTATGCTGAATTTGTATGTCTATAAAAAGACTTTCAACAGGGATGGATTTGGGCAACCAATTTGCCTAAAAACTTCCTAGAGTAAATTTATAAATTTATAAATGTTATTTTCTGTTTTTGTGAAGGCTTGAGGGTTTGTGTTTTGAATGCAGGTGCAGAGGGTGTCCTTGTCTCAGATAGACAGAACCAAACAGGGTTGTATCCTGCCTCCACTTCTGTTTGGGGTGTACTTCTTCAAAATCTGATTTAGGTATTCCTTTTCAGTTTTGTACTGATGGCAAGCTGGTGACATCTTCAACCTCAGGCAGCTGCAAGCCAAAAACAAGGGTACATATAACAATTGTTTGATTTTCTTTTTGCATATGATTATGTGTTGATTTGTGTTATTTGACATTTTTTGTTTTATTTTGTTACATTTTAGACTACTCTTCCAAACAGAAGAATGTCTTTGACTGTAAGCCTTAAAAAAAAAAATCAGATAATGCTTCATATCTTTTCAGCTGTGCCAGAAGTATGTGCTGAAGACACTAAATTAACAGCTCTTGACAAATTCTGCTATCTTGGCTGTTTCTTTTCTAATACCATTAACATAGATGATGATTGAAGTTTAGTTGGTCAAAGAAGTTTTGAATTTGGATGCTTGAAGCAGTATCTGTGGAACAAGCACAGTGTTCGTATGATGACAAAGTTGGCAGTTTATTATGCAGTTGACCTCACAACTCTACTCAGTGGATGTTAAATCCTAGACTCTATACTGTTGCCACATACAGACACAGAATCAGTTCCATCTACACTGGCTTCATAGGCCTGCCGCCATTAGGTGGGAGGATGGCAGCCAATGGCGGATTCACGATGTCGAACCAGCCCTGGTATTTGCCGCCCAGGACACATGACGTGGTCTGCCGAGCGCGGCTCTGTCACGGCCGCGCAAGGTAGACCACGTGACTGGAGCGATTGGCCCACCGGGGGATGCCCGATCCCACGATAGGCCAATCCGCCCCTGATGGCAGCCCTAAAACAGAGGTATTCAATTTGTGCAGACTGACATATATTGAGACAATGTTAATTAATACCTCACATTTGGTGGGTTGGCCATATTTTATGTATGGATGACATCTGCTTTCCCAAAAGAATTTTCATTGGGCAGCTGGTAAACAGTTAATGATTGCAAGGCAGACAGTTTAAAAGGTACAAAAATAGTCTGAGAGTTCAAATGATGACTTGTTGACTGCAGATCATTGATCACTGCTTAGCCGCAGAACAATTTTTTTTACACTTCCAAATGGATTACATTCAGGTACTGTAGGTATTTTTATAATCCCCAGAGAGTTTACAATCTAAGGGTCTGATTCATAAAACTATTTTCCCATAGAAACAGAATGGGAGAAAAGCCTTAGTGAATTAGGCAGTAAGTTTGTACCTGAGGCAACTGAGGGTAAAACAACTTATCCAAGGTCATAAGGAGTAGCAGTGGGATTTGAACCCTGGTTTAGGATAGGAGGCAATGTCCTTTCATGGATTATAAACTGGTTAAAAGACAGGAAACAGAGAGTAGGATTAAATGGTCAGTTTTCTCAGTGGAAAAGGGTAAACAGTGGAGTGCCTCAGGGATCTGTACTTGGACCGGTGCTTTTCAATATATATATAAATGATCTGGAAAGGAATACGATGACTAAGGTTATCAAATTTGCGGAGGATACAAAATTATTCAGAGTAGTTATCACAATTGGATTGTGATACATTACAGGAGGACCTTGCAAGACTGGAAGATTGGGCATCCAAACTGCAGATGAAATTTAATGTGGACAAGTGCAAGGTGTTGCATAATTATAGGGAAAAATAACCCTTGCTGTAGTTACACAATGTTAGGTTCCATATTAGGAGCTACCACCCAGGAAAAAGATCTGGGTATCATAGTGGATAATACTTTAAAATTATCGGCTCAGTGTGCTGCAGCAGTCAAAAAAGCAAACAGAATGTTAGGAATTATTAAGAAGGGAATGGTTAATAAAACGGAAAATGTCATAATGCCTCTGTATCTCTCCATGGTGAGACCGCACCTTGAATACTGTGTACAATTCTGGTCGCCGCATCTCAAAAAAGATATAGTTGTGATGGAGAAGGTATAGAGAAGGGCAACCAAAATGATAAAGGGGATGGAACAGCTCCCCTATAAGGAAAGTCTGAAGAGGTTAGGGCTGTTCAGCTTGGAGAAGAGACGGCTGAGGGGGGATATGATAGAGGTCTTTAAGATGATGAGAGGTCTTCAACGAGTAAATGTGAATCAGTTATTTACACTTTCGGATAACAGAAGGACTAGGTGGCACTCCATGAAGTTAGCAAGTAACACATTTATTTAACAGCTTATTTAACAGCTTTTAATATACCGGTGTTCGTGCGGGCACATCACGCCGGTTTACAATAAACTTGAGAAAGGAGGAAAATTACAAAAAACAGGGAGCGGGTGAGGGAGCAGGTGAGAAAAGGGACGGGAGTGGGGGGGATAGAAAGAGGAGGAAGGGATAGCAGCTAAGAAAGTAGAGTAGAGTAACCGTAATTGAGGTGGAGGTATTTACAGGAGGAGGTATTTACAGCAGGAGGGCTGCAAAGTGGGATAATTCGAGAAACTAAAGAAACTTATTTACATTGTACATTCTATACCTTGTACCTTATTTACAGCAGAAAGAAGCTACAATTAACTTATGTCAAGCCAAATCAGGTGGTATGTTAGGGAGAAATCCATGGGAAAGTATAGGAAAATGCGTTGGGGGGGGGGGGGGGGGCGGGGGGGTTGTCTACGGGGGGATGGTTTCGGGGTAGGCCTGTTTGAAGAGCCAGGTCTTGATGCCTTTTTTGAAAGTGGGCAGGGAGGGTTCAAGACGGAGGTGTGTGGGGAGTGAGTTCCAGAGGGCAGGGCCTGCGATGGTGAAGGCTCTTTCCCTGGTGGTGGAGAGATGTGCTGTCTTAAGGGGGTGTGTGTGTAGGGTGCCTGCTAGGGTGGATCTTGTGGGGCGATGGGAAATGTGAAAGTGGGGCATTTTCTTAAGCCAGGCGGAGTTGCTTTTGTAGAGAATGTTGTGAAGTATGGTTAGGGTTTTGTATTGGGAGCGGAAGTGGATGGGTAGCCAATGCAGATCTACAAGAATGGGAGTAATATGCTCTCTTTTGCGTGTATTAGGTAGGATTCTTGCCATGGCATTCTGTAAGGTTTGTAGCGGTTTGATGGTGGAGTAAGGGAGGCCTAGCAACAGGGCGTTGCAGTAGTCCACTTTGGAAAATATGGTGGACTGTAGGACTAACGGAAGTCAGGAGTATGGAGTAGTGGCCTGAGATTTTTAAGGATCTGGAGTTTGTAGAATCCTGCTTTAAGCAGGGACTTGATGTGTGGCTTGAAGTTGAGGTGTTGGTTGAGTGTGACTCCCAGGTCTTTTACAGAGGGGGGTAGGGCGTGGGTGAGGGTGGAGAGGGTTGCTGTGGCGGAGGAGGCGTGTTCAGGTTGCTTGGATATGAAGAGTAATTTGGTTTTGGTTGCATTAAGTGCAAGGTGTAGGTTGGCTAATAGGGAGTTGATGGTGGCTAGGCAGGATTCCCAGAAGAGGATCGTTTCATTGAGCGTTTTTTGAATGGGGATGAGAATTTGCACATCATCGGCATATAAAAAGAAGTCCAGGCCTAGGTTTGAGAGTAATTAGCAGAGGGGTAGGAGGTAGATATTGAAAAGGGTGGAGGAAAGGGAGGAGCCCTGGGGGACGCCTTGCATGAGAGGAACGTGAGCGGATTCAAAGTTATCAAGTTTTATAAGGTATTCTCTGTTTGCAAGGTAAGAAGCAAACCAGTCTAGTGCTGTGTCGGCAATGCCTATCTCTGCCAAGCGGGTGAGCAGGATCTTATGATTGACAGTGTCAAAGGCTGCCGATATATCCAGTAAGGCAAGTAAAAAGGATTTACCTTGGTCAAAACCGATAAGTATGGTGTCAGTGATAGCTAGAAGGAGATTTTCGGTGTTGCGGCCTTTCCGGAAACCAAATTGTGAAGGGTGTAGGAGGTTGTGTTCCTCGAGGTAGTTGGTGAGCTGGGTATTGACTGCCTTTTCGAGGACTTTTGCAATGAAAGGAAGGTTGGAGATGGGTCAGTAGCTTGCAGGATCGGAGGGATCAAGGGAGGGTTTTTTTAGGAGTGGCTTCACAACGCAAGTTTGAGGGGATCTGGGACTCTGCTGAAAGTGAGGGAGCAATTAATGATATCAGCTAGGGGTTTGGCGATGGTGGTGGGAATGGAGCGGAGGGTTTTGGAGGGGATTGCGTCTGCAAAGTTTGTGGCCGGTTTCATCTTTTTGAGGATGGTCTCAATTTCAAGGGTGGAAGTGAGGTCGAAGGATTTGATGCTGGTGCTATTGTGAATAGGGGGGGGGGAGGTGTTTGTGGGGTTGGGGGGGAAGCGTAAGACTAATTGGAGAAAATTTAAGACTAATTGGAGAAAATTCTAATTGGAGAAAATTCATTTAAGACTAATTGGAGAAAATTCTTTTCACTCAACGTACAATTAAGGTCTGGAATTTGTTGCCAGAGGATGTGGTTAGTGCAGTTAGTGTAGCTGGGTTCAAAAAAGGTTTTGATAAGTTCTTGGAGGAGAAGTCCATTAACTGCTATTAATCAAGTTTACTTAGAGAATAGCCACTGCTATTAATTGCATCAGTAGCATGGGATCTTCTTGGTGTTTGGGTAATTGCCAGGTTCTTGTGGCCTGGTTTGGCCTCTGTTGGAAACAGGATGCTGGGCTTGATGGACACTTGGTCTGACCCAGCATGACAGTTTCTTATCTTCTTATGTTTATAGTCCATTGCTATAGCTAGGTTAGTCCTCCTCTCCACAGAGCATGGATGGCAGTGGTGTTAAATCTGCCATGTGCATCAGTTTCCACAGAATCAGGTCTCATTACTAATGGAGAAATGTCAACAATGCAAAGTAGTTTTGCATCTACCTAATCTTCCATTGGAATGCAAAACATACAGAAAACAGTATTGTTCAAGAATTGGCTTAAATTTACATAAAAGTATCATTACTGGCAAAATCTTTAATCGGTGCATCAGTTAATGACATTAATTATAACCATTCTTTTCACAAATATTCCATAACTGTGAAACATCACCTAGCACAGAAAGAGTAAGAAGATCAGGAAACACTGACCATCCAGACTTATGCACATATAGGGGTAGATTTTCAGAGCCCTGCTCGCCTAAATCCGCCCAAAACCGGGCGGATTTAGGCGAGCAGGGCCCTGCGCGCCGGGAAGCCTATTTTACATAGGCCTCCCGGCGCGCGCAGAGCCCCGGGACTCGCGTAAGTCCCGGGGTTCTCGGAGGGGGGCGTGTCGGGGGCGTGTCGGGGGGCGGGCCCGGTCGTCGCGGCGTTCCGGGGGCGTGTCGGCAGAGTTTTGGGGGCGGGTACGGGGGCGTGGCTACGGCCCGGGGGCGTGGCCGCGCCCTCCGTACCCGCCCCCAGGTCGCGGCCCGGCGCGTAGCAGGCCCGCTGGCGCGCGGGGATTTACGTCTCCCTCCGGGAGGCGTAAATCCCCCGACAAAGGTAAGGGGGGGGTGTAGACAGGGCCGGGTGGGTGGGTTAGGTAGGGGAAGGGAGGGTAAGGTGAGGGGAGGGCAAAGGAAAGTTCCCTCCGAGGCCGCTCCGATTTCGGAGCGGCCTTGGAGGGAACGGGGGGAGGCAGCGCGGCTCGGCGCGCGCAGGCTATACAAAATCGATAGCCTTGCGTGCGCCGATCCAGGATTTTAGTGGATACGCGCGGCTCCGCGCGTATCTACTAAAATCCAGCGTACTTTTGCTTGAGTCTGATGCGCAAGCAAAAGTAGGCTGATCGCGCTTCTTTTAAAATCTACCCCATACAGTACATGGACATTCAATTATGCTAAAGTAAACCAATTAGGAGGAACGTGATATCACATCACCTGTACTTTTTTTTATTGGCAGCCATTTTTTTCCAGTCAGTATGACATGATGACCAATTACCTACACAAACAGGTATTCATCTGGAAGGCAATGATCATGGTCACTTTTTTCCTACCCTTGTGATCAGCTCCTGTCTATAAAAATGCAACCATTATGTTTTCTGTATAGTCTGATATTGATCATTGCGGAGGCTGCAGCACCTGCACCCAAACCATTCCCCATTTCCTGCAGCTTGTCTGTTCGTGGCAGTACCATTACTCGGAATGGGTCCCTTGGCAGCTATGCCTACCCACACCAGTAAGTAGTATTTTTCTATCATTTCATGTGTACATAACATTTTCCATCATAGTAATAGTTTACAAATAGTTGATAATTAATGGGTTTTTCATAGTTTATTATGTAGTTGTGTTATAAATGTGATGATATGCTAAACATCCCATTCTTCTTTCTATGTTTTTTTTAGACAAACAAAATTGAAGCAAATACTCTCATGTTGGTATGGGGCATTAAAGAAGGCACCCTCCTTCAGAACAGCAAGGATCACTGGAGAATGGGAAGGTACCTTGATGGCTACATGCATGGCTGAGGTGGCGGGTTGGGGGGAGGGGGGAGTTACTGTGCCCTAAGCTGATGCAAGTAGTATGTTCTTTCTCGCCCTCCATGTGAATATTGTCAGGGCTGGTGCAAGAGCATTTGGAGCCCTAGGCAAACCTTTAGTCAGGCACCCCCCTCCACCTCCCCAACTTACCTATTGGTAGCAGCTCCAACACAGTGCTGCCTCCTACCAGTGGCATTAGATCTAGCACACAGCACTCCCTTCTTTGGTAGTACTGCCTCTGGCATAGTACCCCTTTGTGCCTTGCGCTAGTGGGAATTTGCCGCCCCAAAACTTTTGGCACTCTACGTGATTGCTTAGTTTGCATAATGGAAGCACCGGCCCTGAGTACTTTTATTTGTATCCTTTCTTGATTGCTTGCATTGATATTGGTATGTGTTTGCTAATTTGTTTTTAAGGTGTATGTTTTTTTTTATAACGTGATTGCATGAAGTTATGAGTGCTGTGATCAATGACTGCTTTTGTTGTGAAAACTGTGATTATGTTTTTGGTGTCATCCACACTTCATTTCTAAGATCTTTTTAGTATTTAATTGAGATTTTTGGAGTCCTGGTACATCTGATTTTTATAGCATCATTTATAGTGGCCATACACTAGCATTTTCTAGAAAGCGCAGATATTCTTTTGGCTCATACTTCAGGATCTTTTGTTCAACTTTACATTGTTATCTACAATTATTACTTTGTTATGCTTTCAACTACTTGTAATGTTATAATGTTATTACATGCTATTCTCTGTCTTTTGCTCTATCTTCTTCTGATTGCATTGTAGGACTTGATAGCCAATATTCATACTGTAGGCAAATATTTCATGGAGGTTTGAGATTAATTTGTAGTAACTGATTTTTTTCCTTGTGCTCAGGAAGGAAGAAAGAAAAAAGAAGCAGAAGTTCGTTATCATCAAGACTAGCTTGACAAGCAACCTTCTAAAGTTCTACTACATTCCCCCTGGAGATCCACTGTAATAAAAAACATTTAATTATATACTCTTGTGTTGGGTGTTTTCTGCACACTCTGTAATAATAATAATGTGAATGTAAATGAATCCATGAATATTATAGTGTGATAACTGGTAGTGTTTGTGAAGGTTCATAGAAAAATCTGATTGAAAGAAAGGTGTTGCCAAATTTGGTCTGTACATTATAGCACTACTTCTGACCATGAGTGCCTGAGAGAGTCTTTTGTGTGAGATTGTTATATTGTATTTTCAGACTGTCCACGTTTGTGTCAAATACTGCAGGTAGTTTGCACCTGTTTTGAAATACTGTACATACTTTTACTATGAGTACAAAGCAGACATAGTTACTTGCACCTGCTTGTTCTGTAGGTAGAATGCTGCAGGAAATGTATGCACAGAGATCTGAAATGCCATCTGTGTTTTTCTTCCCATGACCTAAACACGCCTCCAGGAACACCTCCTCTCAGTGTGGATAAAAGTATGGGCATGCTTTTAGTTGTACTGAGGGAGAGCAATTTTCAGACAGCTAGTTAATGTGAGCAAAATGCTTTTTACCCACACAAATTGCTTAGAATATTATTCTCCGTATTACTTGAAATACTGAGGATGCATAGAGGGCTGGTGCAAGGGTATTAGGTGCCCTGGGTGAACCTTATTTATTTATTTATTTAAAAATGTTTCTGTACTGCTTTTACAAACATAGTTTAATCAAAACGGTGTACAGTGTGTCAATTGAAACTAAAAAATGTAAAAATAAAAAACTCTTAAAATTACAAAAAATATATATAAAATGATAAAACAAAATTAAAATCAAAATAATTAATTGTTAATAAAGCATAATAATAGTACTAATAGGTGCATATGATTGGTGCATGAAAATGTGGAGAGTAAGTGGTAGATTATTTAGTAGGTGTAATTTTAAATGCAATTTGAAAGAAATGTGTTTTTAAGGATTTTTTGAATTGGTTTAAGCTGGATATGGATCTAGTCCTGCTATCGAAACGGCTCTTTTTCTAGTAATATCTAGGCGTGCCTGTCGAGGTGATGGCACGTCTTCTGCCTTGCGTCCTCCCCTCTTCCACCCTCCTGGACCAGGCCCTGGCTCTGGCCCCGACCTCATTCACTCAGACAGGTCCCCTCTCTTACACACACTTTGGTTCCTTGTCTCATTCACACATGCACCCTTATACAGGCTCCCTCCTTCTCTTTCACGCCAAGTCTCTACTCCTCTTGGTCGTGAGTGGGATGCGCTCTGCTCACAGCCCCACATGGCTGCTTTTTGCCGCCCACTAATGACTGGTGCCTTAGGTGACCGCCTAGTTTGCCTATTGGGACACGCCAGCCCTGGATGCATATTTCCTGTAAATTCTCCAGTATTTATCAGATACTGAAATGTTGCTACGATGATAAACGCTTGCATGCATTTATAAGGTGCATAGAATGCAAGTATGCATGTGTGATATGGATGAAAGAGAGGAAGTAAAGAAATCAATGTAAGAAAAAGTAGATATAGATTAGGATAAGACTTATGAAGGGTAATTTTCAAAGGGACTTCTGTGGGAAAAACTGTGTTTTACCTGCAGAAATGACTTTTTACAAAGTTGCCCACCTGATATGCCAGCTTCTTAAGTTATATTTACAGATACGTTTTCCCGGACTGACTAGAGGCATTTCCCAGGTGGCGCTGGAAAATGGTTTGGACTTACACTCATACTTTTGGATTTTAAAGTGTGCATAAATTTTCCTCCAAACTTTCTGTGCACATTTTAGCCGATGTAAGTGTGTGCAGGAAGATTTTGTAGGATAATTTTTAAAGCAGACTTAGGTGTGTAAGTCTGCTTTGAAAACTGGTGAAACTTATGTGCATGTTTGCCAGCTAACCTATGCAGGATTTTATAAAATTACCCCCATCATGTTAATAAGATTGTTGCTGCTATGACATTGGTTTTCAGTCTGGAGGTTTTAACTGAAGTCATGGGGCATTCACAGGGTGTCATGGGATGGTGCTGGTGTGAGTACCAACAAACTCCAACAAATCCTCAGCCCACTCCTGGGCTTTTCTTCTGTCTCACTTCCTTTGGTAGTGGTAATGCAGCAAGCATCAGAGAGAATGCTCTCTCTTTTTGTTGTGATGCAATTCCAGGGAAGGAATTGGGGTATGGGCCAAGAGATGGTGCCCTACTTGCTCTTGGCTGGCAGAACAATAGCCAGTGTACATAAGAACATAAGAAATTGCCATGCTGGGTCAGACCAAGGGTCCATCAAGCCCAGCATCCTGTTTCCAACAGAGGCCAAACCAGGCCATAAGAACCTGGCAATTACCCAAACACTAAGAAGATCCCATGCTACTGATGCAATTAATAGCAGTGGCTATTCCCTAGGTAAACTTGATTAATAGCAGTTAATGGACTTCTCCAAGAACTTATCCAAACCTTTTTTGAACCCAGCTACACTAACTGCACTAACCACATCCTCTGGCAACAAATTCCAGAGCTTTATTGTGCGTTGAGTGGAAAAGAATTTTCTTCGAGTACTCTTAAATGCACCAGAGCCCATCCTTCAAACTCTACACAGTCCAGGCTATTGCTCTGTCATTATTCTTCGGAGTTTCCCTTCAGGTTGTCATTGTGGGATGGATTGCAAGTGAGCTTGGGTTGCCACTCTTTGTAGTTACTCCTCATCCTTTTCTTGAGTGGTTTCTTCCTAAACAGGAAATATGTGTCAGGAGCAGAGCAGAAGAATAGGGGCAACTACAAGCACAGGGAGTTCATTCTCAGTTTGCACCATTTTTTTGCTGCTGGTACTCCTGCTGTTGCTGTTTCATGCTTGGTCCTGGGATCCAGCCCTAGATAGGAAAGTCAGCAGTACATAATGGAGGGAGAGAGAAGACACCAGAGAGGGGGAAGTGAGAGTGTAGATGGGGAGATGGAGGGAGTGGGTAAAGGGGAGATAGAAAGGTTGATAAGAGGGGACAATGGATGAGGCAGATGGAGAGTGGGATAAGCAGAGAAAGGAAGTTGAGGTGGGAGCAGTAGATTTAAAGTTTGGTGAGGAGGAGATGAAGAAATCAGTGCTGTAAGACAGTGGTTCTCAACCTTTTTTCTATTGGGACACACCTGTCAGATGGTTCTCACATGCATGACACACTGAACACTTGAGCAACATGGGACTAAATGTAAATATATACTCTGCATCCACTGGAACCCCCCTCCCCTCTCCAGGTCCCCAAACAATGGATGCAGAGGAAATTTCCACAGACAACTCACCATATAAAAAAGATATTCTGATTCTGGTGCTAGCTCAGTAACAGAAACTCAAACTCCCTTACTACCAGGTGCACTGTAAAATACAAAACCTGAAAAAAAAAAGCCACTCAGAACATGTGTAACAAACCTGCTATACCACAGCAATACTAACTCCAAGAACTCAAACAGCAATAGCCCTTCCTATGAAAAGGCAGCAGTGCAGCACCAATGCATGTCCTATTGAGAATGAGATAACCCAACAAATAAGACTGATACAAATCCCTACCTACTAGTAAAATACCTCACTTCAGTCACACATACAGATCCGACCTTCACCAAATACAGAATAAAAGATCACAAATTACAAATGTGGAGACAAAAACTGGAATGGAAACTTCAAAAAGACATTCTGTATGCCATGTAAAACTGGAGAGCCAGAAACAGAAATACATAACCTCCTACACTAAGCAAAGTACAAAGATAGAAGAAATGGACATTCCCCAGACTGACATATTATGGCCTTTGCACCCCTTGTCACTCGCCCGCCATGTCTCCATCATTCTTCTCTTCTCCCAATTACTCCCTTTCAATCATCTGCTCACACTCACATCCCAGCCCAGCATTCCCGACCCCCCCCCCCACATCCTCTTCCCTGTGCTCCTGCTCTCCCCTGCTTGATGCTCTCTGCCTATCTACCCTGACCCCCTGTTTCCCATCCCTTCCTGCTCAGCAGCCCCCACACACTCCCTCTCCGTTCCACCTTCATCTTTCCCTGCAACCCAACCTCCTTTCCCCCACCCTCCACAGGGTGAAGAGCTCATCAATAGCATCCCTCCCAGACTCACCTGGGAAAGAGAAAGTTTGTATCCCATTGGGGCCCAGAACAGCAGGAGTTGGCAATGTCTTGCTCTGATCTGGGTGAAGGAGGAAACAGCCTCCCACTGGGCCAGAAAGAAGAGAAGAAAGTGAGAGCAGCCTCCCTTCAGGCCCAATGTAAGAGAAGTCAATCAACTCTCACCCGGGCTGATAAGGAGGCAGCTGGCCCTGCGACACACCTCACAGGACCTTGTGACACACCAGTGTGTCCCGACACACATGTTGAGAACCACTGCTGTAAGAGATAAAGATGGGAAGACGAGGCATGGAAAGAGAAATTGGGTGGAGAAACAGAGAAGAGGAGGGATAAACGAACCAATGAGGACGGGAGCAGAAAGAACAAAGAATGAAAGGAAGGGTAAGAGGAGGCATGACTCAGGAAGAGATGAAGGGAGGAAGTAAGTCATAGGGGATGGAATGGGAATGGGAAGCTCATAGGCAGAGTAATAGAGAAGAGGAGGGAGAAGCGAACCAATGGGGACGGGAGCAGAAAGAACAAAGAATGAAAGGAAATGCATGAGTCAGGAAGAGATGAGGGGAGGATGTAAGTAATGGGGGATTGAATGGGAAACTCATAGCCAGACGTAAATTACTAGAATGTTTTCAGTATGGTAAAGTTAGAGAAAAAGGGTTTATTGCAGTCATGGAAAAATTAAAAGCAATTTTAACTGTAAAAATGTTTTTTTTATGTGTCAAAATCATTTCTATGGAAAAAAATGGGATCTGCTTGGCTTCAGCTTAACTCAGTTTTGAGCAGGAGTAAATCTATGTGGGTCTGAGGGGTAATGGAGGTGAATTAAAGGCACATGGGTATTTGTGTAAATAATAGATATTTTGGGAGGGACGCTTGTTATAAAATCGGGCGTACATGTGCGCGCGCCAGGTAGCACGTGCACCTTTTAAAAATCTACCCCAGTATGGGGTAGATTTTCAAACAAGGCGCGTTGGCGTACTTTTGTTGGCGCTCCAGGCGCCAACAAAAGTACGCGGGATTTTAGTAGATACGTGCGGAGCCGAGCGTATCCGCTAAAATCCTGGATCAGCGCGCGCAAGGCTATCAATTACGTATAGCCGGCGTGCGCCGAGCCGCGCAGCCTAGCCCCGTTCCCTCCAAGGCCGCTCCGAAATCGGAGTGGCCTCGGAGGGAATCCTCTAACGCCCTCCCCTCACCTTCCCCTCCCTTCCTCTACCTAACCCACCCCCCCGGCCCTGTCTAAACCCCCCCCTTACCTTTGTCGGGGGATTTACGCCTCCCGGAGGGAGACGTAAATCCCCACGCGCCAGCGGGCCGCTAGCGCGCCGGGACGCGACCTGGGGGCGGTTACGGGGGGGTGCGGCCACACCCCCGGACCGCCCCGGGCCGTAACCACGCACCCCGACACGCCCCCCTCGGAGAACCCCGGGACTTACGCGAGTCCCGGGGTCTGCGCGCGCCGGTGAGCCTATGTAAAATAGGCTCACCGGCGCGCAGGGCCCTGCTCGCCTAAATCCGCCCGGATTTGGGCCCGGATTGGGCGGGGCCCGGATTGGGCCTAAATCCGCCCGGATTTGGGCCCAGATTGGGCCTAAATCCGCCCGGATTTGGGCAGATTTAGGCGAGCAGGGCTCTTAAAATCCGCCCCTATGTGCATATGTTATAAAATGAATGCATCCCTGGGTGTGAGCCAGCAACCGTGTGCACGAGCGTTAGTTTTAAAGTTACCTCCATACAGGAGCAGGCTGCCAGCTGTTCTATGGTTTTCCAAAGTCGAACACCCACTCCTGCAATTTTAAGGGAATAAGTCCACCCTTCCCCTGCTCAAGTCTCCTCAGTATGCAGATATTTAATATAATATATAATAATATGCCAACATTCAATCTCATACTGGTTTACATTCAGGTACTCTAGGTATTTCCCTATCCCCAGAGGGCTTACAATCTAAGTTTTGTACCTGAGGCAATGGAGGGTAAAGTGACTTGCCCAAGGTCACAAGGAGCAACAGCAGGACTTGAACACTGGTCTCCTGGTTCATAGGCCACTGCTCTAACCACTAGGCTATTCCTCCTTCCACAGTGTTTTATTTGTGGAAATGCTTAATTATTGCCTCCTGCATTGGTGTAACGTCTATGGATACTTTGTACCTGCAGTCTTTATACTAGTTTTCAAAGGAGAAGTACAAGTGCACTTTCCTATTGAAAATGATTCTTCCAAAACTACCTGCATACATTTGTACCTGTAGATTTGTGTTGGGAGAAAATCCAGGATACTTGTGAAAATGTCATTTCATTTATTTATCTTGATTATCTGCTTTGTCATCAAAAAACAAAAGCGGATTATATTAAAATACATAATTTTAAATTGAGCGTTCAGTTTCCTAACCTGACCCGTCGGCACACTTCTATTTATTTATTTATTTATTTATTTTCCTTTTGGTTCCTCTTACTTAGTATCGCCATGATATTAAGTCGGAGGAAGTACAGAAAAGCAGTATTTTCTGCTTTTCTGTACACCTTTTTAGGCTGCTCAGAAATTAACACTTGCTCTTCAAACTACATGTATATTTATGTATATACAGGCCAAATATGCATGCTTTTGCCTGCATATTGGGCAGGCAATTTTGTAAAAGCTCATTTATGTGGGCAAGGCCCTGTTTTGCCCTGGGGAAATGTTTTTGAAAATTACCTTCCTTAACATTAATACAGTATATTTACTAATCACCAATAACCATTGTTCTATTTGGAGGAACCTTGTTGAAAACCTGGCTATTTGAATATTTTCCTGGACCTAATAAGTGTAGTCAATTGGTTTGATCTTTGAGGCTTGAAATTGTAGACTGGAACTACCTTTGGATCCGATGGCAGGGCGTCAGTAGATTTTATTTTATTTTGTTTTATCCAATGGCAGTGTGCCAGAAGATTTTATTTTATTCTGTTTTATCCGATGGCAGGGTATCAGACAATTTTATTTTATCTGATAGAAGGGTGTGAGTAGATTTTATTTTATTCTGTTTTATCTGATGGCAGGGTATCAGACAATTTTATTTTATCTGATGGAAGGGTGTGAGTAGATTTTATTTTATTCTGTTTTATCCGATGGCAGGATGTCAGAAGATTTTATTTTATTCTGTTTTATCTGATGGCAGGGTGTCAGTATATTTTATTTTATTCTGTTTTATCTGATTGGAGGGCATCAGTAGATTTTATTTTATTCTGTTTTATCTGATGGCAGGGTGTCAGTAGATTTTAATTTATTCTGATTTATATGATGGCAGGGTGTCAGAAGATTTTATACTAAACCCTGCTCACCTCTTGATGGCAATTGAAGAGAAATTTAATTTTAACAGTTCTGATATTTTATTAAAGGATGTTAAAATTATTTCATTTTTAAGCTTGTTTGGGGTGTGTCCAGGCTCAGGCTCAATATATTTTATTTATGGTTTGTCTTTGTGTTTTATTTTGTAGCGTTATCACTGTTAGTGCACTGCTTATTTTGATTTATGGGATTTATTAGAGATCGGAGGGTGATTGGTAATTTCATTACATGTGATGATGGATATTTATGTTTTATATTATGCTTGTTATGCACCTTGAGCAGAGATGTCCTTGGAAAAGCAGGCTATAAATGCCAAATTAAATTGTCTCCATAAAATTAGTTATAAACTAACTTACAGTTGGCTGCGTTAAACAGAGTGCACATACAATACTTCTAGAAGTCAATATTGAACTATGGAATATCTGGGGATGGATATTCAGCAGTACAGATTCACAATTGAATATAACCGTTTGAATTAAAGTTATCCAGATAAGTTTATCTGGATAAATTTAGGGCTGCTTGTGGCATGACCAGACTTACTTGGATAGGTTACTTGAAGAACTCTGAATATCAGAGTTATCTGGGTAAGTTAGTTGGATAAGCTTGGCCCTACCTGGCATTCCCCCAGTTTTATGTGGGTGAAATTTAGCCAGCTAAAACCTATGCAGATATAATAGAACCAGTCAGTATGGCAAGTTTTGAAATCCCATGGTTTGTTCAGCTAAGTCCCTGACTTGGGGCCAGATTCATTAAGGCTTTTCTCCCATCTTATATCTTTAGGAAAAACCCTTAGTGAATCAGATACTTAGCTGGACAAATCATGTCAATATCGACCTCATAAGTAATTTATATTGGCATTTATTTATTTATTTGAATTATTTATATCCCACCTGTCCACAATTCCAAGCAGATGACAACAAAACATTCATAAAAGAAAAACCAATAAAACAACATCAAATAAAACAATGGTATATAGTATACCTTACAAAATATATAAAACAGAATGCAGCAAAAACTTAAAACAGCCACAGAGCCACTAAACAAAGAAAAAAGAGCATGATTAAAACAATTAGAGCATGAAACATAGTATGGGGGCCCTGGAATTATTATAAATTAAGCCCCTGAGCATGGACAGCTCTGAAGTTTTCATGGAGGAGTCAGAATTCAGTTTCTTTCATTTGTCATCTTCATAGATCCTTGTTTTTCTGTTCTTATGGACAAAGATGAAGGGTTCCCCTCTATGGTAACCACTAGATTTGGCAAAAGTAACAGATGATTCAATCTTGATTCTTCAAATTCAGTTACAAAACATTTTGTAAGGTTCTTATTTATTTATTTATTTAGGACTTTTATATACCGACTTTCCAATAACAGAGTTACTGATCAATTCGGTTTACATTCTAAACAGAAACAATGACAAGTTAATGTCTTACAATGAACAGGTAGATGGAACTTGGATACAGATATATGGGATTAATAACATAACGTAAATGCTACGGAGCCTAATGTAGGCTAAAGAAACAGGTGATAGGTATAAGGCTGGGTATTTGATTTTAGACTGCCAAGGATTCATAGATGACCTGAGAGTTCTTTGGGGGGTAATAGAGAGTACTAGAGATGATCTATATAGTTCTCTGGGGGGTTACCAAAGAAGGGATCCTTGGCAGGGAAAGTTCCGCAGACTGATGATTATGAGAAAGCTTCTTAGTGAAAAGGTTCTTAGTGAAATATGCTTCTCCTGCTCTTTATGTCCTGGAGTCAGGTAATCACTCTATCTTAAAATCTACTTTTTTCAGTGAAGGCTAAGAGAGGATTTGAAAAGAAATTGGCCATAGAGGCAAAAACTTACAATAAAAACTTTAAAAAATATAGCTGAAGCAGAAAGCCTGCAAGGGAGTTTGTTGGACCGTTAGATGATTAAGGGGTTAAAGGGGCACTTAGGGAAGAGAAGCCATCGTGGAAAGATTTAATGATTTCTTTGCTTCGATGTTTACTGAAGAGGATGTTGGGGAGATACCTGTTCCGGAGATTCAATTCTTTAGTCACCCAATCAAAAAAATCTATCAGATTTGTCTCACAGGTCCTTCCCCTGGTAAATCCATGCTGCCTCGGGTCCAGCAATCCTTCTGACTGTAGATAGTTCACTATCCTTTCTTTCAGCAGAGTCTCCATTAATTTTTCCACCACTGAGGTGAGGCTAACTGGTCTGTAATTTCCAGCCTCCTCCCTGCTCCCACTCTTGTGTAGCAGGACCACCACTGCTCTTCTCCAATCGCTCGGCTTCACTCCCATTTCCAGGAATCTATTCACAGCTCATACAGCGGACCCACCACATCTCTGAGTTCCCGCAGTATCCTGGGATGAACCTCATCAGGCCCCATGGTTCTGTCCAATTTCTGTTTTGAAGTAACATTTTAAAGTTATTGCTTTGGTGGAAGGACATTTACAGTAAAGCCCAATCCATTATATTTGCTCTTAAAATATAAGAATTTCTTTATATTTTTTGTTTTGCTGTTTATGACCCAGAGCCTGGTGGTCACCCTGTTTGACTTATGGCGTTAGCATATTTCTCTCCTTCCTGTTTTGATCAGTACAAGTGAGGTCAGATCTTCTTCATGTCTTCATGGAGTGCTGTCTCCCAGCATACCCTGTTATGACCCCTTAAATAGTTAAGAATCCCGTGGCTATTGCTTTCCCCTGCTAACCCAACTCCTTCTTTTCCTTACTATGTATTTGGGATCAAGGTCTCTGACTGCTGTTAAGTGTAAAAGGTGTATATCTACTCCCTTTAAAGTAGATACACCCACCAGCCAGACTCTCCCTAACATAAGGAGTATGCCACACACTTTTGCTCTGTCCAGTGCTAATCTCTCTAAAGCAGTTACATAGCACCATATTTATTTGTACAAGCAAAGCTGAGCTATCACAATGGAATAAATTATTTTATAACCGACAACATCATAGCATGCAATTTTTTTTTTTTTGCATTGGCTTTCAGACACTGAAAACAAACAACTGTGAAATAATTTTGGACAGTTTTGACTTTTTTGAGAGACTGAAATACTGCCTAGTGGATATCATTTAATTAGCATTTAAAATATTTATAATAGGATTATAAAATACACTTGAGGGAATATGCAGTCAGATATATATTTTGAGAAAAAAACCATGACAGTTCTTTAAACTATGGCCTTCAAATTGAACTCTGTTAGATATTCTGTACTATGCATGAGTTAGTAAATAAGACATCCTTTATCATCTGGAAGAAGCTATCCTTTACATAAAACCATGAATGATTTGGGCCTCTTTTATATAGCAGAGAAGATAAAGGGTGAATTTTCAAAAGGTTGCGTGTGACAAAATGAGTATATATATGCATAAATAGCATGTAAAAAAGGGGCAATCTAGCGATGCAAAGTGATATCAAACATGCATACTGTATTATTGGCTGAGCGGGAAGTCTGAGTGAATGGGGAGGAGTTCAGGCTGACAAACTAGGAGGGTCTCAATGACTGGAAATGGACTGGGTGAATTCGTGGAGGAATCAAAAACATGTTAATTATGCTTACACGCTCAAGTTAGAAAATTTGAAGACTTACACTCGTAAATAGGGACGCAAGTTCTATTTAATCTTCGCATGTAAATTGTCCATGCATGTGATTTTGAAATAGATTAGAAAAATACACACATTTTTTTGCATTATATACACATGGGAAATTTGTTTTCCCGTGGTTGGGCTGATTTGTTTTCGGCTGTCCCGAAACAAATTTTTCAGAAATATCGGGAAATACGCTTCGCACATCCCTATAATCCCCCCACCCTCCTGACCCCTCCAAGACTTACGAAAGTCCCTGGTGGTCCAGCGGGGGTCCCGGGAGCGATCTCCCCCTCTCGCGCCGTTGGCTGTCATCCATTGCTCCTACCATGTGACAGGGGCCACCAATGGCACCAATAGCCCCTGTCACATGGTAAGGGGAAAGGCCACCGGCGCCATTTTGATTACTGGCAGCCGATGGCCCGAGAGGGGAAGATTGCTCCCGGGACCCCTGCTGGACCACCAGGGACTTTCGGTAAGTCTTGGGGTGGGGTCAGGGAGGGTGGGGGTTTGTAATTAATTTGAAGGGTTGGGGTGGGTTTGGGGTTCTTTTTTAAGTGTACCCTTTCTCCCCCCCCCCCCCCCAAAATGATAAGAAAACCACACGAAATTTTGTGGGTTTTGCTTTCGTTTCATCAGGCCCCCGAAGTGCAACGAAATAGGAAATATTGTCTTTATTTCTTATTTTGTTGCAAACGAATGCACATCCCTACTGCTTAGCTGGATAAGTAGTGCTTTTTTAAAACTTATCTAACATAATTATATATTTGCATGTATCTATACATAAGCATGAATATTGCAGAGTAGATTTATGCAATTTAAATAACCCACACGTATATGATATGTGTTGGTTCTAAAATACTACGGTAGATTTGCACGCAGCCATGTCCACAAATATGTGGAGCTGTGCACAGTTCTTTAAAAGTTATCCTCTAAGATGGTAACTTTCAAATGGATGCATATATATGCATCTGTGGTTGCATGCCAGAGAAATGGCAACTTTATAACACGTGCGCACATATGCAAACATGTTATAAAATAGCCTAAGCATGCATATCTATGTGCCTAATTTTTTTAAATTTTTAATTTCTTTATTTATATTTTCAATAATATAAACATTAATACTAGTTTGCACAAGAAAAAGCATGGATTGGTAATATCATTAAATACTTTCTAAAAGAAAAATATTTCCTATTTATCATTTATCTCATAGTACCAATTCCATTATCATATCAAATATATTGAGGGAGCCACATGGTTTACAGAAATTTGGGAGAATAATTAACTTTAACATATTAGGAATAAAGCATTAGCATAGATCCTATACTAAATCACAATTTATTTATCAACTAGACACTAGGGGTTGAGGTTGGTAATCTTTTTTGTTCAACAAAAATCTATGCGCCTAATTTGAAGCTGGTGCACGCCCAGCTGTGTATGTCAGTGTATGGACGTGTATCTGAGGTATTTTACAACAGTTGTGTGTCCAGTCGATGACCAGTTTAACCAGTTCATCCACCAGTTTGCCCACTTTTCAGCTAGGTCCTACCAATCTCTCTGGTTCTTTAGCCTGCACTCCCCCCCACCCCCCTCAAACACCTCATAGATACCTATAATTTTTTTTTAAACTTACAACTCCATAGCAGAAGTAAAATTACATGGCACTGGACTGGCGTGTAGATTCTTGCATGCACATCTCTTAGTCCCGCCCCAGAATACCCACTCCACACTAACACTCTGCCCCTTTTTTTCTCAGATGTGAGATATTTGCTCATCAGGGCTTGTGTGCACAAGCGGGTGGATTTTAAAATTGGGTGGACACACGCATGTCATACATGTTCGCCAATCTCCCGATTTTGGCACACGACCAGCTTTTAAAATTCACCTTTAAATTTTACAACCCACTTGACCTCTGTGATCTTTCCTAAAAGAACTTCTTAATATGCCAGCTCTCTCAGAAGCAAGGTTATCAGGAACAAGGGAGAAAGCCTTTTACTTAATAGCTCCATGTCAATGGAACTCATTATCATGTGAAGCCCACCAGTGTGAGGACCATAGAACTTTCAGATAACTTTTCCTGGGCTAAGAGTGGTCAAGGATTGAACTATTCCAAGCCCACTCTAGGGAAAATCTACTTTACAGAAGAGAGCTACCAGAGTATGGTTAGGTGGGAATTTCACTGTTTGATTTCATTCTACTTTTATTTTGAATACACTTCTATTTTAATACTGCTATTGCTTATATTGTTTTATAATTTATTTAATGTACATCGTGCAACAGGGTGATCAAGAAAACTATAGACCAGTGAGCCTGATGCCAGTGCCGGGAAAAATGGTTGAAAGTATTCTAAAGAACAAAATTACTGAATGTGCAGGTAGAGTTTAATGGGACAAAGTCAACATGGTTTTAGCCAAGGGAAGTCTTGTCTCATTAATCTGTTACATTTTTTTTTTAAGGCATGAATAAAGATGTGGATAAAGGTGAGCCAGTTGATCATCTGTATCTGGATTTTCAAAAAGGGTTTGACAAATTACCTCATGGGAGATTCTTGAGGAAATTAGAAAGTCATGGGATAGGTGGCAAGTGTCCTATTGTGGATTGAGAACTACTTAAAAGATAGAAAATAGAGAATAGGGATAAATGATCAGTTTTCCATTTGGAGAAAGGTGAATAGTGGAGTGCCCCAGGAATCTATACTAGGATTGCTGCTTTTTATCATATTCATAAATGATCTAGATATGGGAACGATGAGTGAGGTGATCAAATTTGCTGATGAGACAAAATTATTCAAAGTTGTTAAATAACGAAGATTATGAGAAATTGCAAGAGAATCTTGCAAGACTGGGAGGCTGCGCGTCCAAATGGCAGATGACAATGTGGACAAGTGCAAAGTGATGCACTTAGGGAAGAGTATTCCAAATTATAGCTACAAAATGCAAGGTTCCACTTCGGGAGTCACACCCAGGAAAAGGATCTAGCTGTCATCGTGGATAATATGTTGAAATCCTCTGCTGAGTGAGAGCAGCAGAAAAAAAAAAAAAAAAAAAGCGAATAGAATGCTAGGAATTATTAGGAATGGAATGGAGCATAAAACAGAGAATATCATGCCTCTGTATTGCATCATGGTGCAACTATACTTTGAGTACTGTGCGCAATTCTGGTCACTGCATCTCAAAAAAGGCATTGCAGAATTAGAAAAGATACAGAGAAAGGTGCCAAAATGATTAAGGGGATGGAACAATTCCCCTATGAGGAAAGGCTAAAGATATTAGGCCTCTTCAGTTTGAGACGAGATGGCAGGAGCAGATTATGATAGAAGTCTACCGTCTACCACATGAGTGGAGTGGAACAGTGATTCAATTGCTTACAAAGACTAGTGGACATACATTGAAGTTACTAAGTGATACATTTAAGACAGGAGAAAATATTTTTTTACTGATCACATAATTAAACTGTGGAATTCATTGCTGGAGAATATGGTGAAAGCTGTTAGCATAGCTGGGTTTAAGAAAAATGTAGACAAGTTCCTGGAAGAAAATCCATAAACTATTATGGGGAAATCCACTACTTATCCGTGGGCTAAGCAGCATGGAATCTATTGACTTTTAAGATCCTGCCAGGTACTTGTAACCTGGATTGGCCACTGTTTTTTTTTTTTTTTTTCTTAACAAAATACTGGATTTGATGGACTTTTGGTATGACCCAGTATGGCAAATCTTATAGTTCTTATGTACTGAGCAATGAAATTTGATAGTGCAGTTAAAAAATTAAAACAAATCTATGAGACTATACAACAGCTTATTTTAAGTCTACAGACCTAAGATACAAATATAATTCCTGTAGAAAGTCACTATAAATAACTCCCACATTCTGTACCCTACCAAGCTTTATTATTCTTTTCAACAGTTTATTGATAAAATTATCCCCCTCTGTTTTTTCTTGGAATTCTGAGCAGATATTCATACAAATATAAATGTCATTGCAAACATACATGTCTTAGTAAGCCAGGTAAATGCTAAGAACAAAACCGTTTTGCAATAGATCATAGATTAGAATAACCCTTTTGAAAAAAGAGCCCACAATGTCTTTTCCTCTGAATAATATATAAAGTAATGAATCGATATTTGCTTATAGGGAGCATGTTTCATCTTTACATCATCTTGGCTACTCATTATTTTCTGTGTAGCTTCAACTAGTGCTGATTTATGTGGTTCATGGCTGTTATTGATTAGGAGACAGTCTGTTTTCTAAGAGATGTACAATTAATTGTTCAGAAATCTATTTGAGTGCTTTTTTATTAGTCAGAGAGACTGTCAGCACAGTAGTATTACACTCAACATATGAACAGGATTTCCAGTGACTATGAAGCAGTTTATTTTTTATAGTATTACAAATTATCACTTTACCATGCATTTCTTGTTTAAAAGCTGATGGAAAAGCTAAATTTAGTGGTGAACTTGTGTATTAATATTCTTTTTGAGTGATTTTGAGGTCAGAATAGACTCACACTACTGCTTTCAGATGAACCAAAATGGAATCTGGTTTGCTTTGTTAAAATTCCGGATTTGTGCCAGGCAGGGGTGTTTGTTATCTTCATTGATGAGGTCAGCGATTTTTGCAGAGGAGAGAAAAACTCCCAGAGCAAGATAATTTTGAGCTATTTAATACAGATGTTCAGTATAAAGTTCCATGCACATTCTCAAGATAGGGTCTTGCAGATGAGACATATTCATACAGAACGTAATGCAAATTGCAGCACAGTGAATTGAGGCTTTTCCAAGGTCTAAAAATAAATGTGTAAGGCAAATGAAGCAATTATACAAGAGTGATTATAACATCAAAGACAAGGTCATTGTTATGAGGTCCATTTTCAAAGGGAACCAGCCAGCTAAGTAAGGACTTAGCAGGCTTAGATCAAAGACTTTGAAAATTAATGGGTTTAACTGGCTAACTATAGCAACCTAATTTCACTAGGTGGTTTTTAATTAGCCAAAGTTTGGGAGGGGGTAGGAATTAGGTTGGAGAGAGAGAGAGAGAGAAAGTTAGGTGGCTAGTACTGATATTCAGTGCTCACTGCTGAACTTGGCTGGCCAAACTCTGGCACTGCAATAGGAGGCCCAAATTTGTCAGGTCACACTCCTTTCTGCCTCCTTAAATTGAAGGTAAATGATCCTGAGGCAATGGGGGCATTTTCCCTCTTTCTGTCCCAAACCTTGACGGGCCGATGCAATAAAGTGAGTGTAAAAAAAAACACGTGCGTCCAAACTGGGCGCCCGCTTTTTTAGCACGAGCACATCCACCTGTCCTGGGTGCCTGATGCGATTGTGTCAATGAGCTGCCGCACTAAAACGGACACGCTGGGGATAATTGTGTGTCTCTAGTGCATCCGTGGCATTGGGCGCCCAAGAGACATGGCTATCTGTGCAAGTTACTAAAATTGATGCTCAGTTTCACGAGGGTCCATTTTATCCCCCAGCAGCAAATTTATCGGCACTGTATGCACACATAGGGCATGTGTATTGTGCGCCAGATATTTTTTTCCCCCCTCAAGCCATTTTGTTTCATAGAAACATAGAAATGACAGCAGAAGAAGACCAAACGGTCCATCTAGTCTGCCCAGCAAGTTTTGCACTTTATTTTTTTTTCTCATACTTATGTTACTCTTGGCTCTTAGTAACCTTTTGGTTCTATTTCCCTTCCACCCCCACCATTAATGAAAGAGCAGTGTTGGAACTGCATCTATGTGAATATCTAGCCCAATTAGTTAGGGTAGCAACTGCCGCAATAAGCAAGTGACACCCATGCCCACTGCCCACCCAGACTAATAATTCAGTCCTTGTTTGGTTGTTATCTGTATATAGATCCACCTTTCTTCATTCCCCCTGCTGTTGAAGCAGAGAGTTATGCTGGATATGCATTGAAAGTGAAGTATCAGACTTTCTCCCCTGCCGTTGAAGCAGAGAGCTATGCTGGATATGCAATGAAAGTGAGGTATCAGACTTTCTCCCCTGCCATTGAAGCAGAGAGCTATGCTGGATATGTATTGAAAGTGAAGTATCAGGCTTATTTGGTTTGGGGTAGTAGCCGCCATAACAAGCAAGCTACTTCCTGCTTTTTTGTGAATGCAAATCCTCTTTTCCACATTTCCTCTTGCCATTGAAGCTTAGAGCAATGTTGGAGTTGCATTAACCGTGTGTATGCTTATTGAACAAAGGTATTATCTCTAGGTAGTAGCCGTCATTCCCGCGAGCCACCCACTCTTCATTCACGTCCTCTAGACTTTATGGATCCACAGTGTTTATCCCATTCTCCTTTGAAGTCCTTCACAGTTCTGGTCTTCACCACTTCCTCTGGAAGGGCATTCTAGGCATCCACCACCCTCTCCTTGAAGAAATACTTCCTGACATTGGTTCTGAGTCTTCCTCCCTGGAGCTTCAAATCGTGACCCCTGGTTCTGCTGATTTTTTTCTGACAGAAAAGGTTTGTCATTGTCTTTGGATCATTAAAACCTTTCAAGTATTTGAAAGTCTGTATCATATCACCTCTGCTCCTCCTTTCCTCCAGGGTGTACATATTTAGATTCTTCAATCTCTCCTCATAAGTCATTTGATGAAGACCCTCCACCTTTTTGGTCACCCTTCTCTGGACTGCCTCCATCTTGTCTCTGTCTCTTTGGAAATACGGTCTCCAGAACTGAACACAGTACTCCAGGTGAGGCCTCACCAAGGACCTGTACAAGGGGATAATCACTTCCCTTTTCTTACTCGAGATTCCTCTCTCTATACAGCCTAGAATTCTTCTGGTTTTAGCTATCGCCTTGTCACATTGTTTCGCCGACTTCAGATCATTAGACACTATCACCCCAAGGTCTCTCTCCTGCTCCGTGCACATCAGCCTTTCTCCTCCCATCGAATACAGTTCATTCGGATTTCCACTCGCCATATGCATGACTGCACTTCTTGGCATTGAATCTCAGCTGCCATATCTTCGACCACTCTTCCAGCTTCCTTAAATCCCGTCTCATTCTCTCCACTCCTTCCTGGGTGTCCACTCTGTTGCAGATCTTAGTGTCATCCACAAAAGACAAACCACTTTGACTATACCACTTTGAACTTTTCTCTTTTCACTGATGTATCTGAAAAAGGTTTGTCACCTCTCTTAATCTCTTTGGCAATCCTTTCCTTCCGCTTGACTTTTTGCCGTCTTGATTACTTTCTTTGTCTCCTTCAGTTCTACCAGATATTCTTCTTTGTGCTCCTCCCTTTGGGATCCTTTGTATTTCTTGAACGCTGTTCTTTTAGCCTTTATTTTATCAGCCACCTCCTTGGAGAACCAGATAGGTTTCATTTTTCTTTTGCTTTTCTTTACTTTTCTAACATATAGATTAGTTGCCTTGGTAATTGCTCCTTTTAGTTTGGTCCACTGTTGTTCCACATCTCTCTCGTTCTCCCAGCCTACTAGTTCTTCCTCCAGGTACTTCCCCATTTCATCAAAGTCTGTGTTTTTGAACTGCAAAACTCGGGTTCGTGTGCTTCTTTTCCATATCCTTTTTGTGATATTAAACCATACCATTTGATGATCACTGGTGCTGAGGTGGGCGCCCACCTGCACATCAGAGACATTATCTCCATTAGTGAGCATTAAATCGAGTATAGCTCCCTCTCTTGTGGATTCCATTACCATTTGTTTGAACAAAGCTCCTTGCAGAGCATCCACTATTTCTCTACTGTTGTTAGATTCTGCAGATGGGACTATCCAGTCTACATCTGGCAAATTAAAGTCTCCAAGAATCACCACTTCTCCCTTCTTTCCCATCTTTTGGATGTCTTCAACCAGATCTCTGTCAAGCTCTTCCTTTTGGTTTGGAGGCCTGTAAACCACTCCAATAAAAATGGATGTCCCATCTTTTTTTTAGGTTGGCCCATAGTGCTTCTTCATTGCCCCATCTTCCTTGCAGCTCAGATGCTTGGATATTGTTTCTGATATAAAGAGCCACTCCTCCCCCCTTTCCTATCCTCAGGATGCTGCTTTCTGTGGTTCCTTCTACTTGTGTTGCAACAGTGATCCTAGGTAGGAGGAACCACGGAAAAGCAGTAATTATTTTGTATTTATGCAGACCTTTTGATGCGTGGCAAGACTTTATGCCTGCTCCGCGGCAAGCGTAAAATTTGATGGCTTAAAAAGTGCACCCTGGGTGCAAAGCGATTTTTTTTTTTTTTTGGTGTCGTGGGGAAATAGCTAATAGCCTCATTTACATGACTTTTACATATGCTGAGCGCTATTAGCTATGATTTTGTTCGGATGGGCATTATGGAGGCACTGATCTCCCTTATTACATCTAGGGTTAAGGATACACATCCAAAACATGCACCTGACCGCTCGTTAACCTGTGCGCTTACGCTGGGCGTGTTTTATTGCATCGGCCTCTGAATGTGAAAGAAATGGCCCTGGGGCAGTGGGACCCCTCTGGATTCTTGAAAATGAATAAAATGTTCCTTCAGCAGGGTCTCCTCATTTCATCCAGACTCTGTATATTTGAAAAAATGGCCTCGCAGCTGGTCATTTCTCTTCTCCCTCCACTGCTGCTCTATATAGGAGATGATCAGTGGGGATTCCTCTCCTTTTTTGGACAGGAGGGAGGATTTCTTTTTATATATCAAGGATTTTATTTTATTTCTATTCTGCTTTTGGCATTTCACAGTGGATTATATTCAGGCACTGTAAGTATTTCCCTAACCCCCCCTGAGGGCTAGGGTGTCATTTACTAAACTGTGATATTTTACTATGGGGGGGGGGGGGGGAGGGAGAAATATCATGGGCTTGGGTGGGGCATTGTTGTGATATTTGTCCCTTGCCAGGTAAAATATCACAGCTATTTCCCCGCAATATGTTTTCTTTGCAAGAAAGAATAGCACAGGAAAAGGTAAAAATTGCATGACGGTGACCTCTTGAACTCCCAATCCCTAGAGAAAGTCTCCCTGGTAGCCTAATGTGGCCTGGAGTGCCCCCTACCTCTAGGCCAGTCGACGCTATTTTCCAAAATGGCGTTGGCCAGCCTTTGCCTCTATAGGGACAAAGGCCAGCTGGTGCCATTTTGGAAAATGGTGTTGACTGGCCAGGGGGCTATGGGCTGCCACTAGACTATCAAGGAGACTTTGTTTAGTTAAGGGGGATCCGGGGAGCGTGGGACCTGTAGGTGGAGGCCACTAGACTACCAGGGAATAGGTTGATTGTAAGGGGAGGCTTTCGGACTAGACTTTGATGAAAAGGGGAGGGGTTGTGGTAGGGAGGTAGGATCCACCACACAAATACTGTTTCTATCATTTTACTTTTTTCACTATTGGGCTGTCTCTGTAGGCGGCAGGGGGATGGTCAGGACCTACCTGGATTCATGGTGGTGGTGGTGGTGGTGGTGGAGGGAGGGAAGTTTCCTGGCTGTGAGGCCCTTTAAGAAGCAAGCTGAGAGCATAAGGATTTTTGTTAACTCTCCATGGGAGTATCAGGTCGTTATCAACAACTTCTGAGATGTAACTATGTTTCCGGGAAATAATGCAGTTTCTGTCAAAGACGTTATTTTATTTACATAGGATTACCTATGCACTAACTACTTTGCATGCATTTGAAAATTTTATGCAAGCAGAACAGCAAATTTTAATAGGGAGCAGTTTTATGGCCTAATTATCCCGTGATATCACCACAATATGCAATTAGGGGTAGATTTTAAAAGATGGACGTGCTGATTTTATAACATGCATGTGCAGGCGCGTGCAGGTTATAAAATATGGTGGCTGTGTGACATGTGCGCCAGATTTTACAATCCTCGCGTGCAAGTACAGGCGGTACGTGCAAGGGTGGATGACGTTTTGCAAATTACGCACGGTGACGAAATCGGGTCATCTCCTGTTCCCTCCCAGTCTGCTCCAAATAATGAATGGACTGGATGGGAACTTCCCTACCCACCTACCTAAACTCCCTCCCTCTTCCCCACCCCCTAAACCCTTCCTATCTATCCTATTTTTTTTTTGTTTTGCCACTTACTTCACTGCCGCTGTCCTGGCCCGCTCCTCCCCACCCCCGGCCCGTCCCTTCAGAGAGGCCCGGCACTTGTGGGCGTACCGGGGCCCGTTTTTAAAATGCGTGCGGCATGTGCAAGGCCCGGCCACGCACATAAACCCTCGGTTTTACATGCGCCAGGCCTTTTAAAATCCAGCCGTTATTGTGCGATAAACAGTGTTTTACATACAATAAGCACTGTTTTTTGCAGCTTAGTAAAGGATCCCCTAAGTTTGTACCTGAGGCAATGGAGGGTAAAGTGACTTGCCCAAGGTCACAAGGAGCAGCGGTGGGATTTGAACCTTGGTTTCCCTGGTTCGTATCCGGTTCCTCTGAAAACTAGGCTACTCCCCTACTTAAAGGAGGCGGGTAAGAGATCCTCAGTGACACTCTCGTGCTTTGGGCAGCAGGAAGAGAGAGGGGGAGAATCCACCTGCTGCAGGGCGGAAAGGCAGGGAGTCCCTGCTGTGGGATCATTGTATTCATTTTGAAGAATCAGGAGAGACAGAATCCTGGGACCATTTTTTCTCATTTAAGGGTCAGGAGGGAGAGAGTGTGAGGGTACCCCAGGGCCGGTGGAAGTACTAGATAGACTAAGTAGCCGCCTAGAATGCCACAGTTTTGGGGGCGGCAGGAGCATCAATAGGATTGGACCAAACTGGCATCGCTTGGGGGGTCTAAGCTATGCTGTAGTGGTGGGAGCTTTGCCAAAGTATTTCTCCAGCAGAGGTAATTTTTAGAGGCACTGTGACCCGATTTCGCTTCTGGAGACTCAGCAGTGCTGAAACCTCCAGCCGCGCTCACAGGCCCTCACCTGTGGTGGCAGGAGCTGGTGCAAGTGCTTGCCGCTGTTTTCTCAACACACCCCTGGGTCCTGGGGCTGGGTGAGAAGAGAGGAAGAGGAGTGCTCCTGCTCGAGGTAGGTGGGGGGTCATAGAAAGGAAAAGGAATGCTCCTGGAGATGTGAGGGAGAGAGGAAGTGGAATACCCCTGGCCCGGCTGTGTGGAGTGAGGAATGATCCTGAGCCTGAGGGGGCTTGTGCACGGCTGAAGTTTCTCTTAGGGCATCTATAATATCCTTGCACCTGACTTAGCTACTCCAGACCATTTTTTTTCATTTTCAAAGGTCAGAAGGGAAAGGGTCTGGCTGGGCAAGGATATTGTTTTTAATTATAAGATTTTTTTTTTTTTTAAAGAATACTTTATGCCTGATTTTCAGCACTAACTGGCTAAGTTTAACTGCGGAATCAAGCTGCACTATATCTAGCCATTTGACCATCTAGATTTAGGAGAATATTTAGCTGAAAACTGATTAGTTTCACTTGAATAGTCACCTAAAAATAACAGGCTAAAACGAGTGGGTTATCTTACCTGCTGATTGGGGACTTTGAATATCTGCTTCTGTGGGAGAAGATAAAATGACACTTTAAAAGTCTGCTTATAGAATTACTGTAGATGTGAAAGAGAAGGAATCACACCTTAAATGTTCTATTTTCGCGAGTACAGCAGATGAAGATACAATGTGATCCTATGAGAAGGCAGTTTCCCATAGATCTGAGACAGATGCTTGCTGTAGGGAGTCAATGAATACCCTTGCTTTCTTTTGTTCTTTCATTATTTCAACATTGCTCATATGTTTATTTTTTTTAAAATATAACTATGCTGTAGAATTAGTATGAGCAAAACAGTAATTTATATATTTACTTTTTTTTTCCTTGATAGTTTTTTTTTCCCCTTGTAGTGCAAAATAGCATAATGACCAAAGGTGCAGAGCTTGTTTGAAGAAGATGGAAAGGTTGAGAACACAATAATCTTTTTGGCTGTAATGTCCTTATGTTCTCTGCAATGCATCATTTTAGCAGAGTCACAAGGAAGTTAACTCTTTCATGGAAAGAATATATTCAGCAGATTTCTTGCCAGATGGAGACACTACCTCAGAACGACACAATGATTTTCATGCTATCATGCTGCCAATTGTAAAAACAATAATCAGTGAATTGCTTTCAACTGAAAACATCTACAAATTGTCATGATGTTGTTTGCATTCTATTTTGCAGGCATACTGGAATTTATCAGTATAGCAGTGGGTCTGGTCAGCATTCGAGGTGTAGACAGTGGACTTTACCTTGGAATGAATGAGAAGGGGGAGCTGTATGGATCGGTAAGTTCAGACTGCTTATGGGATAACCCATGGTCTCTAGTTTGTGTGCTTTCCATCCAACGAGGACTTTGCTTTCTTTTATAATGTAATACTTCAGAAACAGACATGTAGGCATGTATGTAGTGATAGATGGTCTGGTATTACATTTCTGGCATTTGGATTGCTCACATCTTAAAAAAGTGAAAGGAGAAAAAAGCATTGTTGTTACCCAACTACAGTTTAGTAAAACTGAGACACAGATACAAAAGTGACCTGCTCACCATTATAGATAGCGTAATAGAGTGCTTAGCATTTGTATCTCAGTAGGCTCATGTATTAAAGTTTTGCACCAGTGTTGTCCTCATTAAAAATAATGGAATCGTTTTGTTGATAACTCTGGTGCAATTTTTGCATTGTCGCAAAACTTTAATAATTGAGGCCCCAAATCTTCTCCTGACTCACAGGATAGTGCTGTAACTATCTAATCATGCAAACCTCTTGCTGTTACCAATGAAGCATCAACTAAAAAATTTTATGAGGACAATTTTAAAAGAGATTTCCATGGGTAAAATGTTTTTTATCTGTGTAAATCAGCTGTCTGAAAATTGCCCATCCTGTACATGAGTAAAAGTATGTGTGTAGTTTCATAATCTATGTACTATTATCTGCATATAGTCCCGTCAGGAAAGATGGGGTCAGCTTAGGGGAAAAAACTTCATGCATCTTTTCAGATTTTTAAAATTATGGAAGTAATTTTCAAAGGAGTTACGTGCATAAAAGTAGCATATATTGTAGCAATTTTCAAAAGACTATGAACGTAAGGTGCATTTATGTGTGAAAAACCTTTAGACAATTCAACCCTCTACAGTGAATTTTCAAAGAAGTTATGCGCATGAAAGTAACAATTTTCAAAAGCCCATTTACACACGTAAAAGCTTTTGAAAATTACCGCCTATATGTATAGCTTTTGGTCAGAAAAAGAATCTGCAGAAAGAGCACGCTGTGCTTGCTTTTCCTTGTCCAATTTTCAAGGAAAAAGTATGCAAATATTAGCTTTTTTGAAATCAAAGATCTCTGTCCTGATTGGTGAACATTAGAATATCAACCCACACCACATACTGCTCCCTTGGATTTCTGCATTGAATCCTTGCTTGGATTTTGCATTGAATCCTTGCTGCCAAGCACTCAGATCATTTTGTCTGCTTCCTTAGTGGTGTTGATCTGCTGCAGATTTTTGTTTCATCTACAAACAATAAAGACCTGCTGGTTGAACAGATATATGGTGTAAGTTTAGAAAAGGCACAGGATTGGAAATGAGTGCCTGATGATTTAATTTTAGCTTTAGTTTGAGAAAAGGGTGAGGATCTATCTGAAAATAGAGTTTGTAGTTTGTGTTTGTATGTATTGTTAGTTTTAGGAGTTGGGTTGCATGATTATATGTTTGGGGGTTTATTTATATTTTGTGTATGGAGAGTGTATATATTGAGTTATTGTATTCCACTTTGGGGACTGTGATGAAAAAGCAGATGATCAAATGCAGTAAATAAATAGACAAACTTTCTTTACTTATTCCCTTGCAATATCACTTGCAAAAATGTTCAGTAGAACTGGCCCCAGTACTGATCCTTGAGGCACTCCACTAATAGCCTCTTTTTCCTCAGAGTAAGGTCCACTAATTACTACCCTCTGTAGTCTGTCACTCAGTCAATTTCTAACCCCCATTAGCCACCTTGGGAATCCCACCTCAGGGATGTTTAGTTAATTTATGAACCTCCAATGTGGGACAATGTTGTAAGCTTTGCTGAAATCCAAATAGTCCACATCCAGTGCATGCCCTTGATTGCCATTTGGTAAAACTATGCTGTCTTGATCCTGAAACCCATTGAATCAAGATACTCTACTATATTTTCTTATAATACTGGCTCCATTAATTTACTCACTACCAAGGTCAATCTCACTAACTTGTAATTGCCATCCACCAGATATAGTCCTTCTTCATACCACTAGTATAAAGGATTAGATTTGTCCTCTCTCGTCCTCCAAAAATCACTTCTATCTCCAATGATTGATTGAATAGCATCGTCATGGAGTCACCAGTACCTCTCTGAGCTCTTTTAATATCCTAGGATGTATTCCAGCCAAACCCATTGCTTTGTTCGCTTTTTGTTTTATTAGTTCCATGCAAACCTTTTCCTTTGTAAATGCCTTGCCATCTACCTCATTACCATTTATACTGCTGCTAACCAAATGTAGCTCTTCTCCATTCCCTCCTTTGGGGAACACTAAACATAGTATTTGTTCACCATGTCTGCAGTGATGCTGTAAATCCCATTCCCACACTGCCACTATGGTTTCTCTGTTCATCCTACTTCCTCCCCTTGAAGTCCAGGTGTTCCTCCATCTTCTGAATGTAAAAGTAATTGCTCTCTTTATTTTTAAGCCTCCCTCTAGCTTTGTATGATGGCCCCTGTTGCTTGAACTTCCCATTCTATTAAAAGTGCCACATTCTGGTGCTTAATTGAAATCCTCTAGATATTTTAGTGTTTGCATCTTTTTCCCCTTTTCTCCTGCCTTTTAAAGAGTACATGTTTAGCTTTTAAACTTTGTCCATTTCTGGGCTATAAGGCAGGCCAGTCTCCATTTTCAAGTCCTCCTTTGCAGTGCCGTACCTTTCAATGTTTTTTTGTAGATGCGGTCTTCAAATCCGGACATTGTACAGAAGGTTGGGGGTCTTACAATAAGTCTGTACAGTGGTAATATTGCCTTCCTCTTCCCATTAATGGTCTCTCATTATGCATCAAAGCATATTACTAGCCTTCTCCACTGCTTTGTCACTCTGACTGACTAACTTGAGGTCATGAGAAATATGACCTCCCACATTCCTTTCCTATTTGGTAATTGCTAGTTCTTCCTCCCCAAAATGGTATTTGGCTCTTGGATTTATGCATCCTAATATTGTTGCGCTCGGGGGTGGACCCTTGTCCTGGAGCAGTGGAGAACTGCTCCCTGGTAGGGACCAGGAAGCACCTGCCCCCAGGGGGTGGAGCACTGGAGGAGACAGAGGTCAGATGAGGCCACAAGGTGAGGTCACAAGGTGAGCAGGCCCGTGCACGGGCTGGGTGCAGATGGGGCGCATAACAAATATATTAGCATGATTTTGCAAATTTTGGATTAAAGTGCAGTCTCCAAACCATTGACCATTTTTCCAATTTTGAATGTTATCTTTAATTTTATATATGCCTTTGGCATGTCTGCTCTGTTGCAAATTTTCACATTGCCCTCAAACAGGTACGCATTTCCTTATAGTCTCTTGGAATCTGTCCCTTTCCCAGTGAAAAGTTGAACAGAGTTCTGAGACAAACAGTCCACCACATCCTTGAGCTCCTTCAATATCATTTCTAAAGCGCTACAAGAAACACCGTATGCAATGCTGTCCAGATACATATAAGATATTGTTCCTACTCCACAGGGCTTACAATCTAATCAAGACAAACACACCTGACAAGCAAATCTATGGGAAGTGTATTTATTGTAGAGCAGTGTTAGGATTTGAAAGCAGTCTAAAAAATGTGAGTTTTTCCCTCCTTCACCTTGAACACTACCTCCTCAGCAAATGGTAATGTGTTTACTGCCCAGGCCTTTATGCCCTTGGCCCATCACTCTTCCCTTTCAGTGTGAATACCAAGCCAAAGTAGTCATTCAACATAACAGCTTTTTTCTGATCCTCCTTGGTACAAAACTTCATCCTTCCATTTTATTCTTGCCATTCTTCTTTTAGACATCCTGTTTACACAGATGCACTGTAGACAGTGGTACTGCTGTTTTTATTGATTAGGCAATCTTTTTGAGTTCTATAGTCCAGGTGTTACATTTTTTTTTTGTATTTATATTCTGCCTTTTGTGACAGGTCGGCTACCTTAAAGTGGATTATATTCAAGTACAATAGGAATCTCCATGTCCCCAGAGAAATACCTATTGTGTTTGAATTTTAAAATGAGCAAGTGTGTGCCCATACACGTGTGCATCGGTGCGCGAGTGGAGATATGCTTGAATTTTAAATCATGGGCGTGCATAATTTAAGATATGGCTACTGTGTGCATGCTTTTAATATTGAGAGGATACGCAAGCAAACCAACTTCACATACCTCCCTTTGGACTTTGCTGGCTTTAACGCATGTATGTAAGTGGATTTTAAAACATGCTTGTGTGAGGGGCATTCCCAGTTTTTCCAATTAGTCCATTAGTTTGCCCAGTCAATATCAAGGTTTTCCAGACCCCTCTGGTTCTTCATCCTGCATGCCCTCTAGTTGACACCGACCCCTCACCATGTTGTGAGGGGTCGGTGTCAAAAATGCGAGATCTGCAGACTTGCTCCTCATCAGAAGCAGCAGTAAAGTTACGCAGTTAACGAGCTGCTGCGTGCTGCGACCTCCGGTTTTAAAATATGGAGCTATGTGTGTAACTGTTGGCCCTGCCTCAAAATGCCCATGCCCTGCCCCCAACTCTGCCCCTTTTCCACCCTCCCCCCCTTTTTTAACTCGCACACACTCATATATTTGCACGGAATTTCCGGCTTTTTAAGTATGCGTCACTCATGCGTGGCCCAGATACTCGCACATGTGGGCATTTTAGCACAAGCAATGCTTTTAAAATTGATCCCAATGGGATTTTTCCCATAGACACAGAATGGGAGAAAACCTTTAATAAATAGGCCCCCAAGTTTGACTTGCCCAAGGTCATGAAAAACTTCAGTGAGGTTTGAATACTGGTTTCCCTGGCTTAGAGCCTGAGGCTCTAACCACTAGGCCAGAACTTCTCAACTGGCGTGTCACCAAGCACCGGCAGGTGCCACATGCTACCTGCAGCCAGCGGAGCTGAAGACCAGAGTGCTGGCCATGACAGGATACCAGGCCAGAAGGGTGAAGATTTGAGCTGTGGCTGCCAGTGGGGCCGAAGACTGGATCACTGGCCATCGCTGGAGACCAGGCCAGTGGGGTGAAGATTGGAGCGCTGGCTGCAGCCGGAGATCAGGCCGGCGGGACCAAGACTGGAGCACTGGCTGCTTGTGGGGCCGAAGACTGGGGCGCTGTCCGACACCGTAGACCAGGCCAGTGGAGCTAAAGATTGGAGTGCTGGCTGCCGCCAGAGACCAGGCTGGCAGGGCTGAAGATCGGAGCGCTGGCGACCGGCGGAGACCAGACCAGTGGGGCTGAAGACTGGTGCTGTTCTGCTGGGGGCCGGTGTGTATGTGTGGTGCGTATTTGAGACACAGAGGGTGCTTGTGCATGTATGTGTGTGTGTAGAATGTATATGAAGGGGGAGGGTGCTTCTGTGTGTGTATGGGGTGTAAATGTGAGAGGGGGTGCTTCTTTGTGTGTGTGTGTGTGTGTGTGTGTGTGTGGTTTGTATGTGATAGGGGAAGGTGCTTCTATGTATGTGAGGTGTGCATGTGAGGGGGAAGGATGCTTCTGTGTGTGTGGTCTATATTTGAGATGAGGAGGGTGCTTGTGTGTGTGTGTGGTATGTATGTGAGGGGGAGGGTGCTTCTGTGTGTGTGGGTGTGGTGTATATTTGAGATGGGGAGGGTGCTTCTTTGTGTGTGTGATGTGTATGTGAGGGGGAGGGTGCTTCTGTGTGTGTGAAGTGTGTATGTGAGGGGAAGGGTGCTTCAGTCTGTGTGTGTGAGAGAGAGAGAGAGGGAGAGAGAGAGAGAACATGTGTGTGATTGGAAGTCTGTGCTAAGTAAGAGAGAGATAGCATTGTGTAATTGAGAGAGACTGGTCAGAGAGGTAATGTGTATGTATAAGAAAGACTGATCAGGGAGGTGACTGGTATGTGTGTGTGTGTGTGTGTGTGTGTGTGTGTGTGGTGTGTGTGAGAGAGAGAGACTGGTCGGGGAGATGATTGGTGTGTGAGAAACAGAAACTGGTCCTGAGGGTGTGACTGGTGTGTGTGTGAGTGTGTGAGTGAGAGAGACACAAACTAGGTGTGGTCCCTAAGGAAGAGGACTGTGAGGACAGCTTCAGTAGCTACTGCTGCTTCTGGTGTGGCCTGCCAGGGAAAGAAGCAGGAGTACTGCTGGAGAGGGTAAGTAAAGGTAACTTTTTAAGTTCATTTTTCTTGATTGACTACCTTTTCAATTATTGGGTGTTATATTATATGACTGCTGTTTGAAATATTTTATTGGTGTTTGGAGAATTTTTAATAATTTTTAAGAGTTTTTATTTGTTTTTACTTGTTAGATGTTGTTCTGTTCATCAGCTGTTTTGAAATATTCATATAGTTTTACTGTTGTGATTCCGCTTGTGGGAGCTAGCCCACAAGCGGCCTCTCACCTTTCTCCGGCGTCTTCAGCAGCCCAGAGGCTGCCGGCGTTGCTGTCTCCTGGCAGGCCCAGAGGCCTGCTCTGCAGCAGCATGGACGCCGCCATCGTTCTGCCCCTTCGCACGGCAGGGAACCGCCTCCCACGTCGGGGCCTGCCCTGCAACCCATTCTTCCTGCTCCTGCTCAACGTCTTCAGCGTGCTGCTGTCCAGGGTCCTGCCCCTTCCTTCTAGGGGCAAGGCTGCGTCTCTCTTCTGGATTTAAAGGGCCCGTGGCTGGATATGCCCCGGGCCCCACCTGGAACTCCTCCCTGGGCGTCTCCTCCTTCAGCCCTATAAAAGGGCTCTGCTTTCAGTCCATCCTTGCCTTGGCAAGGGGCTAGTCCTCCTCTGGACTTCTGCTTCCTGCTCCTGCCTGATGTCTCTCTTTTTCGTGGGATCCCTCGTCGTCCATGTTCCTGGTCTCTCCTCTGAATGTCCTTCGTCTCGTCCTGTCATCCGTCATGTTCCCAGATGTCTCTGACTCCGTTGTATCTCCAGATTTCCTGATCCAATTCTGAATCTGAATTTGAATCTGAATCTGTATCCTGATGTCTCTTCCTGATGTGCTGTTGTCTGTCCTGTCCAGCATCTGCCAATGCTCCACGCTGGGATGTATAGGGCGCGCAGTGGCCCAGTGGTCTGCGACCACCCCGGTTGGGGTGTGTAGGGCGCTCGGTGGGATAACTCCTTCCATGGAGCTGAGGATCTTCCACGTCTGTCGTCAGTCCATGTCCATTGTCTGGAGTCCTCCTGATGTCCTTGCCTTGCTCTTCCTCGCTGCCCTTCATCGAGTGTCCTGGGAGTCCAATGGCACAGTGGAGGCCTGACATTTTAACTTCCTCCGATGTCTTGGACTCCGACTTTGCCTAGCCTTCGGCGGATTGTGCTCAGTGGATAGCCCGAGGGCCATTCTGGCCACTGGAGCCTCCTTTCTGGCTGTGTGAGTTAGCATGCTATCTGGATTCCTCTCCATCCTGAGTTTTACTTGCCTGATTTTAGCTTGTCTTGCTTCCTGTGTCTTCCTCTTTGTCTGCTCCAGAGTCCTCGTCTTCGTCTGTTCCAGAGTCCTTGACTTTGTCTACTCCAGAATCCTCGTCTTCATCAGCTCCTGGCCTTTGTCCACCTCTGCCTCCTGTCCGGCCTGCCACCTCAGCCATTACGCAGCAGCAGGTCTGAAAGGGCTTGGAGTGGGCGGAGGACTACTCAGAGTCCAACCTTGTGTGGTTGGCCTCCCGGAGGCTGTGCAGGTCAGCAGGGGCCTGGGCTTCCAGTTTCTGCCCTGACGAGACTCTGTCTCACCTCCCTTGGCGCTTCCTCGGAGCTCTTCTCCCGGTTCACCGAGGTCCAAGGGTACACCCCACTTGTTCCACTGCAACAGCTTGCCAAGGCCCTCGAGTTCAACAGTTGGCCAAGGTCCCTTTGTGCGCAACATTTACAACTATAAAACTATGTGGGGATCTATTGCAGCTTGGATTTTTCTGTTTTCCTAATTGGAGGTGTATTGGTGTTTAGGGCCTGGTTTAATATTTGCAGCACTGCCTTTTTATAGGTAGGGATGTTCCATTTGAGTGCATGCCATAATGCAGGTGTAACTTTGTGCTGATTTCTTTGTGTGCATTATTGCAGAGCCTGGTACTATGTTAGGTGCTATATTTCTGTTACCATTTCTCCAGTTTTGTACTGCATGCAGAGTGGCTTTTTTGGGTTTCCATTCCAGTTTCGGTCTTCATATTTATAATTTGTGGGCTTTCTGTACTTGGTGAAGGTTGATTTTGAGTGTGTGACTGAGGTAAGGTATTTAACTAGCATGAGGGTTAGTAACTAAAATAACTCACCTTATTTGTTGTGTTTTCTCAATAGGACATGCATTGTTGGTGAACTGCTGTCTTTTTATAAGTAGGGCTATTGTGCCTGATAGTAGAGGGAGTTTGTGATGCTGTTATTGAGATAACACCGGAATATATTTTTTGTATGGTGAGTTGTACGGGGAATATCCCAGTTCTGCTTTATACCCATTGCTGACGGTCGGGGGTGGGGGTGGGGTTCCTGTGGATGTAAAGTGTACATTTACATTTAGCCTTGTGTCTGTCATGTGTTCAGTGTGTCACGCATGTGAGAACTATCAGATGTGTCCCGACAGAAAAAAGGTTGAGAACCACTACACTAGGCTATTCCCCCATACCACAGTAATAATGCGAAGAGATATGGTATAATGCCTTAAGCTATGAATGGTGAATCTGGAGAGCTTTTTTTTATTAATTTAAAAGCATTTCTTACATGCCTGTCTATAAACTTAAACATGTTACATGAAAAACACACATAATTAAAAACTTACAAACACCATATTAAAAATTTCAAACCCTGAAATTGCATATCATCAACAAGATTGATCTTATCTGCATGCCACATGACTCTTATTATCTCTTACTGTACCCATATATTACATCATCATTGTTTTATTTATGACATGCTTTTCCACCATGAGAGTTCAAAGTAAGTTACAGACAGGCTAAAAGCAGATACATTACATGACTCTTACATACTGTAAGCCTGTTCAAATAAAACTGTCTTCAACTTTTTTTCAGAAAATTTTGGCACATAATTCTGATCTGAGCTGATCAGGCAAAGAGTTGGACCAACAACAGCAAAGCTATCCTCCCTATTCCCACATAATCTGAGGTGTTGGATGGATGGAATTTCTAGAATGCTTCTGCTGTGTGACTAGAGATGGCGAGTTGGAACAGAAAATTTCAATGCCAAGCAAAATAACTAATGCTATCATGCCATGTGATGCCTTAAAGACCATACTTTGGGTTTAATGAGGCCGATATTCAGTGCTACTTAGCTGGATAAGTAGTGACTTCTGATTATCCATCTGTGATCAGCGGTCACCACTTAGCTGGATAAATACTTATTCAACTAAGTAGTTAACTGGATAAATGAGTGGGATGTGGGTGGATCAGGGAAGAGCAATATATCTGGTTAACTTAGCCGGATAAGTGCCAATATTCGGACATATCTGATTAAGTTAACTGGATAAGTTGGACCTGCTTAATAGGCAAGATTATGTGCAGTGTGAACGACTGGCACATGTTGAACATCACTGGTTGGAAATGTGCCGAGTACAAAATCTGTTTTCTTTATGTTAAATACTAATTTGTTATTTTGCAACAACTGTCCAAGAATATCAATTACAGTGGCAACTCTTTGTAAAGTTTCATCAACAGATGGCATAATTGGTACTGAAAAATAGATATCATCCATATATAATTTATAGTCAAGATTTGGATCAGTTAAGATCCTGCAAAGTGGGTGCCTGTACATATTAAATAAAGTGGCTGAAAGATCAGAGCCCTGAGGAATACCTGATATCAACGGGAACCAGGAAGAATGGTTCCCTGAGACAGATACCTGATGAAGGCAAGGACTCAAAAAAGAGTCAAACCACTTTAGGACAGCATGTTGCATGCCAACTCCCTGACTCTTAACAATAGAATCCCATGATTTAAAGTGTCAAATGATGTGGAGAGATAAGACCAAGAAAAAAAACTTAGTCTGTCATCAAAACTTCTTCTCAACTTATCTCATTTTGATTTTGTAATTTTGTTAATTTTTTATTCTCAGTTTTTTAACACAGTTCCTATCAATTTCTCTCTCCCCTAGCACTTCACTACCTTTCTCCTTCCCGCAACTTCTGCGCTTACTGTCACCTGACCCCCATCCTCTCCTTTTTCCTTCACTGCTCCACCTCCCCCCTCCCTGTTATTTGTAATTTCCTCTTCCTCCTTTACAATGTTGATTGTGAACCGGCATGATATGTCCTATGAATGTCGGTATATTTTAAAAGCATTTAAATAAATAAATAAATAAAATAAATAAACTGGAAATGAACAGGTTTTTGTATTATTGGGTGAACTGGAACTAGTCGAGCAATGCGTGCTCTTTCTGAAACTCATTCAATTGTTTTAATGCAGCTTTTTCTATCACCTTAGCAAGAAAAGGGAGTGAAAAAATTGGGCAATAATTATTTACATCTACCGCATTGCACATTTTTGAACGGTCTGCAAAGTGATAAAGTCAGTAGTCAATACTAGCCTAATAAATGCAAATCAAAAATTGTAAGCAGCATTGTTTGATACTAACAGGCCGATTCAGTAAAAATGCGGGAGAGCGGACGAACGCCCGCTCTCCTGGCGCGCGCACCGGCCACTCACCGGTGCGCGCGATACAGTATACAAATGAGGTGGTGCGGTAGAATCGGGCAAAAGGTGGCACTAGGGACACTAGCGCGTCCATAGCGCCTCCTTTTAGCTGGGAGCGACAGCTGTCAGCGGGTTTGATAGCTGACGCTCAATTTTGCTGGCGTCGGTTCTCGAGCCCGCTGACAGCCACGGGCTCGGAAACCGGACGCCGGCAAAATTGAGCATCCAGTTTTCGGCCCGAGAGCCGCGGGCCGAATTCAAAAATCTTTTTTTTTAAACTTTTTTTTACTCTTCGAGGCCTCAGACTTAATATCGCCATGATATTAAGTCGGAGGCTTTCAGGCCGATACAGTACAGTCCACTCACCGGTGCGCGCGATACAGTATACAAATGAGGTGGTGCGGTAGAATCGGGCAAAAGGTGGCACTAGGGACACTAGCGCGTCCATAGCGCCTCCTTTTAGCTGGGAGCGGCAGCTGTCAGCGGGTTTGATAGCTGACGCTCAATTTTGCTGGCGTCGGTTCTCGAGCCCGCTGACAGCCACGGGCTCGGAAACCGGACGCCGGCAAAATTGAGCATCCAGTTTTCGGCCCGAGAGCCGCGGGCCGAATTCAAAAATCTTTTTTTTTTAACTTTTTTTTACTCTTCGAGGCCTCAGACTTAATATCGCCATGATATTAAGTCGGAGGCTTTCAGGCCGATACAGTACAGTGTGCTCCGTTGGAGCACACTGTACTGTATCGGCCTGAAAGTTGGTTACAACTCAAGAGATGAAGCTAACTTAACCCTGGAGCATGTCCCAAAGTCCCCAGGGTCCTGCTTTAAAGGGCCCAAGTTGCCTGATAGAGTGCCCCATTTGCCAAGTAGAGAACCCACCCTCCCACGGGATCTGGAGGGACTGCCTGTCCCAGTCCCCCACTGTCCATTGATGTGGCCCCAATGCATAAATAGGAAAATAAATAAATAAATGAAGGAAGAAGTGTTTTGGTGCAGGCCCCATTCTAACCATGCCCATTGTCACCAATTTAGGGGCATAAGAAGGAGAGAGGTCAGCTGCACAGCTTAGTAAATGAGACCCTAAGTTGGAGAGTGAGTGACTTGCCCAAGGTCACAAGAAGCAGCAGCAGGATTTGAATGCTGGCTTCCCTAGGTTGTAGCCTGCCTCTCTAACCACTAGGCTACCCCTCCACTCTGCTTCACCTTAGCTCTCTGTGCCTCAGTTTACTCAGCTGCATTAGGGTAATTGTAATAAGTATTTTCCTTTTCCTTTCTCCCCTAGTAGATGTTTCTTGCAATCCATGAATTAGAAATGTTTTACTGAATTCTACACTTATAGGTGATTGTGCCCATGCTTTTCTAAATGGCCAGTGTACTAATACATGGTATTTTTTGTAGATTAGAGGTCCATTTGAGTGCGATTTGTCTATGCGTATGTAGCAAATTTCTGTGAGATATTTTTCATGCATTGCCATGGCTAGGAATTATGCATTCCTGCCTGTGGCAATATGTGAAGCCTGCCTGTGATCCGCACAACGGCTGGGGGGAATTAAAGGGGCCTTGTGGCCCATGTGATGCACCCCACCCAGGGCACCAGAAATTGCCTGGTGATAGCAGAGGAGCTCTGTTCTTTCATGTCCCGCCTCTGTGTCCCCAGAATCCATTAAATGTTCTCATCTGAGGCATCCCCTCTTCACCTATCCCCTCCAAATCATACCTCATAGGTGTGGTGGTTTATGGGGGTAGGAGCAATCCTTACTGGCTGCTGCCCGTTTGATGCCAGATTTCAAAATGGCATTGGCTAACCTCATGAATTCTTTGCTCAAGAGGAAGGTACAGGGGCTGCAAGGCCCCTTTAGTTGTGGCATTGCTGCATGTGAAGCATCGTTCTCCCATCTGAAAGCAAAGATTACTACATCTCTTTGAGGTATAGTTATTTCTTGTGAAACCGGGCCTATGAAGCAATTTTCACATCTTCCTTTTCACAAAATCACACTTTAATAAGAGTTTCTTTGGATAAGCTTGCATTACAACAGCAGAGGTATACTGAGGATCTCCAGTGCCTGAGGGCCAATGCATTTGTGATGCCTCCCCCATATCCTCCTTGTAGAAATGCTTAAGGGCAAGAAAACCCCAGAAAAGAAATGAGCTGACAGACTGTAGTGAACAATCTACAGGGCAAAAGGTTCTCTGCCTGGAGACCGGCCGCCAACATTGCCCCTTCCCTCCCGTGGTATCGCAAGCAAACAAAAACATTCTCTGATAAAGAGTAAGACCAAGAGTCAAGGACTGTGATGTAAAATTTATAAATTCTTCCAAAATTTCCACTTCCAACCGTCAGAAGATAAAATAAGGAAAAACCATTCCAAGTTTGTCCTTTTTTCCAGACCATCACTGCAGCCTCTTGATAGTACACTGCTTGTCCCCTCACCCAATGCAGAATAATTGACAGCAAATTAGAAAAAAAACATGGAGACAAAACCTGAACTGGAAATCTCAAAAAGCCAGACTCTGTCTGCAGTATAACACCACAGAAATAATATAGGCATAGCCAGATGCACTTTTCCCATAAATGACAGAGAAAATCAAATTCTCACACTTCCCGTCTCAGAGAAACAGAATCAGTAACAGTCTTTCTCCCCAGCTCCCTCTCCCTCTCCCTTCCCAGACCTCCCAGCCAGACTCATATGCAGCGCAATAATGCAAAAACAGAAACATCATCATGCCACATAAAACAAAATCAAGATATATAAATCCATCATAATAGTAAACCATATTAATAAAAACATTATTTCATGAAAGATGATAAATAGAGCATCTAATAATTAATAAGGATTAAAACAACTTTAAACATTTCTCAAAATCAATTAAATATTTCAAAATAGCAGACATATCATATAACACCCAATAATTAAAACTAATAGGGATAAAAAGTATCCCCCTCTCTTACCTGCAAACTTATGATTTGTAGTTATCCTGAGATTGCCCTAGATTCAGTGGATTAGTGAATGGGGGAGGGCGCAGGCGATAAGGGAACACACAAACTTTCTCCTCTCTCTCACTCTCTCTCTCTCACACACACATTTACCCACACATACCCTTCTACCTTCTCACTCAGCCCCCTTTTATCACTCTCACCTCCCTTCCCTCCCAGTCACTCACCCCTCACTCTCACTCTCATTCACCCCTTCCTTTCCCTGTCAGTCACTCTTTCACCCCTTCCCTCTCACTCATCCCTTTTCTTCCCTTTCAGTCATTCACCCCTCCCCCTTACTCCCTTTCCTTCTCTCTGCCACTCACATCCTCAGCCCTTCCCTTCCCTCCCTCTCCTCTCCCTCTCCCCTTCCTATTCCTCAGTCTCTTCCCCTTTCCTTCCCTCACTCATACCGCTTCCCTTCCCTCTCAGTCACAACCCACCATATGACTCCCTTTCCCCCCCCAGTGGTTCTTTTCTTCTTCTTATTGGCCAGGTGTGGGAAGCCTGCCACCAAGTCATCATTTGGCCCACCGCTAAGATTTAGTACCTATCTCCCTCGCTCTCTTACACACATGCTGTCACACACGCATGCTCCCTCTCTCTCTTACGCCCAGGCTCTAACACACTTGTGAGCTCCATCTCTCTCATACACACAGGCTTTAACACACATACATGTTCCCTCTCTTTCATATGCACAGGCTCTCACACACATGCATGCTCCATCTCCTACACACATGCATATGCTCCCTCTGTCTCATACACATAAACACATTCTCCCTCTCTCATACACACATGCTCTCACATGCATATATACAAGCTCCCTCTCTCTCATGTACATATGTTCACACAAATGTTCAGTCTCTAATACATACAGGTTCTCACACACACATGCTCTCACTCAAGCTCCCTCTCTTTCATACACACATGCTCACACAAACACTCCCTCATTCTTATATACACACTCACCCTCCCTCTCACTTGAGCCTATCACTCGCATGGAATCTGAAGGGGAAGGGGGGGGGGGTCCCGTGGCCCCACCTCACTCATGCTGTCAGCGGGTTAGGTTGTTTCAGTGGCTCTAATGGATCTCTTCTTCAGCCATTATGAGATGGGGTCTACAATGGCCTTAATGAGCCACCATTCTTTGTGGCTCAATAGCAGCTGGAAGCCCCATGTGCATATAGGGCTAAGGACGCCTCTGCTTTGCTTCCTTAGACATGTGTCTTGATAGCATATTCTTCCTATCTTCCTTCCACGGGGCCCAGTTGATGTTTTCTTTTGGGCCTGCTTCTGCAGCAGAGCCCGGAGTTTTCAGCCATATACTAAAAAATAGTTCCAAAAAGAGGCTCCTGTTTGCCCCTTACAGCACTGCGCCTGGTGACCTGGGCCCCCCCCCCAACCCCTCCCCTCGGTATGTCACTGCAACAGCTCATTATTATGAGATTTAAATAAAGTTTTGTACAAAGTGGACTGTTACCTAGGTAACTTTAGGACTGTGATTTTCCCAACTAGACTTTCCTGGCTAGGTTTATCTGGCCAGCTCTGAATATCAGCACTAACTGGATATATTTTAGCTATGCTTGCAGAATACCCCTTGCCCTATCTCTTTTTACCACCTAACATTTCATTGCAGAGAGGAGTTGGAAATTTAAAACTTGAAGTTTAAACTTTTAAGTTTCTCGGACAATCTTTTTTGAATATCTACCTAAAAAATCATTGATTTTTAACCAGCCATCCCTGCCCCTCTCCCCCCCCTCCCAAAAAAAACCAAACAAAATCTTTCTGACTCTAATCATCTTTCTCAAGCATAGGATTAAAGATAGAAACATTTTCTGTATTTGTACTGTAAAATAAATGTCTGACTCCGGGCAGAGTTATAGAAGATCAGATCCATGGAATATTATACCTTTGATTCTCCCCTTTGATAAGGTGCGTCAGATCTGGTCAGGATTTTCTCTTATCTGGATCATAGCTGGCCCTAATGTAATACTGTATATGGTTTTATAATATCTACATAAACAAATGAGTTCTCTTCTACAAATATATTGCCTGATTCAGCACTTTCTCAAATTCAGGCTAGAGGATTAATACTGAGCTGGCTGACATGAACCAGAACTCTAAACAGACTGATTTGTCGAAAAGGGTATTCAAATGAAACAGCATACTGTACTGTACTGTAGGACTTATTGGGACACTAATGCTAATGCTGATTACAGAAACCTCCCTAAAATTCTTTTTTTCCCAGGCCATTGCCAGTGGCTTTAATTTATTGAGGAATATAGTATGACATTAATGGCAGTCCATTCATTTCAAGAAAATGTAAATAGGTTTCAGCACACAAGTAAAAGGGTAACTTTGTAAAGAATGTGATAAATTGCAGGAGGACCTTGTGAGACTGGAAGATTGGGCTTCTTCCAAATGGCAGATGAAATTTAATGTGGACAAGTGCAAGGTGATGCATATAGGGAAAAATAACCCATGCTGTAGTTACATGATGTTAGGTTCCATATTAGGAACTACCACCCAGGAAAAAGATCTAGGCATCATAGTGGATAATACATTGAAATCGTTGGCTCAGTGTGCTGTGGCGATCAAAAAGGCAAAGAGCTTGTTAGGAATTATTAAGAAGGGAATGGAAAATAAAACGATGGATGTCATAATGACTCTGTATTGCTCCATGGTGAGATTGCATCTTGAATAATGTGTGTAGTTCTGGTCGCTGCATCTCAAAAAAGATATAGTTGCATTGGAGAAAGTGCAGGGAAGGGCAACCAAAATGATATGGGGCATGGAACGGCTGCCCTATGAGGCAAGGCTATGGAAGTTAGGGCTGTTCAGTTTGGAGAAGAGATGACTGAGGGGGGATATGATAGAGGTCTACAAAATCATGAAAGGACTTGAAAAAGTTAATGAAATTGATTATATACTCTCTCAGAAAATAGAAGGACTAGGGGGCTCTCAATGAAATTAGCAAGTAGCTCATTTAAAACGAATTGAAGAAAATTCGTTTTCACTCAGCACATAGTTAAGCTCTGGAATTCATTTCCAGAGGAAGTGGTTACGATAGTTAGTGTAACTGGGTTTAAAAAAGGTTTGGATAAGTTCCTAGAGAATAAACTGCTATTAAATAATAAACAATAATAGCTTGAGATCTGTTTAATGTTTGGGTACTTGCCAAGTATTGTGACTTGGATTGGCCACTGTTGGAAACAGGATATTGGGCTTGATGGACCCTTGGTCTGCCCCAATATGGCATATCTTATGTTCTTCTATTGCAGTGGTTGTTTTGGGAGTGCTGATCTCCCTTGAACCCATATCTATAACTTCATTCATTACCTGGGGATAAAAAAGTGCTATGCAGGAGGATGTACACCAAATAAGGCTGACTAGGGGGTAATGGAAATGATAGGAAATTAAGAAGAATCTTTTCATGAAGTACACTGATTTCTTGTGTTAGGTCACCTGTCTCAGTATCGTACTCAATTATTTGTACACCAATCTGATGTATTAAAAAAACGTTTTAGACAAAGTTGTATGACTCATATTCCATATTAATTTTCTTTTCTTGAAACTACTGTATACTTCAGTATGACATCATAAGTTTACACATGCTAGGCTTATCTGGGAACTCATAGCTTTGCATATGCCTAGTAATGCTTTAGAAATAAGTACTAGTAGTAATAGGTGCTTGTGTGCTGCCACTTCTCTTCATTTGTATTTATTTTTCCATCTCCTTGGGTACCACTACAATACTAGTAACAGCAGTCAGAACTTGCATCCAGTCTGCTATTTGGTAACATTATCATTGTTCCTAGAGTACTTCTCATAGAACTCTAGAAAATTTAAGACCACTTCATTAACAAAACTTCTACTTTGTTGGGATGAAAATTTGGGTTTGTGGGCTTTCCTGTCATTTCTGAACTAGGTTTTCCATTTCCCTTTGGAGCTTTAGCATCCCTTTTTGTCCATAGAACTTAATTAAGTGTTTACTAAGGACCTGGCTTCTGCAAGTTGTGATCCATTCATGAGAGGTCAACATTCCTGCAAGTGGAGTCTTGGCTATTAGCATACATTCTAGTGCTTCCATAGTGCAGCTGGAATAAGAGTGGATTATGTTGCTATGCCTCCTATATGTAGTTCGCATCCTGTTAAGCACTGAACAGTGTTAGCTCTATTGTGATATCAATGTGTTGTGGTGAAGATCTGTGTAAAATCGGAGCGTCCATGTGTGCGCACCAGGAACCACACACACATGGAGGCGTGCATGGGTCTTAAAATCGACCCCTTAATGATCAGTCATCACAGCAGCAATAATCATACTGGAAGCATTAGATGGTTTCAACATAACTTTTACTGATAGATTATGTAGTTGATAGAAAGTTCTTTACAGCTTTAGCTGTTTCAATATATGGTATTACAAATTTAGTTCTTGAATAAGTTTGTGACCTTTCTTCTTTTAATAAATTTATATTGATGGTGGTTAAATAAGGTCCAATTAACAAATCCTACTTCTTATCCTTTTCAATCGATTTGGGGCAGTTGGTAATCTCCCTCCCAACTGATAGGGAATAACCTTTTCTAGTCAATTTGATCATATTCCATAGACAAAGTTCCAACTTCTCACACTTCTCCTGTAGTTCTTCCTCCTCTCCTTCATTTGATTTTGTGATACCTAATGGGCACCTGCTTTACTCCTCTTTATCTCTTTGAGATGATAGTGGACCTAAGGATGGGGGTCACAAAGTCTCTCTCCTCCCTCCAAAAATGGATGAAAACCCATTGCTCCTCCAGAGTTAAATATAGTTTACCCATACTCTCTGGTTGAGAGGCACCACACCTGGTTAGCATGCCCTGAGCCCCTGTGTGAGTACTCAGACATGTTAGAAAATTTAATGTTTCAAAAAGAGAAACCAAAAATATGAGATAAGGATATATAGCATGAGAATATACCACTTTCCATCTTTCACATGGGGGAACTACAAACTCACACTAACTACTCTTCTCTTTCCCCTGTGCTAATGGTACAATCCTTTTGGTTTCTGGTAGAGATATGGTAGCATCTCTACATGTGCATTGACAGCCAAAGCTTAACCCAAGCACATAAGTTCTCCTGGTTTCCTGAGAAGCCTTTTAATATTCAGCTTCAGGGATGCTTAATTACTTTTCCACTGGGAGCACAGGTTCCTATTTGCAAATATTTATATAAGATTTGTTTCCCTTCAATTTTTCTAACAATTCTCCTGATATAGACAAATTGATACATTTTAATAACATTTTGTGCATTTTATATAATTTTGGTGTTACTTATGTTATGACATCTTAAGTGAGGTTCTTTATGGGGTTTTCTTTTTTAGATTTGAGAAAGCATATGAATGATTGTTTATAACTAATGTAGCTATTTTTGGACATTTTATTTTATTTTTTGTAAAATACTTTGCTACAGCTTTACTTTCCCCATTATTTCCTATGGAGCTGGTCCATTAAGTGTTCAGAGCATATTTCATTGAGAGCAAGCAGTGACTAAAGAATGGGCAAGGGATTTTTTGCTTCATGGATCACACTAGCATTTGTGCTGTGAGCATGTCTGTGCACTTTTTTTCCCATGAAGTTCCAGATGATGATGACATCAGCAGAGCACCTTTTATGTTTGAAAAGCCTCATTTGTATTACATTGAAGTAATAATGTAGTGGATACTGGAGAACTGGGGCAGGTCTAAAATTCAGCATAAATGGATTTCTTGGCAACACTTTTGAACTCCAACATATGATTATTTTCATTCTCCAGAAGTGGCCAAGATTTTTTATCTGAAACATTTGCTAAAGGGTCTATATTTGAAAGCAGGGATTTTCAACCCAAAGGTCCATTGAATCCAGCTATCCTGTCTCCAAAAGTGGCCACTGCGAGTCACAAGAACCCAGCAGATCCCAAAAAGAGTAGATCCATTTCTTGTTGCTCACTCCCAGGTATAAGTGGTCGCTTTCCCAAATCTACCCGACTAATAAGAGTTTATGGAGTTTTCCTCCAGAAACTTGTCCAAACCCCTTTTAAACCCTGTTATATGAGAAGCATTGACTATGTCCTCAGGCAGCAAATTTCACAGCTTGATTGTGCATTGAGTGAAAAGCCACTTTCTCTGATTTCTTTTAAAGCAGCTACTTGTTAGTTTCCTGGAGTGTTCCCTAGTCTTAGCATTATTTGAAAGGGTAAGAATATAAGAAATTGCCATGCTGGGTCAGACCAAGGGTCCATCAAGCCCAGCATCCTGTTTCCAACAGAGGCCAAACCAGGCCACAAGAACCTGGCAATTACCCAAACACCAAGAAAATCCCATGCTAGTGATGCAATTAATAGCAGTGGCTATTCCCTAAGTAAACTTGATTAATAGCCGTTAATGGACTTCTCCTCCAAGAACTTATCCAAACCTTTTTTGAACCCCAGCTACACTAACTGCACTAACCGCATCCTCTGGCAACAAATTCCAGAGCTTAATTGTGTGTTGAGTGAAAAAGAATTTTCTCCGATTAGTCTTAAATGTGCTACTTGGCCTGGATTGGTCACTGTTGGAAACAGGATACTGGGCTTGATGGACCCTTGGTCAGACCCAGTATGGCATGTTCTTATGTTCTTATGTACTTGCTAACTTCATGGAGTGCCCCCTAGTCTTTCTATTATCTGAAAGTGTAAATAACCGATTCACATCTACTCTTTCAAGACCTCTCATGATCTTAAAGACCTCTATCATATCCCGCCTCAGCCGTCTCTTCTCCAAGCTGAAAAGTCCTAACCTCTTCAACTTTTCCTCATAGGGGAGCTGTTCCATCCTCTTTATCATTTTGGTAGCCCTTCTCTGTACCTTCTCCATCGCAATTATATCTTTTTTTGAGATGCGGCGACCAGAATTGTACACAGAATTCAAGGTGCGGTCTCACCATGGAGCGATACAGAGGCATTATGACATTTTCCGTTCTATTAACCATTCCCTTCCTAATAATTCCTAACATTCTGTTTGCTTTTTTGACTGCCGCAGCACACTGCACCGACGATTTTAAGGTATTACCCACTATGATGCCTAGATCTTTTTCCTGGGTGGTAGCTCCTAATGTGGAACCTAACATCGTGTAACTACAGCAAGGGTTATTTGTCCCTGTATGCATCACCCTTGCAGTTGTCCACATCACCTTAGCCACCTGTTTGGCCCCCTTAAGATCATTAGATACAATCAGCCCCAAATTCCATTCTCTTTTGAGCTTAGAATTTCGCTGCCTTGGCTTTTTGCATACCAGATGCCTAACTCTGCAGTTTTTTTAGCATAAGAAAATAGGATTCCTTACCAGAAGGAGTGGACCAGAATCATGGGGAGGTACAGAGAGATTAGTGAATAGAGGTTGGGGGTTTGAGCCTCCCCATGTGGGAGAAGTGGACTGTGTGTGCTTGGGTCTTTATAAACCCTTGCCACCATTTTATAGCATGTATTTTTAGTTCATTTTTCCCGAATTACCCTGCTTTGGGCCAGCTCTGACTGTGCAGTCTCCACAATTGATTATTTTTCTGGGAAAAGGACTCTGAGGGTCTTCTTCGCAGACACCTGGGTAAAGAGAGTTGGAACAGGGTGCCTTAACTCTATATTTTGGTCCAGAGTTTTGGAGATCTTTTATTACTGGAGAAAGAAGTTTTTCCACCTTTACTTTCTCTCATTTGGTTGCTTTTTTGAGTACAATTTTTTCAGTCTTTGTTTATTGATTGAGAACCCTAGTGCCCAGGGGCTCAGCAGATTTTTGGTTATCTAAAGGAAAAGGTGTCTTTCACCTCAAAAAGACCTGAGGAGAAGCTGTGTCATCAAAGAGGAATGGATTCATATCCATTACTAGAGATAAAGCATAAAGAAGGTATCATTCAAAAGTATTTTTTCTATTGACCTAGGTGGGTGCTATTTCCACTATATTTATAGCATTTTAATGAATTTAGGGGTAATGGTGGGCCCCATTTGCAGAGCTCTCAACGGTGTTCAGTTCAATCTGACTGTCCAGGGCTCCCTGTGGAAGCTTAACTTCAAGACCCTTTTGCATTGGTTACTATTACACAGCCCTTCAGTCCCTCTGTAAATAGCACTGAATATTCATTTATATTTTTACATTTATTAAAAATGTATGAATCGCCTAAATCTAAAAGGCCTAGGCGATGAACATTCAAGATAACATTCAGTTAAGAGTAATAACTGCCATTCCTTGTAGGTTACCCCCATGTGTTCTGTTAAGGGTAGTAAATGCCGCTCTGTGCATATTGCCCCCATGAGTTCTGTTAAGGGTAGTAACTGCCGCTACATGCAGGGTACCCCCAATGCAGAAATGTTACACCACCCCTTTCCTCCTCCTTCTGTGCTGTCCCTCCATCCAGTGTCTAATGTGCCTGACCAGGGCTATGTGGGATTCATTCTTAACCCCACTGGCCTGACTGCTCTGCCTACGCTCTTATCCCACCCTCTCTTCTCTGCATTTCCTTGATTGTTGCAGACATCCTTCCTGTAGCCTTCACTCTCTTCCTGATACTCCCACCACTCTTCTTATCCATGCTACTCCTACCCATACTTTCACCTTTTTGAAATTTGTGAAATTAGTGAAAATTACAGTAAAGGAAATTAATATATATTGAGACCTTAAACATGATAGGAGTACCTTGCTGTTCCTGAATAAAATCTGTGCTGTCATATTGAAGGGTCTAGGACTCCTTCAAGAGGATTAAAATATTTTAACCAAGGGTGCGCACAAGAAAAGTTTTTATTTTATTTTTTTTTTGTTTCATTTTACCCCAAATTATTCATTGTTTATTCCAAATTGTTTCAATTTACCCAAAATTAAATGTAGAAAAGCACCCCCCCCCCCATATTGAAAAGCAAAACAAAAAAATCTTTCTCCCCTGCCCACCAAACCTGCTTAAGGAGAGAGCCCACCTCAACCCCCCGGGCCCCCAGGATCCCACCTGACAACCTTGTACTCCAGCTCTTACTCTGTCGGGGGTCCTTGGACGTTTCAGGAGCAGGAGTGATCCCCACAGCTTTGGCTTTTAAAAGGCTGTTGCTCAATCAAGGCTGGCGCCTGCTATGTTGTATGGCAGCTGCAGCTGAACATTCAAAACCAAAGAAAAATGCATCAGTTTTGTTCGTTTTTCTTTTGTTCCAATTTGAAAATGAAACAAAAGAGGAAACATTGACATTTCCTATTTTGTTTCAAATGGCAGCACATCCCTAATTTTAACGTGATCATAACTTTTTATCAGAAAGGTTTTTACCTTTAACCTGGTCCACAGTGTCCTCAAACCAACAACTTTGTCCAGATTTCCAAAAAAGTCTGACCAGTAATTGAGAGCTGGAAGTGGTATGAATCTTAAAAAGTGGATACAACTTTATTCAGTTATCTTATGTTTTACAATATTATAGACTGTTTACTTTGGTTGCTTTCCCCTCACCCCTTTCAAAATTGTCATGCAACTCAGGCACAAGAAATGAAGCCATCCACCACAAAAACGATTGTGTGCATCCCGCTGACGTACTGTGATTTCAAATACGATCCTGTTGGAATGAAGGGCAGCATATTAAAACATATTTTTAGCCTACTTTCCAAAGGAAGAAAAATAGTGCTTATGAGGTGAACCTTTCTCTGTGTGTTTCCCTCTAATGACTTTTGTGTATGGAGATTTTCTTTTGATTTTTACATATGTGTGTGTGCACACATCCTGGAAATTAAGCTCCATAATTTACACGTGGAACTTCTTGATAGCTATAAAAGAAAGGATACAGCTGTAATTAAAGTAAATAGGACTAGCTCCTATCCCAGTCATGAGTCACATTTATTATTTAATATTTGTTGAGCTGTGAGAGATAAGCCATTTCATATTCTAACCAAACCATGGGGCCAAAGCAATAAATTGCACTCAGCCCAGCACATGGGTTTATGTGTGCGTTGGGTGCACGTTTTGGCCGCGCTAGACTAGCACCCGATGCATTAAGGAGATTAGCGCACCCAAAACCTACACCCAAACAAATGCATACCTGATAGCACTCGTCATATGTAAATTACATGTAGATGAAGACATTAGATATTACCCCCCAATGCAGTAGAGCACTAGGCACCCAACACACAGTTTTGAACGCGGCAAATTTAACTTTAGTTTCAGAGGTGGAGTAAAGTCAACTTGCAGTCAAAGGCTCATGAAAAACATGAAAAACATTAGTATTATTGTGACACTTTAATTTACCACTTTTGGTGAAGAAAAGTAGTTGTGTATTTTGACTTGATTAAAAGAAACCCACTTTTCTTATTGCTTCACAATTTAGATATGCATAGAAAGGAGTGCCGGATATTTTGCTGAGATTGCTAAAGTGAAATATAACAAAAAAAGAAGCAGGATAAAAATGGATGCTCATATTAAGAGTCCATTGCATTTGGGTGCCCGATGCAATAAACTATTGAGCGTTACCAACGCATAATTTTTCTTTACAGCACCTTCTTTTAACGCTGCCTCTCATTTAATATTGCATTGTGAGCCTAGGGGATGTGGCTGTGTAAGAATATAAGAACATAAGAAATTGCCATGCTGGGTCAGAACAAGCCCAGCATCCTGTTTCCAACAGAGACCAAAACTAGGCCACAAGAACCTGGCAATTACCCAAACACTAAGAAGATCCCATGCTACTGATGCAATTAATAGCAGTGGCTATTCCCTAAGTAAAATTGATTAATAGCCGTTAATGGACTTCTCCTCCAAGAACTTATCCACCTTAAGACAACGGATGCTCAATACTAGCCCTTTTTCAGTGCGCATTGAGGGATAGATTTTAAAACGTTACGCGCGCGCACGTCCATGTGCGTACATTACCCGGCGAGCACACAAGGACGCGTAATTTTATAACATGCACGTGCTGGCACACACATGTTGTAAAATGCCAGGTCACTGCGCGCAAGGGGGGGAACACATATGCAGTTACGCACGACGACGCATCAGGGCCTTCTCCAGTTCCCTCTCAGTCCTCTCCAATTAAGGAACGGACTGGGAGGGATCTTCTCAACCCCCTAGCCTAACCTCCCTTCCCCTTCCCCTAACCTGCCCTCCCCCTATCCCTATCCTAAATGCCCCCAAATTCTTTGTCCTTCCTTTTGCTCCTGCTTCTGAGCAGTAGCAAGTTGCGCCTGCCGGCACACCGGCAAATGGGTGCTGTGCCAGGTGCCCCTAGCCACGCCACGCCCCCCCGGACCGCCCCTTTCGCTAACCCCGGATTTACACGTGTCCCGGGGGTTTGCGCGTGTTGCCGGGCCCTTTGAAAATCCGGCCCTTACTGCATTGGCTCTTATGTAGGCAAAGTATACTGATATATGCTATTGTTTTGTAAAACATACTTGATAAAGAACACAGAAAATATTTCAGACTTGAATCATATATGTTTCATAAAACAACATGCCTAAAGATACTTAAAGAATATGACTCAGTGTTTCTTTAGTGCAATATTTGAAGAGAATATTTAGAGGGCAATTTTACAAGCAGTTCTGCAGGTAAAACTGTGTTTTACCTGAAGAAATGTCCTGTTATAAAATTACCTGTCTCATATATGCGGAAACTTGTGCGTATAGATCCTGTTCAAGTGTAAGTTTATCCGGATTGAGCGGAGGCATCCTCGGAGATGGAGTTGGGGAGGGATTTGGACAAGTGAATACTTAATGGATTTTAAAAAGTATACACCTAAATTTTCATGAAAGGTTTCTGCACACATAAAAGATGTCATTCTGTGGGGGTAGATTTGGTGGGATAATTTTCAAAGCAGACTTGTGTGCATTTAAATCTGCTCTGAAAATGTGCAAAAATGACAAGAGGCGAATGACATCTTATAGACTAACCAAGTTATTAAGCTTTTGCGGACAGAGTCCACTTTATCAGATGCAATAAATTGTTTAGTCAATAAGGTTCTTCTTGTCAGTTTTGCCACACCAGGCTAACATGGCTATCTCTCTGAAGATTTGAATATTGGTTTAACATGTGCAGTTTTCTATTAATTAGGCAAGCTGTTTGTAAATTACCCCCAAATGATTTCAAGAAAGGACAGAATCATACATTTTGAAAACATGGAAAGTTCTGTATTTAACAAGCATTGATTCCACAGATCTGCCATGTGGTTTGAATCTCTGCTGAAAGCAGGGAAAACCCCCCAACTTAATTTGAATTAGTTTCAGGGCCATTGAGGACTTACTGATATAGTCTCTGCTTTGCAATAAAAAAGCATATCATAACTTTGAAAATGTTTATCTCATAGTCAAAAGGATAAAAGAAATGTAAGGCATAATTACAGTAGATAGTTAATACACTGGAATAACAAGATTTATCTTATAGATATTTTCATATTTCCATTTTACCAGCTCAGACAGTCTTTCCTTAAGGAAAATGTTGTCTAAAATTTAGTTTAGTTAGTTTTATAATTGCCTTAAAATTGAAGGTTTAATTGAAATCAGGAGTGTTTTATAGATCAGAAATACTAGTTAGTTTTTTTTTTACATTACAGTTTGACATTTAGAGTAAATGAGAACATGAGTATGAAAGAACTAGTGAGACCAAGAGAACTAAGACAATGGCAAGTTAAAACTTGGAAGAAAGTAACACAACCATTTTTTAAAAATCTTTTTATGGCTCATTGAGTAAAATCTATTGGAAATAAGTTTCACATAGCTTTAAAGTGCTTGAATGGTGAATTTTAAATAAACACAGTCAGCATTTAAGTGATCCTGAGACACAAAAATACAATATATAGCAAAAGTAAATTGATACTTGAACCTTACTTGATTTAGTAATTAAAAAGTGTCACGATGGTCCAGCTTGTACGTAAGCACATGCTTTTTAAAATAAGATATAAAATAATTAAGGAGTAACTTTCAAACTGCCTGCATAAAGAAAGTCAGCAAAAATGTATGTAAGTTACATCGCTTTTCAAAGTGGACTTGTGTGCATAAGCCTGCTTTGATAATTATCCTGGCAATGCTACATGCACACTCTTCTTAGGTGCGCAGAATTTTTTCTTGAAAATGTTAAGCACATACTTACGTGCATATATGGATTTCCAAAAGTATGAGAATAAGTCCCCGACCCCACCACCTGAAATGCCTCAACTGAATCCGGGTTTATGTAGCCTACAGAACATACGTGCATAAGTTTACCCGCATATTGGGGGGGCTGGCAATTTTGTAAAAGGCCATTTTGGCGCATAAACCACTGTTTTGCCTGCAGATGTCCCTTTGAAGATTACCCTCTTTATGGTCAGTCTGTTTTCTTTTCTAATAGTCCTTTCTGTTTTTATCTTTCTTCCAGGACAAGTTAACCCAGGAGTGTGTATTCAGAGAGCAATTTGAAGAAAACTGGTATAATACCTACTCATCCAATCTATACAAACACGTGGACACTGGAAGGCGATATTATGTTGCATTAAATAAAGATGGGACGCCAAGAGAAGGGACTAGGACTAAACGGCATCAGAAATTTACACATTTTTTACCTAGACCAGTGGACCCTGAGAAAGTACCGGAACTATATAAGGAGATTTTGAGCCAAAGTTGACAAAGACAATTCCTTCACTTGAGCCCTTAAAAAGTAACCACTATAAAGGTTTCCCGCGGCGGGTTATTATTGATTAGCTGTGTCATCACATCGGCTCCAGTGTTGCCAAACTTTGTCGCATGCATAATGAATGATGGAGGCTTGGATGGAACATGCTGATTTTGTTCCGCACTTAAGGGTCTGTCCTCTTGGAGAACCTATGCCCATGCGCTTGATTTATTGCAAGAGAAAGAAAGAAAAGGAAAAAGGAGAGCAGGCAGGAGCAAAAAGGGAAAAAAAACAAAACAAAAAAACAAAAAAACAAAGGAGGAAAAAGGCCTGATGCATGCAGGGAAATAGACAAGCTTTTACAGTTTTGATCAGTTGTACTTCATCAATATATCAGCGTAGCTGCCATACTTCGATTTTTGGCTGGTGGCCTGCTCAAGTGCACACTGCATTTACAAAGGCATGGAAGGTGCAGTCTTACTTAAACAAAGTGACTTTTCAGTTTATTGCTCCCTGGGTAGCAGCCCATGGAGCTTAAAGCAAAGCAAAAGACCTCTTAGTAAAATAAAAGGTTAAAATTTATTTATAGAAAATTCCAAAGGCAACATTATATTTATTTTATATATTTATTTATTATATAGAGTTTATTTTTAATGAAATATGTACAGGCCAGATAGGCATTTTGGAAGCTTTAGGCTCTGTAAGCATTAAATGGCAAATGCCGCTATGAACCTGTGGTAAGTTCATGCAAATAAATATAAAAAAAAGTGCATGGATACAATGAAATTCTAGTGACCCTAATGTACAAAAGGTGGCAATCTAGCCTGTGCCCATATTATTGTAAAAGTATGCACACACTCTTGACACTGAGTATTCACTCTTCTGACTGCTTGTCTCATAGCTTACCCCAGAGGATTAAAGATAAAGTTGGGTCTTCAACTTCTATTCCGTGTCATTAATATGTTCTCTCTGATAAGTGGCTTCCAGTATTCTACATTCTACAGCTGTGGGACAGTATCTAAAAATATGTATACATATGTATGTATATAGAGGTAATCTGTTTAAATCTATCGTGCATTCTAACTCTCAAATGCTAAACATGCTAGCAGAGTTTCACGACACATCATGTAACAGCAATAGCTGTATTAACTGGAGGCTCTGTGCATCACAACTCAATTTGCTTTATGTATGGCAATTTGCTTCTTATTACAAATAGGGGAATAGCCAAAGAGTAGATAAAAAAAAAAAAAGGCTGCAGAAACAGCCTTAACATTTTCACAAACAGCTTTAACAGCACGCGATGGTGTTCTTAAAGACAAGTGCCAGGCCCACAGGAGCACTCTTGCACATTAGTGTGCCGGCAGGCTATATACGTTTCAAGAGGCCTTTGTAACACTTCTTGGGGAAAACTGCTTTTGCACTGTAAACTGCCATAATACATGATAATAGCACTTCTTTACACATAAAATTTGCAAACGGAAACAAATTTCTGTGAACAGTGATCGGGAAAAGTTATTATGAAGCTGATTCACTCAAAATCTTTTTGATTACAGGAGAGTAAATAAAGCAGATATTTAGGAGTTTTTTGTAAAAAGAAAATATATATGCCAAAGCCCTCGAAAAATCTTCAGGGCATGCACGAGAAAGAACCATAATAGAAGCTCCATTCATGCGCTCCACTCTGTCCAGATATGCCCACAGACATCCATTTACATTAAGGTGGTGAACTGGGTGAAGTTTCTCAGAGCAAGCAGATCCAATCCTGGTTTTAGCCACTGTGTGTATGGACTTGTAGTCCTGCTTTGGTTAAGGAAAACAACAGGAAAATAAAAACTACAAGCTCATGCATGATATGGGGAAAAACTAGGACTGAATCTACCTGTTTTGAAAAATTGAGGCCAGTTGGCATCCCTAACTAAAACCTGTGTATGTGTTTGTGTACCGTAATTTGTTTCTAGGATCCCTTGGGCTCAAATATATTTACTCTTGGTTGATGATGGTGAAAGTTTCAGCCAGGCTAGTATTGCAGTCACACGACCTCCAGTATTTCCTATGGAAGTGATTTTGAAATTTGCATAAGCACTTTTTTTACACTTTTGGGAAAATACAAAACAGGAAGAAATTAATACCAATAGCAATATTTTAATAATGCTCCCCTATTTTTAAATAATGGCTAAAGTTTCACTTAAAAAGACTGCATTTGAAGGATTAATGATTCTGTTCTCAGCAGAGGTGGTGGAAGTTGACCTTTGAAAAATGACTTTGGCATACCTGAAGAATTAGAATCTGCTCTAAAAAAAAAATGTGCACCATGTATTTTATGAGAACCTAACTTTAGTTTTCTTTCCTTACACCCCCTCTCTCATTCGGTCATGCAATCACAATTGCATTTCACACACTTTCTATATGCAAGCAAAGCCTTTTTATACATATCTATGTCTCATCTTTTGAAACAGCACATATTCACCAGACTGTAGGGATATCAGAAAAAAAAATACATATTGCTCAGCTATGGTACTCATAATACTAGGTAGCACTATCACTATGACACACAGCTATATCCCTAGTGTACAATCCACTGTGCCCATATTTTACACATTTCTCCAAAATAGTTCATATACAATGCTTCCACTTCCAAATTTATATTCAGAGCTTTCCGTTCATATGCATCACAAAACAAAACAGCTCTTAAAAGAAATGATACCATACACTAGAAATATAACAAGAACTTTAACTTACAGCTAACTATATTGAATAGCCAGTTTAGCTAGCAAAATGTTCTCAGTTCTGAGCAGGAATAGATAAGGGAGTGTCCTGCTTCCTGTACACTGGGAAAGGTCCTGGTGGGATGCCTGGGTGCCTAGGTCACTTTCTTTTACCACAGTCGAGTGAGATAGGGGCTGGCTAGGCTAGGGCCTGGGGACCCAACTGTCTCTTTTTAAGGTGGTGGCAGGCAGGAGGGAGGGGACCCACCCAAACCAGATAATATTTTATGTTAAAGGGTGGGAGGGGGGGTCCCTTAGACTGAGACACTGACACTAAAATGAAACAATTGACCCAACACAATCAAATAAAAAAAAAAAAAAAAAAAAAAGAAACAAAATAATTTTTTTTTCTGTGCATTTTCCTAGACCGTGTTGTGCATGAAACAGACTGAGCAGCCGTGCTGTCACATCCTCGTATGCTACAAACAGAGAGCATGTGACTACCCTCAGCTAGACACACACATGCATCCATTCAGACTCTGATGAACAGAAAAAATGTAATGCTATGTGGCTATACATCACTCACAAGTGCTATATCCTGGTGAGAGGTACACCTTCTAGATTCAACTACAGCTGCTTAAACACCCTGCCACCTCAGTGATCCTGAGTCTGGTAATTTAGAGGCATGGTATCCCATGGACTATAAAAGTAAAGAAAACCATGCTAGGCAAGTCAATGAAACTTATAAGTTATAAACGTTAAGGTTAAAAGTTACATAGACAAACTCCTTTAAATGATTTCAATAAAATGCCTCCATATTAGAGCCAGGAGGTGTAATCTGTCTTCCTGTGGATTATTATTATTTTGGCATATATATGGTGCCCTAAACTAGGGCACTTTACAAAAAGTTAACAACTTGTTCATAGTTAACAATGAGTATCCACCAAAACATTTGCAATCTAAAAGGTGCATTTTAAAAGCCAGGCGTGCGCCAAAACTGGGAGATGTGTCCACTTGATTTAAAAGCTGCCCCCAAGTGCGCACGAGTCCCGATGCACGAATATCTCACATCAGACAAAAAAGGAGCGGAATGTGGGCATGGTGGGAGTGGAGCGGGGCCAAGAGAGGTGCTCGCAAGTACCTTCACGCCTGGCCGCGTGCCCAGGTCCAGTGCCGTGTAACTTTTCTTCCGCTGTGGAGGAGGTGCAAGACTTAATAAAACTATTTCTAGGCATCTGTGAGGAGTTTAAAAGGTCTGGGGTAACTGGGGTGGGGGGTGGGGGAGTGCAGGCTAAAGAACCAGGGAGGTTTGGAGGACCTAGCTCTAGATGGGGCAAACTGGTGGACAAACTGGTGAAACTGGTCATGACATTGGACGCCACCTGTTATAAACTTCCCCCGCTTACGCAGCTCAAACCCTGCTGGGCACGCACAAGCTTAAAATTAGGTACACATATACGCACGCCTAGGCCATTTTAGAAAATGCGTGCATATGTCTCTGGGTGTGCACCAGTGCTTATACGTATATGTGCACCCATTTGAAAGTTACCATTTATGGGAGCAATAATCAAAGGATTTCATGTAGCAAAACGCGCTGACCTGCATAAAATCCTGGGTTGAATGAATCCCCCATCTCCACCCCAGTATGAGTGTAAAAGTATGTGCACTCTTTTACAGTGTGTATGTTTATTTATTTATTTAACCGCTTTTTTTTTTTTTTTTATACCGATATTCGAGGGTACATCATATCGGTTTACATATAACTGAAAGAAATACAAAAAAGTATACTTTTGCTTGCAAAGAAAGGTGGGCAGAGTTTGGTCAGGGAGTGAAAGTACATGCAGAGATTTCATTTTAAAATGCACACGCATATGTTCAATCTGCTCCCATACAGGTGCAAAGTACACTGGCACTTTTGTACCCGCTGGACGCATTTGCAAAGGGAAACTCCAAGAGGAATGTAAACTCCACCAGTATAATGGTAATTGCCCTTGAAATAATGGATCTGTGAGGCATTGGTGAGATAAAAGTGACTTGCCCAAGTTTCAGTGACAGAAGAAGGATTTGACCCCAAGTCTTCTGGCTCTCAGCTCATTCTAACCAGTAGGCCACCTGTACATCTGTTTGACTTAGCAAGCTACCATCTTGTTTTTTTGTTTTAGTTTTAAATTCTTTTATTTTCCAATTAATGTTACAAGCAAATAGCAATATATTCAGAAAGAAACAATCTGATACCATAGCCAGCTATTACTTGATTTTAAGTATTATCAAACCAAGATAAACAATAAAAGTACTTGTGTTGAACCTATTGTGTGATGATCTGGCATAATATATCTTTGGAAAGCAACTCTGGGTATACTTGGAAAAACCCATCTTCACATAAACATTTATCTACAAAATCAAACAGTGGGTTTCCTCATTTCCATTTACCAGTGAATAATGGTCTGTCATCTTATTTACTTGCTCTGAGCTCGCAGCAACAAAATGTAAAAAGGGCTGCCACACTAAGAACATAAGACTTGCCATACTGGGTCAGACAAAAGGCCCATCAAGCCCAGTATCCTCTTTCCAACATGGCCTATCCAGGTCACAACTACTTGGCAGGATCCCAAGGGGTAGATAAATTCCAAGCTGCTTATCCCAGGAATAAGAAGTGGATTTCTGCAACACCACCTTAATACTGGTAAATGGACTTTTCCTCCAGGAACCTATGCAAACAGTTTTAAACCCAGCTTTCACCGCATGCTCTGGCAATGAATTCCAGAGCTGAAATATGCATTGAGTAAACAAATATTTTTTTACTCAGTGCATATTGGGTATTTTCTCTGTATTAAAAGGTCAGTTTTTCCATAGACAGTTCATATCAAACATACTCAAGCCAAATATCCAGAGGGTTTGTTTGACTTATTCCAGGATTTAGCTATTGTCCCCCTGGCTGTTGTTAATAAATAAGAAATTAAAAATACTTTCTTCAATTTCTATATTTCTGTGGAACTGGAATACCTAACACAATCAAAGGGTCTATTGGTAACTTAATGACCTTTATCTCTTATCCAACCCAGAATTTCAGTCTGGAATATTTTAAGAATGGGATAGCTCCACCAAATATGGAAAAATGTTCCATCACTCCCTCTCCATCAATGATCTGAAGACCACATCTCAATTTTTAACCTTTATTGGGCATTAGATTCCATCTATAAATGATCTTGCATTCTACCTGTTATTGTTTGTGAGGATTTTGGGTGGACCCCAGGACTCTGTGGCACATGACCACGCCCATGGGGGAAGGTCCCGTGAGGGGCCACAGTTCAGGCTCAGCTTAGGACACATACACAATCAGATCTTTTATTAGACAGTAATGGTGAGCCACCAGAGGTGGCAGTAGTGAGCTGGAATATAGCCTGGCTGGGCTTGTAGTCCCTCAGGCTCTGGAACAGCGATCCCACAATGGCTGTGCTGTAGTGGAGAGAAACTGATATCGTGAGTAGCAGCAGTGAATGCAGAGTTCAGGATTAGAAACTCGTTGGTAATGTACTCATGCAGCGGTCTTTCAGTATGGAGTACAGGAGCTGAAGTAAAGGCAGGACTTCGAGGAGCTAGTACCTGGTTCCAGGAAACAGCTCTGAGAGAGATAGATGGTAACTCACAGATGGTATAGACAGCGGTGTCTTCCAGGCAGAAGTGAAGTCCAGGTAGTGAGTCCAGGAACATGGGCCCTTGAGGAGCGAGTACCGGTTCCAGACAGCGACCTGAAAGAGAAAAGAGAGAGAGAGGCTCCCGAGGAGTGGGTACCCTAATAGAGTAGTTCAAGTGGAGGCAGAGTAGCTAGGTTCGGAGAGCGAATCCCATCCGAAGGAGTTCCAACCTTTTCCGTTCCTTGCTAACTCGTAAGCTAGCACTTGCATAGGCTATTTGTTTCTTGGATGCATGACGTCATCAAAGGGGGACCCCCCTGAGGTTCGCGCCACTGAAGGTACTTGAAGCAGGGATGCGCGGTGCACGCGCCCTTAGGCAGCTGAACAGCATGGCGGGAGGCAGCACCCAAGCCGGTCCGGGGACGCCAGAGAGGACGGGATTCAATGCCAAGAAGTGCAGAATCTTGGAGTGCAGCCATCCAAAAGAACTGTATGAGATGGAGGTGGGTGGATGGGTGTATGGAAAGAGAGCAGGACCTTGGGGTGCTAGTGCCTGACAATCTGAAAGCAACCAAACAATCTGTTAAAGGCAGTGGAAAAAACCAGAGGGATTGCTGGGCTGCATAGAAGGATCCGCAGGAAAAAGGAGGTGATAATGCCCTTTTACAGGGCCTTTGTGAGACTTCACATGGAGTACTGGGTTTAGTTCTGGAGACCTTATCTCAAAAAGGATAAAGATAGGATGGAAACAGACCAGAGAAAGGCAACCAAAATGGCATGGTGTCTGCACCAAGAGCCATATGAGATGAAAGTGAAGGACCTGAATATGTATACCATGGAGAAGGAGAGATATGATACAGACCTTAAAATATCTGAATGGCATTAATTACGCACACTTCTCTTAAATTATTTCAAAGAATAAATAGTCGGTACCGAATCCCACTATACAGTATTTATACAAATGATTTATTGACCTTCATAACATCCCACGGTCTCTTTGGGCATCTCTTCTCTTTGTTAAGCCACTATTGGGATCATTTTTAATCATAGGTCATGAATTCACTTGTATTCAAGTCACTTTTTGTTCGTTTTTTGGTTTTTACCAATTTTTCTCATTTTTCATTGAAATAAAATATGCCTTCATATGATTTTGCATGCCATTTTTAGAATGAATGAATTAATTCAAAAGTACTTCCCTTCCGGGGATAACAGAGCCCAGTTCGTGGAGGGTGCTGCCCTTCCGATGGTAACAGAGTACAGTTCGATGTGTCCACGTTTCGCTTCCAAAGCTGCCTCAGGAACTCCTCTGACTATGTATCATTTCTGCATTTGCAGGCCAAAGTTTCTTCAGTTACACTTTAATTTAAACTCGCGAATGTATACATTGCGTCGTCGCGGTGCAGGAGATGGACGCGAAAATTGGTAAAAAACAAAAAACGAACAAAAGGTGACTTGAATACAAGTGAATTCATGACCTATGATTAAAGATGATAGGTCTTTAGCGGCTTAACAAAGAGCAGAGATGTCCAAAGAGACCGCGGGATGTTATGAAGGTGAATAAATCACTTGTATAAATACTGTATAGTGGGATTCGGTACCGACTATTTATTCTTTGAAATAATTTAAGAGAAGTCGATGTACAATTACAATTCTTGTGTGATCTTCGTCGATTCATAAATAACAAGAGTGATTTTACAATTTATTAATTACGCACAAACATCAAACCTTTTCTGCTGGAAGGAAACTGCAGAAATAGGGGTCATGATATGAAACTCCAGGGGGGGGAATCACTCAGAGCCAACTTCAGGAAATATTTCTCCACAGAGAGGGTGGATTCATGGAATGCCCTCGTGGAAGAAGTGGTGAAGATGAGAATGGTAATGGAATTCAAAAAGGCATAAGATAAACACTGCTGATCCCTACAGGCTAGAAGATAGAAAATGAAAAATGGGATAATCTATGTGAACTTTAGGTGTAACACTTCATCATGGGAGTAATTTGCATGGAGCAGCAGTTACTACCCTTAACAGAGGGTATGAGGGTGATCTGCACAGAGAGGCAGTTACTACCCTTGATAAAAATGGGGTCCATATTCAGCTGCTCAGCAGCTAGTTATGTTAGCCTTTTTATACCTATCCAGCTAGCTTAACTGGGATATTCAGTGGCTCGGGAGCACCGCTGAATATATACCCAGCTATCTTAAAAGTTAGCCGGATAGGTTTATCTGGATAACTTTAGACCTACCTATGGTGTGGCCAAAATTATCCAGTTAGGTTAACTAGCTAACTCCACTCCTCCCCAGAACACCTACTGTCTGCCCAAGGAATACTCCTGACTTATCCGGCTAAATTCTAGCCAGATAAAGAGCTATCTGTCTAGAATTTAGCTGGATAAGTTGCCAAATATGACAGCTAAGCTATTGAACCTGATCACTTTTCAGTTATCTGTCTAAATGGCTTTTGAATATCTACCCTTATATTTGTAATTAGAAAGCAAGGGGGTAACCTGCATGGAGCAGGAGTTAGTACTAACCTTAACAGAAGGCATGGGGTTCACCTGTGTGGACTGGCAGTCACTACCACCTTTAGCAGAAGGCATGGGTATAGCTTGCATGGAGTGGCAATTACTACCAAGAACAACTTTCTGAACAGACTGGATGGACCTTTTGGTCTTTATCTTGTGTCATTTACTATGTTACTATGTTGTCCTCAATTCTTGCATCATCTCCTTCATCTAAAATATTCTTTAACTTGAACAGACTTAAATACTGGGAGCGTTGGTATTTTATAGCAAGCAAAGATTTTCTCTAGTAAGAAATGTTCCCTTGCTGAACTTGTTCTAGTCCTGATTTCACCTATTGATTACAGGTTATCTCATATCGGTGATGAAGGAGATAGAAGCTGAATGAGATCCTATTCTAGTCAAACTAGATTTCCAGCTATCATCTGGTCAACTATTGCATGTTTTCTCCTTAGACATGATCTATTTTATATTCAAATCCCTCTCCCGCTTCTTTAAAATCTATTTCTAATATAGACCATTGTTTTTTCCTTCTTAGCTTGACATTCTTCAATTATATATATATATATATATATATATATATATATATATATATAAAGTGCCTTGTACATTTTCCACATACAAATTAAAATGCATTAAAGTAGGAGTTTGTTGTACTGATCTGTAGAACATACTCCACATTTCACTGTGAAATAATTATTGAAATATTATAAGAATTCATTTTATTTATATTCTGTCTTTTGGCACTTCAAAGAGGATTATGTTTAGGTACTATAGCTATTTCCCCATCCGCAGAGGGCTTACAATCTAAGGGCTGGATTTTAAAAAGCATTTACACGCTTAAAATTGGGTTTTACATGTGTAATGCACTTTATCCATGTACATTGGCTTTTGAAAATTGCTACAATACATGTAATTGAATTGTCCATAGGATATTCATGTGTACGTACATTTTATGCACGTAAATGGCTTTTTAAAATTGCAACAATAGTATGTTACATTTACATGTGTAACTCCTTTTAAAATTACACTTTAAGGGCCTCATTTTCTAAAATATCGCAGGCCTGCGATACTTTAGGAAATGAGGGGCGGGGGGCCGAAACGGGGGGCGGGTCTTCGATCGCTGCCGGTTTCGCACCCAATAGCGCCACTATAGGAGGTGTAGCTATTGGGAGCGAAATAGGACGCGAAAAGGTCCTTACCTTTCCGTCGTCCGTGGCGGCTTCGCGGTGTCGGCCCCGGTGACGCCCCAACTCCTCCTCTTCCAGGGCCAACTCCGCCCCCATTTTGGTATCGCACGCGAAAAGGGACATTTCGCGTGCGAAACGTCCCTTACCGCGTGCGATATGTATAGAAAATAAGGCCCTATGTTTGTACCTGAGGCAGCAGAAGGTAAAGTGACTGGCTCATGGTCACAAGGAGTGACAGTGAGATGTGAAGCCTGGTTTCCCTGGTTTGTAGCTCACTTTTCTAATCATTGGACTACTTTTGATTGCATAAGTCTTCACACCTTTTGTCAAATTAGCTCCAATTAAAAAGTTTGCCTTTATAAGGCCTTTAATAATTAAATATAAACCCATCTGTGCCCAATCACAGTGGCTGAACTGATATGACTAATCCTGGATGAAAAATCAAGCTGTTTGTTGCATGAAATGAATTTGAAGCAAAGGTCAAAACATTCTAAACAAGGAGCTGTCAAATGAACTCCAGTATTGAAAAATACATATTTGGGGAAGATTGCAAGAACATTTCAATGTGTTTGACTATCCCTTGGGACACTGTCAGGTCTATCATTGTAAAGTGGAAACAGTTTGGTACCACCCAAACACTGGTGTCATCTGCCTGTTCCTCCAAAGTCCATAGCCATGGGTTAAAGAAACCACTGCAGAAAGTCACTTTGAGGCCTAAGATTGCTTTAAAAGAACTATAGAGGTCTCTGGCTGAGATGCCAAAATTTTGATGTTGAAGAATTGCAAGACTGCGCCATAATCACAGCCTTCAGCCTATATGTGAGGGTGGCAGAAGGAAGCCACTGCTGAAGAAAAGCAAGATGATGTGCCCATAGTCTTCGCACAGAAACATTTAGGGGACATACTACGGATGTGGGAGAAGGTTTTGTGGTCTGATGAGACTAAGATGGAACGTTTTGGTCTCATATACAAACAATATACGTGGTGTAGAACAAACACAGCACATTGCCCTGATAATACCAAGCCTACAGTAAAGCATGGTGATGGCAGCATTGTGTCGTGGGGATGCTTTGCAGTAACAGGGACCAGGCTGGCTTGTGAAGTTTGAAGGAAAGAAGAATAGTGCTAAGTAGAGGCAGATCCTATAGGAAAATGTATTCCAGTCTGCCAAGACCTGAGACTGGGGAGAAGATTCACTTTTGAGCAGCACAATGATCCCCCAGACACAGCAAAAGCAACAATGGAGTGGCTCAGTAAGAAGAAAGCGAATGTCTAGAAGTGGCCCAGTCAAAACCGAGATCTGAATCCAATAGAAAATCTATGGCAAAATGTGAAGACTGCAGTCCACAGATGATCCCCATCCAACTTGAAAGAGCTTGAGCTCTTCTGTCAAGAAGAATGGGCAAAAGCTGCACCCTCTCGCTGTGCAAAATTGGTTGATATTTATCCTGAATGACCCATGGCTGTTATTGCTGCAAAAGGGGCTTCCACTAACATTGAATCAAGAAAGATGAAAACTTATGCATTTAAGACTTTTTGATTTTCTATTCTTAATTACATTTGGAACTTTTCTATAATAATTTGTTCATGATGAAAGTGTAGAGTATCTCCTCCTTTATTGCCTTTTGATTTGTATTTTTTAGCTGACACAATGTGAAAGATAAACAGAGGTTTGAAGATTTGACAAGGCATTGTAGCTGTAAGTTGAACTGCAACATAATATGCTTTGAAATCCAGAAAATACAGCCTTCTATTTCCTTTTTACTTCAGAAGTATCTACCAAGCATTTCTAGGTCTTTCCCCCAAACATATACATTTAGAGATATTCTTCCACACAGAGATAAGACATTCCTGAGGTGTGCAATGTCTGGAGATGAAAAGTATTCATGTGCAAGATTCTCATCTCATAAAAAGCAGATGCATGTATTTTGTATTCATGACAATTTTCAAAGGGAAACTCTGTGCAGAATATTTCCTTTGAAAATTGATGCAAAGATTACAGGCAGCTTGAAAATTAAGAACATAAGAACATGCCATACTGGGTCAGACCAAGGGTCCATCAAGCCCAGCATCCTGTTTCCAACAGTGGCCAATCCAAGCCATAAGAACCTGGCAAGTACCCAAAAATTGTCCCCTAAATATTTTGTCTGGAACAACAACTGGAAGCATCTTGAAAAGAAAGATCAATATAAGTAATAATTTTAATTGCTGCTACTGTTCCCAGTCTGGAAATATGGTAAATCTGCTTTGATCTTGGATAACAAAGGAATATAATTTCTATCATATAAAACTCTTAACTTGCCCTGATTCTGTACTCTCAAGTATTTCATAAATGGGAAGTCTAATTTAAAAGGCAATAAAGTAGTTTATACATGAGACTGTCTCCTGCTAAAACATCCATTTTCCCTAAATACATTTTATATCTAGACATCTTTGTCTAATTCTCTATCAACTGCAACAAAAATTCAGTTGACTCTTGAGGCATAGTAAAATATAATCTGTGACAAGTACAATTTTATGTTCCAGTTCTCCTTCAATGATTTTCTTTATTCCCAGATGATATCTAACTTGCAGTACCAGGGAGTTCAATAACCAAATCAAATAAGAGAGAGATGAAAAGGGCTAACCCTATCCTGTCATTCTTTTTTAATTCAATTTTGAGGGCAAAATCCCATTAACTTTTACTATCACCTTTGACTCCTTATAAATTTCTGTATTCCAAGGCACATTAGGCCTAAATACATACTCCCTTAATGCTTCTTTCTGGAAGATCCACTCTACCCATCAAAACCCTTTTTCTGATTCCAGAGAAAACACCACAATCTCTTACTGTTTATGTGTAACTAAATGAACTAATTTAGAATATGTTTTACACTGTCAGCTCCATGTCTACCTCTAACAAAATCTACCTGGTCATTATCTATAAGAGCAGGAAGGTAGTGTTCTAATCTAATAACAAGTGCATTGGCTAGGATTTTAATATAAAAATTCCATAATTAATCTGATCTATATAAGGCACATTCTAAGAGTTTCTTTGTGGGTTTATAGATCAGAGATTATTGCATTCATCATATAAAGAGCAAAGAGCTCCTGTCTCTCAGGGAATGAGTCTGATCTTTGGGGGCTAGAGAGGCCGACCTGGAGGAGCTGAGGCAGACAGAGAGATATATAGGTGAAACTTTCAGGGACAAAGTATCCAAGTCCCAACTCCAGACTGGCAGCCCTGGTGCTGCCTTGGAGGAGAAAAGTCTCCTGGTTGGAGAGCATCAACCTGGTGTGGCAGGAAATGATCCTGTATCAAGGACCTGCTCTTCAGGTGGTACAATGTCCTCTTGCACCGAGGATGTCTCTCTTAGGGCTACTGCCCAGCAGGGAAGGGTAGGAATTTAGACAGCTGGGTGGCTGGTGGGTATGAGGATCGCCTGCTAACATGCCTACCTGATGCGAAGGTGGCGGGCCTCACACATCACCTAGATAGGATTTTAGACAGTGCTGGGATGGGACCGGCTGTCGTGGTACATGTGGGCACCAACAACATAGGAAAATGTGGGAGGGAGGCTCTAGAAGCCAAATTTAGGCTCTTAGGTAGAAAGATGAAATTCAGAACCTCCAGGATAGCATTCTCTGAAATGCTCCCTGTTCTCTGTGTAGGTTCCCAGAGGCAGGCAGAGCTCTGAATTCTCAATGCATGGATGAGACGATGGTGCAAAGAAGATGGATTCAGTTTTTGTAAGGAACTGGGGAACCTTTTGGGGAAGGGAAGTCTCTTCCAAAGAGAAGGGCTCCATCTTATCCAGGGTGGAACCAGGCTGCTGGTGCTAACCTTTAAAAAGGAGATAGAGCAGCTTTTAAACTAGAACAAAGGGGAAAACCGACAATCGCTCAGTAGCACATGGTTCGGAGGGAGGTATCTTGGAAGGATACTAATCCCAACAGAGAGGTTCCAATAATAAGAAAAGTAGGCCATGTGCCTATAAGTAAAGAATCATCTGAGCTAAAAGACTCCAAATTATCCATGACAACTGAAAAGCAGAATGTTAATACAAGTAAACATACTGAAAATTTTGTAGGCTAATGCCAGAAGTCTTAGAAATAAGATGGGAGAATTAAAATGTACAGTACTGAATGATGATATAGACTTAATTGGCATCTCACAGACATGGTGGAAGAAATATAACCAATGGGATAGTGCTATACCGGGGTACAAATTATATCGCAAAGATAGAGAGGAGCAATTGGTGGCGGAGTGGCACTTTATGTCCAGGATGTTATATAGTCCAACAGGATAAAGATTGTGCAAGAGATTAAATGCACAATCGAATCTTTATGGGTAGAAATCCCTTGTTGTTTGGGGAAGAGTATAGCGATGGGAGTATACTACTGTCCAACTGGCCAAAATGATGAGATGCACAGTGAAATGCTAAGAGAAATTAGGGACGCTAACCAAATTGGTAGTGCAGTAATAATAGGAGATTTCAATTACCCCAATAATGATTGGGTAAATGTAAAATCAGGACATGCTAGAGAGATAAAATTCCTGGATGGAATAAATGTCAGTCTTATGGAGCAATTGGTTCAGGAACCGACAAGAGAGGGAGGAATTTTAATTCTAATTCTCAGTGAAGACCAGGATCTGGTGAGAGAGGTAATGGTAGTGGGGTTGCTTGTCAATAGTGATCATAACATGATCAAATTTGAATTAATGACAGGAAGTGGAACAGTAAGTAAATTCATGGCTCTAGCACTAAACTTTCAAAAGAGAAACTGACAAAATGAGGAAAATAGTTAAAAAAAAAAAACCCCTGAAAGGTACAGGTACAAAAGTAAAGAGTGTGCAACAGGCATGGACATTGTTTAAAAATACCATCTTAGAAGTGCAGTCCAGATGTATTCTACGCATTAAGAAAGGTGGAAGGAAGGCCAGAATATTGCCAGCATGGTTAAAAAGTGAGGTGAAAGAAGCTATTTTAGTCAAAAAATTTTCATTCAAAAATTGGAATAAGGATCCATCAGAGGAAAATAGGATAAAGCATAGCATTGGCAAGTTAAATGTAAGGTAGTGATAAGGCAGGCTAAGAGAGAATTTGAAAAGAAGTTGGCTGTAGAGGCAATAACTCATAATAAAATCTTTTAAAATTATATCCGAAGCAGAAAGTATGCGAGGGAGTTGGTTGTACCGTCAGATGACCGAGGAGTTAAAGGGGCACTTAGGGAAGATAAGGCCATTGTGGAAAGACTAAATTAATTCTTTGCTTCGATGTTCACTGAAGAGGATGTTGAGGAGATACCCATTCCAGAGTCGGTTTTCAAGGATGATGATTCAGATGAACTGAACAAAATTATAGTGAACCAAGAAGATATAGTAGGCCAGATTGACAAACTGAAGAGTAGTAAGTCACCTGGACTGTATGATATACACACTAGGGTTCTGAAAGAACTAAAAAATGAAATTTCAGACCTATTAGTAAAAATTTGAAACCTATCGTTAAAATTGTTCATTGTACCTGAAGACTGGAGAGTGGCCAATGGAACCCCGATATTTAAAAAGGGCTCCAGGGGAGATCTGGGGAACTGTAGACCGGTAAGCCTGACTTCAGTGCCAGGAAAAATCGCAGAAACTGTTATAACGAATAAAATCACAGAACATTTAGATAGACATGGTTTAATGGGACATAGACAGCATAGATTTACCCAAGGGAAGTCTTGCCTCAAAAATGTCCTACATTTTTATGAAGGAGTGAATAAATATGTGGAGAAAGGTGAACCAGTAGATGTAGTGTATTTTGATTTTCAGAAGGCATTCAACAAAGTCCCTCCTGAGAGGCTTCTAAGAAAACTAAAAACTCGTGGGTTAGGAGGTGATATCCTTTTGTGGATTGTAAACTGGTTAAAAGACAGAAAACTGAGTAGGATTAAATGGTCTGTTTTCACTGTGGAAAAGGTAAACAGTGGAATGCCTCAGGGATCTGTTCTAGGACCAGTGCTTTTTCTATATTTGTAAATGATCTGGAAAGGGGCACGAAGAGTGAGGTGCTAAATTTGCAGATAACTCACAATTATGCAGAGTAGTTCAATCTCAAGCCGATTGTGATAAACTGCAGAGGACCATATGAGACTGGAAGACTGGGCATTCAAATGGAAGACATTTCATGTGGACAAGTGCAAGGTGATGTATATAGGAAAAAATAACCCTTGCTGTGGTTACACAATGTTAGGGTCCACATTAGGAGTTACCACCCAGGAAAGAGATCTAGGTGTTATAACAGATAATAAATTGAAATTGTAGGCTCAGTTTGCTGTGGCAGTCAAAAAAGCAAACAGAATGTTAGGAATTATTGGAAAGGGAATGGCGAATAAAATGTTGGATGTCATAATGCCTCTTTATCGCTACATGGTGAGTCTGCACCTTGAATAATGAGGACAATTGTGGTCGCCGCATCTAAAAAAAGATATAGTTGCACTGGAGAAAATACAGAGAAGGGCAACCAAAATGATAAAGGGGATGAAATGGCTTCCCTATCAGGAAAGGTTAAAGAGGTTAGGGCTGTTCAGTTTGGAAAAGAGACGGCTAAGGGGGGGATATAATAGAAGTCTACAAAATCATGAAAAGGCTTGAATGGATAAATGTGAATTGGTTATTTACTTTTTCAGATAATACAAAGACTAGGGGGTACTCCATGAAGTTAGCAAGTAGCTCATTTAAAACAAATCGGAGAAGCTAGGGAGAGCTTCCAAGATGGTGTCCCGACCAGTCGTGCTGGAAGAAGCTCCCATTATTTCTGACTACCAACATTTCCACTATGCCTCATACCAAGCGGAAAGCACGGGTTAGAGGTGCAGAAACAACTTCTACACCTCTTCAAACATCACAATGCCACATTGGTAGCTTTTTTCCCGCAATACCGCCGCTGATGCCGGGAGACTTGGTCGCTGGAGAGCAATCCGTGGAGCAGGACGTGCTCTCCCTGACCGAAACATCGCTGAGTCCCGGATCACCAGTGAGACCAGCACCCCCAATGCAAGCGGAGGAAATGAAAAAAAGTATGGCCGCTGAACCGACCGAGGGAATCGGTGTCAGGAAAGTGGCGATGGGGAAATCGGAAACATCTGAAGGACTAAATACCTTGGAGCCTCAGATGAAGGTAATATCCCATGGTGTTGTAGGAGGTGAGGGACAGAGCCTTGCTGTTGGGTTGGTTCCGCTGACTTGGAGGAGAACGCAGGCTTTGCACCGGGTGGAGGAGGGGTGGTTCGTGGTCGGGAGGAACCAAAATTGTTAAAGGCAATACAACCTACTGAAGAAATATCCCTAATGACTATATGGGGAGCACTTCAATCGCTCGAAAAAGCTACATTGGGACTCACCAAAGAAATTATAGACATTAAACATTAAGTTAATTTAAATGCAAGTGAGATAGCTATGCAGAAACAAAACCTGAACAAAATGGAGGATGTGTGAAATGGAAAAAGTTCATTCAACTGTAATTCAAAATCAAAATGACGTGAATAAAAGGCTGGAAAATTGAAGAACAATATTAGAGTTCATAACCTGCGCTTCTTAAATTTTCCTGTTATAAAGAATGTTACACCACTTGATATGTTTAAGTTTTATGGCCCCTGGGACATTGTATACACGCTTTTCATTGCTGCAGGTTCTTTAAATGTCTGATTTAAGCGTACTAATATCGTTTTGACTGTCCGCATATAGCCCACATGCACCTTGCAGCATTCTGAGCATTTGAGACCTCAGGTCCGACTCCAGTTGATTGTTGCCTCCCGCGATGTCCCTGGGGAGACAAAACCTAGCCATTTACAGTTTCACATGTAAGAGAGTCCGCCTGGGACTCCTTGCTTTAAAGCTTTATTATTAAGATAACCATTGCTTTGCCTCAACTTGAGCTGCCGATTTATTCTTCCTAAGAATTTTTGGAATTGGTCCCCCTGACGCAGCCTGCCGTGAAACACGGCCGTGTCGGGGCTTTGTATGATTACCCGTCTTGTACTCCACAATTTAAGTTCGGTGCACTATTGTTGAGTGCACAAATTAAAATATTAGTGTCCTGGTTAAAGTGGTATTGTGCAGTTTAATCGTTTGCCGCACATTCTTTTGCTGTAAGTTTTATGTTGCACAGGTTTTGAAAATACCTGAAGAAATTAAACCGGTGGTAACCAAGGCCTATTATCTTTACTCACGACAATCAAATAATGAAAACCAAGAGGTACAATCTTTACCTGATTTGTCCTCACTATTGGAATCATCACGTGAACTTACTGTTACCCAAAGAAGACCTCTATTAGTTACATTTTCTCTGCTGATGGACAGAAATAATATTTTTAAAAATTATTTCAAAAACAGCCATGTACTATTCTTTGGTCAAAGAATTTGGTGTTATCCTGATTTAGTTAAACTCAGCTTAGAAGGAAGTAGTTCCTGAATATGAGAGAGGAGGTATTAAAAAATCGGTGCCAAATTTAACTTTTGCTTTCCATGCAAATGTTGTATGCAATATCAACAACAGATGTATGTGTTTATGGATCCTTTACAATTAAGGTCCTTCCTAAACTCCCACAGCCCTCCTAGTTAACCCTGTGTATGTGTGATAGTGAATGTAAAAGTGACGGTTCTGCTCAGGATCTCTAGCTAGATAGAAGATATTGTTTTGCCTTGATTGCTCCATAATTTCCTAGCTCTCCTAGAATTTTCATTTATTAGATTGAGTACATAAATATGAAAATATGTTTGTAGAAATATTTTATTTCCCTTTTTTTCTGATTATATGCTTTTATGTACTTAAATTACATCACGAGTGGATACTTGTATTAAATATTTAAAATGCATAAATAAAAAAAATGAAAAAAAACAAATCGGAGAAAATTATTTTTCCCTCAACGCATAATTAAGCTCTGGAATTCCTTGCTAGAGGATGTGGTTACGGCAATTAGTGTAGCTGGGTTTTAAAAAGTTTTAGATAAGTTCCTAGAGCAGTAGTCTATAAACTTCTATTAATCAATAGGGATTAGTAGCTTGGGATCATCTAGTCATTTAAACCTGGGAATCCGCACTGAATGCCATCAACTCCCTACTCTCCAACAACTACCTTGTGCTCAATACCGCCAAAACCAAACTCCTATTCATCTCATCCCAACATAACAACCTTAAACCACTCCTACCAAACACACCATCCCCATTCACCACCTTCTCCCAAAATGTCTGCAGCCTCGGAGTCACCCTAGACAATCACTTCAACCTCAAAAAATTCATAAATGCCACCCTAAAAGATGGCTTCTTTAAGCTCCACACTCTAAAGAAACTGAAGCCTCTCCTACACCTGAACGACTTTCGCTCAATTATGCAAGCCATCGTCCTATCCAAAATCGACTACTGTAATGCCATCCTCCTAGGTCTTCCAAAAAATGCCATCCAACCCCTGCAAATGCTCCAGAATGCTGCCACCCGCATCCTCACCAATGCCCATCGACACGATCATATTACCCCTGTCCTCCAACACCTGCATTGGCTGCCAATCCCATCCCGAATAATTCTCAAGTCACTTACCCTCATCCACAAATCCTTCCACAATCAAGACATGCTCTGGTTCAATGAGCACCTCCGCCTCCGCACCTCGGACAGACCCACCAGATCCGCAATATCTGGCAACACTGCACACGCCCTCCCCCAAGCTCACTACACTGATGACCACCAGAGAATGGGCCCTCTCCATCGTTGGACCTGCGCTCTGGAACAAGATGCCCCCCAGCCTTCGCCAGGAACCGTGTCCAAAAAAATTGAAACAGAACCTCAAGACCTGGCTATTTAAACAAACCTTCACCTGAACTAAACAGTCTTTGCTCCCTCCCCCCAGTGCTTGCACCTCCGCTCTCTGCTGAAACTCTCCCTCTTGTCAACTCTCCTTAGTAATTATGCTTGTAAATAATCCCAGTATCTCTTAAAAAACCCCTACACATCCTCTCTAATGTTAACAACCCTATTCCAATGTCCTTTCAATACAACCCCATACCAATGGTTCCTATTGTACATAGTCTTCTCTGTTAATTAGTTTCTATTATGCTATGTTATCTGTAAAGCTTGTTGCTGCTTTGTGTTTCTTGAAAACCTAGGTGATGTTCCCAACGTGCCGCGGTATATAAAAAAAACTTAAATAAATAAATAAATAAATTTAATGTTTGGGTACTTGTCCGGTACTTGTAACTTGGTTGGCCACTGTTGGACACAGGATACCGGGCTTGATGGACCCTTGGTCTGACCCAGTATGGCATATCTTACGTTCTTATGTACTGTTTGGTTGGCTATCCAGGTCTAGCACCACATTGTGTACCAAGTTAATTTTCGTGGAAGATGTTAACATATTTCTTAAAGAATGCAGAGAAAAAACATCTCCTCTATAGGAGTATTTCAGGTTACGTTCCCTCCTTGAAACATCTCTGATTTATTCAGATCCTCATAAAAAATTCAAATCTTTTGCATCTCTCTTTAGAGGAAGTTGAATTGAATCTAATAATTCTCATTATTCACATACTTTCTTAGCTTATTAACCAACATTTACTCTGCTTTGATTCCCTTATCATAAAAATATTTGCTTTACATAAAAATATTTGCTTTACTTTCCTCAGATTCCTCTCCACTTTCTAAGTTATAATCAGCACAATAATCAAATGCATTATAACCATATAAAAACATGGTTTGAATATTGTCTTCACCCAGTATGCAGGTAAAAGTATACTGGCATTAGGTCAGGGAAGGGAAAGTAGGAATAGAGATCTTATTTTGAAATGTTCATGTGTACTTTCATACATCTTCTTTATTACCTATGTTGTGGGTGCAGGCCAGATTTTCAAAGGGAAACTCAATGGGCTCCTTATGACCCCACAGCTCACCCAGCAGAAACATAAGCATCCTTTTCACTTCAAACTGGCCTTTGACTTGCAACTCAATGGCCCAGCTCCTTAGGAATCTCTGAGCAATCTCTGTCATCTGATATACCAGGGCCCAAAATTACCAAAAATGTTTAACTCTTTTATTGTACCACTTTTCAGATATGAAGGTGTTAAAAACATTACATTTGGCATGGGAGAGGCAGAGATGCATGGTTAAATGGCCATCTTGTTCCATGGCTTGCTAGCAACCCTATCATGTTGTTTAATGACCATAGTAAAAAATAAATAAATAAATTAAGAGGCAGATATACTAAGGTGAAAGGATTTTTGCAGATGAGAGACTACACATATAATAAATGAAAAATGCTCAGAAAATGCTCAGAAATGCTGACATTTCAGGTCTGTTTGTGAAAACATTCACAAAATGATCTCTTTGCACATAGTATTCTTTTGTGTGTAGTCCACTCATTTTTCATAAATTCTGAGTTAATGAGCAGCTATAATGCAATATTATGCAGAGTGGCTCATTAAATTAGAATTTAGTGAAAAACATGCACAAAGATGTCTTTGTACATCGATTTTCACAAAAAAAGATAACTATACTTCAATGAGGTGTAGATTAGATTCTCTGTTCCGGTTATCACCCCATTGTTTATTGTAAACCGGCTTGATGTGACATTTTCACGAATGCCGGTATAGAAAAAATCTAAATAAATAAAAATAAATAAATTAGATACCTTTATTTGCTAAATCACCCATAAGAGAATTATGCATATACATTTTCTCTCAGGCTCACTTGTGTTATGCTCAGGCTTGTGAACCCTTGGACCGACGGGGAAATGGTATACCTTAGGAAGTGGATCCGTAGGTTCTCCCGTCGGGTGGCGAGGCAGAGCAGAAGATGCGACCGGCTGAACCTCGGCACTGGAGACTGAGGTGACCGTGAAGGCAGATGAAGAGACGTGACGTCGAGGAGAGGAATGGAGTCTTCGCCGCTGGAAGCCCACGGTCCCCCTGTAGAGTCCCGGGCCGCTGGGACTTAGGTGGACCTTTGAGAGGTCAAGGAGTCGAGAGGTCAGTGCAAGGGCTAACTAGAGCTTCACCCCTGGAAGCCCGCAGTCCCCCCGGGAGGAGCCTGTAGCGACCTGGACCGCTGGAACTTAGGTGAGCCCTTGGAGACAATGGTCCAGAGGAAGTCCGAGGTCAAGTGCCAGAGGGTTGTCGCTTACCAGTCCGAGGTCTCACACCAGGAATCACTGCTAGCCAATCCGAAGTCCGGAACCAGGGATTACCAAGACAAAACAGGAACCAGAGCACAAGAAGACTCACCGAAGCAAGCAGACTCAAACAATGCTGGAAGGACGGTTTGTAGCAGTGCTCGATCTTCATCCTACCGGGCCACATCTCCTGCCATCGGCAGGAACCAGAAGTCCAGATGAATGGTCATGGACAGCCAATCGACAGGAGTGAGGTCTGGGGCAAGCAGCAGCTTGAACGAGGCAGTGAGTCATTCTGGATCTACCAGTCTGCAGATATTGTAGGAACTCTTGAAGGGGGAGCTTGAACCCCCAAGCTTGGAAACAAGTGTTCTTAAGTTCAAGGAAGTGTGGGCTGGGACCCACAAACATGGAATCAATTCTAGGAAGTGCCTAGAGTGGGACTCAAGTTCTCTTCAACCTTCAGATCAAGGTTTCTTCAACTTAGGCACTGCACCACATGCCAAGTCAAAGAATGAGCAGAGGAAGTCTCCTTATATACTTCTTCTGCTCTGGATCATTGAAATCAGCTGAGAGTAGTTAAAGGGACGAGGTCCCTTTAAGTCTAGCAAGGAGGCGTGGCCTCGAGCTTATGATGGCGGTGGCCATCTTGAATTTCCTCAGCGGAGGAAAGACTGCCTGACGCCGCGAGGGAGGAGCAGGGACGGCTCCCCACCCGGCGGCCATCTCGGGGGCCCACGCCGGAGTGACGGGCACAGACTCAGCAGCTTCCCTAGAAGTTGCCGCGGTGGGTCGCTGCCACGGGTAAGGTAGGGGCAGTGGCCGTGGCCGTCCACGGCCGCAGAACACAACAACTTGCATATAAGTCTTGGAGGAAAAGTTACATGGAAAATCCAGACTTCTTTGTGAAAAACTGAGCAGCTTAATACACGGGCCTCTTTATTTTGAGCATAAGATTCCAGGGTCCTACACTAAATCTGAAAGAGAGAACTTTGAAAGAATATCTTCCTATTGACTCCTGAGAGAGGATGACAGGAGACACATTTGGCATTGATCATTTTTCTGTGTTCAGATATGTCTGTTCTTCCCCAGTACATACAGTCTGTCTGTAAAGTCCATGGGAGCAAAAAGGTGCCAATAGGCTTCTATAAGACAAATCACTTCCTGGATGAAATGTCAGTCAAAAGATGGCAATAAATTCTAGCTAGATTTCATCTTTTCTCCCATTACTGTCCCCACATTCTTTCAATAGAGTGTTTTCGTATTGTGCAGTTTAGCAATGTTCAGTAATGCTGTTCTAGGAGAGATGGAGAGTGAGGCAACAAAATTGTGGAAAGGAGTAATACATAGTTTCTGAAATGATTTTTCCTCCTCAGTGCTCGGTGCTGGTCATAAGGGAGTGAGGGCATTGTAAAGTTTGCATTGTGGATGACAAAATATATGTATCTTACTATTTTTTTAAACATACAGTTAAGTTGCTTTTGCAAACAGCCTATAGAATGGTCTTGGTAACCTCTATATAGCTATAAAAATGTTTTCACAATCAAACATTATTGTTTTTTATTTTTTATATCATTATCCATTTTCCCCTCGAATCCTACAGAGTTGATGTATATAACTGTTTTGGAAGTCATTCAATCGAAGAAGTGTGGTGATGACTGGAGTATGGGCAAATGTTTTTGGCTTTTTGCTTTAATTCAAGCTAACATCATTGTTGGAAAGTTCCAGATGTAGGAGATATCATGACAGTGCATATTGGGAAAGGGACAATGAGAATCATGCATATAGCAATGAAGCTGGGCTATATTTGGATTTTCTGAAATAAGCAGGGATTTTGAACTATGTTTTTAAAAACATAGGTGTGATTATTTTGTTTTGCCAGATTGATGAATAAAAAATGTTTATAAGCCCCAAATCTGTGTGAAATGAGTCACATATTTTTTACGTTTTATTTGTTTCTAAGTTATTACATAAACCTTCCATATTCTTTCAGTGTGAGTTGGAAAACTGTCATACATATTAAGAAGATTTTATATCCTTAATTAGGGTCATTTAATAGAGGACAAATATAACCTTAGAAGAGTTAAATTTGGATTCTGGAATCTGTATGTAGGTAAAAAGAATATCTTTTATCTTAAGATAAATGTTTAAATAGCAATAGACCAATATTTTACAAATTAGTATCTCTAATTAGTTGCTTTAGCTCAGCAGCATTTTATAGCCATTGGACAAGGAAATAGCATTAAGCTCTGCAGCTTTTCAGGATATGCATGCAGACATCTATTTAATCTAATATTCCATACCTGTGCATATCCCTCTAAGCTTTAATTCATTTATGAAAGACTGGCTTCAGCCATGATTATTTCTTGGAATTCAAAACTAAGTCCATTAATTAATCTACAAGGCACTTACATTTAATAAAAGGGGATATTTCAGAGCTGGGATTCTTGCATATACTAAATTAATTCATAGTTTAATAAGAAGACATTTAGTATTAGTCATGTATTTATTGGGCAGATCATACACTTTCGATAGGGGGCATCTCTTCACCTCCAGAGAAATCCCTATAGAATGCAAGCATATATCCACTATAGCCAGGACTGATCTGCAGGACACTGGAGACGCTCCTCCATGTTCTGGACATTCCAGGGAAAAGAGAAAAAGTGGGAAGAAAATTGAGATACATGAGACTTACAGTTATACTAAGAATCATTACTAAAGAATGCAAAGACAGGATAAAAAAAGAGAGGATGCATGGGGGAGGGTAATTTTCAAAAATCATTTACATGGGTAAATTCCTGTTTAATCAGGTAAATTGGCTGTTTGGAAAGTGTTTACCCCTTATTTGGGGAAGAGTACAAGCAAGGAGCAATGCCGACTGCACTTTTATCTGCATTTGGAGTAGGCATTCCCAGGGACAAGTGTATGTTGGAACAGAAGGAGGGAGCAGGCACTGTGTTAAAGATGGACCAAATGACACAAACTCAAAGAAGACAGGACACAGCAGGAACAACACCAGCATGCCACATGGATACAGACATTACACAAGATACTTGTAGAGACACACACATATGCACACTCATACACTTGACTCTAGGATGGATAATGACAGAAGTGTACCGGAAAATGCTCATAAGGTAGATGATCTCCATTCACAACTGGTTTTCTGGATCCTTAAGCCCCTGAGAGTCCTCCATCAATCTGTGGGCCACCCTTTTCCTCTCCAGCCTTCTGACATTCAGGAGGCAGGGTGCCCTGCCCTGACCTCTGGACCAGGAATAGTCATCTCATGAGGTCTAGGTCAGAGGGAGGAGGACTAGCCTAGTGGTTAGAGCAGTGGACTAAGAGCCAGGAGACCAGGGTTCAAGTCCTGCTGTCGCTCCTTGTGACCTTGGGCAAGTCACTTTACCCTCCATTGCCTCAGGTACAAAACTTAGATTGTAAGCCCTCTGGGGATAGGGAAATACCTACAGTACCTGAATGTAAACCGGTGTGATATCTCGATTGAGATCGAATGTTGGTATATAAAAATAAATAAATGCAATAAAAATAAATTTACAATTATCCAAAAAAGATGATGCTCTTTAGTGGACTTAGTCCAAGAAGAGTGAAGAGTTTATGGAAAGGACTCACAATCTAGTATCACACATTGGATCCATCCACAAAATGTTTGCATTTAGGGCCAGATCTTAAAATCTACACCCGATTTTATAACATGCACATGCTGCTGCACACATGTTATAAAATCTGGGCTCAGCATGCACAAGGGGGTGCACGCATGTGCACCTTGCACACGCCGAGCCCGAGGGGAGCTCCGATGGCTTTCCCTGTTCCCTCCAAGGCCGCTCCGAAATCAAAGCAGCCTTGGAGGGAACTTTTTTCCACCTTCCCCTCCCTTCCCCTATCTATCCCACCCCCCATCCCTAACTAAATCCCCCCCTACCTTTACTCCAAAAGTTACGCCTGCCTGAGGCAGACGTAACTTGCGCGCGCCAGCGGGCTGCCGGTGCGCCATGCCCTGGCATAGAACGCTGTGCCGGAGCACTCAACCCCGCCCCCGGACCGCTTCCACGCCCCCAGCCATGCCCGCGGACTGACCCCGAACCACCGCCACACCCCCCCGGACCGCCCCTTTTTGCAAGCCCCGGGACCTAAGCACATCCCTGGGCTTGCGCACGCCGCCGAACCTATGCAAAATAGGCTTGGCGCGCGCAGGGGCAGATTTTCTCAGGTTACGCGCGTAGCTTTTGAAAATCTGCCCCTTATTGTATCTGTGAACGGTTTGATGTAAGCCACTTAGGACATTGAATAATGTGGATTAGAAATTTTTAAATAAATAAAAAATAGATAAATATGTGGACCCTGTCCTTCTAATACATGTCAGGAAACAGGACATGACAGCCTTATCAGAGTTGGAAGGAAAGTCAACCAGGGATAATCCAATCTCAATGTTGGTCCCTGGGGACCAGCTGCAGGAATGTGGGTGAATAGTGGCTGAGTTGGTATCATGGCCCATAGTCAATAAACAAGAACCGGTTATGTTTGCATTTTTATACTGTGTCCTGTGCCATCACTAGGGCTGCATATTGGTAGCATTTTAAGGCCCAAGTCTGTTTGTGCTGACTAGGCATAGCTGAGAGGTTTCTTTTTCTCTTCAGTAATTCTAAACAACAAGCTTTAGAGATGGGGAAAACTGAATGAGTGGCAATAGTTTGTATATGACATGGCTATCTCAATGAATACTGTCATGCATCCCTGTTCAGAGCAAGTGAGAATAGAAGGATTGCCAGGTATTCCAGCTTAGAAGGTATTAAACCAGTCAACCTGCATGATGGCTGCATTGTGAAAGGTAGCAGAATGCTTCCAGGAGTGGGATGTATAAAGGTAGAACTTCCTCTATTATTGTATGACTGCTGAGAATGCATGTTAATTGATGCTGTGATTGACCCTTTGTGTGTGACAGATGAAAGTCCAGTGCCAAGTGCTGCTAGTCTTGGTAGCCAATGTTGAAGAGAATTATGAGATTGTGAGAACATGGTGTCAGCAATACAGGGGATGAATATTGCAGAATGATGTACAGGGAAGTGGCTAGTATTCTGTGAATACTATTCCTTCATAGAGAGGCTCCAAGAGGATGGGTGTATGGAATAGTTGCCCAGTGGAGATCAGAGAGAATAAAACATTAATACAATTCAATACATGTTATGTGATAAACACAAAGGATCCTTAGTTGCAAAGAAGTGATGAGAGCCATGCATTGTAATGGGAAGTAAATTGAGCAGACAAGATGGGCCTTACACTCTTATCTACCATCTTATTCTATGTTTCTAGGACAGCTGTAAGTGAAGAATACAAAAAATATATTGTAATCTATTCCATTCTAGTTTTAGTCATACATGCACACCGTTTCAAATGATTTAGAGCAGTTACAACAATTTCAATAGCAATAATTACAACAGCATAAAAGTTGCAATAGAAAAATAGAAAAAAGTCAATCACAATTTTCCAATAAAAATTACATAAATATAAATATAACAATATCTTTAAAGTAAAATAAATACATCAGGATAAAATACAATAAAAATATCTAGCCCCCAAATCTTCCTAATATTCCACCCCTCCCCAACCCCTCTCCCACACTGAGAGACTGGAATATAACTAACAAAAACACAAGAAAACTAAAATATGCAAAAAAAAACCCCAACAAACACAATGGGGTCGATATTCAGCTGCTGAGTGGATCAGTAAGTTAGCCTGATAAAATTGTAGCCAGATAATTCATTGTCCAGCTAGAATTTAGCCAGATAATTTGTTAAATAAAATAACTAAACCATTTAGTTGGATAACTTTTCATTTATCCAACTAAATGGCTTTTGAATATTGTCCTCAATAAAAACATCTCCAGTAGCTCACTAATGAAAACTAAATGCCAACTTAAAACTCCAACTGGGCTAATGATCTTACAGAGGAATAAACATGAAATTCCAAGTCTTTTAGTCAACATCTCCCAGCCCAAGACAGGCCAAGATCACAAAATAACAACAAGCCCCTTTCTCCGCAATACCGTTTTCCTGGTTGCTGTATGATACCTCAGGGGACCTATGGAAGCTTGTGCAGGGCACTTGAAGGGACACTTAAAGAACAAACTGCCAATCTCCACATGCCACCTTTCTTAAGGCCCTGACACAAGGGGGGGGGGGGGGGTGGACTTGAATCTTCCTGCTGACCCACTGGGCCCCCACAAGAGCTGGAATAAGCAGGCAAGCTGTTCAAGGGGATGCAGAGGAGCTGCAGATGGCAAGTGGTAGGCAAACCTCTGCTTCTCAGCTGCTGGAATCTGGGGCAGATCTCCACAGGGTGTCTTTCATCATGTCCTGAAAGAGATGTCACAAGAGGGGTGGGACTGAACCGCCTAGTGATCTACCAGGCCCTGGCAGAAGCTGAAACAAGCAGATGGAAACAAGTTTTTTTTGTTTTTTTAAATTGGTCATATGCTGGCTTTGCCTGCTAGCAATTCTTCATGCTCTTCAATTTGCTAATGAATTGGCATTTTGTTTTAACTACAATAAGCATTTTCTCCATGTGTGTGACTGCTGGTATTTTCCCCATTATTCATATTAAACTGGGGTGAATAAGCGTTTTAGAGAATATGCAAATGAGGTGGTGTGGAAATAAACATGTGGGCAGACAGTTTTGGCTTCTTACTCATATATTGCACAGACTTTACAGCCTGAGTTGTCTAAGTATTGTTTCCCCAACTTTTTCTATAGGTGTCCAATGTTATACAAGCAACTTTGTCTAAAAAGAGATAATGAGGTTCATGTATGGGGAAATGGGGTAACTAATGCATTCCATAGCTAGGTTCAAAATGTCTCTTTAAACACACATTTTTTGCTTTATTTGCCTTCCTATGCAGCCTCTGCTCTCTTTTCGAATAGAATATATTGTTATTCACCAGCCTGTCTGAAGAGCTATTCATTTTAGCCTGCTTTCTGCCACAAAATCAGTGGTTCACCCCCAAAGTTTCTATTTTACCACTGTGAATTTGTAGCATTTATAGTTTTTATTTAACATAGCTTAAACCCATGAGCCAAAACCCAGGTGTCAGCAAAATGCCAAAAAAACAAACCCTACAATATCCCCTAAGGAAATGTTGGCATGTCCATTCCTGCTTCTTTTAGGAGGAGGGAGCTTCCAAAATATGGCAGCACCTGCAGCCTCAAGGGGAGGGTGTATCCTGGCAAAATCCTGTATCCTTGGTTGGGGAGGTGGGGGGCAATGAAATCCTGAATCTTCTACTTACCCGCTTGGTGAAATCCTGCTGCTGGTGTAGCCTTTGGGACGGGAGCCATGAAATCCTGGGTCTTCCAGCCGTCAGGTAGATCAACGACTTGGTATACCACTCCTTCTGTAAATCATTCACTGTAATTTCCACACTCACAGGCCAGCTCTGCTAATCTCACCCATTCTAAGATTAGCAGAGAAAGTACCAAATTTTGAAAACAAACAAGGTGCCAGCATCATAAAGGGAGGGGCATTGTGGGAGGGAGGTCTTCAGGTGTCACCTTCTTTCCAATTAAAGATCTGATTCACTAAATGTTTTTTTCCCCATAGTCACAGATTGGGAGAAAAGGCTTAGTGAATCAGATTGTAAGTGATTTTACAGCATAAGAAAGTGTAAAGATTTCTAGAGCAATAAGAAAAAGAATTAACTTAAAACTATATAAGAAAGGCAAAAAATCTGAGTCATCCCAAAATGAAGAGAATGTGATTAGAATGGCCATGTTTAGTATTGAGACTATAACAATACTCAATCACAGTTATCTGGAATCAAGGCATTACAGTGACAGAATCATTAAGTTTTATAAAACATTGAAAATGGTCTTGACAAGCAGTAGAAGATTTGAGGTAACAAATAATCATCCCATGCATAAAACAATCCATGGCATCAAGAACAAGAAGAAAATATTTTTCATATACCACTGATTAAGTTCATCCATGTATACTGAGTCAGTCAAAGTCTGGAGTATGAATATCATAAAACCTCACACAGCAAGTGCTGTGAAAGTAGAAGTTTGGGAGTTATTTGGCAAATTGATAGATATTTTTCATGGCCTGAAAAAGTTATTTGGAGTGTGCAGGAGAAGGAACCACCGTAGATACCCCATTAACACTCACCACTCTAGCCATAGATATGTTCACAACACCCACTCTCTCAAATAATTATGTGCCTTAAGAACATAAGAACATAAGATATGCCATTCTGGGTCAGACCAAGGGTCCATCAAGCTCAGTATTCTGTGTCCAACAGTGGCCAATCCAAGTCACAAGTACCTGGCAAGTACCCAAACACTAGATAGATCACAAGCTACGATTGCCTCTTAATTACAGTCATAGCAGTTTATGGATTTATCCTCTAGCAACTTATCCAAACCTTTTTTAAACCCAGTTACACTAACTGCTGTAACCACATCCTCTGGCAATAAATTCCAGATCTTAACTATGTGCTGATTGAAAAAGAATTTTCTTTGATTTGTTTTAAATGAGCTACTTGCTAACTTTATGGAGTGCCCCCTGGTCCTTCTATTATCTGAGAGATTTTGTAGACTTCTATCATATCCCCTCTCAGTCGTCTCTTCTCCAAATTGAACAGCCATAACTTCTTTAGCCCTTCCTCATAGGGCAGCTATACCATGCTCCTTATCCTTTTGGTCACCCTTCTCTGCACTTTCTCCAGTGCAGCTATATCCTTTTTGAGATGCAGTGACCAGAACTGCACATAGTATTCAAGGTGTGGGCTCACCATGGAGCGATACAGAGGTATTGTGACATCCTTTGTTTTATTTTCCATTCCCTTTTTAATAATTCCTAACATTCTGTTTGCTTTTTTGATCGCCACAGCACACAATGTATTGTCCACTATGATGCCTGGATCTCTTTCCTGGGTGGTAACTCCTAAGATAGAACCTAACATTGTATAACTACAGCAAGTGTTATTTTTCTCTATAATCATTTTGCCTTCCTTCTACCTTTCTTAATGCATGGAATACATGTGGACTATGCTTCGAGGATGGTATTTTTTAACATTGTCCCTGCCTGTTGCACACTTTTTACCTTTGTAGCTGCACCTTTCAGTTTTTTCTAACTATTTTTCTCATTTTATCAAAGTTTCCCTTTTGAAAGTTTAGTGCTAGAGCCGTGGATTTACTTACTGTCCCCTTCCAGTCATTAATTCAAATTTGATCATATTATGATCACTATTGCCAAGTGGCCCCACCACCATTACCTCTCTCATCAAATCCTGTGCTCCACTGAGAATTAGATCTAAAATTTCTCTCTTTCTCATTAGCTCCTGAACCAATTGCTCTATAAAACTGTCATTTATTCCATCCAGGAACTTTATCTCTCTAGCATGCCCTGATGTTTCACTTACCCAGTCAATGGGGTAATTGAAATCTCCCATTATTACTACACTACCAGTTTGGTTAGCTTCCCTAATTTATCTTAGCATTTCACTGTCTCACCGTTTTGGCCAGGTGGACAGTAGTATACTCCTATCACTATACTCTTCCCCAACACACAAGGGATTTCTACCCATAAAGATTTGATTGTGCTTTAGTCTCATGCTGGATCTTTATCCTGTTGGACTCTATGCCGTCCCGGACATAAAGCGCTACTCTGCTGCCAAGATGCTCCTCTCTGTCATTGTGATTTAATTTGTACCCCGGTATAGCACTGTCCCGTTGGTTATCCTCTTTCCACCATGTCTCTGAGATGCCAATTAAGTCTATGTCATCATTCACTCTATACACTCTAATTCTCCCATCTTATTTCTTAGACTTCTGAGATTAGCACCCTTCAGCACCTATATTTCCAATGCCTAACTACAAAGCTAATAATAAATAACCAGAATAGTTAGCAATACTAATATGACCATTGCCTGAAAATCCAGCCTGCTAGGCAGACCCGACTAGTGAGTGTTTTTGCCCAGGACTTCTAGTTCTTACAGAGCTTGCAGCTTTCCAGTATGGCTCAACATCTACTTTGCTTTTAACATCAGAGCCTGATCTAAATAGCTACAGGCTGATCTAAATAGCTACGCACGTTTTCCCTTACCCCTTATTCAATAAGGGGAGGAAAACGCGCATCCAACCTGCGGCACCTAATAGCGCCCTCAACATGCAAATGCATGTTGAGGGCGCTATTAGGTATGCGCGTGGGATACAGAAAGTAAAATGTGCAGCCAAGCCGCACATTTTACTTTCAGAAATTAGCGTCGACCCAAAGGTAGGCGCTAATTTCTTCTGGCACCGGGAAAGTGCACAGAAAAGCAGTAAAAACTGCTTTTCTGTGCACCCCCCGACTTAATATCATGGTGATATTAAGTTGGAGGTCCCGAAGAGTAAAAAAAGTTAAAAAAAAAAAAAATTTGAATTCGGCCCGCGGCTGTCGGGCCGAAAACCGAACGCTCAATTTTGCTGGCGTCCGGTTTCCGAGCCCGTGGCTGTCAGTGGGCTCAAGAAGCGACGCCGGCAAAATTGAGCGTCGGCCGTCAAACCTGCTGACAGCCGCCGCTCCTGTCAAAAAGGAGGTGCTAGGGACTCGCTAGTGTCCCTAGTGCCTCCTTTTGCCTGTTTTTACCACCGGGCCTAATTTAAATACGGAATCGCACGCACCGGCGAGAGCGGGCATTTGCCCGCTCTCCCACGGACTTTACTGTATCGGCCTGCTAGTTAGCAACTTTTCCTGGTGAGCCTCCTAGCTCCCCTGCATAGCTTGTGCCAGACTGATCTGGTCCTGTGAGTGTCTGAGTTTCTGCTAGGCCTTCTAGTTATTATAGGATTAGCAGTCTGCCAGACAAACTCAGCTGCTAGTTGATTCTACTAGGGATATGGAGCCTCCAATTTTTCATTTTGGCTTTTTTTTTCATTTTGTATGATTATTTTTTTCATTTTATCAGTTTGTTTAATTTTTTTTCCTGTTTGGTTCAATCGCCAAACCAAAAATGACAAAAGCTGCAAAACAACCCCCCCCCCCCCCCCCAAAACTGGAAAAAAGGGCCTCTGGCAGCCTAGCTGGGCCTTCCTGAGCCAAAAAACTGAGCTGCCCAAGTGCCGGGGCCACATCCCTCTTCCCTCATTTAAAAGTGGCAGGGCTGGGGAGTTTCCACCCCAATTAATCTTCCCGGATTCTCCTTCAAAAAGGGTGGAAGAGATGCCCACTCCCTTCCTCTTGTGTTCCATTGCTTTAAAAGTGGCACCATCCACCTGAAGGATGGCGTCAAAGTGACGGCTCTTTGGCGTCTTCTTCCTGTGCGGCTGGTGCCATTTTTAAAGCTATGGGACCAGAGTCAGAGAAACCAGCAGCCCGATAGACAAACCTGGCCACATGCTTGATTGTTTTTCCACTAGGACTTCTAACATTTTATATTAACTATATTGCCATTCGTTCTGGCAGCCCCAACACTCGTTGAATCAAGCGAGTATGCTGCTCTACACACTTAAATGTGTGCCGCTTTCTGTTCTCTCCATTTTTAGCAACCAAGGATCCTCTGTGCTTATCCCATGCCCTCTTACTCTGATACGATTTTAACTACTATCACCTACCCCAGGAGGCTGCTCCATGCTTCTACCGCTCTTTCTGTGAGAAAAGTATTTCCTGACTTGTCTCCTCAGTCTACTCCTTTGGAGCCTCCCTTCATGACCCCTTGTTCCTGAACTTGCTTTCTCTTGAAACTAGTTTTGCTTCTTTCCCATTATTAATACGTTTCAGGTATTGGAACGTCTCTATCATATCTCCCCTGCTTCACCTCTCCTCTAGGGTGTACGAGTTTAGATTTCTAAGTCTCATCACATAGGGCCCTGAACTATTGGTAGCCCTTCTCTGGACTGCCTCCAATCTGTCTGTATCCTTCCAGAGGTAAGACTTCCAGAACTGGACCGAAAGTCACTACTGACTGTGCAATGGCAATAATCACATCCACGTCTACTGGTTATACCTCTCTTTATGCATCGTAGCAATCCTCTGGCTCTAGTCACCGCCTTGTCGCACTGCTTTCCTACTTTGAAATCAGATATAATGAACTTGAGGTCTATTTTCTGCTTTGTGGGTATCTGTCTCTCTCCCCTCATTGTGTACAGCTTTCTTGGATTTCTGTGCCCAAAATGCAGAATTCTGCATTTTTTCCTATTGAAATATCTGCCAAGCACACAACCATTCTTTAAGCTCTCTTACATCTCTTCTCATTTCTTCTGCTCCTTCAGACATGCCCACTCTGTGACAGATCTTCATGGCATCTGCAAAAAGGCAACCTTTTCCTCCCAGGTCTGCCCCACTATTGCTCACAAAGATATTGAACAACAGTACCGGCCCCAGAACAGATCTCTGAAACTCTCCACTAATAAACCTTCTTTCCTCTGAGTAAATTCCATTCACCACTACCTTCTGTTGTCTGTCACTCAACCTGTTTCTATTCCAGTTCACCAGCTTGGAACTCTTCCCCAGGTTCCTCAGTTTATTTATGAGCTTTTTCTATGCGGGACTGCATTTCCTCTTACTCAAAGCTGCGGAAGTCAGGGCTGGAGTGTTGTGCGGCTTCCTTAACTTCCTATGGAAGCAATTTTGATATGTTTAAAATGTTTGTATGCTTGATGAACAGCATGAAAACTAACTGTAACAAACTTTCTATTTCTCTATCAGTTTACACCCCATGAACATTTTTAACAACTTTCTCCAATTTGAAAACCCTAACGTTTCTGATGCAATAGCCACTCTTCCCAGATGGGCTTTGTGGCTTTTAAAAATGGCTTTGACCTTCTCTAATGCCTATATAACATACATCCGATCATTTTTCTCATATTCTGAGTCTAGTTTTACTTGCATTCATAACTTTATTTTCTCTTTATAAAACCCATGCAGCCCCACCTCACACATTCACATTAATAATCCACACACTTTTTCTGCATGCAAACCCTTTTCCACATCTGTGCCCCTCATCTGCTCAAACAGAGAGCACATAACCATGGCACTATGGATCAGCAAGACTGCAGGGATATTAAACAAAAGATGTAGAACCCCAAAAAATCAAGAACTTCTAGAGGTTTAAAGGACTGAATGTTGTGTAAACGGCCTCGAAAGGCCTTGCATTCTGTTACGTAATGGGTGTTTTAGTGTACCCTTGGGCCTCAGCCCGACCCCAGACGAATCCAGGACTGAACCGTGGGTTGACGTCGTATTCCAGCATGGCGTACGATCTTACCCTCTGCCAGGCCTGCAAGCTCCCAAGGCCAACAACATGATGTTGGAAGTTGAATGGTCCTCCGACCATTCCGAGCCCTTTCGGACTTGCCGCTTAGATCGGCATGGAGCAGCAGGCCTGACCTGAGGACAAGGGCAGACGGGCCTTGACATGAAGACGTGACACCAGGGTTATTGTGAAGACATCACAGACGAGGCAGTTGAAGGCATGACACCAGGGCTGTTGAAGACATGACACCAAGGCTGATGCGAACGGCATCAGAGACGAGGGCTGGAACTAGACATGACACCAGGGCTTATGCAATGGCATCAGAGACGAGGCCTGGAACAAGACATGACACCAAGGTAGTTGAAGACATGACACTAGGTTGATGCAACGGCATCACGGACGAGACGAGGAACTTGAAGTCCAGACGAGACGAGAAGCTGGAAGGTAGACATTGGCGCTGTCTCTCAGGGCACCCTACTTAGCCCATCTTCACGGGCGGACCCAATGGGCTGGTCACGGACCACCCTGTCCCACTGTGCACCCTACACAGCCCGAGGAGGCTGGTCACGGACCACGTGGAGAACGGGATGAGCGCAGGGAAGAATCCAGTCGAGGTGGGACTCCGACGACGGAGCCAGATGTCATCCGAAGCACCACAAAGGCTGGCAGGATGTGACAGCTCAGGAGCACAGGAATGAATTCCACCTGCAGGCCACTCCAAGCTCGGGAAAGACGTCATCCGAGGGACCTAGGCCTGACAGGACCAGAAGGCTCAGGAGCGCTGAAGCGAACACCAAGAAGGGCAGGATACCAGAAGGCGAAATACCAGGAAACGAAACACCAGAACACCTGGACGAGGACCTCAGGCACAAAGACATGGCATGACGAGAAAAAGACGAGACGAGACGAGGAACTCCATGGAGAAGATAGAAGACCTGAAGGAGCTCTGGCAGGCAGGAGCCTCCAGAGTGAAGTAACTCCAATGCAAGGCAAGGAACAATGGCAAGACCAGCCCTTTTATAGGGCTGTAGCAGGAAATCAGTCCATAGGTGGGGCCCAGGGCATATCCAGCCGTGGGCCCTTTAAATATTGAAGAGAGGCACGGCCGTGCACCTAGGAGGAAGGAAGCAGGGCTGTGCAGGACCGTGGACAGTGGCCTGCACAGACGTCGACGCCAGAACAGCAGGGCTGAGCTGGAAAGCAGGCCTCGATGTCAGCAGCGGCTCCTGCCGCTGCAGGAAGCCCCGAGGGTGGCTCCAGCCGCTAATCCAGCCTGGGGCTTGCGGCCTTCAGCCCTGGAGGATGAAGATGACGTCGGTGGCGGCTCCGTGCCACATGGAGAGGCAGGGAAGTCCACGGCTCCGGCCGCGGTGAAGACGGATACCAGGGGCGGCCTCCGGGCCGCATGGGGAACTCAAGTCCGCGGCTCCGGCCGTGCTGAAGACCCGACTCCAGCGGCACCAGCCGCGTCGGGTAGCAGAAACGAGGTGAGCAGGGCCTGCTCGCGGGGATTAGCTCCGCGGGCAGGGTTCCTAACACTGAAAGGGGTTGTACAAAACACTTAATTGTTATACATATCATCAGCTTCCTAATTATCCTCCCCTTTTTCTGTCTTTAATCAATCCCTCATCCCAGATCCTATGGCTGGGTGACTCAGAAACCCTTACCAAGGAATGACGAGAAGTTTTGTGTGAGATTTACACTTAGCCAACTTTATAGTCAATAGGAGCTACCATAATAGTGGTAGCCATTTTTCCTTCATTTCCACATTGCTTCTGTGTGTGCCTAAGCCCATGTCAAACAGGACTAAAATTGTTTCTAATAGAAAATTGTGGAACTAATTTTCACTATATCAATAACAATGATATTTATAGTTTGCTCTTTCAAACACATCCAGAACAACAAAATAAAAAAGAATATAATATAATCTTTGGAATACAATTCAAAAATAAAGAATAAAATGAAACAAAAATAAATACATTCAGATATAACAAATGTTCTAATTGGTGGTTAGAGTAGTGGGCTGAGCAGCCAGAGTTCAAATCCTGCTGATGCTTCTTGTGACTTTGGACAAGTCACTTCATTCCCTATCGCCTTCTATACAAACTTATGATTCTCATATACTAAGCAGTATTAGGCCATTTACCGCACAGTAAATGCTATTTACCACATAGTAAATGGCCTAATGCCATGATAACCGACCGTATTTAAAATACTGCAAGTTATTCTGATTCCCAGCAGTACGGGTTATGCTAGTCAGCATGCAAATACATGCTAATCAGCTCATTACTACCCTAATGCATGCAATCCATATAACATGGCTTATCTCAAAAATTGTAAGCTGCATTATTTAATTTGAAGTAGCTATAACTCGAGAGTTGTAGTTATCTTTCCTTTAGAGCATCAGGATACTAACATGTCTCGATGCTAGCAGGGTCATGCCTTAAAGGGGATGATTGGTTCAGACTAACACCTTCAAAATGTGTCAAAGTCCCTAGGGGTCTCTGGGGACCCCTGGTCCACTCCTCCATTGCCCCTGGAGACTGCCAGAATCCTCCCCCCGCCAATGTTTTCATTTAGACAAACTCCCAGGTGCAGGGGCCACCCCAACCCCACTCTCCTTTGTTAAAAAATATTCCTTACCCCTTGGACTTACCAAATTTATCCTGATGGTCTTGGATGTCCAGAGTACCTCCTAGACTCCAGCCCCAGCAGCAGCCATTTTCCAAAATGACAACAGCCAGTTGCTAGCTAGCCCTTCCCCCATTATGTGACAGGAGCAGCCAGCACCATTTGGAAAAATGACTGCCCTTGGGTCTGGAACCTAGGGATCACTCTGGGACCCTACTAGGCCACCAGGTCAAATTTGGTAAGTACAGGTTGGGTTGGGAGGGTGGGCTAGGGTGGGGGGATTACTCCAGGGAGAGTAGGGGGGCTATTTTTTAACAAAGGAGAAGAGATTGGGGGTTTGGGATGGGGTCTGCCCTGGGGGTTTGTCTAAATAGAAAATATTTTGGGGAACATTGGTCACTTCCAAGGGTGATGGGGGTGGGTGGGATAGGGATTTCCAGAGACCTTTAGGATCTTGGCAACTATTGTAGGGGGGGAGGTGTAATTGGGGCCAATCAGTCCCTTTAAGGCATAGTAGCCCCAGAACCCTGGGGCCATCATCACACAGTATTGGCAGGGACAGAAAAAGCAGTGGTATTTTTCCTGGCGGTACCGTAGCTTTGTAAACCCTGCATTATTATCCTGTCCAGGAAATATAACATGGCTTAGTACATGAGGTCTTTAGATTGTAAGCCCTCTGGGAATAAGAAAATATTTACAGTGCCTGAAAATAACTTGTCTTGACCCTCAAATGAAAAGGCGTGAGCTAAATAAATAAAAGCATTTAATATATATTATGATCCCCAAAATAACTGTGCTTTAACATATACATGTCTATAAATAGATTGCTACCCCATCTCAAAAATCTACAAATCTCTAAATTTACTCCTGTGGTTTAAATTATCCATTTAGGGATCATATGTATTGGTCATGTAAATATTAGTATTTTTCTAAGCTTGATCTGCTTCTCTACACCCAAACTTTTACCAGGAATCCAATCCCAAAATTCAGCCTGCTTGGCTGGCAACCTCAGCAGGTGCTTTGCTGTTCCCCCATCCTTGTTCCATCCTTCCCACGCTCCAGTTCAGTTAACTTGTAAAGGATTCAGCATCACACTGGTTCGTTGGAAAAAAAACAACATTCTTTTATTTGGATGCATATGGCTGCAGTATAAAGCAAGCCCTCCTACCGAATTTCATCACTTAATAGGCAACAACAATCTACCATAAGAATGGCCACAGAAGTCACCCCCCTTTCACAGTTATTTCCATGAGGGATGCAGAGCTGTCATAGTCTTGCCCCTAAAACTGTCCTGGAATCCAGGATTTCGAATACATGTTCTCTTGTGTCAGTTGACATCCTGGTCCATAAAAGAGCAGACATCACTTTACACATATGCAATATAATTGTGGTGCTGAACAGGCCTGTCCCAGCTGTCAAAGCTGTAACTTGGCCAGCAACCATTCACAGTTGTCACAACCCAGTGCAGGAAATCCTGTTTCTGAATAGTTCCTGCCTGCCCAGCCTTAAAACACCACTAGTTTTGTATCCCCGACATGGCTGTCCATTGCACCCCATTATGCTGGGACTGTGGCTGGAACTTCCCCTTTCCACCTTGAACAGGTTCACAAGCTGCCCTCTGTATGAGTAGGATGGGTGGAAAAAGCCATTGGTAAGAAGAGAGGCTGGGGGTGTGTGTGTGTGTGTGTGTGTTGGGGGGGGCGGGGCTGGTGGCCACTTAAATAGCTGCGTCCCTCCCCATGCATTAGCAAGCAGGCCCATTGTGGGGGAAGGGGGGGGGGGGGTGTGAGGAACCTGGAGAGATCCATCCAGATAGGCCTAGGGCTTGATTTTTACTTAGTGGAGGGGTGTCAGATGGGCCCAGGTAGCTCAGCTTATCTCAGTTGAGTAGGTTTGGGCCCTGTGGCTTTCTTGCAGGCAGAAGGGAGTTGTTTTTTGTTTTGGGTTTAATTTTTTTTAATGTTAATTTTTGGTTAGGAAAATGAACAGAATAAAAAAAAAATTACATGAACTGAAATAAAATAAAAAAAAAATTGAAAAATGTTTTATTGCTGCACTTCCCTACTTTCTGAACATACTATCAAAAAACCCTTATCTACTATCTTATCAACCCCTGCTTAGACTATTGCAAACTGCTTCTTATAGGTCTCCCAGTGAACCATTTCTCTCCATTACAAGTATTCAATATTCAACTGTGTGACTTTAACCAATGTCGCTACACCCATATAACCCCCATCTTCTAAAGTCATTACATTGGCTCTCTATCTTTTCCTGCATATGTTTCAAGCTTCTCTTACTCACCTACAAGTGCATTCATTCTTCAGCTTTTCATTACTTCTCCTCCCTTTTCTCTCCCTACACCTCTCTGTCATGAATGCTGTTTACTAGGTAAATCACTCCTTTCTTTGCCCTTCTCCTCCATCATAACTCCCTGCTTTCCACCTTACTGCACCATAAGCTTGGAATAGACTTTCTGAGTTGAGTGCCATTCTCCTTCTCTGGCGTTATTCAAATCCAGCCTAAAAACCCATCTTCTGGAGTTTTCTTTTAAGTCCTAATCTCTGTTTCTCCTAACCATGGCCTTGTTGGTTTTAACAATTTTCTATAATAAATGAAAGTCCCAAAGTCTCCTATTTGTTCTCTATGTTTTTCTTGACAAGATTATAAGCTCTACAGAGCAGAGACAGTCTCTTATGTATATTTGTACAGTGCTGTGTCTAGTAGTGCTACAGAAGTGATAAACAGTAGTAGTAAATTTGCATGATAAGCCCTCGACTCTGTGTGATATAACAGGCCATCCCATCTAGGCAGGTCACAAGACAACACGCCATTAGAAACACAAAAAATAAAACAAAGAACTGGCCGATTGCAGCCTTTACTTGTTATCTGCTCCCATTATGGCATTGTGTTTTAGTTATATACATCATTCAAAGAATAAAATCTTAAAACATGAGAAGAAAACTCTATCAAAAATGTATATTTAGAAGTACATGATTTTGATAGTTGGCTTGGTGAGTTTAGCCATCCTTTTGTTCGTTTCAGATCTTTGTCACAGTTCTGAATTTCAAAGAGGAGAAGGTTGGAACATGTGTTCTAGAATGTTTGAGAGACAGTGGTAGATTTGTAGCACCATTTCAAAGCATTGATGTACAAATATTTATTTCATGTGCGAAGGAATTAAATACATTAAATAATGGTTTTCATGTGGGCATCTTCTTGTGCCAGAGACTGCATACATAAAGATGTCTAAAGACATGACCAAGGACACAACTGGGGCAATAATCACACTGCCTGTGTTGGTATAAACATCATAGGTAGGATTTATCCATGGAGTTTGCATCCACAATCAAAGCAAAAGTGGGTATGTACTTTTACTATGATTATTACCCCTCAAAAACTACCCACAGAGATTTCTGCCTGCTTTCTCAGAGGGTAATTTTTTTAAGTAAAACAACACATGTAGTTTTGATTGTATACAACTACACATGTTGTTCCATCTCCTATTCTCTCTCTACCCCTGAGAATGACTCTTTTTCCATGTGGGCAAAATTACCTGGAAAGTGGACAATAATTGAAGACCCAGTTTCCATTGGTAAAGTCTTATTTACCTGCAGAAAGGGCGCTCATGAATGAATTGTTAGCTGTAATATGATGAATGTGTACCATGATGTAAACTGAATTCTCAGTTGTAAACTGCTTTGATTAATTGGAAAGGCAATGCACCAAGTTAAATAAACCAAAGTACAAAAAGTTACGTGGATAGATTGAATCTGCACAAGTGAATTCTCAGTTGCCTAATAACATGTGTGCACTTTTACAACACGAGTACTTTCAGCGGCATAGTTTAAAAAAAAATACACATGTAATAGGCAGGCCATTAATGCACATATTTTGAGCCAGCATTCAACACTGTTTAAGTGTATGAATGTATTTTATCCTCCTAACAAGCTGATCTTCAATACAATGTACGCAGGTAAAAAGTGCATGTGCTTTAGAAGTTAGGCACCCTGTTAAAAATGTACCCTACTATATATCTGTACAAGTTACTGTTGACTTGTTGGTTAAAAAGGTTCATCATTAACACATGGAAATAAAACAAAAACTATCCACGATGTATCCACAATCAAGACATACTTTGTATAAGAGTATTTCTCAGAATGTCTTGTATGAATTTTGCCTGTCAAGCAATTTCCTTTCATGAATCTAATTAATTGAAACTGTAGCCGCAGAATGGAATGATATGGTTTTGTTTGTAGATAAGATGTTTTTGTATAAATAGATATTAATATTTGGATAAGCAGTGAAGCATATTAAGACAACATGGCAATAATGGCAGAATATCCGAGCATAAATGTGGTATCCCATCTGGGCTCATTGATATTCCAAATTAGTCCTGGAAGAGGAAAGCCCTGGTGACAGAATGGAATTCAGGCACAATACTGGAGATAGAAAACTAAACCTTTAGCTAAAAGTCTGGGGGACAAAGCAAGACAGAAAATCTTTAATTGATAACCCTATTAAATATCAATTTGTCTGAACATTTCTTCATTTATTCAAACGCTTTCCTCACAGGGTTTGAAAACAATGTGATTGATTTATGAAAATGTATTTCCTATAGGCATAAAGGAAGAGAACACCTTTTATAAACAAGGCCCAATTAGTTTTAGGTTTTGGGTTTTTTTTTACAAATGCATTTGTAATCACCCTCTTCTTGGAGTCTGATAAATCTGGAAATTAGAAAACATACAAAAAGCATAATTATAATTTAAACAACTGTAAACATACTCATGTAGTTATAGCATTGACTATATCTAAAGAATATAATTGTTTTAATGAATGCATTAATCATGTCTCTGCTCATGAAGATTTGGCAGGATGCATGGTCATTGATGTGGTAGCAGCATGTTGTTCTTCCCGGGATGGAGAATCTGAATACGCCTGCTATGCAGGCTGGTATTGATCAGTGACTCTGTGAAGGGGATAAGCCGTGGTGAAAGAAGATCTTGGCTACTTTTCAGCTGTCATAGCATTAACCCTACTCTCATCCGAGACTGTTTACTTCAGCCACAAGGAAAAAGAAAAAAAAAATGCTGTGATGATATTCTAGTTTACAGCAAAGGAAAGGACACTAGAAAGCACAAACTAAGTTGGAAAAACAGATGACCCATGCAAAAAGGACAATATTCAACCTTGTCAACAACTAAATACATGAGGAGCCTCACTTTCATAAATGTTTATTAATAATAACAATATGAAGATCTGAATCATGTGTCCCAGATGATTTGATGAGCAGCATTATGTGATCACAGGGTACAGCAGTCAGCATTCCATACCTCAGGGTCCTGAGTCCAAGATAGCTCCTAGTAGGCTGATCAACCAATGCATCCTAAAGCTCCAAGGGGCCTCATCAACTCACCAGTTTTAGAGGCCCAGTGCACAGGCTTTCCTGTGGGCATATCCTGATGATATCATCTCTGCTTTCCTATAAAAGAAGCTCAGTCCTCTGAGCTAATGCCTGATAACAGGTTTTGAATCTGCATGTTCCTGGTCTTCTTGTTGTTTTTACCTGTGACCTAGGTTGTTGTCTGTTCTGATTTTTTGCTTCTTGACTGTGATTGAACTCTGCCTATCCTGATGTTGGCCTGATCTCTGATATTGCATGAACTCTCTCTGCTTTGATCCTGCCTTTCTGACTATGCCTCTGCCTCCTGATTTTATTCTGATGCCTTGGTTCTGATCATTGGCTCTGTATCCACCTCTAATCTGTGACACATATCAGTTAAAGATAAACACTCTCAAGTTGGCCTGGTGGCATATTTAGTAAGTACCATGCCCTGCCATGTAGAAGATCCCTGGTTCGATCCCCACATCAGATCTTGCACTTCCTGGGTTAGCTAGGGTTTTAGAGACAGCATTTACAATCCCCAGGGGAGAGAATTATAGTCAATGCCTATTGCCTAAGGGTGACACCTGGTAGCTAGATTCATGGTCTACGACTACAGGGTTTTAGAAGAACCCTGGTGCACACTATCCAGCCCAGAACTGCCACTGCAATGACTGAACTAGGCATACAAAGGAGCAAAAGGAAACTGCCTTAGAAAAAATATAAATCATCTCAAGATAGACTGCAACAATAGAATACAATAAAACTAGAAAGGTCAATTTTAAAAACATTGCTCAAGGAAAAATGCCCACATATACATGTATGTGGGCCACAAATATTTAAAAAAGCTGCAAAGTATGTGCATATGGGATGGGGCATTGGTGTTCTGGTGCAGGGCCAACACTTACCCACATAACTTCATATTTTAAAACTGAAAACCACAGCGTGCATACGCAAAATATCCATGTAACTATACTGCTGCTTCTGATGAAGAGCATCTATAGATCTCATATTTTAGGGTTTATAGGACAGGATGGGGGTCCAGGTCAACTGGGCAGCATGCAGGATGAAGAACCAGAGGGGTTTGAAAAACCTCAATATTAACTGGACAAACTGGTGGGCTAATTGGAAAACTGAGAAAATGGCTCCCACGAGCCATGTTTTAAAATCTGCTTACATACATGCATAGAAGTTGACAAAGTCCTATGGAGGACACGCGTGCTAGCTGTGTTTGAGTAATCTCTTAAAATTAGGAGCATACTTTCAGGCAGTTGGTGTAATTTTTGATGCATCATGCACAAGTGCATACACAATTAAAAATTCCAGTGCATCTTTGCACTTATGCTGATACGCTCCATATATAGGTGCACGCATGCTCATTTTAAAATTACTACATTTTTTATCTTTCATTTTATTATTCTTCCCAAAATATTTGATGAGCTTCATAGAAATACAGAAGATGCCATCAGCAAAGGATCTTTTGGTCCATGCATTGTACCTATTTGCACCTTCTGTCAAATTTGATTTGTGGTTTTCTCCCTTTCTCCATTGCTAATGTCCTTTTGAATCTCTCATGCATGTTTGAATTCTACCACTATTTTGACTCATTTGTGGAAGACAGCAGCGAATCACTCATTCATTACATGAATTACAGAATGCTCTGATGAAAAACAAAGGTATATAAAGTGAATGAAATTAAAATAAATAGCCATATGGTCTATAACTGGGTAAAATTTGAAAAATCTAGCATGAAACTAGGAGGGAAAGGGAAGAATATTTTGGGAGCAGTGACCATAACATGATATCATTTAAGAAAAGGAGAAAAACAGAAAAGCAAAGGTGAAAAACAAGATAATACATTTTAAAAGGTCAGGCGTTAGCTTTTACATAACCTTTTGGTTAAGGTAAACTTGACTTCTAAATTCATTGTGCAAGATAAAGAAGTGAGATACAAAGCATTGAAAAAGATTTGATGAAGTTGAGAAAAATAATTTCTACCCATATTAAATAAATATAAAAATATAAAGGTACATCCTGTATGGCTCAATTAAGAAGTCAAGAAATGAATATATGAATAATGAAAGCTTTTAAAATGAAAAGAAAAATGATGGGACAAAGGAAGTCCTATAAAATTACAAAGTTAATATCAAGGAATATAATTAGATGAGCTAAAATGAATGAATATGAAAAGAAATACAATGTTTTTTAAGGGGTTCATTTTCAAAAGATTTATATGCATAAACCCTGGTTTGATGCATGCAAATGGCCTTTTGAAAACTGCCCAGGCAGTTGCGTGTGTAAAAATGTGTGTGAAATGATTTCATGTATACTTTTATGCACACTACAAAGAAGCATTGAGGTGGGAGGGGAAGCGTGGAGTTCTGGCTAAAGTCTATGGGTAAAAAATATGCTTTAAATATATTAATGACCTTTGGATCAAGCAGGATCCTGTTGGTCCTCTTACGCATACAAGGCCAGATTTTTAAACCTACGCGTGAGCATAGATTTGTACATGCAACCCGGCGCGCAGAAATCTACACCCGATTTTATAACATGTGTGCGTAGCCGTGCGCACGTTATAAAATCCGGGGTCAGCGTGCACATGGGGGTGCACATTTGTGCACCTTGCATGCACCGAGCCCTAGGGGAGCCCCAATGGCTTTCCCTGTTCCCTCCAAGGCCACTCCGAGGCCGCTCCAAGGCCCCCCCCATCTTCCCCTCTCTTCCCCTATCTAACCCGCCCCCCCCCCCAGCCCTATCTAAAACCCCACCTGACCTTTGTTGATGAAGTTGCACCGGTGCCGGAGTCTCGGTCCCGCCCCCGGCCCGCCCACTCCCTGCCCATTTTTTCAAGCCTCGGGACATACGTGCGTCCCGGGGCTTGTGCGCATTGCCGGGCCTATGCGTAACCCTTTGAAAATCCGCACCGCAGTGTGAAGCAAAATCATCGGGAAAAAAGTAAAAAACAGAAACCTGAAATGACCTTTTTGTTTCACTTTTCATGGTGAAAATGCCCCTTGTGGAAAATAACTCAACAAGGGTACTAGACCAAAATATAGCTAGGTCAGTTATCAAAGAAATTTGCACAGGTAACTAAGCTGATCTGGTGGTCCGATGTCAGTGCTATGCACTACCATGTAGAGCGTACCTGGTTCAATTCGTGCATAAGGCTTTCTGCATCTTGGGTCAGTTGAGACTGGGGAGCAGAGCCATAGGCAGGCCATTTAGTACCTATGGCCAAGTAAAGAAGTACACCATCACTCTGAGCAGAACAGCATGAGCTGGGTGTTATGACCGTTGGCTGTGGACGGCCGCAACCAACTCAACTCACATCATGTATTGCCCTGCTCTCCTCTCCAGGTGAACTCGTGGCTGTAGCTAGCCACTACCGCCGCGTACCTCCGAGTTTCCGAGACTCCTCATGGTGGCTGGGACGCCGCCAACCCACACGCCAATTCTGGGCTTTCCTAGGCACACACATGCACCACTGGGCCCTCCTTTAAAGGCCCAATGGCGGGAACCTCAGGGGCGTCCCCATCTGCTGACATCACAAGTTTGGGATTTATAAGCACCTCCCTTGGCCTACGTTAACCAAATTGGCAACGAGTTCCTTCATCTCACTGGTGCTGTTCCTGTCTCTCGGGACCCATGGTTCCTGCCTTGGATCCCCATCGGCTGATTGGACTCTGGCTCGGGTACCCGCTCCTCAGGGGCTTGTTCGCTTCTCCGCTCCTCGGGGTTGCCTCAGCACTGCCTATCAGAGATCCCACCTCTATGCTTCCCCGCTCCTTGGGGCAGTCTCTACCTTACCACACCGGAGACTTGACTCTATGCTTCCCCGCTCCTCGGGGCAGCCTCTACATCACTTTATCTGAGACTCGTGTCTACACTTCCCTGTTCCTCGGGGCAGTCCTGACATCCTTACACCAGTGGCTTTACTCTGCACTTCCCCGCATCACTCCTCCAGAAGTTCCTGTCTTGCGCTCCCCTCTCCTTGGGGCCTGCCTAGCACTCCTCTGACTTGGAGGTTCCTGCTTTGGTACTCTGTCTCCTCTGTCCTGCCTAAAGTACTGTGACTCCTCTGAACTGTGTCTTTTCGCCCCGCTCCTCGGGGCGCCTCACAGTAAATCTCAGTGCAGGTACCTGCGATCATGTGGCAGTGACGCAGGACGTTCTCACTCTACTGAACTACAGTCGTGTCCTCTGCTGCAGCTGACTTTGCCTCCTGACCGTGAGGACCTGCGGGCCTCCACCCCTCAGGTTGTATCAACCTTCACCTCGGGCCAAGGGTCCACGAAACCCACGAATCCTAACACTGGGATACTTTAGTAAATGTAAGGGGCTTTGATTTTTATTTTGACTCAGCAGTTTCCTCCTGCTCCTTTGGGCTGACAGTCAGAACCAGTACAGAGATCCTGGTGCTATGAGCCTTCATTCACAACTATCAGGGATTTCTTTTGTGCTTTATTTTATATCCTATTCCAACTTATGTTTACTCCAGTGGCAATCCTGCACTGGGGGTCATTCACCAGGGCTCACTTCAGAACCCCGCAATTATGAGCACCCCAATCCAATCACTGGGTGACACCCTTAGGCAATGAACATGATTCCTTCCTCGCTGGGAGCTGTGGACACTGCCTCTGCAACCTCCTCAGTCCCAGCTGACCTGGGGAACAGTGGATGACATCATCATGCCTTTAAGCCATGATGCTAATAATCACAGACCCTCAACAAATATAGAATAAGCGACAAACAAATCTGAACTGGAAAACCCAAAAAGCCACTCTGCATGCCATACACCAGAGAAATAGAAACAGAAACACATTTCCTTCTGTATTGTGCAAAATAAAATATCATGAGCTGCACATTCCGAAAGTTAATACATTCCATTCACTAAGCTGAATATAAAATGCTTTTTTCTACCCTTACTTCCCGGACATTTTATATTTCTAATCACTTTGGTCCTCCCAGGGATGGTTCTATAAAGAGGCAGGGTGAGGCGGCTGCTTCAGGTGGCAAAATGTTGTAGCACCAAAACTTGCTCCCAAAAAGCTTCTTCAGTGGCCACCTTACCTTGCCACTAACCACATATTGGTGATGCAGAAAAATGATGTACCCAAAGGGAACCCCGCAGCAGTGCAGCAAAATAACACCTCTGAAGAGATGTGCCGGAAGAGTAATCCTGCGAGGGTGCAGCAAAATGATGTGCCCAAGGGGTTCCCATCCCCCCCCCGAGCCAGAAAAGGAACCCCGCAGAGATGCAGTGAAATGACATGCCCGCGGGGTTCCCAACCCCCACAGGCTGGAGGAAGAACACCATGGCGAAATGTGTCCGCAGGCTGAAGGCAGAGGAGTTCCACTGGCTCCCAAAGAAGAAAGGAGGCCTAGCCCAGTGGCTGCTAGCTTCAAAAAAAAAAAAAAAAAGAAAAATGAAAGGTCCTGGCTGCCTGCCCATGTGAGTGAGAAAGAGGGAGTGCGTGTGTTTGTAAGAGAGCATGTGTATGAGCAAGAGTATGTTGTTCTCTCTCACATGCTCAATTATATACACACACACGCACACACTCGTACAATCTCTCTCTCACATGCTCAGTCATATGCACCATTGCTCGTACTTTATTTCTCACATGCTCAATCATACGCATGCACATGCACGCTCATGCTTATAAGTACTCAAATCTTATACACTCTCACATGCTTAATCATAAGCACATACACACACGTTCATACGTTCTCTCTTATATCCTCAGTCATACACACACACACACACACACACACAAACATACACACACACTCACACACATGCTCTTTTACTTGTTTCCTCTTCTGGAAGCACAAATGGCAGCAGCAGCAACTTCTTTCTTTAGCCCTCAGGGCCCAAAAGACCCTTCCTCTTTCTTCTAGCCTCTAGCTGTGCTGTGTCTGCTCCTGACTGTGGGGAGGGGGGCTGGGGATAAAGGAACTACTGAGTCTAGTAAAGACAGCTCTTTAAGACATTAGTGGATGTGTGCTAAAATGAGCATACCTTTGCATGTAAATGAGGAAGTGTCATATGCAAATTTGGTTTTACTGGGCTACCAGGAAATAGCATGGTATGCTTTCAACACACCCTATTTTCTGTGAATTTGGTAAAGGATAAAACTGCAACAACCTGCAATCAGTTGTTAATTTGTTATTGTGCACAGTCTTCAAATCCCCCCTACTAACAGGCTCTTTTGCTATAGTCTTGTTTGCACATACAATTTCATCCCTCTACCTGTCAGCGAGTACAAGAGCCCTGGTCCTCATCCACCTGTTCCTCCCCCCTGAGCACAAGGTTGGTGATGCCCAATCCCTCTTTACCTCCATAAACTCAAGGGCACCTGAAACTTGATCTCCCTCCCTCCCACACCCAAACATGAGATGGATTCTGAAGGGCCAATCCCCCTCTAACTTGAGCAAGAGAATGGCCGGTGAGGACTGATTATCCTCTCCCCATGAGCACAAACAAAGGAACCCCCGAGTTCAAAGGACTCCCACAGCTCAATCCCCTTTACACTCCTTTGAGCACAGGTGAAGGGCCCCACAGGCCCGATCCTTCTCTCTCCTGAGTACCTGAAAGGCCAATGAGACCAGATTCCCCTCTTCTCAAATGAGGGATCCCCAAGGCCCAAATCCTCCTCATACACAGAGGTCAAGTGAAGGGCCTCAAGACTCATTCTCTCTCCCAATCTCCCCCTTCACACAGTTCAAATCAGAAATAGTCCCAGATTGTTATGGCCGCCGGCAACGGCAAACCGCGACTGGGACCGACCGTCATGGCTGCCGGCTGCGGCGGTCCGCAGCCTGGAACAAATACTCACCCGTGACGCAGGGTGGACTCGGGGGCTCCTGCAGGAGCAGGGAGCCTCCTTCGGCATTCCTCTCGCGGCCTTGGCCGCTGCCCGGGCCGGCCGCGGAGCCCAGCAGGGCTGCGATGACTCCTCCCATTTCCTGGCTGCATAGGGCTGCGCGCACGGCTGAAGAATAGATTTAAAGGGGCCATGACAGGAAATGTCGTGGCTCCCTCCTGAAGACTCCTCCCTTCTTCCATGTATTTAAGGCAAGGTCTGCTCCTCAGACCTTGCCTTGGTATTGAGGCTCAGTTCCTGGTTTCCTGTTTGGTGTTCCGGATCCGCTTCTTGCCCCACTTCTGCTCTTCTCCCCGTTGGACTGATTTTTTGGCTCCTGACCCTTGGACTGGTGGTAGTGATTTTCTGGCTTTGACGGGGACTGGCTCTGGCTCCTTCTTGTTCCTGGATTGGCTTCGGACCATTCTCCCGTCTGCTCCTGGATCGGCTCTCGACCTCTCTCTGGACTTCGACCCTTGGACTGGACTGGGACTATTCTTCAAGTATACTCCCCGACTTCTCACAACCTGCTGGAGGCACCAGTCGTCTAGAAACCACGACCTGCAGGAGGCACCTGCATCCAGACCATCTTCATTCTTCAGGGAGTCTCCTAAGTCCCAGCAGCCATGCCCTACGGGCTCCTTCTGGGGGGGTTCACGAGCTTCCAGGGTGAAGTCTTCAGCTCTACCTCTCCAACAGGCCTTGCCATCTGACGGTAGAGACCGACAAGGGTTAACTCCCTTCTCGGCAGTGCTAACTCTACCTCGGAACAGGGGTCTACTCTCCAATTCATAACACAGATTACTATCTAAATTTTTCCACTCCAAAAATTGTACTTGCTGTGGTTCATGTACTCCTAGGCAAAACAGTAGCTTGATAATGACAGAAAACAGGCTAATATTAATTTATCTGTAGTTCCAAAACACGTACAAAGAATAATGTTAATTTAGGAAATAGTCAAGAAATATGTTAGAGAAGGAGCATACACTTTTGCCCCAGTGTAAATTTAGAAATAAAGCTTGAAGTCAAAGAACATCGTGTACTCAAGTACAATAAATCAGAAAATGCAGCATTCAGGAATGGAAAAACTTATGATTACACATTAAAAAGAAGAGGTGTGCCATCTGTGGTCAAATGAAAGAGACTGCAAGGACATTAATGGATGAAAAAAGACATTATAAAAATAGGAGCACACAACAACCTCCAAATGAATATGAAAAAAAAAATCCAGAGGACATTCATTGCATTTTAAACAATGTTTGGGTTAGATTTTCACATCTGATTTTATATGTGGTGAATTTGTGAAGGAGTATAAAGGAGAAAACTTCAGAACACCTTAAAGGACTGGCTCCAGAGATCTGGCCTGGTCCACCTTAACCCCAATACAGCAGGGAATCCTGGTCAGGGGTGGAGATCTCTAGGAAAGGAATATAACTAGTCAGGCCTAACAGAGTCAGGAGGCCCGGGGAATAGATGGAAGCCTAGCGAAGATGAATATTACTGAACTGCAAGTTAATTACTATCTTTTTTTTTACTTAATTTTTATTAAATTTTGAAAAACAAATATCCGAGAAAACTTTATTACAGAAGGAAGTGCTTTAGTCACAGCATAAATGATTTTAACAAAAAGATTTACCAAATATAAGATTTGAACTAAAAAACTAAGTCAGATTACAACGATGAGAGAAATCAAATACTAGAAATATTTTAAAAAAGAAATAGCCAATCTTACACAGTTGACCTAATATTATTACCCTGAAAACTAACACCACCACCATGAAAAGCCACTTTGTTCACCAGAAAATTGTCCAGCTGAGCTACCTCATAGAAAACATATCTCCCTCCTTGATATTTGAACATTCATTTACAGGAAAATTTCAATTGAAAAGACCTATCTATATCTACAACACTCTGTTTCCTAGCCAAAATTAATTTACGGCATTGTTGGGTATTTCTTGTTACGTAAGGAAAACTAGACATTTTCTGACCATAAAAAGAGCATTCTTTCAAATTAAAGAAAAGCTTCAATATCTATTATTTATCAAATTCTTTTAGAAACTCCACCAAGAGAGTAGCTCTATCCTCAATAGCAATATCAGAATTCTTTAAGAAACCTGTCAGGTCAAAAAATTCTTCTTTCTGGATTCTTTCTGCTGCCTCAAAAGAAGAAAACAAATATAATGCTTTAAACAACAGATGGAGTAGACTCCTTGGGAAGACTGAGATCCTGAAAAAATCTCACAAGCATCTCCAAAGGGGATACAATTGAAATCCTAGGAAAGTTCAACATTCTCAAATTGCATCTTCTGACATGGTTACCAAGGTTTTCTAAACTTCTTTGTAAAATGAGATTCTCTCTCATCACTTTAGTACTTTGTTCATTCACAGAAAGGATCTTATTCTCTACAACAGACAATTTCCTGGCATGCTCTTGAATCTTCTGAGACTGGTCTTTGAGTACCACCGACATGTTCCCCACTGAACTCAGCATAGAATCAATCCTGGAGGACAGAGTGGCTTCCAATTTCGTGATAGCGATCCACAGGGAGTCCAGCGATATAGAGGCTGGTTTGTCCAGATGACTTAAAGAAATAGAGGAACCCATTGAACTCTACAGGGATGCCTCACTCTGGACAACAGAGACAGTATCATCAATAAGAGAAGCCTTGTCCAGCAAATTCTAACTGACGAGGGTTCCTAACTCTGGGGGGATAGGTCCATCGGGACTAAGGGAGGTCAATGCCTCCAAAGGAACAGAACCATCAGGTCCAAGTTTATAAGTACCCGAAATTCCTTGGCAGGTAAATTGAAAAACCTTTAAGATAGACTGTGATAAAGAGGACGCTGAGGAGGGACCCAGTAGGAAGGTCTGAACAGAGTCTTTCCTCTTCTTACCCATCTATAAGTAAAACAAAAGACTTATGTTGGAAGTCCAACTGCAAAATGTTGCTAAGTGCTGAGCGCTGCTCCCCTTTGGCACGCAGCTTAGGTATGCTGGCATCTTGCCGCTGCATGCCACGTTTTAAGTCCCAGGAAGATGACATCAGCAAGGGGTCTCTCCCTCTCCTGGCAACTCACGATGTTATTTGGTGGCAGCAGAGGCACAAGATGAGAAATGCCTTGCAGGAGGACAACCTGTGCTCTCTTCCACCTAATTACTATTTTTATTTTGTGAAATGTGAAGGAAATCAGAACTGATCTTGTTTTTTCTTTCTTATCATTAATAAAGAATTTTATAAGAGACTTGCCACAGTTCAGCCTGAGTCTGTTACTTGGCTACCTCAAGATTGCTCACATTGCCAAGTATGATGTCAGTTTGAGGATTTCTGTTCTAAACTGAGCACAGGCAGAGACCCACTCCAAAAAAAAGTAAAGGAAGGGGAACTTTTTTCCTTTCTCCTTTTCTGGGCCTTGCTGCAGCAGCAGCTGAGAGTTTTTATGGCAGGCTAAGTAGGGTAGTTCTGAGGGTGACCTATATACAGTAATAGGCAGGTTTTTGTAAGTTTTCCTGAGGGAAAAGGGAAAATTGGTTCCTCACCTATCTAACGTGTTTGACAGTTTTCTATGTGAAGAGGTGTCAAATGTCATATTTAAGTCCAGATAGGCAATGTCTTCTGCACTTCCAAGATCCACCACTTTATCACCTCATTAAAGAACTCAAATGTATTTGACAGTAGGGATGTGCAATCAACTTTCCCGAATTAGGCAATGTCAACGAAATTTCCTAATTCGGAATGGTTCGGGAGAACCGAAAAACGATTGATTTTTTCTAAAATTTCAGAAAAAATTCTTTTTTGAGTTAGTGCACGCTAACCCGAAAATCAGGGCCCCCGAAAAAAACCCCGAACCACAGGAAAAATGAAATTCCCACCCGGAGGGGGCCTGAAATGGAGCCCAACACAAAATTTTCACCCGAAGCACATCTCTGTTTGACAGTATCTTCCATTTGTGAACTCGTGCTATCTGGTGTCCTGTTCTCTAACAGTTTCATGGTATTACATCTTTTTTGTTAGTTGCGTTTCCATAGATTTGCCCACTACTGACGTTAGACTAATGGGTCTGCATTGCCTACTTCCTCTTTGTTCCCATTTTTGGGGCAGATTTTAATAGCCCTACGTGCGTAAATCTAGGTGGATTTATGCGCGTAGGGGGGTTACACATGCCGGGCCTATTTTCAAAAGGCCCAGTGACGCACATAAAGCCCCGGGACACGTGTAAGTCCCGGGGCTTTTCTGAATGGGCGGGCAGGGGGCAGGATGGGGTGGGACAGATGGTCCGGGGGCAGGGCGGGAGGCATGGCCGAGGACTCCGGCACAGCAGCTGTGCCGGGAGATCGTGCACCTGCAGTCGGATGGCACATACAAGTTTCGCCTGCCTCTGTCAGGCGTAACGTTTGAGATAAAGGTACGGGTGGGTGTTTTTTTTGGGCTGGGGCAGGAGGCATGTGCATGTTATAAAATCGAGGGTACATACCTTTTAAAATCTGCCCCTTTGAGTAGCAGGATTACCGCTGTTGCCTTACAATTCCTCAGAACTTCCCTATCTTCAAGTACAAGTTAAATAGATCTGCAAAAGGCCCAGTTAGCACATTTACTAACTCATTTAGGGGTAGATTTTCAAAAAACGCGAATAGGCGTACTTTTGCTGGCGCATCAGGCGCCAGCAAAAGTACGCTGGATTTTAGTAGATACGCGCGGAGCCACGCGTATCCACTAAAATCCTGGATCGGCGCGCGCAAGGCTATGAATTCTGTATAGCCGGCGCACGCCGAGCCGAGATGCCTACCCCCGTTCCCTCCAAGGCCGCTCCGAAATCGGAGCGGCCTTGGAGGGAATCCTCTAACGCCCTCCCCTCATCTTCCCCTCCCTTCCTCTATCTAACCCACCCGCCCGGCCCTGTCTACACCCCCCCCTTACCTTTCTCCGGGGATTTACGCCTCCCGGAGGGAGAAGTAAATCCCCGCGCGCCAGCGGGCCTCTTGCGCGCCGGGCCGCGACCTGGGGGCAGGTACGGAGGGCGCGGCCATGCCCCCATACCGCCCCGGGCCGTAGCCACGCCCCCGTACCCACCCCCAAAACGCTGCCGACACGCCCCCGAAACGCCGCGACGACCGGGCCCGCCCCCGACACGCCCCCGACACGCCCCCCTCGGAGAACCCCGGGACTTACGCGAGTCCCGGGGCTCTGCGCGCGCCGGTAGGCCTATGTAAAATAGGCTCACCGGCGCGCAGGGCCCTGCTCGCCTAAATCCGCCCGGTTTTGGGCGGATTTAGGCGAGCAGGGCTCTGAAAATCCGCCCCTTAGTATCTGGAGAGGTATACCATTGGCTCCCATGGGCTTTTTTTCATTCTTCTTTAAGTATTTCAAGTATCTCCTCCTCTGCAATTTGGTTTGTAATCATTTCACATTTATCAATTGATTTTTCTACCTTAGATCCATTATCTTCCCCTTCTTTAAATACCAAGCAAAACAACTTAAGTTTTTTGTGTTTTTTGCTAACTCTCCTCTTCACAAATCCCATCTTTTCTTAAAATTTTACTTATCCCCCCTTTAGTTTTCTGCTTATCTATAAGAAAGTTTTTTTCCCCTTCTTTTATTAGTTAGGCAATTATCTCCTCTGTTTTGGTCTTTGTTCTCTTAACCACCCCTTCTACTTCCCTGTGATTTTCCTGATTAGTCTGCCTAACCTCCACGATCTGCATTTTTTATTTTTTGAATAATAAATTTTTCGATTACCATTTCTTTGAAAACCTGGCAGCTGAATGTGACCAATTCAAATATTCTATCCTTTGCATCTGCTCATATCCTGAACAAAATTTATTGTGGATGGCTATGAGTCTCTGATTCTAGAAAATTATTTTCCCTTCTTTTAATAATTTCCTGTAGGTCCCAGTTTACATATCTTCCTGGGTGAATAAAGCTGAGGAGTAGCAAAAGAATAATAAATATGCTGAGGATTATACAGACTAAGATTTCTAATGTTGATCCTTTTTGGTGGGGGCATACTATTTGGAGGCTTGCTATTGTTAAGGTTAATAGAAAAGTTCCCTTAAAACTTTATTTTTGCTTTATTTTGCATCCTACTTAACAGAACAAGTGTTAACAGCCATTCACTGGTAATTATAGGCAAAACAATAAAAAGTAGCAGAAGTATGTCTGGTATGAACAGTCTGGAACTGATGAAATTTCAGAGGGTTATAATTAAAGACAGAATCCTTTGGGTCCTGTAATAAATGTATCCCTTGGGATTTGAAAAGAAGTTCACAGTGGTGGTTATTGGAACGAAATAAAGTGCCACACTGCTGTTCTTCATGGTATCATGGTACCCTAAAAAAAAACCCTAAATAAATAAATCAAGAAAAGTTGGGAGTAACTCACACATCTTTGTCTTATTTTCAGAGGAAGGCACTTTTCGTGGTCAACAGGTTGAAGGGCCATCTGAACAATACCCGGAAGTACAAACACGTAGTCAGATGTATTTTCATAGGTTTGCCCAAGAACTATGATATTTTAGTAAGAATTTGATCAGCTGTTAATTGCAGAGCATTTTTAGAGCTAGACAAACTACAAGGTTATGTGTGCACTGAACTTTCAATATTTCCTCATGCCGAATGCATGCATTCTGTGCACACAACCTTTGGTGTGCACAAAATGCATCCAGAGAAACAGGCCGATGTAATATCATGTACTGAGTTTAGTAGCTAATAGTGCCCATCACATGTAAATTCATATTGATAAGGCTATTAGCTATTATCCATTTAAGTAAAAAATAAATGTGGGCCTGCTTTTCTGTAGTTCCTCTGACTTAATATCGTGGCATCTCTCCGGCATCGGGTGCCTCCCCGGCATCGGGCGTCCAGGAGAAGTGGCTGTGCATGGGGTAGGAAAAGGGACGTTCAATTTTACGGGCGTCTGTTTCCCTAACCTGGGCATAGTCATGAGTTAGGAAAATGGACGCTCATTAATATTGTGGCGATATTAAGTGAGAGGAACCGAAAAAAATCTGCCCCTAAGTTTGAAAATGATGTTATTAAGCTGATGAATGTATGCACATGCATATAGACAAAGCAAAACGGGGATGTATTGTTAAATATATGAGCAACATTCCTTCTGCATGCATACCTTTTGAAAATGTAAGATACCCATGCATATCTTGAATACCGACTTTATGCAGCCAAGTTTGTGTGCATTATAAAACCATGTGTATATTTTCAGGTGGCTGAAAATTCGCTTACCCTGGATCTGACCCAATATACAGTGACTTATGTGGGTACTTTTTTTATTCATGTATCAGGCAACCAAGAAACCTTTGCACTAAAACTTGCACAATTATTTCTTGGATCATGCATATTAAATATTATATCGTGCATGCTAAAACAGCTCTTAATAAGTGAAACACTAAAATTTAGCACATTCACAGAAATTTTGATGTTAATATACAAAAGGATTTTTCTGGCTACGTTTGGGACTTACAGGACAAAATTGGGGATTTAATATTTCCTCTTGTTGACCAGCTTAGCTGGGTAAGTCACTAATCAGTCAAAACATAGCAAATAAAGAAAAGGTGGTATGGGAGCATACTGGGGGTTGGGCTTAAAGTTAGTCAGGTAGTGCTAGCAAATCTGGTTGTGATGGAGAGCAGTTCTAAATGAGAACAGTTAACTTAGAATTTAACCAGTTATATTAAGTATATAGCTAGTTAAGCAAAAAAAAAAAAACCACCCTTGGCCAATAGCTATGATGCTCCATCTAGTTGTTGCATCGGAGGTGGACCCTTGGGCCGAGGTGGGGTTGATGCAACCTATAGGCGAGGACCTACGGGTCCCTACCATCGCCAGGTGGAGTGGGCTGATAGGCAGAGGCCACTGGAGCTTCCCCTATCCCAGCCCTCATTCCCCGCGGGTTGAGCCTTTGGGTGCCACGGCCGGCAGGACTTAGGTGATCCTCGAGGTTGGATAGCAAGAGAGGTTGGTTCAGCCCAGAGACAGCAAGGTGATGGATGGAGTGGTCCTACTCTGGACTGGGTAAGGTACTAGAACTTGAGCGACAAAGGAACAGAGGCTGACTGGGGGCGCTTGACCAAAGGTAGGCTGAAGCCTATAAGGTCCATATCCAGGGAGTAGACTAGGAGAGGTGTCAAATGACAGGCTTGGATCAGGGCTGGCGGCAATGTGAAGGTCATGGCAAGCAATGCTGAGATCTGATCACGGAGAAGTCAATAGCGTTAGTCGATCGAAGCAATGATCTGATCATGGAGACAAAAACATTAGCCAATTGAAGCAATGGTCAGGAGGTCAGGGTCTGGAGATAGGCAGTAGCGTAGTCAGGCGTAGCAGAGGTCTGGGTTTGGAGATAGGCTGTAGCATAGTCAGGCACAGTGGAGGTCTGGGTTTGGAGATAGGCTGTAGCGTGGTCAAGCGAAGTGAAGTCAAAGTCCATGCAATCAATCCAAAGCATAGGCAGGGCAGGAACGAAGAGAACAGGAACCAGGAACCACGAGGATCGGGAATGAAGAGTAAAGATGAATCTCTAGCAGCAACGAGTACTCGAGTAGCGAAGGAGACCTGTTGCAAAGCCAACGCTATGGAGCGAGGCCTGTGCTTAAATACAATGAAGAGTTTGACGTCATCATCCAGGGCCGTGGCCAGATTCCCGCTGCGGGCCCTTCATAAGGATCAGCAATGCACATGCGCCTAGGGAGGGGCACAGCGCGGGTAGTGGCGTCTCTCCGTGGGCCATGTGGAGAGGCCCGACGAGTAATGATATCCTGTCCTGAAACGCTGGGGACTATGGAGGAGCTGGAGGCACTGGGGGAGGCCCGAGGTCAGAGCTGGTGGCCCACCACTGCTAGCGAGGAGCAACCAGAAGCTGGAGTCCTTGTAAGAAGGTGAGGGGGCCGTGTCACGGGTCTTCCGTGAACGGCACGTATAACACTAGTAACGTTGCTGTCAAAGTCTTTACCTGACAACAATGTTAGTAGCAGACACTAACTTACCTCACAGGGGTCCACACCATCTACAGTCAGTCTGAAAAGGCTTACGGAATAGTTCTGAAAGCATTTTCTAAATTTAAGATCAAGAGTTCTGGAAATTGGTGCGATGTTCTTGCTGAAATTTCCCTGTAAGTGTTTAGTTAAGTATCAAGGATTATCTTATGTATTTTTCCACCCAAATCAGCTTACAGCCTTTTTGGTTGGGAAAAATCCAATACCTGGAAGTTCCTCTCCTATTGACTAGGGAATTGAATGACATAAAGGTTTGTTAGTGAGATATATATCAACAGTGTATAGTTTCTATTTTCCTTTAAAAAAAATTTTTTGTTTAGGCAAAGAATTTCCTGAGGTATAAAAACTTAGATCTCTGATTGTGGACTTTGATTGATGATACAAAAAATGTATGCTACAATAGTTAAATTCCTTGGATATTGTCTATTTTGTATTTTGTTTCAAACAAGAAGTGTTTTCTTGATTATAATGTGTTTAAACTTAATAAAAATATATAAAAAAAAAAGGCTTACGGAATAGATGGAGGGCTACCCCCCTGACACCAGTAAATGCTGCCCTCCTTACAGTTTTCCGAGGTCATGTATCCAGCAGAATTGGCTGCGCTCCATGCCATTCCTGATATGGCACAATGAATCGAGCAGCAAAAGAATTTATTGGAAAGACTGGCGACCCAGATAGATGCCCTTTCCTCATTAACAGCACCAACCATAGCACCTCTATTACTAGACTCAGCACCCCCTATTTTGATGCTTCCATGATTACCTCATCAACTGAGGTATCACGGTGACCCACAAGAATGTCGAGGCTTCATCAATCATTGCTGTATACATTTCACCCTGCAGGCTACCCTCTTCCCTACTAACAAAGCCCGGGTAATCTTCATATTATCTCTATTGGGAGAAGCTGCTCTTACCTGGGTCTCCTCGCTGTGGGAGTGGGAAGATCCGATTATGGATGACCTTGATCAATTCCTCCTTTTGTCTCATTTTTGATGATCCAGGATGAACATCTTTTGCTGCAGCTGACCTTTTACAGATTCACCAGGGTTCCCAAACTATGAGGGAATACACGGTTCAATTTCGGACACTGGCTTCGGAACTACAGTGGCGTGACAACAGCTTGGTAGCTATTTTTCGACAGGGTCTGTCAGAGACCATCAAGAATAAGCTAGGAGGTTGAGAAATACCTGACTCACTTGAGGAGCTCATTCGTTTATCCATTCAGCTAGACCTTCTCTTCCATGAGTGTGCCCGGGAGATGCCATCTTCCTTAGAAGATCTTATTGACCTCACGGGGAAGATTGATAGATGCCTCCAGGAGAGGGCCCAAGGGATCGGTCCTTGGTAACCTTTCTTCAAACCCCAGGTCCACTTGAAGCTCCCATTCCTGTAACATTATCACCAGAAGAGCCCATACAGTTAGGTCGAAGTCATCTTTCTCCTGAGGAAAATGTTCAATGTCGACAATCTAGCTTCTTTTTATATTGCATGGCTCCTGGTTATTTATTAGCTCAGTGCCTGGAGAGAAGGAATGCTTCTTCATGCCTCAAGTGACCTGGGCAGGTAACTCTAGGCCTGAGTACTTCAACTCTACAATTTTTCTTATTGGTTTCTGAAGAACACTCACCGTATGTTTCTCTACTAGAGCCCTGGTGGACTCCAGCTCCAGGGGGAACTGTATTTGGCAAGAGCTGGTGGAGTGTTCCAGATTTCCATGGTACTGTCTTCTCTGCTGGCACTCTCCTCCGTATATGGGGAATTTCTCCCGAGACTGGTGACTTGATCCACAGGACCACTAACTCTACGGGTGGGATCCTTGCATTCAGAGGTTATCAGCTTCCATGTATTCTCCCGAGCCATGATCCTGATTGTCCTGGGCCTGCCATGGCTCCGGCAACATCAGCCACAGTTTGACTGGACCACATCAGAACTTCTCCATTGGGGCCCCGGTTGCAGTGATTCCTATATTGCATCTGATGACATGGCTCAGATGACATGGTAATCGTGGCCTCTCCACTCCCAATATTTCCAACCTCCAGTATGGAGTCTCGAGAAACTCAAACCTCTCCACAGTACCTCCAGGAGAATACTCTTAAAATAATATTCTGACAAGTAAAAGAACAGTTGGGACAAGAAAAGGCTGTATGTGAAAGCCTGGAAAAAGAAAACAACCATGCCATGAAAAGGTTTGAATCTTTGGTTACCAGGAAGGATGAAGAGATACGAGCCCTGTATACCCTTCTTTGGCAAGAGAGGGATAAGAAGCCTCTTATTCTGTCTGCTCCTATCAGCCTGGAACCTGAAAAGAAGGAAACCAATTCTACATCTATATTGGGGCCGGCCCTTGGCCCAGGCATTTCAGAGGACACCATCCCTTTATCTTCGGCTCATTTTTGGTTCCTGGAATTGCATGAACTAGGAGACTAAACCAATTGTTTGGTTGCAGGAACCACTTTTCAAGCCAAGAGACTCATAGGGGTCCAAAGGGTACGAAAGAAACTTCACTAGCTCTTAGCCTGGAGAGGCTGTGGACCTGAGGAGAGATCCTGGGAGCCTGTATTTAGTCTACAAGCTATCAGTTAATCCTGGATTTTCTTCATTTATTCTCCACCAGGCCCGGACTTAAGAGATTGAGGAGGGGTCCGTGGAGGAGAGGTACAGTAAGAAATCAGCTGCCTTCCCAGACTCTTTGGCTTCGGACACTCACTGCACGGCAGAGAGCCACCATTGCATGCTATGACGCATGTATTACTAGGTCCCGGAGAAGGGACACATAGGGCGCGCATGCACATCTGTGCACATGATTCTGTGCAATCTGGTGAGAGAGTCAGGAAGTCATCCCGATGATGTCACATGCTCAAGACTACTTAGCTTGCCTGGACCTTGACTCCTTGCTCGACAACAGGTTCCTTGGCCTGTTCCTGGATCCTGTCTTATTTGCTGTGGTGCCTCGTTCTGGGTGCTGCTTTTGCTTGCTTGCTGCCTGCCTTGACCTTGGACCATTCTGGATTCTGCGTGCTTGCTGCCTGCCTTGACCTTGGACTATTCTGGATTCTGCCTGTTTGCTGTCTGCCTTGACCCTGGAGTGTGTTGGATCTTGCTTGCCTGCCACCTGCCTGGACCCTGGATTTCTGTCGGACTCTGCTGCTCACTACCTAATCTATTCAGTGCAAGGACCTGGAGTCCCTGCCTGTGGTCATAGTAGACACTCAGATCCTCCCGTGTGGCCCTTCGGCTACCTTACCACAAAGGGGTTCACGCCACCTACAGTCCGTTGAAAGGGTTTATGGAGTGGCCGGAGGGCTAACCCCCTGACACCAGTAGGGCTGCCCTCCTTACAAAATTCTTTTGATGGGTAGTGGGGGATCAGATCTACTGGCTATGGGTTTTTATTTGGCTTGACTGGCTGTTTACTTAATAGAGCCAGATATATCTTTCTCACGTGTCCATTGTTCCAAGTCTGTTGGTGAGAATGTGAGTGACTGGATTAGTATGTGCTTCTGTCTGCTACTCTTCTGTGTCAGTAAAGGACTTGAGAGAGCAAAATAAGAGGATGTGGCTGACAAGGTTCTCAAAACGTTTTGGGTGAATCCTGTCCTCTATGATTTAGTCTACAATGACACAACAGCTGATACACAGTTATTTCTGGTGGACCTTCGGCCTTGTCTAGTATGTCACGTTCAATTTTTGTGACTGATGCTGAAGTGAGTCAGCAAATAGTCTACATTATGGCATGTCATGAGCAGCAGAATGTGTCAGGGTGTTGCTGCAGATACACCACGATGCTCTGTAAAATCAGGAATTGTTCTACCTTTTCTATTTCTGCACTAATACTAAAAAGAAATACTGTGAAACAGATTGCAAATCCTAGTAGTATTAGCTATGAATATGCACCATTACTCCGAATACTGTGAAACGTTTCTGCAAAAGTTTCAGCTCTTCAAAACATTGTGTGTTCTACTTATGTCAAAAAATGATACAGATGCTGTCAAAGGTTAATGCGGGTACCCTGCATAACCTACTGACACTTCCCTGGAACACCCAGTTCGGAGTCAGCCATTTACAGTAAAAAGCAACTTTATTCTATGCATCAGTGTTCACTCCACACTTAAAGCTTTCAGTTCCTGTTCTGAGACACTAGCACCACTGCAGAAAGATACATTGGTAATCAGTTGTGGGCTAGCCTAATTTTCAGGACTATATAGAACCTTTTACAAATTCAAAATCCCTAACCAAAGGCTGTGGGCATCTTGCATCTGGGTCTGGGTGAGCCCTTTCTCATAGCTCCCCACCTGGTTCTGTCTTACTCTCTTTCTTTGCCTGAAAAGCAGTCCTCTCTTGCTGATTGTCTGCAGTAGCTCTGTAATTAGTCTCAGCCGGGTCTCCCAAGTTTTACCACACCTTTCTGTGGCTGCTGCTTTCATCCTAATTGGTTCTCTGCCAAGGATCTTCTGACTACCTTTCCCAGCACTCCTGTGTTTCCTGTTCCTTCTGGCTTTACAATCCTCTAGCCAAATCTTGTTCACTTTTTCTTTCTGCCTTAAGACAGTGTCCCCCTGGATCTCCCTTTAAAGCTCCCTTTGTTTTCTGGAATAACTGTCCTGTTTCTTTCTTTTTTTAATGTTTTAATAATTTACATTTTTATTAACTTTTAACATCAAATACAGAAATGTGGCATATTGGAAACAGGTATACATATAACATATCAAGAAACAGAATAAGCAAATAAAAAGAAACATAGTAATTTGTTGTCTAAAATTACCACACTCATATTCAAAGCTTATCTCATCTCAGTAATCCCCCATTCCCTAAATCATCCCCCACCCCCACCCTTCCCCCCTTAAACCATCATGCCACCAGAAATTACACCATCAAATTTATAAATATTAACATTCAAAAACATTGCTATTCATACTTCTGACATACTATAAAGTACAACTGTAGGTAAGAAGTGTATAAATGTCACCAAATCAAAATACATCCACATCCCTCATGGATTCCTATATTTTATTTATTTATTTATTTTAAATACTTTTTTATACCGAAGATCATGTACAAGTACATATCGCTTCGGTTTACAGCGAACCAACAGTTGGAAATTACAGAAAACAATATGAACATAATTTAACAAAAATTGTACAGCAAACAATATGAACATAATTTAACAAAATTGTACAAGAATAGCATTATAATTGAACAAGCATAACGAGGGGGGAATATATCCCCAAACAGCTCATTCTCCAGAGCTCCCAAGGCATCTACACTTTCTCAAATTTCCACAAAGTGCCCCTTCTAATAGCAGTAAGATTTTCCATAAGATGTACTTTCTCAACAGGCAAACATACTTGCTCCACATTAGGAAGCAGAACTCATTTCCAGCATTTAGCTATTTCGCACCTAGCAGCAATAATGATTTGCCCTATCAATAACCACAGGAACGGGTCTGCTTCCAAGTCTAATATATGTAATAACAGAAATTTTGGATCTCTAGGAACTTTTATTCTTACCATCTTCCAAACTAAATCTATAATCCCATCCCAGTAAGCTACCATAAGAGGATACTCCCACCAAATGTGAAAATATGAACCATTCTGACCACATCCTCTCCAGCATTTCTCATCAACCTGTGCATACATTTTATGCAAGTGCTCAGGCGGTAAAACCATAGAAACATAGAAATGAAGGCAGAAGAAGACCAACAGGCCCATTCAGTCTGCCCATACCTTATTTCCCCATACCTTTCTGTTACCCCGACTGCTGAGTTCAGAACCCTTATTGGTAACTTTTTTATTCCAATTTCCTTCCACCCCTGCCAATGATGCAGAGAGCAGTGTTGGAGCTGCATCAAAGTGAGGTATAAGGCTTAATGTTTGAGGGTAGTAACCTTCATAATGAGAAGTTACCCCGATGTTTGTATACTCATACTGCTCAGATCAATGCCTTGTTAGATGTTGTCTGGATGTAAATCCTCTTTTCCTCATTCTCCTCCTGCCGCTGAAGCAGAGAGCCACGCTGGATATGCATTCAAGGTGAAGTATCAGGCTTGATTGGTTTAGGGTAGTAACTGCCTCAACAAGCAAGCTACCCCCATGTTTATTTGTTTAACCAGACTGTGCAATTCAGGTCCGTGTTGGTTGCTGCCTGCTGTTGAATCAGTGAGCTACGCTGGATATGCATTCAAAGTGAAGCATCTGGCTTAATTGGTTCGGGGTAGTAACCACTGCAACAGCACGCTACTTCCATGTTTATTTGCTTAACCAGACTGTGAAATGGTTCTTCAAGCAGGCCTTTACTTAATTCCCCTCCTTCACCCATATGCTTATATAGAATTTACAATCCTCCTGTATATAGTTCTTCTTTATTGTTTCATGTTATTTACTTTCTCATTGCTCCCCTATCTAATTTCTTATCTACCTATTACATTAAATTTATAACCATTCTCTTTATATTGCTTTATGCAACTGTTTATATTATTCAATGTAACTCCTACTCCTTTCTCTTTTCATTTTTGCTATTTGTTAACTGTAAACCGATGTGATGTACATACGAACATCAATATATAAAAGCTTTAAATAAATAAATAAATTCAGTCCATGTTGGTTGTTGTCTGAATGTAAATCCTATTTCTTCATTCCTCCCTGCCATTGAAACAGTGAGCTACTCTGGATATGCATTCAAAGTGAAGTATTGGGCTTAATTGATTAGGGGTAGTAACCGCAGCAATAAGCAAGCTACTCCCATGCTTATATTTTTTACCCAGACTGTGCAATTCAGTCCTTGTTGGTTTTTGTCTGAATATAAATCCTCTTTTCTTCATCCCCCTGCCGTTGAAGCAGTGAGCTATGCTGGATATGCATTCAAAGTGAAGTATCAGACTTAATTGGTTTGGGGAAGTAACCGCCGCAACAAGCAAGCTACGCCCATGCTTATTTGTTTACCCAGACTGTGCAGTCTTGTTGATTGTTGCCTGAATGCAAATCCTCTTTTCCACATTTCCTCTTGCCGTTGAAGCATAGAGCAATGTTGGAGCCGCATTAACTGTGTGAATGTTTATTGAATAAGGATATTAATCACCAGGTTGTAGCCATCATTCCCGCAAGCCCCCCCCATGCCTCTTCTCTTCATACCCATCCTCTAGGCTTTATGATCCTCTAGGCTTTATGGATCCATAGTGTTTATCCCAACCCCTTTGAAATCCTTCACAGTTTTGGTCTTCACCACTTCCTCCAGAAGGGTGTTCCAGGCATCCCCACCCTCTCCGTGAAGAAATACTTCCTGACATTGGTTCTGAGTCTTCCTCCCTGGAGTTTTAAATCATGACCCCTGGTTCTGCTGATTTTTTCCCAATGGAAAAGGTTTGTTGTTGACTTTGGATCATTAAAACCTTTCAAGTATCTGAACGTCTGTATCATATCACCCCTGCTCCTCCTTTCCTCCAGGGTATACATATTTAGATTATTCAATCTCTCCTCACAAGTCATTCGATGAAGATCATCCACCTTTTTGGTCACCCTTCTCTGGACCGCCTCCATCCTGTCTCTGTCCCTTCAGAGATATTGTCTCCAGAACTGAGCACAGTACTCCAAATGAGGCCTCACCAAGGACCTGTACAAGGGGATAATCACTCCCCTTTTTGTACTCAATATTCCTCTCTCTATGCAGCCCAGCATTCGTCTAGCTTTAGCTATCGCCTTGTCACATTGTTTCGCCGACTTTAGATCATTAGACACTATCACCCCAAAGTCTCTCTCCTGCTCTGTGCACATCAGCCCTTCACCCACCATCGAATACATTTCATTCGGATTTCCACACCCCATATGCATGACTCTGTACTTCTTGGCATTGAATCTCAGCTGCCATATCTTCGACCAGTCTTCCAGCTTCCTTAAATCCCGTCTCATTCTCTCCACTCCTTCTGGCATGTCCACTCTGATGCAGATCTTAGTATCTTCTGCAAATAGACAAACCTTACCTTCTATCCCATCCGCGATGTCATTCACAAAGATATTCAGCAGGACCGTCCCATCACCGACTCTTGCGGCACTCCGCTTATCACCGTTCTCTCTTTAGAGTAAGTTCCATTTACCATCACACATTGTCTTCTGTCCTTCAACCAGTTTGCTATCCAGGCCACCACCTTGGCACTCACTCTATCTATATAATATCTATTATATCCATTTTCCATATTGTAGTAAAATACAGAACTCTTACCAATATGCAAGAAGCAGAGATCCCAGGCCTCCTGTCAGAAAGCTCTGTTGTTAAAGCTGCTATTAACAATCTGTAGTTATTTAGAATAGTTGGGGGTGGATCCTTGGACCAGTGGCAGGTGACCACGCCCTCGGAGGAAATCCCGAGAGGGACCACTGTTCAGGCTTAGTGTAGGAGACAGACACAGTTCTTTTATTAGACAATATGGTAAACCACCAGAGGTGGCAGTAGTGAGCTGGAAGCGCCCAGCTGGGCTATAGTCCCTCAGGTATTGGAACAGTGATCCCAGGGTGGCTGAGCTGTAGAGAAACTAAGACAATGAGTAGGCAGAATATGCAGAGTTCTGGAACAAGTCCTTGATGGTAACATTCACACAATAGTCTCTTAAGACAGCCCAGGAGTTGGTATGCATTAGGCCCTCGAGGAGCGAGTACCTGGACCCAGGGAAAGCTCTGAGAGATAGATGGAACTCACAATGTTGTAAGCAGCGATGACTTCTTAGCAGAAGTGGTATTCAGGAGCAAGTACAGGACGTGGGCCCTCGAGGAGCGAGTACCGGTTCTGGAATGTGACCTGCAAAGAAAAAGAGAAAGCGAGGCCCCCAAGGAGCGGGTACCTCTAGTGAAGTCCGAGGAGGCAGAGTAGCTAGGGTTGCGGAGAGCGAAGCCCATCAGCAGCGACCAGGAGGAAGCTAGGTAACCAATCCCTTGCTAACTCGTCTTGTTAGCGAAAACGGAGACCTTAAATATCTGGAACTGGTGACGTCATCTCAGGGGGACGCCCCTGAGGATTCGCGCCAACGTTGGTACATCAGTCAGGCCGCGCGCGCCCTTAGGCATCTGGTCAACATGGCGGCTTGCAGCGTCAAGCCGGTCCAGGAACGCCGGAGGAGGATGGCCTGGAGATGCCGCTGCAGCTAGCCTTCCATCAACCCCGAAGGGAGGTGCCAGCGAGGTAAGGTGGGCGGAGCAGAGACGTCGGACAGCGACGGACACAACACCTCCTCTTCTAACTGGGTATGTAGATCTCTTTCCCAGGCTTTAATATGCACCGGTACCTTTGAGAGCTCCCCACTTAATATCCTATTTAATTTAGAAATGGTTCCAGTTATTTTATCTTCCTGCTCACACTAACCCTCAAATATCATTTTACCTTTCAAGAGGTCACTACTTATCTCTTTACGATGTATAAAGTTTGACAATTGTGAGTAAGGAAAGATATCACCAGAGGATATTAAGAATTTGCATTGTAAAGCTGCAAAGGGAATAACCCCCTTACCATACCATACCTATTCCAGCTTAGACAGACTCACATCTTTCCAATTGCAAAATGCCAGGGAAGTAAAGCCTGAGGAGAAATCCTTAATACTCTGAAAGGAGGACCTAAACACATAATGCCTATCACCTACCAATAAATACTTCCATTTATTCCTTATTTGCAATGTAAATTGGGAGATAGGAGACAACCCCTGGACAGAAGGTCCTTTGGTGGAAACCAAGGTAATGCTCCAAGGAACACTTCTTTCCCTATATCATCTACCAATTTAACCCACCTTTTTGACTCTGCCTGTCTTTTCTAGTTGAGAGGCAACATAATACCATTGTATCATCCAGATCTCCCCTAACCCTTGGTTGATATAGAACTTGTCTTGCTACCCTAGGTTTCCTTTGTCTCCAGATAAAACAAAATAATTTCCATTGCCAGAGGCACACTATTCCCTCTGAGACAGGTATTGGAAGATAATTAAAACTGGGTAATAGATTCATTTTAACAACCTCTATCCTCCCCATCCAAGAAATATTAAATCTTTCCTAGCTTTTTAAGTTTTGGGATATATCCTTGTCAAAAAGAACATAGTTCATCTTAAATCATTTATCCCTCAAAGCCCCAATTTGAACTCCCATGTACCAAACTGCCTTCTTAGCCCACTTAAAAACAAAAAGGCATTTCATATCCTCTACTATCCCGGTTGGTAAATTTATATTCAGGAACTGCATTCATCTTGGATCCAGACACTTTACTAAAGTTCTCCATCTCATGTGTCAATATCTTAAGGGTGTTTATCGGATCTGACAATGTGAACAAAATGTCATTAGCAAATAAAGACATTTTATATGTGTCCTGATTTATTTCCTTTCCTCTGATACCATTAGAACAACTAATGGTCTCTACTAAAGGCTCTAATGATAAAGCAAAGAATAATGGTAGCAAGGGACAACCCTGCTGGGTTCCTCTTTGTACAGAGAAGCTCTTGGAATATTCACCATTAATTTTGATATATGTTGATGAGTTCTCATATAGTCTTTTAACCCAGGTAAGGAAGTTGCTCCCTAGCCTTATCTTATCTAATGCCCAAAAAGGATAAGACCAGTGGACTCTGTTGAACACCTGTTTGGTGTCTTCGGCCAATAAAAGTGAGGGAACATTATTATGCTGCGCTCACCATATCAGGTTTAGCACTCTGCATACATTATCAGAAACTAGCCTTCTGGGTGCAAAGCCATGATGGTCTGGTTGAATCAAAGAAGGGGCTAGTTTTCCCAATCATAGCACCAAAACCTTTGCTAAGATTTTAAAGTCAAGATTTCTTAAAGATATAGGCCTGTAGGAAACACGTAAAGTTACATCCCTACCGGGTTTAGCTAACACCATTATCCTTGCTGTATTCAAATCTGGCGATAGCTATCCCTCCTGGAGTAATAAATTAAACATAGAGAGTAATGGTTGCAACAGCACAGGCTTCAATACTTTGTAAAATTTAGCTGTGAATCTGTCCAATCCCACTGCTTTACCCACTTTAAATTCTTTTATCATTTGTTCCACTTCCAGTGCTGTTATATCTCTATTAACGAATTCCTGGCCTTCAGTTGTCAGTTGTGGTAAGAGAACATTATCCAGATATATATAGAAACATAGAAACATAGAAACATAGAAACATAGAAATGACGGCAGAAGAAGACCAAACGGCCCATCCAGTCTGCCCAGCAAGCTTCACACATTTTTTCTCTCATACTTATCTGTTTCTCTTAGCTCTTGGTTCTATTTCCCTTCCACCCCCACCATTGAAATATCTAGCTTGATTAGTTAGGGGTAGTAGGGGTAGTAACCGCCGCAATAAGCAAGCTACACCCATGCTTATTTGTTTTACCCAGACTATGTTATACAGTCCTTAATGGTTGTTTTTCTTCTCCCCTGCTGTTGAAGCAGGGAGCTATGCTGGAAATGCGTGATGTATCAGTCTTCTCCCATGCCGTTGAAGCAGAGAGCCATGCTGGATATGCATCAAAAGTGAAGTATCAGACACATTTGGTTTGGGGTAGTAACTGCCGTAAAAAGCCAGCTACTCCCCGCTTTGTGAGTGTGAACCCTTTTTTCTTCTCCCCTGCCGTTGAAGCAGAGAACTATGCTGTATATGCATTGAAGGTGAAGTATCAGGCTTATTTGGTTTGGGGTAGTAACTGCCGTAACAAGCCAGCTACTCCCCTCTTTGTGAGTGTAAATCCATTTTTCCACATTTCCTCTTGCTGTTGAAGCTTAGAGCGATATTGGAGTCACAGTAAGCATGTGTATGTTTATTGAATAAGGGTATTGTCTCCAGGCAGTAGCTGTCATTCTGGTGAGTCACCCACTCTTCATTGGCGGCCTCTTGACTTTATGGATCCACAGTGTTTATCCCACGCCCCTTTGAAGTCCTTCACAGTTCTGGTCTTCACCACATCCTCCGGAAGGGCATTCCAGGCGTCCACCACCCTCTCCGTGAAGAAATACTTCCTGACATTGGTTCTGAATCTTCCTCCCTGGAGCTTCAAATCGTGACCCCTGGTTCTGCTGATTTTTTTCCTACGGAACAGGTTTGTCGTTGTCTTTGGATCATTAAAACCTTTCAAGTATCTGAAAGTCTGTATCATATCACCTCTGCTCCTCCTTTCCTCCAGGGTGTACATATTTAGATTCTTCAATCTCTCCTCGTACATCATGCGATGAAGATCCTCCACCTTCCTGGTCGCCCTTCTCTGTACCGCTTCCATCTTGTCTTTGTCTTTTTGTAGATACGGTCTCCAGAACTGAACACAGTACTCCAGGTGAGGCCTCACCAAGGACCTGTACAAGGGAATAATCACTTCCCTTTTCTTACTCGACATTCCTCTCTCTATGCAGCCCAGCATTCTTCTGGCTTTTGCTATCGCCTTCTGGTTTTTGCTATCAGTCTGATCCCTCTGTATTGGCCCATCAGCTGAATAAAGGTCTTTATAAAACTAATTAAAATGCTCACTAATTTGTGGTGCATCCAAAACCCGATTTCTTTGCCTGTTTTTAATTTTTTAAATGTGGTTTTGTGCCATTTTCTCCTTCAACCATCTAGGTAAAAGCCTGCTAGCTCTATTTCCAAACTCAGAATGTTCTTATTTAACCATATCCATCTGCTGAAAGACAGCAGCCAGATCCAAGCTACGTAATGCCGATCTTAAAGAGACAAGTCTGCCCAACACGACCGGATCCGCCTTTCTCTTATGTCTCAATTCTAACTGCATTACCTGGCGTAGTAGGGACAGACGAGTCTTTTCATTTTTCCACTTAACATGTGAGGCTCTAGAAATATGTTTGCCCCTCATAACAGCCTCCAAACACTCCCATAATGTGACTAGATACTTCTCCATTATCATTAATTCATAAGTATTCCCCAATTTCATCCAAGAGTTGTGCCACATAATTCTTGTCGCTCATTTAATCTCCAATAGTGTCTGGGTTTCTTATTGCTTGTAATTCCCAAAACTATCCATACAGGGGCATGGTCCGACCAAGTAACCTGACCTATATCAGCATCTGATATATGGTGTGCCAAGGATTTATCCACAAGGAAATAATCAAGATTAGAGTAAGATGAGTGTGATTGTGAGGAAAAAGAATAATTTTGCAGGACCTGATTCCTTAATCTCCACACATCCATTAATCCCCACTCAGTCAATAATCTTTTTAAACACAACCTATGATGTTTAGACTTCAAATGTGATACGCCTAAATGTATATAATGTAAATTGAAATCACCCCCAATTATATAACGTCCCTTCACTTACTCAGAAAGAACCTTGGAAAGTGAATCAAAGAACTCCCTTGGTGAACATTGGGTGCATAAACTTTAACCAGGGTGAATATCTTTCCTTGCATACTGGTCTTCACCATTATATGGCGCTCCTATACATCTCTAATAACCGACCTGACATCAATAACCAGATTTTTCCAGAAAAGTATGCCTACTCCCCCTTATTTATGCTGAACAGTGGAAGAAGCAAGAAATTGCTGTGGGAATAAACCAGATATTAGTAATCTTTTTCCCTCCTAATCCCCTCCCATTATCCTTCACCTAAATAACATACCACACCATCACCGTGTGGTAATACCCCCACCTCTGGGAATACTGCATTACAAGTGAGGAGCTCTTGCCTTACCACACCACCCATCCCGCATCATGAACAAAAATAAATAATGAAATCCTCTTATCATTCCCACTTAGTGATATATATGTAGTCATTCATCAGTGAAAACCACAAACTTAAAGACTTGAGATTGACCCTTGCAGTCCTCCCTCAAATAGAACGTCCTAGTATAAAACTGCAGAACCTAGCTGAAGAATATATAAAATAATCAAATATTCAGGAAATCTCTCCTGGGAACCTCAGGTCAGTACATCTTTGGAGGATGAGGAACTCCCAGACTGTCTCCTCAATCGCTTGCTTTCTTTTGTAACCCATTGCCACTTCGAAGGACCATCCCTTGATTACATTTGGGAAAGACTCTTGCTTTTGCTGGTCTGTAGCAGGTTAAAATACAGATTGGCCAGCACCATCCTAGCTTCCTTTGGAGTACTTGCTCACAATGAAAACCAATGGTATTTTATATTCTCTCGTCGCAAGATGGCTATGATATCATTGAATTCCCTTTGTCTCTTTATTGTAATAGAGGGATAAATCCTGAAACACTTTGATCCTATGATCATGCCACAGGATTGATCCCATACGTCTAGTAAACTTAAGAATATTTTCCTTTAATGAGAACTTATGAAAACAAATGATTATGTCATGTGGCAAATTATCCCTGGGCTGTCCAAGCATTCTATATGCTCTCTCAAGCTCAATCAGGGAAAGATCTACCATCTCCTCATCTTGCTTTAATATAAATATACATATACTGACTATCGTCTGGCTGCAATCTCCAAATTTTGGTCCCTCTAGGATTCCATGAAACCGTCGGTTTACATACCTGGATCTGTTTTCCAGGTCTTCTATTCTGTCACTTAGCTCCATTTTCTCTTTCACTAAATTTGTGATCTCTGACTTACATTCAGGCCGATACAGTAAGGGAGCATAAGAAAAAGTGTGGCAGTGCCGGGCGCCCGCTCGTTTGCCGCATGCACAGTTTGGATCACATACTGCTCGATACAGTATTTAAATTAGACGCAAATGCAAGCCACGTCCAAAGCGCGTCCATGAAGCGCAATCCATTTTACTGTATAGAACGCTATACAGCGCCTATACAGTATCCTGGGTGCGCTGGTACCTATCATTTCAAATGTCATTTCAAATGACATTTGAAATGACAGGTACCAGGAAGTGGATGGTTCTCCTACGCTCGGGCATCGGGGATTGCCAGTCCTCTCTCCCCCCCTCCCGAAGCAAGGCGCAGGGCGAAAATCGACTCGACATGTTATTAAAGCAAATAGAAATTGTAACAAAAGTAAATTTACTGCATGCTTCCAGCAGCCCCAGTCCTCTCTCCCCTCCTCCCGAGGCGCCCACCGTGGCTCCCCTGCCTCCTGGGGGCAGCCGGCGGCGAAAGCGGCTTCCAGCAGCCCCACCGGTGAAGGTGCATGAATGCACGTCCAATTTGGGCGCTCAAGCAGAGCTCACACCGTGACCTTGGACGTCCATCCGGGCACTCAGGTCATGGCATGCGCTCATGCGCCTTCGCTGCCATTGTGATTGGCTTTCCTTGTGGTCATCAATATGCACCTTGTCCTCTTCCACTCTATTTCCCAGCTCAGTTATGTCTCTCCTGAGATCAGACCCCATTTCCAATATCTCTTTCTTAATTCTTATGATATCTTGTCTCAGTTCTCTAACCCAGTTTTGAAAATCTGCCTTTGTGAGAGGTTCTGTGTCCCGAATTAAAAGTGTGTCATGACAATCTCCTTGGCCATAGGATGGATGGGGCCACAGGCTTGACCTGCCTTAAGAGGCTAGCCACCCTGTACAGGCTGTTCAAGGCTGGAGATCCTTTTCATTCTACCCCTCCAGCTCTCTTCACTTTTGCATGTGTAGTTTTCCTCTTCTGGTGATTGGACTCCCTTCAATCCCTTATTCCTTAGTCTTACTCCCTTCAATACCTTATTCCTTAGTCTGTATATAGCCTCAATTATTCTCAAGTTCTGAACTTATATTGTTATATTGTTTATGTTCTGCTGTTCCTACCATCTGCGTTCCTATCATTTCTCCCTCTTCTAGCTTCCTACCCCCCTCTTTTCCCCTTTCTAGCCTACCCCTCACTCCCCTCCCACGTTCATTGTAATTTTCCTTTCATTCAGTTCTTTGTAAACCGGTGTAATGTGTTCTATGAACATCGGTAAATAAAAGTTCATAAATAAATAAAATAAAATAAATAAATTCCTGATTTTCCTCCAAGCTCCACCCCCAATTTTCCTCAGCATCTAAGAATTTCTCACTTGTACCAATGGCTTCCTATAGATTGGTGAGCCCTTGTTTGGTGACTCAGCTTCTCATCCAGCAGAGTGAACCAAGTGACCCTCACCCAGTATTCCATCCCTGTACTTAGTCTCTCCTTGGAGTTGAATCTGCTGATAACAGTTAATGAGGGTCTGTGTTTCTCTGACCTGATCCTCCAGCAGCTTTAACAAAGAATCATGCTGTTGGTCATTGGTCTTTTGCAGCAGTTGTTATGTCAACTCCTGTTGCATACCTCGACAACCCTCTTGATGAATGCCTCTGACATCCTTGTCTTCCTCTTTTCCCTTCTGTAGAGGCCTCGGGAGAGTCGCTACTATTGAGATCCTACAGGCTTCATGTGAAGGCTCCTCCTTTCCTCAGATAGGGAAGATTGGGAAGTGTGATGATTATTGTTTGTGGGTTGCTCCAGAAATGAGTGACCTAATCCCAGGAAAATCAAACCCAGGCCATCAATGGCAGCCCTCCGGTACTGGTGGCCAGTAAGGCATGAAAACTGGGGGGGGGGGGGGGGGGAGAGCAGGAATGATCCAGAAATCCAGAATCCCAGGTAGAGAACAAACAGGAATGCTGAATGTAAAGCTGAAGACAATGAAACCTTTTGCATACAGGAGCAGAGCCAGAAAATCCTGGAAGGTAGGATCAAGCTCTGGCAACTGATTGCTGAGACTGCAAGTCTATATAGGAAACAAGATAGCTGCCAGGGGGAAGCAAGGAGCACAGAGCTGAGAGGACTAGACAAAAAGTTTAAGCGACTCACAGTACCACCTGTTAACCAGAGGAACACTCAGCAATAGAGATGTGAATCGTTTTCCATATCGTCTTAACGATAGAAATCGTGTGGCAGGAGAAGAAAATCGTGTTTGGCACGATTATTTCGTTGAAAAATCGTTAAAAATCGTTTTTTCCGATTAGTGCGCACTAACTCGAAATGATACAAATAGACACTTTCCAGGTCACTGAAGGTCAGTTAGGAATGAATATGTTAGGAATGAATATGTGTTCCTATTGGCTGGCAGCCCTCTTATCTATTGATGTTACCAAGGTTACCACTGAGGTGATGGTTGGGGGGATGGGAAATGGAACTGGAAACTCATGAACACCAACAGAAAATGAAACAAAGTGTTCACACTTCCCAGGTCAGTAAAGGTCACTTAGGAATGAATATGTATTCCTATTGGCTGGCTGTGCTCTTATCTATTGATGTTACCAAGGTTACCACTGAGGTAATGGTTGGGGGGATGTGAAATGGAAACAGTTGGAAGCTTGACATGTGATGATCAGCACTCACGTGACTAGAACTTCTTTGTTTATTATTTTTGTTAGCAGGCACCTGAAATGCTAGTGCATGTTGAATTTGCCAATCACTGTGCATTTTAGAAAGGTGGTCCTGGCTGGAACTGTACACAGTTCAAATATATGTAATTGATTGTTGGTAAGTGTATTTTTTAAGTAGCCACACTGGCACAAGTATGTTTACTTTTCCTCCTACTTAACTCACTAGCTCAGCTTTGTAAGAAGGGCTTCTCTGCTTGAGTGAGGGTCAGGCAGCTCCCCCCTGTCTGTGAAGCCAGCCTCTCACTAGTAATGCAGGGAGGGAGCTGTCTCAGACTTCACCATCCTCCCCCCCCCCCCCCTCACCCACACACCATTCACTAGCTGGGACATGGGGGAAGTCAGGAGTGAGGGTCAGGCAGCTCCCCCCTGTCTGTGAAGCCAGCCTCTCACTAGTAATGCAGGGAGGGAGCTGTCTCAGACTTCACCATCCTCCTCCCCCCCCCCCCCTCACCCACACACCATTCACTAGCTGGGACATGGGGGAAGTCAGGAGTGAGGGTCAGGCAGCTCCCCCCTGTCTGTGAAGCCAGCCTCTCACTAGTAATGCAGGGAGGGAGCTGTCTCAGACTTCACCATCCTCCCCCCCCCCCTCACCCACACACCATTCACTAGCTGGGACATGGGGGAAGTCAGGAGTGAGGGTCAGGCAGCTCCCCCCTGTCTGTGAAGCCAGCCTCTCACTAGTAATGCAGGGAGGGAGCTGTCTCAGACTTCACCATCCTCCTCCCCCCCCCCTCACCCACACACCATTCACTAGCTGGGACATGGGGGAAGTCAGGAGTGAGGGTCAGGCAGCTCCCCCCTGTCTGTGAAGCCAGCCTCTCACTAGTAATGCAGGGAGGGAGCTGTCTCAGACTGGTATCAGGGTTAGGGCACTGTGTGCAGGAAGATTACAACACTCCTGGTATTAATAGGGATAGGGCACTGTAAGAGATGACTGTAGATCTGATGTTTCTGCTCTCCTCACACCAAACAAAAACAACACACAAGCAGAGAAGCCCTTCTTACAAAGCTGAGCTAGTGAGTTAAGTAGGAGGAAAAGTAAACATACTTGTGCCAGTGTGGCTACTTAAAAAATACACTTACCAACAATCAATTACATATATTTGAACTGTGTACAGTTCCAGCCAGGACCACCTTTCTAAAATGCACAGTGATTGGCAAATTGAACATGCACTAGCATTTCAGGTGCCTGCTAACAAAAATAATAAACAAACAAGTTCTAGTCAAGTGAGTGCTGATCATTACATTACTTTTTTTGTCAAGCTTCCAACTGTTTCCATTTCACATCCCCCCAACCATTACCTCAGTGTTAGCCTTGGTAACATCAATAGATAAGAGCACAGCCAGCCAATAGGAATACATACATACATATTCATTCCTAAGTGACCTTTACTGACCTGGGAAGTGTGAACACTTTGTTTCATTTTCTGTTGGTGTTCGTTAGTTTCCAGTTCCATTTCCCATCCCCCCAACCATCACCTCAGTGGTAACCTTGGTAACATCAATAGATAAGAGGGCAGCCAGCCAATAGGAACACATATTCATTCCTAACTGACCTTCAGTGACCTGGAAAGTGTTTATTTGTATCATTTTCAGTTAGTGCGCACTAAATCGATTTAGTGCGCACTAACACGATTTAACGATTTTTAACGATAAATCGTTAGAATTTCTATTGTATCGTGTTCTATAACGATTTAAGACGATATTAACATTATCGGACGATAATTTTAATCGTTGAAAAACGATTCACATCCCTACTCAGCAATGGATCTTTATAAGAAGCAGATGCTGTCCTGTTTCCTTACTGCTTTTGCGGGGTATTCTTTTTTCTTATTCCCTGGACATATCCAGTTCTTCAAGCAGCTTTCTGTCCTCAGGGCACACACAAAACGTTTTCTCTTTTTATTTTCCCCAAAATAATGTCTAGCCTATCTGCACTAACCAAATTAAAATTTCCCTCTCTGTCCAGAAAGGGCTCGTCCCTTTAGCCCAAACAATCTAGCTGTCAGGTACTGCTACTGCAGCCAGGTCCTGAAATCCAAAAGAGGCAGTTTGAGTCTTTAGTCTTTGGTGGGATAGTCACTAGTGCTATCATATGTGATAGTGTGGTATGTGGCTTTGGGCTTCACTGGATGGGAGGGGCTGGAGGGCAGGAAACAGCATTGACTCCAGCTTCTAACAAAACAACTTTTATTATATAAAAAACAAAAAATACAGAGCCAGCTTATCTCAGCCAGAGAAGCTAACTTTTCAAAATGATTGGGAGTGCTAAATTCAACACAAATCCCCAGTCAGTGCATTCACCCTCCACCAAGACCCTAGTTCACTCCTTATACTCACTCACTGGCTCCTATTGAAGCCAAACAGGAGGAAGAGGATGCAGCCTTGCAATGCCTCCAGAGTGTCCTCATGCCTTCTCTGCTGTGGCCTGAATGTTGTGCTTTGAATCATGTGGTATTCTTGCTGAGCAGGGGCAGGAGGGATGGAGATATTATTGGCACTAACTGAGAAGAAAAACAGCCAGATGGGCATCATCATCAGCTATAGAGCAGAACCTAAGACCTGTAACATTTCTGTGTGGACTGGTGAGAGGAGTTAGAAGATTACATACAATTATAATATATTTGCCGCTTTGAGTTCTGGATGAGATAAAAATGACATAAGTGTGTGAGTGAATAGTTCTGTGTGGACTGGTTCACGGGTGGAGCAGACAATATTAATGGAGCCTCCTATATTTTTTGTTGTTGCTGGGGGTGATATTTTTTACCACTCCAAATATCTCTTGAATATCCTTTTTTATGACCCTTGCTATTCATCAAAATTCAAATCCTTTGCTACACCTGCCTTTTAGAATCCAAAACCATCAAGAGTAAATTCAGTCTAAAGTAACTAGCTTGTATTTAAATTATGGGGTCCAATTTCAGCTGCTGTTCAGTCAGTAAAGTTATCCAAATAAACATCCAGCTAACTTTGGCCTGGATTTATCACAATGCACTAAATATCGCCTGTGATAGAAAAATGGGTGTGTTTTATGGTAATAGGCAGCTTAATGCAATTCATGCTAATACCTATGTGAAGTTTCCTACATACAACCACTGGGTAACATCAAGCTAGGTTGAAAGAAAATTGCACAAATCTCATCTTTGGGTGAGTTTCCTCACTCCAAGGGTCACCAAATCTTCACAAGAGAGCACTGTTCTGTTTGTACATCTCACATTGAATGTCAAAGTGGCCCCTAACCCCCTACACTAATACCTAAACCTCACCTCGAGTTACTAGGTGGGCCTCCCATAGAGATATAAATATCTATCTAGGGTGAGGGTATTACAACTCTCTCTCTCTCTCTCTCTCTCTCTCTCTCTCTCTCTCTCTCTCTCTCTCTCTCTCTCTCTCTCTCTCTCTCTCTCCATCACAATATGGTGTGATCACATGCTTATAGCATTTTGATAAATGACTCCCCTTTGTTGGGATATTCAGTGATGGCTGGATAAGTTGTCCAGCTTAGAACTCTGACCCCAAATACCCTTAGAACACCCCCCAAGTTATTTGGCTAAGTTATATCTAGCTAAGTACTTAGCTGGATAATCTGGAGTTGGTCACAGGATGGGGATTTTCAAATGCCACCATTTGTCAGGGTAAGTCCAAACTTAGCCAGACAAATGGCATTGAATATGAACCTAGAGGTATGTAAGTTTGAACTAAAATAATGCTATATTACACATGCAAATATAAAGGACAATTTTCAAAAGGGTCTAACAGTTGTGCATGAGAATTTTAAGAAGTCAGGAAGGACACACTCCTGCAAAGTTATGAAGAGAACTTTACTGCTGGTCAAGGGAGAGCAAGAGAGCAAGAGAGAGAGAGAGAGAGAGATACTTTTAAAGAGGCAATCTGACACTCTCTATATATCCCACTGTAAGAGGGCACTTTCAACTGGGGGGGGGGGGAGGGGAGGGTGGTGTTACAATGGTCTGCCTAGGGTGCAAGGGGCTGTAGACCCTTGTAACATTGCCCCCCCCAAAACCCATCCTGAGTTGAAAGTGCCCTTCTTATAGTAGGAGATATAGAGAGTGTCAGATTGGCCCTTTAAAAAAGTCTCTCTCTCTCTCTCTAGTACACATGTAAAGGCTCTAACACATGTTTTAAATGGTACTTGCACATACAATCAAAGTGTATTTTTGCTCGCATGCGTACACCTTTTAAAATTTACTTGTGAGGATTTACCTAGCTAGATCTATTTGGGTGAAAATTGCCCTCCCCTTACAATGCTTAAATCAAGGTGGTTAGATTTAAGTATGAGATTTAGGTATGACAAAAATGTGTCATTCCAGAGGCAGCGATAGGACAGAGAGGGTTAATAATCAGCTACATTTAATTTTCAAATCTATGCACATTTTTTCAAGTATGCTGCTGACCTGCAGATATTGCAGGCGTAAGCTCCATTAGTACTTTGCACCTGCATACCTTATTGTAAATTTTCCCTTTGAAAATTAGGTATGGGACCTTGTGCCTGCACAGGATACCCAAAACTAACTCCTGTGGCCACACACTTAGGGGTAGATTTTCAAAGGGTTACACGCGTAACTGAAAACTTGCCCCTGCACGCACTGAGCCTATTTTGCATAGGCTCAGCGGCGAGCGCAAGCCCCGGGACGCGCCTATGTCCCAGGGCTTTGAAAAAGGGGCAGGAAGGGGGCGTGGTGCCAGTCCGGGGGCGGGACCAAGGCCTCCGGCACAGAGGCTGTGCCAGGGGAAGGCAAGCCGGTAGCTGGCTGGCGCGCGCAAGTTACACCTGCCAGAGGCATGCGTAACTCCTGAAACAAAGGTAGGGGAGGTGGGTTAGATAGGGGAAGGGAGGGGAAGGTGGGGGGAGTGGAAGGAAAGATCCCTCCAAGGCCGATTTCGGAGCGGCCTCAGAGGGAATGGGGAAAGCCATCGGGGCTCCCCTAGGGATCGGCGCGCGCAAGGTGCACAAGTGTGCACCCCCTTGCGCGCGCCGACCCTGGATTTTATAATATGCGCGCGGTAGCGTGCACATGTTATGAAATCGGGTGTACATTTGGGCGCGCTGGGTAGCGCGTACAAATGTACCCCACACGCGCTGTTTTAAAAATCTGCCCCTTAGAGTACATCTTCAAGTACTGATTTGCAGTATGTAAAGTGGTTTACATTACCCAAACTGGTCTCCAATTGGCTTACAGAGTGGAGAAAGCAAGATAAGTAAGAAAGAAGAGAAAATGGGAATGGAGTAGTACAATTATATATATATTTATATATAGATATATATATATTTTTTTTTTTTTAAACTGGGCTTTGAATATTCTAAGGGAGAGAGCAATATTGATCACAGGAGGAAGATTTTAGAGGACAGGAGCAGCAATAAAGAAAGCTCAGAGCATGGAATGGGAGAGCCTTGAGAATGGTTTAAAGAGGTGTTGGGAAGGGAAGGAGTGCACAGCGTGACAAAGGAGGTTCAGTATGATGGAGCACTCATGGAAGATGAGATCAGCTTACCTACTTCAAACCTCTCACGCTAGTCTTTGTATTCTGTGCTGAGGAAGAAAGTGAAACAAAGAAGGAACTGTAACATTTTGGGATCTGATAAACCAGGCGGGCAGCAGCAAATCGGCACTAATCATGGAGATATGAGAATGTAGGGAGCAAGAGTGAAAAAGAAGATTATATGACTAATATAGCTGATAGTGTTACTTTAAAATTTTAATTTTCTTCAAAATTATTATTTGATTTGACAGGTAGTATGCTCATTTATGCTATATTCTTCTTGAACTGACTAAAGCACAAATGAGCATAGTACCTGCCACACCAAATAATAATTTGGAAGAAAAGTAACATTGTAAAGGACCACTATCAACCAGAATTGTTAAAAATGTGAAAGTCAATTTTCCTTCCTTTTCTTCATTATTCCAACATTATTCTTTTTTCCTAAATTCATGTTTTAGCTTTCTTCTTCTTTATCATTTTTTATTTTTAATATTTTGCTCCTTTTGGTTTAGATGTCCACTTGAGCAGGTCAGCTGCTGTGAACTAGACCTGAAATAAGCTTGACGTGTGATTTTCTGTGCTCATGAGTCAGCGGCAGGACTTGTCACTACTTGTGTAGTCATCCTATTTCAGCTGCTCAAGTACAGGTTGACCCTGCAGAGCTCTGTCTCATTCTCTGCCTGGTTCAAAGAGCTCTTTGGCAGGGCCAAGGATGATATTCCAGCTGGGTCCCAGGTGACTGCAGGGGTGACAGCAGCACTGGGACAAACAGATCTCTTCCCCTGATGCTCCATTTTATAATTGGCAAAAGGCATGCCCTGCTCTTGACTCTGTGTCTGCTGTTATTGGAGCGGAGTCAGTGCTCCTGTGTAGGAGTGAGCCCTCCCCCAACTGGGAACACATGCAAGCTAATTTCAGGCCTGGCTCATGCAGCTGACACTTGAAGTGGACAGTGTCAAACCAGAAGTATAAAAGGGTATCACTTTTTTTTTTCCTCCAATTTTACAAATTTATCTCTTTGAAACAAAAACAATGTAAACATACCCAACAGAGAATTCCAAGAAAATTCCCAATAAGTATAAGAGGCCGTTGTAATAAGGTGCACTAAGCTTGCTACATCTTATTATAACTGCATTAGCACATTTTTCAGTGCACTAAAATTACTTCCGATGTAAGGATTTAGTCAGGGTCAGCTCTAGGGCAAATGGTGCCCTGGGTGCAAATTGGTTTCCCATCTACTCCTCAGAGTAACAGGCAATGCTGGCAGTGCCCAGGGCACCCCTCAGGTCACGATGTCCTGGGTGACTGCAAGTTGGCCCTACCCAAAAGCTAGCACTGGATTTGGCACATCAAAAACGTATGCTAAAAAAGTGTGGTTATGAAAATGAGCTGCATAGGGAATTAATTCCAATGAAGGGAAGTGATCTAAAAATTAGCACACTTTTTTACTTTATCTTTAGTGCTGAATCTTTACTATAACTCTGGAGGTGAAGTAAATGGAAGTTAAAAAAAAAACAGCCACTAAGTGACCTTGTTTCTCAAAATTAGGACCCCCTCCCCCCCCTAGACCTAGGATCTGCAATTTGGGACCCCCACACACAGAATGTCTGAGTCCTGGACTCCTGCACCCATAAGAACATAATACTTGCCATTCTAGGTCAGATCAAAGGTCTATCAAACCCAATACCTTGTTTCCAACAGTGGCCAAGCTTGGTAACAAGCATCTGGCAGGATGCCAAGGGGTAAATAGATTCCATGTAACTTATCCCAAGAATAAGCAGTGGATTTCTACAACTTTACCTTAATAATGGTTAATGGACTTTTCCTCCAGGAACTTGTCCAAACCTTTTAAACACAGCTACACTAATAGCTTTCACCACATCCTCTGGCAATGAATTCCAGAGCTTAATTATGTATTGAGTAAAAAAAATATTTTCTCTTATTAGTTTTAAATATATTACCTAGTAACTTGATTGCGTGTTCCCTGTCTTTGCATTTTTCAAAAGAGTAAACAACTGATTAACATTTACTTGGTCCATTCCACTTATTATTTTATAGACCTCTATCATATCTCCCCTCAGCCATCTCTTCTTCAAGCTGAAGAGTCCTAACTTCTTTAGCCTTCCTTCATAGTGGAACAGTTATCTGGCCTACTGGCGATATTCAGCCTTAGTTGGATAACTTATATGGCTAAGTTAGACCTGCCAATGAGCATGTTTAATTTAGCCAGATATAATTTATCCAGCTACGTAGCGGCTCATACACGGATATTTCAATGGCATAGCTGTGCCACTGAATATCCCTTGTTACTTATCTGGCCAATTTACATATCCAGGCATATTTGAATATTGGGCCTTAAATCCTTTCTCAGAACTTTCTTGTCTACCAGAGGTTGATGAAAGGGAGTGTTGAGATAGATGACTGTATGATTTATTATGTATGTATTATGTATAGATGAGTGTAGGATTTATTATGTATGTCAATTACAATTCCTACATGTAAACTGTTATTAATAAAAGTATTTTATCTTTACAGGAGACAATGGCTATATGCTGAGCACTTAGCTAATGAAACAATACCCTCATTCCTCAGCCTCAGGGCAGGAGAGATTTAACTATGCATACTGCAGCACAAGGTCTCTGATAGTAAGGAAGTAATGTCAGTAGCTTGAAGAAATGGTTCAGGTATCTTTATCACAGAAGAGGAATGCTGTACTATTAAGCCAGATAGTTTGTGACATCATACTTGCATACTGCATACAACTTAATATTGGGTTGTGTATTGTGATGTCTATAGAGGAGCCATCACGTTCAATCCATGACCCTAAGTTTTACTCCTATGGCAATGAGTCAATCAAAATAGAAAGAAGACAGTCATATTGAGATAGCACTCACCATTAAACAAGTTGGAGGCAATATTCAGCTGCCAGGAAGATCAGCTAGTTATCCAGATAAACATATCAGGATAACTAGCAAGGTATATTCAGTGGTGCTAGCCTATGGCTAGCCACAGCTAGAAGGCACTAGCCACAGCTAGAAGGGCGCCCTGTTCCTGTAGCCCAGAGAGGGAAAAACAACAGGAAGGAAGGGGGTTGCACTAAGGATCAGAGTAGATTCTCTCTGGTTTCTTTTACTCTGTCCACTTCACGTTCTCCCCTTCCTCTCCTGTTCCCTGCAGATAGGAGGGGTAGGATTGGATTAGGGACCAGAGTGTTTTTTTTTCTTCTCTGCTCTGTCTGCTACAGCTATCTCATCCAGCTCCTCCCCTGATATTTTCCTGTACATATCGGTCATAGCCAGTACAGTACCTTGTCTATATGTCTAAAAATGTCTTTTCATGTAGTAGCTTTCTCTGGCTTGATTTACTAAGCTTGTTTTCCCTAGCTGTTTGTGAAATCCTGAAATTTGGCCTCTATTTACCCTCTGGAGGCAAAACCTCAGGGGCCGCAAATCAACCTTCAAAATATTTTTTTTTAATAAGTGCACTTTCAAGAATGGATTCTTGTTGAAATCTTTTTTTTAATCTTTTTATTTATATTATTTACTGTTACAGAAGGAAAAGCAATAAAGAACAAGAAAAAAAAAAGGAATAAAGTATAGAGCTCTCCTTTTTGGGGGCTGCCTGGATTGCAGGGGCTCACTGTAATCCCCAGGATTGCATCTGTTCCCAACTCTCTATTTCCTCTCGGTTCCCACCAATATGGTTCATAGCAGATCACTGGGGTGCCGGAGTTTGTTCCAGCAGGGGAGGAGGATAAACTTCTGGGGCCCTAGGATCACAGGGGTGGGCCCACACACACACAGTCTTTCACTTCCTTTAAAATGATAAAAAGAGACGTGCCAGAATGGTCCTGTTTTGAGGATGTATCCATTATCGAAATTGAAAATCTTATAAAAAAATTAAATCCGGCCTTATATGCATTAGACCCGATACCGATCTCAGCTCTTAAGCCACTAGCATTGACGATTGCTCCAATTATAACCAAGATTGTCAATTTATCCTTAAAAAAAAAGGCCATATTCCAGAGATACTAAAATCTGCCATAATCAAACCAATTTTGAAAAAAACAAATTTAGATCCTGAATCACTATCCAATTACAGGCCCATATCTAATCTCTCGTTTTTTTCCAAAATAATTGAAAAGGTTGTGCATAAACAATTATCAAAACACTTGGAGTTTAATAGCATTTTGTATCCAAATCAATTTGGTTTTAGGCAATATCTGAATACAGAAACTTTATATCACTTATAGATACCGTTTTGAAAGGCTTCGACACTGGTCAAAAATATTTACTCGTTTTACTTGATGTATCGGCTGTATTCGATACAGTTAATCACGATATTCTAATAACCAGATTGAAAGAGATTGGAATAACAAATGCTACACTCAATTGGATGATCTCATTTCTCCATCAGAGATCCTTTCAAGTCAAGATAGGCGAGTCAATGTCTGATAAATTTGATCTGAATACTGGGGTACCCCAAGGCTCTGCGTTGTCGGCCACATTATTTAACATCTATCTTCTGCCGATATGTCACCTTCTAGCTGGGCTCAGTTTGAATTTCTATGTTTATGCTGATGATATTCAGATCCTCATTCCTATAGCTGATACTCTTGAACAGACATTTAAAGAAACAAACATCTATCTGCAATTAAACAGTTACTAACCCACATGAAACTTGCCATCAACATGGAAAAAACAGTAATCATTTTGCTCGAGAAAAAACCTAAATCTAATATAAAAAATGTACTCTCCTTATCAAATAATGTCAAGATTGAATTAGTTGATTCAGTTAAAGATCTGGTGATAACTATTGACTGTGAATTAAACTTTAAAAAGCACATTTCTACAAAACTAAGAGATGGTTTTTATAAACTGCTGGTCCTTAGATGTCTAAAACCCTTATTAGACTATAATGATTTCCGATCTGTATTATAGGCCCTTGTACTGACATCGTTAGATTACTGCAATTCTCTCTTACTGGGACTGCCACAATTATCACTTCAACCATTACCGGTGTTGCAGAATGCTATGGCCAGGGTACTAATGAATTGCAGCAAGCGAGAACATATTACTCCAATTTTGATTAGCCTTCACTGGCTCCCCATAGCCCAAAGGATCCTGTATAAAACTTGCTGTATCCTCCACAAGGCTATATACGCTCATAAGACAGATACTCCACATTAGGGATGTGAATCGTTTTTTGACGATTTAAAACAATCGTCAGATATATTTTAAATCGTCAAAAATCGTTAGAGCCACGATACAATAGCAATTCCCCCGATTTATCGTAAAAAAATCATAAATCGGGGGAGGGGGAGGGCGGGAAAACCGGCACACCAAAACAACCCTAAAACCCACCCCGACCCTTTAAAACAAATCCCCCACCCTCCCGAACCCCCCAAAATGTTTTAAATTACTTGGGGTCCAGTGGGGGGGTCCCGGCGCGATCTCCCACTCTCGGGCCATGGCTGCATTAATAGAAATGGCGCCGGTGGCCCTTTGCCCTTACCATGTGACAGGGCAAAGGTAGTGCCGGCGCCATTTTGGTTCCTGGCACCCGACATCACGAGTGCAGGAGATCGCTCCCGGACCCCCGCTGGACCCCTAGGGACTTTTGGCCAGCTTGGGGGGGCCTCCTGACCCCCACGAGACTTGCCAAAAGTCCAGCGGGGGTCCGGGAGCGACCTCCTGCACGTTGGCCGTATTGCCAATATTCAAAATGGCGCCGGCGCTACCTTTGCCCTCACTATGTCATATGGGCGACATTGGCCAGAGACCTGGGCACCAACAGGTATAGGACGAAGACAGAGGGCGCCCAAGTAAAAGAGGCCAATGCCAAGAGGCCAAGTCCAAGTAGATACCAAAGGCGTAGTCAAGCAAGCTGAGGTCAGGGCAGGCAGCTGAGCAAGACAAGGTACTAAGACGGAGCAAAACAAGGGTCAAGCCATAGTATCAGTCCAGAGCGTAGCCCAACGTAGCAAGGGTCAAGTCAGAGTATCAGTCCAGAGCAGAGGTCCCCAAACCTGTCCTGGAGGGCCACCAGCCAGTCGGATTTTTGGGATATCCACAATGAATATGCATGAGAGAAAATTTGCATGTTATGGAGGCAGTGCATGCAAATTTTCTCTCATGCATATTCATTGAGGATATCCCAAAAACCCGACTGGCTGGTGGCCCTCCAGGACCGGTTTGGGGACCACTGGTCCAGAGCATAGTCCAACGTAGCAAGGGTCAAAGCCAGCAAAGCAATCCTGAGCATGGTCCAACATAACAAGGGTCAAAGCCAGAGAAGCAATCCTGAGCGTGGTCCAACGTAGCAAGGGTCAGTGGTCCAACGTAGCAAAGGTCAAAGCCAAAGAATCAGTCCAGCGAAACAAAGGAAGGCACCAAGGTACTAGTCAGGATCAGGAACCAGGAACAAAGCTGGATCAGGGACCAGGAATGAAGTCAGGATCAGGAACAATAGGCAACGAGCACACGAACAAATGTGGAGACCTGTTGCAAGGCAAGGAACTAGTGGTGGAGCCCTGCCTTATATACCAGGGTCCGTTGATGTCATCATCTGGGGCCGTGGCCTAGCTTCCCGCTGCGGTCCCTTTAAAGGAACAGGAGGCTGGACGATGGTGTCTCCCCACGGCCCACGCGGGGAGACCCGCCGGGAACCAAGGAGGTCCACGGAGAAGTCTAGAACAGCCAATGAGGCAGTAGGTGCTCAGGGGCATAGATGGCTGCCCACAGCCACTAGCGAGGATGGTCCATGTCCAGAAGCAGTGCAAGGATGCAGCTCTAACACTAAATTTTAAAAAGGGAAACTTTGATAAAATGAGGAAAATAGTTAGAAAAAAACTGAAAGGTGCAGCTGCAAAGGTTAAAAGTGTTCAACAGGCTTGGACATTGTTTAAAAATACAATCCTAGAGGTGCAGTCCATATGTATTCCGTGCATTAAGAAAGGTGGAAGGAAGGCAAAATGATTACCGTCATGGTTAAAAGGTGAGGTGAAAGAGGCTATTTTAGCCAAAAAAACATCCTTCAAAAATTGGAAGAAGGATCCATCTGAAGAAAATAGGATAAAACATAAGCATTGTCAAGGTAAGGGTAAAACATTGATAAGACAGGCGAAGAGAGAATTTGAAATGAAGTTGGCCATAGAGGCAAAAACTCATAATAAAAACTTTTTAAAATATATCCAAAGCAAGAAACCTGTGAGGGAGTTGGTTGGACCATTAGATGACAGAGGGGTTAAAGGGGCTCTTAGGGAAGATAAGGCCATTGCAGAAAGACTAAATGAATTCTTTGCCTCCGTGTTTACTAATGAGGATGTTGGGGAGATACCAGTTCCAGAGATGGTTTTCAGGGGTGATGAGTCAGACGAACTAAACAAAATCACTGTGAACCTGGAAGATGTAGTAGGCCAGATTGACAAACTAAAGAGTAGCAAATCAACTGGACCGGATGGTATGCATCCTAGGGTTCTGAAGGAACTAAAAAATGAAATTTCTGATCTATTAGTTAAAATTTGTAACCTATCATTAAAATCATCCATTGTACCTGAAGACTGGAGGGTGGCCAATGTAACCCCGATATTTAAAAAAGGCTCCAGGGGCGATCCGGGTAACTATAGACCAGTGAGCCTGACTTCAGTGCCGGGAAAAATAGTGGAAACTATTCTCAAGATCAAAATCATAGAGCATATAGAAAGACATGATTTAATGGGACACAGTCAACATGGATTTACCCAAGGGAAGTCTTGCCTAACAAATCTGCTTCATTTTTTTGAAGGGGTTAATAAACATGTCGATAAAGGTGAACTAGTAGATGTAGTGTATTTGGATTTTCAGAAGGCATTTGACAAAGTCCCTCATGAGAGGCTTCTACGAAAACGAAAAAGTCATGGGATAGGAGGCAATGTCCTTTCATGGATTACAAACTGGTTAAAAGACAGGAAACAGAGAGCAGGATTAAATGGTCAATTTTCTCAGTGGAAAAGGGTAAACAGTGGAGTGCCTCAGGGATCTGTACTTGGACCGGTGCTTTTCAATATATATATAAATGATCTGGAAAGGAATACGACAAATGAGGTTATCAAATTTGCGGATGATACAACATTTTTCAGAGTAGTTAAATCACAAGCAGACTGTGATACATTACAGGAGGACTTTGCAATACTGGAAGATTGGGCATCCAAATGGCAGATGAAATTTAATGTGGACAAGTGCAAGGTGTTGCATATAGAAAAATAACCCTTGCTGTAGTTACACGATGTTAGGTTCCATATTAGGAGCTACCACCCAGGAAAAAGATCTAGGCATCATAGTGGATAATACTTTAAAATTGTCGGCTCAGTGTGCTGCAGCAGTCAAAAAAGCAAATAGAATGTTAGGACTTATTAGGAAGGGAATGGTTAATAGAACGGAAAATGTCATAATGCCTCTATATCGCTCCATGGTGAGACCACACCTTGAATACTGTGTACAATTCTGGTCGCCGCATCTCAAAAAAGATATACTTGCGATGGAGAAGGTACAGAGAAGGGCAACCAAAATGATAAAGGGGATGGAACAGCTCCCCTATGAGGAAAGGCTGAAGAGGTTAGGGCTGTTCAGCTTGGAGAAGAGACGGCTGGGGGGGGATATGAGTCTAGGTCTTTAAGATCATGAGAGGTCTTGAATGAGTAGATGTGTCTCGGTTATTTACACTTTCGAATAATAGAAGGACTAGTGGGCATTCCATGAAGTTAGCAAGGAGCACATTTAAGACTAATCGGAGAAAATTCTTTTTCATTCAACGCACAATAAAGCTCTGGAATTTGTTGCCAGAGGATGTGGTTAGTGCAGTTAGTGTAGCTGGGTTCAAAAAAGGTTTGGATAAATTCTTGGAGAAGTCCATTAATTAATTAATTAATTAATTAATTAATTTAGAATCTTTTATATACTGAGGTATAGCAGTCTGCCTTCACTCCGGTTTACATTTTAACAACTTGTTACATAAAGAAACGGTAAACAGTAAAAACTAGTAGCTTGTTAACTTAACGCAATAAGAACCAATTCTATAAATAGGCTAATACAAACAATGTACAGATAGATATTACAATGTATTTATTTATTTATTTATTTATTTATTTATTTATTTATTGTTTTTGTTATACCGAGTTTCATGACAGGCATCACATCAACCCGGTTTACAATTAACAAAGTGTGAAAAGCATAACGTAGCGTAGTAAACAATATTCTCAATAAAAACCTTGAACTTTAAATACAGGGAATCAGAAAAAGGATGTGAGAAAGTTACAATAGAACAGGGAAAAATTAACTTGGAACTGGAAGGGGGGAGAGAAAAGAACAGAGCAATATTTACATTACAGCCAATTAATGTAAAAAATTAGCAAGATGAGTAAATAAGACTATGCGAATAAATGTGGCGGTACATCACTGTGAGATGGAACATACGTAACCAGAAGGCTAAGTATGACACAGAATATGAATAAATATGACACAGAATTTGGATCCAATTGTGCTGTTGTGTGAAGTTTTATTCAGGGCTTGGAAATGCTTTTTTGAAAAGCCAAGTTTTTAGTCTTTTCCTAAATGTTAGAGAGCATGGCTCCTGTCTCAAATCTGGTGGGATAGAGTTCCAGAGAGCTGGACCTGCTGAAGAGAAGGCTCTGAGACTCAAAGATTTATGTTGGAAGGTTTTGGCCTTTGGAATTTGGAGTGACTCTTTGTAGTATTCCCTGATGGGTCTGACGGAAGTGTATTTTTTAAGAGGTATTTGTAGGTCGATTTGCGTGTGTTGGTTGATAGTTTTGTATATGATGTTGATGGTTTTGTACATGATTCTATAATGGATTGGTAGCCAATGGAGGTTTTTGAGGATAGGTGAAATGTGGTCGATTTTCCTGGAATTTGTGAGGACTCTGGCTGCAGAGTTCTGAACCATTTGTAGAGGTTTAGTATAAGAAGCTGGGAGGCCTAGTAGTAACGAGTTGCAATAATCTAGTTTGGAAAAGATTATTGCTTGCAAGATTGTTCTAAAGTCCTGAGCGTGGAAGAGTGGTTTAATTCTTTTCAGAATATGCAATTTGTAGAAGCAATCCTTTGTGGTTTGATTAATGAATGGTTTGAGGTTGAGACGATTGTCTAGTATGGCTCCTAGGTCTCTTACATGGGCTGTTTGAAGGAGTGTGGGTGGTTTTGGAAGTATGTTATTGTTTTCCGGTGATATGAGCAGGAATTCTGTTTTTGAAGCATTGAGCACAAGATTTAGACTGTTGAGGAGAAGTTTAATTTCTAATAAGCAAGTGTCCCAGTATTCCATTGTTTTTGAGATTGATTCTTTTATGGGGATCACGATCTGTACGTCGTCTGCGAAAAGGAAGTGTTTAAGGCTTAATTTTGTAAGTAATTGACATAGTGGTAGCAGGTAGACATTGAAGAGTGTGGGTGAAAGTGATGAACCTTGCGGCACCCCTCTATTAGATGGGTGGTATTGGGATTCTTTATTGTGAATTTTGACTCTATATCCTCTGTTTCCTAGAAATGTTTTGAACCAGTTTAATGTGGCACCTGTTAAACCAATGTTTGCCAGTTGTTTTAGAAGGAGGGAATGGTTGACGGTGTCGAAGGCCGCCGAGAAGTCGAGGAGGATTAGTAAATATGCTTGGCCTTTATCAATACCAGAGAGGAGGAAGTCCGTGAGTGAAAGTAGTAGCGTTTCTGTGCTTGCGGCTTTGCGAAAACCATATTGGTTTGGGGACAGAATACTGTGGTCTTCTAAGTAGTTGGATAGTTGGGTGTTTACCAATTTTTCCATGATTTTGGTTATGAAAGGGAGGTTGGAAATAGGGCGGAAGTTGTTGGGATCACATGCGTTTAGATTTGGTTTTTTTAGTAGTGGCTTGATTGAGGCAGTTTTTAGGTCATCTGGGTAGATACCATGTGCTAGAGAGCAGTTTATGATATCTGCTAGGGTTTTTGCTATTGTGTCAGGGATGAGAAGAAGCATTTTAGAGGGGATTTGATCAAATGGGTGAGATGACGGTTTCATTCTCCTTAACGTCGTTTGTATCTCTGTGATTGTTATGGGTTCGAAAGCATTTAGCTGGATGTCTTTGTTTTGGGGGAAAAATGTGTTATCTGGAGAAGTAGAGTTTGGAATTTGTTGATTGAGGAGATCCAATATTTTTTTGTTGAAATGAAGGGCCAGTTCGTCTGCTTTAGTCTGGGCTTGTTCGGGTGGGATATCTGGAGTGATGGGTTTGGTTAGGCTTGAAACAAAGGCGAATAGGGCTTTTGAGTCAAAGATGAGATGATGAACCTTCCGGGCATAATAGTCTCTTTTGGTTTTCAACGTGGTACTTTTGTATAGATGGAGTGATCGTTTGTAATCAGAGAGAGAGGCCGGTGAAGGGGCTTTGCGCCATTTTCTTTCTTTTTGCCGAAGTAGTTGTTTGAGCTTTCGTAGTTCATCATTAAACCAGGGTTGTTGTTTAGATGTATTAGAAGACCTTACTTTGGTTGTCAGTGGGCAGTAAGTGTTTGCTATAGATTTTGTTATTTTGGACCAGGATTGGAGGGCAGAGTTGGGTGTAGAGACATCAATGAGTGGTAGCTCCGAGGTTAGAAGTTTGCTGAGTTGTTCCGAGGTGCAAGGTTTTCTGTATAGGAAAGCGGGTCTTGAGTTGAGGTTAGAGTCTGATCGAGGTAAAGAAAAGCTGGTGGAGATTAGAGAGTGGTCTGACCATGGGACTTTTTTGCAGTTTGGTTGTTTTGTAAGAGAAATACCAGAGTTTGTAAATAGGAGATCGAGCGTGTGGCCTGCTTTATGAGTGGGTTTGTTGATTTGTTGGCTGAAACCCATCGCTGACAGTGCGGTGAGGAGAGCTTCACAGTTTGTTGAAAGGGGGACTTTGTCAACATGTAAGTTAAAGTCGCCCAGGATTATAGCAGGGGAGTCCAGATTGAGATGCAAAGTTATAGTTTCGATAATAGGTGAGGAGTCTGACTCTAGTAAGCCTGGAGGGGCATAGACTAGCAGGATTTGGAGATGTTCCGATTTGAACAATCCTAGTTCTAGTTTAGTAGCTGTACTGATGGGGTGGTATGTGAACCTTAAGAATTTTTTAGCAGCTAGGAAGATACCCCCTCCTCTTTTTTTTTGTCTTGGGATGGAGAAGAAATCGTAAGTCTGTGTTGGTAGTTGGTTAATGAGTGCGATGTCTGTGGATTTGAGCCATGTTTCTGTTATGGCGCAAAAGTCTGGGGTTGTGTCCTGTAGTATGTCGTTGAGTATCAGAGATTTGTTGGTGAGCGATTGGGCGTTGAATAGGATTAAGGTGAATAGGGATAGACCTAGGAACTGTGTAGTGGGGGAAATCATGATTGGGATGAGTGATTTGTAGGTGCGTGGGCGGTATTGCATTATTGTTAAAGGTTGGATCGGTGCTGGATGAGAGCTGTTGAACTGGAAGTGCTGCTAGAGTTTGGATGAGTGCTGATGGAGATTGAATGAGTGTCATCGGAGATTGGATGAATGCTGCTGAAGACTGAATGAATGCCTCTGGAGACAGGACTGAATGAGTGCCTCTGGAGATAGGACTGAATGAATGTCTCTGGAGATTGAATGAGTGCCTCTTGAGACTGGATGAGTGCTTCTGGAGGCTGGGTGAGTGCTGCTGGAGACTGGGTGAGTGCTGCTGGAGGTTGGATGCGTGCTACTGGAGACTGGATGCGTGCTGCTGGAGACTGGATGAGTGCTGCTGGAGACTGGGTGAGGCTGCTGGAGACTGGATGAGTGCTGCTGGAGACTGGTTGAGTGCTGCTGGAGACTGGTTGAGTGCTGCTGGAGACTGGATGAGTCTGTTGGGTCTGTTAAGTCTGAATGAGTCTGTTGACTGAATGAGACTGAATGAGTGCTGCTGGAGACTGGATGCGTGCTGCTGGAGACTGGATGCGTGCTGCTGGAGACTGGATGAGTCTGTTGGGTCTGTTAAGTCTGAATGAGTGCTGCTGGAGACTGGATGCGTGCTGCTGGAGACTGGATGAGTCTGTTGGGTCTGTTAAGTCTGAATGAGTGCTGCTGGAGACTGGATGCGTGCTGCTGGAGACTGGATGAGTCTTTTGGGTCTGTTAAGTCTGAATGAGTGCTGCTGGAGACTGGATGCGTGCTGCTGGAGACTGGATGAGTCTGTTGGGTCTGTTAAGTCTGAATGAGTGCTGCTGGAGACTGGATGAGTGCTGCTGGAGACTGGATGCGTGCTGCTGGAGACTGGATGAGTCTGTTGGGTCTGATAAGTCTGAATGAGTGCTGCTGGAGACTGGATGAGTCTGTTGGGTCTGTTAAGTCTGAATGAGTGCTGCTGGAGACTGGATGAGTGCTGCTGGAGACTGGATGCGTGCTGCTGGAGACTGGATGAGTCTGTTGGGTCTGATAAGTCTGAATGAGTGCTGCTGGAGACTGGATGCGTGCTGTTGGGGACTGGATGCGTGCTGCTGGAGACTGGATGAGTCTGTTGGGTCTGTTAAGTCTGAATGAGTCTGTTGACTGAATGAGACTGAATGAGTGCTGCTGGAGACTGAATGAGTGCTGCTGGAGACTGGATGCGTGCTGCTGGAGACTGGATGAGTGCTGCTGGAGACTGGATGGGTGGACGGGTAGTCGCTGTATAAATGGATAGGGATGAGTAACGGCTCTGGCTCTGGGACGCTCCAAGGGGCGCGCTAAGGGGCAGGCCCCTTAGGTCGCGCTCCTTCGGGCGCGCGACGCCGGGCGCGCGACACCGCCGGTATGCGCCGGGGTTTAAAGGGAGCAGTAGCCGCCCTCTGATTGGCCTGATGCCTGCTTAGGGGCGCGGCTCACTCACCACTTGTGTCCTGCGGGCTTGGTTCTCGGCTCGGGAGCGGCAAAAGTTTTAGTTTCGCTTTCGTTTTAGTTTATCCTTTGCCTCTGGTCTCTCCTGCACGGCTCACCTCGTGGAGACTGGTGAGCAGGCTCTTGCCCCGGATGGGCCGCGCCGATCGCGCAAGCCTCGGCAGGGGGGAGGAGGCGGTTGGGTGCGGGTGGTCGCCGAGCTGTGGGCCGCCGAAAAAGCGGCCCACAATTAATAATCATAGTACACGTAGATTCAAAAAACAGGTCTTACAGAGTAAAGAATATTGTCTAAGCAGTATACAACAGGGTAATGATACATTTATTAAGTAAGGACACTCTAGACTGTCTTCGAGTCACTGGAGTGTGAGTGATCAGATTATCCAACACCATCTGTGAATGTCAGCCGGAATATCCATGTTTTGAGTTCCTTTTTGAATGATTTGATGTCATTGAGTATGCATAGGTAGTCTGGTAAGGAGTTCCATGATTTCGGCCCTGCAATGGAGAAGGCTCTGTTCCTAGTGTTGGAAAGCTTTGCTGAAGGGAGAGGGGGGTATGGCTAGATGCAGTTTGCTGGTTGTTCTTGTTGTGCGTTGAGCTTTGTGTATTTGGATCATTTCCTCGAGGGCGGTATTGTCTGTTCTGTGGATATTGTTGTGTAAGATTGTTAAGGATTTGAACTTGATTCTTTGTTCGACCAGTAGCCAGTGAAGTCTTCTTAAGACGGGGATGATGTGGTCTGATTTTTTCTTGCCGGTTAGAACTCTGGCTGCGGCATTCTGCAACAGTTGGAGAGGCTTTAATGCGGATTTGGGAAGGCCGATTAGGAGCGAGTTGCAGGAATCGAGGCTGGTGAAAATAAGTGATTGGAGTACAGTTCTGAATTCTTGTTGGTGTAGAAGCGGTTTAAGATGTTTGAGAATGTGAAGTTTATGAAAGCCTTCTTTTGCTTTCGTTGCGATGTTCTTTTGGTAGTTTAGTTGATTGTCGAGGTCCTTCGTATTATTCTTCAGTTGGATGTTGGTATTGTCAATTTGTAAGGAATGCATTGGAGTTATTTGTTCAGTGTTGTTTCTTTCATTGAGGATGCATTCTGTCTTCTCCATGTTGAGGCATAATTTTAGGTGGTTTAACATGTTTCTAATTGAGATAAGGTAGCTGGCTGTTAAACTCAGTGCATTTTCAATTGTTGATGTTATAGGAATGAGGAGTTGGATGTCATCGGCATACATATAGTATGTTACACCTAGACTGGAGATGAGTTGGCAGAGTGGGAGTAGGTAAATATTAAAGAGGGTGGCCGAGAGGGCGGACCCTTGTGGTACCCCGGTATCAAGGGGGAAGGGATCGGAGGAGTTTTTGTTGAAGGTTACTTTGAAGAACCTATCATTTATGAAGGAGGTGAACCAGTCGAGAGTTTTGCCTGAGAGACCTATGCTTGCGAGTCTCGATATCAGGCTTTTGTGGTCTACGGTGTCGAATGCCACAGAGAGATCTAGTAGTATTAATAAGTGGCTTAGTTTATTGTTGAAGCCTCTTATTATTTTATTTGATAAATTGAGTAGCAGGGTTTCTGTACTGCGATTTTTCCTGAAACCGTGTTGAGCTGGATGTAGTATTTTGTTGTTCTCTAGGTGTTCGTTGAGCTGTATCAGTGCTGCTTTCTCAATCATCTTTGCAAGTAGGGGAAGGATGGATATAGGACGGTAATTATTCAGATCATCTGGATCTTAGTTATTCTTTTTTAATATTGGAGTAATGGTTGCTATTTTTAGTTTAGTTGGTAGTTCACCTTCTTCGAGTGATTTGTTTATAATCGCAGCTATGGTTGGGGCAATTATGTGTGCTATTTCTTTTAGTACTCGGGTTGGAATAGTGTCTAAATCATGACGCGCTGGGTTTATTTTCTTTAGCATTTTTTCCGTTTCAATAGATGAGATTGGGTTGAAATTCGACCATGGTGTTATCTTTGTTGTGTCCTGTTGTTCTTCTATGATCGATGATCTGTTGAAGGTGTCAGTTATTTTGCTTATTTTGTTCTTAAAGAACATGGCCAGGTCTTGGCTTAAAATCTTTGATTAATGGCTATTAATCAATTATACTTAGGGAATAGCCACTGCTATTAATTGCATCAGTAGCATTGATTCTTCTTAGTGTTTGGGTAATTGCCAGGTTCTTGTGGCCTGGTTTTGGCCTCTGTTGGAAACAGGATGCTGGGCTTGATGGACCCTCGGTCTGACCCAGCATGGCAATTTCTTATGTTCTTATCTTCTTACCGTGGACAGGGCACACAACACTAAGTAATAGGGATATGCAGCTGGAAAATTTTCGTTGCATTTGTGATACGTATTCGTCGGGGGTCATTTCCATTGCATTTGGACGTATGGCGCCCCGATACGTTGATATGTGAATTCGTTTTCTGGTTCCCATTAAAGTCAATGGGGGAAGGATTTCCAGCCTTTTTCTGGCTGCAGAATTGGGGTTTTATTATCAATTTTGATGAAACATCTGGGGAGCAATCATCAGAACAGGAAAACAGCTCCAAGGTACTTAGACTGTGGCAAAGTGGCACCAAAGTGGCATCAATAGCCTAAGGCACTGTAAAGGAGCAAAGGGGTACCAGAAGTGGCAAGAGTGCTTTAACAGAGGCACAAAGCAGCAGCGAGAGTATCAAAAACACACCACAGCTTCAAAAGAGAGCACCGATAACAGATGCATGAACCCTCAAAGGCAGCATGAAAGGCAAAGCGGCAAGACAAGTGGCATTGACATCCTACAGCACAATGAAGGGGGAACATAGCAAGCAGAAAGACTAGCACCAACACACTGAGGAACCATAATAGTGGCAAGAACACCATAAGGAGTTAAGTGAGTCATCTGGTGTATGGCAGCAAGGCAGAGTGGCAGAAAGCTGATAGGGGCAAGACAGGCTGGCAGAGCGGAGGTAGTCTGGTCCCTGTAGTTTTGATAGGGGAAAGACAGGCTGGCAGAGCTGAGATAGTCAGGTCCCTGTGGTTTTGATAGGGGCAAGACAGGCTGGCCCAGGAGAGAGTTCCCTTTCCTTTGTGCAGGAAAGGGCTCCCTAGAACAGGTTCGCCCCTAGAGTGGGGTGTTTCTGTTGGCGTCTAGTGAATACCCAGAAGCTACTGACTGTACTTATGCACTTCAGCTGATGACAAAGGAACTTGAAGAGCTCTCAGAAATAAGAAAACTGCTACTCAAGTCCAAATCTACAATATCAACCTATGTTGACTTTGTACCCTACAGTGCCTCTGTAAACAATGGGAACACAGAGGATGAACTAGAGTACAACTACAACCAGTTTTCTATAGCACTAGAAACATTAATGTGGCAACTAAGAAACATCTAGGGAAAATGGACCATATTATGAAAGTCATGAAAACTATATCCTAGCTCCAAGCTGGACAGACAGGCACAGCGTTAGAGGTCAAGCCCTTGTAGGGATGTAAGGCCTGGATGGACAGGCACAGCAATCAAGGACAGAGGTCAATCCCACCTAGGGACATAAGGTCTGGACTGACAGGTACAGCAGTCGAGGACAGAGGTCAATCCCACCTAGGGACATAAGGCCTGGATGAACAGGCACAGCAGTCGAGAACAGAGGTCAATCCCACCTAGGGACATAAAGCCTGGACGAACAGGCACAGCAATAGAGGACAGAGGTCAATTCCACCTAGGGACATAAGGCCTGGATGAACAGGCACAGCAGTCGAGGACAGAGGTCAATCCCACCTAGGGACATAAGGCCTGGATGAACAGGTACAACAATAGAGGACAGAGGTCAATCCCACCTAGGAACATAAGGCCTGGATGAACAAGCACAGCAATAGAGGACAGAGGTCAATCCCACCTAGGGACATAAGGCCTGGACGAACAGGTACAACAATAGAGGACAGAGGTCAATCCCACCTAGGAACATAAGGCCTGGATGAACAAGCACAGCAATAGAGGACAGAGGTCAATCCCACCTAGGGACACAAGCCCTGGATGGACAGACACAGCAGGTTTTTTTTCTTTATTTATTTATGTTGCACAGCAGTCGAGGACAGAGGTCAATCCCACCTAGGGACATAAGGCCTGGACGAACAGGTACAACAATAGAGGACAGAGGTCAATCCCACCTAGGAACATAAGGCCTGGATGAACAAGCACAGCAATAGAGGACAGAGGTCAATCCCACCTAGGGACATAAGGCCTGGACGAACAGGTACAACAATAGAGGACAGAGGTCAATCCCACCTAGGAACATAAGGCCTGGATGAACAAGCACAGCAATAGAGGACAGAGGTCAATCCCACCTAGGGACACAAGCCCTGGATGGACAGACACAGCAGGTTTTTTTTCTTTATTTATTTATGTTGCACAGCAGTCGAGGACAGAGGTCAATCCCACCTAGGGACATAAGGCCTGGACGAACAGGTACAACAATAGAGGACAGAGGTCAATCCCACCTAGGAACATAAGGCCTGGATGAACAAGCACAGCAATAGAGGACAGAGGTCAATCCCACCTAGGGACATAAGGCCTGGACGAACAGGTACAACAATAGAGGACAGAGGTCAATCCCACCTAGGAACATAAGGCCTGGATGAACAAGCACAGCAATAGAGGACAGAGGTCAATCCCACCTAGGGACACAAGCCCTGGATGGACAGACACAGCAGGTTTTTTTTCTTTATTTATTTATGTTGCACAGCAGTCGAGGACAGAGGTCAATCCCACCTAGGGACATAAGGCCTGGACGAACAGGCAGAGCAATCGAGTTCAAACACTTGTAGGAACACAAGGCCTGGACGAACAGGCACAGCAGTCAAGGACAGAGGTCAATCCCACCTAGAGACATAAGGCCTGGACCAACAGGCAGAGCAATCGAGGTCAAACACTTGTAGGAACACAAGGCCTGGACGAACAGGCACAGCAGTCGAGGACAGAGGTGAATCCCACCTACGGACATAAGGCCTGGATGAACAGGCACAGCAGTCGAGGACAGAGGTCAAGCCTACATATGGACATAAGGCCTGGATGAACAGGCACAGCAATCGAGGTCAAACCCTTAAAGGGACATAAGGCGTGAAGGAACAGACACAGCAATCAAGGACAGAGTCAATCCCACCTAGGGACATAAGGCCTGGATGGACAGGCACAGCAATCGAGGACAGAGGTAAAGCCCACCTAGGGACATAGGGCCTGGACGAACAGGCACAGCAATACAGGACATAGTCAATCCCACATAGGGACATAAGGCCTGGATGGACAGGCACAGCAGTCAAGGACAGAGGTCAAGCCCACGTATGGACATAAGGCCTAGATGGACAGGCACAGCAATAGAGGATTTCCTTTGTGCAGGTATGTTGTGGTTTGACCTGTCACTTCTTCCTGAACTGGTTCACTGCCAGAAGAAAATGGCATCTTTTTCATTTCTGAAAGATAATTCAATAGAGGATGCTTTTGGAGCAATGGAGACTGCTATTTGTGAAGCAAGAACTGAGCTGGAGATTATTTTTGAATACCCAGAAGCTATTAACTGTACTTATGCACTTCAGCTGATGACAAAGGAACATGAAGAGCTCTCAGAAATAAGAAAACCGCTACTCAAGTCAAAATCTACAATATCAACCTATGTTGACTTTGTGGTTTACACAGTGCCTCTGTAAACAATGGGAACACAGAGGATGAACTAGAGTGCAACTACCACCAGTTTTCAATAGTACTTGAAACATTATTGTTGGCAAGGTCATGAAAAATATTGAGCATATGAAATATGCAAGGTCCAAACATCTTAAGTCAGCTTTTTATGTTCTTACATTCCAAATGTGGACGGACAGGCACAGTGTTAGAGGTCAGGCCCTTGTAGGGATGTACCACCTGGACAGTGGACGGACAGGCACAGCGTTTGAGGTCAGGCCCTTGAAGGGATGTATGGCCTGGACAGGGGATGGTCAGGCACAGCGTTTGAGGTCAGGCCCTTGTAGGGACGTATGGCCTGGACAGTGGATGGTCAGGCACAGCGTTTGAGGTCAGGCCCTTGTAAGGATGTACGGTCTGGACAGTGGACAGTCAGGCACAGCATTTGAGGTCAGGCCCTTGAAGAGACGTATGGCCTGGACAGGGGACGGTCAGGCATAGCGTTTGAGGTCAGGCCCTTGTAAGGACGTACTTCCTGGATAGTGGATGGTCAGGCACAGTGTTTGAGGTCAGTCCCTTGTAGGGACGTACGGCCTGGACAGTGGTCAGTCAGGCACAGAGTTTCAGGTCAGGTACATATGCTGCAGTGCTTATATTATCTGGAGCATAGGAGGCAGTTTAAGCTGCTGCAAAGCTTTCAATTGCTTTTATTCATCTTGCCATTCACAGAGAAAATTTGGAAACCCAAGCAAAGGCAGGTTTACTTTCAAAAACACTAGCATTTCCATCAACTCTGGTGCCAGCCTTGACCGGTGAGGGCTCATGATATCCCCTGTCATTGAAAAGACACGTTCACTGGGCACACTAGTTGGTGGACATGACAGATATCGCTGAGCTACTTTGGCTAGGTGTGGCCAGACAGTGGACTTGTGTGCCCAATATGCCAGCGGATCTGTCTGCATGTTCTCTGTCGGCTCTGAGAGATACCTTGTCACTGACAGCTGTGCTGGTGTCTCCTTTGCTTGGGTGGGCTGAGAGTCACTCATGCCAGCTGCTTTCTCTCTCGCCCATCACACAACAAATGAATCTTTATGGGCAACATGACTTTGGCATTCTGAAGTGGAGGAGGAGGAAGAGGAGGTACTATTTGTCACTGACAGAGTGCTGCTCCTGCTTGGGCTAGCACAACTCTCTGAAGTGCACGCTGTTTCCACCTCTGCTGCACGCCTAATCTGTCTCTGCCTATGGCGCTCCTGTTCACGGACTTTTGCTAACAGCAGGTCCTTCACCAATAAGAGACAATCGCACTGTAGGGCTAGTTTCCCTTTCACATTGGAATCATTGACTGTGGTGAGCATGTATGTGTTCTGTTCTGTTAAAGGATTACCAATACGTCGAAAACGAATGCACACCCCTACTAGGAATTATTAGGAAAGAAATGGAGCATAAATCAGGAAATATCATAATGCCTCTGTATAGCTCCGTGGTGCAACCACATCTTGAGTATTGTGTTCAGTTCTAATTACTGCATCTCAAAAATCATATAGCAGAATTAGAAAAGTTACAGAGAAGGGCAACTAAAATGATAAAGGGGATGGAATGATTCTCTTATGAGGTTAGGCCTCTTCAGCTTGGAGAAGAGATGGTTGAGGGGAGATATGATAAAGGTATATTAAATAATGAGTGGAGTGGAACGAGTAAATGTTAATTGGTTGTTTACTTTTTCAAAAATGACAAAGACAAGGACACACACTGAAGTTACTAGGTGATATATTTAAAACTAAGAGAAAATATTTTTTTACTCAATGCATAATTATGCTCTGGAATTCGATGCCAGAGGATATAGTGAAAGTTATTAGTGTAGCTGCATTTAAAAATGGTTTAGACAAGTTCCTGGAGGAAAAGTCCATAAACCATTATTAAGATGGAGTTGCAGAAATCCACTGCTTATCCCTGGGATAAGCAGCTTGGAATCTACCTTCTCTTTGGGATCCTGCCAGGTAATTGTGATCTGGACTGGATATTACTGGAAATATGATTCTGGGCTTGATGGACCTTTGGTTTGACCCAGTCTGGCAAGTCTTATGTTCTTATGTTTTTAAGAGAATTTTCAGCAGTTTCCAATTTGTGGCAAAGTATATTGTTTTTAACCAATACATTGCATATATATTGTATTAAAGAAACTTTTAAATCACAGGACAGAATTTGCTCACAAACATTATCTACTTTTTCTTTGCATTTAATAATTCATTCCTCAAATTGAACTACATCATGTTGAAGTTCAGTTTTAGTTATAACTGATTTTTCTAACTTAGCAAATGCTTGAAGTAATACTTCTATAGACCAGTCTGCCAATAAAGTTCCAGAAGAATAGTACTTTGTAATTTCCAAAGTCAAAGATTTTCTTTTCTATTCTGCACTTTTTTTTTCCAGCACTTCAAAGTGGATTATATTCAGGTACTGGAGGTATTTCCCTATCCCCAGAGGGCTTACAATCTAAGTTTGCACCTGAAGCAATGGAGGGTAAAGTGACTTGCCCAAGGTCACAAGGAATGACAGTGGGACTTGAACACTGGTCTCCTGGGTCATAGCCCACTGCTCTAACCACTAGGCTATTCCTCCACTCCTTTTTTAGGCATATCCTCCAAAAACACAACCAGAATGTTACGAACTTGCCCTGGCTAGCGCCACAGGCAGCTTCTCTACCTCTCTTTTCTTCTTTTCTCATGGCCTGGAGGCTGCCGATGTCTTCCTAGCATGGCTCGAGCCGTCCCCGTGCAGCCTACATGGCTGGAGGCCACCGATGTTCTTACTACTGCGCTGCGGCCAGGAGACCGCCGAAGCTGTTCCCACGCGGTCCGGAGACCACCGGCATTGCAGCTGCTGCCCAGCGGCAGGGAGCTGTTTGGGTGTACTCCTGCGTGGTCCGGAGGCCGCCGAAGTTACCTTGTTTTCCTTGAGGGAGGGGCCTCTGTCCTCGGTCTTTCCTGTGACAGGGAGCTGCTCTCAGCTTCTCCTTGCGGCTTGGACGCTGCCACTCCAGCCGTGCTCCTTAAATTCCCCCACTTAGAATTTTCTTTTTTCTTGGTCAGCATGATTAAATAAGGTAGTACTTATTTAAGTACAGCTTTCCTGTGTGAGTTTCGCGAGGTTAACTTATCAGTGGTGAGATGAGCAGCCGACACATCAGAAAAATGCTAGACAGGCCCATTATGGACTTCTACTGCAAGGCTGGGGAGTTAGAAGGGCTATGCACAAGTGGGAAGGAAAATTCAGGGAGATGCCAAAGACCTGATGCTGAAGGAAGCATTGCGACCTTCTTGGAAATCTTCTCCTTCTTGGTCCTTTGGAGCTATGAATGATGTGTAATTTAAAAAATAAAAGGAAAGGATCTGAGGCAACTGGGAGGAGTGTAGGTTATCAAATCGGGGAGAGGGGTTGGAGGACCTATCTGTTAACTGGGCGAACTAGTGCATAAGAACATGCCATACTGGGTCAGGCCAAGGATCCATCAAGCCCAGCATCCTGTTTCCAACAGTGGTCAATCCAGGCCATAAGAACCTGGCAAGTACCCAAAAACTAAGTCTATCCCAAAAACTAAGTCTATCCCATGTTATTGTTGCTAGTAATAGCTGTGGCTATTTTCTAAGTCAACTTGATTAATAGCAGGTAATGGACTTCTCCTCCAAGAACTTATTCAATCCTTTTTTAAACCCAGATACACTAATTGCTCTAACCACATCCTCTGGCAACAAATTCCAGAGTTTAATTGTGCGTTGAGTGAAAAAGAACTTCATGGAGTGCCCCCTAGTCCTTCTATTATCTGAAAGAGTAAATAACCGATTCACATTTACCCATTCTAGACCTCTCATGATTTTAAACACCTCTATCATATCCCCACTCAGCCATCTCTTCTCCAAGCTGAACAGTCCTAACCTCTTTAGTGGACGAACTGGTAAATTGGGAATGGTGTGGTTGCGTACCCTTTTTAAAATCCCCTGACTCACACAGCAGAAGTAGGATTTGCATGCCCATGAATGAACCAATTAAAATTTGGCGTATATGTGCACATGACCAGGCTGTTTTATAACATGCATGTATTTAGGCGCCAATTACAAAATAGCCATATATTTGCATGCAAATTATAAACTAGCTGCATCCCTGGGCACAGGATGATGTATGTGCACAAATGTGTTCCTGTGTGCTAGTTTCAAAGTTACGTCCCTGAGGGCTGAACTACTTCAGGATTGAGAGCCAGTTGAGAACCAGGGGACACAGCTAAAATGCTGTGACCCTGTGGGATACTGAGTTTATTCTCAGACAGAGCCTTCTTGACAGGGAAGGCAAGAATAGATAGCTGATGCTTTTCAGTCACAGAAGGAGAACAACTCCCTTTCCAGTTAGTCATAGTGACAAGAAAAGCTGGCAACGAAACTGAACAGCAGATCAGATCAGGCAGTCAAACTCAAACCATGGTCATCTTGAAATTCCCCTTCCTGTTGAAATCTTTAATGGTTAACTCCTTCTGTTGGGCCCACTTTTGAGACCATGTGGGTCCCTTTTTTTTTTTTTTGTAATATATATTTTATTGGGCAAACAGGTAACAACAGAGAACTAAGAACAGCAACTAAACCCTTGCACTATAGACTTCTTTTGTGAACTATACAGTGACTCTCTCTCTTTGAGTAACTCACTAAAAGAGCCCTGGCTGTAGGAAAATAACTTTACCATTAGGTAAATAAAGTTTTTGACAGAGATGACAAATTTTTCTTGTAATCAATATGGGAGGAAAGTTCTTTTTTTTTTCAAACTAATTTCTGTGACCCTGAATGAATTTTCCAACTTATAAAAATGAATGTTTCCTTTTTCTTTTCTCAGCAGCTGCTAAATGAAGGAATAATGCATTGTTAGGTATCATGAGTTTTTGTTGTGGACTATTGTGTTTTCAGCTAATTTGACTGTAGCACGCTAAAACAATATGACACTAAATGTAAGGTTTGAGAGTTGAGGTAAATCTAACAGAAATATCACTTAGCATACACCAGAGGATACCATATTATAATAGATTTTATATCAAAAGTTCCCATTTGAAAGCACTATCTTTACTTAGACACTGTTCCTGACAGAACTGTGTGTCTTATGGTGCCAGTCACTCAAATCCAGGCACATCATGTTTCTATTATAGTCTTACGTCCTATTGGCTTTACTCCATCAAGTCTCTTTAGAAGGAATGCTTGTATTTTGTAGAACTTTATAAAATATAATACTCTGTTGCAAAAATTGAACACCATAATGAAACTAATTTGAAGTAACATCTGAAACAGTGTGATGCATTTTTTCTTTTTTCTTTTTTTTTAAAGCATCTTTGTAGTTATCTCAATATGTATTGCTGTTTACCATGTTGTTTATCATACCTTTTTGGTGGATTATTTCATTATTTCCAAATATTTCCATCGTTTTAATGGGATAATATATTTACTGTTAGAATCCTGTTCAGTCTGTCAATTTTACCAGAAAGGCAATATTATCTGAATATATTCTGAGGTTGTAATGGAAAATTATTTTCCATTAGATGTGTGGGAAATAGGCATAAATAATCTTTGTGCTCTTGCAGATCCTAGTATGGTAATGTCTCAGGCAGCTGATCTTTTTCTCCATATCATCAGCTTCAGAAAAACATAATGAACAAGATATCTGTCCATTATTGCTCAAGTTGTAAAAAGTTAACAAGGATAATGCCTCATATACATTTGAAGCCTTGATCCACAGCTGCCCTCTCTCAGCCCCCAAGGGCTTCATCTCCCACTAACACTCCCTGTTGATACCTCCTCTTCCCAGCTGCAATGCTCTTCTTTCAGCTGGAATGTTTTCGCTGTTCTCTCTTGCCAGCCTCGCGCTGACCTTCCAGTTCCATGAAGTATGCCCCCTTCTGCTTATTCCCTACCCTGTGCAGGGTGAAGACCAGGGACTTGATTCTATTAAATTTCTTTTCTAGCAATTTTGTCAAAGGAAAAGCACATCTTATGTGACCTTTTATTAAGAATATGCAAACACGGACTTCCAGTGATGATGTCATACTGAACAGTTGTCTGAGAGGCCAGCTCCCTGGTAGATTATATGTAACATACTGCAGATATAACAGCAGGATTTACTAAACTATACTCGATCTCTTCACGGACCCGTACATGAACAATTTTTTAAAAAACTTGTTATTTAACAGACTGAATACATTCAACCAGCAAGAGGAAATACAAAAGAAGGTGAGCATGCTCACAGATTTATAAAGTCTGACATTCAGAGTCATGACAGTCTTCTCTAAACTCACCCAAGCATCCAGGAAACTCATAAGCATCCCTCCATTAACCAGAACAACCCACCTTGAAACCACTAGATCATTTTTGAAAATAATCCCAAAATATTTTCCAAATGTGGTCATATTTATTTGCTTTTGTCCCTTAGAGATTACGTCATTTTTTCAACAATCAAAATCTCAATCATCTGGGAATGCCACTGAGAAATGCTGGGAGCACCCTTCCGCATCAAGGCAACTGTTATCTAGCCGCATGCAAACAATGATTAATAAGAACTTTATCCATAGCCAAAAATACTTCAGTGGCATCTTTCCAGTAACCCTACAACCCCACACAGGGAATTAGGGAAAAAGAAACATTACACAGTAATCTTACTTCCCGCCAAAAAGATATTACTTGCGGACATGACCACCACACATGCAAGTATGTGCCATTTAGCGTCCAACTGCATAAACACAGCAGGGAGGCAGATCTGGAGAAAGCAGTAAAAAAACATAGGACATCTATATACTCGATGTAATAATTTGTCCATGAAATCTATTCTTTTTACACATACTGATATAGAGTGTGCTTCTCACCATATCTCGTTTCAATTGGTATAATCCATTATAAGTTGTAAATCATCATTCCACTGCTTTATCACAGAAATAACTCTGTCTGGAATGTCATCTAAATCAGTTATTGAAATGTAAATGTGAGAAATTGCCCTCCCCTTGAGAGAATAATCACTCAGAAATCTTTACGAAAATGTGACACCCGGGGGTTCTACCCCCTACCCCTCAGCCTTACCAAAGCATCCCTCATCTATAAATAAAGATGATGAGTACTCTCCATGATCCAGAACTGATTGGCTAGATCAGTAAAGGACACCATATCATTGCCCCTATACAAATGTCAAAGAAAACGAAGACTAGATTTTTTGCCAAATTGCCATAGCAGGGAAAAAAGAACAATACAATAAATATGGATTTTTAGACAAGGGCATCACTGGAGACCATTCAGGCCATAAAATCCCCACAAATTTACAGACCTTCCTCCAAACCTGTACCATCTGGGCAATTATAGGATTACTTCTCAGGATTCATCTGGTGGCTGCAGAAAGAGAAGGTAATGTCAAAAGCAATGGCAACTCAATACCTTTTGTATGGGTCTGTTGCAATTGGCACCATGAGCTTGAGGCACCTGAGTTAAACCACTTTTATACACTAACCAGTCTCACTGCTTAATAATAATTCTGAAAGTTTGGCAACGCCATACCATAGGCCTACACAACACTGCCACCATAATATGCGCTATTTTATTGTGCCAAACAAAACTCTCAAGTTGGCCATTGAAAGCCATGAAAACAGACTGAAGCACTGCATATGGCAGATGTTGAAATAGATACAATAATTTAGGCACTATATACTAGGGATGTGAATCGTTTTCCATATCGTCTTAACGATAGAAATCGTGTGGCAGGGCAAGAAAATCGTCTTAGGCACGATTTTTTAGTTAAAAAATCATTAAAAATCGTTTTTTCCGATTAGTGCGCACTAACTCGAGTTAGTGCGCACTAACGGGAGTTAGTGCGCACTAACTGGGAGTTAGTGCGCACTAACTGAAAATGATACAATTTGACACTTTTCAGGTCAGTTAAGGTCAGTTTAGGAATGAATATGTATTCCTATTGGCTGCCCTCTTATTTATTCATGTTACCAAGTTTCCTACTGACAGTATATGGGGGATGGGAAATGGAAACAGTTGGTAGCTTGACAAAACAAGTAATGTGATCAGTCAATGTGACTAGAACTTGTGCCCTAACCCTGATACCAGGGGTATTGTGATCTTCCTGCACACAGTGCCCTATCCCTATTAATACCAGGAGTGTTGTGATCTTCCTGCACACAGTGCCCTATCCCTAATACCAGGGGTGTTGTGATCTTCCTGCACACAGTGCCCTATTCCTGATACTGGGGGTGTAGTGATCTTCCTGCACACAGTGCCCTATTCCTGATACCGGGGGTGTTGTGATCTTCTTGCACACATCCCGGTATCAGGGATAGGGCACTGCATGCAGGAAGATCACAACACTCCTGGTATTAATAGGGATAGGGCACTGCATGCAGGAAGATCACAAAACTCCTGGTATTAATAGGGATAGGGCACTGCATGCAGGAAGATCACAACACCCCTGGTATCAGGGATAGGGCACTGTGTGCAGGAAGATCACAATACCCCGGAGGAGTGAGGGTCAGGCAGCTCCCCCCTGTCTGTGAAGCCAGCCTCTCACTAGTAATGCAGGGAGGGAGCTGTCTCAGACTTCACCATCCTCCCCCCCCCCCCCCTCACCCACACACCATTCACTAGCTGGGACATGGGGGAAGTCAGGAGTGAGGGTCAGGCAGCTCCCCCCTGTCTGTGAAGCCAGCCTCTCACTAGTAATGCAGGGAGGGAGCTGTCTCAGACTTCACCATCCTCCCCCCCCCCTCACCCACACACCATTCACTAGCTGGGACATGGGGGAAGTCAGGAGTGAGGGTCAGGCAGCTCCCCCCTGTCTGTGAAGCCAGCCTCTCACTAGTAATGCAGGGAGGGAGCTGTCTCAGACTTCACCATCCTCCCCCCCCCCTCACCCACACACCATTCACTAGCTGGGACATGGGGGAAGTCAGGAGTGAGGGTCAGGCAGCTCCCCCCTGTCTGTGAAGCCAGCCTCTCACTAGTAATGCAGGGAGGGAGCTGTCTCAGACTTCACCATCCTCCCCCCCCCCCTCACCCACACACCATTCACTAGCTGGGACATGGGGGAAGTCAGGAGTGAGGGTCAGGCAGCTCCCCCCTGTCTGTGAAGCCAGCCTCTCACTAGTAATGCAGGGAGGGAGCTGTCTCAGACTTCACCATCCTCCCCCCCCCCTCCCCCACACACCATTCACTAGCTGGGACATGGGGGAAGTCAGGAGTGAGGGTCAGGCAGCTCCCCCCTGTCTGTGAAGCCAGCCTCTCACTAGTAATGCAGGGAGGGAGCTGTCTCAGACTTCACCATCCTCCCCCCCCCCCCTCACCCACACACCATTCACTAGCTGGGACATGGGGGAAGTCAGGAGTGAGGGTCAGGCAGCACCCCCCTGTCTGTGAAGCCAGCCTCTCACTAGTAATGCAGGGAGGGAGCTGTCTCAGACTTCACCATCCTCTCCCCCCCCTCACCCACACACCATTCACTAGCTGGGACATGGGGGAAGTCAGGAGTGAGGGTCAGGCAGCTCCCCCCTGTCTGTGAAGCCAGCCTCTCACTAGTAATGCAGGGAGGGAGCTGTCTCAGACTTCACCATCCTCCCCCCCCTCACCCACACACCATTCACTAGCTGGGACATGGGGGAAGTCAGGAGTGAGGGTCAGGCAGCTCCCCCCTGTCTGTGAAGCCAGCCTCTCACTAGTAATGCAGGGAGGGAGCTGTCTCAGACTTCACCATCCTCCCCCCCCCCCTCACCCACACACCATTCACTAGCTGGGACATGGGGGAAGTCAGGAGTGAGGGTCAGGCAGCTCCCCCCTGTCTGTGAAGCCAGCCTCTCACTAGTAATGCAGGGAGGGAGCTGTCTCAGACTTCACCATCCTCCCCCCCCCCCCCTCACCCACACACCATTCACTAGCTGGGACATGGGGGAAGTCAGGAGTGAGGGTCAGGCAGCTCCCCCCTGTCTGTGAAGCCAGCCTCTCACTAGTAATGCAGGGAGGGAGCTGTCTCAGACTTCACCATCCTCCCCCCCCCCTCACCCACACACCATTCACTAGCTGGGACATGGGGGAAGTCAGGAGTGAGGGTCAGGCAGCTCCCCCCTGTCTGTGAAGCCAGCCTCTCACTAGTAATGCAGGGAGGGAGCTGTCTCAGACTTCACCATCCCCCCCCCCCTCACCCACACACCATTCACTAGCTGGGACATGGGGGAAGTCAGGAGTGAGGGTCGGGCAGCTCCCCCCTGTCTGTGAAGCCAGCCTCTCACTAGTAATGCAGGGAGGGAGCTGTCTCAGACTTCACCATCCTCCCCCCCCCCCCCCCTCACCCACACACCATTCACTAGCTGGGACATGGGGGAAGTCAGGAGTGAGGGTCAGGCAGCTCCCCCCTGTCTGTGAAGCCAGCCTCTCACTAGTAATGCAGGGAGGGAGCTGTCTGAGACTGGTATCAGGGTTAGGGCACTGTGTGCAGGAAGATCACAACACTCCTGGTATTAATAGGGATAGGGCACTGTAAGAGATGACTGTAGTAGATTGAATAAAGATCTGATGTTTCTGCTCTCCTCACACCAAACAAAAACAACACACAAGCAGAGAAGCCCTTCTTACAAAGCTGAGCTAGTGAGTTAAGTAGGAGGAAAAGTAAACATACTTGTGCCAGTGTGGCTACTTAAAAAATACACTTACCAACAATCAATTACATATATTTGAACTGTGTACAGTTCCAGCCAGGACCACCTTTCTAAAATGCACAGTGATTGGCAAATTCAACATGCACTAGCATTTCAGGTGCCTGCTAACAAAAATAATAAACAAACAAGTTCTAGTCACATGAGTGCTGATCATTACATTACTTTTTTTGTCAAGCTTCCAACTGTTTCCATTTCACATCCCCCCAACCATTACCTCAGTATTAGCCTTGGTAACATCAATAGATAAGAGCACAGCCAGCCAATAGGAATACATACATACATATTCATTCCTAAGTGACCTTTACTGACCTGGGAATTGTGAACACTTTGTTTCATTTTCTGTTGGTGTTCGTTAGTTTCCAGTTCCATTTCCCATCCCCCCAACCATCACCTCAGTGGTAACCTTGGTAACATCAATAGATAAGAGGGCAGCCAGCCAATAGGAACACATATTCATTCCTAACTGACCTTCAGTGACCTGGAAAGTGTTTATTTGTATCATTTTCAGTTAGTGCGCACTAACTCGAGTTAGTGCACACTAACACGATTTAACGATTTTTAACGATAAATCGTTAGAATTTCTATTGTATCGTGTTCTATAACGATTTAAGACGATATAAACATTATCGGACAATAATTTTAATCGTTGAAAAACGATTCACATCCCTACTATATACATCTTAATCAGATTTATTTTCCCCGACCAAGAAATGTACAAGTCAATCCAATCTTTAAGATTCTTCCTCACAGCAGCAAGAAGTGGTGAGTAATTCAATTTAAATAAATCTCTAAAGTTGGTGGTAAACTGAATATCCAAATAAGTAAAACCATTGGGAACATGCCTAAAAGTTGCAAGCTTCTGGGGTCATAGGTCCTACCTCCAAAAAGAAGGAGTTCAGACTTAATATAATTCATTTAATAGCCCAAAATTGTTCCATAGTCAAACAAAAATTGCATTAAAACAGGACCAGAGCTATCCAACTGCATCAGATATACTAAGACATCATCCATATATAAGGAGACTTTAAGCTGAATGCCATCAACCTTAGCCCCATAAATCCCTTTATGATTATGAATAGCCTGAGCAAGTAGTTCAATGGCTATATCAAATAGGAGACGTGATAGAGGGCACCCTTGCCGAGTTCCATTAGTCAGTGAAAGAGGAGATGTGAGCTGCCATTAATGCAAATATAAGCTTTAGGGCCCATATAAAGGGCTCCTGCCCATTTTTAAATTCCTCTGAGGACTCACATTTTTCCAATACTTGGTATAAATACGGCCACAATCCTATCGAATGCCTTATTGGCATTGAAGGCCAAAAGAGCCCCCTCTATTCTATGTACCTTGGCCAAGTGTAAAATGTTGAAAAGTATTCTGGTATTGTCCACAGACCAGCATCCTTTAATAAATCCAGTCTGATCCCTAACAATTCCAGTGGAGTACCTCTGAGTAGGACAAAGGTCTGGATCCAGTGCCCCCCTCATTTATATCATGCCTCCAACAGAACTTCCAAATTAACCCATCCCCCTCCTTCCTGTGCTTCCCACCCACCCTCTCCCTTCTCCTTTCCCATGTAGAAATCTCCCTGCCTCCCTTGCCCCACAAGCTCGATGATGGTCACTAATCACTACAAAAGACACTAGGCGGACATTTTCATCAGTCTGCCAGAAAGATGTCCTGGAATTCATAGCCACACCCATAAAATCCCGGCGAAGGTGCCTCGGAACCAAGTCTATTAAGTTGCTGTGGATCCAAAACTATATTGCTCCATCCATCTGAACTCCATCAGAGGCCAACTTGCCCTTTACCTCCAGGTTGTGGGTAGGATACTCCAGTTGTGAGGATCTCACAACACAGAAGCCACCCGACTCTTAACATACAAAGTCAACAGAGCCAACAAAAAAAGGAATTTGCTTCCTTTTTTAAAGAGAAAATTTGTAAGCTAATTGGCAATTTAACCAGTTCTCCTAAGCAACAAATACTGCTGCCCTCCAACCCAAATATCGGTATATAAAAGGAAATAAATAAATAAATAAATATGCTGATAATAAAAGTGACAAGAAAAAACCAAAGAATGTGAATCCCTCTCTCTAACACCTCCCTGCTTCTACCCGCCCTCCCTCCTCCCCATCCTCCTTGAATAACCTGCATCCTGCTAAGGCTGTACCCTCTCATCTCCTAGGACCATGCCCCTCTAGTATAACAACAACTATAATCTCATATCCCCCATCCTAATCTAACCCTTAATTAAGGGAGCCCAATATGTATATTTTCTCAATGAAAAGAGAGGAGAAAAGATTATCAGGCATCTGGAAAGGTTGCCAAGCTGAACGAAACTCCTTTATGTTCTTCTCTTCCATCAGCAAGGCCGAACTGTATGAATGCAGCTGTCAGCCAATGTGTCCTCCATCTAGCCATGGAGATCTCTGTTGTTCTTGTCTTTCCTCCCCACCAGTGCACTGTGCATCATGTGTCGCTGTCAGTGTTGCTGTGAGTGATCCTGCACAAGCGGACAGACTAGGCCATTTAGATTCATCATGAAGTGACAGAATTCACCGGGCTGTGCCACTCCTGCTGCCATGAGAAGAAGACTACTGCCCTGCACTTGATGTCCATCAGAGTCTTTCTCTGTGCTTTTATGCCACCTGGCATGCTAACAGACTCATTGTGAAGTGAATTAGCGCCATTTTTGTTTTGTGCCATTACGAATGCCATCACTGCATTTGGAGTATCAAAACTCTTCCAAGACCTGTTGATAAACACTATCAATTTTGTAGGGCATATGAGCCTAAACTTCAGTTTCCGCTTATGTAGGACTTTTTCACCAGCATATACTCAGCTGTCTTCTTTGTGTTGCCATACTGTAATCAGCAAACATGGCTTCATGGGTGCCCTGATATGTGAGGGGAGTCAGATCCCATGCGTTTCTCAGAATCCACTCTTTAGTTTGAAAATGATGGAATTTAACAATAAATGCTTATGGGTTATTGTTGCCAGGCCATCTGGATCCCATTACCTAGTGGACTCTAGTGATCTCTAAATAAGGATCCCCCTCTCCTGGGCACAACACTTCATGCAAGAATTTTTCCAAAAATGTGTGTACTTTCTATCCCTCCATCTTCTCTATCTCACTATCCTCACATTAGATTGCCAGGATTGATCTTTCAAATCTACTACTTTGCCCTCCAAAGTTTTTACCTTCTTTTTTAATGTTGCCAAGAGTTTCCTGCAGAGGTTTTCCAGTCTTCAATTGCCGATACACGATTTTCTAGCTCGTTTGCTCTTGGGCCCATGTTGTCAATATGCTCTTTTTTCTTAGCAATTGAGGTCTTGAATGAACCCATTTTCTTAGAGACTTCAGATTGAAAGCTTCTATTTTCACCAAGGATCTGAGCCATCATGTCATTATCGGTTATAAGCATCAGGTCTTCGGCACCTCCCCAAATTTTCCTTCCCACTTATGCATAGGCCTTCTAACTCCCCAGCCTTGCAGTAGAAGTCCATAATGGGCCTGTCTAGCATTTTTCTGATGTGTCGGCTGCTCATCTCACCACTGATAAGTTAACCTCGCGAAACTCACACAGGAAAGCTGTACTTAAATAAGTACTACCTTATTTAATCATGCTGACCAAGAAAAAAGAAAATTCTAAGTGGGGGAATTTAAGAAACACAGCTCTGGGAAGTCAGAACTTCAGCAAGATGTGCCTACCACCATCATCGTATTACATCACCCCTACATGGACAATTTTGTAATCAAAAACAACAGCGAAATGTCAAGCAGATCAAAACATTTGGGCATGGAGAAATCCGTTGGCGCTGATGACAAGTTGGCACCTGAAGGTAGACCTGCCACAGAAGGTGTTTCTGAGGTCTTGCTCCGTGAGCTCACGCATACAGTTTCAGCAGCGGTCACGAACCAACTACTGAAGCTCCAGTTTTCGGTTGACAAAATCCAGGAAAAGATGGAGGCAGGGTAGGGACTTAGGCTCAGGGGGTCCTCTCTCATTTGGGGTATCAGTGATTTATAGATAATGGTTAAACTAGATATTTACTTATAAAGAGGTAGATTTTAAAAGAGTTGCTCGCGCAGAAACGGCCACATATGTGTATATGTGGGTTGTGCACGAGCAACACGAATTTTGAGAATCTGCGAAGTACGTGTGTATATAACCATGCGTGCATCAAGAATAAGGGGGTGGAAAAGGGGTGAGACATAAGTGTTACGGGGCAAGGCTACAACTTAAGCGTGTAACTCCGAATTTAAAAAAAAATGAACATGTTGTGCATCCTTGTGTTATCCACGTAACTTTTCTGTAGGTCCTGATGAGGAGCAAGGCTAGAGATCTGGAGTTTTAGAGCTTTGAACACAGCATGAAGGTTTGGTGTCAAATGGGGGGCTTACAGGATGAAGATCCAAAGGGGTCTTGAAGACCTCAATATCAACTGGAAAAATTGGAAGACTAATTGAAAAACTGGTTTTTACCTCACGTGAACATGTTTTAAAATCTGCCTGCATATGCGTGTAAAAGTTGGTAAAATCCTAGCGCAAATACACACGAGACATTTACTCGAGCCACCTCTTAAGATTATGTGCACACATGCGTGCAGCAAGAGGATTTTAAATGATACACGCATACTTGCATGCACGATATAAAATCGTAGTGTATCTCTGCTTGCGCGCCAATACATGCATTTAAGGGTGCGCGTGCATTCCTTTTAAAATTAGCTAGTAAATGTCTATGGTACGCACTCCCTGATAAAGAGCAAAAAACTTTTAATAGAATTTTGTAGGCGTAAAATTGATATTGTTTATAAACAGGATACTCATCTTCAAGAACTTAGGGCTAGAGTCATTGAATTGCTATAAATATAGCGAAAATAGCACCCGTAACAAAAAAAAAGGGCGTGGTTAGGTTAATTTCCTCCCTACTGCATCGCCTAGGCAAGTAACGCAGGGTGTGTTGCGTGAGCACACAGCGTATTACATCATCGCTTCGTGCCTTGCACCATCGTGTTGTGCATTGCGTCAGTGCGTGCCACGTTATTTTACACGGCTAGCGTTTATTATTGTGTGGTGCATTATTTTTTCAGTTTATATATCCCAGTTTTCTGCAGCTGTCTCTTTGAAGGTGTGTCTGGCGTGGGAGAGAGAGGAGAGTTGGTGTGTGGTTTAGTGGGAGTAGGAGCTTTTTCAAATTCTATTTACTGAGTGTGTTGTCTGGTCTTCTGTTGCCATCTGTTTCTCTTTACCTTAGTCTTTTGTCTTCTTTGTTGGAGTGAAAGTTTTTGTTTGTTTGTCCAGTTTGTCTGTCTGTCTTTTGGTGTGGAGGAGTGGTGGTGGAGGAGTGATGAATGGTGTTGGAGGAGGAGTGAGGAGGAATGATGTGAGTGGAGAAGTGATGAGGAGTGGTGTTTGGTGGAGAAGTAACGAGGAGTGGTGGTTGTGGTGAGGAGATGTGATGAGGATGGAGCATGAAAGACATGGGGAGAGAAGAGAGGCTTGAGGAGAGGAGGGGGAGGAAGAAGGAGAGGAGGTGGGAGGACAAGGGCAGGAGTGATAAGAGGAGGAGTAGGATTAGGAGTAAGGACAGGGATAAGGGTAGAGTTAGGCAGGAGGGAAGGGATAGGAGGACGCGGAAAGGGATAGGCAAGCAAGGATGGAGGGAGGAGGTCGGAGGCTAGGGATAGACAGAGAGGGCAGAGGGGAAGGGAATTTGCAGGGCAGGAGCAAGGGGGGGGGGGGGAAAGAAAGGAGGGGAGAGAGGAGTGGTAGGGAGAGTGAGGAAAGGGAGGATACCTCTCCGGAAGTGGAAGTGGCACCCTCTTTTGGCAGCCAGGCAGCAGAACACCCTCGTCTCAGAGCTATCAAGTTCAGTGTGCAGGATAATGAGATGGTCATTGTAGGGGCGCTGGAGCATTATACCATGCTGTTCGGCAACTGTGCGACCAAAGCCTCAAAGGCAGTCAAGGGCCAAAATTTGCACAACATAGCCCAGGGCATCTCCAGGCATAGCAGAGTCCAATGCAGTGGGGAGTAGGTGGCCCATAGGTACTGGGTTACCAAGGCGCAGTGGAAAGCCAAGGTGGCGAGCAGAAATAAATATATACAGCGGACCAGAGGAGTAGCCCCTTGTCCCTTCTTCTTCACCCCCATGGAGGAACGCTTCATGCATAGGCTGGGATCAGATGTCTTTGAGGGCATGGCTGAGTGGCTGTACACCACGCGAGCCACAGCTGTAAGTTCACCTCACCTATAAATGGCCAGGCTGCAATGGGTGTACTCATCATTTGGCATAAGATGCTCACAATGCTTAAGAGGCCAAATGTAACCTACTGGTCCCAGCCAGCAAGCCCCAGGGCCTAGCAGCACAGCAGCCCTTTTGCAGAGGGACTTCATGATGGATGCCTAGACTCAGGTGAGCGAGGAAGAAGAGGAGGAGAAGCAGTAACAGGCTCAGGAGGCACTGCAGATGCTGCAAGTCCTGGGTTCACCAGCCCCCTCAATGTGTCCCTCAACATTTCTGGCTTCATGGAGAAACCCAGCCTCAAGTGGGAGCCAATTGATTCAGCACAGCCTCGAGCCAGCACACCATAGTGCCAGCCTGAAGCACCATGTCCTCTGCGGGAGCAGCCCAGAAAACCCGTCATGACACATTTGGAGGCCCGAATTTCTACACTCCACACCAACAGCTGCACCATATGACTATAAGTGAGCAATAACGGCCAAGGGCCTTGCAGCACCCTGACATCTCCATACCTGTGATGACTGACTTGAAGACAGGAGCTTCTAGCACATCTTAATGTTGGCTTCTATGATGTCATTAGAAACTATACTGTGATAGTGACATCTCATAGTTCATTGGAAAATACAAGTGAAGACAGGACACCATGTGATTCCCAATCCTGCCTTCACAGAGCCGGACATGCCTCCTGGTATAGGCTCCCCGAGAAGCTAACCGAACCTATATGATATCACAATGGCCAAGGCCCTCACCTTCTGCACATTATCATTTACAAATTGCATACCTAGGTATAGTAGGGTGCATCTGTATCAGGGTGCATACAACCATCAAGAGATATGCTAGCTTAGAAGGACCTATGCGAATTGTGGGAATGGCACCAGGTAGCACAGATGCATTACTCAAGGCTGTAAGTGAAGGCATGCAACTAGAGCACTCTGATTTCTGCAGTAGGGTTGCCAATTGGCTCCTATTTTCAGGATAGGTAAATCCTGTCCTGGTTTTGAACCCATTACATGCTAGGAATTCATCTGATTTCCCTATAGCTTTTCCAAGCAAAACCAAGACCAAATACCTGCATGCATGGGATTAAGACCTGGACTGGATCAACATGTCCTGGAAATTTATTTTATTTATTTATTTATTTTTAATTTTTTATATACCGAGGTTCTTATAGAGACTACAAATCACTCCGGTTTACATATAACAATAAACTGCCCAACAAGATAAGGGGCTTTACATAGAACAGTGGCACATATGTAACAATATAACTGGATGACAATAAAACATAATGATAATAAATATTATAGATTAACATTGTAATTAATAAAATTGTGTAGAGGCTGAATGAGTCCTGGTTTTAACCCACTGCATATATGGGTGTGTAGTAACAACTCCTGAGAAAAGCAGGAGAACAAGTCCAGAAATGAAATGCATGGACTTCACCCTTATGACAGGGAACAACTTGGTCACTTTGTAAAAATGATAAGAGACAGGTGGCACTGCCTTAAATACTCTGCCCTCAAAAGCTCATGCCTCAATAAATTAGTCTAAAAGGTGCCTTTTATCTGGATGCAGTTTGAAAACCTAGTCAGCAGTGGCTCTGAAACTGGTGAGGCAGTGGTGTCAACTGTGTTTGGCACGTGCACTAAGCCTACCCAGTACAGGTGCATAAATTCACATGCACACGTTTCTCAGCTACAGAATGAGGCAGTAAAATGGGAACTCTGTCACTGAAACCTTAAAATATCTACCTATACCTTTAGGCTGTGCCTCTAAGCTTCAAAGTTATTTAAGATTTACAGCATTTCTAGAGCCATTGCGCTCCATGCTCAAGGCCCAACTGAGGTCCCATCATACTTGTGGCACTATCTCATCCACATCTGATTGCTAGGATCGGGTGCGCTAGGGAGGTCAGCAAGCCACACTCACTAGCTAGGCCAAGCTATGAACTGTGTTGGCAGTTGTTCACAAACTCGCGTGCCACACATGTCTCTTTTAGTGTCACTATCAGGCAGAATACATTATGGCAGCCACATGTATTCGATGCAATCTTTACTTTCACAACTGTTTTTCAACTACAGTCTTCTGCTCCATTGTCAAGAGGAATCCTAAGTAGGTATATATGTTTTCTGTTACACACTGACCCAGACAGAGAAGCAGTGAGAGAAAGAAAGCTGATAGAGAGGAGAGCAGCAGCTAACACTCTACTGGCCTCCCTTCCCTGGAAGGGGATTGGGTAGGTGAGGCCTATCAGGCAAATTAGCATTGTATGAGTTTTTGCTGAAGCTGGCTGCCATTCATGACAAGCTACTTGTCATGGCACTGATGCTGTTACATCCTCCACAGTCACCCCCCCCCCCCCCCATGTCCATGATGTTTGCCACAAACACATAATCAGAGATGGAATAGAGAAAGATGCGTCTCTCTTACCTATGAGCCAACTGTCACCATATAGGCTTCCTCAAAATTTTCACACAGGCCATAAACTTTTCACACAGGCCGTAAAATTTTCACACAGGGCACAGCTCCTGATTACCTGGCCACCACATTGAGGATGTGCATTCGAGCATCACAGACCACTTGCACATTGATGGAGTGGAAGAGCTTTCTGCTGCGGTACATCTCCTCCCTGTGACAGAGTAGAATGATGGCCACGTGAGTGCAGTCGATAGCTCCCAGAACATTGGGAAAGTTTGCGAAGGCATAAAAACTTCTCTTCAAGTCCATCAAGTCCTGCCTGTTCTAAGGAAAGGTTATGTAGCAATTAAAGCGGTCAGAAACAGCTGTTATGACCTGGTCCAGAAAGCAAGAAAAAGTGGTTTGGGACATTCCTCCCACGATCCCTACTGTCGTTTGGAAGGAGTTGGTTGCCATTAAATGCAGAGTAGCCAACAGTTTGGTAAGGCCAGGCACAGTGTGGGTCCTTTCCATGACAGGATCCAGATCCCCTCAGATTTTTTCATATAATTCCAGGATAGCCTGAGAGCTGAGGCGATACCTGCTTGTTGCGATCCTGCCCACGAGGAGCACGGGCAGGCTCTTACCTTCGCGGCCAGTCGGGCCGCTGGTGCTGCTGCTTCCCCTGAATCAGCTGGGGCCGTCCCCACAGCTGTTTCTATGCTGCCGGGAGCTCCTCCATGCAGCCGGGACTACTACTGTTGCTCCAGCTTTCCCCGGATGTCCTGCTTCACTGCCGGGGACTTCAGCCGGCAGGGAGACTGTCCCTGCCGGTGCCTGCTTCAGCCCGGGTCCCTGCCGGTGCCTGCAGCCTGCTACAGCTCTCTACTCTGCCTGCAGTCTCTCACAGCTTCCTGCAGCCAGCCTTACCTCTCTATGCTTCTTCCTGCTTCAGTCTTCGCGGCTGGGAGCCGCTCCAGCGACCTGCCTTCACCCAGCTCCAGTCCAGGGCTGCTCCGCTGCTTCCTTGGGCCCTCCACATGGCAGAGGACACCACCAGCTTCCAGCTCTTCTCTCCAGCTTCCTAGGGCGCGGGCACGCGCCTCTCTCCTCCTCTTCAAGGGCCAGCCAGGTGTGGCCCCCTGCTGACCCCTCCCTGGGCGTTGTCCTCATCAGCCCTACAAAAGGGCTCAGCGTCCAGTCTAACTTTGCCTTCGCAAGGAGTTGGTCACTCCTGGGATCCTTCGCTCCAGGAGACATCCGTGTTCCAGCACTTCTGCAAGGTCCTGTGTTTCCTGTTAGTTGTTGGAGCTCCTCGTCCAGTCCTGATGTCCGTCTTCTGTTCCAGTCCTGATGTCCGCCTGCTGTTCCAGTCCCAAGGTCTGTCTCTTGATCCAGTATCCGTGTTCCAGTCCTGATGTTACCTGCTGTTCCAGATGTCCATGTTCCAGCCCCGAGGTCTGTCTCTTGTTCCAATATCCTTAGTGTTTGTTCCTGATCCTGATGCTTTAACCTGCCTTAGGCTGCCAGTGGGCAGCAACTCGCCTTCGGCTGCCAGGAGTGCAGCACCAGCTTTCGGCTGCCAGGAGTGCAGCAACTTGCCTCGACTGCCAGGAGTGCAGTAAACCACCGCTTCCTCTTCCCTGCGCTCTCCCGTTCTCAGCGTGGTCCGCGACCAGCCTTCCTGGGCTGTGTAGGGCGCGCATGGGACAGGGTGGTCCACGACTCAGTCCCGCGGGTGGCCTGAGTAGGGTGCCCAGAGGGACAGTGCCCATGTCTTCCTTCAGCCCTCGTTCCTGAGTCCACCTCTGTGCATCCAGTACCTCGTCCTGAGTCCACGTCTGTGCCTGAGTCCACGTCTATGCATCCAGCACCTCATTCCTGAGTCCACGTCTATGCCTGAGTCTACGTCGTTCCTGAAGTCTCGTCAGTATCTCTATGTTCCAGTCTTCACTGCCCTGACCTCCATCCAGCCTGCTGCTTCGTGCCGTACCCTGCGGCAGGTCTGAAAGGGCTGGGAACGGTCGGAGGACTGTTCACAAGACCAACATTGCATTGTTGGGTCTTCCGAATCATGCAGGTCCGGAGGAGGGCCTGTCTTCCCAGTCATCACTCCAGCCTTGCTCCCGTCCAGCCCATGCTCGGGCATGCCACGCCTCTCGCGGCACCTCTTCAGAGTTCCTCTGGGGTCGAGCCGTGGCCCAAGGACACACATCTCTCAGGAAGTGGGATCGCTCTCCTAGCGCTCCACAACACCTGCTAACCACATAATCCTCTGGCATGCCCAGCAATAATGTTCATGGAGGAAAGATGCACTCCTTGTATCTCCTCTCCATGGCCGCCTGTGTGCAAGGTGCTGACCTGGGCCCCAACCCTGTGGGGCCACTGGCTCTGCCTCAGGTGCAAGGACTTCCCTAGTAGGGCTCGGAACTTCCTTTGCCTGTTCTTGAGGCTGTTGCTGTTGTTCCTCTTGTTGTTGTCTGCGGCGAGCCTCCCAAAGCATCCAGTATCCCCCAACAATTAAACTTGCCACAAACATTAGGGCTTTAGGAAGCTAGGTCAGGTAAGAACAGGAGTTTTTATTGGCCCAGGAAGGCCTGGTAGGTGTGTCCGTTAGAATTCCTCTTTTTATCATGCATGATAATCGCTGAGATAATACCTACTATCAGCGATATCAGCCGCAGAAGAGCGATAAATAGTTTTTTTTTTTTCACCTTACCGCATAAAAAAAGGTATTAAATTTAGTTATTTCTGGCGTTAAATCTCGCATTAGTGTGCGTTACTGTATCGCATTTCGTGCTAGCAGATCCTCATTTCTATTTACTCCGCCCAAACCCCTCCCATTCGATTACTCAATTTTAAATTTGCATACGAATTTTGCATTGCGGTAGTTATCACACATGTTACGGCATTATCGCGTGTGATAAGGCCCTAATGCAATTTGATAAATGACCCAGATAGTAAGCTTAAAAGAGAATGAGTGGGCCAGTGTTACTGCTCTTCTTTTCATTGAGGCAGAGAGAAGTTGCAATATTAATCCACAAAAATATTCCTTTTGTGTTGGAACACCAAATTTCAGACCCAAATAGCAGGTTCATAATAGTATTCGGTTTACTATACGGTATTAAAATGGTGCTTGTTAACCTGTGTGCACCAACCAATATTCATATCATTTTTTTGCTACGTTACTAGCAAAATTACTGGCATGGGAGGGATATTTGCATATCATCGGGGGTGACTTCAATATCACTGATAAACCCAAGATTCCGGTTCCGCTAAAACACCCCCCCAAAAAATCAAAGTGTTATTGGTGTTGCCTTTTTGTGTAAAGAATTGCAATTATTTGATCCTTAGAGAATATTACATGTAGATGAACATGAATAGTCTTTTTTATCACATGTACATAATGTGTATTCTCGCTTGAATTATTTTTTATGAGGTCCCATTTTCTGATCATTTTTTAGTGCATGTACAGCTACAACTAGGAGAAGCCATCCTTAAACTTCCTGTATGGAGGACGTCCCCTTTACTGTATCATGACAAAAATTATGTTGCTTTTTTTTAATTCTTTATTTTCAAAATGTTGAAATTTTAACTAGGAATACCACATTCCTATACAGAAAATCAATGTCAATAAAATAACTATAAGAAAATTAAGAATATACATTTTGTTTCCATATATAATGACATTTAAATTATAAGAAAATTAATAGTAAGTAGGGGCAGAATAGAGCAACATTCTCAATAAAATTATCTCAAAAACAAGAATAGATAGACTTGCCGGTCTGTTACCATCTTAACACTTCTTACACCGGGACTGTAGGGGTTATAGCTGGGGCCCGTCCAGCTAAAAAAGATCTCAATTGTACTGGATCATAAAAAACATATTTTTCATTCAAATAACTAATACATGCCTTGCAGGGGTATTTCAAGACAAAGTGAGCTCCCAATTTCAATACCTCAGGTCGCAGCCTACGAAACTCTTTTCTGTGAATCTGGGTAGGTTTTACCACGTCAGGATATATCCATACTGGACTTCCATAAAAGAGACATTGCCTATTTCGGAAATATAAACGCATCATGTGATTCCTTTCTGATAGAAAAGCGAATGATACAAGCATTGATCTTCTTGAATTAATTTGAAGTTCTGAGGACGTTTCTAGTATGTTTGTTAAATCCAATGATTGTTCTTGCTCCTCATTTTGTTTTTGCTGCAATAGTATGCTTTTACAACCACAGGCAAAGCATTCTCTGGGATCTTAAGTATTTGCATCATATATATTTTAAATAATTTGTTGGGCGAGATTAGTCTCGCTGAAGGAAAATTTAAGATCCTCAGATTATGCGCTCGTAAAGCATTTTCTATTGTTTCTAATCTTTTAACAATATTGCCTTCTGATTCTATCAATTTTATCTGCTTGTTTCAATCGAAGTCATTCTTTTATCCACCTCTTCCATTTTATTTTTATACAAAGATATCAATTTATTATTTTCAATCATTTGGATTTTTATGTCCAAGGCTGCAACAGACAAAGTTTTAACAACTTTTTCAATTGAGCTCAGCATTGTCCAAATCCCGTCCAAGGTTACTGTTTCAGTTCTTGGAGTTAATGAGGAAACTGCTAACACTCTCAGCCGTTCCACCTCCTCACCATCCACAGTTCCAATATTCACCTTAGTACCTGTATTCGATGTCAGAGGTAAAGGTAAAATCTCTGAAGCCAGTGGTGAGGAAGCCATTGCAGGACCTTCCCTTTCTCCTTCTTCTCCTGGGCTTCCCCCCAGCTGATAAAAATCACTGGCACAAGTGGCTCCCATCCAAGTAGCTTGAGATATTTTGTCCCCGGCCATTACCATGGCCGCTCCTGTCTCTACCGAGGCAGGGCTAGGTAGCAATGTATCTCTGGGGTGTACTGGTTTCCCCGGTGATCCAGGGCTCAGTGTCGTATCTAAAGTCAAGGGGGACGGCTCATGCTCAATAGCCGTTCCCCCAGCGACCAAGCTTCCCGCTTCCATCGATGGTGCAGCCTCAAAGAATCCGAGGATTTGAGGCTGTCGCGGGTCTAGTGCAGGTGAGCTAACGTTCTCACCCCTCAGGTGACCCTTTCTTTTAGTATGCAGCATTTCAACTAACTGGAAAACGTTTACAAGAAGAAAATTTTGGCAGCTCTCCCCACCGGTCTTACACAGGCTCACAGCACAGCGACCATCTTGCCCCCAATGTCGCTTTTTAAAAGAAAAAATGGGATTAATATAGGCAACTAAAATCACCAATAGAAGTTTGTCCTAGAATATTTTGGAATGTAGCAGTGCTACTAAGGGGACATATAATTGCATACCAAGAGACTAAGGCAAGGGAACGGACAAAAAATATCTTGGACCTGCTTCAAAAGCTTGCAGATAATATGGGTGGCTAGGACATACACTTCTTCCACAACCACCCTTTTACAAAACCACAATAAACACACAGACACAAATTGGAATCAAACAGGCCGCAGCTTTATAACATAACAGGTGCCCGAGCCCACAAAACTCAGAAATTTAAGGACCTCCAAGTGACCATCCGCCACCGCCCAGCAAGATGATCACCACCAGCCACCTGGTCAGTAAGTTCCTGTATGACTTAAACTCATCATCTCGACCCCCGCCACTTCCCAGCAAGGATCCAAGGCTGAAGACCCCACCATCTCCCAGCAAGGAGTCCTATGGTGACAACTGCATCCACTTGTCCTCATAAGTTGAAACATGACCAAAGTCAATTCAGCAGAAAATGAGTAACACTGAACCCCCAATCAGCTCAGGCAACCCACCTTCACCCCCTTGCTGCGACTAGATCAAACCCAAATACAATTAAAGAATGTAAGGGCATGTAGGAGGGAAGCAACGCAACTGAAGAGTTGTGCCATTGCTGCAGCGAAGATACTCCTGGATTCCTCCTTTTCCCTACAGTCCTAGTGCCCTAAGAGCCAATCGGATCTGCTGTTCCAAAGTTTAAATTACAGTTAGCTGGCTAACAAACGGACTGAGATCTTGTCCAGATTCACATCTATCACACCTCCCTAAACGGTCCAGGCCCCCACCCTCTCTGATCCCCCACTCTTCATTCACTTGGCCTGCTTCAGCGTGTGCCTGGCACCATATTACTTTGGCCAACCAGGCACCAGGCCTGTCCGACCTCCCATTTCATATGCTTACATGTACAAATGCTTACTACCAACATAAAGCAGCAAATTTCTGAAGTCCAGAGGGAATTAGATGCCTTGTTAGATTACAAAGCCCAGAGTAGCATGAATTTTTCCAGTGCCAATGGGGCAATAAATCTGGTAAATTGCTTGCTAATTTATTAAAGAACATAAAACCCAAAACATTGTTAACACAGCTGATTTTAAGTGCTTTTGTATCTTTTTTTTTTTAAACTGTACACTTGCTGTTGAGATAGCCACAGCTGAGCGAAAAAAAAAAAATTCTGCAATAACATGCTCCCACAGATATGTGAGATAAGCAAAGGAAAATTAGAAGTACCTTTCCAAGAGTTTGGAATCAGAAGGGTTATTGCACAATTAAAACTTGCCAAAAGTCCTGGATCTGATGGGTTTGGTACAGAATGACATAGGATCATGGGAGATTCCATTCTGACTCCCTTGAAGGACATGTTTCATGCACCTCAGGAAACTGGTCAGTTTGAGAAAAGACATAACCTGGTTACCATGATGCTTCTTCCTAAGCCCGGTAAAAATCACCTATTTCCTGAATCCTATAGGCAAATATTGTTACTCAATCAAAACATAAGATACTGGCAGTACTTTTTGTAGAGAGACTCAGTAATATAGTTCAGGAATTAATGTCTAAGGATCAAATTGGTTTCATTAAAGGCAAATTTCCCTCCTCTAACCTTCTAAAAGCCTCAAGGACGAATTTATAAAGGCCCGTGCACATAAAAATCGAGATTTACGCGTGTGGCCGGGCTCCGCTCGTGCCACATGTATTTTCAAAATGGCCCAGCCATGCACAAAAGTCCTGATGAGCGCATAAGTACAAGGCCCTGAAAAAGGGACAGGCTGGGGGGCGAGGTCTGGGCAGGGAGGGGCGGGGCGGGCGGTAGGCCGGCTCGGACAGCGGCCATTAGCTGCTGCTCTGGGGAAGCACGTGCTTTGGCTCCAATGGAGCAGGAAGTGAAAAAAAACAAAATAAATGGGGTATGTTAGGGTTAGGTTAGGGGTCAGGGTAGGGAAAGGAAGAGGTAGGAAGAGTAGGGTTAGGGATAGGAAAGTTCCCCCCCAGTCCACTCCTTAATTGGAGCAGACTGGGAGGGAACTGGGGAAGGCCCGATTGAGTCGCCGAGCGTAATTTACTAAAATTTACCATCCTGCGAGTGCTGCCTTGGTTATGGTGTTTTGTAATGTTTCTCATTTTAATAAAAATATTATTCAAAAAAAGAATATGCAAACATAAGATGCTGAGTAAGACCAAAGTTCTTACTCAGCATCAATGCTGAGTAAGACCAATGCTGAGTAAGACCAAAGTTTGGCTGGACTTAGATGTGGGCCTCTGAGGAGAGGTGAAACCATCGTGAAAGGGGGCCTCTGAGGAGAGGTGAAACCATCGTGAAAGGTATGCAGGCCAGCAGGAGTGAAACTGAGTCAGTCCAAGTAGAGGTCAGGGCTGGCAGCAAACAGCAAAGACTGGGGCAGACTGTGGTTAAGGGGTAGGCAGAGTTCATGCAGTGTCGTGGTCCGAGCAGAGATCTGGGCAGGTAGATTTCAAGCAAGATGATGATCAGGCAGCAGTCGAAGGGCAGGTTGTGGTCAAGCAGGTTTGAAGAACATTCTGAGGTCAAGCCAAGAATCCAACTGAAGACAGAGCCAAGAGTCGAATCCGAAGTCAAGCCAGGAGTCCAATCAATGGGAGTGAGGCGAGATGGAACAACAGGGCAGGCTGGACACTGAAGAAAGACAAGGGACCATGAAGACAAGAACTCAGGAAAAGACCAAACCAAGGAAGGACAGGAACAGACACAGGAACTCAGACAACACACAGCGGAACCAGGAACATGAAGGCAAGGCACAGGATCAGGATCCAGGAACGAAAAGGCAAACCACTACTCTGGAGAGATGACCTATTGCTGCGATGTCTGAGGAAGGTCTAGGCAAGTTTTATATAGTGGAGGCCCTGTGATGTCATCTGGGGGCTCCATAGTGGATTTCCCACCTCGGGCCCTTTGAATCCTGAAGTGTTAGGTACCAGTGTGCTTGCCACATCCTTGTTTGGGAGGCCTTAGAATGGGTAGATGTGAATCGGTTATTTACTCTTTCGGATAGTAGAAAGACTAGGGGGCACTCCATGAAGTTAGCATGGGGCACATTTAAAACTAATCGGAGAAAGTTCTTTTTTACTCAACGCACAATTAAACTCTGGAATTTGTTGCCAGAGAATGTGGTTGGTGCAGTTAGTATAGCTGTGTTTAAAAAAAGGATTGGATAAGTTCTTGGAGGAGAAGTCCATTACCTGCTATTAAGTTCACTTAGAGAATAGCCACTGCCATTAGCAATGGTTACATGGAATAGACTTAGTTTTTGGGTACTTGCCAGGTTCTTATGGCCTGGATTGGCCACTGTTGGAAACAGGATGCTGGGCTTGATGGACCCTTGGTCTGACCCAGTATGGCATTTTCTTATGTTCTTATGCCTTCTGTGCTTGCGACAGGCTTTCTCCATGTCTTGGGGCTGGGGGTAAGTGTGGCCGGTCACAGGATGGAACCGTGAGCGGCCAAGCATAACAACATGTTTAAAAAGTATTATGGCTAGCAGAATAAGGTAAAACAACTCTATAGCACAGGGTAGATATTTTGTTGTGGCAGGCACAAGTGGTATACAGAAAAATCTTGATGTAGAATTGTATAAAGCAAGGATAAATCACCTTTCCTTTCTTATTTTCTCTCTTAGCACAATCACACTGCTCACTCTTTGATATGTATGAGAATGGAAAAGTAAAGGCAAGAGGAAGACATCTGTTACAGCTGAGAGGAGGAATCTAGTTGGTGAGAAGGATTCTGGTGTGAGGATTTATTTATTTATTTATTTTTATGCAGGGAAGAGATTTTAGCACAGAACTCATTGATTGCTCCAGTTTGTTGATGATTTAATAAAGCAAACATTTGCTTCACCTTTAGAGCTCAACTTTTGATAGTGTGCGTGAGGCATCAAATGTACATGTAAGTGGGTCCACAGAGATTGTGACTTTAGAGATCCTCCCAGATCTGTACCAGAACTAGATTTCTATCAGAAGGAATATTCCATTGGTATGCAGAGGAAATGGAGAAGTATTTAGTGTGGGTGTGTAGCTCCTCCATGTGATTTTAAAGTATATAAGCTCGTAGGGTGTGGAAGTTTGAGTGGATCCTTTCAGGGATAACCTCTGGAGTCTCTGGATTGAGACCTGGTTCAGAAAGGAGACAGAAAGCTTTTGCCTTTTTGAAGGACTGTCTGGAACAGTGTAAACCATATCTGGAAACCTTTTCGTTTTTATGTTTCCTGAGATAGTTTTTCCACTCTCTTTATCTCTTTTTTTTTTTGGTTTCCCTTTTTGAAACATTTATTTTTAACCAATTAAGACAATCACGTATCCCATTATGCAGCAGAAAATTGGAAACTTAAAATAAGCATTCCCACTCTTAATCACGGGATCAAACTTTTAAACATAAGTCCATTTTAGCAGCAGAATCTCTGGTCATCCATCCTCCTCTTTGGTGGTGCTTGAAAGCCACGTGCCACTTGCTTGAAGAGGGTTGAGATTGAACTGAATCTAGAAAAGAACAGAAGAACATTCCCTCCCACAACAAGGCAAAATCCCACAACACTAAGAACGTTATAACTATTAGGAACTTACATTCTGTATAGACATTTATATCTTTTCTTTTAAACTGTAACACTATTACTGTAAATGTTCAAAAGCACTATCAGAATGTAGTCATACGCTTTGTTGTTTTCTTCAGCTGAAGGAATGAGATCATAGTGGTCAAGATGGGGTTTCCTTAGCAAAGCACCATTAGGCAGATGGCACTCTATTTGGAACTTGTCCACCTAACTATCCCACTGATGGTATTTCACTCTGTCCTTGTGCACAGTATGCCTGAACCTTATCTTCTTGATCTTCTTCTCTCTATCCCTGGCATAGACAGAGTAACTTCAGACATACTCCTTATCCTGCTTGTCTTTCATAATGACTTTTAGTCGCATGCTCCCAATGTTGTTGTGCATAATTGATGATATACACTGGGACATAAGGATAGTACAGTCCAAAGAGGGACCTCACTTTTCTCCACACTAATCTCTTGGCTTGGGAAGCTTTTCTCAAAATTTGACCATATTGTACTGTATTAGGGATGGCCCACGATTAGTCTGAGGAATATCTATATAAAAACTGGCCATTATGAAATTCCTTATCAGATCTGAACTCTTAGCTCTGTATTATATTGTCTGAATTTGTACAAAAATACTTTAAAAAACAAGAATCAGAAACAGGTTGCAATCCTGCTTCCTTTATTTCCTATCAGGTGCATGCACTCTGATTAAAAATGATTTCCTTCATAATCGGGAAGCAGTTCTGAGCCAGTGTCACAGTTTTAATTCTGATGTATAGTGTACAGATCATGAAAATAAGCAATCAATAAATCAACTGCCAGTATTTAATGCTCAAATTTTAATATTCATTAACTTCCTGTAACTAGTAACTATGCATAAACTTATGTGTTGCCTGTATGATCTAACGGTCAACTTTAAGTTTTGCTATATATAGTAATACCGTGGATACCAAAGATTATGTATATATTTATTTATCCTAGAATGCTTTAGCTATATGTCATTTTTATTCCCGTGCCTTTTGTTCATAAATGAGGAATTTTCTTTTTCTAATTGCGTATCCAAGGCCTTGTCAGCCACAATGCATTAATACAGGCTGGATTCTAGATTACTGGTTCTTGTTAGCTTGCTCTTTATCCTACTTTATCACATTTCCGGCCTTAAGCTATATTGCCTAGCTAAACAGTACAGTCTCAAACCTTATGACAACTGTCTGCACAACTAATAAAGAATTCAAAGCTGGAACCCCTGAAGTTTACAACAGGTCCCGCACTTCTAAGGGTATGGCATGATCTAACACCTCAATCCTCACCACTGCTAGGAGCAGATGCTTCTCCAGATGATGACAATGGGCCTGCTGAATGATCACTGTATGTGGAGACCCTCTGGCTGTGGCACAAATGTGTGGTCCAAGCATATTTTACAGAATTCCAACATCGTGTGGAGACCCGGCACTACCAGGTTACTATGGGGTGTCATGCTGGAGAAATTTCTTCTAGCACTCACAGCGCTAATGGCAATGTTCTACTGCCATGAGTCATAGTTATGACTCACAAAAGTTCACCCTCCTTCAGCCTCTCCTCATAGGTCTTCTGATACAGACCCCACACTATTTTGGTCATTCTTCTCTGGACTGCCTCCATCCTGTTTTTATCCCCCTTCAGATACAAACTCCAGAACTGAACATAGTACTCCAAGTGAGGCCTCACCAAGGACCTGTACAAGGGCATTATAACCACCTTTTTCTTACTGATTATTCCTCTCTCTATGCAGCCCAACATTCTTCTGGCTTTAGCTATCGCCTTATCACATTGTTTTGCCATCTTCAGATCTCCAGCCACTATTACCCCAAGATTTCTCTCCTGCTCTGTGCAGATCAGTCTTACATCATCCATCACATACAGCTCTTTTGGATTGCTGCGCCCCCAGATGCATGACTCTGCACTTCTTGGCATTGAATCCCAGCTGCCAAATCTTCAACCACTCTTCCAGCTTTCTTAAATCACTTTTCATTCTTATCGGGAGGGGATTCCCCCGAGGTTCCTGCCATGACGTGTACAAAGGAGGTCCTTGTGCGCTCGAGTGTGCCTAAGTGATTCCGGATACAAGATGGCGGTCGGCAGCACCCACACCATCCTGGGAATGCCGAGGAGGTTGATGATGGTTAGCAGATGCTGCCATTCTTCCCAGAATTGATGGTGCAGGGAAAAAAGAGGTGAGCATGAGTGGTTGCAGCCGTCTGCGACCGACAGGTGTAACAATAAGAGCCTCCCATGGCATCTCTCTTCACCCTACCTCTGTGGTCTCTGTCACCCTCTCTTCTTCCTGTGCCTCCTTTCCCAGGATTCAAAATGATGTGAACCCATGTCTGCTCAGGATTATTTCACTGGGATAGCGGGAAATTTTCCAGTGTTCCAAGACCAGTACTTATGCTGTGATAGATGGTAGCAAAGCTGGGACAAAATTCCTAAAGAGCTGTATTGTGTATGTCCCTGATGTGTCAATGTCTCTTTCCCCTTCCCCATGGGACTTCATGTAATGTGAAACCCTTTGGTAAAGGTTTAAGGTTTAAGGTTTATTGTCATTTATATACCATTGTCTCAGCATAGCCTTCACAGTGGTTAACATTTCAATAAAATACATAAAAGCAATGAAACTACAATCATATCATAAAAGAATTAACAGCTAAAATAATTAAAAGATCAGAGATTACAAAACACATTAGCTGTTAAAATAAAGAGAAATTAAAGTAAAGTATACTAAAATAGATATTACATAAATAAAATACTAAAAGCACATATTTAGCATTGAGAAATAATAGTTAAAAAGAAAATACTGTACATGTTGAGTTAATGTGCATGCCTATTTCTCGTTTTCAGTGTAAGCAGCATTGAACAGCTATGTCTTAACTAAGATCAGCTTTAAACTTATTTTTATCCTGTTGCAGCCTTAGTTGAGATAGTAGCATATTCCACAGTTTTGATCCCGCTATTGACAGAGCTCTCTCTCTTACTTGGCCAAGGCGTGCAGATTTAATTGTAGGGACTGATAAAAGTCCTTTATCGGACGATCTAAAGCAAGATATTTATTTATTTTATTTTATTTAAAAGTTTTTATATACTGCACAATAAGGCATATTTATGTCTGTCTAGGCAGTTTACAGGAGTACAGACATAATTTATGACAAAAAAGGTTAAGATGCAATTAAAATAAAGATATGGCTGGGTGCAAGACAGGAAGCTGCAGTAGGCAACAAATCTGGGAGTTCTGACTGTTTTTTCATTACTGTATTTCCAGCTCTCACTGCTACTGATTATGATTATTTCCCTTCTCCCTTGCCCAGACAGCCCATTCCTCCAGCTCTTATGAAGCTTTAAACTGCTGACAACCCCTGCTTGCCTTCAAGCTGCTGACTGGGGAGGGGAATGCGTGGAAAAGTTCCCTTTCTCAGTATCTATCCCCTCAGCTCATTTTATACATATTGAAGAGAGGTTGGAGAGGACGGGAAGCTGGGAAGGGGGCGAGATTAGAATGTACTGAGGAGTGGGAGGGACGAGAGATGTCAAGGAACATAGGATTGAAAGAGTGTTAGAGTTTAGAGAAAAGCAGAAAGCTGGGATGGTGTAAAAAAAATGAAGGGGAACAGCCTGAAAAAGGCAAGAGACATTGGGGGATACAGGGAGCTGGTAAGGGAGTGAGAGATGGAGGGGAGCAAGGCTGTGAGGGCAAAATATGACAGACAGAGGGCTGGGAGGAAATAAAAGAGATGCGATAGACAAAATTAGGAGAAGGTGAGACACAGGGTTGAGATGGTGCTGGGAGTGGGCAAGAAACACTAGAGAAAGATTTTAATGGGGCGGACCCAGTGGTTCACGACTGGTGTGGAAGAGGTAAATATGGAATGGCTATTTATCTTTCAAATAGTATTAAGGTTAGGATATAACATGAACTTAACTGGGAACAGATGTAAAACACATTTAATAAATTATTTTTTTCAATGTACAATTAAGCTGTAGAATTTGTTGCTAAAGCATGTGGCCAAGATTAATAGTCTAACCGGGTTTTAAAATGGTTTGGACAAGTTTGTGGAGGACCATTAACAGTTATAAACCAGGTAGACTTGGACTTTGCACCTTTTAATTCTGTGAGTGAGTAATAGGGAAGGGATCTTCCCATTAGCATCTGTTGGATACTTTCAAATGACCTGGCTTGTCTTTTGTAGACAAAGGATGCTAAGCTTGATGGACCATTATTCTGACTCAGCATGGCTCTTTTTATATTCCTATGAAATAAAGTGAGTTGTCCAACACCATGTTGTTGTGCTCGGGGGTGGACCCTTGTCCTGGGGCAGTGGAGAACAGCTCCCTGGTAGGGACCAAGAAACACCTGCCCCCAGGGGGCGGAGCACTGGAGGAGACAGAGGCTAAGAGAAGCTTCATTACTAGAAGCCCGAGGTCCCCCTGGGTGGAGCTCGTAGGGACCCGGGCTGCTTGGACTTAGGTGGGCCTCACAGGGTCTCCTGGAGAGGTGGTAGACAGGCGTGCCCATGGATAGCAAGGGAGCACGGTTGGACTCAAGACTGAGGTTCAGATGTAGCAAGGAAGACCAGAACAGCATAGGTGACGACAAGGCAAGGGACAGAGCCAGAATCAGGAGACGTAGTCAATCAGGCAGGAGTCAGAATCCAAGGGTCAGTCCGAGGAGTGGTCAGGCAAGGCAGAGGTCAGGTTCCGGAGGTCAGATGAGGTCACAAGGCAGGCAGAGGTCAGGATGCAGGCAGCAGACAGGAAGGTCGAGGAACAGGCCGAGGTCAGTACCAAGAAACATTCCAGGGGTACTACCTGGGGAGACGAACGGACGGACACAGGAATAGAAGGATGCTGGAACAAGGCTGGAACAGTAGGATGCAGGAACAAGGCTGGAACAGTAGGATCCTGGAACAAGGCTGGAACGAGACTGGAAAGAGACTGGAACAAGGCTTAGGACGCAGTGACAATCTAGCACACAATATAATGCCGACCCGAATGCCAAGGCAAGGAAGTGCACGCAGGGACTTCCTTAAGTGGTTCCTTCAATCAGGGTGTGCTGTGGAGTTAGGACCCGCCCCTGGACCTACAAGAGGCTGGGCGGTCCGCGCACGTGCGTGTAGGGGCATGGCCAATGCCACGGGAGAAGCCTAACTCCAGCATAAGGCCTGATGCGCAGTGGAAGATACGGCATCCACCGCTGAGGGACGCCGAGGCCTGGAGGTGCTCATGGCTGGCACTGGGGAGGCCGACCCGGAACCTGCAGATGCGCCAGAGAGGTGAGCAGGCCTGTGTGCGGGCCGGATGCGGACGGGGCGCGCAACACATGTAAAGCTAGTCACAGAGGTGAATGTCCCAAGACATTTTCTGAGTTATAATATAATGCCAATGATGTGCAGTTATTGTTTCCAGTACAGGACGAATTGTTGGTTTCTTTGAATAGAATTATTTGTGGGCTAAAGAAAATTCTGGACTGGTTTGATTCTCAAAAGCTTTTAGTGAATGTAAGCAAAACAGAATGACTGTGTGTAGGGAAAGAGGTTGAACTTTGTTAGGGTTGTGGACCCTTGGGCCGGCTGAGACTGTAGGTGTTGTTCTGTGGGGACCCACAGTGGGTGTCGCCGCCGGGAGGCGATGCTGAAGAGGGGTTCTGAAGGCTTCACCACTGGAAACCCGAGGTCCCCCCAGGAGGAGCCCATAGGGACCCAGGCCTCTTGAAGTTAGGTGTGACCTTATGCAACCAAGGATCAAGGATGGGAGCGGTCGGGCCCCAGAGGCCAGATGAGTCTTCACCCTTGGAAGCCCACGGCTCCCCCGGGAGGAGCCCATGAGAGCCCGAGCTGCTGGGACTTAGGTGAATCTTCCGGGCAAGCGAGAACTGGATATCTGAAGATGACGATGGAGCTGAAGTTGGAGTCAATGGACGAAGCAAGGTCAGAAGCCAGAAGTCAGAAGCCAAAACCAGGGGTGGAAGCTGAAGTCGGAGTCAGTGGACGAAGCAGGATCAAAAGCCAGAAGTCAAAAGTCCGAAGTCAAGGCAGACGGGAGTCCTGGGACAGTAACTAGCAACTCCGAAGAGCGAACCTTGTTGCAAGGCACCAAAGGAGTCACGCTGCAGGGCTTAAGTAGGCCTGCAGCATCTGACGACATCGGGGGCAGTGCCTGTCATTTCCCGCACTGGCCCCTTTAAGTCCCGAGCCCCTGCGAGTGCGCGTGCCTAGGGGGTGAGGCCAGACACGAGGGATCGCTGGCGTCTCGCCTCGCGGAGGGAGTGCTGTGGCTGAGGCCTGGACAGGCCTTGTTGGCATCGTGGCGACCCAGGCTGGCCTTGAGGTGAGTGGAGGACCCGGGGCATGGCCCGGGGCCGTAACATACTTAAGGATTTAAACAGCTTGAGGACAGGGGATGTAGCCATTGAACGAAGTCAGAAAGTAAGGAATTTAGGAGTTTTAGTAGATGAGGCTCTGACAATGGATTTTTATATCAGTTCAATGGTTCAGAAAGCCTGGTTCTGACTTAGACAATTACGAAGACATCAAACATTTTAGAAGCTTCAGTTTTCAGATTGGTGGTTCAAGTGTTGGTTTGTTCAGAATTAGATTACTGTAATGTGGTATTGGTGGGTCTTCTTAAAAAAAGTTTACAATGTTTACAGATGGTACAGAATATGGCAGCACGTTTGATTTTTGGGCTCCCATGTAAGGAGAGTGTGACACCTTTGTTAAGATGCCTTCACTGGTTACCTATTGAAAAGTGAGTCAATTTCAAACTCATGATCTTGATGTGTAATGCATTAAATGGAGGGGGTGCAGATTATTTGCAAGAAAATATTAAGGGTTGCTGTTGGCATTGGTTCCATCAAGATAAGATGTATACAATGTTTCAAATAAGAAAAGGATGTTCTCAGTTGGTAGTCAGGAGTTTGGCCCCATTAGAGGTGAGGGTGGAGCAGAATTTTCTCAATTTTAGAAATTTCTCAATTTTAGAATTTTAGAATTTTCTCAATTTTAGAAAGAAGATAAAGGCCCGGTTATTTCCATTTTAGCCTGGGCAGATTTTAAATTGAGAACAGTATAGATAGTTGGGGTCTGACATGTATAGTTTAGTCTATTTGCATTTTTATTTGTCTTTGAATATGTATACATTGATTGGATTTTATTGGATTTTATTGTAAACCGCTTTGGCCAGATCTGGTATCTGATGAGTGGCATATAAGTAATGAGAAGTAAATAAGTAAACAAACAAACAAACAAATAAATAAATAATATGGTGTGCTAAGTGCTAGGTTAATTGCTTGCCTTGAGGTCGATATGCAAAAGCATTTAGCTGGTCAACTCAGAAATTATCGGGCTAAATGAAGATTTGGGAACTTTTCCAGCTAAATTCTACCCAGATAAGTTAGGGGCATAACCTGGAGTTGTTAGCTGGATAAGTTATTCAGCTAATTCAGAATTAGTCAGATAATTTTTCCAACTAACTCTGGTCGATCTGTAGATCTGTACTAAAGTTAGCCAGATAAACTTATCTGACTAACTATAAGAGAGCTGGATATATTCAGTGGTATGGCCACACCACTGAATATATGGGATAAATTAGTAACTGAGCCACACAGTGGCTGAATATGGACCTCCTAATGACTGCAGGTTGTCAGAAGGGAGAATCAAATCCATGGTCCCAGGGAAGGCTGCTGTCTGTATATAGCATCCTAAATCTGTTGGCCATACTGACAAAAGTAATTCTTTGGAATTCTTTCTTCAAACATTTTTTGTAAAAATGTAAGTTTTTTGTTACCTGCTGCATTTTCTCTTTACTTTCAATCTACTGATGTTTTAGTGGACTGAAACTGGGGAATAGAATCAAGGGGGAAGCTGAAGGAATTGCTATTTAAATTAGGAAAATGGAAGATTTTTGAAAAACAAATATTTTTCTTTTCCAAAATCTTGAATTTCCTACATTTTATCAGCGATATGTTTTTTTGATCTGCTGACTTAGTTTTGTGCTTTTTTATTTAAGTATTTGTGCTGTCAAACTGAATTCATCCACCCCATCTAGAACAACAAAATCTATATTATATGCCTTCAAACTTTACAGTGATTTGAATGTTTGAGCTTACTTGGGTTGTTTACATAATTTCGATGCAAAGCATGTAAATGTACACAGATGTACAGTGTGAACGTAAGAACCACTGAGTTCATGTAGAGCACTGTAGTTATTTACAGTGTATATGAACTATAAAGAAAAAGCATAATTAGAGACCCCATCTAATTTGTTACTAGTTATTGCACTTGTGAAATTATTGCTGCCTCTTCCCCTAAATTGTCTGTGATTATTGGGTGGAACCTGGTGGAATGTCTAAAAAAGCCAGGGATCACAATCAAAGCATACCCTTTTAGGACCTTTGTAAGTGAGTAGGGAGAGCAGCTTGGGTGTATTTCTTGGTCATGCTGCAGTGCAAACAAATGTATCTGTGAAAATCCTAGGTTAAGATATTGTAGCTTACAGAAGGCAATAACCAGGCTCAGGTCCAGTAACTTGCTGAATTTATTTAAAAGATTTAATTCTTGAGGCACATATGTCATGTATGCATGACTGAGTGCCGGCATTTCTGGGGATAGTACTGGGGAAGGGTTTAGACTTATGTTCATACATGTGAATTTCCAAAAGTACGGTATATGCTTAAATTTTCTCGAACAATTTGGGTATTTATTTTAGCAGTTGTAAGTTGCACAGGTAGATTTAATGAGCTAAAATTCAAAGCGGACTTGTGTATGTAAGTCTGCTTTGAAAACTGATGTCACTTATGCACTTATTTACCAACTTTTTTATGTGCAATGCTACAAAATTACCCCTCAATGGATTGTCCTCTGAAACAAAACTTTTACAAAATTTTCACTTTTCACTTTTTACGCATTTCCTCGACTAAAACCGCAAACTTTGATCATGCAGAAAAGCCAATGTGCAATACTTGCCACTTCAGCTCTAGGGTTATTAGTTTTAATGGCAGTTTTATGTTCAGGCTGGTTCTTATTCAAAGGGATCACTTTGTACATCCTAGAAAAATATACCCCAGTTCTTCCTTTTCTTGGCTTCAATAAATAGTATAAATAATTCTCATGTGGACACATAAACACATCTCTGATAGCTGAGAAATTAATACTGTTCAAATTTTGATACATTTCATTGTAAAAGATGATTAGCTATCTCTGCTATGGCATGATGCCCAGCTCTACTTTTCCCTGTGATGCCTCTTCTAACTATAGGGCTTGATTCACCCAAATTCAAGAAGTAGAATATTTTTCAGCAGAAATCTATTCACCTGATATACCATGAATAAAAAAACTTTTGTCCTAACTAAATACACCCCTCCCCTCCCAGGAGGTGAAGAAAGAGCATGTTAACATTTAAGTGAACTGCAGCAGAAAAAAAAGGGCAATGCATTTATATCACATGAGCCACCAGCCCAGGAAAGCCATAGCAAGACTGAAATGGTTGCCAGACACCTTACTGTGAAAGTGCTTAATGACATTGAACAGGTAAGTTAGAGATTCAGGTACATGATTTGCATGTCACAGTCCCCTGACTATTACTGGTAACTTACAGTGAAATACCACTTCAAAAAGGAATAATGGCAAAGTCCTTTGACTGTAAATTGTTGAATTCTGGCTGAGAGAGGGATTCATGAGAGAAATGTACTGAAAACCCATTCTATCAAACAAAATAGATTCTCACTCAAGGGGGAGTCAGAATCCTTGGGTAGCTAGTTCTCAGAACAGAAAAAAAGTCCAGGTAGGATGGAAGAGGTTATACTTATTATCTTTCTATAATCCTGCTTGGGTCTTGGCCTTTTGTCTGAGAGAAGGTGGTCTCTCTAAGTTGGGTAACAATAAATGACTGGCATGAGCTTAGCTGAACTGTAATCACTGAAAGCTAAGATTGCTAAGAACCTGAATCACTGAGTAATGAGCAAGCCAAGGGCCTAGAGGAGCTATAAACTTGAGCAAAAAAACCTTCAACCAAGAAAGAAAATCCTGAGGATAACAGTGGATTCAGAGGCAGAATTAGGTCCCCCCAGGAGAGTGTGGACCACCTGGTGGATCAGAAGGGGACAGGGACACGAGTGGTGGACCTGGAGGTGGAAGTGGGTCTACCAAGAGGGCGCAAACTCCAGTGGTGAATTAGGAGGTGCCGGTGGGTCCCTCAGGAAGTCAAGAACCCCAGCAACAGACCCAAAAGTGGAATTGGGGGACCCCAAGAGTGTGTGGATCCTAGTAATGGATCAGGAGGTGGAGTTAGGTCCCTCAGGAGGGTGCAGACCTGTCAACAGAGTAGAAGTTGAGCAGAGAAGATAGCAGAAGTTAAGAAAAAATGGACCCACTCCTCCCTCATGAAGAGCGATGTCCACTGGTCCAGTTGCATCTTTTCACATGGAAGAGGCTTGTGGAAAGGAAGAGAATAATGGTGCTTGATTAAGTGGGAATGCAAAAGGTACCTCCCATTCTATATGGTGGTATTCTGTGGAGACTCCAGTAGTTAAATTTTAAATGTTCTTGCTATCTTGTAGAAATGTATATAGTAGTGAAGTCTAAGACTATATACAGTGCTGTTTATAGTGTTTAATATTCTATTAGTGATATAGTTTATTTATTTATTATTTATTTATTTATTTTTAATTTTTATATACCGATGTTCCTGTATACAATACATATCGCACTGGTTTACATGGAACTGAACTGTCACCTCTAGGGCGGAATACATTGGAACAAGTTAAAAAGAACTTACAGGGAGAAAAATGGACTACAATCAAAAACACGATTAGCTAAAATAAAGTACAAACTCAAAACATATATACAGTGGGATAGATGGACCGGAGTCTATAAAGTCTATCGATTCATCGGGTCTTAGCTCTCCGGGAACGCTTGGGTGCATAGCCAAGTCTTTAGCTTCTTTTTGAATGTCAAAAGGCAAGGTTCTTGGCGGAGGTCCGGAGGGAGTGAGTTCCAAAGTAGGGGACCTGCAGTGGAAAGGGCGCGTTTCCTCAGTGAGGGGCGGATTTTAAAAGGGCCGCGCGCGCTGGCGCACCTATTTTGGATAGGCCGCCGGCGCGCGTAAAGCCCTGGGACGCGCGTAAGTCCCGGGGCTTTCGAAAAGGGGAGGGAGGGGGCGTGTCTGGGGGTGTCCCTAAAATGACGCTGCGTTTCGGGGGCGTGCCACGGCGTTTTGGGGGCATGGCGCCGGCCCGGGGGCGTGGTTGAGGCCTCCGGACCATGCCCCTGGGACTGGAGGACGGAGCGGGGCTGCCGGCGACGCGCGCAAAGTTAAGGGGGGTTTTAGATAGGGCCGGGGGGGGGGGGGGGTTAGGTAGGAGAAGGGAGGGGAAGATGGGGGGAGGGCGAAGAGAAGTTCCCTCTGAGGCCGCTCCGAAATCGGAGGGAACAGGCAGGCCGCGCTGGGCTCGGCGCGCGCAGGTTGCACAAATGTGCACCCCCTTGCAAGCGCTGACCCCGGATTTTATAAGATACGCGCGGCTACGCGCGTATCTTATAAAATCTAGCATACATTTGTTCGCGCCTGGTGCGTATTTTTTAAAAATCTGCCCCTGAGGTTTTAGCCGGCTGGGTGTGTAGCATGTTCTTGTACGCACTTCTGATCGGTCTCTTAGAAATGTGCTGCTGCAGTTGAAAAGTTAGGTTGAGGGGGGAGATGTTGTGTAGGGCCTTGTGTATCATCATGAGGGCTTTAAAGTGTATCCTGAATTTAATAGGCAGCCGGTGAAGGTTCTGGAGGATGGGGGTGATGTGTTCCCTTTTGTTGGTGTTTGTGAGGATTCTGGCTGTCGCGTTCTGGACCATCTGAAGTGGTTTGATGGTGCTAGCGGGAAGGCCCAGAAGGAGTGAGTTGCAGTAATCCAGTTTCGGGAGGATGATAGATTGTAGTACCAGGTGGAAGTCTCGGAAGTGCAGAAGTGGTTTTAATTTTTTTAATACTTGCAATTTAAAGAAGCATTCTTTGGTGGTATTGTTTACGAACTTGCTGAGGTTGAGTTGGTTGTCTAGTAGCACAGCAAGGTCTCTTACTTGCGATGTGTGGTTGATTGATGTGAGGGTGAGTTGGGAAGAAATTGGAGGGTTGAGCGGGATGCAGTTGTCTGGGACTATTAGGAGGATTTCGGTTTTGTTGGTGTTTAGTACGAGGTTGAGGCTGGAGAGCAGGTTGTTGATTGCTGTGAGGCAGCTGTTCCAATAAGACCAGGTTTTGTGGAGAGATTCAGCTATAGGGATGAGGATCTGTATGTCATCTGCGTATAGGAAGTGTGTTAGCTTGAGGTTGGTTAGTAGATGGCAGAGTGGGAGGAGATAAATATTGAATAGTGTGGGTGACAGGGATGATCCTTGGGGTATCCCCAGCTTTGAACTGATAGGGTGTGACTCTTTGTTGTTAATTCTGACCTTGTAGAACCTGTTTTCAAGGAAAGATTTGAACCAGTTGAACGCCGATCCTGTGATGCCGATGTCTGCTAGACGCTGAAGGAGGCATGAGTGGTTCACGGTGTCAAACGCTGAGGAGAGATCCTCATGTATATATATAGTCATGTAGAAATGTATATAATCATATAAGGCCGAATTTTAAAATGGCCAAGCATGCAAATATCGCATGTTATAAACTCCACACATCCATATGTGCATGCCAGAAACCATGCACACATGGATGCGTACGTGCACCATTTAAAATCTACCCCTTAGTCTAATAAACCTGTATATATTTATACATACCGCCAGCCCTGTTCACGGTCCCATTTGTTTTCTTAAGGTGAAGAGAGGGAAGTCGTATTCTCTAACACCTTCTTCCTAGGTGAACACACCAGGTGCTAGGAATACAAGGACTGACAGAGCCTGTCTGAGGAGGGCTCCTGAGGGGAGATTTTTACAATTTTTTGGTGGGATTTTGGCCTTTGGCCTTGGGTCCCCTTAAAATGATGGCAGCCTTGTATGAAGTTATTAGGCCCCTGCTGCATGTCTTTTATTGTGAAGTATATCCATGATAAAAAATAATGTGGTGATATTGCCACAATATTTTCTCGGGGAGGGATGAAATATGACAGTAATGCCCCCACCACCATCCCCATGATATACTGCCCCTCCTGCAATAACATATCACGGCTTTATAAATCTCCCAGTTTGATTGTAAGCCCTCTGGGGACAGGGAAATACCTTCAGAGTTTGGGAATTATTAGAAAGGGAATGGTGAATAAAACGGAAAATGTCATAATGCCTCTGTATTGCTCCATGGTGAGACCACACCTTGAATACTGTGTACAATTCTGGTCGCCGCATCTCAAAAAAGATATAATTGCGATGGAGAAGGTACAGAGAAGGGCAACCAAAATGATAAGGGGAATGGAACAGCCTCCCTATGAGGAAAGACTAAAGAGGTTAAGGCTTTTCAGCTTGGAGAAGAGACGGCTGAGGGGTGATATGATAGAGGTGTTTAAAATCATGAGTAGTCTAGATCAGGTAGATGTGAATCGGTTATTTAGTCTTTCAGATAATAGAAAGACTAGGGGGCACTCCATGAAGTTAGCATGTGGCACATAGCATGTGGCGCGCACAAGGGGGTGCACATTTTTATATTTATGTTTTATGATATTTAAAAATTCCCTATCTTATTACTCTTTTTATGCTTTTATGTTTACTTTTGCTAATTGGTTATTAAGTATTTTTTATATTTTATATTTTTATGTGTTTATTAACTATTACTTTTTATAACATGTAACTAATTCTAATTCTAATTGAATTATTGTATTTCTCTTGCTTCCATTTGCTTGAAACCATTGTGAAGGTTCCTACTAAGATATCTGTATATAAAAATCAATAAACATAAACATAAATAATTAAAAAACTAAAATTCACTCTTTGAAGGATTTGCGTACTTTCCTCTTGTATATAACTTTCTTTCTAAATTTAGGGAAGCACCATGAAATTGACAATTTTCTCCATTTTCTGATTTTGCATAGAAATTTCTCTGTTAAAAACGCTTCTAAATATTTAGCCAATTGGTAGACTTGTTGGATTATTATTTGTGAAATGAAATTTTTATTTTTCACAAATCCTTAAGTCTTGAAGTCGTAATTGACTTTCATGTTGCAACATGTCCCACTTCTCATTGATTTCAAGAGGTGCTACAAATTTCCCTTGAAATCTGAGCACCAGCCCTGAGATTTCCATAGGTAAAAAGCCCTTTTGAAAATTCTGCCTCTCACCTGCCCATGACAGGAAAAGTATGTGCGCTGTCCTAAGGAAAGAACTCATTTGCAGCCATATGTAGAGCATCTTCTAAGCTTGCATGTGGATGTCAATGTGCTGACAGCCTCTTTTTTTTTCTGCTCACTGGTTCCTTCTAGAAGGTGATATGGAATACAACTGTCATACAACTGGTGACATATCTGGTGACCAGATATGTCACTTCTTTTTTTGAAGTCATAGCAGCCTCGGTTCAACATTGCATCCATTTTTCCTGTACTATTCAGGAGAATCCTAATACTCCTAACACAAATAAATTCCCTCCATCTGTGTATCCTCCTCTATGTAGTATGCTATACAGTTCTATGAATAAAGATCTCAATTGATACACGCAGAGAAGTGGCAAATATACTTTAAGAATGGAAGTGTATTTTTTAGTATAATTGTGTTAAAAATATTGGGGTAGATTTTGAAAGTTATGCACGGGCGTAGATTTGTTCGCGCAATCTAGCACGAACAAATCTACGCCTGATTTTATAACATGCGCGCGCTGCCGCATGTTATGAAATCAGGTGATTTGCATGCACTGCCTCCATAGTATGTAAAATCAGTGATTTGCATGCACTGCCTCTATAGTATGTAAATCTATCTCATGTATATTCATTGTGGATATCCTGAAAACCTGGCCTGTTTGTGGCAATTGAGGACTGAAGTTCGCCATCATTAGATTAGACTAACTAGCATGCTAGTATATAACTGCAGAACTTGTAACCATTTTTGCTGAGCAGTTATTTGGTAAAATATTTTTTTCCTTGAAAGTGGAATGAGATATATAATATCCTTCCAATAATTGTAATTTTTGTACATAAAAAAAATATCTGATGTTTTTCAGTTCCAAATGCCTATTCATTTCTGTGGCATTACATGATAGAACTTTATTTAAAAGAGGAAAAGGATTGTTTATTTATTTATTTTTGACATTTTATATACCATCTTTCCATATATAGATCACAATGGTTTACAATATGATATTCACAGTTTTAAATTCAACAGACAAACATAAAATGGGGATTGGTTACTATTTATATATGAATCTCTTCTTGGCTCCATGCAATCCCTACTTGTAAACATTGGCCTAGATTTATCAATCTGTAGTAAATATTGTGTGCAATTGGAAACAAAGTGTGTTTTATGATAGTAGCCTAATTATTACAATTTGCACTGGGGGAGAGAGAGAGAGAGAGAGAGAGAGAGAGAGAGAGAGAGAGAGAGAGAGAGAGAGAGAGACTACCTACAAGATCCTTGTAGTGCTTGGCTATTTATGCTACTATAGGAGGCCCACCTAATAACTCGAGGTGAGGTTTAGGTAGTGGGTTAGGGGCCACTTTTACATACAGAGTGAAATGTAGGAACAGAACAGTACACTCTTGTGAAGATTTGATGTCCTTGGGAGTGAGGAAACTCACAATATGATGAGATGTACAATGTTCTCTCAACCTAGCTTGATGGACTCTCTACCTCGGTAACATCAAGCTAGGTTGAGAGAACTTTGCACAAACCTCATCTTTGTGTGAGTTTCCTTACTCCGAACGACATCACATCTTCACAAGAGTGTACTGTCTGTTCATACATCTCACTCTGCATGTAAAAAGCTCTCTCCCTCACACACAAAGCCCTCTACAACCAAAATATGTACTGGCTAGAGGAACACCTTACCTTTCACAACAGGAACAGACCTATAAGACAGCAACACAGAGCAACACTTCATATCCCATCACCCAAGGACTCTAAGCTCAGCTCCACTAAAGCTCGGGCACTTTCCCTAGCTGCACCCATCCTCTGGAACAATCTCCCCTCCTCCCTACATCAAGAAGCCTGCCCAAAAAAGTTTAAACAGTACCTGAAAACATGCCTTTTCAAACAAGCATACTCCGATCAGTACACCTCCCCCTCTTGACGCCTATTCCCTCCTCTGACCTCCACGGCTTCCTTGTAAATAGTCATATATATTTTACCCTACATTTACTATATTTTTATGCCTTATAATTGTAAACCGTTCAATTTTATATCTGTATTGTCACATGTTCAATGTTTCACTGTAAAGCGCTTGTTTGCTGACTTTTGTTTAATGTGAACCGATGAGATGTTCCCAACATTCATCGGTATATAAAAACTTCTAAATAAATAAATAAATAAAAGTGGCCCCTAACCCCCACATACTACCTAAACCTCACTTTGAGTTACTAGGAGGGCCTCCTATAGTAGCATAAATAGCTACTTACAATGGTGCCACCTCTAGAGGTTTCACTCTCTCCCTCTCACACACACACACTCACTCAGGTCCTGCCTAAAGTAAATTGTGTTATAGGCATCATATTGCACAGCTTAATTTTTGGCATTAAAATTGTGCGATATCAGTGGGCTGGCTTTGTGAAGCATTATGGCTTCACAAAGCCAGCCCACTTTTGCAGAAATCCTACCCCCAACTCCTCCCCAATCCCTCCCCTTTTAAAATTTGCTTATGGTGCTTATGGTTATATTGGGGAACTAGGTCTTCTTCTCCATTCATGTTAATTCTACGTTTGAGAGCCTTCATTTGTTTATCAAGGGAAAGAATGTCCTCATCAGTTCGCCATTGCTTATGACTGGCATAACTAATGATGTATCCCCTGAGAACAGTTTATGCTATTTCCCACAGTAATGCTGGTTGAGTGGAATGTTGTGCATTGAACAGCATGAAATCCTTCCATTTCTTTATTAAATACGGAGGAAAGGCTGGGTCATTAGACAAGTCTGCTGGGAGTCTCCATTGACTCTGTAGTTGCGGGTCACCGAAACCAAATTCCCCCGAAACTGGGCAGTGGTCTGAGATCACCAATGACTCAATGGAAGCCTTTGGGAAGCGAGGAAATAATGTCTCAGATACTAATAAATAATCTATGCGGGATCTTGATGGGTGTGCACATGCTTTATGTGTGAATTCGCGCTCCCCGGGGTGTAGGGTTCTCCACAAATCTATCAATTGTAGGTGTTTGCATAAAACATTTGGCCCTTTTTTGTCACTTATTTGTTATCCACCTCTGGGAGGCTGTCTGTCCAATAATGGGTCTACCACAAAATTTAGGTCACCCCCCAAGATAATAGGGTAGTCCCCCAGTTTGGAAAATTGTGTAAGAAGATTGCTAAAGAAGGAGTGGTCATAAGAGTTAGGAGCATATACCGAGGCCAGCAGTACAGGGGAGCCCATCAAGTCCCCTTTAACCAGAACAACTCTCCCTTGGCTGTCTTTCACCGTCTCACAAGCAGTGAAAGATACAGACTTATGAATAAGAATAGCTACCCCTCTACTTTTGGTATTTCCTGAGGCATAATAAAGCTGCGAGACCCATTTCTTTTTTAATTTTATCACTTCCTCCGGAGACATGTGAGTCTCTTGAAGAAATGCCACCTTTGCGTGAAGTTTATTAAGATGGCTAACACCTTTTCTCTCTTTACCGGAGTACCCAACCCTGCCACATTCCATGTAATAATTTCTATGCCCATAAGAAAGAGCTAAAATGGCTCTGTTGCTGAAAAAATGACATTGTTACATATAATAAGATCCACACTAAACCTGCAGGTAATGATGTGATAGATATGAAACACTTATATCTACCAGAGTTCCATGTGTTGCTGAGATTCTATGTACTCCCCTCCCCTCTTCCCACCCCCCCCCCTTCCCCCCTTCCCCAGTACCAGTTATTTGCAATAGAAACATCTTCCACACATACACAACAGTAAGCTGGAAGTCAGGGTATCTCAGAACTATCCCCACACAATTTTCCTCTCCCACTATAGGGATAGAAGTCACAGGAATACTTAATGTGCTCGGCCACCACCCTGCCACCATCTTTTAAAGAAACAAAAGATAACCCAAAACTGACAGATATTGATTCACATCCACTATAATGACCTGCTAAGACAGTAGAATATAGTTAAGAAATGAAAATTACCAAGAAGAAAAAAAAATAAAAGGACCTGGACCAATACTCAGTTGAAATTTCAATGAGTGCCCACTTTGTTGCTTCTGCTCAGCATATAAGAAAAGAAAAATCTGGGCATTTATACCCGATTTCAGCCAGTGTCCAAAAAAGAGTTGTTATGGGTTATATAACAATAAACCTGATAACGTTCACCATTGCATGTGTTCCAAATAATAGTTCAAGTCTCCTCCACCAAGTTAGGATCTGGTAGGCCTCGTACATATGTTTTGGCTTCGGCAGCAGAAGTAAAAGTTTTTGTGGAGCCATGGTATGAAATGCGAAGTTGCGCCGGATATGAAAGAGAAAATCTTATTTTTTTTGTAACGAGATCCGAACAGACACTTGTAAATTCCTTGCGTTTGGCAGTAACACTTGGGGAAAAATCTTGAAACACTAGTATTTTTGTATTCTCGTAGCAGAACTCCCGTTGTTTGCGGTAATCCTGCAAGACCAAAGATTTGTGGGCAAAGTGTAGAAATCGAGTTATAATGATCCGAGGGTGACTGCTCTGCTCCTCTTCAGGTTTTCTGCCTATGCGATCAGCGTGCTCCAGCAGGCCACCTGATGGAGAGGCGAGAGAGGGGAATAGGCCCGGTAACAACGCCAATAATTTCCTAGTGTACTCACCAAAAAGTTATAAAATGCACCTAGCCTACCAGAAACAACAATTTCACCTCCTCCAACAATTCCTTTCAATATATTTTTTTTTATTTAGATTTATATTTCACAGTACTTCAAAGTGGATTACATTTAGATATTGTAGGCATTTCCCTATCCCCAGAGAGCTTATAATCTAAGCTTGTACTTGAGGAAATGGAGGGTAAAGTGACTTGCCCAAGGTCACAAGGAGTGACAACAGGACTCAAACCCTGGTCTCCTGGTTTATAACCCACTGCTCTAACCACTAGGCTACTCCTCCACTCTGCATGAATGCTCTACCTGGATAAAATCAAGCTAGGTTAAGAGAACATTGCACAAATCTCATCTTTGTGTGAGTTTCCTCACTCTGAAGGTCATCAAATCTTCACAAAATGCACTGTTCTGTTCATACATCACACTCTGCATGTCAAAGTGGCCCCTAACCCCTACACTAATACCTACACCTCACCCAAGGAACTAAGCGGGCCTCATATAGTCTCTCTCTCTTTCTCTTTCTCTCAATATGTGTCATTCGTGGGGGATTGCTATTCATTTTGCAGATCAACGAATAGGTCCCTATTCATTCCTTGCTAACATCTACCCTCTCTTCTTTCCTCTTGGATATACAAGTTTAAATCTTTAAGTCTGAACACATATGCTTTATGATGAAGATATTTGATCATTTTAGCAGCTGCACTCTGGTCTGACTCCATCCAGTTTTTATCCTTTTGAAGGTGAGGATTCCAGAATTATATACAATATTTATTTATTTATTTATTTATTTATTTATTTATTTATTTATCGAGTTTTATATACCGTCATTCGGTTTTGCCATCATAACGGTTTACAATTATTGATCAAAGCAGAAGATCTTATGAAGTAATGCAAACATTATAATACAAATAATATAAACATTGTAGTTGGAGGTCATTGAGACATTAAAATAGTTGGAAGTCATTGAAACATTATAATAACGATGAAATACAAGTATTAATTAGGGGCATGCAATTGTTATAAAGAATGGTAAGGGTGGAAAGGAGGTTTTCATGGTTGAGAGAGATAACAACAAGTAATAATTCTAGACATGCAATACTCCAAATGGGGGTCTCACCAAAGTCTTACATAAAGGAAAAATCATCTCCTTCCTTTTCTTATGCATCCAAGCAGTCTTTTGGCTTTTTACATTGTCTTATCTACTTGTTTGGCTTCCTTAAGATCATCAGATATGATCACTTTCAGATCTCACAAGCTTCACTAGATCCCTCCTTAAGTTTTTCAGACCTTTTTTGTCTACCCTGTTGCAGACTTTGGTATCATCCACAAAAAGGTAAACCTTACCAGATAGCCTTTCCATACTATCACTTACAAAAATGTTGAACAGAATTGGACCAAGGGTTGATCACTATGGCACACTAGTAAACCCCCTTTCCTTGGAATGGACTCTGTTCACCACTATTCTTTGTCACCTCCCATACAACCAGTTTCTAACCCAGTCAGTTACATTAGGGCTCAGACCTGGAATGTCCTGATTCTCCAGCAGGAAAGAAGAAGTTTTGCTATTAATCAAGTTTACTTAGCTAATAGCCACTGCTATTAATTGCATCAGTAGCATGGGATCTTCTTGGTGTTTGGGTACTTGCCAGGTTCTTGTGACCTGGTTTGGCGTCTGTTGGAAACAGGATGCTGGACTTGATGGACCCTTGGTCTGACCCAGCATGGCAATTTCTTATGTTCTTATCTTCACAAACTTCCTCCTGATTCTTCTGGCATAGTGGAAGACTAGAGAGATGGAATGTCCCCCAGTTCTCCACCACCAGGCTTCTTCTTTATTGGAAGAACTGAAGTTTGATTCATCTTTCTCTAAAGGCAAGTTCAGAAACTTTCTCTTTCTTCACTAATAAGTAGATGTAATAAGACCACCATAAAAATGAGTGCTAAATTTTTTCTGCATTGATAAAATGTTTACTTTACTTTTGATATATTAGACAACCCCTTTTTGGAGCACATAAGGTAAATGAGGTGTCTGAAACCTGTTTGAGAGCTAAGTACCAATCTCTCTGTGGGTTCACAAAAAATAAAATGGTCAAGCAGATGGTGTAGTGGATATGGCACAGAGGCAAGAGAAGTATTTATCAAGCTAGATAACTCTACAAAACACCTCTTCCCCTCAGTAACTCCTTTGACCACACCCCAAATTCTTCCATGGGCTTATACAGATGCATCACTCAAATCCACATCTTGGGATAAAAAAGCATTGCACACAAAAATATATCTTCAGCAAAACAAAATGTATTTCTGCGGTTTCCAGCAGAGATGAACAATACTAAAATTCACTGAATTAATCAGGGTTTACAGGTTCTTACAGCATTATCAACAACATGAACAGCAACAACAATAAAACATTCTTCCTCCAAGAAAACAGATGAGATTTTAGTACTCACATTCCCACAAAGGAATTCTTCTCGGTCATTATCCCATCTGAACAAATTCATTTCTATTGCCAATAGCAGGGATGTGCATTTGTTAGAAACAAGTAGGTAAAATACAACTAATGAGACCATTTTTGTTTCATTCATGGACCTCTGAAACAAATGGAGGGTACCCATGAATTTAAATGAAAAATGTTGTTTCATTTGTTTGTTTCCCATTCAAGTCTATGGCCCATTGCAAAGTGCTGCAGCGAGACTGGTATCTTAGCAACCAACAAATACCTGTGTGTGGTAGCCTTGCGGCATCAGTGGCAGATGAAATAAGCAAGTAGATAGGATGAAAGACCAATCAAAGTAAAGCATTTTTTAAAACTAGCCTATAGCTTGCATCTGGATGAAGTGACCCTAATGCCTTCCAACAGAAAGGTCTAGCATGTGTAAAGAAACTCCATTTCCTCTGTTGGATTTTATAGGGAGAGCCAAAGTAAAGTTTTAAAAAAGAAGAGAGGAGAATTTTGTCATTGGCAAAGGTTTTTTTTTCTAATCTTCACTGTGTGTGTGTGAGAGAGAGAGAGAGAGAGGGAGCAACAGAGACAGAGACAGAGGTGCTGCTGCATTCTATTTGTTCATTGGAGCAAGGCAAAGAACAGTGGAGATAGAGAAGGCGTGCCAGTGAACAAATAAATTGCAGTGATTTTTTTGTCTCCTAACTGGCAGAAAGAGAACAGAAGAGCAACTCTGCCAATTTTTTCTCTGTCAGATAGTTTTTGTGAAGAGCAAAGTCAAACTGTCTAACTTAATTCATTATACTTAAACCACAGACTGATGTTCTTGAGGGGACAATAGGACATACATTCCTTTCTTTGAACCAGAGAGACTGTTGCATTGATTCATACCTTAATAGGAAAGGGGAGGGAAGTGTCAAAGAATCAAAAGGAAAAATGTGTGACGAATAAAGGCATGAGCAAATTAGTCAGGGCAAACCCAAGTATAGATTCTCCACCATTTCTAAAAACTTAGCTTTCTGATATATAAATTATAGTTCATGATTCATTTTTAGCCACTGCTTTCAGGAAGAACCTATAAAATATTTTAGGTTGGACAGACACATATGTGTTATGTTTAGAACAGCCACCTACATACTCTTTGCCATATGCTATGTTAATCTCGTAGGAGAATGAAGAAAAAGAGAGAGAGAGAGAGAGACAAATAAAGTTTTATTATCTATATCTTTCTATATCTATCTTTCTATCTATAGAGTTACCTCTATTTTTATATCTATATCTGGTGAAGATACTCTCTTCTGCTTCTGTCATGATCTATCTCTGTGGGCCCAGCACACTGTTACACAGTTTTGCAATGAAACCATTCAAACATATATTCATAAAATAAAGCTATTCGTTAGGCAGGGTAAATACAGAGTGGTTTGTGCCAAAAGAAAAATCCTAGCTCTCCTTGGAGTCTATACACATTATAACTAGTGACACTTTTCCTGCCAGCTCAGGAATCTCTCTCCTACCATTCTTATATGTAGGCCTCAGTTAGGCTGATGTCTCAAGGAAACACTTACAGTGAACTTGTTCCTTCATCTGCCAGCTGCTTGCGATTTCACCATTGTCTTCCTGGGGCTCTTCCTCCCTAGAAAGCCTCCCTTAGATCTGAGCTCCCATTCCCCGCCACACTCATCCCAGGTAATGTCCCTTCTATTCCCTCTCCTACTAAAGCAGATTTATAAACCTGCAAGCACACCCAAAAAGCCATTAAATAGTCTGCAGCAGGCTGACTGTGTGTATATATATCTGTGATATTCCTTCATTTCCTAGGAAAGGCACAGGGCAGATTACAAAGAATGATGTGAGTGTATGTTGGGGGGGGGGGGGGGGAGGAAGGATGGATATAAAGAGTAGGGATGTGAATCGTGTCCTCGATCGTCTTAACGATCGATTTCGGCTGGGGAGGGGAGGGAATCGTATTGTTGCCGTTTGGGGGGGTAAAATATCGTGAAAAATCGAAAAATCGCAAAACCGGCACATTAAAACCCCCTAAAACCCACCCCCGACCCTTTAAATTAAATCCCCCACCCTCCCGAACCCCCCCCAAATGACTTAAATAACCTGCGGGTCCAGCGGCGGTCCGGAACGGCAGCGGTCCGGAACGGGCTCCTGCTCCTCAATCTTGTTGTCTTCAGCCGGCGCCATTTTCCAAAATGGCGGCGAAAAATGGCGGCGGCCATAGACGAACACGATTGGACGGCAGGAGGTCCTTCCGGACCCCCGCTGGACTTTTGGCAAGTCTCATGGGGGTCAGGAGGCCCCCCACAAGCTGGCCAAAAGTTCCTGGAGGTCCAACGGGGGTCAGGGAGCGATTTCCCGCCGCGAATCGTTTTCGTACGGAAAATGGCGCCGGCAGGAGATCGACTGCAGGAGGTTGTTCAGCGAGGGTTCCGGCGCCTTGCTGTAGCTAGTGAAGGGATAGATAAAAGGCCTATTGGAAGGACCGACGTTCCCTCATTGGAGTATATGTGAGCAGCAGATGAAACAAATATGTTGGTGCTGTTTGGTTCAGGCATTTGAAGACAATACAAAATACATTAAAATTTATCCTGCTCTCAGTGGGAAGACAATATAGTTTATATAGTATAGACTTCACATGGTTGTTGAACTTGGCCCTTGCCAAAGGCATCGCTGCTGTGTTTTGCAACAGATGGAGGCACTTTAGATTGCACTATGGAATATTATCATATGGAATTGCAATAATCAATGTGGCTAGTAAGCAGGGAGTGAATGATGGTAGGTAGATCACATTTTTCAAAGAAGTTATATAATTGTAAATAGAAGAATGTGGACTGCACTTCCACTTAGAGCTGGTGGGCAAGGTGGACCCCCAGACTATATATAGGATCTGAGGGTTGGAGGGTAGTCTCTGAAATGGAGGGTAGAAGTAAAAGAGGTCGTCTGGATTACCTTATTCAAAGAAGCTCTGATTTGAATGGGTTGAGTTTAAAGTTGTAATTGCTGAGACATTGGGCCATAAGCAAACCTATTTTGTGCATATTGATTATAGATAATCCTGAAAACCTGACTGGCAAGGTATGACCCAAGGGTTGGGTTGAGAACCTCTGCAATAGGCTACTATTATTTCTGCTCATACTACACATCAACAACAAGAATTGTCCTTCTAATGGAAATTCTCTGAAGCTAAATAACGCTGAAGCAAGATGTAGGGGTCTATTGACACAGATCTAGAAATTTATTGGGCATTACTTACACACTGATCGTATCCAGTTTAGAAAGTAACACAGTAATTTTGAAGAAGATGGCAGAAGAAGACCAAATGGTCCATCCAGTCTGCCCAGTTATTTCTGTCCACACTGATATATCTCAGCTACCATCCATGGAGTAGGGATATGCAGCAGAAAAAATGTGTTTTTGGCTTTGGTTCATTTTCAAGAGGCTTTTTTCCATGAATTTTGGTTTGTGAATTGTTTGATTTGTTTTCATTCATGAGAAAAAAAACAAATCAAACAATTAAAAAAACACTGCAAAGCAGCCAAAAAACAAAAATGGGGTCTTTTGCCTACAGCTCAAAAAAATGCCAGGGCCGGGATACTCCCAGCCCCACTTACAGGGTCCTGTGAGGTTCCGCCATCTTCAGCATAGGCCCAGACTGAATTATTGGCCTTGTGTAGGCTGAGGGCACAGTAGGTCACCGCAAACTTGGCCTACACAAGGCCAAGGCTTTGGCCTGAACCGGACCCAGAGGCCAGGTCCTGATGCCAGGGCCTCGGCCTGGACCCAACCCGGAGGCTGGGTCCCTACCCCAGTGGATTGCGTCATTTAGCTTGCAAGTGCCAAAAAAAGAAGAGGATGAATAAAAGACTCTGAGGCCTGGGCTCTGAGGCCTGGGAAGAAGCCCAGGTGTTGGGACCTGGTGTCAGGCCTGAGTCTGGGCCTAGGCCCCAGTTTTGGGACCCAGCCTCCAGGCTGGGTTGCAGCATTAGGCCTGGGTCCAGGCTCCGACCTCTCGGCCAGGTTGTGGTGTTGGATCTGGGTCTGGGCCCTGGCCTAGGCCTAGGCCCCAGCATTGGGACCTGGCCTCTGGGTTGAGTCGTGGCATCGGGCCTGGTTCTGGGCTTTGTCCTAGGCCTAGGCCTCGGCATTGGGACCTGGCCTTCGTCGGATTACCGACGGATAAGTATTTTTTTTTTGGTGCTTAATTTTTGAGGGTCATGGCAGAGGCCCAGGGTTGGCCTGTGCCTCCGTTGAGACCCCAGCATTGCACTTGGGCCTAGGCCATAGCCCCTGCTGTGGGTCTCAGCCTATGGCCTAGGTGAGGCCCTGGTTTTGGACTTAAGCTAAGGTGCTGGTGTTGCACTGCAATCGTGGAGAGTGCTAGGGGGTGCTTCCGATGGCGGGGCAAGTGGTGTGTGCCCCTGATGTGAGACGAACCTTGTCTGGGAATGGAGTTTTGAAGAGATGAAGACTCGGAACTGAAGTTAGGAGAGACGACTTGGCACTTGGAACTGAAGACAAAGACTTGGACATTGAAGAGATAGAGGCAAGAGCAAGGAGCTCTGAGGGTCCGGAAACAGTTCAGGGGAGAGCTCGGAGATAAGACTTGGAGCCAGGTACCCAGAGACGGTACTCTGAGCCAGAACACCGAGGCGGGACTCAGTGCAAGGAAGGTTAAAAGCCAGGAACCTCAGGAGACGGAGGACATCAAGACAAGGAAGACTGAAGACATCACAGGAACATGGACGAGGGATCCAAGACGAAGGACATCAGGCAGGAACAGAAGACAGAAGTCCAACAGAGCAGAAACAAGGAGTCCAAGGGAGGACTGCTCCAAGGAGGCTCCAAGGAGGTACCCAGAGACGGAACTCTGAGCCAGAACACTGAGGCGGGACTCAGTGCAAGGAAGGTTAAAAGCCAGGAACCTCAGGAGACGGAGGACATCAAGACAAGGAAGACTGAAGACATCACAGGAACATGGACGAGGGATCCAAGACGAAGGACGTCAGGCAGGAACAGAAAACAGAAGTCCAACAGAGCAGAAACAAGGAGTCCAAGGGAGGACTGCTCCAAGGAGGCTCGCTCCTTGCCAAGGCGAAGGCTGAATGAGTTCAGAGCCCTTTTGTTGGTCAGAATAGGCAACTCCCTGGGAGGAGCTACAGGTGGAGCCAAAAGGACTGCACCTTCACTGTCCCTTTAAGAAGCGAAGAGAGGCGCGGCCTTGCCCCTTAGGAGGAGCACGCTGCCGTGCAGGAGGAAGCTGGGCCACAGGCAGGCCCTGAGGCTGGAGTGGCAGCATCCAGCCACTGAAGTGGAAGCTGGGGGTGGCCCCAGCCGTAGTAGAGGTCCCAGGAAGTGGCAGCCCATGCTGCTGAAAAGGAGCAAGGCTGCGGCTCCTGCCGCGGTGAAGAGGAGATACGGATGCAGCTCCAGACCGCGAAGAGGATGGCGAAGTCCGCGGCTCCTGCCGCGGTGAAGGCCCGGTGTTGGTGGCTCCTGCCGCAGAGGTAAGTGCCTGCGCATGGCTAGCCCCGCGAGCAGAAGCGCAACAGCCGGCATTGCGCTGAGGCATAGGCCATGGCCCCTGCTTTGGGCCTAAACCTAGGCCCGAATCATTAGTTTCAAATGAAATGAACAAATAAGATTCATTACATTCTAGGGGTCCCCCCGATTCATTTCGGGGTGCCCCAATTGAAACTAATTAGCCTTATTCATTGTGTTTCGCAGTTTCCTTTTAAACGAATGCACATCCCTACCATAAAGCATAGCAAATTGGAGTGGAGGAATAGCCTAGTGGTTAAAACAGCAGGTTAAAAACCAGGAAAGGCAGGTTCAGATCCTGCTGATGCTTCTTGTGACCTTTGTCTCAGGTGCAAACATAGGCTTGATTTACTAACACTTTTCTCCCATTCTGTGTGTATGGGGAAATGTTAGTAACCAACCCCATAAGAGATGAATTTCAAAAGCCCAGTGCGCGTCAAATCTGGGAGCTATGAGAGTATGTCTGGCTGGTGCACGTCAAGTGGATTTTAAAAGCCACCCGTGTATGTGCATATTTCCCGGTACACTCACAAATAAGAAGTACCAAAAAAGGTGTGGGGTGTGGGTGTGGTTTTGGCAGGGAATGGGCAGGACATGGATGTTCGGAGAGTTTAAATGTGTGAGTAAGTATTTCCTAACACAGGCGTGCTGTGATCCCCTGCCGCATAGTTATTTATTTATTTAAAATTGTTTATATACAGTTTTTTCAATAAAATATTGGTCAAAACGGTTTACATTAAGTACATACATAATTAAAGATAAAAAATAGTTAAGCATAAACAAAAACACAACTTAAAAACTTAAAAGACAAATAAGTCAAGTAATCTAAAAAAATATATAATGCAAAAGATATTAATGTTTGATTGACTATGGTAAGGATGGAATGGAAATGTTAAATGTGATCTGTAGAATGTAAGTTGAATGCTTCAGAAAAAATGTATGTCTTTGAGGTTTTTTTAAAATTCTTTTGAGTTTGTGATTAGACGAAGAGAAACTGGTAGAGTATTCCATAATAGGGGACTAGTGACGGAAAAGCTCTTTTTCTAGTGATGTCTAGTCTAGCCAGGTGAACTGAAGGTACATCTAGTAAATTTTTGTTTTCTGATCTCAAGTGTCTAGTAGGTTTGTAAATTCGAAGGATAGTACAAAGCCATATCGAAGAGGGGTTGTGAATGAGCGAATGGATGATGGATAACATTTTGTATTGGATCCTAAATGTCATTGGAAGCCAATGTAGAGAGAACAGTATTGGAGATATATGATTTTTTTTATAGAAGAACCTGTTAAGACTCAGGCGGCAGAATTTTAAATTAACTTTACTACAGCTGTGGGTGGTGCGTATGTATTAAAACAAAAAAAACTAGACTATTCAGCGGGGTTTTAAGGGTTGGTGCAAACAGGATAAAAGGGAGGATATTTAACTCGGAGGGTTAGGATGTCCTATCCCTTACCTGGGCGAACTGGGAATGAACTGGGGAAACTGGCAAGTGCGTCGGCACGCGTGTCTACTAAAATCCCCCCAATTACAGGGTAAAAGTGGCATTTGCGTGCACATGCGCATGTCCATATAAAATTGTGCACACACATATGCGCATACAGCCTATTTAATTTTATACCATGCGTGCATATATATGTGTATGTTATAAAATGGCCCTGTCATTTGGCACGAGCCTGCATGTGTACTCGTGTGCTGGTATCAAAGTTACTGTCCCTGATTTTAAGCTCTCTGGGGACAGGAATATACCTATCATATCTGAATGTAACTCACCTTGAGTTACCAATAAAAAAGCATGAGTTAAATTTAAATAATTGATAAATTGTTGAGCTGACTAATTTTTCTGCAGGAAAGAGAGGCTGACAATCACAACAGCTTTAGCAGTCTCAACAAAAAATACAAAGCTTGATTGGTTTACTCTTAGAAATTTACATTTTCACTCTTTGTATGTGGATTTTTTTTTTTTTTCACATTTCTTTGTATTGTTTTCAAGCTGGAATTTTGGCATAGGCAATATAGGCAACAGACTAGAACTCCAAATTTTGAATAGGCCAAATATCCAGGACAAAAAGGAATCTCTTTCTGCTTGCTTTAGGGGCCATGTGCTGGCACAGCTTAAAAGGGGCAATGTCTATGGGCGCTAAAATCTTAAATTCGGCCATGATTGTTATGCTTCCAAAATAAATCCAAGATTATAAGGGGAGCCTCTGAAGGCACACAAAAAACCCAAAATACATATTTATGTTTCTAGTAATTTCCCTTACAATCTAGACATTTACACATAGTTTATAGTAAAAGAAAGGCCAAACAGTAATTAGACAAGCAAAAAAAAAAGTGTGCTTTGTAAAGGAAGGTATAAGCTTATGTCTGTTAGAGTCTGGAAATATGGTGGTTGCTATAGTAATTATCGAAGTTTATCAAGTAATGTAAAGTTGCATGTGCAAAGTTTAAGATAAAAGTTGAATCTTTATGAGTTAAAGCTATTTATACTTTTAACATATGTATTTTTTACAGGTAAGCAGAATTTTTCTTTGGATCCTGGGCTTATCTGTGTTTGTTGTATTTCTGGGGTATATAAAGAAGAGAGCTTCCTTCTAGTCTATCTGGTGGTCTGTACTGATGCTTTCTTTTAGTAAATCTTAGTGAAAATAAATGTATTGAAAACAACGTTGTACAAGCCAGAATGGGCAATCCCAATCAAACTTTGAGGACAATTATCAAAGCCATTTACCCAGGTAAAACTGCCCTCTCTCAATCTGGCTTAAAGTATGTGTGGGGTACTATACAGCACAGTTTTACTCAACCTTATTCTTGCTTTGGCAACGGGTATACTGTGCTCTTGTCTCATGGGAGAGACAGTCAAAGAGGAATCAGCATCCTCTTGTCAAATGCAATGCTAATAGTTGACAATCAGTCACCCTTCTAATTCACTGCCATGTACCCTTTCAACACTGACATTTACAGTATGAAATAGAACCACAACTGTAGTTGCATAACATTACCTCATATTTCAGGAATGAAAATGAAAGCATTTCTCTGCCAATAGGAAGCAGGAGCAATTGGCATATATGTTACATGATATCGCAATGCCATGCAGCATATATCGGGCACAAGAATAGCGAGAAACCCCAGGGTGGGGGAGGGGTGGTGGTTCTGAAAGAGAGGCCCAGGTTAAGTATAAAGAAGATTTAACTTAACCCCCTCCAAGTTGCTTTTGTACTATTACCTCTCCCTCTAATACCTCTCACCTTCCTTATCCAGAACAATTACTGATTTCCTAATAACACAGAATATTACACAATGTCATAAAACTGACAAGCGGCATGCTCTCTTGAGCTCCAGAAGGGGTGGAGCAGTCTGACATTGGGAAACTGAGAAAGAATCAAGTGCCACTTGAAAAGCATGCATGCTGTCACTTTGTCAACCACTCCACTATGACACAAATGAAACAAAACAAAACAAAAAAAAAAAAGCAAAAGTGACAATAATGATTAATAATACCAATATTAAGAAGGGGGTAGCTATCAGTTCTTCACACACAAAACTGCATATACAGACAGCTTGGTTAGAGGTCGCAAAGTGGCTTGAGTGTTTCTATTGATAGCTATTTCCTTTTCACAGGCTACACTGACTGCAAGAAAAGCTTATCTGTACTGGATATTTGTTAAGGAAATGAATGTGTACTGAAGGTAGGTCCTTCCACACAATGGCAATGTTAAAATATGGGTTGTGGTTTATTTTGACTGCAGAATGGCTGGACTCAAAATGATCAGTGCTCATGTATGCTCACAGGAAGCTTGCATTCATAATCACCTTTACCTCTGATTCTGTGAAATCTCAGCAGCTTCTGTAGTGTAGACAGAGTTGGGTGTGGTCAGTGCTTAGAGGGGAAAGCTTCAAGGTCCTTTGCTGTAAGCAGCAGCATTTGTGTTTCAGAAGGGGGTATTCATCCTTTAGAACATTATTGAAGCAGTGCTCCAATTTGGTATGAGGAGCCCTGTCATGCTGGCGATACCCTCTTGTGTTTAAATTAATTTTCAAGAATAGAAAAAAAAAAGCATATGTAATCACCATGCAAGAACCACAATTCTAAAACTGCAATACATCTATAACACAAACACAATAGGGATGTGAATCGTGTCCTCGATCGTCTTAACGATCGATTTCGGCTGGGAGGGGGAGGGAATCGTATTGTTGCCGTTTGGGGGGGTAAAATATCGTGAAAAATCGTTAAAAATCGAAAAATCGAAAAATCGAAAAACCGGCACATTAAAACCCCCTAAAACCCACCCCCGACCCTTTAAATTAAATCCCCCACCCTCCCGAACCCCCCCCCAAATAACTTAAATAACCTGCGGGTCCAGCGGCGGTCCGGAACGGCAGCGGTCCGGAACGGGCTCCTGATCCTGAATCTTGTCGTCTTCAGCCGGCGCCATTTTCCAAAATGGCGCCGAAAAATGGCGGCGGCCATAGACGAAAAAGATTGGACGGCAGGAGGTCCTTCCGGACCCCCGCTGGACTTTTGGCAAGTCTCGTGGGGGTCAGGAGGCCCCCCACAAGCTGGCCAAAAGTTCCTGGAGGTCCAGCGGGGGTCAGGGAGCGATTTCCCGCCGCGAATCGTTTTCGTACGGAAAATGGCGCCGGCAGGAGATCGACTGCAGGAGGTCGTTCAGCGAGGCGCCGGAACCCTCGCTGAACGACCTCCTGCAGTCGATCTCCTGCCGGCGCCATTTTCCGTACGAAAACGATTCGCGGCGGGAAATCGCTCCCTGACCCCCGCTGGACCTCCAGGAACTTTTGGCCAGCTTGTGGGGGGCCTCCTGACCCCCACGAGACTTGCCAAAAGTCCAGCGGGGGTCCGGAAGGACCTCCTGCCGTCCAATCTTTTTCGTCTATGGCCGCCGCCATTTTTCGGCGCCATTTTGGAAAATGGCGCCGGCTGAAGACGACAAGATTCAGGAGCAGGAGCCCGTTCCGGACCGCTGCCGTTCCGGACCGCCGCTGGACCCGCAGGTTATTTAAGTTATTGGGGGGGGGGTTCGGGAGGGTGGGGGATTTAATTTAAAGGGTCGGGGGTGGGTTTTAGGGGGTTTTAGTGTGCCGGCTCACGATTCTAACGATTTATAACGATAAATCGTTAGAATCTGTATTGTATTGTGTTCCATAACGGTTTAAGACGATATTAAAATTATCGGACGATAATTTTAATCGTCCTAAAACGATTCACATCCCTATAACACAAATAAGACAAAAAAATTACAAAAAATAAAGAATGCAAACTCTTATATATATCCCCCACCCCCCTTAACCTTATTTTCCTAAGTTTTCTTTAATATTTTCCAGATAAGTCCTAACAATTTCACAAGCAGAGAGGCCAGTTCAAAATACTTGTAGTTTTGCAAATATATTTTCAACCAAATAAGCATGGGAAGGACATAAGAACAATTTCCAAAGCATTCTAGGGGCATTAGAATGGATTAATATGCCCAAAATGCCCTGTCTAAAAATTGCAACCCTCTGACTGGCGTAAAGTATATGTAGGTTTGCATAGCACTTTTTTCTTTAACCAGATGACAAAGAGGGGTTCCCAGTGCATGTTTCAGTTGGGGAGAAAAGCAGTGCACATGACATTTTCAAAAGTTTCTCAAGCTATTTTCCTCCTTTTGGCCACCTGCACAAAAGAAGTGAAAAGTATATGTTCTTTTATACAGTAACTTTCAAATGGGTGCACATGTACAAGTGTGCGTCTGTGTGCTCCCAGAGGCGCAGCAATTTTAGAACATATGCGCACATAAGCGCTTCTGTTATAAAATAGCCCCGGCACGCCGATGCGTGTGCCCAATTTTGCAAGTGGGTGCATGTCCACGCCATAACCAATTTCACCAGTTGATCCAGTCTAGAGCTAGGTCCTCCAAAGCCATCTGGTTCTTTAGTCTGCACTGCCCCCAGATACCCCAGTGTCAGGGTTAGGGCACTGCGTGCAGGAAGATCACAACACTCCCAGTATCAGGGTTAGGGCACTGTGTGCAGGAAGATCACAACACTCCCAGTATCAGGGTTAGGGCACTGTGTGCAGGAAGATCACAACACTCCCGGTATCAGGGATAGGGCACTGTGTGCAGGAAGATCACAGCACTCCCGGTATCAGGGCTACGGCACTGCATGCAGGAAGATCACAACACTCCCGGTATCAGGGATAGGGCACTGTGTGCAGGAAGATCACAACACTCCTGGTATTAGGGATAGGGCACTGCATGCAGGAAGATCACAACACTCCTGGTATTAGGGATAGGGCACTGCATGCAGAAAGATCACAACACCCCTGGTATCAGGGATATGGCACTGAGTGCAGGAAGATCACAACACTCCCTGTATCAGGGATAGGGCACTGTGTGCAGGAAGATCACAACACTCCCAGTATCAGGGATAAGGCACTGTGTGCAGGAAGATCACAACACTCCTGGTATTAGGGATAGGGCACTGCATGCAGGAAGATCACAACACTCCCGGTATCAGGGATAGGGCACTGTGTGCACGAAGATAACAACACTCCTGGTATTAGGGATAGGGCACTGCATGCAGGAAGATCACAACATTCCTGGTATCAGGGTTAGGGCACTGTGTGCAGGAAGATCAAAACACTCCCGGTATCAGGGATAGGGCACTGTGTGCATGAAGATCACAACACTCCCTGTATCAGGGCTACGGCACTGCATGCAGGAAGATCACAACACTCCCGGTATCAGGGATAGGGCACTGTGTGCAGGAAGATCACAACACTCCTGGTATTAGGGATAGGGCACTGCATGCAGGAAGATCACAACACCCCTGGTATCAGGGATAGGGCACTGCGTGCAGGAAGATCACAACACTCCCAGTATCAGGGATACGGCACTACATGCAGGAAGATCACAACACTCCCGGTATCAGCGATAAGGCACTGTATGCAGGAAGATCACAACACTCCTGGTATTAGGGATAGGGCACTGCATGCAGGAAGATCACAACATTCCCGGTATCAGGGTTAGGGCACTGTGTGCAGGAAGATCAAAACACTCCCGGTATCAGGGATAGGGCACTGTGTGCAGGAAGATCACAACACTCCCAGTATCAGGGATACGGCACTGCATGCAGGAAGATCACAACACTCCCGGTATCAGGGATAGGGCACTGTGTGCAGGAAGATCACAACACCCCTGGTATCAGGGATAGGGCACTGCGTGCAGGAAGATCACAACACTCCCAGTATCAGGGATACGGCACTACATGCAGGAAGATCACAACACTCCCGGTATCAGGGCTAGGGCACAAGTTCTAGTCACATTGACTGCTCACATTACTTTTTTTGTCAAGCTACCAACTGTTTCCATTTCCCATCCCTCATATATTGTCAGTGGGAACTTTGGTAACATGAATAAATAAGAGGGCAGCCAATAGGAATACATATTCATTCCTAAACTGACCTTAACTGACCTGAAAAGTGTCAAATTGTATCATTTTCTGTTAGTGCGCACTAACAATGGTTCGTGCGCACTAACTCCCGTTAGTGCGCACCAATCGGAAAAACCAATTTTTTAACTAAAAAATCGTGCCAAACACGATTTTCTTCTCCTGCCAGATGATTTCGATCGTTAAGACAATCGGGCACACAATTCACATCCCTAGTACACAATATTCCAGGTGCGGTCTCACCGTGGAGCGATACAGAGGCATTATGACATTTTCCATTTTATTCACCATTCCCTTTCTAATAATTCCCAACATTCTGTTTGCTTTTTTGACTGCCGCAGCACACTGAACCAACGATTTCAATGTGTTATCCACTATGATGCCTAGATCTCTTTCTTGGGTAGTAGCACCTAATATGGAACCTAACATTGTGTAACTATAGCATGGGTTATTTTTCCCTATATGCATCACTTTGCACTTGTCCACATTAAATTTCATCTGCCATTTAGATGCCCAATTTTCCAGCCTCACAAGGTCTTCCTGCAATTTATCACAATCTGCTTGTGATTTAACTACTTTGAAGAATTTTGTATCATCTGCAAATTTGATTACTTCACTCGTATTTCTTTCCAGATCATTTATAAATATATTGAAAAGTAAGGGTCCCAGTACAGATCCCTGAGGCACTCCACTGCCCACTCCCTTCCACTGAGAAAATTGTCCATTTAATCCTACTCTCTGTTTCCTGTCTTTTAGCCAGCTTGCAATCCACGAAAGGACATCGCCACCTATCCCATGACTTTTTACTTTTCCTAGAAGCCTCTCATGAGGAACTTTGTCAAATGCCTTCTGAAAATCCAAGTACACTACATCTACCTGTTCACCTTTATCCACATGCTTATTAACTCCTTCAAAAAAGTGAAGCAGATTTGTGAGGCAAGACTTGCCTTGGGTAAAGCCATGTTGACTTTGTTCCATTTAACCATGTCTTTCTATATGTTCTGTGATTTTGATGTTTAGAACACTTTCTACTATTTTTCCTGGCACTGAAGTCAGGCTAACCGGTCTATAGTTTCCCGGATCTCCCCTGGAGCCCTTTTTAAATATGGGGGTTACATTAGCTATCCTCCAGTCTTTAGGTACAATGGATGATTTTAATGATAGGTTACAAATTTTTACTAATAGGTCTGAAATTTCATTTTTTAGTTCCTTAGGTCACCCACTTGGAATCTTCACCCCTGGGGAGAGAGGATTTGAGATTCTCTGTGCATGAACTATTGTACCATTTTTGCCATTTTGGAAGGGTTTACCCTGCCCACCTGGGAACCTCCCTTGACCGTGCCCTGGAGGGTGAGTGTTTCTCTGCCCTGGTAGTAAAAAGCCCCTGCACAGATAGGGGGAAAACATTAATCTGGAAAGATCAGCTGTGGCTCTAAGCACTGTTTTTGAACTGTGCCATTCTCACATCTATTCACTTTTAGTGAAGTATTTTATTCGGACACTCAAATAGCGCTACCTCTCCCAGGGAAAAGAGTTACAGAGGCACCACTGTCACTCCAGAGTCCTGAAAAAGGTTGCCTTCCCCCCCAACAAAGAACTTAGGCTCTGATGAAAGTCTATTGGGTTAGTCTGTGTGATCCAGCCCCAGAATTACTAATTACTTTTATGGCTCCATCGGTATCAAGCAGTTACCCAGAGCTGGGGTTACTTAGATTAAATAAATAAATAAATAAATAAATAAATATTACATATAATGTTTAAAGAAAAGGAAGTTTTAGATAAACTTTTAGGGGGACAATTTCAAACTGTTTGCTTTCATGCAAATTCCACGGTACCCATGTAAATTGATGGTCTGAAAATTTCCCTCCTTCCACATGGATAAAATTCCATGTGGGGTCCCTCAACGCATGCACTTTTAGCCACACTACAAGGACATGTTCCCAGTGGCATATCTAGGTCATGGTAGGAGAATAACCCATGTAGATTGCATTTTCACATTTTTTGCATATTATTTTCCATGAAAAAAAACATACCTGCGCCAATAGCAGTGACAAGTGACCTCAGGCACTTTCTATTCATGACAAGTTTCAAAGGGAAAACAAGCACACGTTTTCTCTTTGAGAATTGTTCCCTATTGCACAGGCCCCCTATTGCACAGGCCCCCTAATGATCTTTGTGTAACCCCAATTTAGAGTGTTTGCTGAACTTTTCTGGGAACACAATAAATCCTGGGGATAAGTCCTGGAGATAACTCACTAGTCCTTTGCACCCAGGATGTGGGTTCTTTTCTAATGCAGGAAGGTTATCCTTCAAGACCCAAGGCGTGTAGGTGGAATCCCTTCTCTGTGTGTTGATAGCAGCTCTTTGGGGAAGGTTCACTGAAAAGAACAGGCAAGACTTACTGGTGGGATATCCAAAATTAAAAGTTTACTTTGGTTCAAAATAGTCAGTTTGCATCAATAAGGCTATTCCTGGTTACATCCATGTTCAGATTGTTCTCTTGGATTAACGTCCTCTCTCTCTCTTTCTCTCTCTCTCTCTCTCTCTCTGTGGAGGTGTCCCTCAGTACTGGTTTCTGAGATTTTCTTACCTTCCAGCTAGAAGAAAGATAAATGTCTCAGTGGGCCAGGGTACCCTATGTGTGGAGGGATCACTTCTCTAAACAATACTTGAAGTCCCACTTGAATGCCCTATCTTCAGGAAGGGTGATGACTCCTGTGGGAGTCTCCAGATAGCACAACTATACTACTCCAGCTCTCCTCTCTAACATGCTTTGTTGGACCTCTCTGTGGGAAAGCCTGGAAAAATCAGATCTTCCTTTTTCCCAGTTTGTGGGTATAGAAGGGTGGTGCAAAAGTTCCTCCCCTCTCAAGAAAAATACCAAAACCCCCAAATCTTCTTAACGCCAAGGAAACTCTTTCTCTTGTGGCGAGTCACCACTGTCCTTCCACGGATGGTGAGAGGGGCACATCAGGTCTTCTCAACCTGGCTTCCCGAGACAGGATCTGTCCCTCCTCCAGCCAGAACCAGACATCCACAAAAGAATAAAATAATGCAAAACGGACAAGTCAAAAACAGTCCAAACTATTCAAAACCTAAGGCAAAACCTTCCAGGCAGGGAATGTCCTGGTAAGAGAAAAACCTCTCCACAAAAGGTCAAGCTGTGAGGCCAAATCTAAAGAGAGGGAAAAAAAACAGCTCCTTCCTCTTCAAACTCTGAACCAAAATGCCAGACTGCTTTCTCTACTCTCCCTTCCCTTACACAAACAAGAACTCACCACTCCAGCAAGCCTCAGAGGAGGTGCTGTAGTGAATGGCATGCCCCTCTCCTAACTCTCTAACCCCAGAGCTTGAGCTAGGAGAGATCTCGAGAGTCTCTACATTAGAAAATTCACTCAATTTTTTGTCTATTATTAGACACATTACTTCAAGTTTCGAGGCACAGCTGCTTATTTTTCAAAAATATAGCTCCTAAATACTATGATTAGTAAAACATGGTTTGAAATAAATTGCTGGAGAGAACAACATGTGCTGTTTTTTCTTCTGAATGTTCTATCTAAAGCCTTATAAAAATCAAATTTTAACTAGAAAATATAAGATAGAATATGACAATCTCTAAAACTTGTATTCCTTTGCTATTTTATTTATGTAACAAATTGTAAAAACATGTTCCAATTTCCCTTATGCTGTTGTCAGATGACATAAATTAAAGCAGTCCAAGACTGCATGACTAGGAATATTGTGCATGGATTTTCAAATATGATCTCAACTCATTTCTGCTTATCCTACTGATGGAACATAGTGCTTAACCTCTGCAAACAGTGCAAACATAGTGAAGTATTTAAGTTAGTCACATAAATTTAAATGTGAAAAGTATGTTTATTAAAAATCCCTATAAATCACAAACCATTACTAATAGTTTTCTTGTTCACAAACATTAATAGTTTTATGTTTGGACAAAGGAATAAGCATATATAATTAACTTCTGATGACTTTGTGGTAATGTATAAAAATTCTATTATGAAAGTTTTATTGTTTTTAAACATATGTTTATTATTATCCTAAATATTTACTATATACTGGTACTGTAGATTCCTGGAAATTTTTTTTTAGAAAAAAAGGAACTTTCAGACACAGATGGCCAGAGACATTAAGCGTTTTCAATATGAAAAGTTGATAGTGACTCAGCAATGCAGCTTCTGGTTCATGCACAGTAGTGTAACAAAGGCAAGGTGCGAGGGGCACCAACCCTGGGTACTGATTTTGAAGGTAGTAGAGTTGCCAACGAGTCAGCTTTTGGCCAATCTAGAGTTTTCCTTCAATGAGACCAGTCATGAGGCACAACCTCTAAGCCTTGTTTGTTCTTGTTAAAGAGTGAATGGAAGGGGGTCTAGTTCTGGGGTAGGGGTGCCAAAAAAGGCTGCAGAAACAGAGAAAAGATTCTGAAGCCAGGCTGCACTGATCCAGGCAGAACAGACTATTAGGTCATTTAGTTTCGCTGCCTGCATACACTGCGCCACCTTAAAGTTCAAGTACAAAGCTCATTTGCAGTCAATTAGTTTAATATGTACATGTCTTTGCAAAACTCACCACTGTGCACAAGGAGCCGCTATCAGTTTCTGAAGAGAGAAACAGAAACATCATGTCAATAAAGATTGTACTTATTTTATAAATGTATCAAAGAGACCTTCATATGACTGAATGGTACAGGAGCTAACAATGAAGCTTGTAATCCCACAGCTTGAAGTATAATCATGAGTCTCAATTATAATTTTTATGAAAAAGCTTTAGAAATGCAATAAAAATACTTAACCAAAAGCAGAAGGTAGCTTGTATCTTTTAAGTCCAAAATATTTTTGTGTTTCACCAAAATCCGACATGGTTCAGGTGTTGGGATGAGATTTGTTTCAGGGGTACTTTCTTCTATAATTTGGAGTAGAAGTGCTTCCTGCACAAAAGAAAAACCAACTGTTTAGTGGTTTTTGATATGTGGTATATTTTTAATCAAAACCAATGGTGTCCATATATTAAAACTATGATATACACAAATTAATACAAGTCATGCCATTCAATCTCTTTGTTCGTTCCATTTGGCTTTGAAGTATTTAAAATGAACATCCAATATTGTTCATGTTTATTTAACCAAGATTCCTGATCCCCTTCCCTCCAACACGCTGAAACTTATTCAGTGCAGCCCAACATAAAACCTGAAAATGATGCTGCTGTTTGACACAGTGCACAATCAGTGGAGCCTGCATCTTTAACGTAGTGATGCAGCTATAATATTCTATTATTTTGTACATGCCCTTCTCTTGGTTTTTCCAACATGCACCAAGTTGCAAGTGCATTGTATAGAATAAATGACAAAATTAGATTTACACACAGAAAAAAATATGTCAGTGAATACTAAAACGGCTTGAGGGATATATCTAGACTTCTTCCTCTAAAGTCTGTATACACAAATCACAATTTCTCAGACTGAGTTACTGATAAAGGTAAATCAGCCCTAGTTAGAATGTCTTTAATATTCCAAGCAGATGAAAAAATGATAATAGGTTTTTCCTTGCACATTGAATGAATACAAAGATAAAATATGCCAATGTTAGTGTATAATCTGTGATACTAATGCTTAATTATTTGAATGTTGCAAAACACACCCAATATTAGAAGGTCCACTTGCAATCCGACAATTTAACATACTATCCTTATAGGAGAACCTGGCCCTTTTACAAGCCCTCTTAATGGCAGCCATAGGTTACCCCAGTTCTAAAAAATGTTGTGTCAAACATTGTACTTGTCTTTTAAATTCTATCAAATTGGAGTACAGTCAATGAATTCTAAAAAAAACTGTCTCACATGGAGAAGTGAGGATGACAACTATCTTTAAAAATTATTCTGATTATTGGGCTGTCAATGTAAAGTAGTAGAGAATAGCCCTGCGTTTTTATAATGAAAATATCTGAAAAAGAAATGTAATGCCGATGATATTGCAAAGTAAATTGTAAATTATGATCTAAAGAATTGATCCATGAGAGGTCACGTGATGTGGTGAGCCTGGTCGCAGCTAAGAGACTGAGCTCCGGCCACCACCACCATCAAGTTCCTACGGGACTCTACCGCACCATCTTAGCCACTGCTACATCCTCGCTGTCGCAGTGCACTTGTGTGAGCCGTATTCATCTTTATGGCAACCCAAACGGTGCAAAAAGACAAAGACAAACTCAAGGCTCCAGAAGCCAAGATGGCCACCGCAATACCCGAGGAAGATCACCATCCAGATGAATCCTTGGAGGAAAAAATATCTCAAGCAGTGGTATCGGTGCTGGACAGCTATCGGCTTTGCATCAGCTATCGGAGCAAATTGCAGATGTCCGCGCCTCACTTACAGAAATCGACTCCTGAATCAAACATGTGGAGGGATGATTCGGCCTCGTGGAGGATGACACAGGGGCCCTGGAAAGGAAGGTTACAGACCTGGAAAAGGCGGTGAAAATCAGTGAAGACAAGATTGACGACTTAGAAAATCGTTCCCGCCACAATTACTTGAGGTTTGTGGGGTTCCCCGAGGTGGTCGCGGACGCGGATCTTCGAGGGTTCATTCAACTGTTATCGGTGTTCTCTTTTGAAGCTGTGGTGTGTTTTTGACACTCTCACTGCTGCTTTGCACCTCTGTTAAAGCACTCTTGCCACTCCTGGTACCCCTTTGCCCCTTTATAGTGCCTTAGGATATTCATGCCAATTTGGTGTCACTTTGCCACAGTCTAAGAACCTTGGAGCGCTTTTCTCATTCTGATGATTACTCCCCAGAAGTTTCATCAGAATTGATAAGAAAACCCCAATTCTGCAGCCAAAAATAGGCTTCAAATACTTCCCCCATTGACTTTAATGGCAAAACGAAAAATAAATGAAACTAATAAACGAATTGGTTTTCCCCCCTATGAAATGAATGAAATGAATTTGGGTCCCAGCGAAATGAAAAATGAAACAAAACAAATTTTTTTCCTTCTGCACATCCGTAGTAGATGTGATAAAAACATTTAAAATACCTCGTGCACAGGAGACCTATCTGTTTCAGTTGAAAGGAGGCTCTAGAACGACGGAGCATGGGATGAGGGTGAAAATGGATAAAATCAGATGTAATATAAGGAAATATTTCTTTATGAAAAGGTTAGTAAATGTATGGAAAAGCCTCCCAGTGGAAATGATGGTGTCAGAATTCAAGAAAGCATGATACAAGCATAGAGTATCTTTGAGGGAGAGGAATTGATTGTATAGCTAAGTGGGAGGTGTAGATGGGCAAATCAGAAGCACAATATGTTCTTGATCTGCTGCCATGTTCCATGTTTCTATTAGGGTTGAATCTGAATGGAAAAATGCAAAGAATGAGTTGGATTTTTTATTCCATTCGTCGGAACCATAGAAAAATGACGAGGCACCAGAAAAAAAAACAACTTTTTTCAGTTCATTCAGTTCAGTGTCATTAAAGTCTATGGGAAACATAAAGCAATTCATTTTTTTTACTTCAAACCAGACAGAGCAGAGCTGGTTGTGGAAGGGACAAGAAATGAGAATGATCAATTATGCTGAAATACTTTTTAAGCAGCCTATTCCAGCTGGCAGCTGCATGTCATGACTGTCATTTTCTTTAAGTGCAAATGAAACTCAGCAGTCACTATCTTTTCCAGTCATTCCTTTGCTGTATTTCAGACATAAAAGCAGAGGTTCAGAAACTCCTTGCTTCAAAACTCAGTATTATAGAAAAGTATATAAATATAATTTAGACTGAGAGGAGAAAGCGAGGTGTGTTGTTACAATCACTATCACTGTGTCCTAGTTGTGATTTGAAATGGTAGAAAATGTAATGTCTCTCAGAAGATTACTGTGACTGTCATCAGGATAAAACTAGAAGTACAACAGATAGGGATGTGAATCGTTTTTCAACGATTAAAATTATCGTCCGATAATGTTTATATCGTCTTAAATCGTTATAGAACACGATACAATAGAAATTCTAACGATTTATCGTTAAAAATCGTTAAATCGTGTTAGTGCGCACTAACTCGAGTTAGTGCGCACTAACTGAAAATGATACAAATAAACACTTTCCAGGTCAATGAAGGTCAGTTAGGAATGAATATGTGTTCCTATTGGCTGGCTGCCCTCTTATCTATTGATGTTACCAAGGTTACCACTGAGGTGATGGTTGGGGGGATGGGAAATGGAACTGGAAACTAACGAACACCAACAGAAAATGAAACAAAGTGTTCACACTTCCCAGGTCAGTAAAGGTCACTTAGGAATGAATATGTATGTATGTATTCCTATTGGCTGGCTGTGCTCTTATCTATTGATGTTACCAAGGCTAACACTGAGGTAATGGTTGGGGGGATGTGAAATGGAAACAGTTGGAAGCTTGACAAAAAAAGTAATGTAATGATCAGCACTCACGTGACTAGAACTTGTTTGTTTATTATTTTTGTTAGCAGGCACCTGAAATGCTAGTGCATGTTGAATTTGCCAATCACTGTGCATTTTAGAAAGGTGGTCCTGGCTGGAACTGTACACAGTTCAAATATATGTAATTGATTGTTGGTAAGTGTATTTTTTAAGTAGCCACACTGGCACAAGTATGTTTACTTTTCCTCCTACTTAACTCACTAGCTCAGCTTTGTAAGAAGGGCTTCTCTGCTTGTGTGTTGTTTTTGTTTGGTGTGAGGAGAGCAGAAACATCAGATCTTTATTCAATCTACTACAGTCATCTCTTACAGTGCCCTATCCCTATTAATACCAGGAGTGTTGTGATCTTCCTGCACACAGTGCCCTAACCCTGATACCAGTCTGAGACAGCTCCCTCCCTGCATTACTAGTGAGAGGCTGGCTTCACAGACAGGGGGGAGCTGCCTGACCCTCACTCCTGACTTCCCCCATGTCCCAGCTAGTGAATGGTGTGTGGGTGAGGGGGGGGGGGAGGATGGTGAAGTCTGAGACAGCTCCCTCCCTGCATTACTAGTGAGAGGCTGGCTTCACAGACAGGGGGGAGCTGCCTGACCCTCACTCCTGACTTCCCCCATGTCCCAGCTAGTGAATGGTGTGTGGGTGAGGGGGGGGGGAAGATGGTGAAGTCTGAGACAGCTCCCTCCCTGCATTACTAGTGAGAGGCTGGCTTCACAGACAGGGGGGAGCTGCCTGACCCTCACTCCTGACTTCCCCCATGTCCCAGCTAGTGAATGGTGTGTGGGTGAGGGGGGGGGGAGGATGGTGAAGTCTGAGACAGCTCCCTCCCTGCATTACTAGTGAGAGGCTGGCTTCACAGACAGGGGGGAGCTGCCTGACCCTCACTCCTGACTTCCCCCATGTCCCAGCTAGTGAATGGTGTGTGGGTGAGGGGGGGGGGGGAGGATGGTGAAGTCTGAGACAGCTCCCTCCCTGCATTACTAGTGAGAGGCTGGCTTCGCAGACAGGGGGGGGCTGCCTGACCCTCACTCCTGACTTCCCCCATGTCCCAGCTAGTGAATGGTGTGTGGGTGAGGGGGGGGGGGGAGGATGGTGAAGTCTGAGACAGCTCCCTCCCTGCATTACTAGTGAGAGGCTGGCTTCACAGACGGGGGAGCTGCCTGACCCTCACTCCTGACTTCCCCCATGTCCCAGCTAGTGAATGGTGTGTGGGTGAGGGGGGGGGGGGGGGGGGGAGGATGGTGAAGTCTGAGACAGCTCCCTCCCTGCATTACTAGTGAGAGGCTGGCTTCACAGACAGGGGGGAGCTGCCTGACCCTCACTCCTGACTTCCCCCATGTCCCAGCTAGTGAATGGTGTGTGGGTGAGGGGGGGAGGGTGGATGGTGAAGTCTGAGACAGCTCCCTCCCTGCATTACTAGTGAGAGGCTGGCTTCACAGACAGGGGGGAGCTGCCTGACCCTCACTCCTGACTTCCCCCATGTCCCAGCTAGTGAATGGTGTGTGGGTGAGGGGGGGGGGGAGGATGGTGAAGTCTGAGACAGCTCCCTCCCTGCATTACTAGTGAGAGGCTGGCTTCACAGACAGGGGGGAGCTGCCTGACCCTCACTCCTCCGGGGTATTGTGATCTTCCTGCACACAGTGCCCTATCCCTGATACCAGGGGTGTTGTGATCTTCCTGCATGCAGTGCCCTATCCCTATTAATACCAGGAGTGTTGTGATCTTCCTGCATGCAGTGCCCTATCCCTGATACCGGGATGTGTGCAAGAAGATCACAACACCCCCGGTATCAGGAATAGGGCACTGTGTGCAGGAAGATCACAACACCCCCAGTATCAGGAATAGGGCACTGTGTGCAGGAAGATCACAACACCCCTGGTATTAGGGATAGGGCACTGTGTGCAGGAAGATCACAACATTCCTGGTATTAATAGGGATAGGGCACTGTGTACATGAAGATCACAACACCCCTGGTGCCAGGGTTAGGGCACTGTGTGCAAGAAGATCACAACACTCCTGGTATTAATAGGGATAGGGCACTGTGTGCAGGAAGATCACAACACCCCTGGTGTCAGGGTTAGGGCACTGTGTGCAGGAAGATCACAACACTCCTGGTATGAATAGGGATAGGGCACTGTGTGCAGGAAGATCACAACACCCCTGGTGCCAGGGTTAGGGCACTGTGTGCAGGAAGATCACAACACCCCTGGTGTCAGGGTTAGGGCACTGTGTGCAGGAAGATCACAACACTCCTGGTATGAATAGGGATAGGGCACTGTGTGCAGGAAGATCACAACACCCCTGGTGCCAGGGTTAGGGCACTGTGTGAAGGAAGATCACAACACTCCTGGTATTAATAGGGATAGGGCACTGTGTGCAGGAAGATCACAATACCCCTGGTATCAGGGTTAGGGCACAAGTTCTAGTCACATTGACTGATCACATTACTTGTTTTGTCAAGCTACCAACTGTTTCCATTTCCCATCCCCCATATACTGTCAGTAGGAAACTTGGTAACATGAATAAATAAGAGGGCAGCCAATAGGAATACATATTCATTCCTAAACTGACCTTAACTGACCTGAAAAGTGTCAAATTGTATCATTTTCAGTTAGTGCGCACTAATTCCCAGTTAGTGCGCACTAACTCCCGTTAGTGCGCACTAACTCGAGTTAGTGCGCACTAATCGGAAAAAACGATTTTTAACGATTTTTTAACTAAAAAATCGTGCCTAAGACGATTTTCTTGCCCTGCCACACGATTTCTATCGTTAAGACGATATGGAAAACGATTCACATCCCTAACAACAGATAGTATGTATCAGTGTCTGCAAGAAAAAAAAGAAACTGACTCTTTCTTAAAGCATATGCAGAGTATCCAGGACTGTCAATGATGTACCTTTCTTTCTCTGAGTAAAAGAATAAGTGACAGTGTACAAATTATGTGTGTGTGACTCTTACACTAGGTTTGACTTAGTGTACATAGCCAGCAAGCATCAACTTTTCACTGTGCTCTGTTTGTAATAAAAGTGACTGGTCTTCCATCTGTGTGCGTTCACACTAGAGTGTATACTGTAATATTAAAATCCCCTACCCACTAGTGATCTCCTATTCCTCTCCCATTGCCATGTCTGCTTATTGATGACAGTGACATGATGGAACTGGGTTTGGGGCCAGTTTTACATGCAGAGTGAGACGTACAAATACAAACACTCTAACTTCTGTTTATTCTCTGCCTTACTGACTATTAAAAGCTCAAACACATAAACACACTAAATAATATACCCCAATAGTTTACTTTGCCCCAATTTAAAAATTCCCAAACAAAACTTACTGATTCCTTTTAGCTACCATTAAGGTTATCGTCTCCTGTCAGTGCTCCCAGTAGATTGTCAAAGTGAACCAATGAGTTGTGTTGGCATTCTCTCTACTCCTTCAGGAGTGCCACTCTGTTGCAGATCTTAGTATCATCTGCAAATAGACAAATTTTACCTTCTATCCCTGCCACAATGTCACTCACAAAAACATTGAACAAAAGCAGTCCTAATACTGATCCCTGTGGTACTCCACTTAATACGGTTCTCTGTTCAGAATAGGTTCCATTTACCATTACATGTTGTCTCCTTTCAGTTAACCTGTTTGTAATCCACACCACCACCTTGGCATTCAGTCCCGGGCTTCTCATTTTATTCACAAGTCTTCTATGCAGGCCTACATCAAAAGCTTTGCTGAAATCCAAGTAGATCACATCAAGTGCTTGTGCTTTATCAATTCTCTAGTCAATAAAAAAAAATCAATCTGATTGGTCTGACCAGAGCTTCCCCTGGTGAATCCATACTGCCTTGGGTCCAGCATCCAACCGATTTTAGATAGTTCACTATCCTTTCCTTTAGCAGTGCCTCCAATAATTTGAACATCACCAAGGTAAGGCTAACCAGCCTATTGTTTCCAGTCGCCTCTTTGCTATCAATATTCTGAAGTGGGACCACCATCACACTTCTCCAGTCTTGTGGCACCACTCCTGTTTCCAGCGGATCCACCATTTTACCTCATTCAGCCCCATGGACCTTACACTTTGTTTGTCTAGCTCTTCCCATACATTCTGTTCTGTAAACAGAGTTTTGTCTATTTATTTTATTTATTTAAAAACATTTCTATACCATATTTCACAAATAATAATTTGACCAAAATGGTTTACAACTTTCAGAAAAAAAATAAGATGAAATAAAATATCTAATTAAATAATAAAATAAATGAAAATGCAACAATATAAACAAAAGAAAGTAAAGTTAAGGAAAAAAAATACAAATGTATACTTTAAGCCCTAATTCTAACTAATATCTTCTTAGATTAATTAAATTAACTATACTAAGTTTAAAAAAAAATAGAATAAAGTCGGAAATTTTAAAAATAATATAGAGCTGAGTTTCCCAGAGTTTTCATGTGGTTTACAACAATATGAATAACTGGATGGTCACAAATAGTATATGAGATCTCTTCTCCATCTACAATCTTGTCATTCATGAATGGTCCTTCTCCAGGGTCTTCTTTAGTGAACACCAAACATAATTTTGAGCACAAAGAAAAACTAAAATTGAGCAATTCTGCTTTATTTGGGGGCTTCACTTAATAAAAGTTACATTTCAGCTGTTACATGGCACAGGCATTTTCGTGTGCCCTTGGGCCTTGGCCCGACCCCAGAAGGATCCAGGACCAAACCGAGGGTTGGCAACGTGTCCCAGCATGGCAGAAACACGGTCTCACCCTCTGCCAGGCCTGCAAGCTCCCAAGGCCAACAAGGTGATGTTGGAAGGTGAACAGTCCTCCGACTGTTCCAAGCCCTTTCGGACCTGCCGCTTAGAATCGGCATGGAGCAGCAGGCCGGCCTGAGGATGAGGGCAGATGGAGGCCTTGACATGAAGACATGAGGACTATGGCTAAGGTAAAGACATGACACCAAGGCTGATGCGAAGACATGACACCAAAGCTGATGCGACGGCATCACAGGCAAGACAAAGAACTTGACGAAGTCCAGACGAGACAAGAAGCTGGGAAGTTAGACATTGGCACTGTCTCTCAGGGCACTCTACTCAGCCCACCTTCACGGGCGGTCCCAATGGGCTGGTTGTGGACCACCCTGTCCCACTGCGCGCCCTACACAGCCCGAGGAGGCTGGTCACAGACCACGCAAAGAGCGGGACAAGCGCAGGAGAGAATCCAATCGAGGCAGGACTTCAACGATGAAGCCGATGTCATCTGAAGCACCACAAAGGCTGGCAGGACAGGATGGCTCAGGAGCACAGGACACCAGTTCACTGCCAGCATCTCCCAAGCCAGAGAAGCGTCACCTGGAGATCCACGGCCGGCAGAACAGAAGGCTCAAGAGCACAGATGAAGAACACCAAGGAACCTGGAACATCAGGAAGCGGGAAGTCAGCCGACGAAACACCAGGACATCCGGACGGGGACCTCAGGCAGCGAAGACATAGCATAAAGCAGACGAGATGAGATGAGGAGCTCCATGAAGAACACCAAGGACCTGTCGGAGTGCTGGAAGGCAGAATCCTCAGGACTGAAGTAACTCCGATGCAAGGCCCTAAGGAAATGCAGGAACAGCCCTTTTATAGGGCTGGTACAGGAAACAGTCTCAAGGTGGGGCCCAGAGCATATCCGGCTGTGGGCCCTTTAAATGTTGAAGAGAGGCGTGGCTGTGTGCCTAGAGCAGGAAGCAGGAACTGTGCAGGACCGTGGACAGCGGTCCTGCACCGATGTCAGCACGCAGAAGCAGGGCTGGGCCAAAAGGCAGGCCCCGATGACAGTAGCGGCTCCAGCCACTGCAGGAGACCCCGAGGGCGGCTCCAGCCGCCAATCTAGCTCGGGCTTGCAGCCTCCAGCCGCGAAGATGACGGGATGTCGGCAGCAGCTCCATGCTGTGTTGAAAGTGGAGAAGTCCGCGGCTCCGGCCGTGGTGAAGGCAAGATGGGCGACCTCCGGGCCGCGAGAGAAAGCAAAGTTCACGGCTCCGGCAGCACGGAAAGGCGCGACCTCGGCGGCGTCCAGCCGCATTGGGCAGCAGCAAGCAGCAGTAGGTAAGGTACCTGCTCGCGGGGGGCCCCGCTGGCAGGGTTCATAACATCAGCATTGCCAATTCAAACGTAGGCTCTGCTGAAATACTCTCACATATGTGAAAAAGGCTATTTTATAGGGATGTGAATCGTTTTTCAACGATTAAAATTATCGTCCGATAATGTTTATATCGTCTTAAATCGTTATAGAACACGATACAATAGAAATTCTAACGATTTATCGTTAAAAATCGTTAAATCGTGTTAGTGCGCACTAACTCGAGTTAGTGTGCACTAACTCCCCGTTAGTGCGCACTAACTCGATTTAGTGCGCACTAACTGAAAATGATACAAATAAACACTTCCAGGTCACTGAAGGTCAGTTAGGAATGAATATGTGTTCCTATTGGCTGGCTGCCCTCTTATCTATTGATATTACCAAGGTTACCACTGAGGTGATGGTTGGGGGGATGGGAAATGGAACTGGAAACTAACGAACACCAACAGAAAATGAAACAAAGTGTTCACACTTCCCAGGACAGTAAAGGTCACTTAGGAATGAATATGTATGTATGTATTCCTATTGGCTGGCTGTGCTCTTATCTATTGATGTTACCAATATGGTTGGGGGGATGTGAAATGGAAACAGTTGGAAGCTTGACAAAAAAAGTAATGTAATGATCAGCACTCACGTGACTAGAACTTGTTTGTTTATTATTTTTGTTAGCAGGCACCTGAAATGCTAGTGCATGTTGAATTTGCCAATCACTGTGCATTTTAGAAAGGTGGTCCTGGCTGGAACTGTACACAGTTCAAATATATGTAATTGATTGTTGGTAAGTGTATTTTTTAAGTAGCCACACTGGCACCAGTATGTTTACTTTTCCTCCTACTTCACTCACTAGCTCAGCTTTGTAAGAAGGGCTTCTCTGCTTGTGTGTTGTTTTTGTTTGGTGTGAGGAGAGCAGAAACATCAGATCTTTATTCAATCTACTACAGTCATCTCTTACAGTGCCCTATCCCTATTAATACCAGGAGTGTTGTGATCTTCCTGCACACAGTGCCCTAACCCTGATACCAGTCTGAGACAGCTCCCTCCCTGCATTACTAGTGAGAGGCTGGCTTCACAGACAGGGGGGGAGCTGCCTGACCCTCACTCCTGACTTCCCCCATGTCCCAGCTAGTGAATGGTGTGTGGGTGAGGGGGGGGGAGGATGGTGAAGTCTGAGACAGCTCCCTCCCTGCATTACTAGTGAGAGGCTGGCTTCACAGACAGGGGGGAGCTGCCTGACCCTCACTCCTGACTTCCCCCATGTCCCAGCTAGTGAATGGTGTGTGGGTGAGGGGGGGGGAGGATGGTGAAGTCTGAGACAGCTCCCTCCCTGCATTACTAGTGAGAGGCTGGCTTCGCAGACAGGGGGGAGCTGCCTGACCCTCACTCCTGACTTCCCCCATGTCCCAGCTAGTGAATGGTGTGTGGGTGAGGGGGGGGGGAGGATGGTGAAGTCTGAGACAGCTCCCTCCCTGCATTACTAGTGAGAGGCTGGCTTCACAGACAGGGGGGACCTGCCTGACCCTCACTCCTGACTTCCCCCATGTCCCAGCTAGTGAATGGTGTGTGGGTGAGGGGGGGGGGAGGATGGTGAAGTCTGAGACAGCTCCCTCCCTGCATTACTAGTGAGAGGCTGGCTTCACAGACAGGGGGGAGCTGCCTGACCCTCACTCCTGACTTCCCCCCATGTCCCCAGCTAGTGAATGGTGTGTGGGTGAGGGGGGGGGGAGGATGGTGAAGTCTGAGACAGCTCCCTCCCTGCATTACTAGTGAGAGGCTGGCTTCACAGACAGGGGGGAGCTGCCTGACCCTCACTCCTGACTTCCCCCATGTCCCAGCTAGTGAATGGTGTGTGGGTGAGGGGGGGGGGGGGAGGATGGTGAAGTCTGAGACAGCTCCCTCCCTGCATTACTAGTGAGAGGCTGGCTTCGCAGACAGGGGGGAGCTGCCTGACCCTCACTCCTGACTTCCCCCATGTCCCAGCTAGTGAATGGTGTGTGGGTGAGGGGGGGGGGGAGGATGGTGAAGTCTGAGACAGCTCCCTCCCTGCATTACTAGTGAGAGGCTGGCTTCACAGACAGGGGGGAGCTGCCTGACCCTCACTCCTGACTTCCCCCATGTCCCAGCTAGTGAATGGTGTGTGGGTGAGGGGGGGGGAGGATGGTGAAGTCTGAGACAGCTCCCTCCCTGCATTACTAGTGAGAGGCTGGCTTCACAGACAGGGGGGAGCTGCCTGACCCTCACTCCTGACTTCCCCCATGTCCCAGCTAGTGAATGGTGTGTGGGTAAGGGGGGGGGGGAGGATGGTGAAGTCTGAGACTTCACCATTTCCAGCATTGCCCTCTGCTTCATGGCAGAGAGCTATGCTGCCGCTTACCCAACTAATCAAACTTAATATTTCACTTGGAAGCAGCTCCAGCACTGCTCTCTACATTAATGGTGGGGGTGTGAAAAGGGAATTAGAACATAAGGTTACTAAGAGCCAAGAGAAACAGTTAAGTATGAGAACAAATGTGTGAAGCTTGCTGGGCAGACTGGATGGACCGGTTGGTCTTCTTCTGCCGTCATTTCTATGTTTCTATATGTTTCTATGAGACAGCTCCCTCCCTGCATTACTAGTGAGAGGCTGGCTTCACAGACAGGGGGGAGCTGCCTGTCCCTCACTCCTGACTTCCCCCATGTCCCAGCTAGTGAATGGTGTGTGGGTGAGGGGGGGGGGGTGGATGGTGAAGTCTGAGACAGCTCCCTCCCTGCATTACTAGTGAGAGGCTGGCTTCACAGACAGGGGGGGAGCTGCCTGACCCTCACTCCTGACTTCCCCCATGTCCCAGCTAGTGAATGGTGTGTGGGTAAGGGGGGGGGGGGGAGGATGGTGAAGTCTGAGACAGCTCCCTCCCTGCATTACTAGTGAGAGGCTGGCTTCACAGACAGGGGGGAGCTGCCTGACCCTCACTCCTCCGGGGTATTGTGATCTTCCTGCACACAGTGCCCTATCCCTGATACCAGGGGTGTTGTGATCTTCCTGCATGCAGTGCCCTATCCCTATTAATACCAGGAGTGTTGTGATCTTCTTGCATGCAGTGCCCTATCCCTATTAATACCAGGAGTGTTGTGATCTTCCTGCATGCAGTGCCCTATCCCTGATATCGGGATGTGTGCAAGAAGATCACAACACTCCCGGTATCAGGAATAGGGCACTGTGTGCAGGAAGATCACAACACCCCCAGTATCAGGAATAGGGCACTGTGTGCAGGAAGATCACAACACCCCTGGTATTAGGGATAGGGCACTGTGTGCAGGAAGATCACAACACTCCTGGTATTAATAGGGATAGGGCACTGTGTGCAGGAAGATCACAATACCCCTGGTATCAGGGTTAGGGCACAAGTTCTAGTCACATTGACTGATCACATTACTTGTTTTGTCAAGCTACCAACTGTTTCCATTTCCCATCCCCCATATACTGTCAGTAGGAAACTTGGTAACATGAATAAATAAGAGGGCAGCCAATAGGAATACATATTCATTCCTAAACTGACCTTAACTGACCTGAAAAGTGTCAAATTGTATCATTTTCAGTTAGTGCGCACTAACTCCCAGTTAGTGCGCACTAACTCCCGTTAGTGCGCACTAACTCGAGTTAGTGCGCACTAATCGGAAAAAACGATTTTTAACGATTTTTTAACTAAAAAATCGTGCCTAAGACGATTTTCTTGCCCTGCCACACGATTTCTATCGTTAAGACGATATGGAAAACGATTCACATCCCTACTATTTTATGTCTTTGTTTTATATGTTTGTGATATTATTTAATTAAGTTTCTATGCCGCCTTTACATAGAAAGGCTCTAGGCTGGATAACAACCATAAAACATAAAATACAATATCCAAACAAATAGTAATTTTAAAACAAACACATGCATGCCCATATATGGGCTTAAAGGCAAATTTTAAAATCTCTGCGTGCGCCAAAACTGGGAAATATGTGCACAATTTGGGCCAGCGTGCGTCAAGAAAATGTTATTGGCTGACCAAGGACGTGCGTATCCTCACTGCGCGCACAAGTAAAAGGATTAAAAAAAGGGGCAAACTGTGGGTGTGGTACGAGCAGGGCATAGGCAAGCGCATGTCCATGACTGCCAAGAAATGTGCACGTAAATACTCATGCATCCTTGTGTACACCGGGGTCCCCTACCATGTAAATTTACTTCTGCTATGGATGGCGAGTAAGTATTAAAACAAAAAATCTATGCTAGTCAGTGGGGTTTTAAGGGTCAGGGCTAACAGGGAGAAGGGTGGCTATTAAATTGCAGGCTTTGGAAGTACTATCCCTTAACTGGGCAAAGTGTGAATGGTGTGTGTCCCTTACAAATTCCCCACTCATGCGGTAGAAGTGGCATTTGAATGCACATGTGGGACCATAGCAAGCAGGCAGGAACCAGGCAGGTACTGTAGCAGGAACGGAGCGATGAAACGAAGCGAGTCACTCTGGGGCACAACGCAACAGGAAACCGGGAAGCTAACCCGTTGCAAGGAAAAGACTGGATGGCTGCGGCCGGCTTATCAAGGCCGCGGTGTCTGATGTCAGAAGTTGGGCGGAGTCACCACTGGCGGGAAACGGCCTAGAAAAGCGCCCAAGTGGGAGGGCTTGCAGTGGCACAGCCCCAGCGGGGACGCCGCCAACCAGGCCGCAAACCAGGCCTCTGGAAGCGGGAGCAGGTCAGAGAACTCAGAGGTAAGGGCCTGGCCGTGGTGCTCGCGGCCAGAACCGCAACAGACTTCCCCAACACACAAGGGGTTTTTACCCATAAAGATTCAATTGTGCATTTAGTCTCATGCAGGATGTTTATCCTTTTGGACTCTATGCCATCCCACACATAAAGCACCACAGCGCCTCCTGTGTGCTCCTCTCTGTCATTGCAATATAATTTGTGTCCCATTGGCTGTCCTCCTTCCACCATGTCTCTGAGATGCCAATTAAATCTATGTCATCATTCACTGCTAGGGAAGGTCCAATAAAACATATCGGAAGGCGATCCCACGTAGCCAAGGCAAAAACAAAAAAGGGACACCCTTATGCCATGGAAAGAATTTTTATTAATATAATCTGTTACAGAGCCTGACTCCGGCCGAGTTTCGCCAAAATGGCTGCATCAGGGGCTATAAAAATGATAAAAATTAAACAATTAATAAATAATAATTCAATTTAAAAAATAAATTTTTAAGACAGCACAACATACATATGAAGCATACATATATAACATAAAAGCAGAAATCTTTACACCCTAAATTCTACCATACAAATAATCTTTACGACAGATATAAGTGAAACCGAAACATGCAAACCAAAAGTCTGTTTCTGAATATTTGAGTTTACTTTTATTTAGTTTTGATTATTTGGTTTTTGTTTGTATATTTAGGTCCAGTCTCATTTATATCTGTTGCTACATAAAAGACTATTTATGTGGCATCAAACAATGAACAAATAGAATTTGAGGTAAAAGATTTCAATTTTTTATGCTTTCTATGTATGCTTTATATACATGGTGTTCTGTTTGACAGTGTTTATTTTAAATTGAATTTATGATCGTTGGGCAAAATGAAATGAGTCAGAGAGATATGCATAAAACATGATTTTGGGAGTATGAAACAGTAAAGCATCTGTTTTAAGATTAAATTAGATATTAATAATTTGTTAATCACAACTATGGCAAGTATGTGCCTAAGTTGGAGTTTATTCAAGACAATACTATTGCTTTGTCTCACTATAAAATAAGTTCCTGAATATTTGAGTTAAATTTCATCCATCTTTGAATATTTGGTTTTTGGTTTGCATGTTTTGGTTTCACTTATATCTGTCGTAAAGATTATTTGTGTGGTAGAATTTAGGGTGTAAAGATTTATGCTTTTTATGTTATATATGTATGCTTCATATGTATGTTGTGCTGTCTTAAAAATGTATTTTTTAAATTGAATTATTATTTATTAATTGTTTAATTTTTATCATTTTTATCATTTTTATAGCCCCTGATGCAGCCATTTTGGCGAAACTCGGCCAGAACTTGGGCTCTGTAACAGATTATATTAATAAAAATTCTTTCCAAGGCTTAAGGGTGTCCCTTTGTTATCATTCACTGCTATACATTATGGGGCGGATTTTAAAAGCCCTGCTCGCATAAATCCGCCCGGATTTACGCGAGCAGGGCCTTGCGCGCCTATTTTCCATAGGCCTGCCGGCGTGCGCAGAGCCCCGGGACTCGCGTAAGTCCCGGGGTTTTTTGTTGGGGGCGTGTCGGGGGCGGGGCTGATCGACGTGGTGTTTTGGGGGCGGGACGCGGCATTTCGGGGGCAGGCCCGGGGGCGTGGCCGCGCCCTCCAGAACCGCCCCTGGGTTGTGTCTCGGCGCGCCAGCAGCCCGCTGGCGCGCGGGGATTTACGTCTCCCTCCGGGAGGCGTAAATTCCCGGACAAAGGTAGGGGGGGGTTTAGATAGGGCTGGGGGGGTGGGTTAGGTAGAGGAAGGGAGGGGAAGGTGAGGGGAGGGCGAAAGAGAGTTCCCTCCGAGGCCGCTCCGATTTCGGAGCGGCCTCGGAGGGAATGGAGGCAGGCTGCGTGGCTTGGCGTGCGCCGGCTGCCCAAAATCGGCAGCCTTGCGCGCGCCGATCCTGGATTTTAGCAGATACGCGCGGCTACGCGCGTATCTACTAAAATCCAGCGTACTTTTGTTTGCGCCTGGAGCGCGAACAAAAGTACGCAAACGCGCCATTTTTTAAAATCTACCCCTATAATTCTCCCATTATACTTCTTAGACTTCTGGCATTAGCATACAAACATTTCAGAGTTTGTTTTTTGTTTGTATTTTCATTCTGCTTTTTAATTGATAGGGATAAGTTAAAATATTTTTTAGCTCAGGTGAGTTTTTAGTTACATGCACTTGGACTACTTTTCTTATTATTGGAATCTCACTGTTGGGATGCCCTAATTCTAATGCATCATTAGTATCCTTTGAAGATACCTCCCTCTGAACCATGCACTGCTGAGCAACTGTTGGCTTTCCCCTTTGTTCTAGTTTAAAAGCTGCTCTATCTCCTTGCACTAGTATTTTGTATCATTCATGCAAGATCAAGCACACTATAGAAACTATGCCTCTTTGCATGTATGTGTGCTCCTAATTTTAAGCACTTGCACAAGGAAGTGATATTTGTGTATATTCCTTAGCATTTGTTGGCTTATACACACGCAAGTCAGCACATTTTGTAACATGCAGAAAATGATCAGTTTCTCCAGTTAATCCAACTGTTTGCCCAGTCTATTTCTAGGTTATGTAGACCCCCTAATTATCCAGCCTGTACTCCCTCCCATTTACCCTGACCCTTCACCCAGTCAGTAATTGACTATAAAGAGTATTATTCTGATTTACAACTGATAAATAGCAGGAAACAGCGGTACGTGTACTGCATTCACAAATTATAAAATCACAAATTATGCGTGTAACCGTTGGCCCTGCCATGGAACACCTTGCCCTGCTCCTATTCTGCCCCTTTTTTAAGCATGCCAATTTATTCGTACTCCAGTACTTGAATACATATGTGCGAGGTTTATAAATAGAATGGACATGTGTATGTGCTATATGTGTTGTGGGTCCGGGGTGCGCTTACTCGCGGCCAGACCCCCTACCTCCTCCACGTTGCCGGCACAGGGTCCCTATCTTGGCGGGCAGCAGCGCACGGGCCGCGGCGTGACTGCTTCTGGATGTCGGGGAGCAGTGTCGGGAGAGAAGCGGCAAGCTCTGCCTCTTAAAGGGGCCGCGACGCCAAGACCAGGCCAGCCCCTGAAGATAACATCATCAGCCAGGGAGATTTAAATTCCCTCTGAGGAATGGAAGACACCTTTGCAACAGGTTCCAGTGGTTGACTGCTGTTCTTCTGGCTTTCCTGTCTTCTGGCTTGATTCGGATTGGATTTGGACCTTGTTGCTCGCCACCTGCCTTGGACCTTTGCCTGGATTTGGATTTCGTTGTTTCACTGCCTGCCCCGACCTGTGGTTTGGATTATCTGTCTTCTGGCCCCGACTCGGATTGGAACTCGGACTGTGTTGTTTGCTGCCTGCCTTGGACCCTTGCCTGGAACTCGGACTGTGTTTGTTTGCCGCCTGCCTTGGACCCTTACCTGGAACTCGGACTGTGTTGTTTGCCGCCTGCCTTGGACCCTTGCCTGGAAATCAGACTGTGTTTGCTGCCTGTCTTGGACCCTTGCCTGGAACTCGGACTGTGTTTGTTTGTAGCCTGTCTTGGACCCTTGCCTGGAACTCGGACTGTGTTGCTTGCTGTCTACCTGGGGACTCCTTGCTGGATTGGGCTGCAGTATATTCCACCCTCCGTCCCGGTCCAAGGATCCACTACCATAACAGATTGCAAAGGCCATGGATCCGGTGGATTTGACTGGTCTGCAGGCTATTCCAGGTCTAGCCCAACAGCTTATGCAGCAACGACAACAACAGCAACAACAGCAGCAGAGTCTGGAGGCGTTAACCGCCACCGTGGAACGCCTGGTCCGTCGTCTCGATTCTGCTCATGGAGCAGAGGCGGCCGCTCCTGCACCAACGATTCCAAGTACCTCTACTTTGATTTTCCACATGCCTACACCTCCTCGCTTTTCAGGAGAAGCTAAACAGTATCGAGGTTTCCTGAACCAATGTTTCATCAGATTTTCCTTGCAAGGGCAACAATTTCCTACTGACCAGATGAAGACATCTTTTATCATTTCTTTGCTGGATGGGAAAGCCATGGCCTGGTCCTCTCCCCTCTGGGAACGTGGGGATCCCATTTTGAATGATCTATCCAGATTCGTCCACACCTTTCGTCAGGTGTTTGATGAGCCTGGACGGCTATCCACGGCTTCTTCTGAACTCCTCAACCTGCGTCAAGGTTCCTGTACTCTGGCTGACTTCGCGATCGAATTTCGCACCCTAGCCTCCGAACTAGGATGGCGTCCTGACTGTCTATGGGGCATATTCCTTGAAGGGTTGTCTCCTCGCATCAAGGACGAACTAGCAGGCCAGGAGATTCCTGAGGACCTGGACGCTCTCATCGACTTGGCAGGCCATATTGACCGATGTTTACAACAGCACGCAAAAGAAGCAAGACCACCCCGGCGAATGGTTTCCCTGGCTCCTACCTTCTCTCGACCTTTGGTTACTCATACCACTGTCGAAGCATCAACAGAGAACAGGGAGGAACCCATGCAGTTAGGAAGAAGTCGGTTGACTGCTGAGGAGAAGCAATGCCAGAGAAGGATGGGACTTTGTTTATATTGTGGGAACAAGGGACCCCTCTTGGCCCAGTGCCAGGAGCACCCGGGAAACTATCGAACCTAGTTGTCTCCAAGGAGCTGACCCTAGGGAGTAACCTGGTTCCTCACTTTATTGTTCCAGTTACGCTGCAGTGTGATCAAGGATCCCTTACCATTCAGGCTCTGGTTGATTCTGGAGCTGGAGGGAACTTTATCTTAGCTGAATTGGTCCATCAGCTGCAACTTCCGATACTTCCTCGCAAGACGCCGTTATTCATCTCTTCTATCCAGGGGGAGAATCTTCCCGGTCATGTCACATCCTGCACGGCTCCCATAACTGTCCAGACAGGGATCCTCCACCATGAAGTATTCGAACAAGCCTTCCATCCACACCAATAATTTTACCCTAAATCTTCCCAAATATGCGCACCTTGTAACGTGTCTTCTGTATATTTAGCCAGATCCTTTCGAGTACTACATTATTTATTGTAACTTCTTGTTTCTTTAATCCCCAGTTACTTGATCCAAGTTTTATCCTCCTGTTCGATGTAATTGCACTCTGTCTTGCTTGTTTAATGTTATAATGTAAACCGAATTGATATGTAACTTTTGCTACATGAATTTCGGTATATAAAAATGTTAAATAAAAATAAAAATAAATAAATAAATAAAGAAGAGATATCCTTCTTTATTCTGGAGAAGTCTGTTCACCCAGTGGTACTGGGTCTTCCCTGGTCACAAAGACATTCTCCTACTATTGACTGGAAGACTCTCCAAATTACTGCCTGGGGTTTGGACTGCTTTGGGACTTGTCTCCAACAGAGACCTCAACCGGTGATACCGGTAACTACCACTAAGTTTCCAGTACCTCCACAATACATTGAATTCATGGACGTCTTCTCTAAAGAGAAAGCAGAGATCCTTCCAATCCACCGAAGGTTCGATTGCGCCATTAATTTACTTCCTAATTCCAGCCCACCTAGGGGCCGGGTTTACCCACTCTCTGGTCCAAAATCACAAGCTATGTCACAATATATAAAGGAGAACCTCGAACGGGGGTTCATCCGCCCCTCTACGTCTCCAGCGGGGGCAGGATTTTTCTTCGTTCCAAAAAAGGACGGGTCTTTAAGACCTTGCATTGACTACAGAGGACTCAAATCGATCACTCGCAAGGATTGATACCCCCTTCCATTAATACCCGAATTTCTTGATCAATTGCATGGAGCCAGAATCTTCTCCAAACTAGATTTATGTGGTGCCTATAACCTGGTCCGAATTAAACCCTGAGATGAGTGGAAGACCGCGTTCAATACCCGTGATGGCCATTATGAATACCTTGTTATGCCATTTGGCCTGTGCAATGCACCTGCGGTATTCCAGAACTTAATGAACGAGGTATTCCAGGACATGTTATAAAAACAAGTGATCATTTATCTGGATGATATACTTATCTATTCGAAAGATCTGGCTACACATCGCAAGGACGTCAGACATGTTCTACAACGACTAAGAGAGAACCAGTTATTCGTTAAACTAGAAAAATGTCTTTTCGAGAGACAATCCATACCCATTTTGGGATTCATTGTTTCTACCACTGGGTTCCAAATGGACCCAGATAAAGTGGCTAGTATTCGGGATTGGCCACAAGCAGTGGGACTTCGAGCGATACAACGATTTCTTGGCTTTGCCAATTTTTACAGAAACTTTATTCCATACTACTCTCATATTTTAGCCCCGATTACTGCTCTAACCAAGAAGGGAGCTGACTCCAGAAGGTGGCCTTGTGAAGCCGAGCAAGCTTTTGAAAGACTCAAGACAGCCTTTCTACAAGAACCTTGCCTTCATCACCCGGATCCCACTCGGCCATTTATAGTGAAGGTAGATACCTCCGAAGTAGCTGTTGGAGCAGTCCTCAGCCAACACTCGGATTGAGGCATCTTATTCCCCTGTTCTTACTTCTCCCGAAAATTTTCTCCTGCTGAGAAGAATTATGGAATAGGCGATAAGGAGTTGTTGGCCATTAAGATGGCTTTCGAAGAGTGGAGACAATGGTTAGAAGGGGTGCAACACACCATTATGGTATATACTGACCATAAGAATTTAGAATACCTCAATAGAGCTCAGCGCCTTAACCTCCGCCAAGCCCGCTGGTCATTATTCTTTAGTCGTTTTGACTTTGTACTATGATATCGTCCAGCTACCAAGAATATTCGTGCAGATGCCCTTTCCAGATCATATGAGATCATATGAGATCATATGAGATGGAGGACATACAAGAAACACTCAGCTATATTATAGATCCAGCCAAGTTGATTCTTGCCACAACCGATACTGCACCACCAGGGAAGACGGTGGTACCATTTCAACTCACCGCAGGTCATCCCGGGAGAGCATGTACACTGGAACTGTTATCTCGCTATTACTGATGGCCTCATATGAAGGGGGATGTGCGGGCCTATGTTTCCTCTTGCCCAAAGTGTGCCTAGCAGAAACCATTACCCGGTCGACCCTGGGGCCTCCTCCAGCCCCTTCCGCCTCCTCAAGAACCCTGGACCCATATATCCATGGACTTTGTAGTAGATCTTCCTCTGTCATGCGGGAATCAGGTAATATGGGTCGTAGTCGACCGATTCTCTAAGATGGTACACTTTGTACCTCTGCCCAAGTTACCATCTGCCCTGAATTAGCAAGCCTGTTCTCTCTACATATTTTCCGTCTCCATGGGCTTCCTCTTCACATAACCTCTGATAGAGGTCCCCAATTCACGGCCAATACTGGAGCGTGCTATGCAAGAAATTTGGCATACAGTTGGATTTTACCACAGCTTTTCACCCTCAAGGGAATGGACAGGCGGAACGTATCAATAGAGGGTTGAAGATGTTTTTACGCCTATTCGTGAACCACCGCCAAGATGACTGGGCCACTCTCCTGCCATGGGCCGAATTTTCACATAATTCCCATGTACACTCGCCACTGGACAGTCTCCGTTTCAAATTGTTTTTGGCAAGCAACCACGGCCTCCACTGCCCCTGCCTCTTACAGTCGCCTCTCTAGCAGCCCAACTTTCGGCACAACAGCTCCATGAACTCTGGGAGGTCACTAATGCTCGCCTTCTACATGCGGCCAAAACCGCGAAACGGATGTCCAACAAGCATCGTCGACCTGCTCTGCAATTCAATGCGGGAGACCGGGTGTGGCTCTGCACCCATCATTTGTGCCTCCGGGTTCCTTCCATGCGGCTCGCTCCCAGATACATTGGACCGTTTCTCATCAGTAAACGTCTGGGGCCAGTAACTTATCGGTTGCGACTTCCCACCAGTCTTCGCATTCATAATTCATTCCACATCTCCTTGCTAAAGTCTTTGATTTCCTCTTTGTTTCATGATACTCCACTCCAGTCTCCTGCCATCCAGTCCGATGAGGACCCCATCTATCAAGTACGGGAAATTCTGGACGTTCGTTGTAACCATAGATGGTGGGAGTATCTGATCGCTTGGGAGGGGTTTGGTCCAGAGGAGAACTCCTGGGAACCATCGGTGAATATCTTGGATAAGTCTTTACTTCAACACTTTCATCTTATGCATCCTAACAAGCCGGGTCCTACCAGGAGGGGGCGTAAGAGGGGGGGGGGTACTGTTGTGGGTCCCGGCCACGCTTACTCACTGCCAACCCCCCCTACCTCCTCCACGTTGCTGGCACAGGGTCCCCATCTTGGTGGGCAGCAGCACACGGGCCATGGCGCGACTGCTTCTGGATGTCGGGGAGCAGCGTCGGGAGAGACGCGGCAAGCCCCGCCTCTTAAAGGGGCCGCGACACCAAGACCAGGCCAGCCCCGGAAGATGACATCATCAGCCAGGGAGATTTAAACTCCCTCTGAGGAATGGAAGACGCCTTTGCAACAGGTTCCAGTGGTTGTCTGCTGTTCTTCTGGCTTTCCTGTCTTCTGGCTTGATTCGGATTGGATTTGGACCTTGTTGCTCGCCGCCTGCCTTGGACCTTTGCCTGGATTTGGATTTCGTTGTTTTGCTGCCTGCCCCAACCTGTGGTTTGGATTATCTGTCTTCTGGCCCCGACTCGGATTGGAACTCGGACTGTGTTGTTTGCCGCCTGCCTTGGACCCTTGCCTGGAACTCGGACTGTGTTGTTTGTTGCCTGCCTTGGACCCTTGCCTGGAAATCAGACTGTGTTTGTTTGCCGTCTGCCTTGGACCCTTGCCTGGAACTCGGACTGTGTTTGTTTGCAGCCTGTCTTGGACCCTTGCCTGGAACTCGGACTGTGTTGCTTACCATCTACCTGGGGACTCCTTGCCGGATTGTGCTGCAGTATATTCCACCCTCCGGAGATGAGCACACTTAGACACTATTGGTGGGTATCATCCCTGTTCCAGGTCCAAGGATCCACTACCATAGCAATATGCGTACACATCTGCTAAGTTTTGCACGCACATCTCTTTTAAAATTCCTCTTATTGAATAACACGCAGATAGGGTAAATTTTAATACCACAGGTAATTCATATTACACCAATTTTTAAAGCAAATTTTTGTGCTTAAGTTCACACTGAAAATTATCCAAAATAACATGTACATGCTCAAGTACAAAAAATTTGTCCTACTCTGCAGGGCATAACTGTTGCGCGCCCCGGCTGCGCTAAGGCCACTGCCAGGCCTTCTCACCTCTCTCTTCCCTCCGGAGGTCCCAGCCCCTCCTCGCTGGCTGCTGCAGCGAGTCACCTGTGTACCAGATGCCCGGCGCCCACGTCTCCAGTTCCTTCCAGCTCCCAGGCCTCACAGCGTGGCTTGCATCACAGCTCCCCAGCCTCACCTCCTCGGCCCAGCCCCTAGGTGCATGCATGCAATAGGCCGACCTTTAAAAGCGCTGCGGTGGGAAACCGCTCCGCATGCCTGGCAATGAAGTCACCTGAGCCCTGTGATTGTTCCAGAACAATCACAGGGCTCAGGTGAACAATCAGGTGACAAGCATTCCTTGTTCCTGTGCTTGTTCCAGTGTTCCTATGTTCCTGTGCCTGTTCCAGTGTTCCAGCATCTGTTCCTGAGTTCCTTCATTCCTGTGTCTTGTTCTACATTCCTCTACCCAGGTAGTACCTCCTCAGACTGATACCCACTGGTACTGACCTTGGCTTGCCTCTGATCTCGCCTGGACTGATTACCTGGAACTGACCTCTGCTTGCCTCTGACCACACTTGGACTGATACTCAGTACTGACCTCTGCTTGCCCTGACCATGCTTGGACTGATTCCTGAAACTGACCCTTGCTTTTGCTGACCATCCTCGGATGGATACCCTGGCTTTGACCCTTGTGCTCCATTCAGACATTCTCTTTGCTCCTCCTGTGACCACAAGGTCCACCTGCCTTGAAGCTGTCTGCGGCCTTCCTCAATCTAGACCACTAGGTGCTCCCTACCCTGCCCGAAGGACCTTCAGTTCCTGCCTCATACCCGTGGTCTCCGGTACTCTCTGTTCCAGTCTAGCTCGCCTGTTCACCGACAGCCATGTACCTCTTCTCTTGGTGGGCATACCTCTCCGTCATCTCTCCGGGAGACCCCCAGAGGCCCACCTAAGCCCAGGAGGTTTTGTAATCCAAGGGCTCAACCCGCAGAGCCCCTGGACCATTATTGGTGAAGTTCCTGTTAGCCTCTCTCTCCTCGTGTGCTCCGTCTCCTGGTGGCAGGTGACCTCTGAGATCCCTCAGAGGGTCATACCAAACCTGCGCCAGGCCAAGGGTCCTTCTCCAGTGCAACAATAACTTATGCATGTTAATTTAAATGCAAATTTTTTCTAATCAAAAGAATTCACATAAATTCAAACTCTGCCTCTACTCCACTTCCAGAAACATCTACTTTTGTGAATATACAAGTATGCATAAAATTGGGTTACATACATAGTTTTATACATACAACCTCAGGCAATTTTATAGCAAGCTATTTGCATGCATAGACCCATGTTTTATATGTGCAAAGTTGCGAGCGTGGCGGCACGGTCGCTTCTGATGGGAGACGTGAGCCCTTGGATTGCCACGCCACTCAGGGAGGAACCCCAAGAGCGCAGCGAGAGGTGAGCCGATGCAAGCATGGGCAGACAAGGAACAGAGCAAGGCTGGAGCGAAGACAAGAAGACTGAAGGTCTGACCCTCTACCAGACTTGCACGCCTCAAGAAGACCAGCAACACAATGTTGGTCAATGAACAGTCCTCCAACCGTTCCAAGCTCTTTCGGACCTGCCGCTGGGTAATGGAAAAAGGCGGCAGGCCGGACAGAGGACAAGGGCAGATGGAGGCCTTGGGACATGGAAGTCTCTTGGACGTAGACATGGGTGAAGACTCTTCAATGAAGACATGGGCGAAGACTCTTGGATGAAGATATGGGCGAAGACTCTTATACGAAGGTTCAGGAGCAAGGTACTGCAGACAAGGCAACAAGAGCAAGGTTCTGTAGACAAGGAGTCAGGAGTGAGAACTAAGTTGAGACTGCGTCGCAGCACGCCCTACACAGCCCACCCGCGGGGCTGGTTGCGGACCACGCTGGAACCGACGTAGTCAGGAGCGAGGTTCTGTAGACAAAGAATCAGTTGCAAGGTTCTGTAGACAACAAGTCAAGAGCAAGAGCTAAGTTCAGACTGCAACGCAGCGCGCCCTACACAGCCTACCCACGGGGCTGGTAGCGGACCATGCTGGAGCCGCCGTAGACTTTAGATGGAGGACGGACTGGACATCAGGAACATGAAGGCATCTGAAGGTATGGATGAAGGAACATTGGACATCAGGAACATGAAGACATCTGGAGGTACGGACGAAGAGACATCGAACATCAGGAACAGGAAGACAGAGCCATCAAAGCAGAAGAAGACCACGGAGGACCTGGAACGAAGATGAAGACACAGACAACTGTGAAACTCAATCCGAAGGGCAGGAGTGACTGAAGAGAAACCCTTTTATAGGGCTAACACAGGAAACTAGGTGGAGCTGGCTTCTGGTGGAACTGCAAGTACTTCCTGTCACCGGCCCTTTAAATATCTTAGAAGAGGTGCGTGCCAGCACATAGGAAGGCCCAGAGAGAGAACGCAGGACCCTGGACAGTGGTGCCCAGCCGCTCGAAGGAGCAGAGCCTCATAGCGGCATACTGCCACAAAGCAGAGGGCGACGGAGGTGCAGGTAACAGCTGGGACAGCTTCCTGCCATCCAGTGAGGACTCTGGCAATGGCGTAAGCAGCTCCATGCCGCAGAGACAGGTCGGCGGTGGCATTAGGCCACAAAGAGAAGTGAGGGCTATGGCTTCTCTGCCGCTGAAGCAAGGGATCCTGACGGCGGTTCCTTCCGCTAGAAGAGGAGTCGGCAGTGGCGGCTGCAGTCCGGGCAGTGGCACTAGGCCATGAAGACAATTGGCAGCGCATGCCGCATGAAGTGGGTCCCGGCAGCACGGCAGTGAGTAGGTGGAGAAGCCTGCTCATGGAGAGTAGCTCCAAGGGCAGGAATCGTAACAGTACCCCTTCCTTAAAGACCCCCTCCCCAAGCCTCTTATCAAGAGCTTGGAAGGGTGGAGGAGCACTCCATATCATCAGGGAACGATCAAGGGTCCAAAGACAGAAGTTGGAAGTTCTTGACAAGGAACTCTAGCGATGGCAATACTGCAGCCGAAGACATGGTGAGAATGTCGAAGATCCAGGTAAGATGTAGACGAGACTCTGAAGACATAAAATAAGCAGGGTACAAGATTGCACGACAGCAGGCTTGCATCTCGTTCAATAGTTCAAGGTGGCAGAGATCAAGAACCAGAGGTCTAGGATAAACAGAAGGCATGGACGAGCAGTAACTTGGAATGAGGACCGGTTCTTGGTAGTCAAAGCAAGTGTGGCAAGTAGACGAGCTTCATCTTCACGGTGGCAGCAAGAAAAGGATGAATCAGACTTCAAGCTGGACTCTATAACTGTGACGATGGAACTCCAGAAGAGTAAGTAGACAAACTTATTACTGCCAGCTGCTTTTGGATAGCAGTGGTATTAGGGGGACTCAAATGGAAGTCCGCTGCACATAGTTCAGATGATGGAGAGTTGATCCTGGAGGCAACCTTTGTCTAAAGAAGATGGTGAATTCAATACCGAGGGAAGGCCCTCAACGGAGGTCATAGCTGGGAGACTCACAGGATCTTCACCATTGGAAGCCCGAGATCCCCCCGGGAGGAGCCCTTGAGGATCCGAGCCGCTTGGACTTAGAAGCGGTCACCTGGAGATAAATGTACGATGAGAGTTCCAGAGGACGTGAGTTGAGCAGGATATGAGAGCCAGGAGACCAACGCAATCTTCACCACTGGAGACCCGAGATCCCCTCGGGAGGAGCCCTTGAGGATCTGAGCCACTTGGACTTAGGTGGGGTCTGTGGAAGGTGGGAGTCCGAAGGGAAGTCTGAGGCTGGGCAGGCAGCAGAGGCTGAAGACATTCCAGGAGTCAAGATAGGCGACGAAGCAAGATGGCAGAGGACGAGCCAAAGTCAGGAGCCTGGAAGACGAGCAGGCAAAAATGAAGAAGCTCAGGACTGCTGCTTCCAGGCTTGCATGGCTAGATGAAAAAAGTCTTTACAGTTTGGTACAAGTGTGTTGCATCTTGAGAATCCATGACTACTTCAGGCACTCACAAAGTGGTGAAATTGTTCTCAGACTTGATGGTCAGTAGGTGTCGCCGTGGCACTTATGCGAGAGGCTGTTTGCTGAAGAGGATTACTTTGATGACTATGAAGATGAAGTTCCCTCAGAGCTGGGTCACGGAGCCACTCACGACGGATTGAACTTCAAGACACAGGCTCGAAGACAGCAGAGAATTTCATGGGTATGCAGTGAATCTCCACAGATGGATGGTCGAATGCAGGCAATGGTGAACGTCCTTGCGGAAGTGAGTCACTGGTGGAAGACACCGGAGTTGGAGAATACTCAGTGACTTTGTTGAGCTGTACGGAAGGCTTCCTGGGGTGATGGACTGAAGGTAACCGCATGGGTTCCCCTCGGTCCAAGGAAGATAAGGTCTCTTCAGGAAGATCAGCAGCACGGTAGTGCAGGCATACTAGAGTACTGGAAGATGGTAATGTAGTCCTTAGCTTGGCAGTGAGGCTAAACGGCAGAGTGGATGGCTTGGAATGCTGCGTGAAGGATGCTAGAGGACCCATAGTGGTGAGCTCTGTGTGCAGGATAGCTCACGATGGTGATCCTGGGTAGGATCCAGTTGCATGGAGCGGGGGCTGGACCAAATTGTGGATTCAAGGTGATTCGCTGAAATAAGGTCCAAAAGAGAAATGCAGGAAGGTGACGTCTGCGAAGAACCAACAAGTAATCCATAGCTGGAGTCTCACTTGGGGACAAGGAGAGAATATCTAGTTGAAGATGACTCTATGGCAAGTACTTGGAAAATGCAAGCTGGAGCAAAGTCAGAAGCAAGGAGACGAAGACAGGTCTAGGGTGCAGGTGCCTCCTGCTGGTCGTAAGATCCAAAGACCTGGGGTTTGATGTGAAGTACGCCTTAATGAAATGTACTCTCTGATGCTTGAGAACTCTGGTCATTGAAGATACTGGAAGCTAGATGTGGAAGCTGGGTACATGCGCCTCCTGCAGGTCATATGGAACCCAGGGAGCTGGATCACATCGTAGTGGGAAGAACAGAGATGAACTCTGGAACAGTGACAGGTGAGGTGATTAAGGGATCGCCTGGGCTTAGGTGGGCCTCTGGGGCTCTCCCAGAGAGATGACGGAGAGGTATGCCCACCAAGAGAAGAGGTACATGGCTGTTAGTGAACAGGCGAGCTAGACTGGAACAGAGAGTACCGGAGACCATGGGTATGAGGCAGGAACTGAAGGTCCTTCGGGCAGGGTAGGGAGCACCTAGTGGTCTAGATCGAGGAAGGCCGCAGACAGCTTCAAGGCAGGTGGATCTGGTGGTCACAGGAGGAGCAAAGAGAATGTCTGAATGGAGCGCAAGGGTCAATGCCAGGGTATCCATCCGAGGGTGGTCAGCAAAAGCAAGGGTCAGTTCCAGGAATCAGTCCAAGCATGGTCAGGGCAAGCAGAGGTCAGTACTGAGTATCAGTCCAAGTGTGGTCAGAGTCAAGCAGACCAGGTATCGGTCCAAACGTGGTCAAAGGCAAGCAGAGGTCAGTTCCAGGTAATCAGTCCAGGCGAGGTCAGAGGCAAGCCAAGGTCAGTACCGGTGGGTATCAGTCCGAGGAGGTACTACCTGGGTAGCGGAATGTAGAACAAGACACAGGAAAGAAGGAACTCAGGAACAGATGCTGGAACACTGGAACAGGCACAGGAACAGAGGAACACTGGAACAAGCACAGGAATAAGGAACGCAGGAACACTGGAACAAGCACAGGGCTTAGGTGACTTCATTGCCGGGCGGGTGGAGCGGTTTCCCACTGCGGTGCTTTTAAAGGTCGGCCTATTGCATGCACGCACCTAGGGGTGGGGCCGAGGAGGCAAGGCTGCGGAGCCGCGACGCAAGCCACGCTGTGAGGCCTGAGAGCTGGAAGGAGCTGGAGATGTGGGCACCAGGCATCTGGTACACAGGTGACTCACTGCGACAGCCAGCGAGGAGGGGCTGGGACCCCCGGAGGGAAGAGAGAGGTGAGCAGACCTGGCAGTGGCCTTAGCGCAGCCGGGGTGCGCAACAGTTATGCCCTGCAAAGAGTAGGACAAATGTTTTGTACATGAGCATGTACATGTTATTTTGGATAATTTTCAGTGTGAACTTGCTGGTCGTGGATGTTCCAGGACAAATTGAACTCTGAGATGGTCTGGATGCAGGCGTCTCCTGCAGGTCATGGGAACCAGACAGCTGTAGAGGAAAAGCATGGAACAAAGGGAAAAAAAATTGGTTAAGGCAAAATTCCTGGACAAAAATCAAGTAATCAGAGAGTCCAGGAACTAAGGTGAAAAAATTCTCTGGGCAAAAACAAGTTGAAGAAAGTCCAGCAACTGAAGTAAAAATTTCTAGGCAAAAATCAAAGCCAAACAAAATGTCCAAAAAACTAAAGCCCATCACAGGCACAGCTCACCAAGCTCATGGCCTTCAGATACTGTTGCGAGTGTGACTGCATGGTCGCTTCTGATGGGAGATGTGAGCTCTTAGATCGCCACGCCACTCAGTGAGGAGCCCCGAGAGCGCAGCGAGAGGTGAGCTGATGCAAGCACGGGCAGACAAGGAACAGAACATGGCTGGAGCGAAGACAAGAAGACTGAAGATCTGACCCTCTACCGGACCTGCACACCCCAAGAAGACCAGCAATGCAATGTTCGTCAATGAGCAGTCCTCCGACACTTCCAAACCCTTTCAGACCTGCCGCTGGGTAATGGCAAAGGACGGCAGGCCGGACAGAGGATGAGGGCAGACGGAGGCCTTGGGAGATGGAAGACTCTTGGACGTAGACATGGGCGAAGACTCTTGGATGAAGGTTCAGGAGCAAGGTACTGCAAACAAGGCAACAAGAGCGAGGTTCTGTAGACAAGGAGTCAGGAGCGAGAGCTGAGTTGAGACTGCGAAGCAGCGTGCCCTACAGAGCCCACCCGCGGGGCTGGTCGCGGACCATGCTGGAACTGACATAGTTAGGAGCGAGATTCTATAGACAAAGAATCAGGAGCAAGGTTCTGTAGATGACAAGTCAAGAGCAAGAGCTGAGTTGAGACTGTGACACAGCGTGCCCTACACAGCCCACCCACGGGGTTGGTCGCGGACCACACTGGAACCGATGTAGTCAGGAGTGAGGTTCTGTAGACAAAGAATCAGGAGCAAGGTTCTGTAGACAACAAGTCAAGAGCAAGAACTGAGTTGAGACTGCAACACAACGCGCCCTACACAGCCCATCCGTGGGGCTGATCGCGGACCACGCTGGAACCGACATAGTCAGGAGCGAGATTCTGTAGACAAAGAATCAGGAGCAAGGTTCTGTAGACAACTAGTCAAGAGCAAGAGCAGGTTGAGACTGCGATGCAGCACACCCTACACAGCCCACCCGCGGGGCTGGTCGTGGACCACACAGGAGCCGCCTTAGACTCTAGGCGGGGGACGGGACCAGGATATCAGGAACATGAAGGCATCTGAAGGTACGGACAAAGGAACATCGGACATCAGGAACATGAAGACATTTGGAGGTACGGACAAAGAGACATCGGACATCAGGAACAGGAAGACGGAGCCATCAAAGCAGAAGAAGACCACGGAGGACCTGGACGGAAGATGAAGACACAGCCGACTGTGAAACTCGATCCGAAGGCCAGGAGTGACTGAAGAGGAACCCTTTTATAGGGCTAACACAGGAAACTAGGTGGAGCTGGCTTCTGGTGGAACCGCAAGTACTTCCTGTCGCGGGCCCTTTAAATATCTTAGAAGAGGCACACTCCAGCGCCTAGGAAGGCCCAGAGAGAGAACGCAGGACCCTGGACAGTGGCGCCCAGCCGCACGAAGGAGCAGCGCCTCAGAGCGGCAAACTGCCACGAAGCAGAGGGCGACGGAGGTGCAGGCAACAGCTGGGACGGCTTCCTGCCGTCTGGTAATGACCCCGGCAATGGCATCAGCGGCTCCATGCCACGGAGACAGGTTGTCGATGGCATTAGGCTGCAAAAAGAATTGAGGGCCACAGCTTCTCTGCCGCTGAAGCAGGGGATCCCGACGGCAGCTCCTGCCGCTAGAAGAGGAGTCAACAGTGGTGGCTGCAGTCCAGGCAGTGGCACTAGGCCGCGAGGACAATCGGCGGTGCATGCCGCATGAAGTGGGTCCCGGCAGCACAGCGGTGAGTAGGTGGAGAGGCCTGCTCGTGGAGAGTAGCTCTGCGGGCAGGAATCGTAACATGCAAATGGCTTTGAAAATTATCCCTAAGGCACTCAGGATAAAACAATCAAGATAAAATTATACAAATATAATATCATAAAATAAACTTAAAATCCAGTTTAAAAGTCAAAATAAGCAATATAAACACAAGCCCTAAATTTAAAACTCTTCAGAAGCAAGTTTACTAAACTAAAATAAATAATACGTGATACAGAATCATTATCCTAAAAAAAGTCAAATAAAAAGAGAATTGTTAATAAAATTCTTAATTGTTAAATTTTCACTTAAACAAACAGGTCTGTATTTGATTTCTAAACTTCAAATAGTCAACTATAAATTGCATTTCTCTTGGGAGAGCATTCCATAGTTTAGGGCAATGTAACAGAAGATTTTCCTCAGGTTCCCTGCAACTTCATGTCTGTTGGTGAGGAGATCCAAAGAAAAACCTCGAGCTGAGCTGAGGCCCTAGAGGGAATGTATGGTACAAGTGCTCCTTCGCATGCAATGACATCATATTCTTTAAAGCCCTAAAAGCTTACATAAGATCTTTACATTGTATATGAATTGGTAGCTACTGAGGGCTCTTAAGGGAGAGACTGATCTGATCCCTAGCATTTGGACTGTTCAATACACATTCAGCTGTAAGTTGAAATAACTGAAGCCTTTAAGTAAATTTTAAGAGTGTGCCCACATATAACACATTACAGTAATCTAATTTAGCTGTTATAAGAACATTAATTATTTTGTAACAATAAATACCTTTATGTAGACAATAAGTTCATTTATACCATTGTAAAATACCATACACCACTGTATGTTCTTTCCCCTGGTATATATTTCTATCTGCCTACTGAAAATAAGACTATTTACTGGGTTCCCTTTTACCTAGGAACTTGTAGTTTTGCTTTTCTGAGAGGCCTTAGAGCAGTGATGATGAATGCTAGTCCTCAAGTGCCAAGAACAAGTCTGGCTTTGAAAGTAGCCAAACTATGCAAATTAGCCTGGTTCTTGAATCAAAAATATGCAGTTATATCTCATGAATAATAATTGCAGAAAGCCAGACCTACCTGTGCACTTGAGGATTAGAATTCACCAATACTGCCACAGAAATATAAGCCCATAAGTACAGTGGGGTATAATCAGGATTGATTCTCTAATAGATCCCTGCAACAGGTCAGACGGTAGCTGAAAGCAAAGCACCTGGAAGAAAACCAATTACGGAGAAAGATAAATTTTTGAAAAATAACATTTTTTTCCTTAATAGTGTATATCTTGATAAGACAATGCTATAAACTTGCAAGGGAAAAGTTCAATGTACTGTAGCCAGCTTTGATATTGGTTATATTGAACTGCTGCTTTAAAAAATAAAGTACAATTTACAAAGGAAAGCTTAACCAAACAAACAAAGAGACAAAGAAATAAAAGTTTGCAAAGTAAACTTGTATATTTAAAACTACAAAAAGTCTTGTAAACTTACAAGGTACAGATGATAATATAAAGTAGTTACTTTAATCTTCTATTTGATTATGAGATGAATGGTAGAAATGGTATGTAACGATGATTCTGGCTAAGAGTTCAAGATAGGGTGAATTTATTTCTTTTACATGGGTGCCTGAACCAGAAAAGAAAACTGACTTATTATATTCCTTATATTAATATGTAACAAAGTTGTCAAAGAAATCCAATCAATCCAGATGATCCCTAGGGGATTGTGCATAAACAAAGAACCTAAGATCTTCACTGAAGATGAAGAGTTTAAAGGCAAATGGGTGGCCATAAATGCCTCTTTAGACTTGATGCTGTTTATAGTTGAAACAACTAAAAAACTATGGTGTCATTAAAAATGTCAGTGGATACCACTAAAGTTCAGATTCAAACCACTGTGACCATTAAAAATTATGAAAAAGCATTACATATATATATATATATATATATATATATATATATATATATATATATATATATATATATATATATATATATATACCCCATCTCTTCAGAGCAGTTTAGACCTTCTTTGTACCAGGACAAAATTTGTAAACTTCGGAGGGATGAAAATAATTATAAAATTAGAATCATCTGTCTGTGGCATCAACTGAGGAAACGACATAAGGTCATGAAAAAGGTAGCATATGTGGACTCATCTAAAGATTCCTTGCAATCAGAGGAAGAATCTAACTTCGTAAATCCATGGCAATCTTTTTTAGACATGAATTGGGAGTTCCCATGTTCTTGATGATCTTTTTGAGGACGCTGACCCAACTAATTCATACAAGATCTGCCATGGCTGAGACTCAACACAGATCACAATTTTTTCAGAATCAGCTGTTATAAACATTTCCAGTGAGTATATTACATCGTTACAGGAGAAAATTCTTAACAAAGGTTTATCTTTTTCTCCTTTTTATCATTATGACTGGAAGGACTGGAAAAGGGCTGATATGTTTCCTATTCATAAAGGTGGAAATATGGAGGAGGCTGGGAACTACAGGCCAGTTAGTCTGTGGTGAACAAACTAATGGAATCACTGCCAAAACAGAGGATAGCGCAATTTTGGGAATCCAATCGACTGCAAGATTGGAGGCAGCATGATTTTACCAGAGGTAAATCTTGTCAGACAAATCTGATCAATTTCATTGACTGTGTGACCAGAGAGAGTTGGATCAAGGGAGTGTGCTAGACATAGTGTACTTGCATTTCAGCAAGGCCTTTGACACGGTTCCATGCAGAAGACTTATAAATAAATTGTGTGCCCTTGGCATGTATCCTAGAGAGACCTACTGGGTTAGAAACTGGCTGAGGGGGAGACAACAAAGGGTAGGGATAAATTAAGTTTACTCTGCCGAGGGTGTTACTAGTGGTGCGCCTCAGGGATCAGTCCTTGGACTGGTTCTTTTCAACATTTTTGTGAGTGACATAATGGAAGGGTTGTCAGGAAAGGGTTGTCTTTTTGCCGATGATACAAAAATGTATAATAGGATGGACAGCCAGGAAGGAGTGGAAAACATGAGGAAGGATCTAGTGAAGTCTGAGGAATGCTCTAAGGTCTAGCAGCTAAGATTTAATGCTAAAAAAAATGCAGAGTAAGTACTTGCGGTTCCACCAGAAGTTTAGGATGCAAAACCCCAAGGAAAAGATACAGTACTGGAGGTAAAATTCTTCTAAGCACAAAGGAAGAGTGGGATCTGGGCATAATTGTATCTGATGATCTTAAGGTGGCCAAACAGGTGGATAAAGCAATGGTAAAAGCAAGAAAGATGCTTGGCTGCATAGGAAGAGGAATGGTCAGCAGAAAAAGGGAGGTAAACCTGTAAAGGCTCCTGGTGAGACTTCACTTGGAATATTGTGTACAGTTCTGGAGACCACACCTTCAAAAAGATATAAACAGGATGGAGTCGGTCCAGAGGTGTGTACTAAAATGGTCAGTTATCCTCATTCTAAAGCATATGGGGATAGACTTAATCTAAACATGTATACCCCAGAGGAAAGGCAAGATATGGGAGCTATGATAGACATTCAAATATTTCAAAGGTGTTCATGCACAAGAGGTGAGTCTTTTTCAATGGAAAGGAGTAATCTTAGGAAATATTTCCTTACAGAGAGGGTGGTAGGGGTGTGCATTTATTTGCAATGTATTGGCAATCCGCAACGTATATGCCATATCCGTTGTATTCGTGGGGGTCAGGAAACATATGACGAACCCCCATGAATACAACGTATCACTAATGAATAAACCCCCACCCTCCTGAACCCCCAAGACTTGCCAAAAGTCCCTGGTGGTCCAGCGGGGGTCCTGGAGTGATCTCCTGCACTCGGGCCATTGGCTGCCAGTATTCAAAATGGCGCCGATAGCCTTTGCCCTTACCATGTCATGGGGCTACCGGTGCCATTGGTCGGCCCCTGTCACATGGTAGGAGCAATGGATGGCCGGCACCATCTTGTGCATAAGTGGAGGCTAAGAACTAACTAAACCTCCTAAACCTTCTTCAGCTATTACTTCTTCCATTTCTGATGATGAGAATCCCACACAAGATGATTCTTCATCGGAATCAGAAGCAAACAGTGCCTGCGCTACATTTTCAACACTAAGTTGAGTCTGCTGTCGCACTGCTGCTTTTTGGTCTCGCCCTTTTATTTTTCATGACTCAGCCTTACCTTCCCTCACCTCCAAACCTACAGGGTCAGAAACAGGTGGTGGCGATGCATCATCTTTAAATTTCAGTTTTTTTGGGATGAAACTGTCTGCCGCTCCAGAGATTTTAGATTGGAACAGGTCCCTTTTTAACTTTAATGGGGTGTTTCTGCCAACACTGGTGCTGCTTTGCCCCTCCCACAGAGCCTTGTGATGTTCCTGCCACTGTTGGTACTGCTTTACCCATCTCACTGTGCCTTGGAATATTCTTGCCACTGTTAGTGATACTTTGCTTCTCTTACAGTGCCTTAGGTTGTTTTCTACCATTGTTGGTGCCACCTTGCCCCTCTCATGGTGCCTTGGAATGTTCTCGCCACTATTTGTGATGCTTTGCTTCTTTTACATTGCCTTGGGCCACTTTTCTTCATTCTCAGTTTCTTGGATTGCTGCTGCCTCTGTCGCCAACACCTGTGTGCAATGTTCACTAAACTTGGATAAATAGAATGCTTTTTAAATCAATGCTTCCCTCATTGATTTAATGAAAACAAATTAAATGACAGAATGAAAGAAATGAATTAACTTTGAAACCAAAACAAATTAAATAAATTAAAATGGCAAATAAACTGAAATAAGTGACTGACCTGAAGTGCTTTTCTATGTATTTCCCTAGTTTCATTTCTACATATCACCTGCAAGGATCAATATGATCTGTTCTCCTTGGTCCTTGTAAATCTGGCAGATCCAGAGTATGTTATTACCACAACTACACTAATCATCAGATCTCTGATGTGTTTTCATATTTTGTGATAAATCCATGCCTGGTGTATTTCCTGCATTCAACCACTAGGGAACCATTGTGAATGGTCCCAGGGAGCTTAGTCACGAGAGAGAGAAAGAGCCATAATGTTCATGCCCTAGATAGGTATTTGTAACCCTATGAGTGACCCACCTAGTAACTCGAGGTGAGGTTTAGGTATTAGTGTAGGGAGTTAGGGGCCACTTTGACATTCAATGTGAGACGTACGAACAGAACAGTGGTCTCTTGTGAAGATTTGATGACCTACGGAGTGAGGAAACTCACTCCAAGATGATATTTGTGCATGGTTCTCTCCACCTAGCTTGATGGACTCTACCTGGGTAACACCAAGCTAGGTGGAGAGAACATTGCCCAAATCTCATTTTGGGTGAGTTTCCTCTCTCCGTAGGTCATCATATCTTCACAAGAGACTACTGTTCTGTTCGTACGTCTCACTTTGAATGTCAAAGTGGCCCCAACCCCCTACACTAATACCTAAACCTCACCTCGAGTTACTAGGTGGGCCACCCATAGGGATACAAATACCTATCTAGGGAGAGGACCTTATGGTTCTCTCTCTCTCTTTTGCTTGCTTCAAATCTACTAAAACAGGCCTTTCAGGAGACATCCCAAAATACAATGAAACCTTACCACCCTGTAACGCAAGTTATCGCACGGCTTAATGCTACTGAAAAAGGTGTAGTTAAAATTGGCGTTAAGTCTGTGTGATAGCACTTTGCAGACTGGCAAACCCAGCCCACTCCTCCTCTTTTTCAAATTTGCATCGCACCATACGATATGGTGCTATCACATGCGTTAAAGACATCTTCGCATGTGGTAAGGGCCTATCACATGCGTTAACGGGGCTTTTTGCATGCGTTATGCCCTTAATGCATGCAAAAATGCCTTAGCGCATTTTGATAAATGACCCCCTATGTTTGTTCAAACATGTTATTTTAAAATATGCATTTTATAAAGTGCTATAAGTTAGAAATATGCTAATACATAGGCTAACACTCCAAATATATCAAGAAGTATTAGGTTATATTCTTTAATCATCACATACTAAGCCCTTGGAAATAAAGTTACATGATTAAAAACAGATTAGTTCCAAACCAATGTTCTTCAAGGGTACTTAATACAAAACATAAATCATCTTCATTGCTACTAAAGTTTTGCAAGGAAATGTTCCAAATTTATAACCCAAAACTCATTTTGTTTTCTCAGTAACTAGAGCAGGGGAGGCCAACTCCGGTCTTTAAGAACAACAATCAGAAATGATTTTCAGGATATCCATAATGAATTTGCATGAGATAAATTTACATACAATAGAAGCAATGCATGCAAATCTAGCTTATGGATTCATTATGGATATCTGAAAAACAGGCCTGTTTGTGGCTCTTGAGGACTGGAGTTGGCCACCCCTGAAGGAGAGCTAAACAGTTAGCCCTGTGGTTAAGCAATCTTTTCACATCTCACGGCCTCGCCAGGCTAGTGGTTTAGTGATCTTTTTATTCCTGCAAGCTAAAAGTTTTATGCTTGGTGAACTGCCACTATTGTTCTCAAATAGTGTAAAGAATCTGGCACCTAGTAGTAGGGCCAGATTAGCTTCTGTTCATCTCCTTGTATACACAGATAATTTCCCAGTCAATAGAGAAAGCCTTACCGTAACTTCTGGGTGTGGTCCTTATCTCACATTCAGGTAGGGGACATTGCCCAGAAACCCTGAACCCCCTTTATTGGGCAGGTCCATTTCAACATGTAGGAGCAGCAGAATAAATAATCTCCTTCCTTTCCTTCTTCCCCCCCCAGCCCTTGACATAATCACCTTCCCTCAAGGTTTAATTTGTAGGTTAGAGCAGCAGGCTACAACCCAGGGTTCAAATCCTGCTGTCACTCCTTGTGACCTTGGGCAAGTCCCTTTTTCCTCCATTGCCTCAGGTACAAAATTAGATTGTAAACCCTGTGGGGATAGGGAAAGACCTACAGTACCTGAATGTAATCCGCTTTGATGTACACTTTGAAGTGCTGAAAAGCAGAATATAAAAATATAAATATAAATAAATAAATAAATTCTAAACAATTTGAAGAGGTCTAAGTGCATTAACAGGAAGCTTGGTATAATAATCTCTGGGATTCCTCAAAGGATTTAATCTCTGAAGCATACATAATTTTGCAAATGATATTCTAACAATGTACTTAATATGTGTGCGCTTAGATAGATCAATATCAGGGATCACTCCTAAATTCTGTACTTGCTTCAGTATTGGCAATACATAGTTATCAAATGAGAAAATGGCAGAAGCATCAATAGAGGGAAGTCTACTCAGTATAATAAGTTCATTATTTTTACATTGAGCAAGTGTATTATAATGCAGTCACCACTTAATTGCAGACAGAAGGAAACAAATTGAAAGGTAACAGACCAAGATGATATTTTCAGCAAGAAAAATTGTATGTCATCAGCAAATAATTTATAACATACCCCTAATCCAGCAAATAATCTGCAAAGTGACATCAGATATATGTTAAATAGGATGACCAACAGTGTGGAACCCTGTGGAATACCAGTAGGGACACGTTTCCAAGAAGATATTGATGACATAATTAATATTGCTGAGTGAAGTCAGAGATGTATGAGCTAAATCACTCCAGGACAGCACCAGATATTCCTGTTTCAGCCAGATGAGAGAGATGAATCCGAATATTTAGGGTATCAAATATGGAAGAAATATCTTACTGACATAATTTATACCACTGTCAAACCCTTGTCTAATTGAATCCAAGATGGACAGAATCAGATTTTCAATGCCGTTAAATGTTTTTGAGTGCTAAGGAGCTTGTAGCAAGGGAAACTCTTCTTTCATATGTTCGACTTTGAAGGTAGCAGCAAAGATAACTGACAAGTGATTTTTACAGTTTTTTCCTTTAATATTTCCTATGGAGGATATGTTGTATTTGGTTTTGAGTGATTTTTAATGGGATAGAAATAGTAATTTTTTGAATTTAATAAAAATGATTTAATAGAAATGATTTTTTTGAACTTGACAAATGAATGAAACTGTTGGCGTTTCTTATTGATACTGCTTGTGGCCCATTGCGAGGCGAGAGGTAGCAGATGTACAACCAGCTACACCAGTTACTTCTGATCCTGTGTTCATTGTAAACTTTTAGAATTGGTCTAAAAGATTTTGGTTTTTGTGCTCTTTTTTCTTTATTTGGATTATATTGAAGGGCTATCTGCTTTTTGTTGTTTTTAGTTGATTAAATATCACCATTTCAATTACTTTTGCAAGGAATGGATGGGACAAAATAATTAGAAAAATCAGAAGGGTCGACAGAAGGTTTCTTTATAACTGGATGAACCAATGCATGCTTTAAAGACGGTAAAATGGTAAAATGCTCTCAGCCAATGAAATATTTAGTCTTGGAAATGTAAGTGCAAATGTCCTCCCAAATTGCTTTTAATAGCACTGTAGGACAGGGATTCAGTGGGCATGATGAAAGATTCATCTTATTAATAATTTGGAGAACCTCACCCTCTGTTAATTGTTATGATGCCACTTGCGGAGTGTTCCGTCCGTTGGTCTCAGACGGCTTTGACCTCTGTGCCTCACCTTTCTTCCTAATCTCTCTTCTCTAACCTTGGGAAGATGGCTGTGTCTTCATGCCGCTCTCTCCGGCGTCCCCGGAATGGCAATGGCAAGGCTATCTGCCATGTTTCTCCTGAGGGCCTCCTAGGGTGCGCGCGCGCATGCCAACCACATCTTTATCCACGTCATGGTGGGAACCTCTGGGGCGTCCCCCTTGAGTGACGTCACGCCATCTGGGTATTTAGCCTGCCCTTCGTTTGCTATCAATTCGAGTTAGCAAGGATTGGAATGCCTCTGGTCTAAGCTACTCTACCGTTTCCTTGCTGCCGCTGGAAGCTCTCTCTGCCCTTCGGGGTCATTAATCTAACCTGGGTACCCACTCCTCGGGGGTCCTATGCTTTCTTTCAGGTGCCTATCTGGGATACTAGGTACTCACTCCTTGAGGGCCTGCTCTCCCTGCCTTGGTGCCTGCAAGCCAACTACTTCTGCCTGCCGGGATCTCCAACAATACAGCTACCAACCTGCAGGCCGATACAGTACAGTGCACTCCAGGGGAGCGCATTGTTAACTGGCATTTGGACGCGCGTTTTCGACACGCTAGCTTTACCCCTTATTCAGTAAGGGGTAATAGTGCGTCGAAAATGCGCGTCCAACACTCCCAAGACTAATAGCGCCCGCAATATGCAAATGCATGTTGATGGCCCTATTAGTCATTCCCACGTGATACAGTAAGTAAAATGTGCAGCCAAGCCGCACATTTTACTTTAAGAAATTAGTGCCTACCGAAAGGTAGGTGTTAATTTCTGCCGGCGCCAGGGAAGTGCACAGAAAAGCAGTAAAAATTGCTTTTCTGTACACCCTCCAACTTAATATCATGGCGATATTAAGTCGGAGGTCCTAAAAGTTAAAAAAAATAAAAATTTAAAATGGGCCCACGGCTCACGGGTTGAAAACCGGATGCTCAATTTTGCCGACCAAATTGAGCATCGGCTGTCAAACCCGCTGACAGCCGCCGCTCCTGTCCAAAAAGAGGTGCTAGGGACGCGCTAGTGTCCCTAGTGCCTCTTTTTACCGCCGGCCTTAATTTAAATATTTTAGTTTACTGAATCGCATGCACAGGACACTGCGCCCGCTCTCCCGCGAACTTTACTGTATCGGCCTGTTAGTGGGTAATCTAACCTTTGTCAGTCTGTCTCAGTCAGCACTGGGAACCTGCATCCGGAACTCCCTATATCACCGTGTGCTGCTAACATCTACAATTGTGGGACAGGTCTCCTCTGCCAAGGGCCCCTAGACTGCTTCTACTGGATTACCTCACTACTGCCACCTCTAGTGGTATCATCCAGCTGTATAATAAAAGACAAATCTTCTGTTTTTTCGTGTCTCGAGTCTAGCCTAGTACTGCGATTCCTCACGGGGCTCCTCCCCGTGGGAGTGGCCATCACCGCAGTACCCAAGAATCCACTCCAACACCTCAAAACCATAACAGATTGCTAACTCCATGGATTCGGCTCAGCTCACCACATTGCAAGCTATTCCAGGCCTGGCCCAGCGAATCTCCGAACAACAGAACTCGCTGGATAACTTGACTACTGCCTTTAACCAGTTACACGCACAGATGAATACACTGACCACCACAGGTAAAGACGTTACACCGCCAGAAGTGACCATCAAGACTACTGTATCTCTATCTGCTCCAACACGCTTCTCAGGTGAAGTTTGGAAATGAAGAGGATTTATCAATCAATGTTGCATGCACTTTTCTCTGCAACCTAATCATTTCCCTACAGCTTATGCCAAGACCATCTATATCCTGTCTTATCTGGGCGGAAGAGCGTTGGCTTGGGCCTCTCCGCTGTGGGAGTGCAATAACCCTATCCTGAGTGATCTTGCTGGGTTCCTTGAACTGTTCAGATCAGTATTCGATGACCCTGTCTAGTACACGACAGAAGGATCTACGTTGGTTCATCTAAAACAAGGTAATAAACCTTTGCCAGACTTCGCCATAGAATTCAAGACGTTGGCCTCAGAATTACATTGGGACCCTAGATGCCTGAAGACCCTCTTCTTTGAAGGCCTGAACTTCCGGTTAAAAGATGAGCTGGCGGCTCGAGAGATGCCTGAGACCTTAGCAGAACTAATGAAGTTGGCAACAAGGATTGATCACAAACTTCATGACAAGGTTCAAGAGGTCAAGAGTCCCAGAAGGCCACTTCAGGGAGAGACTCGAGTCAAGTCTGTACCTCAGGTCCTGTTGCTGGCGAAGAAGAACCAATGCAATTAGGCCGCAGTCATTTGACTTCTAAAGAGAGAAGAACGCGAAAGAGGTTGGGACTATGCATGTATTGTGGACAAGCTGGTCATGCTGTACAAACATGCCCTATATGTCCGGGAAACTGGCAGAGCTAAGTCCTGTGGGAGGACTCTTCTTAGGTCTAACTGCACCCTCTCCTCCACTCTCTTTTTCTGTATCCTTAATCTGCGGACCTCTAGAATACCAGACCCTTGCCTTAGTGGACTCTGGGGCAGGGGGAAATTTCATTTTGAAATGTCTAGTGGAACATTTGTGGATCCACACCACTACCATGACATCTCCGCTACTTTTGTCTTCTATTCATGGGGAGCCCTTACCGGGTGAAGTAACCCTGCTCACTGAACAGTGAACTTAAGTACCGGTGCTCTTCATACAGAGACTATTTCCTTCTTTGTGCTAAAGAAGGCCATGCACCCCTTAGTACTTGGACTACTGTGGCTGCAGAAACATATGCCACAATTTAACTGGGCCACTTTGGAGCCCCTGGACTGCTTCTACTGGATTACCTCACTACTGCCACCTCTGGTGGTATCATCCAGCTGTATAATAAAAGACAAATCTTCTGTGTTTGCTTGTTTCGAGTCTAGCCTAGTACTGCGATTCCTCACGGGGCTCCTCCCAGTGGCAGTGGCCATCACGGCAGTACCCAAGAATCCACTCCAACATCTCAAAACCATAACACAGAGCCCATCCAGCAAGCAGCTTCTCACCTCCCGTGCTATGCTGCACTGGTCTGGCAGGCGCCCGACTGCCTTTGGTCCATCTTTGCGGCCTGACGCCGCTGTTGTCACTTCTCCGCAACGTGGAGCCACTACCACCGCCACCGTCCGCAGCAGGAAGGGCCACTGCAGTTTCCTCTTCTTCACGGCATGGAGTCACTGCTAGACACTCCTCTTTTTGGCCCCAGTGCTGCCACTGTCTCTGCCTTCACACGGCGGGAGTGCCACTGCTGTTTCCTCCAGCTATGCGGCAGGAATGCAGTTGTCACTGCAGCTCCCCTCCTGCCTGTCCCTGGGCTCCTCTAGGTATACGCGTGTGCCTCAGCACTTTAGTTAAAGGACCAGTGACAGGAAAAGCCCCGTGGCCCCAACAGATGATGTCATCATTCTGTTCCTTCACTAGCCCTATAAAAAGGCTCTCCTCCACTTCCTCGGGGCCTTTGCAACGGATCTTCATGGTTGTCCATGGTCTCTTCTCTGGTCAAGGTCCTCCATGGTCTTCTTGTGTCTAGATGGCTCTTCGTTGGATGTTCTTTGGATGTTCCTGATTTTGTTCCTCGTTGGATCTCCTTCATCACCTGTTCCATGTCTGGGTCCTGATGTTCCAGCCTCTGGATCTTCATCCTGCTTCCAGGTTTCCTTCTTTTCCACTTTCCCTGGTGTGCCACCATCGTGGTCTGTGACCAGCCCATGGGGGGCTGTGTAGGGTGCTTCATGGCACAAAGCCTGTCTTCATCTAAGAACATAAGAAGATAAGAAATTGCCATGCTGGGTCAGACCATGGGTCCATCAAGCCCAGCATCCTGTTTCCAACAGAGGCTAAACCAGGCCACAAGAACCTGGCAATTACCCAGCACTCTGCAGTACAATTCTATGGAATGCCCTTGCTTTTAACATTGAGGTCTATTCCCGAATCCGAGTTCTGAATCCTGAGTCTTGAATCCTGAGTCTTGAATCCTTGAATCCTGTTCCTGATCTTCGGAGTTCCTTGTTCCATGCCCTAGAGTTCCATGTTCCATGCCCTAGACTCAAGCCAGAGTCTGCTCCACTTCAGTATGGTCCTTGACCAGCCACGAGCGGCTGTGTAGGGCGTGCCTCAGCATAGACCTCTCCTGAATCTTTGTCATGTTTCCAGCTTCAAGCCTTCATTTTCTCGTCTGAATAGGGCACGCTGCGGTGCAGTACTCACTCTATACCAGTGCCTGAATCCAAGCCTGAGTCTTCCAAGTTCCTCAAGTCCTCAACTGAGTCTTTCAAGTTCCTCATTTCCATGTTTCATCTTGTTCCTGCCCTCAGACTTTGTCTGGCCTCACGCATTCTTCGTTCCCAAGCGGCAGGTCTAGAAGGGCTACCGAGTGGCTGGAGGGCAACTCTTGAGACAAGTATTGCATTGCTGGGTCTGACCTGTGCTTGTAGGTTCAGTGGAGGCCTGAGCCTGCCTTGTTCCAGATCCTATGATGTTCCACGTCTTGATCCTGGACCAGCCTTGTTCCAGTTCCAGCCTGAACTTGGACATGCTCACCTCCCACAGTGTGTGCCTTGGGGCTCTTCCCTGAGCCTTGCCATGGTCCAAGGGCTCATATCCCTCCAGTGGAAGCGACCGCACCCCCATGATCATATTAATGATGCAAATCTGTCCAATTTTGTCCCATTCACTCTATTTAAAATAGTTGTTTCAGGCTCAGAGCTGAATTGCTTACATATATCAGCAAGGAAGTCGGTCTAGCAAAGCCATGAGGAATATAAAACAAAAAAAGCCGAAGTCCTCAGGAGTATTTATTAGAAAGGCAATATTCCAGTAAGTGCCCGACTCAAGGCCTGAGTTTCACCCAACTATGGGCTGCTTCAGGGGCTGTTCATGACAGATTTTGTCAATTGACAGGAAACAATACAGCTATCTCATACTTCATCCAGTAAAACAAAATCATTAGTAAAAGATGTGTTCCAATTTGTTTATGAAGACACTTTAAAACTTGCGTAATGCAGGTACATTCAAAATTGTACAATAGCGTCAAGCTACTTACATATATGTTGCATTGTGACAATATTTCCTCAGTTTGTTCTACTCTCCACTGTCTCCAGTTCTAAACCAATAACCCAAACACTGTGTGATCTGGAGCAATTTCATTCAATTTTGAATGTACCTGCATTACACAAGTTTTAAAGTGTCTTCATAAACAGCCTGTAGTCGGGCAAAACTCAGGCCTTGAGTCGAGCACTTACTGGAATATTGCCTTTCTAATAAATACTCCTGAGGACTTCAGCTTTTTTGTTTTATATTCCTTACATATATCAGCTACATGTTCCATAAAGAAGGCTGAAAAATCATCACAATGATCGGGAATAAAAGCAGAATTCTGATTGATTAAGGCTGTATTTGCACTGGTTAGCTGTTTAATCGTTAAAAGCTCACAAAAGTTATTGTCAGACAGCTGGATCCAACGAGTAAAATACACTTTTTTGTCAAATTAATCATAGCCCTATAGTTGATAGAAATGACCAAAAAATTTTCAGATGATAAAGACAAGGATATTTATGCCAACACCATTCATATTGACATAATGGATGTTTTTCATCTTTTAGAATAGCTGTATACCATGGCTCAATCTTTGGATGACATTGACAACAAGGTCTTTGAGGTGCTAAATTATCAACAACAGCAGAGCAAAGTCCTATCTATGTTCTTCTGAAGATACATCATTGTAAGGGAAGGCAGCCTGCTGCAGAAGTAAGTGAGTCGTCATTTGGACAGATTCAAATAGGTCCATGTCAGCAGACAAGACTGGTAGCATACCTAGATTTTAAAACTTTGGACAAATTTCTGGAGGACAAGTACATTAACAATAATAAGCGAGGTAGACTTGGGGACTGCCAGCGATTACTTTTGCGAGTGAGCAACAGAAGTGGATCTCCTTATTTGGATCTGATAGAACTTCCAAATGCCCTGCATTGGCCACTATCAGAGCTAAGATGCTGGGCTCGATGGACCAGTGGCCTGTCCCAGCATGGCACTCAGGGCCAGTGATAGCTTTTTTGCTGCCCCCTCTTGGTTCTATTTATCTTTTTTTAATGCTATATATTTAATTGTTTTTCCAATAACCAACACACAATAGAAAGAATCTGTCTAATCTCAGTCTCATTCACATTTTCTATCTCATTTTCACTCAGTTTGTTCTAGGCTTCCCTTTCCTGCTGGAAAGAGCCCAGCTCCCCACCAGCAATTCAAAATTTAAAAACTGACACACTCTCAAACCCATTTTGCCCCATCTATGGATCCAAAATGCTTGGCCTGCCTGTTGGAAAGGAAAAATGGCACTGCTTGACTGTTGGGTGTGGGCTTGGCCTGCAGAAAGCCATGAGTAAACTGAATTAGGAATACAATTTAGTAACTTCACATTCCAAAATAGCACTAATTGCCAGCACTCAAACAGTAACAAATCTATCAATGAAAAGTCAAAACTGAAAATATTACACTGGGTCAGAATAAGCCAAGTTGCTATAAATACCTACAGAAAAACTACACACTAGCAGAACACAGACAAACTTTCACCAAATACAGAATAAAGAGACCATAAAGTGTAAATAAAGATGTGAGGACAAAAACTGAACAGGATGCCTCAAAAAGCCAGATTCTGTATGCAGTGCAACAATGGAAAAACAGAAACATCACCATGCTTCATAAAACAGCAAACAATATACTAAAGAAATATAAATCAATAGTAAAACCATACCAATAAAAGAATAAATATTTCAAAACAGTTGATGAATAGAATTACATCCAATAATTAAAATCTTAAAAAATTCTCCAACACCAATAAAATATTTCAAAACAGCAAACCTCAAATAACACCCAATAATCAAAACTAATAAGGATAAAAAATCCTTTGCTCTCCATGCTTGGGAACTCTTGATTTCCCATCACCTTGAGATTACTGAGGATTAGTGGGAGGGTGGGGGGCTGGGGTGGGCAGCTGGGAGGAGGAAGCAGCTGCATAAACGTTTCCTAACACACACACACACACACACACACAGTTGTACAGGCATGCTCTCTGGTGCCTCTCTCACTTCTTTGCTCCTTTGACTGCTGTTATGTTGAGTTCTGCTGGCAGCCCACACATGCTTCTTTCATCTTTTCCTTTCTTTGGCTGCTGGCAGGATGAGTTCCACTGGTGAATCCACTGGGGCCTTTCTCTTTGGCTGAGCCTATCCATAAGGAGCATCGTAACGCAGAAGAGCAGGACCAGACGGAGTCAGGGGCAGGAGCCCATTTGGCCGTTCCTGCTGGTATGCCAGCCTTGCAAATGTATTCAAAATTTGCAGGACTGGTACTTCCTGTATGCTGGCTTGTGATCAGGATACAGGAAATACCAGCCCCACAGATTTTGAATACATTTGCAAGGCTGGCACACCAGGAAGAATGGCCAAAAAGCCTCCCTCTTCTTCCTCTTGTCTGGGTTCAGGTCATAAGTAAGCCTAGGTGTGGTGTGTGTGACTGCTTAAATAACTCTGTGTGGCTGTGTATGCACTTACCATAGACGGAACATTGGAAGTGAGCAAGGGTGACAGTGTCAACTGCTCCTATCCAGGTCTCAGTGAGACATAGGATGAGGTGGGATTTGCTGTTTGCAGATTGTACATTGAGCTGCCCATTGTTTTACATTTTCATATTATATACTTAGCAAACATTTTGAGATCAAAATGGGGAGGTACTGGTAATATTTAAAACTATGTCATGAAAAGCATTTCATGCGTCATTCTAAGAGGCTGATGTACTAAGTTGAAATGTGATTTCTCCAACAGGTTTTCTGCATAACATTTTTCACAAAATGCCCACAAACACTAAACTTTGGGCCTTTGGCACAACATTTTTCATGAAAACACCTTTTTCAGGAATATTTTGTAAAACTTCACTTTGCAATAGTAAACTTTCATAAGTATAAACGTTTATTCAGATGCCTCATTATGAGCTGCTGTGATGCAAAACCATGCAAAGCAGCTCATTTACATAGAATTTTGTGACCAAGGGCACACGAAAAGACTTTGCAGGCTCATTTTTGCAAAAAAAAAAAAAAAAAAAAGTACACTTTAAGAAGTGTAGTTACTTTTCTGGCTGGGCCAGGGAAGAAACAGTTCATATGAATTGATGTAGGGACTTGAAAGGGTTTTGCAGCCCATGAGAGATGCCCCATTTAGGGATATATATTCATTTGAAACAAATGGGTAAAATGCAACAAATGAGACCAATTTTATTTCATTTGTGGATCCCCAAAATGAATGAAGGATGCCCACAAATGTAAACAAAAAGTTTTGTTTCATTTGCTTATTTTTCCCATTCAAGTCTATGTTTCATCCAAGTATATGGCTGTTCTGAACAAGCAGAAGGTGCAGGCAGGGACTAACTGGTAAATACAGTAACCAGCTCTTACTTGTGCTTAGTTGGAGCTGAGGCAGAAGAAGTTAACAAGGAGACTGGATGGAGGCCAAATCATGGTGAAACATCTTTTAACTAGTCTATAGCTACCAATACCATCTGGATCAAGTGATGCTGATGACCTCCCACTGAAAGGTCAAAGCAGGATTATTTAGATGATCACCAAAACTTGGATATGTACCAGTATAGTTTCCACAAGAATCTGAGTACTGAGGTCTTGTTGCTATCAACATTTGATATAGTATGACGTGCTTTCAAGGGCTGCACTTGTATTTTCTTCTTTTATTAGACATATCTTCAACCTTTGATACTATAAACTACTATATACCTTTAGTTCACTAGCAGGAGATAGGCATTGCCAGCAGCCCTGGATTTGTCAATAGGCACCATTTATACCTGTGCCTAGGGTGGCAAACATTTAGGGGCAGCAAGCTGGCTAAGATTTGCTGCCTTCCAGCTCTGCTGAATCTCATTCAGCAGAGAATAGTCTTCTGCTACCCTGTAACAGATTTTTACAGGACGTGGGGGGGTTAAAGCTAAATTTAAAGCCAGAAAAAAGCTGGGCTACATAAAAAGAGCAATATAACTAGTAAGAAAAAGGAGGTGATAATGCCCTTGAACAGACCTCACCTGGAGTACTGTGCTCAGTTCTAGCACCCGTATCTCAAAAAGAATAGAGACAGGATGGAGGTGGTCCTGCATCGGAAGACTTATGAGGAGAGGCTGAATGATCTAAATATGTATACCTTGGAGGAGAGGAGATGCAGGGGCAAAATGATACAGACCTTCAGATACCTGAACGGTTTTAATGATGCATAAACTACAAACCTTTTCTGTTGGAAAACAGACAGTAAAACTAGGGGTCACAAAATGAAACTCCAGGGGGTGACACAAAACCAACATCAGGAAATATTTCTTCACAGAGAGGGTGTTGGATGCCTGAAATGCCCTTCTGGAAGAGGTGGTAAGGTCAAAAACAGTAAACAAATTAAAAAAGGCATGGGATTAACACTGTGGATCCCTAAAGACTAGAGCATGGATATGAAGAAAAGAGCATGAAGTGTCAGTTACTATCCTTTACCAATTAGCCTTCATGGTTTTCATGTAATTGCACCTAGGGATGTGAATCGTTTTTCTGATGGATGAAAATATCGTACGATATTTTCTCATCCGTCAGATATCGGGGGGTCCCCGAAAGTGATAGGAAAACCCCTCAAAATTTTTCGTGTGGTTTTCTTATCGTTTTGGGGGAAGGGGAAGAAAGGGCAGACAAACTGCCCCCCCAAACCCACCCCGACCCTTTAAATCTAATTAGTTAGAATCTCCCACCCTCCCGATCCCCCCAAAACTTTCTTAAAGTACCTGGTGGTCCAGCGGGGGGCCTGGGAATGATCTCCCGCTCTCGGGCCATCGGCTGCCAGTAAACAAAATGGCGCCGATGGCCCTTTGCCCTTACCATGTGACAGGGGCTATCGGTGCCATTGGCCGGCCCCTGTCACATGGTAGGAACAATGGATAGGCAGCCAATAAACAAAACGCGATTGGGCCCGATGGGAAAAAACCCACATGTGAATCTGAACCGATTCCGGTTCCGATTCACATCTCTACTATCAACTGATGATTTTTTTCCGTTCTTCAGGCTCTGGTCATTTCTGTTGTAATGCGCTATATCTTGGCCTAACTGATAGCTCTCTTAAACGGCTGCAGATTGTTCAAACTCAACGGCATGCAATTCATCTGGAAGTGGTCTTTGACAACTTATTATACAAGTTTTACAGTTTCTCCACTGTCTTACTATTTGCTGCAGCATTAATCCATAAAATGCTTAACACTCATGCTGTTACTGTTTTGAATTCCATGCTACAAAAAAATCATCCTGGCAGGTCACTATGTTTTTCCAACAAAAAAGGCCTTCTGGATAGGGTTAACAACTGTCCTGATTTTTTTCTGGACTGCAAAGAATTTTGAGGTACTGTACTGAAAAAAAGAGAGGGATAAAATGTTCTGAAATGTCCTGATTTTATTCCTCCAGCTGCAGGTTAACATCCAAGCATCTCCTGTGATGGTACAATACAGTGTGTGATTTAGTAGCTATGCTAAATTCAGTATGCGTTGGATACATTTTTTTTTTTGTGTGTCACTTGCTTAGACTTCCGTCCATAATTTAATCATAGGCTCTTGGACAGGTAAAAGCAAACCTTTTTTGGATTTAAAAAGGTTTGAAGACTAGTGGTCAGAATGTTAGGACCAAAGAGGTAGGCCCAGGCGTAACATCAGAAAATATTTCTTTACAGAAAAGGGTGATGGATGCATGGAATAACTTCCTAGTGGAGCCAATAGAAGCAAAAACAATAACATTTCAAGAAAGCACAGAACAAGTACCAAGGATCATTAATTGTAAAGAACTGAGGGGAAAATCCGAGATCAGCTGGGATCTACGGCACTGTAGCAGCAACTAACCTGGGTGGACTAGATGAGATCTTATCTGCTTTTATATTCTCTGTTTCTGTGTTTTTCTAATGGTGCAGAGTGTTAATAGGTCGCATGTGCTTAAACTCCATTAGCAAAGATTTTAAACAGTATCTTCACATGTTTGGAAATGTGATGGTTGAAAGTTGGCAACCCTACTGCTGAAATTTCCCTCCCTGTGTTATGCACAACATGGTGAAACTCAAGATAGAGCATTTTCAATTGCTGGGCCAATACTATGGAACTCACTTCCTGAGCAGATCCACCTAATTGTCTTCCTCAAGCAGTTTAGAAAACAATTAAAAACTTACTTATTTACTTTAGCATATAAAACTTCTAAATGATGGACATGATGCTCTAGGACTTATTGATAGTGATAATGAGCCAATTATCCTTCCCACCTGCCATTGTTTGTTTTATGTCTTTTTATAAATTATGTGTGCTTTATGTTATCTGCTGTGAACGTAGGATATGCATGGAATATACATTTTTTAAATACATAAATAAAATAAAAACATATGCAAAAAAACTCAATTTGCTCTTTTGGAATTTGCAGAGAAGTATCTCTTTTCAGAAGCTCTATGAGAATTAAAGAAAAGCTTTAAAAAAGTAAACATTAGCATTGGCAAAATACTTTTTCTGATCTCTGCTGCAGCCAGTGATCTTACTCACTGTGACAAAGACAGAGACAGTGGCACTGCTTTCTGTGCTCACTGTGGCCATGTTAGGAGTGGAGTGGAGATTGAAGCTTTGCCAGTGATTTTTGTACAGTGAAGTACAGTAAGGTTATGTGCAGACAGACTGAATGAAGAGAATTATAGCTTTGCCAGCCTTCTTGGTTATGTTTCTGTGTGAGCAAAAGTCAGTCAGCAGTGCAAACTCACAGATACAGTGTGTGTATGTGTGTGTATGTGCGTGAGACGGAGACATTTGTGCACACAATGTGAGGGATAGCCCTAGAAAGACAGAGACTAAGGGGGTCATTTTCCAAAGCGATCGCACGCTGCCGGCTTTCGCAGGCCCGCCCCTCGCTTCGCCCCCGCCCCCCTGTACTGCGCGATTCAAAGAGCCCGGCGGTATTAGAGAATCCAGGCCTAAGTTTGTATAGTAGCAAGCTGCTAACTCTTGTTTGGTAAGTTGGTAATGCTTGCTAAGCATTAACATGAACTCAGTCTGTGAACTTAATTGAATGTGTGAGGCAGCCATACCCATTCAGTACTAGACTGGCACAGTGAGTGCTGGAATAGAATCAATAAATTCTATTGTGATATCAAAATCCCAAGTAGGGACTTCTAAATCCATCATGCCACTGCGAAGTAAGGGCAGAGGAGGGAATGGCAGGGGTAAAGGATTGGGTGTTGCTGAAGATCCAGTCCAGATTGTGAAAAGTACAACCATAGAAACATAGAAACAGAGAAATGATGGCAGAAGAAGATCAAGTGACCCATCCAGTCTGCCCAGCAAACTTTCACACTTATTTTTTTCTCATACTTATCTGATACTCTTGGCCTTTATTAGTAACTTTTTGGTTCTGTTTACCTTCCACCCCTGCCATTGATGTAGAGAGAAGTGCTGGAGCTGCATCTAAGTGAATATTTAGCTTAATTGGTTAGGGGTAGTAACTGCAGCAGTAAGTAAGCTACTCCCACGCTTATTTGTTTACCCAGCCTGTGCAATTCAGTCCTTGTTGGTTGTTGTCTGAATATAAATCCTCTTTTCTTCATTCCCCTTTGCTGTTGAAGCAGTGAGCTGCGCTGGATATGTATTCCAAGTGAAGTATCAGGCTTAATTGATTCGGGGTAGTAACCACCGTAACAAGCAAACTACATCCATGCTTATTTGTTTACCCAGACTATGTAATTCAATCCTTGCTGGTTGTTTTCTGAATATAAATCCTATTTTCTTCATCCCCCCTGCCGTTGAAGCAGAGAGCTATGCTGGATATGCATTGAAAGTGAAATATCAGGCTTATTTGGTTTGGGGTAGTAACCGCCGCAACAAGCAAGCTACTCACCCGCTTTATTGTGAATGCAGCTACTCCCCCGCTTTTTTCTGAATGCAAATCCTTTTTTCCACATTTCCTCTTGCCTGTGAAGCATAGAGAATGTTGGAGTCGCATTAACCATGTGTATGTTTATTGAATAAGGGTATTAATCTCCAGGTAGTAGCTGTCATTCCCGCAAGCCATCCCCATGCGTCTTCTCTTCATTCATATCTTCTAGACTTGATGGATCCACAGTGTTTATCCCACGCCCCTTTGAAATCCTTCGCAGTTTTGGTCTTCACCACTTCCTCCGGAAGGGCTTTCCAGGAATCCACCTTTCCAGGAATCCACCACCCTCTCCGTGATGAACCAGTACTAATAGCAGAGAGAAAGAAAGTAATTCTGCCCATAAACTTAAAAGAGACTTTTTTAGTTGCAGAAAGCCAGGATTGAAAGCCATCTTTTACACGTCTCACCTCTGATCTGAAGCTAATCCAACATAGCCTCTGACAGCATGCTGTTCCTAGGAACCTAGATAGAACTTCCTGTAACTCTGGACCACCTTTATAGGCCCCTAGCCGGGACTTTCTGTGGCTCAGGCTGATGACATCACATCCTCCATAGTATATAGGGAACTCCTTTGCAATCAACCAGTGTCTTGGCAACAGGTCTCCTGGTATGCCTTGAGTCCCAGTGCATGGTGCTTCCTGCGGTGTCTCTTTGCCTTATTCATGCCTTGACCTTGCCTGCCTTTTCTTGTTCCTTGGTCTGGCCTGTTCCCCTTGGCTTGACCTTTTAGATTCTGACCCTGGCTTGGACCTGACCTTCCGTGATCGCTGCCTGGACCTGACTCTTTGTTTTAGACTGGATTTTGCTCAGTCTGCTGCCTGCCCCAAACTTTGGCCTGTTCTTAGTCTTCACTGCCTGCTGCTTGCTCTGCCCTCTGGATTGTTATTTAATTTTGCTGTCAGCTGCCTGCCCTGACTCTCACCTGGCCTTGGACTCTTGTCCTTGGATTGTCCTAGGGACTCACCTAAGACCTGCTGGCTGCCAGAACCCAAGAACTCAACTTGAGGGGAAGGCAGATAGTATAGGCAAAACTCTAGTTGGTCCCGTGACAGGGCTCGTACACCAGCTGCTGGTGTGGGCCTAGTGGGCTTGCTCACTAGGCTGTGCCAACCACACTGAAGTATCAAGCGACCACCATTCCTATGGATATTACACCATCTCAAATCATAAGAAAATGAAATTGGAAGAGAAAATGCCACCACTGCCTGTTCCTCTCCCTCTTGTTTTGAGGTGGGGATGAAGGTGGGAGAGCCTTTGGAGAATAATGTGAGCAGGATAGGGGCAAGAACATGGGCAGCAGAAGTATAAAACCCAAAACCAGAAACACACTCCTCCATGATTATTGATTCTGAGGTAATGGAAGTAGTATTTTCAACAACTGAACCAGGAGATATTGAAGAGCTACTAGCTGAAGAAAATTTGGGAAGTCTAGTCAGTGGTGTCTTAGCCTCCAGTGAGGTGATGGGGAAGATAAATGATGCTATTGGTGTTGAGAACAGCCCCTATGAAAAGCAGGCAGTGCAGGTAGAAAGTGTGAGCGACGTCCTGGCCTTTTTCTCATGGTCCACCCTCAACCTCAATTTGACTGTCAGCATCAGCCCCCAAAGATGATCGCGCAAGACATCCCTGGTCTGGAATCACTTTAAAGTGAGGGAGGACCCATGTTTTGCCTAGTGTAGTACTGCAATAAGGCCATTAGTTGAGGGAAAGTACTGGGGCATCTGACAAATTCTGGTATGTAGCATCACCTGCAGAAGCAGCACCCACTGGCATTGACATAAGGAGAAGGTGGCAGTACTAGCCTGGGACCCCTCTCTGTGACACAAAACAAAAATCATAGGAAATGGGTTGAAAAGAACATAAGAACATAAGACTTTCCATACTGGGTCAGATCAAAGGTCCATCAAGCCCAGTATCCTGTTTCCAACAGTGGCCAATCCAGGTCACAAGTATCTGGCAGGATCTCAAAGGTTAGATATATTTCATGCTGCTTATCCCAGGGATAAGAAGTGGATTTCTGCAACTCCAGTTTAATAATGGTTTATAGTCTTTCCTCCAGGAACTTGTCCAAACCTTTTTTAAACACAACTACACTAATAGCTTTCACAAGTCCTCTGGCAATGAATTCCAGAGCTTAATTATGCGTCGAGTCAAAAAATATTTTATCTTATTAGTTTAAAATCTATTGACTAGTAACTTCATTGTTGTACCTTAGTTTTTATACTCTTTGAAAGAGTAAACAACTGATTAATGTTTACTCATTACACTCCCCTTATTATTTTATAGACCTCTACCATATCTCTACTCAGCCGTCTCTTCTCCAAGCTGAAGAAATCTAACCTTTTCAGCTTTTCCTCATAGAGGAATCATTCCAACTCCTTTATCATTTTTGGTTGCCCTCTTTATATCTTTTCTAATTCTGCTATATCTTTTTTGAGATGTGGTGAACAGAACTACACACAATACTCACCATGGAGTGATACAGAGGCATTATGATATTCTTTGTTTTATTCTCCATTCCTTTCCTACTAATTCCTAGCATTCTATTTGCTTTTATGGCTGCTGTTGTACACTGAGCAGATTTCAATGTATTATCAACAATGATGCATAGATCCTTTCCCTGAATGGAGATGCCTGTTGCATCCATCGGTCTCAGATGGCTTCGACCTCTGTGCCTCACCTTTCTTCCTTCTCTCTCCTCAAGCCTTGGGAAGATGGCTGCTGCCACATCTTCATGCCGCTCTCTCTGGCGTCCTCAGAACGGCAATGGTGACGGTGTTCACCATGGATTTCCTAAGGGCCTCCTAGGGTGCGCACGAGCATGCCACCCACATCTTTATCCACGTCATGGCGGGAACCTCGGGGGCGTCCCCTCCAAGTGACGTCATGACATCCAAGTATTTAGCCTGCTCTTCATTTGCTATCAAACTGAGTTAGCAAGGATTGGATTTGCTCCGGTCTATGCTGCTCTGCTGCTTCCCAGCAGCCGCTGGAAGCTCTCTCTCTGCCCTTTGGGGTTATTCATCTCTAACCTGGGTACCCACTCCTCGGGGGCCCTTATGCTTCTTTCAGGTACCTATCTGGGATACCGTGTACTCGCTCCTCAAGGGCCTGCTCTCCCTACCTTGGTGCCTACAGTTCAACTATTTCTGCCTGCCAGGATCTTCATCAATACAGCTATCTACTTCAGTGAGTAACTAACCTTGTCAGTCTGTCTCACCTTCAGCTTCAACACTGCGAGTCTGCATCCGGGACTTCTCTACTACCTTGTGCAGCCTACCAACTACCTGAGCATGGGACTGGTCTCCTCTGCTGAGGACCTCTGGACTACTTCTACTGGGTTACCTCACTGCTGCCGCCCCTGGGCAGTACCACCAAACTGTATAATAAATACGAATTCTCGGTGCCTGCGTGTATAGAGTCTAGCCTAGTACTGTGGTTCCTCATGGGACTCCTCCCCGTGGGAGTGGCCATCACCGCAGTACTCAGGAATCCACTCCAGCACCTCAAAATCATAACAACGCCTAATGTGGAATTTTGCATTGTGTAGCTTAATTTGGGTTACTCTTCCTTAAGTATGTCATTTTGCACTTGTCCACATTAAATTTCATTTGCCATTTGTATGTCCACCTTCCCAGTTTTGCAAGGTCCTCTTGCAATTTCTCAATCTTCTTGTGATTTAACAATGTTGAATAATTTTGTGAGATCAGCAAATTTGATCACCTCACTTGTTGTTGCAATTTTTAGGTCATTTATAAATATATTAAAAAGCAGTGGTCCCAGAGCAGATCCCTGAGGCCCTTCACTATTCACCTTTCTCCATTGAGAAGGCAATAGAGGTGGCTGAAAAATAAAAGGGAAAAGAACAGCATTCAGGAAGTATAAATGATCCCAAAAAGAGGAACAGAGGGAAGAATACCTGGTGAAACTGAGAGAGAGAAGAAAGATATCAGGAAAGCAAAAGGTCAAGCAGAAGAAAGGATTGTCAAAGAGGTAAAGTGAAGTGACAAAACTTTTTTCAGCTATATGAGAGAAAGAAGGGAGGCCCAAAGTGTTATAGTGAAATTGAAAAATGAAAAGGAGCAATGTGTAGAAAGAGATGAAGAAATGTCAGAAATATTAAACAAATACATCAGTTTGTTATTCACTAAAGAAGATCCTAGAGAAAGACCATTGCTGGTTGAGAAGACCATAGATGGGAATGGGGTAGACAAAACTCCATTTACAGAAGGGAATGTATGGGAAGAGCTAGGAAAACTGAAAGTGTGCAAGGCCATGGGGCAGGATGTGGTTACTCCCAAGATACTGAGGGAGCTCAGAGCTGTGCTGGTGAGTCCTCTGAAAGAGCTGTTTTATAGATACCTTGAAAGAGGAGTGGTGCCATGAGACTGGTGAACAGCTGTCGTGATCCTACTTCACAAAAGTGAAAGAAAGGAGGCTGAAAACTACAGGCCGATTAGCCTCAGCTCTGTAGTGGGAAAATTAATGGAGACGCTGCTGAAGGAAAGGATATCTACATTCTGATGGTTTGTTGGACCCGAGGCAGCATAGACTTAACAGGGGAAGTCCTATCAGACAAATCTGATTGATTTTTTTGATTGAGTTATTAGAGAATTGGATCAAGAAAGAGCGCTCAATGTGATTTACTTGGATTTCAGCAAAGCTTTTGATACAGTCCTGCATCAGAGGCTCATGAATAAAATGAGAAGCTTGGGACTCGGTGCCAAGATGGTGGAGTGGACTACAAGCTGTTGACTAACATGAGACAGCATGTAATGGTAAATGGAACCTACCCTGAAGAAAGCTTGTTGGACTCTCTACCTGGGTAACAACAAGCTAGGTGGAGAGAACATTGCACAAATCTCATCTTGGAGTGAGTTTCCTCACTCCGAAGGCCAGCAAATCTTCACAAGAGACCACTATTCTGTTCGTACGTCTCATGTTGAATGTGAAAGTGGCCCCTAACCCCCTATACAAATACTTAACCCTCACCTCGAGTTACTAGGTGGGCCTCCCATAGGGATACAAATACCTGTCTAGGGAGGCAGCAGCATGGTAAGGTTCTCTCTCTCTCTCTCTCTCCATTGTGAACTGCAATGTAGCCCAAATTGGGCTAATAGTGCAATAACAGCCTTTTGCATAATTGGTATCGCAGACGCATGCTATACCAATGCGATATTGGAAAATGAGGCCCTAGGTGTGTTGTTTTTCTAATCCTGCCCCAAACACCTTCCCTGGAATGCCTCCCCCAAATGTGACTTAAAATACGTGTGCTGTGGAAGACTAGACTGAGGGAGGGAAATTTCCAGACAGCCAGTTTACCCAAAAAGATGACTTTGAAAATTGTCATCCCCCAACAACCAAAGTAACTTTTCTAAAAAAAATCCAATAATTCTTAGCCAAAGACAGGGGAAGCCCATGTTTCTTTTCTGGGAGCTAAGAGGCAGTAACTTAGCAACTTTATTGAATTCAAACTGCATTTGGGTTAATCAGCCTTTCCCCTTAATTAACCCCTGCTGTGAATTACAAATTAAAAACAGGAATCACGTTTACACCCATAAAATGCCATTTTTACATGTGTATGCAGGCCTTTTGAAAATTACCCTGGGAGCTGTACACATAAAAGTATGAATGTAAACAATTTCACTCTCATTTTTACACATACTTGAAAGAGGCATTCCCAGGGTTGGAGTTAGGGCAGGGAAATAATTTACATGTGCACTTTCTAAAATCAAAATTATGCACCTAAATATATGTGTGAACCTTTACGCCTGCTCCCATGCAGGTGTAAATGTACGCATGGATGCCACACAAGGGATTGCATGTACCCATTAATTTTTCAAAGCAGACTTACCATGCACTTTGTATATGTGGGCATCAGCCTTAAGCTCTATTTTAAAAAAATTGGGCTCATAAATTAAAATTATACCAAATTCAAAGTAGATTAAAGTAGCCAAAGCACAGATTAAAACCACTAAAGTTTCTTTGTACAAAAATACAATAATACTTAGTCAAGAATGGGCTAGCCCAGGTTTCTCCTTTGGAAAATGGGAGTCAATTAGGGATGTGCAGACAAAAGGTTTATGTTCATAAGTCCATAAGTCGAAAAGGGGGTCAATTTCGGTCAATATGGACATATGGAAAATTCCATAAGTTGAGTCTATGTCCATACGTGCACCGGTTCCCTAAATAAAAATTTAAACCCCTCACCCTCCTTAATCCCCTCCTGACCTCCCCAAGCTGGCCAAAAGTTCCGTTTGTGTCCAATGAGGGGTCCGGGAGCAGAACCGCGGTGGACCACGTGACGGCCACGTCACTCCGACGTGACGTGGACGTCACGTGCTCCTCGCAAAGGAATAGAGGAATGGCTTCCTGACTCCCCGCTGGACCACCAGGGAGTTTTGGTAAGTCTTGGGGGGGATTAAGGAGGGTGAGGGGTTTAAATTTTTATTTAGGATCAACGATCGCGATTTCCAACGTATTCAACATAGCTATGTTGAATAAGTTGGAAATCCGATCATTTTCGCCTCATCACTTTTTTAAGTTAAAAAAAAAAAAGTAGCATTTTACATATAAATTCAAAACGAATGCACACCCCTAGAGTCAATAAACCATGTGGATTGGAAATTCAGGCTTTCTGCAAACAATGACATCAAAGTCAATATAACACAACAATGAACTGCATACAATCTCCAGAACTACCAACTGTCTCTCATTAAGAGTGTCAACTCCCAGTTTTATGAAAAAAAAAAGCAATGCTTTGTGTACTAAAGATGTTCCTCAGATCTAATACATATTAATGGTCATTCAAAGACCTACCCCACCATTTACTCTTAAAGTATAACATATCATAGCTTAAAAAAAGATTGCAGATACTAAATCAATCTGGATGCAAAGGTGAGTATAAAGGAGAGATAATTAGCCTGCCAAATTCCAGCAATTTATCATAGTTGTTAGTGAATAAGCATGTGTTTAGATTGATTGAAAACTGCTACTGGTGAATTTGCAAACGTGGAAATTACTATTACTAATAACGTTTTAGAATGAGTGTATGTCACTACTTTCTGTATCAACATAATCATCTCTAAAGGTATCTATAGCTTTATGGAAAGCATGGTCAAATGCTTTACTGCATTATAATTTCTGAGATCTTCTAGAGTGTAGATTTATGAATCCTAATTTTTAATTAAATAAACAAACAAGCAAACAAATAAATAATAAATATAATCTATCACATGAAATCATCATGAAAAATAATTTACATACAAGTAAAACTACTTTTAAGTAATTTTTAAGGAAATTATCAAGTATCTGAAAGTGTGCTTGTTCTCTTAGCAAAGTATTATTATAGATACAAGTCTAAACTTAGCACTCGCCTGATGTTAGAGAACATTGTTTAGCAACATAGTAATTTTGAAAGGCTTTTTTAAAATGTATTTTTATTCTGCTTTTGCAGTTTGTTTCAGCCTTGTCTGGCCTCTGACACCCACACTAGTGGCTATGAAGACTGGCATTCATTCTGCAATGAAAACAATTGGGAAACAGCAATACTGTGACTAGCAAACACATTTCAGGTTCATTACACTAAAACAAACTAAGCATTTTTTGTGTGTTCAGAAATACCTCATTGTTTAATCATAGAAGAAAAAGGTTTTTATTCACTTACTACAGATATTGTTTTTATTTTTATATGATTAGTTTGCTTTAGTTCTTTTTTTATTTTAATTTTATTTTTGATGATTACATGTGCTTATTTATAAACCACTTTTATTGTTCTTATATTAATTATGTGGTACATAAATGTATTAAATGAAAACCAAACAAACACTCTATTCATGAGTTACTTTCACTTAATGCACAAGAGTGAAAGAGTACCATGTTAGCCTGCCAAAAGCAAAATTAGTGAAAAGAAAACAAAGTTGGTAAAGATGATTATTTTGATTGTCTGAGGAAAGGACATGAGTAGCCTCAAAATGTTATAAGGCTAATAAGCTTTTATGGATGATAGCTTTTAGTTCTACTGAGATTTCTTCCATAGACAATGAAGATATTACCTTTTATTTATTTATTTGTTTGTTTGTTTATTTATTTATTTAAAAGTGTTTATATACCGCACATATGGGCATTTGCATGTCCGTCTAGGCAGTTTACAATTTTACAAACATAATTAAAACAAACTCGAGCAAAATAATTATAACAAAACAATTATAACTTATATTATAATTTAATAGATTTGGCTCTATAGTGGAACAACTTTTTGCTTTTTTTGTTAACTCATTTAACTTGACTTACTACTTGTTCTTAAGACAATAACAAATCTAATCAATATTGCATAATTCCCTACCACCAAGGAGGAGGACAATTTTCAAAATGAGTTACAAGGTTTCAAAAACATCTTCCCCAGGTTAATCGGCTATCTGAAAATTGCAGTTAAAATTCTGTGTGTTCTTCTACAACACATGGACTTTTAGCTGCTTTTAGAGAACGTCTTCCCTAAGGGCCTATTTACGTATTTAGACTGAAGGAGGAAAAGTATGCATGTAGATGGCATTTTCAAATCTACATGAACTCTACTTATACTTATCCAACAAAATTCTACTCATAAAAAGAAGGTACAAGTGACCACATGTACTTGACATCCATGGCAAAATCAGTGTTGGATTTAGATTTTTGCTACTCCTAGCAGTGTTGTTGCTGTCACTCCCTTTCCCTCCCTCCAAGAAGATCAGATAACAGGAAAGAGAAGACCTAAGGTACAGCCCCACTGTTTCCCACAGCAGGAATTAGAAAATTCTGAAGCATATTGGAAAACTTTTCCATCTTTTATATTATATTATTAAAATAGTTTTTCAATCTTTTCCTGTATAATTTATTTTGTTTTTATTGCATGAGCAAAAGAGATCTCAAGTATCAGCCTTGAGAGGAGATCTTAGAGAAGGGAAGAGGAGAAGTAGAGGGTGACAAGACCAAGGATTTGGAGAGGAGAGAGAGGACTGAGGATTGGGAAGAGGAGTGTGAGAAGGATTGGAGATGGGGAGGAGGGGAGAAGGGAAAGAGAGAGGAAGAGGGGAGAAGAAAAAGGGGTGGGATCAGGAATCTGGGATGGGGAAGAGGTATGAGGGGGATTAGAAGAGGAAGGTTCTGTGATTAGCAGTTGTAATTGGTGACTCCAGGATCTGGGAGAAAGGAGCGGTAGGAAGGAAGGGATGTTCCAGGGTCTGGGGGCTCAAATCCGAGATTAAGAGAGGGAAGTGTTCCTATCATAATCTGCTCCTGCTCCCTTGCATTCCCTCTCTAATCTCCCACCCAATCTGGCATATACTCACACATATATACACACACAGCTAGCACCAATCCTTTCTCTATCTCACACTCAAACACTGCCCCCCTTTCCCCATTCTCACATACAGACACATCCCTTCTCATCTCCCAGGTCCTAACCTCACCCCCCGTGATCCCCCACTTAGTCCCTTCTATGCTCCCCAAAATGATCCCCTTTGCTCTGTCTGCTCTGGGCTCACTCCCTATTCTCCTGTTCTGCAAGCTGACTGGGAGGGGCGGAGTGAGATTCAGTACAGCTGGAAGGCAGCAAATCTTCAGCCAGGCTGTAGCCCCCAGAATATTGCCACCTCAGACACAGGCCTAGTGGGCTAATTGACAAATCCAGGCCTAGGCAAGTTTCAAAGGAAAAGTACACATGTGCTTTTCCTTTGAGAATTGGTGCAGAATCCACATATAAAAAGCATGCATGGTCTTGGTCCTGTGGTAGACAGTTTGAAAATTGCCCCTTAAATACCCAAATACTGAATTTTAATGGTTCAGGCTTGAGAGTACAGTGTTAGTTATAATATGAAAGAAGAACATTTGTTAACCATATGCTTATACCTCTTATTGATTCCAAAGAGGAGACAATTTGAATGGATTCTGTCACTTTCATTTAACTGTTGAAACTGGAAGAGTAAGGTCACAAATTGTTCTTATGTTCCTTTGACTGCGTTACCAGAAGCAGGATCAGGGAAGAGCAATAGGTGTAGAGTTACTGGATTTCAGTAAAGCCTTTGGTACGGTTCTGCATAGGCAACTTATAAATAAATTGAGCATCCTTAGTATGGGCCCTAAAAAGACTGACTGACTCTTTATAGCTCTCTGATGTTAAATCCAATTGATTTACAGGTTTAAATTAATAAATTTGTGACCGTACTCTTCCAGTTTCAACAGTTAAATGAAAGTGACAGAATCCATTCAAATTGTCTCCTGTTTGGAATCAATAAGAGGTATATGCATATGGTTATGCTTATCCCCTGGCAACAAATTCTAGTGTTTAATTGAGTGTTGATTGAAAAAGAACTTTCTCCGATTAGTTTTAAATGTGCTATGTGATAACTTCATAGAGTGCCCCCTAGTCATTCTATTATCTGAAAGAGCAAATAACCGAATCACATTTACCTGTTCTAGACCTCTCATGATTTTAAAGACCTTGAACTTATCCTCCCTCAGCCGTCTCTTCTCCAAGCTGAACAGCCCTAACCTCTTTAGTCTTTCCTCATAAGGGAGATGTTCCATCCCCTTTATCATTTAGGTTGCCCTGCTATGCACCTTTTCCATCACAAATATATCTTTTTTTAGATGTGGCGACCAGAATTGCACACAGTATTCAATGTGCGGTCTCACCATGGAGCGATACAGAGACATTATGACATTTTCTGTTTTATTCACCATTCCCTTTCTAATAATTCCTAACATTCTGTTTGCTTTTTTGACTGCCGCAGCACCCTGAACCGATGATTTCAATGTGTTATCCACTATGACGCCCAGATCTCTTTCTTGGGTGGTAGCTCCTAATATGGAATCCAACATTGTGTAACGATAGCATGGGTTATTTTCCCCTATATGCATCACCTTGCACTTATCCACATTAAATTTCATCTGCCATTTGGATGCCCAATTTTCCAGTCTCACAAGGTCCTCCTGCAATTTATCACAATCTGCTTGTGATTTAACTACTCTGAACAATTTTGTATCATCTGCAAATTTGATTACCTCACTCGTCGTATTCCTTTCCAGATCATTTATAAATGTATTGAATTTATCAGGTTCATCTGAAAAGATGTACCTTTGGTAAAACCATGCTGTCTCAGATCTTGCAATCCATTGGATTCCAAAAAATATTCTATCCTCTATTTTAGTAGCAAGTCTATTAGTTTGCTCACCATGCAGTCAGACTAACTGGCCTGTAGTTCCCAGCTTCCGCTTTGGTGAAGAGGAACCATATCTGCCTGTCTCCAGTCCTCGTCCGGACTACTCCTGACTCTAAAGAAGCATTGAATATGATGAGTAGGTGGCGCTGCCAGAACGTTTCTAAGTTCCCTTAAGACCCTCAGATGTATCCTTTCTGGCGCCTTCACTTTATCTGCTTTTAGTTTAGCTAGCTCCTCATGAACATAGTCTTTTGAAAATCATTTGAGGTTTACCTCACTTTCAATCATATTTGTGTCTGTTTTCTGTGGTCCTACCCCTGGTCCTTATTGAATGAATACCAAACAGAGATATTTGTTCAGCAATTCTGCTTTTTTTCTCATCAGCCTGTAAGTATTCCTCCCTCTTACCTCTGAGTCTCACTATGCCAATTTTCCACTTCTTCCTATCTCTAACATATCTATAAAAGTCTTGCCCCTCCCTCTTTTTAATGTATTAGCTATTTTTTTTCATTCATTTACAATTTACATCTTTGCTCTCCTGATTACTTTCCTTGCTCCTTTTAGCTTTTCCAGTTATGGTTGTCTGACTCACTGTTTCCGACTTCAACTCTCTGAATAAGATCATCAACTTTTCCATATGTGGTTCTTGGATGATTTGAATTAATGCTTCTGCTTTTCATATGTGCTGTAGGGAGTTGATTAGTTTGATCACATATTGGATTCATCTTGGAGGGATAAAAATGTTTCTATACGTATGATATTTTCAGAATCATGTTCAACAAAAAAACATTTTTAAAGCTGCTCTTAAAAAACAGAATATTCTTATTTGTTATCTATGTTAAATCCACTGTGCTGCATGTTTCTAGCAAGAAAATACAATTGGATATGTCTATACAACTTTCCTAATGACCCAAAATATCAATCACAGAAAAATTAGTTTTTGATAATTAGTGAGCATATTTTAGTAGAGTAGGTGAGAAACACTGTGGAGTGAACCTTAGTTACAAAGACTTATGATGCTTCAATTATTTTTGCAATTTTGCTATTTCCATAGATCAGGAAAGAGAAAACTAACAACACATAGTTAAGGTAACTTAAAATATTCAGTAGTCATATTATGGGGTTGCAGTAAAGACATTTCAATTTAAAGATGAAGTTACTGCAGAAATGACCAATAAAAAAAATCAGAACTTTGGAAAAGATTTTCAACATAGGTAGAACATTCCAGAAATTTTGTAAAACATGGGTACAAAATAACTTGTTTAAAATGAGATTTGACTGGCTGTGTTATCATTGCTGTTTCCTGAGAGACAGTTTATAGAAGGTGGTTTTATGATGCATTCTTGAAACACCTCCAGCTTTTAAATATACAATGTAAACCACCTTATGAAAAGGGCATAACTTGCTCTTGATTTATAAATAGTGTCACACCTACTTTAGATGTAAGAGGGTTTCTAAGTTTTAGTGTAGTCAGTTAGTAATAAAAATATAGCTTAACACAGTGAGAACTTGAGCGTCAAAAGGCAGGAAATCACCCACTAATTCTAACCTCACTGTGTCTTTTTGACATAAAATGGCAGGATCTGCATGGCTAAAATGAAAAACAAATCAAGATTAGACATGATAGCACAAAGGTGTTGTACAAGATATGTTATTTACTGTATATCGTTGAAAGTTATATTTAAAATTAATAGCATCTTTTAGTGTTTACAAAGCAAAAATGAAAAACATTTGCTAGGTAAGAGTGTAATTGTTCTAAGATGATATAGGAAAGAACATAACCATTTTAAGATTATTTTTTTAACCTTTTTGATACTGAGCTGGTTTGTACTAGCCCACATAAAAGTTTTCTTCTGTTTCCCTTGCTTTCAAATCAGTGGAACACAAGAATGTTTCTGGCACGTTTGACCAGGAAGGAAAGAGAAGATGGGATGGACAAAATAATCAGATTATATGTTCTGTACACATTTCATTTCAAAGAATGGTTTCATGCCCTCCCAGCTACAGCCTTTCAAAGGTCTTGAAAGCATCCCTCTGGTGATGTCATTTTGAAAGTAAAAAAGAAAAAAGATCTTTGAGTTATCCAGGTGAGGTGGCAGCTCTGTAACATTCAAGTCATATTTACTTAGCTTAGTGATACTTTTACACACACACACACACACACACACACGTACATACATACATACATACACACACACATACCCTTCTGTATAGGGAAATTTTTCCCCCAACATTTGTCAGGTTATGAATTTAAGATACTTTTAATAGTTGAGTTCAACTAACACTAATAATAGTTTGATTTATGTTAGGAATGTGCAGCTCTAATATTTTCAGTTTGGTTCATTTTTTCATTTCAGGGTTGTTGTTTTTTTCAATTTGTTTAAATTTTTTTTTGGTTTGGTTTGCTTGCTGAACTGAAAAAAAAAATTCATTAAATTGCAACCTCCCTCCAAAACAAACAAAAAACCCCTCTGAACCATCTAAAAAAATAAAACAGGCCTCCTATGGCTCAGGAATCACACTCCTGCTCTGCCACAATTTAACTCAGGGCCTGGATCTGCTAGGCTGGGTCATCCCGGAATCCTCCAACCCCTACTCCTGCCACAAATCTAACCCAGCCTAGGGCCTGGACACAACTGCTGAACCTTGGGCTGGTTTAAAACCTGTAAAAACTGGGGAGTTCCCTCCCCGGCCCTCACTTATCTCCCTTCTGCAGTCCCAGTAAAATCCTTAGGGGCAAAAGTGAAGACTACTTGTTCCTTCCTGTCTCTAGCTACTTTAAAAATGGCACTATCCAGCTGGAGGATGGCACTGAAGTGATGTCATTTCAGTGCCTGCTTCCAATGCAGCAGGTGCCATTTAACACAACATAGGCTATTACTAATAAGCTCCTAGATTCATCAAAATGCTATAATATCGCCTGCGTAATGCCCGCGGTAAGAAAAAGGTGCACACACAATTAATGTGTCATGCCCCGCAAGAAAGAGAGAGAGAGAGAGAGAGAGCTTGATGGACTCTATAACAGGGCCGAGATAACATAGTAGAAATCTTTGTGAGACTTTCCTCACTCCAAATGATGTCAAATCTTCACCAAGGTGTACTGTGCAGTTCGTACATTTCATTCTGCATGTAAAACTGGCCCCTAAACCCTAACCCACCACCAACACCTCACCTTGAGCTATAGTCATATAAATAGTTAAACACTATGACTGCCTCCCCAGAGGTTCTCTCTTTCTCTCTCTCTCTCTCTTTCTCTCTCCCCCTCCCAAGCCCTGAAATGCAATTTGCAAAATTGATCACAAATTGCTTATTGCACAGCTTAACGCCAGGAAAAAAGTGTAGTTATTTCTGGTGTTAAAACCATGCGATAGCATGCATTATGCTATCACCTAATGCAATATTGCCCCTCATTTTAATTAATCCAGCCCAAACCCCTCCCTAATCCAGCCTCTTCAAAAAATGGGTGATAGTACTATTTTCACGTGTTATGATGTTAACACATGTTAAAGCATTATTGCATGCATAAACGTCATAACGCATTTTGATGAATGACCCCGTAGATTAGTAAAATTGTGGATGGTGAATTGTTTCTAATTTGTAAATATTTTTCTTATACTTTGAAATTTTATATGGAGTCCTATGGTCTTACTAAAAGCCCTATTTTCCAAATCAGGAAATAGTCCAGTATTTAAATCACAGCTGTCAATATTAGAATCATAGACATTCTTGTAGAAGTGCAGTTAGTGCTTTCTGCCAGGATTGAGTGTGTAGAGACCCTTGTGAATTTTCTAGTTCTTGAAGAGTGCAGGAGGAAAAGCTGAAAATTCCTTCCTTAGAGGGTAAAGAGAAAAAAAAATTGTCTGGTGAGACCGAAGAAGCTGGATGTCCTAAGTTAACCTTGTGACCAGAGCTCAATAGAATTCTAAAACACCCATTCTCAGGTTTAGTGAGTAAACTAGATGTGGGAAAGCTTTTCCCAGGGCTCTTAATGAAAATACATGTATGGGTTAGTGTAGATAACCCTAGAATATTACAGTGGTGTGAAGAGGGTGCTCTTCTGTTAGAAGTAACGACCTGGGGCAAGTAGTTTGAGGAAGGAAGAATAACATTTCTGTTTAAGGTTCCTTCTGTCGGTCAATAATTTGAAGAGAATAAATGCTTTGCCTATCAATGCAGATGAGTGGGGATAGAGCGATAATCATATTGTATAAGGCGAGCAATACTGAACTGTTGTAAATAAGCTGTTCAGTATCTAGCTCTTATCAAACTTGCTTAGAGTTGAAATAAAGTCCATGGAAACAATCATTACATTTGAGAGAGTGCAGTTCCTGCATAGCGTGGAAAAGCAGAATGAAGTGTTTCTTCACCAGCTAAGCTAAAGCTCACGGTTTTGAATACTTGAAGTTAAAATTGTTTTCATGTACACCTGGTTGGTCTTCAAAACCTGCCACCAGAAACCAGGCTACATATATGTAAGCTCTGTTTGTTTTATACAGGATAATGTCATTTTTAGAGTCAAAAATCTCTCTATCTTTTTTCACACATACATAGTCTCAGTCTCTCTCTCTTCCACATGCATACATCCTCCCCCCTCTCTGTCTCTCACACACACATGCACAGACAATCTCAGTCTCATACATACACACAGCTGAGAGCAAGGCAGTTTTACGACTTATAATTAGGTTAAGTCCTTTTATAGCACACAGCCAACTTTTCAAAATTTTCAGACAGCAAACTAATGTAATGGGATGTGATGGATCATTGGGTTTCATGCTGGAGAAGTCAGACATGGCATGAGTTCATTCTTCTAAAAGGCTGTACAGTAGAAAACATAAAAGCTTTTACATACTTAAATAGCAAATACTTTTATTTTACCTAAATGCTTTTAGTGTCACATAAAAATAATTCTCTAAAAGAAAACATTTATAGTTTGATCAAATTAAATATATATTAAAGATGATTTAAAATAAGCTTCTTATTCTGATGCAGTGCCTGTATCTCAGTTATATCCAATGTGTAATTCTCTATATCTTGTACAGAACTCAGATCCCTTGGTGACACTTTAGGGGCCAATGTAATAAAGAACATTTATTTTAATTTATTTAAAATAATTTATACTATGCAAAACTTAACATCAGCAGTTTACAAGAATAAACGCATAAAATGTATAGAATCTGAAAGATCTCGAAAGAGTTTACCTTCATCCACCCCCATCAGCAAAAGAACCCAGGAGAATGTATCAGAATCTGGCCCCAGAATTTCCTTTTTAGCTTCTGAGCCCTATCGGGACAGGGACTATATACTATCTTTTGGAGAAAAGTCAAATGCATTTTTAAAATCCATATAAAATTTGATTATCCAGATAAAATGTATCTAAATAAGTGGGAGGTGTTTTGGGGGCATTCCAGGTCAGAGGGGATCAAGCCAAATAACTTATTCAGCTAATAATGATATTTGAAGTTAGTTGAATAAGGTATTTGGCTATCTCTAGGTCATGGGCAAGTAGAAGGTTATGGTTATTTGGGAACATGATCCTGGATAACTTTAACCTTGACCGGATATATTAAAAGAATATAGCCAGTTAAGTAGCGAACCCGTAAAAAAAAAAAAAATAAAAAGCTGCTGAGTGGATCTGGCAGCCTGATCTTCTACCCTCCCCCAACAAATGCCAGTGCTGATGGTCTGTTCTCCCCTCCCTCTCGTTTGTTCTGAGCTTCAGTTGCAGTAAAGGGATTTGGGGGGAACGATTCAAGCTGAAGTGGGAAGGTTATGGTTGGGATGACGAGCAGGGCAGGAAAGGGAGGTGCCGTTCTAGTAAGCCAATTTGGGGGCGGGAGGCTTTTCAGGCCTAATGGCCTGTGACAATTTGTTAATGTTTTGGATGGCTCTGGTGATGGAGATGAGGGTGAGAGAATCAGGCTTTCAGGGTCGACATTTGTTACCTTTGGGCAGGGGGAGGGGAATGAGCCACCAGGCCCATTCAGCAGCTTTTTTTCTGTTATTACAGTTTCATTGCTTAACTGTCTATATTCTTTGAATATAGCCGGTTAAGGTTAAAATTATCCAAAAACCTGGATAACTTTAAAACCTAACTGCTAATATTCAAACATAGCTGGTTAGATTTCAAAGTTAACTAGGTAGATTTACTTGGATAACCTGATGTGAGGATATTCAGCAGAATGTTTAACTTTACCCAGATAAGTTATCAGTTTTAGGGTTTGTTGAAACTTGACCTCTACGTGTAACAGATTAAGTTAACCAGAGTAGAGCAGTGCACACACAATTTTAGGAATATATTATGCAATATATAATAATTTAAGATATTCAAAGGTTATCAGATCCAGTGAATTGAAAGTAATTTGTATTGTCTTTATCTGCATTTTATTCATTGTACTGCTCTTTCTTGCTTTTGCCTTGTCTTCCAACATTTTTTCTTCCTGTTTTCTTTCTCAGTCAGCTTTCTTCCATATTACTTCTCTTTACCTTTCTTTCTTCTCCTTTTCCATCTGTATCTCTCTACCCTCTATCATCACTCTTTACTTCTCTCCTTATTCACCATCCACTCCCCACATTTTCCATATCTCTCACCTTCTAGTTTCCTCTCCATTTCCAACCTCTAGACCTCTCCATTACCCACTGACATTGCCCCATTCTAACCCTCCAGCTTCCTTACCCCCTTTTCCAGTTCTGTTTCCAGTTATGTCTAGTTCCCTGTTTGAACCCATCATCTAGCTCCATCTTCCAGCCCTCTCCATCCCCCAATGCCCCCATTCCTCCAGGTCCTCTGCTCTCCCTCAGCTTCTCCTCCTGATCTGAGGTAACATCTTCTGCTTCTGGGAAATTCTTCCTCTACCATTCACACATCTGGATGTACTCAAATTCAGCAAACAGGAAAATATTAGTAGCCATGGCGACCTAGTAATTTGGATTTTAGGAGCCCTGCATTAATGCTCTCCATTTTGCCCAGATACATGTCCATAAACACTTATTTACCCTGCCGCCCCCCCCCCCCCCCCAAAAAAAAAACCAACATATGATATTTTTATTTAATAACATAGGCAACCATGATGTCTCCACCCCTCACCTGCCCTGAGCGGACTCGACACCAATAATGCACAAAATAACTTTGGAAAAAACATGGCCACGGCTTTATTAAACTAAACATTATTGCATACTAATACCTTACTGAACCATACAGTCATGCCAACATGATCGCCCCACTTCCTGTCTACCTTGGTCAAGCAAGACAATGATCATGCGGCCCCTCCACCATATTTCCCAATAAGGGGCCTCAGCCTTGACTTAATTTGCCTTCCAAGTTTTGGCCATCTAGTCCTTGGTCATTCTACCAATGAGACCGTTTCCTCCACCAGCCCATAAAGGATAATCGGTTGACAAGATACCTTGGTAACCTCTGCCAACCCACCGTAATTCTTATCATTGGCTTGGGTACCCTACCACCCACTTTTAGCTGCGGCATAGCCAATATAACAAGGGTACATATGTCAAGATCAACATGACTAACATTCAACCTCCTTAACAATGTCACAGATGACAAATAACAACTGACTAACATTTGCATCTAATGAGCAGCAGCCCATAATCTCCTATTGCCCTCCACCCCCAGGCTATCCCCTTGACCCATACATTGTAGCTTCTGTTTGGAGATTAGTTCTTGTGTCGTTATACCTTTCCTAGCAAACTCCCATCCAACACCACGCTTCGAGAAAGGGAGGTGGGAATCGCCAATGCTGCACAAAAGGGATGAGCCAGCATTTTCTGACTCTTTTCCCCTTGGTTGCCGGTGATGTCACATCCAGCCCCACACCTCCCTTCCTCCCCGGTTTACATGGATTCACTCACAACTTAATCTGGGGGTGGCTGGGTGGCCTGCTATGAAGAAGGTGTTCCGACCTTCCTCTTCCCCCCCCCCCCCCCCCGCCCATTGCCTCTTGGCCATCGGGTGAAGGGGAGGGGATGGGACATGGTGCCATGCTATTCTCAGCTTTCATGCACCTGGCCTGGACCCTGGCATTTCCATCAACCCTCAGATTCCAAAATGTTTAGTTTTGCTCAAGGCTGGCATAACTCAAGGCAGCAATACTGCTGCAGTTATACAGCACCCGGTGCTTTCTATGGGAGAAATTTTGATATATTAAAAATGTGATTAATGTTGTGCAAAAGTGGAAATACTAGTTTGAACAAACCCTGATCATTTAGGCTACCATATAACAGTGCAAACAAAATTAATAGTCTTTTGCTATTTTTAAACAGTTAAATTTCCACAGCAAAAATCACTTTTAAAGAGACAATTGTGCTTTTCTTTCTGTGTATTAGGGGGTGTGCACAAAGAATGTTTTCATTTGGTTTCTTCATTTCAATTTTGTTTTTCATCTTGTTTAGTTTGGTTTGTTTACTTTAGCTGAATAAAAAATGGAAAGAGAAAACAAAAAGTAAGGAAGGATCTGGGTTACCACTCAACCCACCTTCACCAAAATCCTAACTTGTCTGTGAAATAATAAAAAAAATTGGACCCCTCCAGACCTTCCCATATGCTCTCACCCTACCCTGAGGTTGTATAACAAAATGGTACCAGCCTTGGGGTAACCAGCGGAGCAGAAGCAACCAGGGATTGCCCCGCCTCACTTTGATTTCTTCCTGTAGTTGCAATCCTATGGATAGGGTAAGATCAGATCTAGAGAGGATGGGGGATAGGTTAATTTTAAAATTTTGGTCATGCTTCGGATTTTAGTCCTTGTTTCTGAAACAAAGAAAATGGGGGGAGGGGGGAGGAGACAGATTTTTATTTTGGTTCATCTTGTAGCAAAAGATATTTTGTTGTGTTTTTCAGTTTGTTAGAAAACAAATGCACATCCCTACTGTGTACCACAGGGCAGGGTAATCACTGCTTTTTTATGCTAGAGTATGCAGTATTTTTTATGACTTACATATTTGACATGCTAACATATTTTGTTATTTCCTTGCACAAGAGACAAAAGATTGCAATTTTTTTTTATTTATCCTTGTTTCTCCATTGCTTCCTGTGCAGTTAATCTAGGTGACTGTTTTGAGTGTTTTCCAGTCCATTTATATGAGGTAGTGTTGTGATTGAAGTTTGAGTAAGTGTTTTTAGCTTCTTGTCTGTAATTTGAGCTGACATCACAGTCTGAACATGTTCAGGTGGATTCCTCTGTCCTTTTCCAGATGTTGGCAAATGTCAGAAGAGAGACTGAGAATATTGGAAAGAGGATAATGAAGGTCATGAATATTGCATTACAGCTGATAAATATTACATGATGAAGTAAGGGGTCTGACCTAACAGCTCTCATAAAGGGGGTTTATTAGTTTTTTCCTGATATACATAGGGACTGTAGCCTTTATTATTTGGTGATTATTTTTATTCACTAAATGCAGCGACTATCTTCTTGTAGGGAATTTTTAAAAGTCCCAAACTTAAATTAATCACATCCATAGTTTATACTATATACTCTACTTAGTTTACACTACATGCTCTGCCTTATGAGCTTGGAGGAGACTTAATCATACTACTGCTTATGGGTCATGCTGTTTAACTATATTAAATTATAATAACTTGAAAGAATGAAAGAGTCAAATTGATTTTAATATGTGAACTGCTGTGACATTAATTGATGAAACCCCTCCTCCCCCCCCCCAAAAAAAGAAATTAAGGATCTTGCCCTCACTATGAACAAAAATGTTTCATGCACTCCCCCAAAATCTTTCCTTTCCTTCAGAAGTGTGGTCTTGGAGCCGTAACCATTTAATCTTATAAGTTAATCTCATTATTTCCCCTCTAGCTGTATGTTATATTGCATTCAAGCTTTTCAAGTCTGCTGTAAATCCAAGTTTGTTGATTGTTTATGTTTATGTTTATTTATATTTTGTATATTTATACTTATATTTATAATAATTTTATTTTATTTTAGGTCGTTCGCTGCTTTATCTATAAGTTCATACAAAGTTAGCCCTGTTATCTGTACCCTCTTGTTTGATGTAATTTCCAACTTTGGTTCTATGTAAACCGACGTGATATGTACTAGTACAGGAACATCAATATATAAAAGCCTTAAATAAATAAATAAATAAATAAATACTCTTGTACAGGAAAGGCTGGGCCAGATGCTTCAATAACACAATTTACTCTTCTAAAATTATTTTCATCCTCTGTGTGTTTCTTTAGTAAAAGAATCATTATAAGCAAAGTAATGATATTTGATAACTCGTGCTTAGCTGTTCACCACAGCCTGTGCCTTCAGAGACCCATGATGACCTCACCGGTACAAAAAAAATGACCCTGTAAAATGCATTCCCTGCTTTGATAGAATTTCCAGATCATCCATGTCTGGCCCTCCTTGTCCCAGTGCTGTCCATTAAAATGGAGAGAAAACAACAGTCTAAATTCTTCATCTAATTCTGTTCTCTTCTGTTGCTGCTGCTGCTACTCATTCTGTTATTGAGGACATATTTTTCTTATTTCTCTGCTGATCTCCTGATTAGCATCCTCTACCCACGACTCCATTCCTCACCCTGGAGCTAACCTAGATTCTTTTGAACCAACTACCCCACTTGAGATCGAATCCTTACTTAAGAAGCTGAAACCTTCCAACCACCCATCAGATCACATTCCAACTAAACTTCTGCTTCTCATCCCGACGACTATCTCCAGACCTTTGACCAATATCATAAACTGCTCACTCTCCCAAGGAATATACCCCGACAGACTAAAAACAGCCTCCCTCAAACCCCTACTAAAGAAACCTAACCTGGACACGAGAGATCCCACCAATTTCCGCCCCATATCTAACCTTCCTTTTCTGGCCAAAATCATGGAGAAACTGGTAAATACGCAACTCTCAGATTATCTGGAAGAACACAATATCCTCTATCCATCCCAATATGGTTTTCGTAAATCATTAAGTACAGAATCCCTCCTTATCTCACTCTTGGACCACATCATCATGGGCCTTGACAAAGGACTGTCATTCATCCTGATCCTTCTAGATATCTCCGCAGCCTTTGACACCGTGAACCACACCATCCTACTAAATCGGCTTTCAGAAATCGGATTATCAGGATCCGCACACAAATGGTTCTCCTCCTTCCTCAGCAACAGGAGTTTTAAGGTAAACATTAATAATAAAGAATCTTCAGACGTCAAATCAAATTTAGGCGTACCGCAAGGATCCTCCCTGTCCCCCACCCTCTTCAATATCTATCTTCTCCCCCTCTGCCAGCTGCTTACAAAACTAAAATTAATCCACTACCTCTATGCAGACGACGTACAGATTCTGATCCCCATAACAGAATCACGCTCTAAAACGCTCTCATACTGGGAAAGCTGCTTTCAAGCTATTAACTGCCTACTCTCCGGTCTTAACCTAGTCGTCAATGCATCTAAGACAGAACTCCTTCTCATTTCCCCCGACCACTCAGCCCTAACCCATCCGACATCATCCAACACCCAGATCTCACAAGTAAGGGACCTAGGAGTCATCCTCGATAACCACCTGAATCTAAAGAAATCCATCAACAACACCGCCAAGGATTGTTTCTATAGACTCCAAGTTATGAAAAGGCTCAAAACTCTCCTCCATTTCCAGGACTTTAGGACCGTGCTCCAAACCACGCTCTTTTCCAAAACAGATTACTGCAATGCTCTCCTTCTCGGACTCCCTTTCTCCTCCATCAAACCATTACAGATGCTCCAGAATTCGGCAGCCAGAATCCTAACCAACACCAACAGAGGTTCGCACATCACTCCCATACTACGGAACCTTCACTGGCTGCCAATAAAATATAGAATAATGCACAAGGCCCTCACCACAATTCATAAAACCATATACAATCAGCAACAACTAGACCTCCAGATTCCTCTCAAATTATATTCATCCTCAAGACCTATAAGAGAAGCGTACAAAGGTACCCTGCAAGTTCCCCCAACAAAAGCCACGCGACTATCATACACCAAAGAACGAGCATTCTCTACAGCAGGTCCAACTATCTGGAACAATATGCCCACTGACCTCAGACTAGAACCTTGCCTTCGAACTTTCCGCAAAAAACGTAAGACCTGGCTCTTCCTCCAGGCCTTCCCCTAACTTTGTAAGCCATTAATTGTCAACCGGACAGGACTCTGCTTTACCGGCTAACGCCCCGCTATGTTTAGACATTATAATTAAGCCGCCGTTTCTTTTGTTTCATTGCCTTTTCTAGTTCTCTTCAGTTACACTGTCCTATACCTCTGACTAGCCTAGCCTCCAAGTTATCTACCCTTGTTATATGTAACTTCCGCTTCTAGTGAATTGTTCTTGTTTAAGTTATACCCTTTGTTACATGTAAACCGATCTGATATGAAATTTTTCATGAAGGTCGGTATAGAAAAGTGTTAAATACAATAAATAAAATAGAACAGAACGAACATGAGACCACACATTCATGAATCAGACAGGACAGGGCAGCTCAAGATAAACTATCATCTGTTAATCAGCAATGTTTCAAATGTCTTTTCAGGAGGTTAATAAAAGAAAACAGAGTCGCCTCTCCTTCATTAAGGGAGGTCTCATTCCTACTGCAACCCAAAATCCATGATGTGTCATCACTTGTTTGCAAGCAGGAAAATGAAAAGCTTGCCGATTTATTTCAAAAGTGATAAAACACTTGAAGAAGGTGCTGCACAGATAACTATCAAATAGCATTTTACCCATGTTTAAGAACATAAGAACATGCCATACCGGGTCAGACCAAGGGTCCATCAAGTCCAGCATCCTGTTTCCAACAGTGGCCAATCCAGGCCATAAGAACCTGGCAAGTACCCAAAAACTAAGTCTATTCCATGTTACTGTTGCTGGTAATAGCAGTGGCTATTTTCTAAGTCAACTTAGTTAATAGCAGGTAATGGACTTCTCCTCCAAGAACTTATCCAATCCTTTTTTAAACACAGCTATACTAACTGCACTAACCACATCCTCTGGCAACAAATTCTAGAGTTTAATTTGCGTTGAGTGAAAAAGAACTTTCTCCGATTAGTTTTAAATGTGCCACATGCTAACTTCATGGAGTGCCCCCCTAGTCTTTCTATTATCTGAAAGAGATTCACATCTACCCGTTCTAGACCTTTCATGATTTTAAACACCTCTATCATATCCCTCCCTCAGCCGTCTCTTCTCCAAGCTGAAAAGTCCTAACCTCTTTAGTCTTTCCTCATAGGGGAGCTGTTCCATTCCCCTTATCATTTTGGTTGCCCTTCTCTGTACCTTCTCCATCGCAATTATATCATTTTTGAGATGCGGCGAGCAGAATTGTACACACTATTCAAAGTGCGGTCTCACCATGGAGCGATACAGAGGCAGTATGACATTTTCCGTTTTATTCACCATTCCCTTTCAAATAATTCCCAACATTCTGTTTGTTTTTTTGACAGCCGCAGCACACTGAACCGACGATTTCAATGTGTTATCCACTATAACACCTAGATCTCTTTCTTGGGTGGTAGCACCTAATATGGAACCTAACATTGTGTAACTATAGCATGGGTTATTTTTCTCTATATGCATCACCTTTCACTTATGCATTAAATTTCATCTGCCATTTGGATGCCCAATTTTCCAGTCTCGCAAGGTCTTCCTGCAATTTATCACAATCTGCTTGTGATTTAACTACTCTGAACACTTTTGTATCATCTGCAAATTTGATTTCCTCACTCGTCGTATTTCTTTCCAGATCATTTATAAATATATTGAAAAGTAAGGGTCCCAATACAGATCCCTGAGGCACTCCACTGCCCACTCCCTTCCACTGAGAAAATTGTCCATTTAATCCTACTCTCTTTTAGCAAGTTTGTAATCCATGAAAGGACATCGCCACCTATTCCGTGACTTTTTACTTTTCCTAGAAGACTCTCATGAGGAACTTTATCAAACACCTTCTGAAAATCCAAGTACACTACATCTACCGGTTCACCTATATCTACATGTTTATTAACTCCTTCAAAAAAGTGAAGCAGATTTGTGAGGCAAGACTTGCCTTGGGTAAAGCCATGCTGTAGTTTCCCAATTTGCCCCTGGAGCCCTTTTTAAATATGGGGGTTACATTAGCTATCCTCCAGTTTTCAGGTACAATGGATGATTTTAATGATAGGTTACAAATTTTTACTAATAGGTCTGAAATTTCATTTTTTAGTTCCTTCAGAACTCTGGGGTGTATACCATCTGGTCCAGGTGATTTGCTACTCTTCAGTTTGTCAATCAGGCCTACCACATCTTCTAGGTTCACCATGATTTGGTTCAGTCCATCTGAATCATTACCCATGAAAACATTCTCCAGTACGGGTTCCTCCCCAACATCCTCTTCAGTAAACACTGAAGCAAAGAAATCATTTAATCTTTCCACTATGCCTTATCTTCTCTAAGTGCCCCTTTAATCCCTTGATCATCTAAAAGTCCAACTGACTCCCTCACAGGTTTTCTGTTTTGGATATATTTTAAAAAGTTTTTACTGTTAGTTTTTGCCTCTATGGCCAACTTATTTTCAAATTCTCTCTTAGCCTGTCTTATCAATGTCTTACATTTAACTTGCCAACGTTTATGCATTATCCTGTTTTTTCTGTTGGATCCTTCTTCCAATTTTTGAATGAAGATCTTTTGGCTAAAATATCTTCTTTCACCTCCCCTTTTAACCATGCCGGTAAACGTTTTGCCTTCTTTCCACCTTTTTTAATGTGTGGAATACATCTGGACTGTGCTTCTAAGATGCTGAAATCATATGAGCAGGCAGGTCCGAAATAACTCTATGGGACTCCTGTGAACTTTAAACACAGCACATACCCGCAGCAGCACTACGGTGAGTGCGCCAGGTGAAATAAGTCAGCTAGAACACCCCTGAAGCAGCGGACCGCAAAACGCGCGCGTCGGACCCCTGACACCGGCAAGGACTATGTATAAATCAAGGAAGTATTCCCACTATTTTTACATATAGAAAAATTGAAAAATATAAGACGGAAAGTCTCAAAATGCATACCATTTGTGTGTCCTCCTAAATGGAATTTAAATGGACTAACGGACCAATGATTAAATATGATCCATAAGGGTGCACAAGACAAGTATTAACTTGCAGCATCATGGATGTTATGAAGGTCCTTAAACTGATAAATATGCTACATTAAAGTGATGGTAATTGAAATCTCCAATTATTATTGCACTACCAATTTGGTTAGCTTCCCTAAGTTCTCTTAGCATTTCACTGTCAGTCTCACCATCTTGACCAGGTGACGGTAGTATACTCCTATCACTGTCTTCCCCAACACACAAGGGATTTCTACCCATAAAGATTCAATTGTGCATTTAGTCTCATGCAGGATGTTTATCCTGTTGGACTCTATGCCATCCCGGACATAAAGCGCTGGGGATGTGAATCGTTTTTCTGATTGATGAAAATATCGTACGATATTTTCTCATCAGTCAGGAATCTGTGGGTCCCCGAAAGTGATAGGAAAACCTCACAAAATTTTCGTGGGGTTCTCTTATCGTTTTGGGAGCAGGAAGAAAGGGCACACAAAAACAACCCCCAAACCCACCCCGACCCTTTAAATCTCATTATTTAGAATCCCTCACCCTCCTGACCCCCCCAAAACTTTTCTAAAATACCTGGTGGTCCAGCGGGTGTCCCGGGAGTGATCTCCTGCTCTCGGGCCATCGGCTACCACTAATCAAAATGACACCGAGGGCCCTTTGTCCTTACCATGAGACAGGGGCTATCGGTACCATTAGCCAGCCCCTGTCACATGGTAGGAGGAATGGATGGCCTGTGCCATTTTTAAAGATGGAGCCTGCCATCCATTCCTCCTACCATGTGACAGGGGCTGGCCAATGCACCAATAGCCCCTGTCACATGGTCAGGGCAATAGGCCATCGGTGCCATTTTGTTTACTGGCAGCCAACGGCCCAAGAGCAGGAGATCGGTCAGCCCCGTCACATGGTAGGAGCACAAGATGGCGCCAGCCATCCATTGCTCCTACCATGTGACAGGGGCCGACCAGTGGCACCGGTAGCCCCTGTGACATAGTAAGGTCAAAGGCTATCGGCACCATTTTGAATACCAGCAGCTGACGGCATGAGTGTAGTAGATGGCTCCCGGACCCCCCACTGGACCACCAGGGAGTTTTGGCAAGTCTTGGGGGGGTCAGGAGGGTGGGGGGGGTTTGTTTAAATTCACTCCTTTAGACAGCCGAATAATTCGGTGAAGATTCGTTGTATTCGTGGGGAATCATGATACGTTTAGCTTCTCCACGAATACAACGAATATGGCCGTATATGTTGCGGATTACCAATACGTTCCAAATGAATGCACACCCCTAATATAGTATAATGAGGCCATGACTGGGATATAGCCATATCAGACTGTTCAGAAAGGAGAGGGTAGACAGAAAGTTGGGGAGGAGTTGCACTTTGGACCCTATACATTAAAAAGAAAGTACATGAAGAGAACAAGGAAAACTAAGAGTGAACAAGGCAGTGGGGCTAAATGGGATACATCCTAGAATATTAAGGGAATTTACATAGCTTCTGGAAGATTCACTGATGGTTCTGTTCTATTATTTTTGAAGACAGGAGTTATCCCAGAGGGTGGTAGAAGAGCATATAATCCCTTTCTATGAAAGTGGAAATAGGGAGGAAGCTAATAACTACAGGTCAGTAAGTCTGAATTATTTGGTGGGTAAAATAATTGAATACTACCATAAGCAAAGGTAGTAAATTATCTTGAATTCATCTGGTTATAAGATCCAAGTCAACAAAGTTCTACCAGAGGAAGAGAATGTCAAATAAGTTTGATCAAATAATTAGGTTGGGTTGTGATATGCTTAGATTTCAGTAAGGCTTTTGACACTGTTACCCACAGGAGGCTCATAAGTAAGCTAATGTTATGTCTGTGAACCCTTGCAATGAGACTATATTGGCTCTACCTGGAGGGAGAAGTCCTGCAGTGTCTCACCGTCAGCAGGCAGGCACAAGCAAAGCAGAGACCAAACAGGAGCTTCACCTGTACCAGCCTACATTCTCCTTGGATTGAGCCTTTGAGTGCTGGGACTGGCAGGATTTAAGCGAGGGTCTCTGCTGATGACCGGTGACGTGGTTTGAGGCCAGGTGAATGTCATAGACAGTGAGCAAATGTGTTGAGGTTCAGGTAACGGTCAGAGGCAGGCAGAAGTCAGGTGCATCCAGAGGTCAGGCATATCCAGAGGTCATGCGGAGGTCAAACCAGGTATACGTCTGAAGAAGAAGAGGAACAGTTGGGCTGAGGCACAGGCAAGTCAAGAGCAGGTCAGGCAGGCAAGGACTGGGGAAGGCAGAGACGAAGACTGGAGCAGGTTGAAAACGAAGACTGGAAGAGGCTGAAGACGAACACTGGAACAGGTTTGGATAGCAATACGCACTATGCTCGGTAGCTGGACTTGTTCCTGAGGTGGGTTGCTTCTGGGGAGCTGCCCTTACATAGGACAGCTCTGATGATGTCATCTCTAGGGGCCACAGGGACTTTCCCACTGCGGTCCCTTTAAATGCCAGGAAGTTGTGCGCGCGCACCCTTAAGGGGAGGCACGGAATGCTGCTGTCGGCAGGGTCCTGCTGGCGGCACCTCTTCACGTTGGAATGCAGCATCCTGCCACGTGGCTGGCTGGCGGCATTTTGCTGCATGAGAGGCAGCAGGACCAACCTGGCCATCGAAGGTGAATGTGGTGGTTCATGGGAGCAGCCCGCAGACTGCCAAATGCAATAGCTGAACAGCCTAGGGGTGGGTCCTAAGGTGATACATCTTCTGAGCTAAGTACCCCTGGTGATTAAGGCCTTGCCTTTGGAAGTAACAGTTGTATAAAACTTGTTTGGAGAGGGAAACCCCTGCAGAATATACTTTGGGCAAAGTGGGCTCAGCCTGAGGGAGCAAACAACTGTAGAGGTAAGAGAGAAAAGATTCTGAAATATTGTAATTTTAAAACTGACATTTTTCCTGTGCTTTTGAATATTTGCTATATAACTGTGCTGTTTAGTCCATCCTTTCCAGGTGTCTTGTCGCCATTGCCTTTTATTAACCTAAACTGTTCTACACTATTCTCTCCCTGCCTGCTTCCACCCACTCTTTCCCCTGCATTTCTTATACACCGTAAATAGGTCAATCAGCAGGGAAATCTTTGACCTAGATTAAGTGGTCCCTGTATTCAATTTGTCTTTGTCTGCAATCCTAGCTCTTATATCTTATCCCTAGTTTTCTCCAAGTTCTTATTTGTCTGTTCTGTCTGTCTTGGTTGAACTGTGGGCTTAGCAGAATGCATACTTATATAGTACTGTGTCTTTTGTAATACTTCTCACTCTCTGTAGTAATGCATAGAGATCAAGTCATAACAGAATATAGTATAAAAGTTACCTCTGCGAGCTCCCCCGATAAAGCATCTGGGTGCCTGGAGTAACATGGATGCCCGGCATGAGCCGCGCTGGCACCCAGGAGAGGGAGCAGGGGGTAGTCGATACGCCTGCAGATTGACTGGCCTGCCCCGAGCCATTAGCCCATTAGTCATTGATTCCCTGGGGGACGGGGCAGCCAATAGGAGAAAACCTCTCCTTTGGCTACCCCAGAGCACTGGCAGTCATGCCTTTTGCTCCTCCGCCTCGACCTGAGCCTCCTCGACCTCGACCTCTTCGCCTCAACCTCGACCTCGCTCCAGGGACAGCAATCGGTGCTTCATCAGGGCAGCAGATCAGGATTCTTTCTAGCCTGAAACATCTTATGACTGTGGGAGCTGAGTAGGGAAACAGTGCTGTGGTGGCTCAATGTAATTGGTGCTTCATTACCACTGGGGAGGGCTGTCGGCACCCTTTCCCAGCGAACACTTGGTGACCTACATACAGATCTCCACGTTGCTGGGGACTAAGATTAAACATACGCGAATGCTGTAAGCAAAGGAGTTTTATTTTATTTTATTTAGTTAGCATGGAGTCTGAAGAGGCTATCCTAGCACACGGTGAAGTAGGGGTAAGGATGCTGATGGTATCCAAGGCAGTAGGAGAGACACTAGGAGCACGTGCTCATTTAGCGGCGGGAGGGAGCACGACTAACCTTAATAGCAGGTCTACCCATACTGAGGCCGAGTTGAGGGAAGGGCAGCCCTCCACCGGGACTACCCCGTGAACTCTCGCCCCCAAAAGAATCCGTCGAAAACCCTGCAGCCCTGCGTCAAGAGACACATGTTCCCAGGCAGCAAAAAACAACAGACCTGCACGTGTGGAAGCAGAGCAGAAGGAAGGGCCGACCATTTCACTTACTCCACAAGGTCAACAATGCCAAAAGAGAGGGTGAAGGCAAGCTCGTGCCCACACCCACACCTCATCTGCTTCGCAGGCTCCCGAAGCCCCCTTTTTTCCCAACGGGCCCATGCTTCACAGACCCCCCCACAGGAGGAGTGGCACCAGGTGGACACTTACAGCACCCACCTCCCGCCGGCACCAGCGCTGGACTAGATAGACCTTCTTCTTCATTAACTGTCCCAGGCATGATGCCCTCTGACTTACCCACAAAGACCGGAGTGTTTTGCGAGGGCCGAGGGCCAAAGACTGCGACAGACTGCGAGATGGAGACAGCGATAAATGTTGTGGGAGGGCCCAGAGATACCACTGCGATGAACGAATGGGGTCCCACCAATGACACTTACTCGGGGCCAGGGACAGGGCCATGGGTGGGTAATGGATTCCATGCATCGATGGGTAATTGGGGTAACCCTACAAATTATTGGCTTTCGGGATTCGAGGAAGGCTTCCCCTTTGGATGTTCAACACCGGGGATGTGGAGACATCCGGCAGCAGTGACAAATTGGGGCCCCTACATGGATACGGAGCGGGCAGCATGGAGAAATAATAACAACAAAAATGCGCTGGGCCCCCCCGACTTGCGCCCCCCCCACCCCCGTTTTCTTCACAGGTGACAAGATGTCAAACTCCAGCGGAAAGACCAGGCCCCTCACGCGCAGAAGAATGGCGCACTAACCAGAATGCGGCTACAGAGAAGATGGTCGCATCTCCAGCCCGAGCACACAGCATCAGGAACAGTGAAGCAGCAAATACAGGTGAGAGGGGAACAGAGCTTCGGGATAGAAATGTGAATACTAACATAGTGCCGTTAGATAATGCAGAGCCAGAGGGTAGGGCAGACAGATCAGAACAGGCTGCTGAGGTAAACAGCTCACAGGAAGACGAAAAAACTAGGAGGCAGGATAAATCTAAGCACAAGCGCAAACGTAATAAATCTAGCTCTTCTGACTCTTCATCATCCTCTTTCACCTGTTCCTCGAGCTCCTCAGGATCGTCTTGTACTACTATGGTGGGAAAAGAAGACGAGAGCTTAGATAGAGGCGTGCCTGCGTTAGTGACCTTTGCCGAACTTTGGGATGAGATTCCCAGGGCTCTGTGCAAAAAAATCCGGCACAAAAAATATATTGGCATCTTTAGCTTGCTAGAAGGCAGGAGAAGCAGAAGGAAAGAATCAAAGAAGAGAAGAGTAGAGTGATTCCCAGGTACTCAAAAAAAGGTTGCCTAGAACATACTAAATTGGATCCGCGCATTCCTGAGACTTGCGAGCGTGATAGGTCATCGCGATAGTTCCCAGTACGGCTCTATGCTAGCATATGCAGATGCAATTCTGGTGGCCAGCAAGGATTACGAAGGCTGGTCTTGGTTTAATTATGACGAGCGCTTTAGAGACCGTATGGAAGAGAATAAATTGATATCATGGGGTACGCGGGACTTCGGATTGTGGCTTACACAGATGAATGCAAAGATACCTTCATCCGTGGCTACTAACTCAATGGGAGCAAACTTAGGGCAGAGTGGGTGTTCCTTTCGTGCAGGCGCAGGATCAGAACAAGTGGGAGCTGGCACATCGGACGTTTGCTGGCGGTTCAACCACTCAGCAAGTAATTTTCCCGAATGTAAATTTCGACCAGATGCTTCAACTGCGGAACAGGAGCTTCAGTGCCTGCTTCCCTAGGGTGATTTGGTACCCAGAAGCCTGGAAGCTGCTCAGAGAGTCACTAGCCCCTTCCATGTGGTCAGCTTACGTGAAAGGGGTCAAGAAGGTGGTGTCTTTTCTTTCAAAATGCAGCTGGCACGGGGGACCAGTTTCCGACTGGGTCATTTTGCGCTACATTGAGGCGGTAAAGCTGAAGGGAGCTCAAAAGCGGCCATTTCTAGACAGCTGACGGGTTTATCATTTTTTATGTGGGCCCATGGCTGGGGCTTCCCATGCAGACGGTTTTTGATATGTCATTTATTGCTAGGCTGGGCCAAAGAAGGAGTCCGAACTCCAGACAGTAGAAACCCAATTACCCATGACGTTCTGCAGAGATTATGGGAGGCATTACTGAGTATCTGTAGTTCAGACTTCGAATGCCGATTATTTCACGTAGCTTTTGTTTTCACATTTTTCGGGGCACTCAGGGTTAGCGAGTTGGTAGCTAAGGCCATCAAGGGTTGGGAATCTTTGGGGTTACTCGCACAGCACATCACTTTGGCCGCAGATTCCATCATTTTATTTATACCATGATCTAAAATGGATCAGATGGGAAAAGGAGCATCATTAGTACTACGAGCCATCCCAGACTACAGAACATACCCTGTGGCAAATTATATAGCTTTTAGAGCGCTGCATCCCTCAGAGGGGTCCAGATTTTTGATTCACTTGGACAGCCGCCCGTTAACCAAATTTCAATTTGAGTCAGTGTTATGTTCAGATTTAGTTACCCTCGGGCTGAATCCATCCCACTTTGGAACCCATTCCTTCTGCATTGGCACTGCCACCTCTGCCACTCGAGCGGGATTGTCAGGTGGAGTGATTCAGCAGATAGAGCGGTAGAAGTCGGGTGCCTTCAAAGGTTACATACGCCTGGGTCAGCAATAATCAAGATGTATACTAACGCTACTCTCTTTACAGGTCTTACAAGATGAGGGAAAGAAGTCTGGATTGTGGGACACTCCTACGTTGCATGGATGTTCAAACATGCCCAGGAGAGTCCATTCGGGGCCAACTTGCATCTCTCGCAACACAACGTGACCATTCGTTGGCTGGGATGCAGAGGGATGTGCTGGGATGATTTAATCCCCTGCCTACAGTGCAGTATCGCGCGCTTCGGGCAGCCACACATTCTAATTATTCATCTGGGAGGAAACGATTGGGGTACATTGTCCGGAAGCAAGTTTGTTGGTATGGTCCATAAGGACTTGATTACTGTTACAGTTATGTTACCTACTACTATAATATGTTGGTCCGACATCATTCCTAGGCCTGCTGAAATGGATAGGAGAATCTGGCAACATTGCCGTTCTAAAGCAAACTGACAAATTGGCTCTTCGCTACCAGTATTCAGAAGATGTCACATTCGACACGAGTGGTCATGCGACTTCGAACAAGGTCTCTTCAGACCGGACAGAGTGTATTTATCCTTTATAGGATTAGATTTGTTCCTAAATACATTTCAAGAGGCCTTGGAAGCTCTGTTACATAAGGGATGAGGCCGCATCTTTGGGGGGGTCACAGGATAAGTCCATCCTGTGCCTGTGGTGGGTTGCCCGAGCTGATAAGAAATGGTGCGATGACCCGACAGGTGTTGGGTCGGATTATGGCAGGACAATTGGGTGCAATTGTCTTGCAGGAAGCTCCTTGCTGAAAGCGGCGGAAGCGGAGTTCATGGTCATGACTCCTTGCTGGCGGGTGGTGGGTGCGGAGGAAGACCCATATAAATTACCTAAGCTTGGGCACCTGATTTGTTGTACAAATAAAAGCTGCGGCCTGTTTGATCCCATTTACTGTTCGAGTGTTTATTTGTTGTTGCTTGTGAGAGGGTGGGTGCAGAAAGACGAGACGGTCCTAGCTACCCATGTTACTACCATTTAGTCCTTTTCTAGTATAATATAACTATGCAATCTGAATCCTCAGGACTATGTCCCTGTACCAGCCATTCCTATCCCAACTCCACCCTTTCAAGGCTCATTTCAAACCACTTGGCACATCTCTGCCCATCATCTCATCTGTGTCCCCCACATCCCATCCCATTTAGACTCAAAGCCACTGAGTATGCAAACTGTGCAATTGCACAGGGTGGCACACCCGGTGGGACAGTTCTGGGAGCAGGGAGAGGCCTTTCTTGCTGCCGGTGGACCTGATACCACTGGCGGCGGAAGAAATGGAGGCCTATGGTGCCACTGGTGGGATTGAGTCCACTGGTGGTAGAAGAAGTGAAGGCCCATGGTGTCGCCGGTGGAATCGGGTCCACTGGTGGCAGAAGAAGCAGGAGGCCCGTGGTGCCACCAGTGGACCCGATCCTACCAGTGGCGGAAAAGCAGAAGGCCGTGCTGCTGCTGGTGGACTCGATTCCACCAACAGCAGAAGAAGCAGGAGGTCACAGCAAAAGAGGAAGTCCGTCCGGCAACTCCTCTTCATGTGCTGGCTCCATGGTATTCAATGCTCATGGTGCTAGCACTTCAGGTATTCTCATCTGATGCAAGGCATTTGTGGATGATGAACTCATTATCTGAAACCTTGAAGTTTTTATTGTCTTTGTGCGGGTTATACTTAGTTTGTGGGTCCTTCCCAGGTACTTGTAGCTTGGATTGGCCACTGATGGAAACTGGATACTGGGCTTGATGGACCCTTGGTCTGACCCAGTATAGCAATTTCTTATGTTCTTACATTCTTATTCCTTATACCTGGTATTTCATTATTAAGGAAGAGAACCATCACCCAACAACTAATAATATTTTTGGTAAGAATGTGTGTCCTGAGGTCAATAATCAGACAAAGCCGGCTAAGTAATTTAACCAGATAAACTATGCTGCTGAATATTCCCATATTTGCTGCTACTTAGCTAGATAAGTCCTATTCAACTAAGTTTAGGCCTACTATTTATTTATTTATTTAGCATTTTTCTATACCGACTTTCCAATAACAAAATTATTGATCAATTCGGTTTACATTTTAAACAATAGCAACAATGACAAGTAAATGTCTTACAATGAACAGGTCGAATTAACTTGGATTAAGATATAAGGGGGTAATAACATAATTAACATGAGCGGTGCCTAATATAGGCTAGAGGCTGGGTTTTAATGATAGACTGCCGAAGATAAGAGACTGCCAAAGATCATGTGATTTCTAGAGAAGATCTATATAGTTCTCTAGCGTGTTACCACTGAGGGGATATTGGCAGGGATATTTCGCAGGTTGATGTTATGGGAAAGCTTGGTTGAATAACCAAGTCTTGAGTCTTTTTTTAAATGTAGTGGAGCATTGCAGTGATCTGAGCTCTGCTGGGAGAGAGTTCCAGAGTTTAGGCCCAGCTGTGGAGAAAGCTCTTTTACTTAATGCTGATTTCATCGGTGGAATTTGAAGGTTGTTTTTGTAGGCTTGTCTCACTGGTCTGGAAGATGTGTGGAGTTGGAGAGGGAATGTGAGCTCGAGTGGTGCCAGGTTGTGTATTGCCTTGTGGGTTACTGAGAGCACTTTGAATAGTATTCTGAATTTGACGGGAAGCCAGTGTAGGCTTTTTAAGATGGGTGAGATGTGGTCTCTTTTGTTGGACTTGGTTAAGATCCTCGCTGCAGCGTTCTGCAGCATCTGTAGCGGTTTTATGGCGTTGGCAGGGAGACCCAGTAGAAGTGAGTTGCAGTAATCTATTTTCGTGAGAATGATTGCTTGTAGAACTAATCGGAAGTCTTTGAAATGTAGGAGTGGTCTCAGTCTTTTTAAGACTTGTAATTTGAAGAATCCATCCTTTACGATGTTATTTATGAGTGATCTATAATTCATTTGGTTATCAAGTATAACTCCTAGATTTCTGACTTGTGGAGTTATTGTTAATTGAGTTGACAAGATGGTACTTGGAAGTGTGTAAGTTCCGTTTTGGGAAATGAGGAGATATTCTGTTTTGTTTTGATTAAGGATCAAGTTGAGGTTGGTGAGTAAGTTGTTGATGGCTTGTTGGCAAGAGTTCCAGAAGTCCAGAGTTTTTTGGAGAGATTCAGTAATTGGAATCAGTATCTGAACATCGTCTGCATATAAGTAGTGGACGAGATTCAGGTTGATGAGGAGCTGGCAGAGTGGCAGAAGGTAAATATTGAATAAGGTTGGAGAGAGTGATGATCCTTGTGGGACTCCTAAGTTGCAGGTGACTGGTGGAGATTCTTCCTTGTTGATCTTGACCTTATACTGTCTGTTCTGTAGGAACGATTTGAACCAGTTGAGGGCCTCATCTCTGATGCCAATTTCTGCCAGGCGATCTATTAATGTGTTGTGATTGACCGTGTCAAAAGCTGCTGTTAGATCTAGGAGGATGAGAAGACACGGTTGTCTGTTTTCAAGTTTAAGTAATATAGAGTCCGTTAATGAGATTAGGAGGGTTTCGGTGCTTCGAGATTGGCGGAAACCGAACTGCGATGGGGAAAGAATTTTGTGGTCGTTTAGGTATTCTGTTAGTTGTTTGTTTGCAACTCGTTCCAAGATTTTTGCGATGAAGGGTAGATTAGCTATTGGGCGAAATTGGCTGGGTTTTCAGGAGAAAGATTAGGTTTTTTTATGAGTGGTTTTATGATTGCCATTTTTAGTGGGTCAGGTACAATCCCGTGAGAGAAGGAGCAATTTATGATTTGTGCGATGGGTTTGGATATGATTTTAGCACAAGAGATGAGGAGATTGGTGGGTATGGTATCCTGAGGGTGAGAAGAAGGTTTGAGCTTTTTTAGGATATTTTCGATCTCTAAGGATGAGGTCAGTTCGAACTCCTTAAGGCTAGCCTTTTGTGATGAGACTGCAGCTCGAGGTATTACTGGCGTAGTGTAATTATTATTGTTATTATTAATGGACTGAGTTAGTAGATTTGGTATCTTGTTTTTGAAGTAGGTTGCCAGTTCTTCTGCTTTGCTTGCTGCTTTATCATCTGGTATGGATGTTGGTAGGGGTTTAGTGAGGGATGAGACCAAAGAAAAAAGCGCTCTAGGGTCGAAAATGAAGTGGTGGATTTTTTGTGAGTAAAAGTCTCTTTTTGCTTGGAGGATGGATATTCTGTAATGGTGCATCATGGTTTTGAATGCTGTGATGTTGGTGTATGTTGGGTTTTTCCGCCAGTGTTGTTCTTTTTTACTATGGAGCAGGTCTAACCTATTTACTATGGAGCAGGTCTAACCTTTTTTACTATGGAGCAGGTCTAACCTATTTGGTTAACTTAACCAGATAAGTCTGAATATCACTACTGATTCAGCTAAGTTAGCCAATAAGTATTACCACCAAGCTATGCTCACTGCCTGCCCACTGACTATCTGGCTAACTACTTACCAGATAAGTGGCAACCACTGAATGTTGCTGGATATTCAGTGGCCGCTATTTAGCCGGATAAGTCCTACTTATCCGGCTAAATAGCATTTGAATATCAGGCTCATTGAGGGAGATATTCAAAAGCCATTTAGAAGGATAACTCAAAAGTTATCCATCTAAATGGCAAATATGGTATATTCAGCCACTTATCCGGCTATAATTTAGCTGGATAATAAAGGGGCATTTCAAGGAGGGGACTAAGAAATCCGGCAAACCTAGTTGAATATCAGTTATATACAGCTAGGTTGTGTGGCCGGCTAACTTTCTACTTAACCATATATTTTCAAAGATATCCGATTAAGTAGCTGTAGGTGTCTGTGGCACTCGAGCGGTCAAACAGGTAAGACCCTTGCTCCTGGAAGGGGATCTGTTTTGGCCATCAGGCTGGGGGGAGGGAGGAGGTACAATAGGGGACTCTGGGGTGGGGGAGGGATGAGACAATTTCTGTTATGATCGGGGGTGGGGTGGGGAGGCAGGAGGTGGGATAGAGGAGTCCAAGGTGGGGGAGTGGTGAGACAATTTCTGTTGTGACCGAGGGTGGGGGTGGGGAATGAAGGCTGGGGGTACCAATGGCAAGTTTTTGAATGAAACCATGAAAGGTTGTGGTGGCAGCAATGGCAGAGGGGGGAGGGGGATGGGAAGGGATCATTTTTGTTTTGGGGTTGCTGGGACCGACAGTGCAGTTTGGGGCGGATTTTAAAAGGAGCGCGAATAGCCTACTTTTGTTTGCGCTCCAGGCGCAAACAAAAGTACGCTGGATTTTAGTAGATACGCGCGGAGCCGCGCGTATCTGCTAAAAACCTGGATCGGTGCGCGCAAGGCTATGGATTTTGTATAGCCGGCGTGCGCCGAGCCGCGCAGCCTACCCCCGTTCCCTCCAAGGCCGCTCCGAAATCGGAGCGGCCTCGGAGGGAATCCTCTAACGCCCTCCCCTCACCTTCCCCTCCCTTCCTCTACCTAACCCACCCACCCGGCCCTGTCTACACTCCCCCCTTACCTTTGTTGGGGGATTTACGCCTCCCTCTGGGAGGCGTAAATCCCCGCGCGCCAGCGGGCCTCCTGCGCGCCGGGACGCGACCTGGGGGCGGGTACGGAGGGCGCGGCCATGCCCCCGGACCGCCCCGGGCCGTAGCCACGCCCCCGTACCCGCCCCAAAACGCTTCCGACACGCCCCGAAAACGCCGCGACGGCCGGGACCGCCCCCCGACACGCCCCCGACACGCCCCCCTCGGAGAACCCCGGGACATATGCGAGTCCCGGGGCTCTGCGCGCGCCGGTAGGCCTATGTAAAATAGGCTTCCCGGCGAGCAGGGCTCTTAAAATCCGCCCCTTTATGTATGAGTGTAGGGGAAAGTCTCACAACTGGGCTGCGGGTCCTTAGAATTTATTCTTTTTTGGGTGACACTGACAGCTACTTAATCTGATATCTTTGAAGATATCCAGTAGAGTAGAAAGTTATCTGGCTACAGAAGGCTGGATAACTTGAAAAGCTAACCATATATATTCAAACCTAGCCAGTTAGGTTTCGAAGTTAGCCGGAGAATTTGTTCACCAAATGGCCTACTGAATGGCCTCTCTGTGTTTTAGAAGAAATCAGGATATTAATTTCTACTGTGTCTCATTTGCTACATCTATCCTACAAACTCCATGTAGTGTAATCGATGTTTGGATGGGACGCAGCTGAGAGAAATTACAGTTCTGGCCCAGCTTTAGATGATAACCAAGCTCTGAAGACTTGTTGTGTCAGGCTCCTTCCCAATTACAGGTGGTTTATGTGGGTGAGGGGGCAAGGTAACAGGAACATTAAGGAGTTCCTGATAGCTTATAGCTGGAACCGGGAAAGTGATAACTCTCAAAAATTCCTTTTGCCTACATGGAGAGGGGCCCAAGCAAAACTTGTGTTTTGCCAGGCAGATCTTGGAAGCTGTGTTTATCAGAGATATAAGTGTAGGCACAGTGATGAAGGGACTTGCAGCTGGAAGCCAGGAGCCTTGTGGAAGAAAACTTCACTCTAATGGTGAGGAGGGCCAGTGTGAGCAGGGAGAAGGAGAGGCTGGATTCAATAGTTACATCAGACACCTCTATTACAACAGGCATTCTTTTATCACTGTGGGTAAGAACATAAGAACATAAGAAATTGCCATGCTGGGTCAGAGCAAGGGTCCATCAAGCCCAGCATCCTGTTACCAACAGAGGCCAAAAGAACCTGGCAAGTACCCAAACACCAAGAAGATCCCAAGTTACTGATGCAATTAATAGCAGTGGCTGTTCCCTAAGTAAACTTGATTAATAGCAGTTAATGGACTTCTCCTTCAAGAACTTATCCAACCCTTTTTTGAACCCAGCTACACTAACTGCACTAACCATATCCTCTGGCAACAAATTCCAGAGCTTTATTGTGCGTTGAGTGAAAAAGAATTTTTTCCGATTAGTCTTAAATGTGCTACTTGGTAACTTCATGAAATGCCCCCTAGTCCTTCTATTATGCGAAAGTGTAAATAACCGATTCACATCTACTCGTTCAAGACCTCTCATGATCTTAAAGACCTCTATCATATCCCCCCTCAGCCATCTCTTCTCCAAGCTGAACACCCCTAACCTCTTCAGCCTTTCCTCATAGGGGAGCTGTTCCATCCCCTTTATCATTTTGGTTGCCCTTCTCTATACCTTCTCCATCGCAGCTATATCTTTTTTGAGATGCGGCGACCAGAATTGTACACAGAATTAAAGGTGCGGTCTCACCATGGAGCGATATAGAGGCATTATGACATTTTCCATTTTAATAACCATTCCCTTCCTAATAATTCCTAACATTCTGTTTGTTTTTTTGACTGCTGCAGCACATTGAGCCGACAATTTTAAAGTATTATCCACTATGATGCCTAGATCTTTTTCCTGGGTGGTAGCTCCTAATATGGAAAATAACATTGTGTAACTACAGCAAGGGTCATCCCTCCCCACATGCAACACCCCACACCCGTCCACATCAAATCTCATTTGCCATTTGGATGACCAATCCTCCAGTTTCGCAAGGTCCTCCCACAATGCATCACAATCCGCCCGTGACCCAACCACTCTGAACAACTCTTTATCATCCGCAAATCCGATAACCCTATTCGTCGTATTCCCTTCCAGATCATTTATACATATACTGAAAAGCTCCGGTCCAAGCACAGATCCCCGTGGCACCCCATCGCCTACCCCCCTCCACCGATAAAACTGACCACTCAATCCTACTGTCTGTCTCCTGTCCTCCAACCAGTCCACAATCCACGAAAGGACATCACCTCCCATCCTATGACTTTCCAGCCCTCCCAGAAGCCTCCCATGAGGGACCTCACCAAACGCCCTCCGAAAATCCAAACACAGCACATCTACTGGTCTACCCCTATCCACACTTCCATTAACCCCTTCAAAAAAATGAAGCAGATTTGCTAGGCAAGACCTCCCCTGGGCAAATCCATGCTGACTGTGTTCCACCAAACCACATCTTTCTATATGCTCTACGATTTTGTTCTTGAGAATAGTTTCTACTATTTTTCCTGGCACTGAAGTAAGGCTCACTGGTCTATAGTTACCCGGATCGCCCCTGGAGACTTTTTTAAATATTGGGGTTACATTATCCACCCTCCAGTATTCAGGTACAATGGATGATTTTAATGATAGGTTACACATTTTAACTAATAGATCAGAAATTTCATTTTTTAGTTCCTTCAGTGTCCTAGGATGCATACCATCCGGTCCAGGTGATTTGCTACTCTTTAGTTTGTCAATCTGGCCTACTACATCTTCCAGGTTCACAGTGATTTTGTTCAGTTTGTCTGACTCTTCACCCCTGAAAACCATCTCCGCAGCTGGTATCTCCCCAACATCCTCATTAGTAAACACAGAAGTAAAGAATTTATTTAGTCTTTCTGCAATGGCCTTATCTTCCCTAAGAGCCCCTTTAACCCCTTGGTCATCTAATGGTCCATCCGACTCCCTCACAGTTTTCTTGCTTCGGATAAATTTTAAAACGTTTTTATTATGAGTTTTTCCCTCTATGGCCAATTTCATTTCAAATTCTCTCTTTGCCTGTTTTATCAGTGTTTTACACTTAACTTGACAATGCTTATGTTTTATCCTATTTTCTTCAGATTGATCCTTCTTCCAATTTTTGAAGGATTTTTTTTGGCTAAAATAGCCTCTTTCACCTCACCTTTTAACCATGACAGTAATCGTTTTGCATTCCTTCCACCTTTCTTAATGTGTGGAATACATATGGACTACGCCTTTAGGATTGTATTTTTAAACAATGTCCATGCCTGTTGAACACTTTTAACCTTTGCAGCTGCACCTTTCAGTTTTTTTCTATTTTCCTCATTTTATCAAAGTTTCCCTTTTGAAACTTAGAGCTGCAGATTTACTTATTGTCCCCCTTCCAGTTATTAGTTTAAATTTGATCATGTTATGATCAGTGTTGCCAAGTGGCCCCACCACCATTACCTCTCTCACCAAATCCTGCGTTCCACTAAGAATTAAATCTAAAATAGCTCCCTCTCTTGTTGGTTCCTGAACCAATTGATCCATGAAGCAGTCATTTATTATATCCAGGAACTTTATGTCTCTAGCATGTCCCGATGTTACATTTACCCAGTCAATATTGGGGTAATTGAAATCTCCCATTATTATTGTACTGCCAATTTGGTTAGCTTCCTTTGTTTATATTGACATCACCAGCTTTTTGGAGATAGGGGCAAATGATTAGAACTTGCTACAGATAGCCTAAGGGTGAATGGAGCTGCTACCTGCATATCTATATGACACCTCTTCTCTGCATGGACTTGTATACCTGAGCTGTTTGAAAGTTATCATCCTTGTGTTTAAATTTGATCAGCTTGATCAGCTTGGATGGCTAAAAATAAACTTTACTTAAACCTACTTAAAATCAATGTTTTATGGGTAAAAAAAAAACCAACTCCATGAAGTCTCTACATCAGTAGTGCAGTTTGAGAGGAATATATATATTACTTGTTGGGTATCATTTTGGATTCAGAATTGTCATTACAACCTCATATTAATGATGTAGTCAAGACTTTTTTTTTCATGTCAATGAACAATTCACAACTTCTGCCTATATTTATGGATGGAGTATCTGGCCACCATTTTCCATGCGGTTATAATTGGCAGGCTGGCCTATTGTAACTCCTTATATGTGGGGCTGCAGAAAACTCGACTTAGGTAATTACAGTTAGCCTTTATTGGCTTCCAATTTTATCCAGAATTAATTTTAAGGTTTTGTCTTTGTTATATAACATTCTCTTTGTAGATGCTCCAAACCACTTGAAAGATCTCCTTATCCTTTATATTCCAAATAGAGAGTTGACATCAATAACAGATTTTAAACTGTGTGTATTTCTGCCATATCAACTGGAAAATATGTTAAGAACCAGACAGGAAGCTTTTTGCTTTTATGGTCCTGTTTTATGAAATGTAGCTCTAGGGCGAAATGGTTTTACAAATGATTGTCTTGTTTTTAGGGAAAAATGTAAGACTTGGTTCTTTTATAAGGCAAAAATTGATGAATTAAAACTTTTCTGCCCCATAATATCTAGGTGCCTCTGTATTGCTGTGATTGATTATGATCTCTACAATATGAGACTAATATTCAAAGGCATTTAGTTGGATAACTTGTTTTATCTAGCTTTTCAATATCTCTGGCATTTATCCAGCTACATGTTAGCTAGATAAATCATTATCTGGCTAAAATTTAGCCACATAAATAATAGGCATTTTGGGGACATTCCAGGGTAGTGATGAGTTAGTCAGGAAACTTATCCGGCTAATTCTGATATTAGCTGAATAATATGTTAGGCTAACTCTAGCCATCCCCAGGAACAGATCTAATGTTAGCCGGGAACATGTTCCAGCACTTTAGGATTAACCAGTTCTATTAAAAAATATAACCGGCTAAATGCCAACAGACAAAAATAACAAGTCAGGGCCAGGGCCCCCTCCTTTTCTCCCAGTTAGATTTCAAAATCAGGCCAGTAAGCCCCAAGCCCCCCACTCCCTCAAGCTCCCAGAAATAATAAAAAAAAAGTATCTGGCTGAAAGGTCTGAGGAGATGGGCCAGCTCTTCCTCCTTCAGTGATTCAAAATGTGAGGGGGCTTTGAGGGGTTTCAACAATATACCTGTTAGTGGTGGTGAAGAATCAGAGAAAGCACTGGCAGTAAGAATAAAGAAATTTCTGGAACTGACCAGAACACTATAGGTGCTGTGGAATGCAGTAACTGTATATTCTCAGGAAAGCAGAACTGTACCAAAGGTGTGCCATCCTAGCTTCAGGCTCAACTTACAAGAAGATAGCATTCAGCATATTATAGATAAGGTGTTGCATTTGTGGACCCTTGGGCTGAGGCAAGGTTGGGACTACCTGCAAGGAGGGGCCCTGCAGGTCCTCACCATTGGCAGGCAGACTCAGGCATAGCAGAGACCATCCTGGGCCTTTGTCTATACCAGCCTTCATTTCCCTCGGGTTGAGCCCTTGGGTGCCGGGGCTGGCAGGACGTAGGTGGGGGTCTCTGCCGAAGACAAGGGCAGAGGTCCATGGTAAGCATGGATTGAGGTAGATGGAGATCAGACAAGTCCAAGGGCCAGGAAATGATCAGAGGCAGGCAGCAGTCCGGTGCATCTGGTGGCAGGCAGAGGTCAGAAGCAGGCTGTGGTCAAAGGAAGCAAAGAACAAGCTTAAGTCAAACCAAGTATCCATCCGAAAGGAGAGTAGGGGCGGATAGGCTGGGCAGGGAGGCAAGAAGAGGAACAGATGGGCAAGGAACACTGAAGTTAGAGATGGGCTGAAGACACCAGAACTGAAGACAAGATGCATAGGCAGTTTGCACTACTTCCACAGGAGCAAATGGACCTGTTGCTGAGGCTATGAGAGGGAGGTCGAAAGGACCTTTTATAGACCTGTCTGAATGAGATTATCAAGGGGCATCGTGGGGCTTTTCCTGCCATGGGCCCTTTAAATAAAGCAAAGTCAGGTGTGCATGTGTCTAAGGCAGGCCATGACAGGAGGAAGTCGGTGGCATCTCGCTGGCGGTGTCCCATTGTCCTGCTGTGTGGTCAAGTGGTGGCATTTGCCATGTCAGGGAAAGACTGGGATGGTTGGCCGGCAGAGGAGCTCGTGGACTGCTAAATGTAAGCTAAAGATGTCAGGGAAAAAAAGCATATTTCCCAGATTTGAACCAGAGTCTGCTGGGTTTGAGAAGGATGTGTAGTGCATTGAGCTATGGGATGGTTCTGAGAGAAAGTACATTCAGCCTAGGGATAGCCACCTATCTGGATTAGACTTCAGGGGATTCAAAAGGAGTGCTGGGACTAGGGGTGCCAACTGGCTCCAGATTTTCAGGACAGGTTGATCCAGTCCTTGTTTTACTCCCCAGCATGTAGATACTTATAGTCTTGCTTTTCTTAGGGAATGCACTAGGGAAAGCAGAATAAGTCCCAGCATGCAATGGGGTAAAACCAGGACTAGATCAACCTGTCCTGAAAATCTGGAGCTAGTTGGCAACCCTAGCTGGGACACCTTTTAGGTGTTCCCAGTATTTAGATGGCATGGAGGCCAAAAGCATGTGTAGGATCCTGGAAGAAACCTGTTAGTTTTTACCCTGCTATGTATTAATGTGATATTGTACTATCAAGTTGTGAAGTCTTTCTACAATTGAACTGTATATGTGCTGTGAAGGTTTCTACCATGCAAAGACCTGGAATGAAATTAAGCCTTATCCTATTTGTTATTTACCTTTACGTTACCTGCAGTGCATAAGTTAGAAACTGTTCTGTTACTCACACATCTAAATACATCTTTTTTGCAACATAAATCCCGTGTGCAGGTGCTGCGGAGCCTTCAGCCTGGCAAAGAAATACATATTAACCATTTGAAAGATGTTATACTAAAGAAGTAAATAACTCATTGGTTTGTAATTTAGAGGTGGGGATCTATTTAACCCACTGCATCAGAAGAAAATCTCTGGGTCTGCACTTGCCTTTTAATGGTAAGGTTACCTGCATTATCCTGGGATATCTCACTTGTTTTGAATACATATTATTCTCTTGTGGTATTAAGCATTTCTTTCAGCCTACAACAAAATATTTTACCTTAGAAGGCATTCCACCTCCCTTCCCCTCAACCCAAGCCAATGCCATTCCTACCTCATTATTCAGCGCTCCCAAATGTGAAAAGCCTCCCGGACATGGTACAAGTATACCGCCTCCAGTAGCATCAATCCTTGCCGCAACAGAAATGCTGGTGAAATAAGCTACTGGCACTGATGTAGAAGTAATACTCTTACAACAACACCGGTAGCAAGAGCTACCAGCATTGCTATTAAAGTAACAACCAACACTGCAGGAGCAGTATACTTATGTTGCAGCCCTGGTGGCCTTTCACATTTGGGGGTCCTGGACAATGAGGTAAGGAGGGTTGTCTTGGAAGTGGGGCCCCTTTCTAATAGGCAACATTTGAATTGGAGGCAGGGACGGGGGGAAAGGTGTGGTAGAGTTGGCTGAACTCATTGGGCCTTCTGGCCAGATACTTTTTTCTACTCTTATGTGGAGTTGCAGGTGGGGACATGGGCTTGCAGGCCCAATATTGAAATCCACTTGGGGAGGATGGGAGCCATGGCAGCTGGGCCAGACTTTTTTTTTTTATATATGTGTGTCAGCACTTAACTAGCTGTATTCTTTTGAATAGAGCTGGTTAAACCTAAACCTAATCCAAAAGTTATCTAGCAACCATTAACTTTAATCCTAACTGGTGATATTTAAATATAATTGATTAGATTCAAAGTTATCCAGCTCAATATAGCCAGATAGCTCTATTTAGCCAGCTGACTAGCCCTGAAAAAAATTATCTAGCTAACTTTAGCCAGATAAGTTATCTGTTTTAGGTTCTTTTGAATGTTGGCCTTTGTATTTTTATCCACGTGGTTTTTAGGTCAATCTTGGAGAGTTTGCTTATTAACATATTTATATTGTTCTTATTGTATTATTTGTTTATTATCTTATAGTCAGATATAAACAGATGACATAATCTAATAATAGAAAAATAAAATAAATAAAAAGCAGCGGGTTGAATTGACCTTCTTGTTCAAATTGCAGAATTTAATGTGAAATTGATTTGTTACCAGATGTATTTGGATTCTAATTCTTAGATCTTTGCTGAAGGACTCTTTTTTTCACATTTATTTCTAATATAACTATAGGAGGTACATTCCAGTGCAGCAGTATAAGAACTTGTGCCTCCAACAGGCTGCATTATTTTATTACAACACAGAGTCATGTAATCCTGTATAGAAATATGCTGATTTTAGATTAGAGACATAAAACGAAAAATTAGAGATGGCTATTGTAAATTACAAATTTTAAAGCGGCTTAAGCCCTTGATAGACTTTAATGACTTCAGGACTATTTTACAATCTTTGCTTTTTTCTACACTTGATTACTGCAATGCCTTACTTCTTGGCATACCTGGGTCCCATCTTAGACCATTGCAGCTTCTTCAGAATGCAGCCACAAGAGTGTTTTGTGGGGGGAAAAATTTTGACCACATCACCCCAACCCTTATTGAATTACATTGGCTACCAATAAAGCAAAGAATTAAGTATAAGTCTCTATGTATTCTATTTAAATCTATAAATCACAAACAAATGGCCAAATGCTTTATTACATCTTCACACTCCACAAAGGAACCTTTGTTCAGCTAATAAGTGTCTTTTATCAATACCATCAATCAAAATAGCACATCTATCAGAGGTTAGAGAACGGGCTATCTCAGTTGCAGGCCCCAAATTATGGAACTCGTTACCCAAGGAACTTAGATTAGAAAAGGACATGAAACTCTTTATAAAAAAAAGCTGAAAACGTTACTATTTTAAAACGCCTATGAATTAGCGGCAGAGAAATGATCAATATGTTTTGTTGGATCCTCCACTAAGCTGTTTCCTTGCTTAAAGTTGTAACACCTGGCTTTATTTGATATTTGTTTTACTTTGTTTTTACTTTAATTTTTATTTTCTTTTACTTGCTAGATTGTTTTTAGTTTTGTATTTTATTTTATTTTTATTATTTTAGAAAGTAATGCACTGTTTATATTTTGATTAATTTTTAACCTTGTTTTTTTTTACAATGTATTGTTTGTATTTTCTTATCTATATGACTAATTGTATACCGTCTAGATTGTCCAGAGATTGATGGTATATAAAATAAATAAATAAATAAATAAATACATTTTGTTTATGTTTAAGAGACTAGCTAATGGATTCTGATGGAAGAAAATCCTATGATGGACTGAAGACCTCTGCCACAGACAACTGTAGCTATAAGAACTGTATTTGAGGAATACTGTCTTACTGTCTTACACCCCAGAGTTCTGAAGGAACTAAAAAATGAAATTTCAGAACCATTAGTAAAAATTTGTAACTTATCATTAAAATCATCCATTGTACCTGAAGACTGGAGGATAGCAAATGTAACCCCAATATTTAAAAAGGGCTCCAGGGGCGATCCGGGAAACTACAGACCGGTTAGCCTGACTTCAGTGCCAGGAAAAATAGTGGAAAGTGTTCTAAACATCAAAATCACAGAACATATAGAAAGACATGGTTTAATGGAACAAAGTCAGCATGGCTTTACCCAGGGCAAGTCTTGCCTCACAAATCTGCTTCACTTTTTTGAAGGAGTTAATAAACATGTGGATAAAGGTGAACCGGTAGATATAGTATACTTGGATTTTCAGAAGGCGTTTGACAAGGTTCCTCATGAGAGGCTTCTGGGAAAAGTGAGAAGTCATGGGATAGGTGGTGATGTCCTTTCGTGGATTGCAAACTGGCTAAAAGACAGGAAACAGAGAGTAGGATTAAATGGGCAATTTTCTCAGTGGAAGGGAGTGGACAGTGGAGTGCCTCAGGGATCTGTATTGGGACCCTTACTGTTCAATATATTTATAAATGATCTGGAAAGAAATACGATGAGTGAGATAATCAAATTTGCAGATGACACAAAATTGTTCAGAGTAGTTAAATCACAAGCAGATTGTGATAAATTGCAGGAAGACCTTGTGAGACTGGAAAATTGGGCATCCAAATGGCAGATGAAATTTAATGTGGATAAGTGCAAGGTGATGCATATAGGGAAAAATAACCCATGCTATAATTACACGATGTTGGGTTCCATATTAGGTGCTACAACCCAAGAAAGAGATCTAGGTGTCATAGTGGATAACACATTGAAATCTTCGGTTCAGTGTGCTGCGGCAGTCAAAAAAGCAAACAGAATGTTGGGAATTATTAGAAAAGGAATGATGAATAAAACGGAAAATGTCATAATGCCTCTGTATCGCTCCATGGTGAGACCGCACCTTGAATACTGTGTACAATTCTGGTCGCCGCATCTCAAAAAAGATATAATTGCGATGGAGAAGGTACAGAGAAGGGCTACCAAAATGATAAGGGGAATGGAACAACTCCCCTATGAGGAAAGACTAAAGAGGTTAGGACTTTTCAGCTTGGAGAAGAGACGACTGAGGGGGGATATGATAGAGGTGTTTAAAATCATGAGAGGTCTAGAACGGGTAGATGTGAATCGGTTATTTACTCTTTCGGATAGTAGAAAGACTAGGGGACACTCCATGAAGTTAGCATGGGGCACATTTAAAACTAATCGGAGAAAGTTCTTTTTTACTCAACGCACAATTAAACTCTGGAATTTGTTGCCAGAGAATGTGGTTCGTGCAGTTAGTATAGCTGTGTTTAAAAAAGGATTGGATATGTTCTTGGAGGAGAAGTCCATTATCTGCTATTAAGTTCACTTAGAGAATAGCCACTGCCATTAGCAATGGTTACATGGAATAGACTTAGTTTTTGGGTACTTGCCAGGTTCTTATGGCCTGGATTGGCCACTGTTGGAAACAGGATGCTGGGCTTGATGGACCCTTGGTCTGACCCAGTATGGCATTTTCTTATGTTCTTATGTTATGATCTCCAGGGTCCCAAAGTTGTCTTTCACAATATCATACTCCTTTTTTTAAAGTCAGTTTTAAGGATTTTAAAAGCCCTACACAGGTAAATCCAGAGGATCCAGAGGATTTACGTGCGTGGGGGGGGGGTTACGAGCCAGGCCTATTTTAAAAAGGCCCGGTGACGTGCATAAAGCCCCGGGACGCGTGTAAGTCCCAGGGCTTTACTAAAGGGATGGTCCGGGGGCGAGGCGGGGCCAGAGGCATTACCTCCGCTGTGTCAGAGGATTGCGTGCCGGCAGACTGCCGGTGCAATCAACTTGTGCCTGCCTGGAGGCAGGTGCAAAAGGTAAGATAAAGGTCAGGGGGGGTAGAGTAGGGCTGGGGGGGGGGGGGGGAAAGGTTAGGGGAAGGGATGGGAAGGGGTGGGAAGGTCAGGGTAGGGTGAGGGGAAGTTCCCTCACAGGCCGCTCAGATTTCGGAGCAGCCTGGGAGGGAACGGGGGAAGGCAGCGCAGCTCGGCATGTGCAGGTGCAAAATTGTGCACCCCCTTTGCTCGCCGACCCCGATTTTATTACTTGCATGCAAGTTATAAAATTGGGCGTATATGTATGCGCGCCGGATAGTGTGCGCACATGTACGCCTGCATGCACCCTTTTAAAATCTACCCCTAAGCTTTTAGCCTGATTTTCATAATCAGTTTATGTTCAAAGGAATGCATCTGCAAGCATCAGTTTAACTTGTCAATTATTTTACATATGCTAATATTTTCTTAGGCAGTAGTAATATTATCCGGCTCCATTATTTATTGCAGGCTGACTCAGATCTATAGTTACTCCATTGCTTGCATGGACTTGTAGTTCAACATTTCATAAGGTAATCACAGAAACAAGTTGCTACAGTCAATGATAAAATCCGGGCCGATCAGCCGGTTGGTAGAAAATGGAGCCAGTTAGGCATCCTCTTTGGAAAAGGATGCCTAGGCTCACCTGACCTGCAATTCCAGTCACGTTGACATATTTTCATGAGGGTTGTTGCAGTGGATGGGATAGTTCACAATTACCAGGGCTAAATCAAGCCTTGAAAATTGGCACAACTACTCACAAGTTTCAAACTTGTGCTAATTCAACCCTTTTTGTGTAAGTTTCATCACAATAACCTGTGTTGCTGCAAACTATACACAACACCTTTTCTTTTGTTAACAACTTACTATGTTATAAATGAATGGGAAAGTGTCATTATGGATCTATAGTTGTTTCAAATCATTTTAAATAGGAAACCAAATAAAAACAAATTGTGTTGTTTTTTTGTTGTTCTGTTTTAAATTTTCACTGCTGTTAGAAGAAAATTTCTCATGAGCCTCCCCTCCAGTTCTCCCTACCACTCCCCAAACTCTTACCATAGTTTCTCTTTTTCTTCATGAGGCAGAAGCGACCACTTGTCATTCCTTACAAAATGGCACCGGCCTGTGTCTGGGCTTGGCCAGACCCATTTTGTACAGGAAGAAATTAAGAACGGTACTAGTCTTGGTCTGCTAGTGCCATTTGTAAGCAGTTGAGCTTGATCTTGCCGCATGAAGAATAAGAAAAATTATGGTAAGAGGATTTGGGAAGTATGGTGAAGATTGGAGAAGAGTCGCCTGGAGGGTTTTTTCTCTGTAGGGCCCCAACATTTTTTTGTCTTGTTTTGTTTTTCAGTTCAGTTTTATCTTTGTTTTCTAAATTTTGTTTGTTTCATGTTTGTGTTGCACATACATAAAAAGAAACAAAACAAACAATAAATGAAACTAAAAGCAAAGAAAATAATTGAAACAAAAAATAAAAGAAAATGAAAAAATGTCTGTGCACACATGAACCTTTCAAGCAAAACTATACATGGTATGAAAAAGGGCATAGTAACATTCTCCTATTGACATTGGTTCTGTATTATTGTGAGATGCTCCCAAAATAATTGTGCCCAAATATTATGGTGTCATTCTACAGCACATAATATTTGTTTTTATCATTTTGTCACTTTAAAACACATTTACTAATCAATACATTACCATGAGGAATTTCACACTGTCGGTAGTCTGCTTTGTCCACAGGGGATTTGGAACATAACACATAGACAGTAGCTTTCAAAGCGGCACACAGGTGCACATTTGCGCACATATGTTGGCCCGCAGCCAGGGTGGTGGCCATTTTAGAACATACATGTGCATATGTGTGCATGTGATAAAATAGCCTAGCCACGCGCACATATGTACCAAATTTGAAGTGGACACACGTATATGCTTGCAAATCCTGCTTCTACCAATTAAATCGAGGGATTTTAAAAGGGGCGCAAGCCCATGCCATTCCCAGTTTACCAGATTTTACACCAACATGCCCAGTTACCAGATAGGTCCTCCACCCCCCAGACCCTTTAAGCCCCTCAGAAAGGGCTCAATCCTTTTATTTTTTAACTTACATGTCATCCATAGCAGAAGTAAAGTTACGCAGCAAGGGATCTTGGCACGCACCGGGGCGCATAAGTATTTATGCGTACATGTCTAGTTCATACCCCGCAATGCCCATGCTCCGCCCAGGCTATGCCCACGCCCTGTCCCTTTTTGAAAACGTTGGAGATGTGCATTCTGCGGGAGATTCACACGTATCCTGGTGGCTTTTAAAATCCACAAGGCGCGCGTGAGATTGATTCATTCACGTATCTCCTAATTAATGCTCATGCTGGACTTCCAAAATTTACCTTATAGTTTGTACAATTTAGCACCACATTTTAGATTTTGTATCAGCTGAGGAGCTTTTAGCAAGACAACACAATTACTGATCTGTCTCACGTGTTAAATACTAGCTCAAGCATTTGCAGGAAAATTTGTCTCTCTGAAAAAAAAGCCCTTTGCAATTTCTTGCAAAGTCACATTTTATTGCAAGAAAATAGTCATTATTATTTTAACACTCATTGAAAACACATTGATTTTGTTGTGATTTAGAAATAGTCATTTTATTTCACATTTCAAGGAAAGATCAAAATAGAAGCTTTCCTAATGATACATAAACATATTTTGATAAAACATGTGAAAATGCTAGGTCAAAATACAATTAAAAGAATACATGGTATATAGTATGTGCTTATGTGTGTGGGTGTGTGTGTGTATTAGGGCCAGTGCTAGCATTTTGTGCGAAAAATTGCTGTGCTGCCCCCCTCCCTTGATACGGTTTTTGTTTTCCCCAATAACCAAAACACATTGCATCTGACGAAGTGGACTATTCTCGAAAGCTCATCCTTTAAGAAATTGGTTAGTCTATAAGGTGCCACTCAACTCCTGTCATTTAAGCACACAATAGAAACTGTCAGTCTCACACTCTGACCTACTCCCCCTTCCACCACCAAAAAAAAAGCCCTGCTCCCTGTGGCAGTCGAAACTATGAAAATGAACATACTCCCCGAACCTATTTTACCCCATCCACAGGTCCAAAATTTCTTAGTTGTGCAGGAATGATTCCCAGGTGTTCCTTCCCCACCTACCAGAACATAAAATTGATGCTGGCTGGGCCCTGTAGCCAGCAGCACTTTGTTTGTACAGAAAAATATGCACTGCTGTGGTGCCAACCAGAAAACCTTGCAAAAAAATAGGGATGTGAATCGTTTTCCATATCGTCTTAACGATAGAAATCGTGTGGCAGGGCAAGAAAATCGTGTTAGGCACGATTTTTTAGTTAAAAAATCGTTAAAAATCGTTTTTTCCGATTAGTGCGCACTAACGGAGAGTTAGTGCGCACTAACTGAAAATGATACAATTTGACACTTTTCAGGTCAGTTAAGGTCAGTTTAGGAATGAATATGTATTCCTATTGGCTGCCCTCTTATTTATTCATGTTACCAAGCTTCCCACTGACAGTATATGGGGGATGGGAAATGGAAACAGTTGGTAGCTTGACAAAACAAGTAATGTGATCAGTCAATGTGACTAGAACTTGTGCCCTAACCCTGATACCAGGGGTATTGTGATCTTCCTGCACACAGTGCCCTATTCCTGATACCGGGGGTGTTGGGATCTTCTTGCACACATCCCCGGATCAGGGATAGGGCACTGCATGCAGGAAGATCACAACACCCCTGGTATTAGGGATAGGGCACTGCGTGCAGGAAGATCACAACACTCCTGGTATTAATAGGGATAGGGCACTGCATGCAGGAAGATCACAACACCCCTGGTATCAGGGATAGGGCACTGTGTGCAGGAAGATCACCCCGGAGGAGTGAGGGTCAGGCAGCTCCCCCCTGTCTGTGAAGCCAGCCTCTCACTAGTAATGCAGGGAGGGAGCTGTCTCAGACTTCACCATCCTCCCCCCCCCCCCCCCCCCTCACCCACACACCATTCACTAGCTGGGACATGGGGGGAAGTCAGGAGTGAGGGTCAGGCAGCTCCCCCCTGTCTGTGAAGCCAGCCTCTCACTAGTAATGCAGGGAGAGAGCTGTCTCAGACTTCACCATCCTCCTCCCCCCCCCCCTCACCCACACACCATTCACTAGCTGGGACATGGAGGAAGTCAGGAGTGAGGGTCAGGCAGCTCCCCCCTGTCTGTGAAGCCAGCCTCTCACTAGTAATGCAGGGAGGGAGCTGTCTCAGACTTCACCATCCTCCCCCCCCCCCCTCACCCACACACCATTCACTAGCTGGGACATGGGGGAAGTCAGGAGTGAGGGTCAGGCAGCTCCCCCCTGTCTGTGAAGCCAGCCTCTCACTAGTAATGCAGGGAGGGAGCTGTCTCAGACTTCACCATCCTCCCCCCCCCCCCTCACCCACACACCATTCACTAGCTGGGACATGGGGGAAGTCAGGAGTGAGGGTCAGGCAGCTCCCCCCTGTCTGTGAAGCCAGCCTCTCACTAGTAATGCAGGGAGGGAGCTGTCTCAGACTTCACCATCCTCCTCCCCCCCCCCTCACCCACACACCATTCACTAGCTGGGACATGGGGGAAGTCAGGAGTGAGGGTCCGGCAGCTCCCCCCTGTCTATGAAGCCAGCCTCTCACTAGTAATGCAGGGAGGGAGCTGTCTCAGACTTCACCATCCTCCCCCCCCCCCCCCACCCACACACCATTCACTAGCTGGGACATGGGGGAAGTCAGGAGTGAGGGTCAGGCAGCTCCCCCCTGTCTGTGAAGCCAGCCTCTCACTAGTAATGCAGGGAGGGAGCTGTCTCAGACTTCACCATCCTCCCCCCCCCCTCACCCACACACCATTCACTAGCTGGGACATTGGGGAAGTCAGGAGTGAGGGTCCGGCAGCTCCCCCCTGTCTGTGAAGCCAGCCTCTCACTAGTAATGCAGGGAGGGAGCTGTCTCAGACTTCACCATCCTCCCCCCCCCCTCACCCACACACCATTCACTAGCTGGGACATGGGGGAAGTCAGGAGTGAGGGTCAGGCAGCTCCCCCCCTGTCTGTGAAGCCAGCCTCTCACTAGTAATGCAGGGAGGGAGCTGTCTCAGACTTCACCATCCTCCCCCCCCCCCTCACCCACACACCATTCACTAGCTGGGACATGGGGAAAGTCAGGAGTGAGGGTCAGGCAGCTCCCCCCTGTCTGTGAAGCCAGCCTCTCACTAGTAATGCAGGGAGGGAGCTGTCTCAGACTGGTATCAGGGTTAGGGCACTGTGTGCAGGAAGATCACAACACCCCTGGTGCCAGGGTTAGGGCACTGTGTGCAGGAAAATCACTTAAAATCTACACTTACCAACAATCAATTACATATATTTGAACTGTGTACAGTTCCAGCCAGGACCACCTTTCTAAAATGCACAGTGATTGGCAAATTCAACATGCACTAGCATTTCAGGTGCCTGCTAACAAAAATAATAAACAAACAAGTTCTAGTCACGTGAGTGCTGATCATTACATTACTTTTTTTGTCAAGCTTCCAACTGTTTCCATTTCACATCCCCCCAACCATTACCTCAGTGTTAGCCTTGGTAACATCAATAGATAAGAGCACAGCCAGCCAATAGGAATACATATTCATTCCTAAGTGACCTTTACTGACCTGGGAAGTGTGAACACTTTGTTTCATTTTCTGTTGGTGTTCGTTAGTTTCCAGTTCCATTTCCCATCCCCCCAACCATCACCTCAGTGGTAACCTTGGTAACATCAATAGATAAGAGGGCAGCCAGCCAATAGGAACACATATTCATTCCTAACTGACCTTCAGTGACCTGGAAAGTGTTTATTTGTATCATTTTCAGTTAGTGCGCACTAAATCGAGTTAGTGCGCACTAACTGGGAGTTAGTGCGCACTAACACGATTTAACGATTTTTAACGATAAATCGTTAGAATTTCTATTGTATCGTGTTCTATAACGATTTAAGACGATATTAACATTATCGGACGATAATTTTAATCGTTGAAAAACGATTCACATCCCTACAAAAAAAGACACTTGAAACCCATTCAGTACTATTGTAATGCATCTTAGGTCTAGGGTTGGCCCTTGGAGAGGCAACAATATAGTAAAAATCCCATACCCAAATAGTTCTAACTGCAATCACTCAAAGAGGAAGAACCCTATCTATGAAAAAGCAAATATTACACCATGTCCTAACACCTCCTATTAGAAAAGCAGAACAAACCAGTCTGCTCTAAATTCCTACATAGAAACTATACATGGTAGCAGAATACCTCACCTTGCTTACATATACAGAACACAGACAGACCTTCACCAAATACAGAATAAAGAGATCATAAAATATAAACAGAAATGTGTAGACAGAAACTGAACTGGAAACTCCAACAAGCTAGACTCTATATTATGAAACAAAGGAAAACAGAAACATCACCAATCCTCATAAATCAAACAATAAAATCAAGAAATATAAATCAATCATAATAATACATACCAATAAAAAGTATATTACAAAAAGATGACAAATAAAATAACACCCAATAATTAAGAAGTTATATATAAAGTTTAAAAAATTTCCAAACGGCAATAAAATATTTACAAATAGCAGACACATCAAATATCTAATAATTAAAACAAGAAGGGAAAAAATACCTCGTTTCCCTTACCTCAAAACCTTTGATTTCCAGTCACCCTGAGGTTGTCATGGATTAGTGGGGGTGGCAAAATATGTTCACCCCCCTCCCAAGGCAAGTTCCCATTCACACAGGAATATACCCATCCACCCTGGACAGACATTCATATCCACCCATCCAAGACATGCTCCCATTCATATCCAACCATCCTCCCACCTTAGGCAAGCTTCCATTCAATGATCTATCTCAGATAGAATCCCATTCACAAACACTCATCCCAGGCAGGTTCCCATTCTCACACTCCTACACACATACCCCCCCCCCTCCCAGGGCAGATTCCCATTCACCCACAAACACATCCATGCCCCCCCCCCAAGCAGGCTCCCATTCACAGCCAACCACTTTCCCACCTCAGGCAGGCTCCCATTCACTCATCCATCCCAGGCAGGCTCCCATTCACAACCACTCATCCCAGGCAGGTTCCCATCCTCATACACATATTCCCAACCCCTCAAGGGCAAGTTCCCATTCACATACACACACAAACACACATACACACACACACACATACCCACCAGGCGTGTATGTGTGTGACAGGCTTCATTCACCCCCATACACACACAACTTCTATGCAGGTAGGATCCATGGGTCTCTCTTGCTGCAGCTGCCACCCAGTTCCTCGTTCCTTGGAAGAGCACAGAATTCGTCACACAGATGTAGGCATCCTTCCTGCGGCTCCTCCTCATGTTCAGGCTGGCCCACAGTACTCAACACTCACCCTGCAAGCCCTTCCTTCTTGCTCATCTCATGCATTGCGAGATGACCATACAGGAAGTGTGAGCACCACAAGTATAAGAACATAAGAACATGCCATACTGGGTCAGATCAAGGGTCCATCAAGCCCAGCATCCTGTTTCCAACAGTGGCCAATCCAGGCCATAAGAACCTGGCAAGTACCCAAAAACTAAGTCTATTCCATGTTACCGTTGCTAGTAATAGCGGTGGTTATTATCTAAGACAACTTAATTAATAGCAGGTAACAGACTTCTTCTCCAAGAACTTATCCAATCCTTTTTTAAACACAGCTATACTAACTGCACTAACCACATCTTCTGGCAACAAATTCCAGAGTTTAATTGTGCGTTGAGTGAAAAAGAACTTTCTCCGATTAGTTTTAAATGTGCCATATGCTAACTTCATGGAGTGCCCCCTAGTCTTTCTATTATCCGAAAGAGTAAAAAACCAATTCACATCTACAAGTTCTACCCCTCAGCCGTCTCTTCTCCAAGCTGAAAAGTCCTAACCTCTTTAGTCTTTCCTCATAGGGGAACTGTTCCATTCCCCTTATCATTTTGGTAGCCCTTCTCTGTACCTTCTCCATTGCAATTATATCTTTTTTTAGATGCGGCGACCAGAATTGTACACAGTATTCAAGGTGCGATCTCACCATGGAGCGATACAGAGGCATTATGACATTTTCCGTTTTATTCACCATTCCCTTTCTAATAATTCCCAACATTCTGTTTGCCTTTTTGACTGCCGCAGCACACTGAACCGACGATTTCAATGTGTTATCCACTATAACGCCTAGAAAACTAAAAAGTCATGGGATAGGAGGTGATGTCCTTTTGTGGATTACAAACTGGTTAAAAGACAAGAAACAGAGAGTAGGATTAAATGGTCAATTTTCTCAGTGGAAAAGGGTAAACAGTGGAGTGCCTCAGGGATCTGTACTTGGATCGGTGCTTTTCAATATATATATAAATGATCTGGAAAGGAATACGACGAGTGAGGATATCAAATTTGCAGATGATAGAAAATTATTCAGAGTAGTTAAATCAAAAGCAGACTGTGATATATTACAGGAGGACCTTGCAAGACTGGAAGACTGGGCATCCAAATGGCAGATGAAATGTAATGTGGACAACTGCAAAGTGTTGCATATAGGGAAAAATAACCCTTGCTGTAGTTACACGATGTTAGGTTCCATATTAGGAGCTACCACCTAGGAAAAAGATCTAGGCATCATAGTGGATAATACTTTAAAATTGTCGGCTCAGTGTGCTGCAGCAGTCAAAAAAGCAAATAGAATGTTAAGAATTATTAGGAAGGGAATGGTTAATAAAACGGAAAATGTCATAATGCCTCTATATCGCTCCATGGTGAGACCGCACCTTGAGTACAGTGTACAATTCTAGTCGCCGCATCTCAAAAAAGATATAGTTGCGATGGAGAAGGTACAGAGAAGGGCAACCAAAATGATAAAGGGGACGGAAGAGCTCCCCTCTGAGGAAAGGCTGAAGAGGTTAGGGCTGTTCAGCTTGGAGAAGAGACGGCTGAGGGGGGATATGATAGAGGTCTTTAAGATCATGAGAGGTCTTGACCGAGTAGATGTGACTCGGTTATTTATACTTTCGAATAATAGAAGGACTAGGGAGCATTCCATGAAGTTAGCAAGTAGCACATTTAAGACTAATTGGAGAAAATTATTTTTCATTCAACGCATAATAAAGCTCTGGAATTTGTTGCCAGAGGATGTGGTTAGTGCAGTTAGTATAGCTGGGTTCAAAAAAGGTTTGGATAAGTTCTTGGAGGAGAAGTCCATTAATGGCTATTAATCAATTTTACTTAGGGAATAGCCACTGCTATTAATTGCATCAGTAGCATGGGATCTTCTTAGTGTTTGGGTAATTGCCAGGTTCTTGTGGCCTGGTTTTGGCCTCTGTTAGAAACATGATGCTGGGCTTGATGGACCCTTGGTCTGACCCAGCATGGCAATTTCTTATGTTCTTATGTTCTTATGATCTCTTTCTTGGGTAGTAGCACTAATATGGAACCTAACATTGTGTAACTATAGCATGGGTTATTTTTCCCTATATGCATCACCTTGCACTTATTTATTTATTTATTTATTGATTTTTATATACCGACATTCGTCGGAACATCATGCCGGTTTATTATCCACATTAAATTTCATCTGCCATTTTGATGCCCAATTTTCCAGCCTCACAAGGTCTTCCTGCAATTTATCACAATCTGCTTGTGATTTAACTACTCTGAACAGTTTTGTATCATCTGCATCATTATCCGCATCATCCGTATTGGATACCATGGGGCAGGCTGCACACAAAGAGGAACTGATGCATCCAGTGACTGCAAGGACCTCTGCATTCTTCCGCTGCCAGAGGGATGGGGCCCACCCGTGGCTATTAGGGATGTGAATCGGGCTTCGGATGATTGAAAATATCGGATGATATTTTCAAAATCATCAGAAATCGGGGGCTCCCCCCAAACGATAGGAAAACCCCATGATATTGATCGTGGGGGTTCTCTTATTGTTTTGGGGGAGGGTGGGAAAAACGGCACACAAAAATAACCCCTAAACCCACCCCGACCCTTTAAAACTAATCCCTTAGCTTCCCCCACCCTCCCGACCCCCCAAAAACTTTTTGGGGGGTCAGTAGGGTGCCATTGGTCAGCCCATGTCACATGGTAGGAGCACAAGATGGCGCCGGCCATCCAGTGCTCCTACCATGTGACAGGGTCCAGCCAATGGCACGGATACCCTGTCACATAGTAAGGGCAAAGGGCCATCGGCGCCATTTTGATTAGTGGCAGCCGACGGCCTGTAGCGGGAGATCACTCCAGGGACCCCCACTGGACCACCAGGTACCTGTAAAAAGTTTTTTGGGAGGTCGGGAGGGTGGGGGAAGCTAAGGTATTCGTTTTAAAGGGTTGGGGTGGGTTTTTTGTTTATCGGCTCGGGCGCAGCCTATAAAGAAAACCGCGATCGGGCTCGATGAAAAAAAACCCACATGTGAATCGGAACCAAAATCTGATTCACATCTCTAGTGGCTAAATATGCCTCTCACTGCTTCCTGTCCTGGGCCCCTTCCTTTGCAGCCACTGCCCTCCTGGACGTGTCGCCCCTTGCAATTGATTGGTTTGCACACCCAGTTTGCACACCCGGTTTGCCCTTACTATGTCACAGGGGCTACCGGTGCCATTGGTCAGCCCATGTCACATGGTAGGAGCACAAGATGGCGCCGGCCATCCAGTGCTCCTACCATGTGACAGGGTCCAGCCAATGGCACGGATACCCTGTCACATGGTAAGGGCAAAGGCTATTGGCGCTATTTTGATTACTGGCAGCCGATGGCCCGAGTGCAGGAGATCGCTCCCGGATCCCTGCTGGACCACCAGGGGCTTTTGGCAAGTCTTGGGGGACCCTCCTGACCCCCACAAGACTTGCCAAAAGTCCAGCGGGGGTCCGGGAGCGACCTCCTGCACTCGGACCGTCAGCTGCCAGTATTCAAAATGGCGCCGATAGCCTTTCTATCTTTCTATCTATCTATATTCATAATGTGCAAATTCTCTCTTTAAGGGTCACTAGGAAAATGTTATGATCTTTATTTTCTACCAATTCAATATTTTCCATAACTCTGTATTTTAATTTGTATTTATTTATTGTACACCATCAATATTGTTTACAGATTGACGGTATATAAAATAAATAAATAAAAATAAATAAAAATAGCAAGATACATTCCCTACAATATCTAGGAAAACAGAGCTGGACCTTCTTATATGTAGATTTTTCCTTTTTTTCTTCTATTAAAGAGGCATTCACAAAAGCCACACTCTTAGGGCCGGATTTTTAGACCTCCGCAAGGGCGTAGATTTGTGCATGGAACCCGGCACTCACAAATCTACGCCTGATTTTATAACATGCACATGCAGCTGCGCACATGATATAAAATCCGGGGTCGGCGCATGCAAGGGGGTGCACCTTGCTCACGCTGAGCCCTAGGGGAGCCCCGATGGCTTTCCCTGTTCCCTCCGAGGCCGCTCCGAAATCGGAGCGGCCTCGGAGGGAGCTTTCCTTCTGCATCCCCCACCTTCCCCTCCCTTCCCCTCCCTTCCTCTACCTAACCTGCCCCCAGCCCTATCTAAACCCACCTAACCTTTATTATTTAAGTTGTGCCTGCCTCCGGGAAGGCGTAGGTTGTGCATGCCGGCCAAGTGCCAGCGCATGATCCCCCAGCCTAGAGGGCCTTCGGAGGCCTCTGGCCATGCCCCGCCCCGCCCCTTTTTTCAAGCCCCGAGATATATACCCATCCCGGGGCTTGCGCGCATCGCCAAGCCTATGCAAAATAGGCTCGGCACGTGTAATCCCCCTACGCGTGTAAATCCAGTAGGGCTGTGCATTCGTTTGCAACGTATTGGCAATCTGTAACGTATATGCCATATTTGTTGTATTCGTGGGGGCCACGAAACGTTTGGTGAACCCCCACGAATACAATGTATCACTAACGAATAAACGCCCACCCTCCTGACACTCCCAAGACTTGCCAGAAGTCCCTGGTGGTCCAGCCGGGCTCCTGGAGCGATCTCCTGCACGCGGGCTGTCGGCTGCCAGTATTCAAAATGGCACCGATAGCCTTTGCCCTTACTATGTCACAGGGACTACTGGTGCCATTGGTCAGCCCCTGTCACATAGTAGGAGCACAAGATGGCGCCGGCTGTCCATTTCTCCTACCATGTGACAGGGGTTTTGGTTTGTTAAATCCAGCCGGATTTAAGTGCGCAGGGCTTTTAAAATCTGCCCCTTAGCTTTTTGCTTGCATAACTCTGGTTATTACTTGTTAGTACACATGCATGTTGGGATTTAACCTATGTAAAGCAATGTTCAGGCCAAGTCCTTTATAGTTTTCTTCATCTGTAAATTTTGTAATCTGTCAACCAAAGATGAAACATATGAGGTCTTGTAAAGTTATATATAATAACTTTGCTGGGCAATTCTCATGTTAATTCAATTAAAGGCATCACAACTTAAAAAGAATTCAATTTTCCTTTGAACCAGTATGGCTACAATGGCTTCATGTCTAATTTGTAAAAGTTATTATTAAAATGCTATATAATTTGCATGAAAAACATTGGGGTAAATTTTAAAAGGAGCGTGTGCGCATCCATGAGCACGTGGTTCCCGGCGTGCACATGTTATAAAATCCATGTGGCCCGCGCACGGCCCAGTCACGTGCATATCTTCCAGATTTGTCACGCCTAGGACTTTTAAAATTCACTCTTAAGGAAGGGTTTTGAATAGGACCACAGAAAACTGCCTCAAATATGAACAGAAGCATAGTGAAGTTCCTTGTATGCATTCATTAACATTTCCTGAAGTTACTTTAAGGGAGCATAAACCTGATTACAATATATGAATTAGGGATATTCAGAGTTTAAACATTTGTTTTGGTTTGTTAATTCATTTCATAGGTCACAGTCATTCATCAGGTTAGTTTGAAACAAAAAAATGTGTTTTTAAAAAAAATTTACATTGAAATCAATAGGGGAAGACTCCATTAAATTCAATGAAAAGAAAAAACAGGCCAGGACAAAAGCCCAACTCTGGGACCCACCCTGAAGCCCAGGTTTAACCCAAGGTCGGGTCCTGTCATGGTGGCCCAGACCTCAGTGATGGGCCTTGGCTTGAGGCCTAAGACAGGGTCAATGCTGGGGCCTGGCCAAGGCCAGATCCCATCACCAAGACCTGGGCTTTGGCCTAGGTCTACGTTAAATGGTGCTATCTGCTCTGGAGAAAGGCATTGTCGTGGCATTACTGCAGCACTTCCTCCAAGTGGAAGACATCATTTTGAGTCAATGGAAGAAGAAAGAAAACACTGGGAGGCCAGCTACTGGACCTTTTCTGTGGAGCTGGTAGAGATGAGCAAAGTATGTGAATTCCAGAGAGTATGACTTAAGCACAAAAGATCTCTGAGGGAGAAGAAGGGACTATTAAGCTGAAGTGGAGATGTGAATGGGCAGACTGGATGGGTTACATGGTCTTTATCTTCCATCCTATTCTATGTTTCTTCTGGTGGCTGCTCATTCATCAGAATAGCATTATTAACACAGGAGCTTATCCTGCTAGTATGGTGGTTACCTATGATTCCATGTAACATAGTAACATAGTAATGACGGCAGGAAAAGACCAAAATGGTTCATCTAGTCTGCCCAGCAAGCTTCCCAAGGTAGTAACTACCGCTCCATGCAGGTTACCCCCATGTTTTCTTAAGGGTAGTAACTGCCGCTCTGTGCAGGTTACCCTCATGTTTCTCTTAAGGGTAGTAACTGCTGGTCTGTGCCGGTTAAGCTTTTTTATTTATTCCCATCCTCTAGCCTTTTAGGGATCCACAGTGTTTATCCCATGCCCCTTTGAAATCCTTCACAGTTTTAGTCTTCACCGCTTCCTCCGGAAGGGCATTCCAGGCATCCACACCCTCTCAGTGAAGAAATATTTCCTGACATTGGTTCTAAGTCTTCCTCCCTGGAGTTTCAAATCGTGACCCCTAGTTCTACTAAATTGTTTCCAATGGAAAAGTTTTGATGACAACCATGGATCATTAAAATCTTTCAAGTATCTGAAGGTCTGTATCATATCACCCCTGCTCCTCCTCTCCTCCAGGGTATACATATTCAGGTTCTTCAACCTCTCCTCATAAGTCATTCGATGGAGACCACCCATCATTTTGGGCACCCTTCTCTGGACTGCCTCCATCCTGTCTCTGTCTCCTTTGAGATACCATCTCCAGAACTGAACACAGTACTCCAGGTGAGGCCTCACCAAGGACCTGTACAAGGGGATTATCACTTCCCTTTTCTTACTAGATATTCCTCTCTCTATGCAGCCCAGCATTTTTATGGCTTGGCTATCGCCATGCCACACTGCTTCGTCGACTTCAGGTCATTGGACACTATCACCCCAAGGTCTCTTTCCTGCTCCGTACATATCAGCCCATGATGTGGACCCATCATGAAGCCTGCTTTATGTTGTTGAATCCACCAGAAACACTGATGATGGAAGTGGATTCAGTTTTCATCATCCTATTAACCTTCTGGAGTACAGTAACATAACCTAAAATGTGATGACATGGTACAGCTCAGAAACAATAAGTGATGGTATGGCATATCACCACATACTGGTCTACTCTGAGCCCTGGGGAAGTCTTCAAAATGCACTCCCACTTAGTCCACCTCCATAACTTCTCTGTGGAAGTGAAAGCCTTAATATGCCTACACTTTCTAGATACAGGCTTTTTCCAAAAATGACTGAAGATAATTAGTCCTCTCCTTCCAGGTTTGTCACCTACTTCTTGGAAGCCATGGTATCCGATTTCTTCAGTACTTCCAATTTTCCTGTACTGTGCAAGGTGTACAAGAAAGGTAAAAGGTTCAAAAGGGCAGTTGTATGACTGAGATTAGTTCTATTGACTGCACTCTTGTATATTTCGTGGCTCTAAGATTGCAGGAGACCATTTCTTGTAAACATAAGCATTATCACAGGTAAATGTGGAACTAGGCCAAATGCATGAATATTTGTTTTACTCCTTTTTGAAAATAGAGTCTACTATGCACAACATCCTTTTTTAAGTATATAATGCATGAAAACATACAGACTTAAAGCAATGACATCCCATATAAATCTTACTGTACACAAGTAGAAATTGTTTGATATTTGCCAACTTTTGTTTGAGGATTATATTACTTTTTTCATAACAAGTAGTTTGCTTATATTTATTTTAGGCTTTGATTCGCCTTCATAGCTTCCCTTTTCTCTATGAATGTATGTGTAATCGTTGGCAATGATATTTTCACTTACAAGAGCCAGTAACACAAAATACCAAGGCTTAACTTTGCCAAATGAAGAATTATTTGGTGGCAAGCAAAAAGGAGGGGGAGGAAGTAAGTTGAGAGTCAGGAGAAATATATGCAGCACACCCTGGATCTTACATTGTTCTGTGTGTGTGCGTGTGTGTGTGGGTGGAGGGGTGGAATTGTTGGTAATTGGCTTCACTCCATGCCTTGTGGAAACAGAAAAGAGCCTGGGACAGTGGTAGTACTCTTGGCAACTTTAAGGACAAGGGGCACAGTAAGGGCAGCAGAAATGAGAGAAAAACAAGGGGCAAGAGATACAGAAGCAATTTCTCTGATCCTTGTGAATGTTCAAAAAACATAAGAACATAAGAACATGCCATACTGGGTCAGACCAAGGGTCCATCAAGCCCAGCATCCTGTTTCCAACAGTGGCCAATTCAGGTTACAAGTACCTGGCAAGTACCCAAAAACTAAGTATATCCCATGCTACTGATGCTAGTAATAGCAGTGGCTATTTTCTATGTCAACATGATTAATAGCAGGTAGAGGACTTCTCCTCCAAGAACTTATCCAAAACTTTTTTAAACCCAGCTACACTAAATGCACAAACCACATCCTCTGGCCACAAATTCCAGAGTTTAATTGTACATTGAGTGAAAAAGAACTTTCTCTGATTAGTTTTAAATGTGCCACATTCTAACTTCATGGATTGCCCCCTAGTCCTTCTATTATCCGAAAGAGTAAATAACCGATTCACATTTACCCGTTCTAGACCTCTCATGATTTTAAACACCTCTATCATATTCTAGGGGTGTGCATTCGGATTGACCGCATTAGTAAAACGCAACTCATATTTTTTTTTTACTTAAAAAATTGATTCGACATAAACGATCGGATTTCCCACATATCGAACATAGATATGTTCGATATGTGGGAAATCGCGATTATTGAGCCAAAATAAAAATATAAACCCCCTCACCCTCCTTAATCCCCCCCCCCCGACTTACCACAACTCCCTGGTGATGGAGCGAGGAGTGAGGACGCCATTTCTGCAATCCTTGGCGAGAAGCATGTGATGTCTGCGGCACGTCGAGTGACGCCGGCGTCACGTGATTCCCGGCTCGTTCGCGCCGGACGGCTCGTTCGGCCCAAAAAGAACTTTTGGCCAGCTTGGGGGGGCCTCCTGACCCCCCCAAGCTGGCCAAAAGTTCTTTTTGGGCCGAACGAGCCGTCCGGCGCGAACTCGCCGGGAATCACGTGGCGCCGCGTCACTCGACGTGCCACCGACGTCACATGCTTCTCGCCAAGGATTGCAGAAATGACGTCCTCACTCCTCGCTCAATCACCAGGGAGTTGTGGTAAGTCTGGGGGGGGGATTAAGGAGGGTGAGGGGGTTTAAATTTTTTTTTTGCACATATGTACATATACCCAACTTATTGGATTTTTTTTATGTCCATATTGGCCGCAAGTGGGACCCCCTTTCGGACATAAAAAATATGAACATAAAATTTTGCTCTGCACATCCCTATCATATTCCTCCTCAGCCGTCTCTTCTCCAAGCTGAACAGTCCTAACCTCATTAGTCTTTCCTCATAGGGGAGGTATTCCATCCCCTTTTGGTTACCCTTCTCTGTACCTTCTCCATCGCAAGAAAGTGTTGGAGGGTTCGGCTGCCATTTCATTCAATGATTTGGGGTTCATATTTTCTTAGAAAATCAATAGGAAAAACAGAACCACAAATCCATGGTGTGAAGTTTCAAAACGTTATGAGCATAGAAATTAACATATATGCACATATGTAAAGCTTCACATATAGGGCTAGATTTTCAAAGGGTTACACGCGTAATATACGTGCGTAACCCCCGAAAACCAAACCCTGCGTGCGCCGAGCCTATTTTCCATAGGCTCGGTGGTGCACGCAAGCCCCAGGACATACGCACGTCCCGGGGCTTTCAAAAATGGGTGGTCTGGGGGCGGGGCGTCGGTCCGGGGGCGGTCCCGAGTCCTCCAGCACAGCGGCTGTGCCGGAGGTTTGTGCGCCGGCAGCTGGCCGGCGCGTGCAAGTTACACCTGCCAGAGGCAGGCGTAACTCGGTGAAACAAGGTAGGGGGGATTTAGGTAGGGCTGGGGGGTGGATTATATAGGGGAAGGGAGGGAAATGTGGGGGGGAGCTAAAAAAGAAGTTCCCTCCAAGGCCGTTCTGATTTCTGAGCGGCCTTGGAAGGAACGGGGAGAGCCATTGGGGCTCCCCTTGGACTCAGCGTGTGCAAGGTGCACAAGTGTGCACCCCGTTGTGCACGCAGACCCTGGATTTTATAACATGCACACGGCAGCGTGCGCATGTTATAAAATCAGGTATACATTTGTGCGCACCCGGTAGCACGCAAATATGTACCCCGCGCGCGTAATATTTAAAATCTGGCCCATAATCTGTAATTTCTAAACCAGTTAGACAGATTGGCTAAACATCCCAAGCGTGTACAATGAATTTAATCACGTGTATTACGGAATTTTTTCTCATTTAATGGGCCTCATCTGTGGGCATAGGTATTAATGCATATTAGCAGAAACTCTTAATGCCAGTGATATAATCATAGGACCAAAATTATTTTTTTTGCTTGTGAATTCACCATCTATTTGTGATCAACAGTTCAAATGAGCCATTTCTCCATTTATAATCAATAATTCAAACGAGCAATTTCTCATATTTGACAGTGGATTAGTAACATATTATGGTAAATGTTACTTAGCTGAATTCTGCAAAGAAATGCTTGTTATCCAGAGTCAGGAGGCTAAAGATGTGCAAGTCCGACACAGACCGTGTTTCGGCATCTGCCTTCTTCAAGGGGCCAAATTCATCTACAAATAGTAAAGTAAACATAATGATCAAAATGTTTAATGCAGTAAAAAACAAGTCAAACGATGTGATACTGACATGTTGAGGCATCCACGGCATTTCTTCCAGCTAGTAATGCGTTTCCTCTACCACAGGTGACGCACCAGTGCCATTTTTAAAGGGCCATAGACCACATGTCAAAACTTTCATGGATCTTGTTCTTCTTGAGTTAGAAAATATTGAAGTGAACCATGATCAGCCTCGATACAATTTGTCCAAAGATCAAAATCAAGCTTTGTTTGAATTGAAAAAATCCTCTTCAATAGTTATTAAACAAGCTGAGAAAGGTGGGGCGGTGGTGTTGATGGACAAATCTTTTTATGTGGATACAGTTAATCACCATGTATCTGATACTAACAGTATACTAACAGATACTAACAGTAATACTAAAGTACTTTCCTATGATCCTGTACCTGCTTTATTATCTAAAATTGAAGAAGTAGTGGAAGACGGCTTTATATTTATTTATTTAACAGCTTTTCTATGCCAACATTAAAATACACATCATATCGGTTTACATAATAACAAAAAGGTGGAAAATACAAATAACAGGGGGAGGGGAGAACTGGGAGCGGGGGGGGGGGGTCGAAGGGGAGGGCTCCAAAAACTAAAGAGAAAGGAGAGAGGCGAAAGGAGCGGTAACAAAAGTTAACTAAAATGCAAATATACAAAATATACAAGAGTTACGGGATAGCAGTGGGTCATGGGTGAAAGTTGCAAGTTGTACAAAATATTCAAGAGTTACAGAATACAGGGGTACAGGGGTACAGGGAAGTCATAGGAGTTAGTCCGGGAATGCTTGATGGAAAAGCCAGGTCTTTAGCAATTTTCTAAATTTAGAGGAGCAGGGTTCCATACGAAGATTGGGAGGTAGATCATTCCAATGCGTGGGGCCGGCAATTGAGAAGGCATGGTTCCTTGTGGCTGAGAGGCGGGTTTTTTAAGAGAGGGAACTAGCAGTGTACATTTTTGAATTGTCCTGGTGGGGCGGGAGGAATGTGCGGGTTGGAGGGGTTCATTGAGCCATGCAGAGTTGTGATTGTAGATAGCTTTGTGTATGATGGTGAGGGTTTTGAACAGGATGCGGGAAGAAATGGGGAGCCAGTGTAGGTTTTTAAGGATGGGGGTGATATGGTCTGATTTGCGTGTGTTACTAATCAGCCTTGCTGTGGCATTTTGAAGTATTTGGAGAGGTCTGATGGAGGAGGAAGGAAGGCCAAGGTACAAGGAGTTGCAGTAATCTAATTTAGATGATAAGGTGGCTTGGATAATGGTTTTGAGGTCATGGGTATGGAGAAGGGACTTGAGTTTTTTTAAGACCGTGAGTTTGTAAAAACCTCCCTTTATAACAGAGGTGATATGGTTTTTGAGGCTCAGGTGTGGGTCAATTAGGACACCTAAGTTCCGTACAGAGGGTTGTGAGAAGAGAGAAGTGGTCAGAGGGTCTGTAGGTGTGTCTAGCTTGAAGGTTTGGTGGTTATGGATGAGGAGGAGCTCAGTTTTAGCAGAATTGAGTGCAAGTTGCATGGATGTGAGTAGGGTGTTAATAGAAGTAAGGCATTTCTCCCAAAAGCTTAGGGTGGAAGCTAATGACTCATGGACAGGGATGATGATTTGGACATCATCTGCATAGATGTAGAATTTGAGACCAAGATCCATTAGATGATGACAGAAGGGGAGGAGGTATATGTTAAATAGAGTGGAGGAGAGGGAGGAGCCTTGGGGTACTCCTTGGGGGAGAGTGAAGCGTGAGGATTCTGAGGTGCCCAATTTTACAGAGAAGCATCTGTTGGTTAGATAGGATCTGAACCATAGGAGTGCAGTGCCAGCGATGCCGATGTCGGTTAGGTGGGCAATGAGAAGGTCATGGCTTATCATGTCAAATGCCGCGGAGATGTCAAGAAAGGCAATGAGGAAGTTTTGGCCTTGGTAGAGGCCGGTGAGGAGGAGGTCTGTGAGGGATAGAAGGAGGGTTTCTGTACTCAGATTTTTACGAAAGCCAAACTGTGCAGGGTGGAGTGTGTTGCTGTCCTCAAGGAATTCCATGAGCTGTGTATTAACTACCTTCTCCATGATTTTAGAGATGAAAGGCAGATTGGAGATGGGTCGGTAGTTGGTTGGGTCTTTGGGATCGAGAGAGGGCTTCTTGAGCAGGGGTTTGACTATCGCGTGTTTAAGGGGGTTAGGGATAGAGCCTGTGGAAAGGGAGCAGTTAATAATGTCAGCTAGGGGTTGAGCAATGGTGTTAGGGATGGAGAGGAGATTTTTTGTAGGAATGGTATCGGAGGGATGGGATGCAGGCTTGGATTTTTTTAGGATAGTCTCAATTTCCTTAGGTATGGTAAGATCAATGGAGTCGAGAGAGTTTTTCAGTGAGGGGGAGTTATGGGAGATTGTGGGGTGGTGGGGTACCTGGATGGTTGAGGGGGGGAATCTGAGGAGAATGTTAGCTATTTTGTTGTGGAAGAAACAAGCAAGTTCTTCACATTTTGTGCTAGCATCTTCTTCAGCAGTATTAGGGGAGATGGGATTAATGAGGGCTGCTACATAGGAGAAGAGGGCTTTGGGGTTGAAGGAGTATTGGTGAATTTTGAAGGAGTAGTAGTCACGCTTGGTGTTTTGTATGGCTAGGCGGTATGCGTGTAAGTAAGATTTGTAGGAGCTGGAGTGCTGAGGAGTGGGTTCTTTGCGCCATGCCCTTTCTTTGAGTCGAAGGTTGTGTTTCATATGGTACAATTCTGTAGTGTACCAGGGTTTGTTGTTGGATTGAGGTGTGCGTTGCTTGCGAGTGATGAGGGGGTAGATTTTGTCGGCTATGACTTGAGTCGTGCTGACCCAGAAGGTAAGTGCAGTGTCGGGGGAGGAAAGGTCAAGGTTGTTTAGCGAGTCGGAGAGAGCTGTGGTGAGCTCTTCCGTAGTACAGGCTTTGCGGTAGGAGAAGGAGGTGTAGTTTTGAGGTTGATTGCAGGAGTTAGATGTGCATAGGGTAATACGGGTCTCGATAAGAGCGTGGTCGGACCACGGTACGGGGGTACAAGATGGAGGAGATGGGACCTGAATACAGGAATTGGTGTAAATGAGGTCTAGAGTGTGCCCCATTTTGTGTATGGGAGTTGATATGGTTTGGGTGAAGCCTAGGGCCTGAAGGGCAGTTAGGACGGTTTCACAGGCGGTGAGAGGGGGGTGGAGTCTACATGGAGATTAAAGTCTCCCAATAGTATAGCAGGCTTTTCACAATTTATGTTATTGGATACCAGTTCAATGAGTGGGGAAGGGTTTTGTTCCAAGTGACCAGGGAGAGCGTAGACAAGGTAGATTTGGAGATCGGGTGATTTGAATATCCCAAATTCCAGTTTGGAAGGGGGGATAATATTCAAGGGTCTAAGTTTGAGGGTCTTTTTAGAGATAAGGAGGATACCACCCCCTCTCTTTTTGGGTCTGGGGATAGAGAAAATGTCATGGGAGGAGGTGGGGAGCTGGTTCAGGATGACAGCGTCGGTGCTCTTGAACCAAGTCTCAGTAACTGCACAGATGTCCGGTTTGTGGTCATGAATGAGGTCCTCAAGGATATGGGTTTTTTTTGGTGAGGGATTGAGAATTGAATAACATGAGGGATATAGTAGCAAGGCCGAGTAGTTGTGATAAGGGGGAGACAAGAATGGGGATGAGGGATTTGCGTTGGGCTAGAGGGTTATAGAGTGAGAAGGGTGGTGGTCTGCGCATGGGTGAGTAAATACGGGGGATGGGGAGTGTGTTGAGGTCGGTGTGGGCGAAGGGGGGCATGGTGGGGTGGTGACTAGAAGAAAGGCCTCTGGAAAGGGGCAAAATAAACGGGCAGTGGAAGAGTGGAAGAAGGGGGAGGGGTGCGGGGGGAGTCCAATTTCACAGGTAGAGATTGGGGCAAAATAGTGCAATACAGCGCAATACAGTGCGATGCAGCGCAATACAGAGCAATACAGAGCAATACAGAGCAAATCAGGGCAAATCAGGGCAAAGTAGTGCAATGCATCTGGAGAATATGGTAAGTGTCAGCTGTAACAGTAACAGTTGATGAGAATAAAAAGAGCAATTGTAAATGGAGAGTGCCTGGGTAGATAATAAGGAACGCTGATTGGCAGGTTTGGGGGGGGGGGGAGATTAACTGCGTATGAGAGTCCACGGCAGCTAAAATTGGTGGGTCAGTGCAAGCAGATGGAGGCTGAAGCTAAGGGAGGAGGGAGTTGAGGTCTTGCCTGCCCCTATAGAGGATTCAGTAGCAAACGGAGTTCCTGAGAGAATAACGGCTTACACCAAGAGGGTCACTGGAGGCAGAGAGGGGGCACACTAAGGGGCGCACCAAGGGGCAGGCCCCTTAGGTCGCGCTCCTTCGTGCGCGCGACGCCCGGCGTGCGGCGCCACAGCGAGCAGTCCTGCTTTAAAGGGCCTGTTTCTTTTATTTCTCTTTTGCCTCCTCCCTCCCAGGTGCTGATGTCTGGGAGGGAGGAGGGTTCTAGTCTACAGGATTCTAGTCTACAGGATTCTAGTCTACAAAAGAGCGCCTTTTTTTGATCAATACTACATACAAAGCACCTACTCTCTATATGATTCCTAAAATCCATAAGAGTACTACGAATCCACCTTGTAGACCTATAGTGAGTAGGGATGTGAATCGTGTGATCGATCGTCTTAACGATCGATTTTGGCTGGGGGGGAGGGGAGGGAAATCTGATCGTCATGGTTTTTTTGTTAAAAAATCGTCAAATCGTAAATCGGCGGGAAAACCGGCACACCAAAACAACCCTAAAACCCACCCCGACCCTTTAAAACAAATCCCCCACCCTCCCGAACCCCCCCCCAAAATGTTTTAAATTACCTGGGGTCCAGTGGGGGGGGGGGGGTCCCGGCACGATCTCCCGCTCTCGGGCCACGACGGCGTTAATAGAAATGGCGCCGGTGGCCGTTTACCCTTACCATATGACAGGGCAAAGGTAGCGCCAGCGCCATTTTGGTTCCTGTCACCCGACGTCACGAGTGCAGGAGTCGCTCCCGGACCCCTGCTGGACCCCCAGGGACATTTGGCCAGCTTGGGGGGCCTCCTGACCCCCCACAAGACTTGCCAAAAGTCCAGCGGGGGTCCGGGAGCGACCTCCTGCACTCGGGCCGTATTGCCAATATTCAAAATGGTGCCGGCGCTACCTTTGCCCTCACTATGTCGACATAGTGAGGGCAAAACGCCATTTTGAAAACACTATGTCGACATAGTGAGGGCAAAAGTAGCGCCGGCGCCATTTTGAATATTGGCAATACGGCCCGAGTGCAGGAGGTCGCTCCCGGACCCCCGCTGGACTTTTGGCAAGTCTTGTGGGGGTCAGGAGGCCCCCCCAAGCTGGCCAAAAGTCCCTGGGGGTCCAGCGGGGGTCCGGGAGCGATCTCCTGCACTCGTGACGTCAAGTGACAGGAACCAAAATGGCGCCGGCGCTACCTTTGCCCTGTCATATGGTAAGGGCAAAGGGCCACCGGCGCCATTTCTATTAACGCAGCCGTGGCCCGAGAGCGGGAGATCGCGCCCGGACCCCCCCCCCCCACTGGACCCCAGGTAATTTAAAACATTTTGGGGAGGTTCGGGAGGTTGGGGGATTTGTTTTAAAGGGTCGGGGTGGGTTTTAGGGTTGTTTTGGTGTGCCGGTTTTCCCGCCCTCCCCCCTCCCCTGATTTACGATTTTTTGACGATAAATCGGGGGAATTGCTATTGTATCGCGGCTCTAACGATTTTTGATGATTTAAAATATATCTGACGATTGTTTTAAATCGTCAAAAAACGATTCACATCCCTAATAGTGAGTACTATCGGCTCATTGCTAGAACCAATATCAATTTTTGTGGACAAATTTCTTCAACCTTTGATTCCAAACATGGATCTTATATCAAAGATATTAAATCCATGCTAACAAAATTGTCTTCCATCCAACTCACTGTTACATGTTTTTTGGTAACACTTGATATACGGGCGTTAAATACAAGTATCCCTCAAGAACAAGCCATACTATTCTTAGAACAAGCTCTAAATTCTAGAATACATCCTCACTGCGTTCCTACTGATTTTTTGGTAACTTTAGCAAAAATAGCATTACGGGAAAATTACTTTTTATTCAATGAACATTTTTACCAGCAGATCCATGATACCGCTATGGGCGCCACCATGGCCTCCAGTCTGTCCAAACTGTTCCTGTCCAATTTTGAAAAAAACTTTTTTATATCCAGATCTGATATATAACAACATCTCCCTTTGGACGAGATATATTGATGATATTTTTTTCATGTGGCACGGAGATGAAGGTAGTCTGCATCAGTTTCTCCATTGGATCAACTCCCTAGTGTTGCGTTCATGCCTGTTCTCACCCTCGCTCCACCCTCTCTACCTTAGAGTCGACTCCCTTCGGGTCTGATGAACAGATGCTGCCGCGGCTTCTCCTTGCCGTACTTCCTGGAATCTCTGGGCTGGCCTGATGCTGCAGATCCACCATGTTCCTGATGATGGAAGGGCACGCACGCGCACGCTCCAGAGTTTGTACCGGCAAGGGTGCGAAACTCGGGTGCGTCCCCCTGTAGTGACATCATCCGTTTCCACCTTAAAAAGTCTTTGCCTAGCTTCAGCTGTCCAAGACTACTTGCATTCAGGGAATTCTTTCTCTGCTGCTCTGCCTCCACCATCTTACCTAGGGGTACCCGCTCCTCGGGGGCCCCACTCTCTCTTCTTGATTTCAGATTGCTAAGACGGGATCCGGTACTCGCTACATGAGGGCCTACGTCCCTGAATGCTCAGAAGACTCCTTACTACCTGGAAGCGATCGCAGACGTGAACACAGTGAGTTCTACAGATAGGAACCAGTACTCACTCCACGAGGGCCTATGTTCCTAATCTCCGAAGACTTCCTTCTGTCTAAGACGTTATTACAGGTAGAGAGATTGTGAGTCATTACTGCAGATTGCAGATAGGAACCGGTACTCGCTCCACGAGGGCCCATGTTTCTAAATCCCTTCTCAACTCTCTTCTATATCAGAAGCTATTATATACCTTTATCTTGTGCATTACTATTATAGATTGCAGATAGGAACTGATACTCGCTCCACAAGGGCATATGTTCCTAAAACCCTCCAAAGACTCTCTTCTATTCTATAAGCCATCTCTTACACAGATATTATGAGTTCTCAATCCAGACTGAATATAGGAACCAGCACTCACCTACGGCTCCTGTTCCTGAATATACTGAAGACTGTTGCATAAAGGCCACTACAGATATCTACAATTGTGAGTCTATCATCTACTACTGGTTATGTATCCAGCATACCCTGTCTACTCACTACCTATAGTCTCTCTCTACAGCTCAGCAATCCAGAATCCGCAATTCCATTATCTGAGGGAATTCAGCCCTGCCGGGCATATCAGCTCACTACTGCCACCTCTGGAGGTTCTACTTCCTGTCTAATAAAGAACTATCTGTGTTTGTCTCCATACTCCAGCCTAGCCGGTGGTCCCTCTCAGGATATCCTCCTGGGGGCGCTGTCATCTACCATCGGCCCAGGGATTCACCAATTACTTCAAATGTATAATGTATAATAAATGTATAATAATAATTATATATATATATATATATATATATATATATATATATATATATATATATATATATATATAATAAATATAATAATAAATATAATAAATGTATAATGCTTATTTAATCCTGTTAAATGTATAACGCTCCGGCGTAAGTTCCTGTTCATTGTACACCGACGTGATATCTTTGATGAGCGGCGGTATATAAAAAACTATAAATAAATAAATAAATAAATAAATGTTCATTCCTTACACTACTAGAGCAGTATTATATGACTGCCACTCTGTGGGAAGCCAACCCACCACAGATCATTAACTCCGCCTATGGAGTATTATAATTGTTAGCTCTTCCCCTTGGCAGGGTGATCCATAACAGATTGCTAACTCCCTGGCGGACTTATAGCAGATTGCCACTCTTAGCAGCAGGGATTGATAACAGATTGTTAACTCCTCCCTCTCCAGGAGGAGATCCATATCAGACTGCTAACTCCTCCCCCTACAGGAGGAGCTCAATAACAGATTGCTAACTCTGAACAGCAGAATTATAACAGATTGACAACTCCTTCCCTCTGGAGGAGCAGATCTACAACACCTAGATACTAATTTGTTTTTCTCCATACAATTTCATTCTAAACAAATTAATTTTTTGGACATTCTTATCACCCGGCATGAAGATTTTCTTATTACCACACTGTACAAGAAACCAAAGGACAGAAATACACGCTTACATTTTTCTAGTTTTCATCCTTACACTTGGAAGAGTAATTTACCAATCGGGCAGTTTTTACGACTTTGCCGTTTATGTTCGGAAAAATCTGAATTTTTGTCTCAAGCCCAATGTCTTGCGTCCAGATTATTACATCAAGGATATCCACTATCCATATTTTAAAAAGCCATAAAACGTGCTTCTAATGCATAACGTGAATGGCTGCTACTTGACAGCTCTGACACCCTAGAAGAATTTCCTGTAGTATGTACATTAAGATATTCTACCAAATCCTCAGCAATTGCATATATTATTCACAACAATTGGCATGTTTTGAAAACACATCCTGTGTTCACTGACCCTCCTACCATTGCGTATAGCCATAGGAAAAATTTGAGGGATTTGCTTACTCATTCATTTTTACAGCCTGATACTTTATCACGGACTGACTTTCCAGCTGGACATTGGCCATGTAACAAATGTTCTTTCTGCGTTAATACGCTTGCTGGTCCCACATGGGCAGATAATAATGGCAAGATCCATACGGAAACATTTCATTCAAATTGTTCAACATCTCATGTGGTGTACATTATCACATGTCCTTACAAAAAATATATGTGGGCAGGACAAAACGTCCGATTCGTATACGTTTAACTGAACATCATAGCTGTTTATCGACTGGGAAAATTCAAGCACCTATTGTTCACCATTGCTTACTTTATCAACATCAATTCGTGGATCTTAAATGGCGGGTGATAGACAAAATATTCATGTCTTCCGTGGGGGGGGTGATCCACAAAGTATTCTCAATTTTCATGAACAACAATGGATTTTTTATTTGAATAGCATGCAGCCAAATGGGTTAAATAATATGTCCATTGAATGGTATTCAATGATTTAATGTAATTTTAAATGGCGCACCAACAAAGGTGGGGAAGAGGATTTAGGTAGGGCCGGGGGGTGGGTTAGGTAGGGGAAGGGAGGGGAAGGAGGGGGGACGTGGAAGGAAAGTTCCCTCCGAGGCCGCTCCGATTTTGGAGCGGCCTCGGAGGGAATGGAAGCAGGCTGCGTGCTCGGCGCGCGCAGGCTGCCGGTTTTGCGCAGCCTTGAGTGCGCCGACCCTGGATTTTATAAGATACGCGCGGCTACGCGCGTATCTTATAAAATCCGGCGTACTTTTTAAAGATCTACCTCAGAAATTACCTCCCCTACAAGTACATTTACTAAAGCTATTTTACATGCCAAGTTCAAACAAGATTGATCTTTTTTGACTCGATATTAGTGGGCTGGCTTCTCCGAGTGAGCGGACACAACAGCAGGCTAGAGGGTGGGAGTGAGTGTGACTGGGACAGACTGGGCCATACAGTGGGATGGGAGTGAGTGGTGTAGAATCTAACTTTGAAATGACTCTGATAGGCTTACGGATACTCATGGTACAATGGTTGAGGAGGAAGCTGTAACAGAGGAGAAGAAGGAGGAGGAGGGGGAGGAGGAGAAGGTATTCCTTACGTACAGGCCGATGGAGCGCACTGTTAACCGGTATTTGGACGCGTGTTTTTGACACATTAGCTTTACCCCTTATTCAGTAAGGGGTAAAGCTTCGAAACACCCGTCCAACCCCCCCCGAGACTAATAGCACCCGCAACATGCTAATGCATGTTGATGGCCCTATTAGTCATTCCCGCACGATACAGTAAGTAAAATGTGCAGCCAAGCCGCACATTTTACTTAAAGAAATTAGCGCTTACCCAAAGGAAGGTGTTAATTTCTGCCGGTGCCGGGGAAGTGCCAAAAGTCCCAAAAGTTAAAAATAAAAAAAAAAGATTTAAATCAGCCCGCAGCTCGCGGGTTGAAAACCGGACGCTCAATTTTGCCAGCGTCCGGTTTCCGAACCCGTGGTTGTCAGCGGGCTCGAGAACCGACGCTGGCAAAATTGAGCGTCGGAGGTCAAACCCGCTGACAGCCACCGCTCCTGTCCAAAAAGAGGCGCTAGGGACGTGCTACTGTCCCTAATGCCTCTTTTTACTGCGGGCCCTAATTTAAATATTTTGGTTTACTGAATCGCGTGCACAGGATACTGGCCCATGCACACGCTGGGAGAGTGGGCACTCGCCCGCTCTACCGCAAACTTTACTGTATCAGCCTGATAATAAACAGGGCTAGGGCACATTTTTTGGATCTGTCAGAGGAGCAAGTTGTGCACTGGAGATGTGAATCGGAACCGGAATCGGTTCCGATTCCGGTTCCGATTCACATTGTGAATTTTTTTTCGTGCGGCTCGATTGGGTTTTTTTTTGTGCGGCTCGATTGGGTTTTTTTTTATCAGCTGTGCCCGAGCCGATAAACAAAAAACCCACCCCAACACTTCAAAACATCTCCCTTAGCTTCCCCCACCCTCCAGACCCCCCCCCCCCAAAACGTTTTAAATTACCTGGTGGTCCAGTGGTGGTCCCGGGAGCGATCTCCCGCTCTCAGGCCATCGGCTGCCACTAATAAAAATGGCGCCGATATCCTTTTGCCCTTACCATGTGACAGGGTATCCGTGCCATTGGCCGGCCCCTGTCACATGGTAGGAGCACTGGATGGCCCACTCCATTTTTAAAGATGGCGCCGACCTTCCATCTTTAAAAATGGCGTGGTGGTGGTGGTTGGGAAATTGGGCCAGGAGGTACACAAATTCTTTTTGAAAGATCCCACTTAAGGGGACTATAAATGTCCCCATAGCATGTGATTTGGATCTATGCCATATCCCAGGTAGATTGATTAGGAGGAGAGAGGATTTCTTTGTTTGTAAGGGGCGGAGACCAAGGAAGCAGCTTTGGAGTTTGGAGGATTTTTGCTATTTCGAGACTTCTATTTGCACCCGCTGTTACAGAAAAAATTTTCCCTGACATCTGGACAGACTGGGTGTAGATTATTTTTTTTGTTTTTGCCTCTGGTGAATGAGTGAAGCAAAAGAGATCTAAGATTTTAAACCTTTCCAGCTGGAGTGGCTGAAGGGGTCTTGACTTTTGAGAGATTATTTTTTGGATTTAAGGGATTTTTTTCTACCTTTTCCTAGTTTAACTTTGGAGTTACAATGAAGATATCCTACTCTAAGACGGGAAGAACTACTTGATATGGATGAAGGCACAAGGGTGCTAAGATCTAAAGGGACTATGGAATGTTTTACTTTTCTTTTTCTCATGTTATTTTTGATATTCACTATCGTGGCTTGGATTCTAATTTACAAACTGAAGTAAACTTTTGTTTTGGACACCAAGTAGACTCTAAGACTTATTTGTTTTCTGGGATTTGGATTGTTGGGAGAAAGAGAGAGTGTGGGGTGATTTGTATTTTTTTCTTTTTACTATTCTGTCTTTTGGCCCCTCCAGCCTTATCCCTTAGCATCAGTCCAGCAGAACAGTGAGTAATTGAAGGATTGTGTGTGACCACAGACCGAGTCTACACTGAGGGCCCAGGAAGTCTAGCTTCTCCCTCCAGGTGCAACCAATCAGCACACCGGAGGTATCACTACATTTATGTCAGTTATAAAATATTTTTAATGTTTGCCATCTCTGAACTACCAAGCTACAGTTCCAGCTCAGTAAAAAGGGTGAAGCACTTCCTCGAACACCACTCCACAAAAGGTAAGTGCAACCAATGGCCAAAGCTCACATCTTCTTTCTTTTTTTTATTTAAAGAGGGCTTCCAGCTCTTTTAGAGTCCAGGTTGCAAGAGAAAGGAGCTCACCCCCTTTCCCCGCACTCCCAGAATTACCAAAATGAAGTCTCACCAGAGACTTATAAGGAGGCAATGCTACCTCCTTTTCCCTGCTGGCTACTTCTCTCCCTGTATATCTAACCATCCTTTTTATGTCCCTGTTTAGCCATCTCTGATAAAACCAGGCTGTCTTGCATTCTGTAGGAGTCCATAAACTACTGCACTATCATTTGTTTCATCAGCAATTCCATTAATAATTTACTCACCACTGAGGTCAGATTAATTGGCTTGTAATTCTCACACTCTTTGCTTCTACTTTGTGAAGAAAAATCACATTTGCCTGTCTCTAGTCCTTTGGGGTCACTCTTGATTCTAAAGAAGTGCTCAAAAAGTCAGACAGTGGAGCTTCTGGAACTTCCTGAAGTTCCTTTTATACCCTTCCCCCCTATCCCCCGGCCCCATTGATTTATCTAATTTTAATTTTGCTAGCTTCTCATAAGAACAGCCTTCTGAATATTGATTGAGATCTATGTTGCTTCCACTCCTATTTGAGGCAGTTTTCTGTGGCCCTATTCAAAACCTTTCCTTAAGGGCACATTTTAAAAGTCCTACACATCACAAATCTGGAAGATACTCACGTGACTGGGCCCCGTGCAGCCCCGTGGATTTTAAGAGGCCCGCAGCCACGCGCGTATCTCCTGGTACGCGCATCGGAAAGGTTTTTGGAAAAAGGGGGCGGGGCAGGCTGGGGCAGGGTCTGGGTGGGGCATGAGCAGGCTGGGCAGCACCATTAAGTCAGAGTCGCGCACAAGCATGTGCTGGGATCCGATGACCAATGAACTTACTGCTGCTATGGACTGTGGGTAAATAGTAAAATAAAAATATTTAGGGTAGTCAGTGGGGTTTTAGGGCTCGGGGCTAGTAGGGTAAAAGGGAGGCAGGCTAGGGAGGGGGTTTAGGAAGTCCGCTCCTTTACTGGGGTGAAGTGGGAGGGAACTGGGAAATAGGTCCTAATGTGTTGCCGCGCGCATCTACTAAAATCTCCCCACTTTCGCATGCAAGACGGCTTTCGTATGCACATGCGCACATCAATATAAAACTGTGCGCGTATCTACTAAAATCCCTCCACTTACACGCATGACTCTGAAAATCTACACTTTAGTGAACACTGAATAGAAATATTTGTTAAGCAATTCCTCTACGTATTCTCCTCCATCACATTTGAGTTTTACAATCCCTGTTTTTCATTTCTTTTAATCACTAATATATCTAACATGTCTTGTCCTCCTCTTTTACTGTATGACCTATTTTTCTTCCATTTGTACCTTCATTCTCTTGACTACTTTTCCAGCATCTTTTATATTTTCTAGATATTGTTGCCTGTCTTTATCTTTCTGCTGCCTTTTGAAGTTCATGAACATTAACCTTTTTTCCCTTATCTTTTTAGCCATTTCTTTAGAAAACTAAAATGTCATCCTTTTTCGGGGTGCCATCGGCACCGGAAGAGGAGGAGTCAGGGCGGCACTGGGGCAGACGTGGCGGAAACATTGCTGGCGGCGAAAAGGTAGAAACCCTTATCGCTGCCAGTAGTGTGCCCAATAGCACCACCTTTTACGATTGCTCTATTGGGTGCGAAAGCCGGCAGCGATGGTGGTGCGATCGCTGCGGGCTTTTGCAGGCCCACCCCCCGTTAGCGCCGGGATTCAGGAATCCGCAGTAGTTTTCAAAATCCGGCCCTAAAAGATTTGTTGCCTTTACAATATCTCCTTTTAGTTTTGCCCATTACTCATACAGTGGTCCCTTGTCTTACGAACTCAATTGGTTCCAGAGGGCTGGTTGTAACTCAAGTTGGTTGTAAGTCAAGACTATTTTCTCCATAGGAAATAATGGAAATACCCATAATGCTTTCCAACCCTCCCAAAAGCTCCCCTTACCTAACCATTTCTATAATAAAAAATGATTGTATAATGTCTGTAATTACCAGAAACACCAATAAATTCCTAGTGTACTCCCCAAAAAGTTATAAAATGTGACTAGCCTACCAGAAACAACAATTTTACCTCCTCCACCAGTTCCTTTGATATCTGGGTAACATCAAGCTAGGTTGTGAGAACACTGCACAAATCTCATCTTTGGGTGAGTTTCCTCACTCCGAAGGCCATCAAATCTTCACAAGAGAGCACTGTTTTGTTTGTACGCCACACTCTGAATGTCAAAGTGGCCCCTAACCCCTACACTAATACCTAAACCTCACCTCGAGTTACTAGGTGGCCCTCCCATAGAGATATAAATACCTATCTAGCGTAGGGGTACTATGGCTATTCTCTCTCTCTCCCTCCCTCCTTCCCCCCCTACTTTGGTTGTGACTTGAGATCTGTTTGTATCTCAAAACCAGAATTTTGGTCGTAACTCAAAATTTATTCATTATCCAAGTGCCCACTGTATAATTCCTCTAAATTACCCCATCCAGTTAATGACTCCTTGAGGTATTCCCTCATCTTATTAAACTTAGTTTTCCAATTCAGGACCATCACCTTTGAATGAACCATCACTGCCTGTGCTCTAATATTTATTTTATTTTTTAAACATGCATAATAAAAAACAATTTATGCATTAACAAATAATAATTCAATAAAAGCAAACATACATATTTAATATTACCCAGTATTTAGGTTGCTGGGCTAGTTTTATGCCAGAATATATTACATAGCCGTTTTGTCAATTTTGAATTCTTTTTGGTATAGCCAGGTTTTAAAATCTTTTTTAAAGGCCTTGGTGTCGGTTTGCATTTTCAGCTGTTCTGATAAGATATTCCATAACGCAGGGCCGGCAATGGAGAAAGCCCATTCTCTCACTTCTCCAATATGAGCAGGCAGGTTGCAGGGACTTCTAGGAGACCTTTATCTTGTGATCGTAATGTTCTTGATGGTGTATAGATAATACTGAACCACACAACAAAGTGATCACTGGATTGCAGATGATCTCTCACTATGACATCTGAAACACTCTCCCTGTTTTTAAGCCCTAGGTCCAGTATTACTCTCTCACATATCAGTTCTATTACCAATTACCAGAACTGGTCTGCATATATCAATATTATTACCCTGGCATTTTCTCAAGCTGTGGCAACTCCAGTTGACCTTTCACCTTTTTGTCTTGCATGCTGGATCATAGTTCCTGAGCTCACTTTCATTATGACTCAGATAAGTCTCATGAACTGACCCCTGTTTCAGGCAGAAAAAATGCATAGAGATTTAATTGAAGACATTAAAAAATTGCTATAAAAGAGGTGCTGTTATTAGTTGATTTCAATCAGCCAGATCTCGATTGTGACATCCCAGCTGCAATATCAACTAAAAGCAGAGAGACCCTAAATAAGGGATAGGCAACTCCAGTCCTGGAGTGTCATAAACAAGTCTGGTTATTAGAACAGCCACAATAACTAGGCATGAGATATATCTGCATGCAAATATACCTCATTTATATTCATTGTTGATATCCTGAATGTAGCACTCCAGAACTGGAATTGACTAATGCTTAGAGATTTTCCTTCATTCTATGGACTCAAATGAAATTAAGATTAGTCCCGAGTTCATTTATTTTTAAATTCACATTTTTCAGTCACAAATTGGTTAAAAAAAGTAAAAATTAATTGGAGACCTATGAAGATGATTTGCTGAGTTTACGCTATGCGTTCCTTCTAAAATTGGATATGAAACTGCTGTTTAGCGAACACTTAAGTCTCTATTTGATGATGGTCTCCTTAAAAATGTATATATTTTGAAGGTGTGTGTTTCAATCATTTATTCAACCTTGGTTCTCTTATGTGATTGGTGTATTAGTTGTAGGCATTTTATGGCAACCTCTATTGAAGTAATTAGGTTTAGAAAGAATGAGAGTGTGAACTAGGTTTCTAAATCTTGTGTCTCTAAAAAAATGCTTCAGTCACCAAATATACCTTAAAAAGAACAATGAAGACCCCTCAGTGATGATAATTGATATGTCATAGTGAGATTTGAGTCAACTGTAACACCTAATGATGTAACTACATTTCTAAGCGGAGTAGCTGAAGCTGCCATCCGAGGACTTAGAGGATTATTTTTTTGCAAATCGATAATGCTGGCTCCTCCTTCGACTGAGAGTATAATCAGTGGACAATTTGATTCAGAAATAAGACGAATTTCACCTATTTCTCAGAGCAATTAGGGTTAACATAGCCAATGATCTGCATGTCATTGGTAAAAAGAAAGTACCCGCAACCTAAATCCTGAATTATTGTAACCAAAGGGAGCAAGTATAGATTGAATAAAACAAGAGCCAACACAGATTGCAGTGGAGATAGACTGTGGTTTCTGGTATTTCCTTGAAATTCAGTTGGTCAGAGTCTGGAGGGACGTTTTGGTTCTTTTATGTGGTCATGTTCTATTTTTGCCACGGAATAAAATGATAATATTTTTGGGAGCTCTTCTTGGAGTGGCAGGGATGATTGATTGGCAACTGGCAAAAGTGAGCTGGTTTTGAATTTCCTGCCTACATTTTGCCCAGGCAAAAGTATGTACATTGTTGATCCCTGCACATACTTTTGTCTGAGTAAGGAGAGGTCAGTTTTAAGACAGCAAGTTCATTGAGGTAAATTGGTATTTACCAGTGTAAATAGCTCCTGAAAATAGCCCTTTCTAGGTGCTATCTTAAATATCCTATGATAAATACTAACTGAGAAAAAATATTTGCCTTTTATCTTATTTTTTTTATTAACAGTCATACTCTTTCAGATGATTTTGAAAGAAGCTGTGTATGTAAATGAAAAATACTATCATAAAACTTTTTAAAAGCACTCAAAACAGGTAAAATCTATTAACAATTCAATGGAATATATTGTAGCAATTTTTAAAAGCCTACTTATATGGGTAAAGTGCATTTACACGCTTAAAACCCAGTTTTAAGCGTGTAAATGCTTTTGAAAAGCAGGTCCATAGTGTCCCTGTATATGAGAATTTTATATACATACAGAGAGCGAATCAAGAATCAGCTGTTGCTCAGGATTCTATATATATGAACACCAATAGCAGCTGTTTCTTGAACATTAGCAGTATCTCCATACTTCTCACTCTATGATTTTGCTCAGGCTTTGGAATAAATTCCAGTGTGCTTCTCTCTTGGCGAATTCTTGTGAAATTCTTTGGCCTCTAACATGCTTTGAAATTTCACTGTTGTATGTTGTTTGTTTTCAAAAAAAAATCTTACTTTCCTTTTACCGCTTTCAGAGTCATTGATACTTTGATCTGACGTTATTTCTAGAAATATTTTGCAAAGGGTCCCTGGGTAAAGTTTTAAATAACTTCGTCCTCGATGAGGACTACAGTTTAAAAAACACACATATGGCCATACAACAAAATATGGCCATACAACAAAATGGTCATACAACACATATGTCTAATCGCACACTGGAGTGATTAAATGCCGAACTTGAGTGGAGTTATTTTATTTAACAACTCTTACGTCACTATCTCTTACTGAATCATGATTGGTCAATGAGTCCCCGTCAGCCATCGGGGCAGACATTCGTGCCAAAATGGCAGGGTTTAAAACTCCTTCATTGATGTGGTTCCGATGCGCTCCCGAACAAATTTAAGACTGACTCTGACACAGGTATGCTTTATGTAAATTCATGAATATATATAGCCAGCATTTGCTTCATTCCCAGTAATGTATTTTGGTCAATTTGTATTCCTTCTTGTGTTACAGATGGTTTTGTTGTTAAAATTACTCCCCCCCCCCCGAAGCAGCTGGACTGGCGAAACACGGTCCGTGTTGGAGGAATTGCTACATAACATTGTGCTTTAATAAGAGGAGTAGCCGCATTGAAATAAAGACTATTTTATTTTTTTATTTATTTAAGGTTTTTATATACCGGCATTCGAGATCGCAGTCCCATCATGCTGGTTCACATAAAACAAGGGTGCATCGTGAAACATAAACTAGAACAGTGGTGCGGAAAATGCAGTTACATATAACAGGGTAATTAAAACTTGGCGGGGAGGAAGAGAAAGGACAGATTATAATTCAAACATGTAAAAACAATAGTGGAGATAATTATGTGAACTCTGACCAGAAAGGATTTGTTTGCACTTATGGTTTATTAACCTTACAACACATATGGCCATACAACAAAATGGCTGACTGGCGCTTTTTCCAAACCAAGACCCAAGTGAGGCAGAAGCACCCGGTGATCATGCCTGCCTCTTTCCACACTGCAGACCCCTCGGAAGGGGGTAAGGCCTGGATTTATCAAAATGCGGTAAGTACCGCATGCGATAGCAAAAGGGGTGCGTTTTATGCTAATTACCTGTGTGAAGAGCTAAGTTGTATTTCCTGCATTCAACTACTGGGGGACCATTTTTAATGGTCCCAGCCGAGAGAGAGAGAGAGAGAGAGAGAGAGACTGGCTGTAATATCATGGCCCGTAGGTAGGTAGGTAGGTAGGTATTTGTATCCCTATGGTAGGCCCACCTAGTAACTCGAGGTGGGGTTTAGGTAAGAGTGTAGGGGGTTAGGGGCCACTTTGACATTCTATGTGACACCTACGAACAGAACAGTGGTCTCTTGTGAAGATTTGCTGGCCTTTGGAGAGAGGAAACTCACTCCAAGATGAGATTTAGGCAATGTTCTCTCAACCTTGCTTGATGTTACCCAGGTAGAGAGTCCATCAAGCTAGGTTGAAAGAACATTGCCCAAATCTCATCTTGGAGTGAGTTTCCTCCCTCCGAAGGCCAGCAAATCTTCACAAGAGACCACTGTTCTGTTCGTAGGTATCACGTAGAATGTCAAAGTGGCCCCTAACCCCCTACACTCTTACCTAAACCCCACCTCGAGTTACTAGGTGGGCCTACCATAGGGATACAAATACCTACCTATGGGCCATGATATTACAGCCAGTCTCTCTCTCCCTCCCTCCCTCCAGCTGAAATTGGACTTATTGCACACCAAAAATTGGTGTGATAGCTCTTCACAGACAGGTTAACCCAGCCCCTCCTCCTATTTTTGGAATTTGCATCACACCATACGATATGGTGTGATCGCATTTGATAAATGACCCCCTACGAGACCTCTGAAAAGGATAAGAGATTGATGGGAACAACCCAGGAGAGGGTTAATGTTGCTTTTTTGGCATGGAGGTGCTTGCAGGAGAGTCTTTTTGTTTTGTTTTGTTTTCAAGTTTTTTTTTTCTTTAATACTAATTTTAGTTCAGTAGATGAAACAAACTGAAATAAACATTGAGGAAACAGAAACATGGATAAAAAATCCTGGCCAAATTTACAAAATGAAACAAAACAAAAACTTTTACCGGCGCATTTCTATAAATTTGTACCTGCAGGCTTTGCACTAATTCTCAAAATGAAAGTATGAGCATATATTTTTTTTTACTTTTTATTTTCAGCATATTTAGCAATTGATAAGTCAAAATAAGACATCCATAACTTAGATATAACAAAGGAAATGTATGATATGAGAAAATATAAACAAATATTTAGGGTCATTTATCAAAATGCTATAAGGTGTTTTTGCATGCAATAGCAGCATACCATATGGTGCGACGCAAATCTGAAAAAGAGGAAGAGTGGGCTTATCATTTTGCATGGCTTTAACAACCCTTTTTTCAGTAAGTCTATGCTGGTTTTGAGAGAGAGAGAGACTATCTATAATGCCCTCACCCTAGACAGGTATTTATATCTCAATGGGAGGCCCACCTAGTAACTCGAGGTGAGGTTTAGGATTTAGTGAAGGGGTTAGGGGCCACTTTGACATTCAAAGTGAGACATACGAACAGAACAGTGCTCTCTTGTGAAGATTTGATGACTTCAGAGTGATGAAACTCATTTAAAGATGAGATTTGTGCAATGTTCTCTCAACTTAGCTTGATTTTACCCAGGTAGAGCATCCATCAAGCTAGGTTGAGAGAACATTGCAGAAAATAGAAATGAATACTTTCTGAACATTAAAAGCACAATGCCCCGTATAAAAACCACCTGATGTTCCACTATTAATTTAGGTAAATGGATAGCTAGATGATCAGCAAATATTTTAGCCAATAATTTGAAATCAAAATTGATCAATGAGATTAGTCTATATGATTCTGGGAGTAATAAATCCTTCCCTTTTTTTAGAAGGTTTGTGATTAAAGCCTTATTGGTTGCAAAAGGGAACTGTTTCGTCTCTATCAGGTAAGTAAATAGGGATTGTAAGGCATGTGCAACCTGTTCCTTCAGTAGTTTGTAAAATTCCCCCCCATAACCATCAGAGCCCGGTGCCTTTTCTAGAGCTGCCTGTTCTATCTGTACCTGTATTTTCATAATCGAGATCGGCTCATTTAGAGTCTCCAACTGCAGGTTCGTTAATTGAGGCAAAGAGAGTTTATTTAAAAAAAACATTTCTTGTCCCTTCATTCATTGTATCTTTGGCATAAAGAGGCAAAAAAAAATAAATCTCAAAACACCCTATGTAGACCATTGATACCATCCACTATCTTCCCCTTCTTCTCTCTAATTACAGCTATATGCTGAGTCTCCTCTTGATGTTTTACCAGAGAAGCCAGCAATTTTACAGGTTTATTGCCAAATTTAAAATTCTGGTTATTTATAATAGAACATAGATTTCTGAGCCCTCTGGTGTATAAAAATCTTAAGGCCACCTGTGAAGAAATATAAACTGCCCTAGCCGTAGGAGAGTGAGAAGCTGCAAGTAATAACTTATTCCGCTGCACCTGATTTTCCAACAATAGTATTCTCTTACTCAACATCTTGTGCCGCCAACTCATGTAGGCTATTATGTCCCCCCGCAAAATGGCCTTCACTGTCTCCCAATACAGGGCAGACTCAGTCACATGTCCACTATTATGGTCATGATATCATTCCAGATGAGAGCATGATGAGATATTTCAATTGGACCAATTATTGTCTGCGTGATCTGTGAGAGCATGGAGGTTGAGGCCAACAGGTAGTCAATGCGAGATTGTGTAGTATGGGCTCTAGAGACAGGAGTGAAATCATGTTCTGTGCTATGAAAAATTTTCCAAACATCTAAAAGCTAGATACAGTTACATAGCCATGGAATCTCTTTATGTTTTGCTACTCACTCCCCTGTGAGACACTTAGACTTGTTGATACTAGGATCAAAACCTGTGTTCAAGTCTCCCCCCTTCCTCAATGCCTGCAGATTATGAAGAATATCCAGAAAGAAAGCATGATTATAGACATTGGGTGCATAAATGTTACATAATTGTTGCGACCGCGACCTACAGGTCCTGATACAGGCACGGCTACTAGCTCATGGGAAAGCGTGAGCCCCTGAACCACGGCATGACTCAGAGAGGAGCCAAGAGTCACACCGTGGGAGGTGAGCGCATGCAAGCACGGGCGGAGCAGGAACAAAGCAGGACTGGAACTAAAGCAAGGAACTCAGAACAGGCACCAAGCAGAATCAGCCCTCTGCTGGACCCACATGCACCAAGGAGACCCAGCAATCCAATGCTGGTCTCAGGAGTAGCCCTCCGGCCACTCGAAAGCCCTTTCAGACCCACCACTTGGGAATGACAAGTGCGTGAGGCCAGACAGAGGCTGAGGGCAGGAACAAGATGAAGAATTGGAACTTGGAAGGACTTATACGAGGACTTGGAACTTGGAAGGACTCAGACGAGGGCTTGGAACTTGGAAAGACTCTGACAAGGATTCAGATTACTCAGAAGACTCGGAGAGGGAGTCAGGTTACTCTGAAGACTCAGAGCAAGGATTCAGGTTGCTCAGAAGATCTCAGGCATGGTTTCAGGACTCAGGCAAAAGTACTGGGTGAGAACTGCATTGCAGCGTGCCCTACACAGCCACCCATGGCTGGTCGCGGACCATGCTGAGTGCGAAGCAGACTCCATGCGAAGTCGTGGAACATGGCTGGTCGTGGACCACTCTGAAGTGGAGCAGGTTCTGTCAGAGTCTTGGGCATGGACGGAAGCAGGCAAGGAACTCCGAAGACTGGGACAGGATTCAAGACTCAGGATTCAAGACTAGGAACTTGGAACTCGGAACTTGAAACTTGGAACTCGGAACATTAAAAACAAGGGTCTTCCAGAGACTTGCGCTACAGACAAGAAGAAGGCCTTGTACCACGAAGTGCCCTACATAGCCCCCCATGGGCTGGTCACGGACCACGACGGTGGCACGCCAGGAAAGGTGGACGCAGGAAACTGGGAACTGGTTGCAGAGGCGAAGACAAAGGCATCAGGACCAAGACATCAGGAACACGGAGCATCTGGAACATCAGGACTCAGGAACCGAACCATGGAACATCAGGACATGGACCAGGCAATGAAGGAGCTCTGACAAAGGACAGGACCAGGAACATCAGGACGAGGAGACCAGGAACATGGAACGAAGAGCCATCTAGTCAAAGGAAGACCATGGAGGAACTTGACCTGAAGAGGAGCACAGACAACTGTGGATTCTGGATCGAAGGCCCCGAGGAACAGGAACTGGGCCCTTTTATAGGGCTGAAGCAGGAAGTGGAGTGAAGAGAACTTCCAGTGGGGCTGCAGGCTTTTCCCACCGCTGGCCCTTTAAATAGTGTGAAGAGGCATGTGCCGGTGCTTAAGAAGGTCCAGGACCATGGACAGTGGCATCCCTGCTGCACAGCCAGGAGAGCAGGCCCTGACGGCGGGACTAGGCCACGAAGAGAGGCGGACCCGGGGGTGGCTTCCTGCCGCATTATAGAACCCCAGCGGTGGCATCCTGTTGCGGAAGGCAGAGTCAACGGCAGCGGCTTAGAGTTGTGAAGATGAAGGCTTCCCGGGGCAGCACTAGGCAGCGAAGATCAAGGCACTAGTGGCGGCGGCTCCTGTTGCAAGAGGAACATCGGTGGCATCAGCAGGGCCACGAAGAAGGAGTCAATGGCACCTGGCTGCACAGGCAAGGCCCCGGGGGCAGCGACTCTGGAGAGAAACAGCACGGCAGTCCAGGCCATGCCAAAACAGAGTCCGGCAGTGTCGGCAATAGCAGTAAGTGGGGGACTGCTCGCGGGGAGAGCTCCGTGAGCAGGATCACAATAGCACCCCCTCCTCAAAGGCCCCCCTTCAGCCTCTTCTCAACAGCTGAAGGCGAGAAGACATGTCTTCTATACCAGCTGGGGAACTTGGGGGTCCAAACACAAGATGTTCGAGGCTTGGAAGGAGCTGAAGCGATGAGGCGAAGCAACATACTTAAGACATGACAACCACACAAAGAAACTCAAAAGACATAACCCAGGTTAAATTGGAGGCACATGAGTAGTAACAGCATCTTAAAGGATAGTCAAGTTCATGTTATTATTAAAATCAAGACGAGAGTGAGGAACACCTCTACATCTTCTTCTTCTTGAGAGCAATAGCCACAGAGTGGGTTCAAATCATCCTGTTGGAATCTTGAATGCAAGATGGTGTATCAGGAGAATGCAAGCTTACAGATACCACTTGTTAGATGAACATTGGTACGAGAAATGCCAGGTGGAGCTACACTGTCCAACAAACAATGTTCAAAAAATGGAAAGCTGGTCTTGGTGAAATTTTATACTCCTTGAAGACAGATGGCACATGGAGTTGTGATAGACAAGTGGAGAGATGAATTGTTCCATAAGGAGCTAGAAGGTCAACAGCATTAAATGCCCAGCTTTATACAAGAGACCATTTCTCGAAGAGGATCTCCAGAATGGCTTGATAGGTGTAAACAGTTTAAAGGCTGGCAGAATTTGTTCATCCTTGAAGAGCCGTCCTTAGATGGAGCAAGGGGGTCCTTCCTGATGGAATCTGAGCTGAAGGACAATGCTGGCTTTCCAGGCAAGCCTGAAGGTGGCAATCACAGACCTAGTCTGGCAGCGAAGACAGCATTAGATGGATGGATGAAGAATACTTCGAATTTCTCAATCCAGACTCTAGCAGATCAAAAGCTGTGAAAGGAATGCCAGAAGGTTGGATGGTGGTCTGTGAGCTATAGATACAAGGCAACTCACCAAATTGGAATTAAGTAGAAGAGATACAAGGTGACACCTCTGAAAATTGGAGTGGAATTAGAAGTTGGAACTCCCACTGTGCAGAACAGAGTCAGGATTATAGTTGTAATTAATCCGATGTCAAGCACCAAATGGAGGGAAGCATGGACTGAACTGGAGTTGGTGGAATGAAGCCAGGTCTAGGGTGTAGGCGCCTCCTGCAGGTTGTTCAAACCCAAGGACCTGGAGTTGCTATAATTTAATTCAAGTAGGCATACTCTCCTTGAAGCTTGAAGATACTCAGTGAAGAAGCAGAACTTGATAACAGTGATGTGGAAACCTGGGTGCAGGCACCTCCTGCAGGTTGTGTGGAACCCAGGATGGAACACCACATCTCTGTGGGTTGAGCAGAGATGGTCCCTGGAACAAGTGCAGGTGCCTCCTGCTGATCGAAAGTAGTTCCAGGACTGGACTGGCTTTAAAAAATTCTGGATGCAGGAGCCTCCTGCGGGTCATAAAATCTGGACATACTCAGAAGAGAGACCAATTAAAAAAAATTGTAACCAGGCAAAAGGGTCCAGAAACTAGGAGCAAAACATTTTTCTATGCAAGGAACAAGGTTCAAAAAATATCCAGGAACTTGAGCCTGTCGCAGACACATGCTCACTGAGCTCTTGGCCTTCGATTCCTGTTGTGACCGAGACCTACAGGTCCTGATACGGGCGTGGCCGCTAGCTCATGGGAGAGCGTGAGCCCCTGAATCACGGCACGACTCAGAGAAGAGCCCTGAGCCACACTGTAGGAGGTGAGCGCATGCAAGCACGGGCAGAGCAGGAACAAAGCAGGACTGGAACTAAAGCAAGGAACTCGGAACAGGCACCAAGTAGGATCAGCCCTCCGCTGGACCCATACACACCAAGGAGACCCAGCAATGCAATGCTGGTCTCAGGAGTAGCCCTCCGGCCACTCAAAAGCCCTTTCAGACCCACTGCTTGGGAAAGGACAAGTGCGTGAGGCAGATGGAGGCTGAGGGCAGGAACAAAACGAAGATTTGGAACTTGGGAGGACTCAGAACAGGACTTGGAACTTGGAAAGACTCGGACAAGGATTCAGGTTACTCAGAAGACTTGGAACAAATATTCAGGTTACTCAGAAGGTCTCAGGTAAGGTTTCAGGACTCAGGCGAAAGTACTGGGTGAGAACTGCATCGCAGAGCACCCTTCACAGCCACCTATGGTTGGTTGCGGACTATGCTGAGCATGAAGCAGACTCTATGTGAAGTAGTGGAACTTGAGACTGGAACATGTTGAAGATTCAGTAGAGGCCTGTGACTGGTCGCAGACCATGCTGGAGCGGAGCAGTTTCTGGCAGAGTCCTGGGCATGGACAGAAGCAGGCAAAGAACTCCGAAGACTGGGATAGGATTCAAGACTCAGAATTTAAGACTCGGAACTTGGAACTCAGAACTTGGAACTCGAAACTCTGAACATTAAAAACAAGGGTCTTCCGGAGACTTGCGCTGCAGACGAAAAGAAGGCCTTGTACCACGAAGCGCCATACACAGCCCACCATGGGCTGGTCGCGGACCATGATGGTGGCACGCCAGGAAAGGTGGGCGCAGGAAACTGGGAACTGGTTGCAGAGGTGAAGACGAACCCCAGTGGTGGCGTCCTGCCGTGGAAGGCGGAGTCAACGGTGGTGACTTGGAGCCGCGAAGATGAAGTCTTCCCGGGGTGGCACTAGGCAGCGAAGATCAAGGAGGTAGCGGGCTCCTGCCACAAGAGGAACATCGGCGGCATCAGCAGGGCTGCAAAGAAGGAGTCAGCAGCTCCCGGCCGCGCAGGCAAGGTCCCGGGGGCAGGACTCTGGAGAGAAACAGCTTCCAGAGGCCCCGCACCCTTTGTAGTAGAAGAGGACCGGAAGGCTCATCTGCATACTGCTCCCAGCATCCCCTTGGGAGAGGAGTCAAGAGTTCACCGCAAGTGATCCAGGGATTGAATTCCCCAGCTTCCAGAGGGCCCGCACCCTTTGCAGTAGGAGGACCTGAAGGTTCACCTGCATACTGCTCCCAGCTTCACCCGGGAGAGGAGTCCAGAGGTCACTGCAAGCGATCCAGGGATTGAATTCCCCAGCCCCAGCTTTCAGAGGCCCCGCACCCTTTGCAGTAGAAGAGGACTGGAAGGCTCATCTGCATACTGCTCCCAGCATCCCCCGGCAGAGGAGTCCAGAGGGCACCTCAAGCCATCCAGGGATTAAATGCCCCAGCCCCAGCTTCCAGAAGGCCTGCACCCTTTGCAGTAGAAGAGGACTGGAAGGCTCATCTGTATACTGCTCCCAGCATCCCATGGGAGAGGTGTCCAGAGGTCACTGCAAGCGAACCAGGGATTGAATTCCCCAGCTTCCATAGACCCTGCACCCTATGTAGTAGAAGAGGACCAGAAGGCTCATCTGCATACTGCTCCCAGCATCCCCCGGGAGCTGATTTTTGTATGAAAGCTACAAAATTGTATAATTATTATATACTATACTATCTCAGACCACTATCTGATAACTTTCACACTAAACCACCCTCCAACACAAACTTGCCCAATCACCAGTTACACCTTCAGGAATCTCAAATTTGTTGACTCTTGTATCTTCTGCACTACTGTTTCATCTTTCCTATCCTGCACTACATTATCTGAGTCAGTTAACAAAACAGTTTTTTCTTACAACACTATACTTTCTTCAGCCTTATATGCTCTTGTCCATCCCCTTTCCTGTCCTGAAAGACACACCAAACTCCAGTTTTGGCTCACCCCTAGAATGCACTACTTACATTCCTGTGCCCCCTCTGCAGAACATCTTTGGTTAAAATTCTGTGGCCATGCAAATTTAACTAGCTTAAAGTTTGTGTGTTTGTTATAAAAGCAGTTCAAATGTAGGAAATAGCTTAGAGCTTGTGTGTTTGCTATAAAAAGCAAGTCAAAAGGTAGGAAATAGCTTAGAATTTGTTTGTATGTTATAAAAAGCAAGCAAAAGATAGGAAAAAGCTTAAAAGTAGATTTTAAAAGGGCCATGCGTGTGAACATAAATGTGCATATCTCGCTGCATACAAAAATATGCGCTATTTTATAACCTATGCGTGCAGGTTATAAAATATTCTTCATGCACGCATGTCTACAGCTGTACACATATCTTGCATGGCATTTTGCTACAGCAACCTGTTAGGTGCAGGAGTCTGGTGAATGAGAGAGAGAGAGGAGGCGCCCTTCCAGTAAGAACTGAGCTGCCTACCTGCTGAATAGACCCGGTGAGGAGGAAGGACCCGGAGAGAGAGCCGGAGCCATCTTGGCCACCCGGCGCTGATGTCATCATAGCACCAGAGGCCTATTAAAGGAGGCACCCTGTGGCATGCCACCACAAGCACGCCAAAGTCGTACACCAAAGAGGTTTGTCCCTTACACTGATTTTTTTTTCAAGAATTGATTTTGGCTGAGAATGGGGAGAAAAAGGAAGGGGAAACCTTCCTACCTGATTCAAGCCTCCAGTTCTACTCCCATAAATGGCCCCCATGGATTGTCATGTGATCTCCAGTTCATCACTGCACATTGTGAGTACAGAATTGGAGAATGACTCCTTGAGTCCAGAAGCTAGGCGTCCACCTCCTATTCCATGTGGTCTTTCTGTGCAACAAGAAACTATTACTGGAATGAATTTTGGTTCTATTTCTTCTCAGCCTTTAGACACGTTTATTGGATTTAAATATGGGTCAGACAGTTGAAACAAAGTCAGTTATTCCAATTCCGGTCCCAGTGCAACTGTTGCCCTGAGGTGTTATTGAGGAGTCTAATCCTTTATCTGCTTCTGATGAGATTTCACTTAAAAAAATCATCCATTTTACTTGAAGACTGGAGGGTGGCTAATGTAACCCCAATGTTTACCCAAGGGAAGTCTTGCCTAACAAATCTGCTTCATTTTTCTGAAGGGGTTAATAAACATGTGGATAAAGGTGAACCGGTAGATGTAGTGTATTTGGATTTTCAGAAGGCATTTGACAAAGTCTCTCATGAGAGGCTTCTAAGAAAACTAAAAAGTCATGGGATAGGAGGCGATGTCCTTTCGTGGATTACAAACTGGTTAAAAGACAGGAACCAGAAAGTAGGATTAAATGTCAATTTTCTCAGTGGAAAAGGGTAAACAGTGGAGTGCCTCAGGGATCTGTTCTTGGACCGGTGCTTTTCAATATATATAAATGATCTGGAAAGGAATACGACGAGTAAGGTTATCAAATTTGCGGATGATACAAAATTATTCAGAATAGTTAAATTACAAGTGGATTGTGATACATTACAGGAGGACCTTGCAAGCCTGGAAGATTGGGCATCCAAATGGCAGATGAAATTTAATGTGGACAAGTGCAAGGTGTTGCATATAGGGAAAAATAACCCTTGCTGTAGTTACATGATGTTAGGTTCCATATTAGGAGCTACCACCCAGGAAAAAGATCTAGGCATCATAATGGATAATACTTTCAAATCGTCGGCTCAGTGTGCTGCAGCAGTCAAAAAAGCAAACAGAATGTTAGAAATTATTAGGAAGGGAAAGGTTTTTAAAATGGAAAATGTCATAATGCCTCTGTATCGCTCCATGGTGAGACCGCACCTTGAATATTGTGTACAGTTCTGGTCGCCACATCTCAAAAAAGATATAGTTGCGATGGAGAAGGTACAGAGAAGGGCAACCTAAATGATAAAGGGGATGGAACAGCTCCCCTATGAGGAAAGGCTGAAGAAGTTAGTTCTGTTCAGCTTGGAGAAGAGACGGCTAAGGAGGGTTATGGTAGAGGTCTTTAAGATCATGAGAGGTCTTGAATGAATAGATGTGAATCGGTTATTTACACTTTCGAATAATAGAAGGACTAGGGGGCATTCCATGAAGTTTTTTTTATTTTATTTATTATCTGAGTCAGTTAACAAGTAGCACATTTAAGACTAATCAGAGAAATTTCTCTTTCACTCAATGCACAATAGAGCTCTGGAATTTGTTGCCAGAGGATGTGGTTAGTGCAGTTAGTGTAGCTGGGTTCAAAAAAGGTTTGGATAAGTTCTTGGAGGAGAAGCCCATTAACGGCTATTAATCAAGTTTACTTAGGGAATAGCCACTGCTATTAATTGCTTCAGTAGCATGGGATCTTCTTAGTGTTTGGGTAATTACTAGAGATGTGAATCGTGTGATCGATCGTCTTAACGATCGATTTCGGCTGGGAGGGGGAGGGAATCGGATCGTCGCAGTTTGGGTTTTTAAATATCGTGTAAATCGTGTAAATCATGTAAATCGAAAACCGGCACACTAAAACATCCCTAAAACCCACCCCGACCCTTTAAAATAAATCCCCCACCCTCCCGAACCCCCCCAAAATGCCTTAAATTACCTGGGGTCCAGTGGGGGGAGGGGAAAATGGCACCGGCCATACGGTGTATGGCCGGCACCATTTTCCGTACGGAAAAACGATTCGCGGTAGGAGATTGTTCCGGACCCCCGCTGGACTTTTGGCAAGTCTTGTGAGGGTCAGGAGGCCCCCCCAAGCTGGCCAAAAGTCCCTGGGGGTCCAGCGGGGGTCCGGGAGCGATCTCCTATGCTCCTGACGTCAGGGGACAAAAAAACAAAATGGCGCCAGCGCTACCTTTGACCTGTCATATGACAGGTCAAAGGTAGCGCCGGCGCCATTTCTACAATGCACGGAGGTTCGAGAGTAAAAGATCACACCGGGACCCTTCCTCTGGACCCCAGGTAATTTAAGGCATTTTGGGGGGGTTCGGGAGAGTGGGGGATTTATTTTAAAGGGTCGGGTGGGTTTTAGAGTTGTTTTAGTGTGCCGGTTTTCCCGCCCTCCCCCTTCCCCTCCCCCTTCCCCCGATTTACGATTTTTTGACGATAAATCGGGGGAATTGTTATTGTATCGCGGCTCTAACGATTTTTGACGATTTAAAATATATCGGACGATATTTTAAATCGTCAAAAAACGATTCACATCCCTAGTAATTACCAGGTTCTTGTGGCCTGGTTTGGCCTCTGTTGGAAACAGGATGCTGGGCTTGATGGACCCTTGGTCTGATCCAGCATGGCAATTTCTTATGTTCTTAGATATCTGGAATGTACTTATAGGAATAGATGCTAAACTTTCAAATTCAATAACTTAATTGTGTCAATTTTCATAAGACACTGTTAAAAAATTAAAAGAAATTGATACTAGGCTGTCTTCTATAGATACTGCAATGTCTGCTCAATCTTCTGCTATCTCTAATTTACAGACAATGTTAATAGCAGAAATTAAAGACAGAATTTTTATTCATACTAAATGTGAAACTTTGGAAAACAGACTTAGATCTAATAACTTTCGTCTGTTAAATTTTCCTATTTCCTGTCCGATTTCAGGTGAGGAAGAAGAAACTTTTGATAAATAATTCTTATTATATTCCTGATAAAAAGAGATCTCCTGGAAGTGGTATAGGTGAGGCAAATGTGCTGATTCCTATTCACAGTCCAGATCTCTGAAGACTGGGACAGGACTCAGGAACTGAGACTCAGGAACTCAGACTCGGGAATTCAGGAACAGGGACAGGACCCTGGACCTCAGGAACTCGGAACAAGGCTTTAAAACCAAGGGACTTCTGGACACTTGGACCAGCAAACAAAGACTCTGAAGACTCTGGACAAGACTCAGGAACAGGACGCTGAAGTCAGAAACCAGAAACTGATGAGAGACCAGGAACATGGAACAAAGAACATATAACAGGAAGACCTTTAAGATTCTAGCAAATCACTACGAAGGGAACAAGGAACTGACAGAAGAGCCCTTTATAGGGCTAACTGGATGACATCATCAGGAAGGGCCACGGGGTTTTCCCCCCTGGGGGCCCTTTAAATTGAAGGCAGAGGCACATGCCTGGAGGATGCTAGAAGTAGACAGAGAGGTTGGTGGCCCGGGCTGCGAAGAAGGCAGCGTCAGTGGCACTCCTGGCCTCATGAAGAAGTGGTGGCATTGGTGGTCAGACTCAAGCCTTGCCCTGGGAATCTCTCAGCCACATAGAAGTGGCAGCATAGCTCGGCGGCAACACAAGGCAGGAAGAAGGGCATCGGGGTGATTCTCTGCCGCCCAGTAGTGGCAGCAATGGCCAGGTGGCAGTGGCACGACACCCAGTCACGAAGATGGTGAAAGAGGCGGCATCCCATTGCTTCATGGAAGCAGCAGCCCAGCTGGCAGTATTGAAAGAGCTTATCCTGTGTGCAAGTGTGACATAAACTGATGCCTCATGTTCAAAGCATGTATTTTTAAAGTATTGCAGGTGTGAATACAGTGATTTGAGTACCTTTGAACATGCTGATACCAATGATTTCTTACTTCCATAAGACAGATTTAGTGTTCTCATACTTGAACATAATAAAAATAATACAAAAGAATGCTGGCATACTGTTAGTACTCCAAAAGCCACTGGGAAAGAAAATCAGGAAGACACATGTTGAAGTCATTCCAAATTGCTAGTTTAATTTAGCAGGCACCATGTGGGCACTGTGGGCAGCACACCACACATGCTTGCAGGTACACATGCCATTTTTATTGATGGAGATATCTAATTTTACCTTGAAAAAACAAACATATTATCTATGGTTTTATTCAGAAATTGTATTTAAACTCAATTTATAGTACACTTTTAGAGCTATTTACGTCATAAGCCTCTTTTTTTCAAGATGTATAAAAGTGAATACGGGCAATGTGTGGTAGCTACAATTCTTGAAACACTGTATTATTCTCTATTTCCATAACAAAGAAACATAATATAGAGCTTAGAGTGGATTAATTTTTACCATTTTCCCTTTTATTTTCGCCTTCCATCTTCGAACCCTCCTACCCAGAATTCTATGCTCCAGAAGTCCTCACCAGTTAGAAGAGCACCTTATACAAGGTAAATTCTCAGCACCTCTGTTGGCCAGCAATGTCATAGTTCTGGCAGTTGTCTTTGTGTCCTCCCTGGTCTTAAGCACATTACATCTGTAACATACCAACTCCTGACAAGCTCTGATAAATGAGGGAGCTGAAACTAGATGCACAGTTTTGTAGTACACAGTGCTGCAGCTTGAGCACGGGGCTGGCAGAGAATTTTCTAGGCTACAGTATATAAACAGTAAATAGCAATATATGAGTACAAATGTATTGAGAAGTATAAATATTGTATCAAGCAGAATGAACTCCAGTTGTTTTTATGTTTGTGAGAAAAATACATCTTTATTTTTTATTTTATTTAATAGCGTTTATATACCGTCATTAAGTAGTTTACCATCATAACGGTTCACAATAAGGCACATAAAATAATATTAAATCATTAAAACATACTAAGAACAACAATTAAAGTGCCAAAATCTAAAAGCGATTACAAAGCTGCATTTAATATATCTAAATTCAATTACTATATAAGATTCCTAGACTCTTTCATAAAATCTAAAATATATAAAATCGCTAAAACATTAAAAATTATAAAATGTTAAAAATAATAAATGAATACTAACACCATCTCATATACAAGCTATAGTCCTACTAATCTTTCTTAATTACTAACATACGCAGCCTTTCATTTCTTATCTTCATTCTCATTGCCAAATGCTTGTTTAAAAAGCCAAGACATGCATTTTTAAAATGTTCACAGTGATATTTTAGTGCTATGTGATCCAGTACCAACCCAATGATCCAGCAATATCCTTAACAATTCATTATTTTAACCATTTTTAATATTGATAATAAATTAGAGATAACTGTCAAGGCTTTTATTTTGTTTTATACATAGAGCTCTATAAGGTTCCCTACTAATGTGTGTGGCAGAGAGATAGAAACATGATGGCAGAAAAAGACCGTATGATCTATAAAGTCTTCCCATCTACCCAACTAATTTTACAATTCTCATCATTCCCTTAGAGATCCCCTATGCTTTCTTGAATTCAGATACCGTTTTTGTCTCCACCTCCTCCACTGAGAGGATGTTCTTGCATCCACCACTTTGTCTGTAAATAAATATTTCCTAAGAATACTCCTGAGTCTACTCCCTTTCACTCTTATCCCATGACCAACTCGTTCTATATCCTCTTTTCCACTGAAAGAGTCTCATCTCTTGTGCATGGAAACTTTTGAGATATGGCTCTATCTTATCTTCCCTATCTCTCCTGTCCATTGGTGTATGCATGTTTAGATTTTTACGTCAGTCACCCTATGCTTAGGTACATAAAGTGATGGAAAAGTTTTCCCTTTTCTGTAAGGTCATCTTTCCCAAATGTATTTAGTGGGCTCGATAGTTAGGTCATGCAGATGGTGAAATGGACCTCTATAGAGACAGCAAGGTGGAATAGTGCCACTGTGATTCCTCTCTGACTGGACAGGGAACATTTCCATCTCCCTTCCATGAGCTCTGGTCCCATGCTATCCATTAGTGCCAGCCCAAATAAAACATAAGCATCACCACTTTCAAAACATCAAACATGTTAAAACTTTATTTCTAGGTCTTCCAGCTAGCAATTATATACACATTAGAATAGGGTCAAATGGTCAATAATGAATAAGCAGAATTGATACAAGAGTCAGGATTAGCATCTCCTTCCTCACATCATTCAATTTACTCTCCACAAAGAGCATTTGAACATTTTCCCCTTCTTAACTGGATCGGTTAGACTTGATATTGAGCAGTTCTAAAGTTAGCCAGATTACTTATCTGGCCAACTCAAAAGTTATCCGGTTATATTAGTGGTGCAGCTGTACTGCCGAATATCCCAGATAACATGCCTAGCCGGCTAGGCTTTGAATAAGGGCCTCCATATATTTAGAACTGCAGAAGAGCCCCTATTCCACTTGAAAAATTCAATGCATCTACAAAACAAGGGCAAATTGGCTCAGAATGAATTAGCAATGCTTGCTCAATATTGGAAAGCCTTTTTTAAATTTTATTTTACATATTGAGGCATGCCTTACAAAATTGTTCCAACTGGGACAGTTCTGTTGACCTCCTGTCTGCCTATTTTCTCCCATCTTTCACTTTCCCTGAACGTTGAGTACCATTTCGAAACTATTTACAGAACACATTTTAGATGCACTCATTTTAAAACAGTGTTTGAATATCCTTTGCCTCATTAATTTAATGACAAATGATAAATTAATTCAATGTAAAATTTTCCTTGCTAGGGGAGTGCCACTTAGCAATAGCCCCAGAATGTGTTGTATTGGGATATTAAATAAAACCTATTATTTTTTAAATTCAGTAATCAGTTCTCCTGAAAATGCTTTTAATCTCTGTTACAAATGACCTTGCACTAACTGGATCCACTTCATAGGCATCAGAAAGGAAGGGGTCCACAGGGGCCATGGCCCTGTCGAAATCTGGCTGACTTGGCTCCTCCCCCTCCCATTTTCAAATTGCTGTGGGAGAGGTCTTGAAAAAAAAACAAAACAAAGAATGCATTCGTGGCAGTTGGATGGAATTTGTTGTATTGTCCCTCGACTGCCTGCCTGCCCTGGATCTCCTCACTTACTGTTGATTACATTAAAAAGAGGAAGAGGAGGAGACAGAAACTTTACGGAGCCTCGGGTGCCTCATTCTTCTCTCCTGCCGGGTCCGAGCATTGTGCCTTGAATGACAACATTTAAAGAATGACAAACCAAAAAACTATGCACCGCTGGTACTTGATAGAAGACACTTAGTATATCAATAGCAATTCAAACTCACATTCAAAGTGTCCAATGACTTGTTTCTAAAGTGTTATATTAAATTATTTGGGGAACAAAAAACTCCCGTTATTAAAAAACTCTGCTCATAACAATAATTTTTTGAAAAAATTAAAACATTTTAAAACATTTTTTAAAATATTTTAAAAACATTAAAAGATTCAAGCCCGCCACAGCACTGAGCATCTTAGAGAACGAAAGACATACTTCGATGGAATAAAGCGAAGCATTTACCAGCTCGCGGCAGTCTGTTAAAGGATTATGTGTGGAGATTAGAGTTGCATGGCAATTCGCCAACAGCCTGAAGCCCTTGCTCAGCCAACAGTTTTTGAAACACGTAAGAGCTTCACAGCTTTACAGCATTTAACAGCGCTTTATAGCCTTGGAGAGGCACGGAAAATCCAGGAGTCTTCGAGCCACAAGTGAGTGGCGACAGCAACAAACTTTAAGATAAGTAATTCCGACTATTCGGTAGATTAATTTACATCCCCTGAAGAAAGACCTATCATGGTCAGAAACAAGGCCTTGTCGGGTGGACTTTAAAATTTTTTTCTGAATATAAGTCGGTATTATCATTATAAGGTGGCACTCTAACTCACCACGTTTGTCAATCATTTAAAGGTTTTAGCGCACTTTAATATTTATAAAAAAATCATATATAAGGTTGGAGGTGGAAAGTTCATGATTAAAATTGACACATAGCATTACAAGCCAGTAATGCATTGTAGATTTATGAAACATTCCATTTCCTCCTTAAAAAATGATCTTTGTTTAAAAAAATTATTGTTATGAGCAGCTTTTTAATAACGGGAGTTTTTTGTTCCCCAAACATTTAAAGAATGACACTGGGGCCTGGTAGGGGAGGAGAAGGAGAAGAATGAGGTGCCAGAATCTCTGCAAAGCTCCAGTCTCCACCTCCTCCTGTGTAATTTCATCATCAGTTGAAGTCAAGGGAGGCCCAGTGAGCCATAAGTGGAGCCCATCCTGCTCGCGGCTGAAGACAACAGAGGCCTAGTAGGTCATGAGCTGAGCCTATCCTGCTCATGGCCACAGAGCATGAATGCGAGAGAGGCCCGGGAAACCCACCTGCAAGTGATGAGGGTGACGAGGCCTGAGACTGTGTGTGAATAGAATGCCGGGAGGGTGTGTGTGTGTGTGTGTGCAGAATGACTATGCGTAGGAGGGTTTGTGGTGTGTGATTTGGAACCTGAATGAGGGTGTGTGTTATAGAAGGATTTTGTGAGAGTGCACATTTGTGTGTGTGAGAGGAAGCCCATGTGAAGGACTGTGAGAGAGAGAAAGATGGAACCTATGTGCAGGGGTGTGAGAGCACAAGAGAGATCAGAAGCCTGTGTGAGGGTGTCTGTGTGAGAGAGAAAGTGATGGAGCTTGTGTGAGGGTATGTGGAGCTTGTGTGAGGGTATGTGGGTGTGTGTGCATGAGAGATAGGGAGCCTGTGTAAGGGTATGTATGTGAGAGGACAGAGTGAGTCTGTGTGAAGGGGTGTGTATGTGCCTGTGTGACGATGTCTGTGTGTGTGTGTGTGTGTGTGAGAGAGAGAGAGAGAGAGAGAGACAGAGGAAGCCTGTGTAAGGGGCTTATGGGAGGGAGGTCAAACTCTGTGAGTAGAAGGATGGGAGGTGGAGATTGTGGAAGGGTTTGAGCCTGTAGGGTGAGGGAAGTGATGATAGAGAGTGGAGGAGTTAGATCCTGAGAGGGCAGAGTGAAAGGGGTTTGGCCAGGAGAGTAAGGAGAGAGGTTGGAAGAGACACTCTTACAGTGTATTTCTAGTGGAATTTTGTTCAAAACGTTTAAGACTGCATCTGTGAGTAATAACTTTTAAGATAGATTTTAAGAGAAGCATGGTTCCCGGCACGCACACATGGATGTGCTGATTTTATAATGTGCACGTTGGTGCATACATGTTATAAAATACATTTCCCATGCATACATGCATGCCAGATTTTAATGTTCGTACGTGCATGTATCGGCGGGCGGCCTCCTCCACGCCCAGGGGGGTGGACATTTTAAAAGGCAATGTTCGGGCGACGCGAGTAGGGCTTCCCCAGTTCCCTCCCAGTCTGCTCTAATTAAGGACAAGGCAGACGAAGATATCAGGCATGACAAAGCAGATGAAGACACTGGGCATGGCAATGCACGACCCCTAACCCCTTCCTAACTACTCACGATTTTTTTGTTCTGGAGCAGAAGTAACCTCTGGCAGCTGGCCGGCACGTGCTTCCCTGGGACAGTGGCTAATGGTGCTGTCCTGCCTACCCCCAGTATTGCCCTTACCCACCCAGCCCACGCCCCCCAGCCCGCCCCTTTTGCAGGACCCGGCACTTCTGCATGTAACAGGGTTTACGTGCGTGGCCAGGCCCATTGTAAAATGTGCGTGGCACGTGCAAGGCCCGGCCGCATGCATAACCCCCATTTTTTTATGCGTGTGGGCCTTTCAAAATCGGGCCTTTTCTGTATTTATATTTTAAGTTAATTACTCAAAGACTGATGTATATTGTGTTATTTTAACCAATATAAAATTTGCTGTATTTTGCAGAATTTTAAAACTTTGTGCGCAGGATTCCCACAGGAGTACTCTATGATCTCTCTTCCTATACCCAGATCCCTTACCTCCTTCCTCCCCAGTCCAGGTGCATGTAAGAGAATGATAGTTGGTGGTGGAGTTGGGGGCAGAATTGGAGGCAATTTGCATGGCCCACAACCAAAAAGGCATTCTGCTGCCCCTGATCCAATTGGTCTATATTAGGTGATGCTACAATTGACATCATATACTGCACAAACTAATCAGATCTCATTTCACATGAGGGATGAGAAAAAGAGAGAAAGATGTCTTGTAATGTGAATCCTGGGTCATTTAGTTATTGCAGTACAAACACACACCTTCGAGTGTGTTAATGCTTGCATAAATTCATATTGAATGCTCTGAATTACTTAGATGGTTAGCCATTGAACTAATCAACATCAGTTTTTAATTTACTCAGTGTAAAATGTGTTAATTAGATAGTAGGTGGATGTTAGTCATTGCAATGTGAAAATAATGTTTGATTTGTATCTTTTCATGGTAGACTTCCACAATGTTAAAAAAAAAAAAAAAAAAAAAAAGCTTGAATCTATTCTCTACCTTGTTGATGGAGTGTAACAGAGCTGATGAAAGTTACACCTTCCAATTATACCACCATCTAGCTTAGTGCTACCAAGGAGTCAATTTTCCAGCTAGAAATAATATCCAAACCTGAACTTTCAATCTTTAAATGTAAATTCAAGGACACTACCACTGTGGATTATAAACTGGATAAAAGACAGGAAACAGAGAGTAGGATTAAATGATCAATTTTCTCAGTGGAAAAGAGTAGGGATGTGAATCGTTTTTGAACGATTAAAATTATTGTCAGATAATTTTAAAATCGTTCTAAATTGTTAGAGTGCACGATACAATACAAATGCCCCCGATTTATCGTCAGGGGCATTTGTATTGTATCGTTAAATAGGGCACGGGAATTATTTGGGGGAGGGCGGGAAAACCGGCACACCAAAACAACCCCTAAACCCACCCCGACCCTTTAAAACCAATTCCTTACCCTCCCGAACCCCCCCAAAATGTTAAGTTACCTGGTGGTCCAGTGGGGGGGTCCCGGCGCAATCTCCCGCTCTCGGGCCATCGGCGCCATTTTGGCTACCACTGATAAAAATGGCGCCGATGGCCCGATAAAAAAAAAACCCACCCCGACCCTTTACAAATTACCCTTTTGCTTCTTCCACCCTCCCGACCCCCTCAAAAACCTTTTACATGTACCTGGTGGTCTAGCGGGGGGTCCGGGAGCCATCCCTTCAATCATACCCTCGGTGCCGGTGCCGGTACTGGAGGTTTCAAAATGGCGCCGATCGCCTTTGCCCTCACTATGTCACAGGGAGTCACTCCCTGTGACATAGTGAGGGCAAAGGCGATCGGCGCCATTTTGAGTATTGGCGGGACGGCGATTTTGAGTCTCAAAATGGCGGCGATCGGCGCCATTTTGAGTATTGGGATCAGACGACCGGCGTGAAAGGAGGTCGCTCCCGGACCCCCTCTGGACTTTTGGCAAGTCTTGTGGGGGTCAGGAGGCCCCCCCAAGCTGGCCAAAAGTCCCTGTGGGTCCAACGGGGGTCCCGGAGCGACCTGCCGTCCGACGCCATGACTCAAAATGGCGCCGATAGCCTTTGCCCATACTATGTCACAGGGGCTATCGGTGCCATTGGTCAGCCCCTGTCACATGGTAGGAGCACAAGATGGCGCCGATGGCCATGTGACAGGGGCTGACCAATGGCACCGGTAGCCCCTGTGACAAAGGCTATCGGCGCCGTGATGAAACTAGCACCGAGAGTGTGAGTGAGTTCCCGGACCTCACCGCTGGACCACCAGGGAGTTTTGGTGAGTCTTGGGGGGGGGTTCAGGAGGGTGGGGAGGTTAAATTTTTATTTAGGCTGAATTAAACAGAAATCTGTTTAATACGTGGAGAGTCGCGATGCGTTTCGCCTCCCCACGTATTTAACAGATAGCAAAAAATAAGTTGCGGATTACAAATACGTGGAAAACGGATGCACACCTCTAGCATTTCCTTGAGCTCTTTCATCTCCGTGAGCACAAGCTTGGCAGACACCATTGTTTTAGGGTGTGTCATCTTATCTGGTGACGGAGGATCCTGTTTTGCACATTTCGTGCCAGCTGCCACTGCAAAGGTAGCTTCAATTTTCCTAGGTTTTGTACCTGACATTACCAGGCACGAAAGGATGAAGCATTTCAAAGATGGACTCAGCAAATATGAAGGGCGTAGGGTAATTTAATAAAGGATCTTGAAGAGCAGCTATCTTGGTCACTGCTCAAGAGAACCCCCCTCATCTGCAAATTTGATTGCCTCACTCATCATTCCCTTTTACACATCATTTAAGAATATGTTAAACAGCACAGGTCCCAATATCGATCCCTGTGGTACCCCACTATCAACCTTTCTCCATTTGGAAAACTATTTAGTCCTGTCCTCTATTTTCAGCCTTTTAACCAGTTACCAGTCCACATTAGAACACTGTCTCCAATCCCATGACTTTGTAATTTTCTGAGGAATTTCTTATGGGGGACTTTGTGAAATAACTTCTGGAAATCCAAATATGTTTTATCAGCTGGCTCACCTTTATCTGCATGTTTATTTACACCTTTAAAAAATTGTAAAATATTGGTACGATAAGACTTGCTAAAACCATGTTGAGTCTTCTCCACTAAGCCATGTTGTCTATCTTTATGGCCAGTGATTTTGCTTTTAAGAATGGTTTCTACCATTTTTCCCGGCACCAATGTCAGGCTTACTGGTATACAGTTTCCGTCATCACCCCGGAACAATTTTTAAAAATTGTCATGACATTGGCCACTTTCTAATCTTCAGAAATCATGGCTGTTTTAAAAGATAGGTTACAGATTACTAGTAACAAGTTAGTAATTTCATGTTTAAGTTCTTTAGAACCCTGGGGTTGATGCTATCTAGTCCTAGTGAGTTGCTATTGTTTAGTTTGTCAATCTGATCTCTTATGTTCTCCATTTATCACAGATATTTGTTTTAGTTGATCAGAATCTCCACTATTAATTAATGTTTTAGGTATGGGTGGGCCTGTGGCGAATGCCAGGGCCCATGGCTTACTTGGGGCCGTGGGCCCGGAGGCATTGAAAGGGGCGCTGGGGTCGGCGCTGGTAGGAGCCTCGGAGCGCTCCTGCACTCCGGGGATGGCGTGGGTCTGAAGTCGTCGGGGTGCCCCGGCGCGTCCTGATGACAGACGCATCGAAGCATGCTGGGGGCGGTCCTAGTGGGCCGCTATCATTGGGGGCCGATGCGGCCAGCCCCAATGACGTCGGCCTGGGCTATTTAAATGGCGAGCCACGCCACAGCCGGCCTCTTTCCCATTTCCCAAGGGAGCAGACCGGCTGCGGCACGACTCGCCCCAGACCACGTGGCCCGATCTGCACATGGCGGATCGCGGCACTGGTCCACTTAAAAAAAAAATATATATATATAAAATACATTTAAATATATATTTAAAGGAGGTGCTCAGTCAAGGAGCAGCCAGGGAGCAGCCGGGCAGCGAGCCAGCCAGCCACGTGGGGCGAACAGCCAGTAGACTGGCAAGCAGATGGCCGGTGGGGACAGAGTTCCCACAATGGCAACAGACATTAAAAAAAAAGAAGAAGTCATCGGAGCCCGAATACGGCATCTTCATCGCAGGAACAGCGACGCAGTGAGTACCCAATCCAGAATATGGGAAGGGGACCGAGGACTCAACAAGTAGAGCAGAGGGGCTTCTCTATGCAGGGCTCAACGAGCTGAAGGCGAACCAGGGGCGCCCGAAGCCAAAGGGGAATGCTGACGGCAGAGGGGAAAGATCGCAGAAGGGACCCCCAGGGGAGAGGTCGTGGAAGGGACCCCCCGCAACGTGATACCGAGCGTACGAACAGCTGGAGCATGAATTGTGGCGCTGTAAGGACAAGGGTCCCACAACGAAACAGGGGGCGGTGTGAGACGGCAGTAACCCATACAAATAATACCAGGTCAATGTCATCGAAGCCAAGCATGGGGGATCAGACCCAGCCCTTAGGCTTCCCTTATATACCTGGTTTTTCCCCATCATGGACATTCGGCCCTTGGATGCAGCCAGCCAGCCCCGATGGCATGAGCAGCAACACAGGACCTAACGCATACCCACAATACTCACAAATGGCCTACGCTGGAGGGATGCCATACCCAGTATATCCATGGGGATATTGGCCGGGACAACAGGGCACGTGAGATAACCGAGAGGCAAAAGGGACAGAAGATGAGAATTCAACAGTGGTTGAACGTGGCGGCCAAACTTGGCGCACGTCAAGAGGTAGAAGAAGTACTAGCACTGGGGTTAATAGTCAGTCCGAAGGAGAGACACAATGCAGTGAAACATCCAGTGCAGTAACCGATACCGACAACGAGGCTATAATACTACAGGATGTCAGTGCGAGCAATGCAGCTACAGCAGAAGCAGGAATAGAGCAACAACAGTTGGGTGAGTTATCCGAGCCTAATGTTTCTATTCCACAGCCTCTAGCTGACAGGGCAGTAGCTCATAGGGATGTGCAGAGGGACGGCATACATTGCATTCGGTATTTGTATTCATCGGGGGGCAGATACGTTGCATTTGGCTAGGGGGGCCCCTGATACATTCATGCATTCATTCTTATTAATTTCCTGGCTAAAATTGAATTAACTACAACTCCCCACACTCCTGACCCCCCCAAGACTTACCAAAACTCCCTGGTGGTCCAGCGGGGGGGGGGGGGGGTCCGGGAGCCATCTCCTGCACTCATGCCATTGGCTGCCAGTATTCAAAATGGTGCCGATAGCCTTTGATCTTACTATGTCACAGGGGCTATCGGTGCCATTGGTCGGCCCCTGTGACATAGTGAGGGCAAAGGCTATTGGCTCCATTTTGAATACCGGCAGCCAACGGCGTTATTGCAGGAGATCGCTCATGGACCCCTGCTGGACCACCAGGGACTTTTGGCAAGTCTTGGGGGACCCTCATGACCCCCATAAGACTTGCCAAAAGTTCCTGGTGGTCCAGCAGGGGTCCGGGAGCGACCTCCTGTACTTGGGCCGTCGGCTGCCGGCATTCAAAATGGCGCCGATAGCCTTTGCCCTTACTATGTCACAGGGGCTACTGGTGCCATTGGTTGGCCACTGTGACATAGTGAGGGCAAAGGCTATCGGCGCCATTTTGAATACTGGCAGCCGACGGCCCGAGTGCAGGAAGTCGCTCCTGGACCCCTGCTGGACCACCAGAGACTTTTGGAAAGTCTTGGGGGACCCTCCTGACCCCCACAAGACTTGCCAAAAGTCCCTGGTGGTCCAGCGAGGTTCCGGGAGTGACCTCCTGCATTCAGGCCTTCGGCTGCCAGTAATCAATATGGTGCCGATAGCCTTTGCCCTTACTATGTCACAGGGGCTACTGGTGTAATTGGTCAGCCCCTGTTACATGGTAGGAGCACAAGATGTCGCCGGCCATCCATTGCTCCTACCATGTGACAGGGGCCGACCAATGGCACCGGTAGCACCTGTGACATAGTAAGGTCAAAGGCTATCGGCGCCATTTTGAATACTGGTAGCCAACAGCGTGAGTGCAGGAGATGGCTCCCGGACCCCCCGCTGGACCACCAGGGAGTTTTGGTAAGTCTTGGGGGGGTCAGGAGGGTGGGGGATTTGTTTAAATTTGCTCCTTTAGACGGCTGAATAATTCAGTGAAGATTCATTGTATTCATGGGGAATCGTGATACGTTTCGCTTCCCCTTGAATACAACGAATATGGCCCTATACGTTGCGGATTACCAATACGTTGGAAACAAATGCACACCTCTAGTAGCGCATGCATCAAAATAGAAAAGTGGAAAGCGGAGGAGAAAGTATAGTTCCACTTCCAGGGACAGTAGCTCATCTTCTGACTCCGACAGTGCAGAGGAGAACATCCCCGCACAAGTGCAATCAGCACAAGGAGAGACGGCAACAATCTCAATGCCGCCAAACAGTGTTGCCCCTCTATGAGTAAACGTGCCGAGGAGGCTCCGACAAAGGATTAAAAGAAAAAAATACATCAATATATTCTGACTTCTGGAAGGAAGAAGAAGTTCAAGAGACAGAAAAAAGAAAAATGGCAGAGATTCAGTGCTGGAGGATAACAAGACAATACCGCGCAATCTATGGACATGGACCAGATCATTTCTCAGACTAATGAGCGTGGTAACCAAATATGATCCATACCAATGTGGACCGATGCTTGGATATGCAGACACAATTTTGGAGGCACAAAGAGCATATGAAGGCTGGGCCTGGCTAAATTATGACAAGCGCTTCTGTGAAAGAATGGAGGAGACCGGGACAATGTCATGGGCGATGCATGATATCGACTTATGGCTAAAACAAATGCAAACATGACTGCTGATGCGGGGGTTCGTGGAAGAACGGGGAATAGAACACAATACACTGGAGCAGTTTGTGGTGGATCTACAAACAATACCAGTAATGTCTGTTGGAGATTCAACAAAATATCTTGCACCTTCAAAGACTGCAAGTTTAAGCACGTATGCTTGATCTGATCGGCACATCATCCAGCAAGCAAATGCACAAAGAAGACCGCCACTGGGAGTTCTTCCCCAGGAAAATGAAATGAGACAATGGCAAAAGCAGGCTCGCCAATTTGACTGGACAGAATGTTAGCATGGCTTGCCAAATACCCAAAGAAGGAGGACACAGGGAGGATTACCAGCAGTTTCAGCAAAGGTTTCCGAATTCCTTATCAGGGAAAGATCAAGGAATTTACAGTGAATAATGCAGCATCTACAACAAGACATTTGGAAGTAGTCCAAGCCAAATTAAACATTGAACTGTCCTTGGGTCGAATGGCAGGCCCTTTTGCGACACCCCATTCAAAAATATGGCATTATCTCCCCTGGCAATGGTACCAAAGAAGGAGCCAGGCAAATATAGACTAATACAAAACCTATCATTCCCGCCGGGTCTTTCGGTTAATGACCACCTGCCACAAGAAGAATGTTCTGTACAGTATGCTTCATTTGACATTGCCATCACTCTTCTTAGGAGGTGCGGAGAATCTTCAGTTATGGCAAAAACTGACATTGAATCGGCATTTCGGCTGTTGCCAGTACACGCCATCTAGTTTTCCATTGTTGGGATTCAAGTTTCATGGCATGCTTTACTTTGATAAATGCATGCCCATGGGATGCTCCGTGTCCTGCGCTTATTTTGAAGTCTTCAGTTCATTCTTGCACTGGGTAACTGTAGAAAGGGCCCAGTCGATCAATATAATACACTACTTAGACGACTTCCTGTTCCTGCAGAACGTCACAAAGCAGGGGAACACGATGAGGATCTATATACCAAGGTCTAAAACAGATCAATCAGGGTGGGGAGCTACTGTGACACTAAGACGATCACACAGTCAGGTGACTTGCCCATTGGCCAACTTTGAAAAATATCATGCCGTGCAACCTAAAAAAGGGGAGCATCTACTTGTACATGAAGATGGGGCCCCTTTAACACGATACCAGTTCTCAGCAATACTCAAGTGGACTTTAACGGAGATAGGGGAGAATGCAGGTAATTTTGGGATGCACTTATTCAAAATAGGAGCAGCCACCAGTGCGGCACAAGCGCGGTTTATGACAGAGGCAATACAACAGATAGGGAGATGGTGCTCTACGGTAGTAAACTCATACGTCAGGCTGGATCGAGCCGCCACATTATAATATGCTAATTAATTTGATTATGTATTACAGAATCGTGTCCGAGGTTGGCACAGGTGTGGATCGTGGGGCACTCATTTGTGCACTGGGTGGCGCAGAGGGCACAGCAGCGCAGATACGGCCCTCATCTGGGCTTGGCACATTGCGGGGGTGCGCATCACTTGGATGGGGAAGACCGGAATGCACTGGGAGCAGTTACTGCCCACACTACGGGTCAAGAGGGATTCGCTGGCCAGGCCGGACATTATAATAATACACCTGGGAGGGAACGATTTAGGGGCAATGACATCCAGACAGCTGCTACCAAGGATAAAGATGGATCTAGGGGAATTACAATCAGAGTTCCCTGGAGTGATTATTTGCTGGTCCGACATAATACCATGCATTAAGTTTGTAAAACAGAAATTATGGGGGAGAGCACGGAAGAAGTTAAACAGACAAGTTGGAGGATGGTTGGTGCACAGTGGGGGATGGCATGGGCCGAGGAACAGTGTGAGGGTTTCTACTGGCAGGATGGGGTGCACCTATCTGATATTGGGTACAACCTCTTCAATAATGGAATACAGGAGGCACTCGAAAGGAACTACACGGGGGTGTGCAATGGCTGCAGCTAAAACTTCGGGTTTTGGGTGGCACCAGGCAAGTGTAAACACTACCTGGTGCTGGTGGCGGGTACCCGGGCCAATAGAGAATTACTAGACATAGGTCAGCCACGGGGCTTGAAAAAGGCTGCTTGTCAAAGGGGTGGGGACCACGCCCAGATGCAGGGCCCCCTTGCTTGTAAATGTGGCGGGGGTCAGAGTGACGTCACCTTGCTAGAAATAGTGGCGGGTGACAAAAGGGGGGCGTGGTCCCTTAGTGGTGAGACCAAAGGATTGGCCCAGGTGGGGTTGAACTGTTATGATGTTGAATTCATATTAACTGTATGTTAATAAAAACTGCGGCCGATTTACACCAAAAGAATGTGTAGTGTGCTATCATTTGGGGGGTTTGAAAGAGGGCACAAAAACTTAGATTGTAAGCCCTCTGGGGATAGAGAAATACCTACAGTACCTGAATGTAAACCGGTGTGATATCTCAATTGAGATCAAATGTCGGTATATAAAAACAATAAATAAAGAAATAAACAAACAAGTAAATAAATAAATAAATAAATAGGGCAGGATGCCAAGAGAGCCAGAGAGGTGTCACGGCTCCCAGAGACAATGGGGATATTCCCAGCATTCTCCTTCATAAAAAGCCAAGCTAAACAATTCATTCAGTTTTTCTGATATTTCCTTGTCCTCCCTGAGCACCCTTTTTACCTCTCGATCATCTTGTGGCTCAACTAACTCCTTCATAAGTTCTTTGCTTTAAATGTACTTGAAAAAGATTTTATTGCTAATTTTTGCCTCACTGGCAAGCTTTATCTCTAAGTCTCTTTTTGCCTATCTAGGTACTGTTTTGCATCTTATTTGCCAGTGCTTATACTCTTGCCTATTTTCTTCATTTGGGTCTGCTTTCCATTTTTGAATGATGCCCTTTTAGATTTAACTGCCTCCTTTACCTCACCATTAAGCCATGCTGGCAGTCATTAGGTCTTTCTCCTACTATTTTTAATGTAAAGAATCAATTTTATTTGGGCTTTTTTAAATGGGATTTTTAAACAGTGTCCATGCCTCATGAAAACTTTTACTCCTTTTTTTTCTAACTAATTTTCTCATTTTATAATAGTCTACCTTTTTAAAGTTATATGCTAGTGTGGTATTTTTACTTTGGGGGCAATTTTATAACAGCCTGCATAAATTAGTGTGCTGTTATAAATCCTAGGTAAATCAATTTTCAAAGTGAACTTGCACATGTTAGTGTGCTTTGAAAATGATCCCACAAAATCTACCTGCACAAAGTTACACCTGCCACTTTGTGCAAAGCAAGTTTTTGATGATATTTCTGCACTATGGGGTAGATTTTCAAACCGCGCGATTTGGCGTACTTTTGCTGGCGCATCAGACGCCAGCAAAAGTACGCGGGATTTTAGCGGATACGCGTAGCCGCGCGTATCCGCTAAAATCCTGGATCAGCGCGCGCAAGGCTATCAATTCCGTATAGCCGGCGCGCGCCGAGCCGCGCAGCCTACCCCCGTTCCCTCCGAGGCCGCTCCGAAATCGGAGCGGCCTCGGAGGGAACTTTCCTTTGCCCTCCCCTCACCTTCCCCTCCCTTCCCCTACCTAACCTACCCGCCCGGCCCTGTCTAAACCCCCCCCTTACCTTTGTCGGGGGATTTACGCCTCCCGGAGGGAGGCGTAAATCCCCCGGGACGCGACCTGGGGCAGGTCCGGAGGGCGCGGCCACGCCCCCGGACCGCCCCGGGCCGTAGCCACGCCCCCGGGCCCGCCCCCAGAACGCTCCCGACACGCCCCGAAAACGCCGCACGGTTCGGGCCCGCCCCCCGACACGCCCCCTCAGAAAACCCCGGGACTTACGCGAGTCCCGGGGCTCTGCGCGCGCCGGTAGGCCTATGTAAAATAGGCTCACCGGCGAGCAGGGCTCTTAAAATCCGCCCCTATGTCAGTAACTTTCAAAGGGTGCACATTGACACATGTGCAGCAGCGCTAGCCAAGATACGCAGCCATTTTATAACTTGCATGCACATTATAAAATAGCCGGGGCACGCAGACATGTACATGCAATTTTAAGTGAGAACTCACTCACCCAGTTGCGCACATCTAGTTTCTAGCATGTAAGTCAGGGTATTTTAAAACAGGTGGGCATCCACACCATGACCAGTTTCACCAGTTTGTCCACCAGTTCGCCCAGTCTACAGTTAGGTCCTCCAAACCTTTGCTTTAATAACTTGCATTCCTCCTAATTACCCCAGATCCTTTAAAACCTCCAAAATGGCTGTGTTTTGTTTTTTTTAATTTACACCTCCTCCATCTAAGAAATAAACTTAGGTGGCAGTGGACCTGGGTGTTCACTGGGGCGCATAAGTAATTATGTGTGCATCTCTTGGCCATAACCTGATACGCCCAGTTCCTGTTCAGACCATGCCCCTTTCTGAAATCGAGTGAGATGTGCTTTCTGTGGGAGATACATGTGCATCTGGGTGGCTTTTAAAATTTGATCAGCGCGCGCAAACCTGACTTTTGCGTGCATACCCCATTGATGTATGTGCTGGACTTTTAAAATCTACCTCTATATTTTTCTAAATCGAAAAGTATGCACATAAACAGTTAAACACTGTTTTACCTGCAGAAGTGAGTCATGTTGAAAATTATTTTCCTCCTATGGACAACAGATTATCAAAATGTTTTTGCAGTTGATTTAGAAATACTTACATTTTAAATCTTTTTCTAAACCTTTGTTAATGTATAGTCCAGTGCTTGTGAATGCTATGCATCAACACAGTTTAGTGTTTTAGTGTAGCTTCACACCCAAAGACACGTATACAGATGAACACATATACATGCATAAATTCCAAGGATGTTTTTGAAAATGTGAAAGTTTGGCTTTGTTCATGGTACTGTTAAAGTATTTTATGCAAGGCCATGCACATTTACAAACAAAAGAAGAGCTGTCACTTTGATGACTATGCACTGAATATAAGTGTAAAGGCTCTTTAGCCACCAAATAGCTCCATTTCGGTATAGTTAAGCTTATGAATGCCTATTCAAGTTTAACTTTGATTCCTTTGCAGAGACTTGCTTTTGCTATTTGGACAGGTGAAAACTTCAACCATGCAATTCACAATTCTTTTAAAATAATAACTATTTTCTGTACAAGAAAAAAATGACTCAGTGTATCAGTTACAGTTCTGCTGTCTAATTTAACCAGTTTTAAACTGGCCGACATCAGTTTCTTGGCTTAATTTGACTACAGATCAAAGAGACAGAAAAATGTGTGCCTTCCCCTTCTACAAAAAAACCTTGTAGAATAACTATTAATTAAGTGATATGGCAATCTGAAGTGTTATCTTTGTGTAGAACTGTATGTTCTATATTGGGCAGTCAGGAACCAGAATGGAATTCTTTTACTTTGACTTTAATTCTTGTTAAATTTCTATTTGCCTTATATAGGCAGCTGAGTTGAAAGAAGGCCAAAGGTCCATTAAGTTCACCTTTTTCTGATTTTCTGATTGTCTAACTGGTCTCTCTACATGGTAATCCAGAGCAAGGTGAAAAAACTCTGTGCCTTTTCGGTCCATTCTGTCATAGTAAAAAAAACATTCCTACGTACCTGAGCTCACACAGGATAATCATTGTAAAATCACTGAAATAGAACCTTGCATCAACACACATACCTATGAATATCATTTTTCAACTAAACAAATTTTAAATTAATTTTTTAAATTGACAATGGGACTTATTTATGAAAATATGGCAAGACATTAATGGGGCCTACTTATTAACAATGCATGTTAATGTGTGGTAACGTATTAGCACAATTTGTAAAGATAAAGAAAAGGAGAAAAAATAGTTGAGCGATAAGGATGCACCAAGCTAGAAGTTTTTAGTAACCTACATAAGCACATTAATGTTAAAATCAAACTGCCTAATTTGTTCCTAACAATCAGGTTTAGCTTACACACCTAGTTTATTATTTTAAATTGTTACCGTACTATGATGGCACACGAGTAATTTGTAATCTATACCACCCACATTTCTCTTTATCGTGCCCTTCTGTAAACCGTTGTGATGGTATTTATTTATTTATTTATTTTAAGTTTTTCTATACCGGCATTCGCAATAGATATCGCATCATGTCGGTTTACAATTAACAAGTAGATAGGTAACAAAAAAGGTAAGAAACATTTATCTTAATAATAATAGTAATCGTTGTAGTAATAATAATAATAAAAACATTAAACAAGAGAAGGTTAAGGTATGCAGTTACAATAAAACAAGGGAGTGATACAACTTGGAGCATAGAAAAGAAGCTGGGGATTAAATAGAGAGAACGTAAATGTCAGTCAATGTGCTTAAAGCATTAATGAATTGTCCTTGTGAGGTAGGGATATTAATTATGCGGTAGGGATATTAATTACCATGAATGAGGCAATGTCTGGGCGCCTAGTTAATAATGGATAGATTCAGTTTAGTTCAGGAAAGGCTTTCATGAATAGCCACGTTTTGAGTCTTTTCCTGAATGTGGGCAGGCAGGGTTCCAGTCGCAAATCTGGTGGGATTGAGTTCCACAGTGTTGGTCCTGCATTGGAGAAAGCCCTGTCTCTGGTGGTTATGTGCCTCATGGATTTGGAGTGTGGTACTTGTAGAGTTTCTCTATAGGACTCTCTGATTGGTCTGTTGGATGTAAATTTTTTGAGAGGAATTTGAAGGTTGAGTTGAGAGTGTTGATGTATAGCTTTGAAAATAGTGGTTATGGACTTATAAATGATTCTGTAGTGAATTGGCAGCCAGTGCAGGTCTTTGAGGATTGGTGATATGTGGTCTCTTCTCCGTGTGTTAGTTAATATTCTCCGTGTGTTAATATTAGTTAATATTCTCCGTGTGTTAGTTAATATTTAACTTAACGACGGAATAGAAATTTTTTTAAATAAATAAATAGGCCATTTAGTGTTGTAGTCATGACAGCCTTAGCTCACAAAATATTTAATTTAATTTAAAACTCTTATTTATTTATTTATTTACGAGTTTTTGTATACCAGGATACGTTGGGAACATCATCTCGGTTCACAGATAACTAAACATAGCAACAGGCTTTACATAGAACGAGTTACAAGGAGAATGTTAATAAAGGTAACCATGATAAACTTGAGCAGGTAAACAATAGGCTATAAGAGAACTATAATAGGCTATATATAGGGAACTAATTACAAGGTAGCGTTGATGAAGACTAATAACAGTTTAAGTTTTACAGAGAATAAAATTGAAACATGTGAGATAATAGAGGACAATGAATGTTAGCGACAGGTAATATAAATGGGGGCTAAAGCAGAGAGAGGGAGGCAAAGTGCACTGGGGTGTACTGGAGTATACCTGGAATAAATGGTGGCTGGGAATATAGAGGGGGGGGGGGAAAGGAGGAGGTGAACTAGCTGGGGCATATTGAATAATGCAGTAATATTTCAAAGGAGCGAAGAGGAGGTAATAATGAAATTATGCAGGGGGTTAGGTGAAGGCCTGTTTGAAGAGCCAGGTCTTTAGGTTCTGCTTGAATCTTTTATGACATGATTCTAAGCGAAGGGTAGGAGGCATTTTGTTCCAGAGGGCGGGTCCGGCTAGGGAGAGGGCACGTGCCCTGGTGGATTTGAGTTTGGACAGCTTCCTTCATGGAAACAACCAGTCCAAGGCGGTATACAATAATAAAAAAATCACAAAGTAATACACAGTATGAAGCAATATTTACACACATCCCAGTTAAAACACTTCTTAAATAATCAAACCTAATAATGTGCCCAATTCAACATCTTAACCTTCAGCTGACATCTTCGTTGACCTCTGAATATCTAGCCCTTAGGGATATGCATTCATTTGAAATGAAATGGAAAATATTAATGAAATTTCCCAATTCTTTTCAATTCATTTTTTGAAATGGAACCAAAAAAATACAAGCAAAAAATTTTATTTGGTTCATAAAAAAAAAAATAAAGCCATCAGTCCATCGCCCAAAAATAATAATTAAAAAAAAAAGCCCCAGGCCCTCCCCTCCAATCTTCCCAGCTCTTCTTACCCTACTGAGCAATCTTCACAGGGCAGGAATAATTTATCTGGCTAACTCTAGTTGTACAAAGAGCTATTCTAAAGATAGCTGAATAAACTTGACTGGCTATCTTTAAGATAGCCATCTATATTCAATGGTGCGGTTGCACCACTGAATATCCTTTGAACGTTAATCGAATAAGTTTATCTGGCTATCAGCTCGATACAGTAACGTTCATTTGAAGATTTCTCGTCTGTAACGAGCTCCCTGCGCACAATTCGGACGCGTAAGGCAAACCAGCAATACAGTCTCCAGTTTCGCGCGTCCGTAGTGCTTCTTAAAACAGACGCGTAACCCTTCCCCACCCGGCATGTAAATGAACGACTTAGCTGTATAATGAAGGAATTAGCTATTCCCCTCCGATACCGTAACGCGCGCTCAGGTTATCTCATTAGTAACGCACTGTTTTGCCGCGGCCCTAACGTCTTAGTTTACCGCCTCCCCCTAGTAGGAGTTAGTCTAGTAACAAATCCATCGACACCGCTTAAGACACTCAAAAACAATAAAACACAATAAAAAAAAAAAGCGATACAGAGATGATCGAGAAAATGTAATGATGTGGGACACATAAAACCTGTCAGAAAAAAAAATAAAATTTTTAAATACCTGTCGGAGGGCCGCGTGGGTCCAGGCGGCGGCGGGAGCCGGGTGGTCGCGTGTTAAATCTAGGCCGCGGGCGGGTGGGCGCCTGTTCCAGGCGGCAGCGGCAGCGGCGGCGGGGGGACACGCGTTAGTTCGAGACGGTCGGTGGGCGGCGGGTGGTCGCGTGTTAAATCTAGGCCGGGTCCGCACAGGCGCGCATTCATTCACTGCCGGTGGGGGCTGCCTCGGCAGCCCCCACCGGCAGTGAATGAATGCGACCCCTGCGATTCGGCGCTCAAGGCAGTCACATGCCGTGACGTCACGGCATGTGACTGCCTTGAGCGCCGAATCGCAGGGGTCGCACAGGCGCGCATTCATTCACTGCTGGTGGGGGCTGCCTCTCGTCACATGCCGTGACGTCACGGCATGTGACTGCCTTGAGCGCCGAATCGCAGGGGTCGCACAGGCGCGCATTCATTCACTGCCGGTGGGGGCTGCCTCTCGGCAGCCCCCACCGGCAGCCCCAACCGGCAGTTGAAATGACATTTGAAATGACAGGTACCAGCGCACCCTGGTTACTGTATAGGTGCTGTATTAAGCGCCTATACAGTAAAATGGGTTACGCGGGCATAACCCTTCCCTACCGCTTTAAAGCCGCGGCATGCATTTGCATGCGATTAGAGGAGAGTATCGGGGAGTTAGTGAAGAGAACTGTGCGTGCGGGGAGGAAGGGTGCGCCTGACACTGCCGCACTGTTATTACCGCGGCCTTACAGGATCGACCCGTAAGTTTGTAATCTGTCCAGTAACTGAATATGGACCTCTAAAATATCATTTTTCTGAATTTTTAAACTCTGGATATACAGTTTATGTTGTGATAGCACTTATAGGGTAAGTTTCAAACAACTATGTGCAACAACATATACACATGTTTATGGCCGATTGTAGATCTACAGTAGCATTTTATTGCCCGAGCTTTTCGTATACGCACCTATTAAAAATTGCACATATATTTACTTCAAAATATATGCGAGTATGTATGCCTTATGCATAAATATATGCAATGCATTGAAAGTATGTATGCATGTACGTTTCCTACCTATTTTTAAAATATACGTGAATAAAGGTGAATTTTAAAAGCCCGGCATGCGCATTTATTAGGGGATGTGCGAAATGGCAGGCTTGCACTGAGCGGATTTAAAAAAGCCGCCCGGATAAGTGTGTAAATGGTGCTGCGTGCACATCTTGGAACTTCTCAAACAGGGGTAGGGCATGGGCTGGGTGGGGCATCGGTGGTGTTTGAGCAGTTCGGGACTTTAAACAGAAATTTGCACGTAAATTACTTACACGATTCGGTGTGCGCTGAGGCTCCCTGCCGCCTAACTTTACTTTTGCTATGAATAGTGTGTAAGTAAAAAAAGAAAAAAATAACGAGCCATTTTGAAGGGTCTGAGGTAACTGGGGGGGGGGGGGGGGGGGTGGTTTGGAAGACCTGTCTATTAATTGAGCGAACTGGGCTCGAACTGGTAAAAGTGGCAAATGTGTCAGCGTGCATCCCTTTTAAAATCCCCCCACTTACGCGGTAGAAATGGGATTTGCACACATGTAGGCATGGCCAGGCTATTTTATAACATGCATGCATATACGCACGTATTTTATAAAATAACTGCATCCCTGGGTGTGGGCTGACGAACGTGCGCACATGTGCGCCTGCGCACTGGTTTAAAAGTTACCATCATTTCTTAAATGTGAAAATTAAAGCAGAGCTTACTTGCATAAAACCTGATTTACATGTGTCGGCATATTTTATAAATTGCACGTGTAATTGAAATTAAACGGTTAACCAATTGCTCCACCAGTTCACTCAGTCCATCTTCAAACCATCGAGATGCTCCTGATTATTCATGCTGAACATCCTCCTATTCACACATACCTCCCACCCAGCCTATAATGCATACTAAACAAGCCTAATATCAATTAGGTCAGATAATTATCTGTATAAAATTATCTGTATAAAATTAGGTATAAAATTAGGTGGGAAAGCTGACAAAAGTAAGTGCATGTCATTTAAAATATGCATGCAACTGTTGGCCCCGCCCTGAAATGCCCCTAGATCACATCTTTTTTACACATGCAAAATGCATGCAAAATGTAAAGTATGTGCACACTTTCAATTTTTATAAAATACCAATTACGTAAGTACAGGCTTCTTACTTGCGTATATGATAATTTTTACTTGCATAACTCTTTCAAATTTCACACTATAGCTTTTAAAGCTCTCTCCTCTTGATCCCCAGTTAATTATTATTGTGTTCCAGAAATCCAAATCCTTATCTATCACAAGTAACAAACTTTTCATGTATGGAGCACATGCATTTTTAATAGAATTTTCCTTTTACCATGTCCTAATTAGAAATCATTTTTTTAAACTGACAAGAACTTCTTATCACTTATCCAACATCCTTCAGCAAATATTTTACAGCAGAGCATTCTGGGAATTAAATAAACAAGAAAACTAAAGAACTACTGTATCTGTTAGTGAAGTAACATTAGAGAGAGTAAACATAAAGCAGAGTTGTTGTCAACAGTGAAGTTAGAGTTAATACAAAAAGTCACTGTGAATTTACAGATGAAAATATGTCTGCAATGAAAAAGAAGGATTATTTTTGTTGGCTAAAATAGAATTTTGCTTACCTTCATTTTATTTTAACTACTTGATTGCCACAATGGATCTTGCAGCATACAGCACTGACTGCGTAATGAAAGTTGCATCCCTGCTTCTGTTTTACACTCACATCTTAGTAAAATCAGCTATACACAACTCAGTCAGTGTATGTGCCTTGTTGAAAATGAATCAAATTTAAAAATATTAGATTTTTCTTTTCTTAATTGATATAGCTTTTGTTGAAAAGATTTTCTTATTTTGAATATACAGTATAGTTATTTTTAGAGGGAAATTTTCAAAGACATTTACCTCAATGAATAGCAATTTACTTAGGTAAATCTGAGTATCGCCCTCGCTCAATCCAATTAAAAGTTTAAGGTCCAATAGTGCATGTACATTGAACTGGATTGAAGTGAGGTGTTTTAGTGGGTATAATTTGGTCAGAAATGGAAAATAATGGGGTAGATTTTCTAAATCTACGCGCGTGCGTACTTTTGTTCGTGCACCAGGGGCGAACAAAAGTACGCCGGATTTTATAAGATACGCGCGTAGCCGTGCATATCTTATAAAATCCAGGGTCGGTGCGCGCAAGGGGGTGCACATTTGTGCAACTTGTGTGCGCCGAGCCCTGCGCACGCTGCCCGTTCCCTCCCTTCCCCTACCTAACCCCCCCCCCCCCCCCCCCCCCGGCCCTATCTAACCCTTCCCCGTACCTTTGTTGGCAAAGTTACGCCGGCTGAAGGCAGATGTAAATTTGCGCACACCAGTGGGCTGCTGGCGCGCCATCACCCGACCCGGGGGCTGGTCCGGAGGCCTCGACCACGCCCCCGGGACTTATGCGCGTCCCGGGGCTTGCGCGCGCTGCCGAGCCTATGCAAAATAGGCTCGGCACGTGCAAGGAGCTTTTTTAAGGGTTACGCGCATAACTTATGCGCGTAACCCTTTTAAAATCCGGCCCAATATATGTAGATTGTATTTTCAAATTTAAGTGCATTATTTTGCATAGAAATTATACCCGCAAGAAAAAAAAAAGCATGTGCAGAAGTCTGCAGATATCATCATCATCATCATCATCAATATCATTTATTTGTAGTCACGCTTTTCCACCAATTGATTCAAAGCGTGAGACAAGGAACTGTGTTACAGAGAACAAGAACTGAAATTACATAAGAGCATGGCTAATTTATAAAGAACTGGGATTACAAAGGGAACGAGTAACGATAACAATTAACAGCAGGTTATAATATATTGTTTAGTAACAGACTTATGAATGGAGTCAATAGTTTATAGTTCGAGATCTACTATTGAAGCAAAGTGGGAGATCTAATGGCTTGTGAGAATTAAAAGGACTCTGATGGCGAGGGTGGGGGGAACAGAGATCCATTCCTAGGCTTGAGGGGAATGTTGCAGGCCATAAGCTTTTACAAACAGCCACATCTTCATGGATTTTCTGAATGTGAAAAGATCAGGGGCAAGTCTAATGTCACCTGGAAGAGAGATCCAGAGAGTGGAAGCTACTCCTATGAATGTTCTTTTTTCTGGTGTTTGAGGGTTTCAGTTCTTTGGGAGCTGACACAACCAAGCTCGCTTAAAGAAGTGAGTGTAGAGGGTGGGTGGGTATGTAGGAAGGAGATGGTCGTGCAGATAGGTAGATGCTAGGCCTTTGAGGACTTTGAATGTGAGGACCAAAGTTTTGAACACTGCCCGGTAGTGCATAGAGAGCCAGTGAAGGAATCTGAGGACAGGTGTAATGTGGTCATATTTCCTGGCCTTTAGTATAGATTGAGCTGCTGTGTTTTAAATGAGCTGTAGGCAGTGTATCAGTTTCTTGGGGAGACCAATGTACAATGCATTGCAATAGTCCAGGCAGGAGATAGCACAGGCCTGGATCACTGTTGCAAATGCACACTTGTCAAGGAGAGGACAAAAGTGACGTAGTTGATGTAACTGGAAGAAATCAGATTTGCTTATGGACAGGGTTTGAGTGTCAGTGGTTAGTCCAGAAAGTATAGGAGGAAACCCAGACTTCTGACCTGGTGAGAAAACGTCAGGGGAGTCGCATCTAGAGTTACCCTTGAGAGGGTGGAGTGGTCTTGCTTCCCAAGCCACAGAATCTCTGTCTTGTTGGGGTTTAACTTCAATTTATTGTGCACAAGCCAGACTGAGACTTTCTCTAGGCTAGTGTTGAAATCAGAGAATGCCTGATTGGGGTTGGGGCCAGTAGGTACAATAGCTGGTGTCATCAGCATACGTGTAAAAGAGAATGTTGGCATCTCTGAGTAGCTTAGAGAACGGGGTCATGTAAATGTTAAAGATGGTAGGGGAGAAGATGGAACATTGAGGGACTCTAAACAGGAGGGGGTGAGGTGTGATGATATATATGCCCCAAGGAAATGGTCTGGGTGCGGTCCTAGAGGAAGGATTGAAGACACTTTAGTATTGAGCCTGAGATGCCCAGGCCAGTAAGATGAGAGATCAGGATTTGGTGGTCAGTGTGCGTCTATTGGGCTGCACAGAAATACTTGAAAGTTATCCCCTCTGTGAGTGATTTCCAAACATACCTCTGATACGCCCCACTTCTCTATGCAGCCAAAAGTATGCTTGTAATAAAAGTGTATGCACAATCTGGAATTTACCCAGGTATGGCTGGTTTAGGTATGCCTCAGCCTTTGAAAATCTACCTCGTTATCTCTTGAACCAGAACCTGTAAACAGATTGTAAGCTACTCCTTTAGTGGCACTATATATTTATATTTAAACCTAGCAGTTTTGTAGAGGAGAACATTTATTGGGGTCTGAGAGATTTCACAAATGAAAGAAAGGTGTTATATGTTTGGGTAAATTGTTTTTATAGGCATTGCTGTTGGTGATGTGTAATAGAGCACGTGGTACCTCCTTCTCTGCCTACATATCCAGAATATCTATCTATCTATCTATCTATCTATCTATCTATCTATCTATCTATCTATCCTCTGTAGGAACTTTCCAGTGTCAAAATATAGTTAGGGCCAATTAAACCCTACATGACAAATGATCAGTTCTGTTTACTGTACATTAGGAGCTCCCAATCACACCTCTAGTACTAGAGTGAATCAAGCTAGCTTTTTAGAAATATGCAGGAACAAAGAAGGTATACTGTAGGATATCTGATTGTCTGATCTGGCAAGGGCTTAAATTTAATTCAAACTGATTCACCTCTCTATGATATGAATTTAACATTCAAGTAGCACAATGTTTATACATTTAAATATTTTGTAACGGCAGTGTAAAGAAGCCTTTTGCATTATCATGCTATGACTGATTTGTGAATTGCAGCTTTTATTGGTCTGAGGTTCAAAAATTAATGTCAAATTCTGAAAACAAGTTGCTAAACCCTTTTGACCTAAGACTTTTTTTTGCCTTTGACATTTTGGAATAAGTGTTGCAATAAGAAGATAACACCATCCAATTGCTGTTACAATGACCGATGGAAAGGTGTGAAAATGCACTCTTTTACTAACATTGCTAGACGTGGTAAAAGCAATCTAACTCTACCTTTCATTCTTGAAACACAGTATTTAATTAATGATGAGAATAGAGATGGCTGCTAATTATAGGCCCTATGCAATAAAAACTTAAACTTGTGCTAAAATGTGTTAGCATCCAAATCTGTAAAATGGTACATGGTAAAAAAAACACTATTTAACTTGGTATGCAGTGTTTTACTGGTTGTATATTAAATTGTGCATGGTAGAGGCATGCACCAAAAAATTATTGTTAGCGCCGCCGGCACTAACAAGATATGGCCACCTCCCCTTACCCGTGGCCCGTCTGTTTGGGCATCCTCAGGGATCTGTGCAGCGGCGGCAAGCCACTGCCGTCGCTCCCCATCTTCTCGGGCCTTCCCACAGTCGTGGTGAGCTCTGACGCCGCCAGCCATGATCTCCCCGGGCGTCCCCTAGCTCGCGCGAGTGCCAAGATCCCTCCTCTTAAAGGGGCCGCGGCAGGAAAACCAGGTCCGGCCCCTAGCTGACATTTGGACTCCTGGGCCTTTTAAGGCAGCTTCCCCAGCCATACTTAGACTTGGCAACAGGTCTCCCTTGCATGCTTTTGCTTACTCCAGTGTTGGATCCTGCTTCTGCCTTCTGTTCCTGCCTTCGCCCACCTGTTCCTGTTCCTGCTTCTGCCTCAGCCTCCCTTTGCCTGTCCCGCACCCCGGTTCCTATTTTTCCCTCGGACGGATCTCTCTGGCTTGACCTTGGATGGGACTGGACCTCTTGATGCCTGATTGCCACCTGCCACTGACCACTGGACCAAACCTCTCGACGCCTGATTGCTGCCTGCCACCGACCACTGGACCGGATCTTTGCCTGCTTTCCGCTCCTTCATCTTCTCTCTCTACAGGGGCCCTTCTAAGTCCAGCCAGTCCTGGCACCCAAAGGTTCAACCCGCAGGGAATGGGATTGGTATTGGTGAAGCTCCAGCTGGCCCCTGTCATCTGTCTGCCTTGCCTCCTGTTGTTGGGGACCTGCGGCAGGTCATCCTCCCAGGTAGCGCCAATCCCAGCACAGGCCAAGGGTCCACATTTCCATCGACGTCAGAACAAATTGCCAAGTCCATGGACCTGGCGGAGGTCTCCGCCTTGCAGGCGATTCCCGGTCTGGCCCAGAAAAATCTAGAGCAACAGAGGATGCTGGAGGCCCTGGCATCTGCGGTAGAATGGCTCAATTCCCGCTTGGATTCCTCAGTCCCTGCGGCTCCTTCAGCTTTTTCTGCGCCAGGGTTTGCGGTGGCCATGCCTGTGAATCGGCCAGTTCCTCCTCTTCCTGTTCCCCCATGTTTCTCAGGGAACCCAGCGTTGTGTCGAGGATTCCTGAACTAGTACAGTATGCACTTTACTCTCCAGTCTGCTCTCTTCCCAGATGACATCATCAAGACCACCTACATCCTTTCCCTGCTGGATGGCAAGGCCCTGGCATGGGCTTCTCCCCAGTGGGAGTGGGCGGATCCAATACTCCGGGCCCTATTCAGCTTTCTTATCCGGTTCCGCAATGTCTTTGAAGACCCCGGACGGCAGGCCACCTCTGGCTCCTCGCTCCTACACCTATGCCAGGGTTCCTGGTCCCTGGCCGACTATGTTATTGAGTTCCGGACTTTGGCCACGGAACTTCACTGGGGTGAGGATTTCCTTCATTCCATATTCTTGGAGGGTCTCACAGCCTGCATAAAAGATGAGTTGGCGGCCCGAGAGCTCCTGACTTCCCTCGACACGCTCATTGAATTGACTAGCCACATTTACCACTGTCTTCAGGAATGGGCCAGAGAACAGCAATCCTCCAGGAGATCTTCCTCCACCCTTCCGTGACCACGGCATTCACCATTACCAGGATGGGCTATTCCTCCACCCAAATTCCTTCTGGAAGAACCAATGCAGTTAGGCCGCAGCAAGTTAGCTCCAGAGGAACGCTGCCGATGCCTACGTTCGGGGCTGTGTCTCTACTGTGGAGAAGACAGACACATTTTGTCCTCATGCCCGGTGCGGCTGGGAAACTCCCAGGCCTAGGTTGCAGAGGGGGACTGCTCCTAGGCCTGAACCATCCTGCCCCCCCTCTCACGCTTACGGTAACCATTCGGATGCCCAACCAGGATTTCCATACACTGGCTCTAGTAGACTCAGGGGCCGGGAGGAATTTCATTATGAGGCAAATAGTCTACCTACTCCGCTCAAGTTCCTCTCATCCTGTCATCCATCCAAGGGGAACCCTTGCCGGGTCGAGTCTCCCACATCACCACTCCAGTAAGGCTCTGTATGGGCGCCTTGCATGAGGAGACCCTGACCTTCCACATTATTGAGGAGGCTATTAATCCTATAGTCCTGGGCCTTCCTTGGCTCCAATGGCATTCTCCCCAATTCAACTGGATGGCTCTACAACTCTCCCGATGGGGGGACTCCTGTCATGAATCCTGTCTGAGACTGAACCTCCAGCAGTCCTGTCTGGTGACCACTCTTCTTCCTCCGGGACTCCCGCCTCAATATGCATCCTTCCTAGATGTTTTTTCCAAGGAAGGCACTGATACTCTTCCACCCCATCATCAGTACGACTGCGCTATAAACCTACTTCCTGGCACTGAACCACCCAGGGGCCAGGTCTAACCCTTGTCTCGAGCTGAAACTAAAGCTATGTCTGACTATGTCCGAAAAAACCTGTCCATAGGCTTCATCCAGCCTTCCGACTCCCCTGCAGGGGCAGGCTTCTTCTTTGTGGCAAAGAAAGACAGGGTGCTCCGCCCATGTATTGATTACCATGGGCTAAACGCCATTACCCGAAAGGACCGCTATCCCCTGCCACTTATCTCCGAACTCTTTGACTGCCTACAAGGAGCCCACATCTTCTCCAAGCTAGACCTCTGAGGAGCGTATAATTTGATCCGCATCCGGAGCGGCGACAAATGGAAAACCGCCTTCAACACCAGAGATGGGCACTATGAGTACCTTATTATGCACTTCGGCCTCTGTAATGCGCCTGCGGTTTTTCAAAATATGATGAATAAGGTATTTCAAGATATGCTCTATGAGTGCGTAGTCGTCTACCACGAAGACATCTTGATTTTTTCCAGAGACCTCGCGTCATCGCTTGGGTGCTCCAATGCCTCAGAGACCATCAACTTTTTGCGAAACTGGAGAAGTGTACCTTCGAACGAGAAAGCCTGCCCTTCATAGGCTATTTAGTCTCAAAACAGGGCTTTTCCATGGATCCAGAGAAACTCACCAGTATCCAACATTGACCACAACCTGTTGGCCTCAAGTCCTTACAAAGATTTCTTTGTTTTGCCAACTACTACTGGAGTTTCATCCACAACTACACCAGCCTAGCCGCACCTCTTACAGCCCTGACTCGGATGGGAGCCAACCCCAAACGATGGAACCCTCGTCCAATATCCTGGACAAGGACCTCATCGCACAGTTCCATGCCGCTCATCCTCAGAAACCTAGACCTCCTGGGAGAGGGCCTAGAAGGGAGGGTACTGTTAGCACCGCTGCCTTTCAGTCCTTAAAAGCAGCCTTCCTTAACAGGCCCTGCCTCCGGCATCCTGACCCCCAGAGACCCTTCATTATGGAGGTAGATGCCTCTTTTGAAGGGATGGGGCTGTTCTTAGCCAACATTCCTCCAGCAGCATGTACATCCCTGTTCCTTCCTGTCTAGATGATTCTCGCCAGCTGAAAGGAATTACAGAATCGGAAACAAGGAGTTGCTAGCTATAAAACTTGCCTTCAAGGAGTGGCGGCCCTGGCTGGAAGGGGCACAGCATTGCATCACCGTGTACTCTGACCACAAAAACCTAGAATATTTGCACCAAGCCCAACGCCTGAACCCTTGACAGGCCCGATGGGCCCTTTTCTTCTCACAATTCAACTTCATGCTCTGATACCGGCCTGCGACCAAGAATGTCAAAGCAGATGCCTTGTCCCACTCATTCATCCCCGACGATACTCTGGAGCCGCAATGCCATATCATCGATCCTGCTCAGGTGCAGCTCGCAATCACCGTCTCCATACCGCGGGGGAAGACGGTGGTGCCCCGCTGACTACGGGAGAAGGTACTCCGGTGGGGTCATGACTCCCATATAGCTGGGCACCCAGGACGGAAGCGTACCCTGAACTCCATCCAGCGATTCTACTGGTGGCCCACCATGAGAAGAGATGTCCATGCGTTTGTGGACACATGTTCAGTATGTGTCCAGCAAAAAACATTATCTGGTTGACCTTGGGGACTTCTGCAACCCCTACTGGCACCTAGAGAACCTTAATAGCACATATCCATGAATTTTATTGTGGATTTACCACCCTGAGAGGGTAAGACCACCATCTGGATAGTGGTCGACTGCTTTTCCAAAATGGCACATTTTGTCCCGCTTCCAGGGCTCCCTTCAGCTTCTCAACTTGCACAACTCTTCATCCAGAATATCTTTCAGTTCCATGGCCTCCCCAAACATCTAGTATCCGTCCACATCACCCAGTTTACAGCAAAGTTTTGGAGAGCGCTTTGCAAGAAGTTCGATATCACTCTCGACTTCACTATGGCATATCACCCCCAAGCAAATGCCAAGCGGAGAGGACGAACCGCACTCTGAAACAATTCCTCTGCTCCTATGTCAATTCCCAACAAAATGACTGGGCCGCTCTGTTGCCATGGGCCGAATTTGCCCTCAATTCCCATGTCTCCTCCAGCACCAAGTCATTGCCCTTCCAAGTTGTGTACGGTAGGCAGCCACTTCCTCCACTTCCAATTCCTTTGACAGTTCCCTCTCCGGCAGCCCAGTTGACTGCACAGGAACTACACAAGCTATGGGAGGACACCCAGCGACTACTTAAGGAAGCTAGCAATCTAGCAAAACGAAATGCTGATATTCATCGTAGGCCTGCTCCCCAACTCCGGCCTGGATACAAAATTTGGCTCAGCATGTGCTTCATCCGGCTAAAACTCCCATCCATGCAATTGGCCCCTCGTTACATCGGGCCCTTCCTCGTGCTCTGCCTTATAGGGCCAGTGACCTACCAACTACAGTTACCAACATCATTGAGGATTCATAACTCCTTCCATATTTCCCTCCTGAAGCCAGTAGTACTCTCCTGGCCCACCAAGAGGCCCCCAGAAACTCAGCCACTCACCTCAGAGGATGATACCATCTACCAAGTACATGAGGTGTTGGACATTAGAAAGAGAGATGGGAGTATCTACTCTCCTGGGAGGGCTTCGGGCCTGAAGAAAACTCCTGGGAACCCTCGTCCAATATCCTGAATAAGGACCTCATCGCACAGTTCCATGCCACTCATCCTCAGAAACCTAGACCTCCTGGGAGAGGGCCTAGAAGGGGGGGTACTGTTAGCGCCACAGGTGCTAATGAGACGCGGCCACCTCCCCTTACCCGTGACCCATCTGTTTGGGTGCACTCAGGGATCCGTGCAGCAGCGGCAAGCCACTGCTCCCCGTCTTCTTGGGCCTTTCCACAGTCGCAGTGAGCTCTGACGCCACTGGCCCCAATCTCCTCGGGCGTCAACTAGCTTGCGTGTGTGCCAAGATCCTGCCTCTTAAAGGGGCTGCGGCGGGAAAACCAGGTCCAGCCCCTAGCTAATGTCAGGACCCATGGGCCTTTTAAGGCAGCTTCCCCGGCCACACTTCGGCTTGGCAACAGGTCTCCCTTGTGTGCTTTTGCTTGCTCCAGTGTTGGATCCTGCTTCTGCTTTCTGTTCCTGCCTTCACCCGCCGGTTCCTGTTCCTGCTCCTACCTCAGCCTCCCTTCGCCTGTCCTGGACCCTGGTTCCTGGTTTTTCCTCGGACAGATCTCCCTGGCTTGACCTTTGGACTAGATTGGAGCTCTTGACGCCTGATTGCCACCTGCCACTGACCACTGGACCGAACCTCTCATCGCCTGATTACCGCCTGCCACCGACTACTGGACCAGATCTTACTTTGCCTGCTTTCCGTGCCTTCTCCTTCTCTCTCTACAGGGGCCCTCCTAAGTCCAGCCAGTCCCGGCACCCAAAGGCTCAACCCACGGGAAACAGGATTGTTATTGGTGAAGCTCCAGCCGGCCCCTGTCGTCCATCTGCCTCGCCTCCTGTCGTTGAGGACCTATGGCAGGTCATCCTCCCAGGGAGCACCAGTCCCAACACAGGCCAAGGGACCATATTTCCATCAAAGTCACAACAACTATGCTATGCAAATTAGCTATGCCAATTCTTCCCATGCTACCGTAACTTGACCAAACTGAATAGGCCAGTTAAGACAGGATATTTACACCTGTCCCACATACAACATGCAAGGAGCTTCTGAGACCCAAAGTACTCTGCACCTTCCTCCAAGCACCAAAACAAGGGGCCTCCATGCACCAACATCACCTCTCCCCACCATCTCTTTGGAAGCAGGTCTTAATGGTGGCTGCTGGGCCAGTTCCACCTGGGAAGACAGTAGTTCCTGAGTGTCTTCATGAAAAAGTGTTGAACGGGGGCCCATGCCTCCCTCCTCGCAGGCCATCCTGCTATTACCAGAACCTTGGAGTTAGTCATTCACCACTATTGGTGGCCTCAGATGAAGGGTGATGTGAAGCGGTATGTGGATGACTGCTCCACAAGTGCTAAGAATAAGAGCTTCTTAGCTCAACCCTGGTGAGTATTACAGCCACTGCCAGCCCTCAGGGAACCCTGACCCATTTGGCACTGACTGTCACAGACCTTCCCCTCTTTGGTGGCAAAGCCACATTTTTCTAAGATGGCCCATTTCATACTCCTTCCTGGTCTTCACTTGGCAAATGAGTCGGCTAATCTCTTTGTTCAGCACGTCTTCCAGTCTCATGGACTCCTGACCCAAAATCTATCTGACTGTGGAGTACAATTCATGATCCATTTTTGGAAAAGCTTAAGCAGGAAGTTTGGCATCATTCTAGACTTTACTTGGCTTACCATTCCCAGAGTAATGGGAAAACTGAGAGGGTGAATCAGACTCTCAATGCCTTTCTAAGGGCCTATGTAAACCAGCAACAAGATAATTGGGTTTCCCTTCTCCCAATGGTGGAATTCTGCCACAGTGAGCAAATGGGGAGCTCAATAAGCTCCTCCCTCTTTTTTGTTGTCTTCATCTGCCATTCTTGAACACCACTGCTTGTGCTGATTTTTGTCACCTGTCTGTCACTAATGTAATGGGACACGAGCTTCAAGAACTCTGGCATAGGTCATACTACCTTCTGGAAGAGGTACAGGGTGCTTTAAGAAACAGGTGAATAAGAAACATCGCCAAGCACCCCAAATCCAGCCTGAGGAATTAGTGTGGCTCAGCATGAAGAACATGTACCTCAAAATACCATCACTGAAGTTTGCCCCCAGATTTGTGGGGCCATTTTTCATGATCCATCAAGTGACCTGCAAGTTAAAATTATCACCAAGGCTGAGATAAATAAAGTGTTCCATGTGTCCTTGAAGCCAGCAGTCTTGTTGAGACAAGCTCCTTAAGGCAACAGAAATAGTGGCTGAAGACACCAAGTATGAAGACGAGAAAATTCTAGACTCATGGAATAAATCAGGAATAAAATTCAGTAGCTCATCTCATGGAAAGGCTTCAGGCCTGAAGAAATTTCTTGGGAGCTGGCCTCCAACCTTCAAGCCCCTCGACTGGTAAGAGAGTTTCACAAATGGTTTCCCCAGAAATCTAAACCCAGAAGTCTGGGGAGGGGGTTTTAGAGAATGGTACTGTTATGTTTGGCTAGCTGTGGTACAGCCCCATGACCAGCCATGCTTACCTCAGCTGCTGCCCAATGCTGCTGGGCTGTCTTCATGGCAGAGATGCCGCTGATGCTTCCAGGCTGAATCTCTGCTGCTGACTTCTTAAGCACGCATGTGCAAACCGTGCCTGTATTTAGAAGGATACTGTACCTGTAGAAAGATACAGAATGAGCTGTTAGTTTGCACGAACCTTTCCCCCTCCAGGCAATAAACTGTACCAGGCTGTTTTAGGTCAAGGGACCAATAGAAAGGGGGGAAGAACATGAGAGAGAAATGGCAGAACAAGAACAGATCCAATAAGGAAATTCAAAACATTTAAACAACAGCTAACAATGACCAATCAGGGTAAAGGACTTATGCCCTGCAGAAAATCTAAGCTAAGCAATACCATGAGTTGACATATAAATTCACTGTGGAGACTGAACTCTGGTGATGGAAAAGCGAGCATTAGGGTGCCATAAGCATTAGTGTTAAGTACAGTTCTCTTCACTGTCTTTATATGTGACACTGGGGAAGGGTTGGAAGAGCAAATGTGCCTGTTTGCAGAAGATATGATGGAGTTTAAAAACTTCAAAAAATGGGCACAGTAATGGCAACTCAGCTATAAAATACAAAAATACAAAATCATGCATTAAGGATTGAGAAATCCAAAGGCCAGATACCTTTTTAGGAGTGAAGAACTAGCAGCCGCTAAACAAGAAAAATACCTGCAGGTCATCATCTCTGACTGTCTTAATTAAGATAGCCAGTTAGTGTGAGAAAACAATTTGGAAAGCTAATAGTATACTAGGATGCATCAAGGGATGCTTGTGCATTACAATTAAGGAAGTAATATGATCTTGCTACAGGTCTTTGGTGAGACCTCACCTTGAGAACTGGATTCAAAAGGAAATTGAGAAGGTAGAGGCAATTCAAAGGAGGGCCGCCAAAACTGCATGGGTCTGTACTATAAGCCATGCATAGGGAGAATGGAGGAGTGAAAGATGCAGTCTGTGGAAGAAAGAAGGAAAAGTGGAGATGTGATACAAACATTCAAATATCAAGCAGGCTTTAATAAAGTAGCAGAAGATAACATTTTCCATAGAATGAAAATCTAAAGGACAAAGGATCATCAGATGAAGGTGAAGGGAAGGAAGCTCAAAAGAAAATTGAGAAAATACTTTTTCACTGAGAGGGTGGCAGACACCTGGAACAGACTTTCAGCAGATGTTCTAGGATCCAAAAGAGTGGCATAATTTGAACATGAATGGGGTTGGTAAAATAGGGACCTTATTGACTGAATGAAAGGAGAAGACCACAGATCAAATATGATTTGTTACAGCACAGCAGGCAGGTACAAATGGGAAAAGCGTGTGGACCAAATGGTCCTTTTCTGTGTTCGTCTAATAAAAAAGTATCATCTACCACTTAATTGTTGACATTCTGACATTTGTTTATATTTATCCAACTTTCTAACACAGCAGTTATGCTACTTTGTTCAGGATCCAGGATAAAAGTGTCTTATTCATCTCTAAAATCACCTAAGGATCCCTTTCTCCAGGCATCACTGATTTTGTCTCCCCCACCCCCCACCCCCCTTTACTCTTCCTCCTCCTTTAATGTATATCTTTGGGTTTAAGTTTATAACCTAAAATATGTCTTTACTGAGAAGGCAGTGGATGACTAGAGTAGCTCATTAGGAAAGGTAGTGGCAGAATTGAAACCTGCATTGGACAGATATAGAGTCCAATGGTAAAGGCAGGTGCAAGAGAAACAGGCACAAGGGGAGGGACCCTGAGGGTTTGTTCAATGATATGTAACATTACAAGACCAAAAAGGGGGAAAGACAAACCAATGTGCTTGCTTAGTGCTGCTGTTCGGCTGTATCAGACTTCCAAGAGGAGGAAGCAAGGCCAACCATGAAACCAAGAAACTGCAGCAAGGCTCCTAGAAAACAAGCAAACAGACTGAGTTGGCCACATGTTCCTTATCTGTTGGCATGCATTATGTTACTATGAATTTTACCATTGCTTGTGACAAAGCAGTTTCCTCCTCTGCTTTTAAAAGTTGTAGCAGTCTCATTATTTCCCTTTATCTAGCATAGATCCACATCCTCCCAAACCCCTCCATCAATTAACATGGACTATTACATTAGATAATATAATTCTCTCTCCTCCACTAATTACTCCCTTTTAGTTCGATATACCTACAAATAACTGTATCCCTTTGCTCTACCTATAATGTTCTCCAATCCATATCCCTCCTAAATTTTTTTTATAATATATTCAGTTTTTGTTCTATTTTTGATGTAAACAGATGTTATTTCTATAATCCGTTGTGAAGGCCTCTTCTCCAATCTCTGTCCTTCCTAGGTTTTTGTCATAATGTAATCAGTTTTGCTATGTTTTATGCAACCAATTGTTATTTCTGTAAACCATTGTGAAGGTTTGCTCCAAACAACAAATAAATAAATAATAAATAAATAAATATTTATACATCTAGTTTCAAATCCCTTCAGAGTTCTTTTGATTGCAATCCTTGCGATGGCCATTGCCTTGGTCTCTTATACTACCAAACAGTCTTGCTAACAAGACATGTAAAGACACCTCTACACCTCTTCATCCTTTCTTAGTATTGTGGATAATGACTGGCTTCATCAAATATAAAGGGCATCTTTTTATAAAGAATGTTTCTAATAGCCATTAAGTAAGAAAAAATCATGCTGACAATAAATTCTTCTACAAACTATGACAAAATGCCCAAGAAACAACCGCTAGAAGTTAAGAAGGATGTGGTTCATGCAGCCTCTAAGCAGCATGTCATGGAGCTGGAATTGGACTGGGATAAGATCATCATAAGATGAGTTGAATGCTAGAAGTACAGTTGACTTCACTTGTCTTCGCTTTATTTTCTTGTTTGTGACACATCTTCAAAGCATATATACTATAAATTGTTTATGCTTAAAATACTTTACACAAGATTACAAACTTTTAAAAGGGTTTCTCATTGTGACCTTTGCTGGGCAATATGGTTGACCACAAAGGATGAGCAGATTTTCTGTGGTAGGACTATTATTCATGCAGAATATTCATTCCAAAGCAATAACAAAAAATTCCCCTTTGAAAGTAGAGTCTGGAAAGGAATAAGTAAGCTACTAAGGAAGCAATTTTATAAGAATCCACGTTTCATGTTTTATTTGTTTCTGAAGCCATGAAGAGTTTTGTGGCCATCAGGGGACTCTTATGGCAGAAGGAACTTTCAAAAGGGAAGTTGCTTTTTAATTGGCAGATTTTTCCAAGTGGCAAGAAACTGTTTGCTTTCTAGAGAAGGATTATGTCTTCCTGTCCTAAATGTTCTGAAGATTTGCCATAATATTATTGGGGAATGGGTAAATCTACTGGAATCCAGTTTAAATAGACTGTCTTCCCCAAGTCACAATTTATTTAATCCAAAGAGCTTTATTAGAGTATTTTTCTAAGAAGGAAGGGAAACAAAAGGATAGAAATCTGTTCCAATCCACATTTTCCCATTAACCTATATTTATTTTATTTATTTATTTATTTAAAGTTTTTTATATACCGCCACTCATCAGAGATATCGCGTCGGTGTACATGACATTTAACAAGGGGTTAAGCATGTCTTTTATCTCTGATGTTTATTAAACTCCATGAATGCCTCACTGAAACATGGCACAAACTGAGACAGTTTGGGTCATATCTGAATCACAACTGGAAAGGATCTGATTTCTCTATGAGAAGCCAAACTCCTCAACCTTGCATGAAAAGATTTAATCTGCTCTAACTCATCCAGACTATCATTACTGCTCATATATTTAAACATTTCTCTAGAATTATTATAATTACCAAACTATTGCCACATTATCATTCCTGTGAACTCTCTGGACCTGACCTGGAAACTCTGAGCCAACATAGGAATACTCTGGGTGTCATCTGTTGAAGTGACTAATGGTGGCATAGGCCCCGAAACAAGATATCATTTGGGCTCACGCTGGCAGGAAGTAAGAGCTGGGGACAAGTGTCAGCCCCAAAGGCCCTGGAAGAGAAAGTCAGCCAGCCTCTGTGTGCAGGAATACATGAGTAGCGTTAACTGCACAGAGGTATGGGGGAGCCTCTGCCAGTGGGGGCTGGAAGGAAGAGTCTGTGTAACTGGAAGAAGGCAGAAGAGTCTCATGGCATGCATGATCCCCACGTAGGAGACTGCGGTTCTGAGTTCACCGAGGTAGAAAAAAAATGAATAGCATGTGTGTGTTTTGTGTGGGTGTGTGTAAGAGGGAAAGAAGTGAGAGTGTGAGAGAGCATGAATGTGAGAGTGTAAGTAAGCATGAGTATGAGAGGGAGAGAAATGAGCATGAGTGAGCATGAGTGTGAGAAGGAGGAAGTGATTTGAGTGTGCATGGGTATGAGAGTACAAGTAAGCATAGATATGAAAGGGAGAGAAGTGAGAGTGTAAGCATAGGTGTGAGAGGGAGAGAAATGAGTGAGTGAGCATGCATGGGTTTGTGAGAGTGAACATATGAGAGTGTTATAATGTGTGTGCATGAGAAAGAGAAAATTTGAATGTACATCGCCTGCCCCTTCTGGCTAGCTAATCCATTGACAATCTCAGGATGACTAGAAATGAAAAGTTCCTATGTATGCACATTATCAATGAGAATGAATTTCAGTCAAATCAAGTTTTAGGGGATGATGTACTAACCTGGAAATGTTTTTGTAGCTATGAGCCTACAGATGTACAAATGTGTAGAATGCCCCAAAATACACCAAAATACTGGCATTTGTGAAAACATTCACAAATTTACTCCTTTGCAGGTAATAAACTTTTGTACATAGTCTTCTATATGTGAAAGTTTACTAAAATTCTGAATTAGTGAACTATTGCTATAATGCAATATCTTGTAAAGTAATTCATTATTAAATCAGAATCAATTGAAAACAAACATGCAAAGACATCTTCACAAGCCAGTTTTTGCAAAAAGGATAACTATGCCTCAATAAGGTATAATGATCTTTTTTGGACTTTGGGTGAGATTTTGTGCATAATTTTGCTATTCACACGGTAGCAAAATTGCTTGCAAATGAGGCCACTAATCCATGGGAAAGCAGATATTTATAAAGTATGCACATACGCTATTCTGAAAATCATTCTTGCACATGTACTTGGACTCGGCATTTTGTTGATACAAGCACCAGTTTGCCCAGCCATTCTCTCCATTTCATCTAGATCTTGTAGCACTTCACCCTGAACCCCCAGGAGTTCACCTAGACCTCTCATCCCAAAAGTGCAGACAAAAGACAAGCCCAAATTCAATTGTGTAAGTTCATTAGCAGATGTATAAATATTCAGACATATTCAGTAATATATGCATGTATGCCTCTTACAAAATAGCAACTTGTGTGTATGTACTTCTGAACCTTGCCCATGCCTCTACAACACCCTGTTTTTTTTACCTGGTGAAATGTACACACCATATTGCCAGTACGCGCTTAATATCAATGTTTATAAAATAGCATATATATGCGGATACATGCTGTTTACGTGCACGTGTGATATTTTTACATACAAAATACCTTTGAAAATTCACTCCTAAGAGAAATAGAAGAAGGGCAGGAGAGAATAGTTAGCCTCTCTTATTTATCTTGTTAAAGAGATAAGGGATAGGTACAGTTTCAGAAGAAGATATAGTCAGAGGATCTGTTGGAACCTTCAACAGCATTGATGTCCAATCTAGGAACACATGAACTAGCTTTATACATGCACACATTTCTGGCCAGAAATAAATATCTAACTGGACAGAAAGACAAAAATAGTAACGTACCTTATGAAAAGTGCACAAAATAAAATAAAAATAAAAATAAAACAAAGCTTAAGGAAAATGATCTTTATCCTTAGCTGCTCTTTGTAGAATTTTAAAAGATCTGCAATATTAAACCATGCTTATCTAATAGTGTTCTTGATTGCTGATGATCGCCTGTAAAATAAATCAAAAAGAAAAATCAGAAAAGGTCATTAAAAATAGAATTGTAGTAGAAGGGAAAATTGCTATTAGCTGAATATCTTACCTGATTATTTTGGCACTTTGAAAGGTACTCATGAAAAGAGAACATTGTGAACTGACAAAAGATAGTTGAACAAAGGAATTCATAAGTTTAACTTAATAGTAAGATATTATTGTTTATGTGTGAAAATTGTTCAGAGGAAGAACACTTGTAATAAGAATTAGAAGACATTTTAGAATATTTATGGATAAATATTGTTTTATTCAAAACAAATCCATCTACAGTCTAAACTTTATTGCTAAACCCTTGTTATAGAGTGTAGCAACTCCTCAGGATCTCCAGTACATGGCCCTAGCCTAGGACATGGGATTAGGAGTCAGGAAGGAGTTTACCATTTCCTAACAGCATTCTTGGTGGGGGCTGCTGGATTAGTGAGTTTCTGTCTATACAAAAATAGGCAGAAAATTAGTTTGGTGTGACATTTGTTTGGTAAATGAGTGACTTTTATTGGTTTCCCTATTCCTGGTGGACTAGGCCTAATGACCCTAGTGCCCATGGTAGGAAGGGATAGATTATATCTTTCTTTTGCATATCCTGGTGGGAAAGGTTGCCTCTCAGATTTTGAAGCTGGTTTAAAGAATCTTTTCATTTCCTATTCTTGAGTTTTGGTGTCCCTTGTCCTGGCTTGGTGCCCTGAGTTCTGACACGGGGCAAGATTTCAACGACTAAGTGGAACACTTACTGAGTTTCTTGGACTATTTTATTTGCAACCAAATAATAACAAAAATGAACCTCTTAGAGAGACCTATAATGATAATAAGATGACTGTTGGTGAATCAAGCAGATACACAACGGTGGTTGTATTTGATGGTCTATCTTAAAATTTATGTCATTGCAGTTGCTACATAAGGATTTGGCAATAAAGTTTAGATTGCAGGTGGATTTGTTTTGAATATATATTGATTTTCTACCAAGGGTGGTTCTGTATATTAGTAAATGTTATTTTAAGCATGCCTGTGTTAATGGTTTGCCATACTTCTGTCAGCAACAATTCTATAAAAGAGACAAAATAAATGTTATTTGGCACCTGTCTCTGCATTGATCTAAATTAAGCCAATCATTCACAATTATTAACAACCAAGCCCATTCTGCTATGCAAAACCAGTTATCCCAGCCTTCCCCCTCTACTTCTGGGAACATCCTTGGCTGTGTAGGCTCTAATCCCAAAACTTTTATTAGTTTACTTCTGGTACATGGAATTGTGGGGTTGGCAGAGTCCCCATTTTGTATGAGCACTTACTGGGGAAACATGGGCCTTTGATTAACATCAACATATCCATTATTAGAAACCACGAGTTACTGTGTAGTGGGTGACCCTTGCCATCCCATAGGTGGCTAACATTACATAATGAAAAACTAGATGAAAATTTATACAAAAGTATCCCAGAATTACTGCAGAATCTCCAAAACTATGCTGCTAATTTATTCAGTCCCTGCCTGAATCTACCCATAGACTGCCATAATAATCCAGGGCCCTAGATCAGTGGTTCTGTAACCTGTCTTTGGGTCATTGAGCCTGTCTGGCTTTCAAGACGTTCCTTATGAATATGCATCAGATATATCTGCATACATACAAGATAGTGACTGTAAATGTATGTCATGCATATTTATTAGGGTTATCCTGAAAACCAGACTCACTAAGGGGTACAGATTTGAGAACTATTGGTTTAGATCATGCTCTCTCTCTTATTTCTCTCCTAACATATTGCTCACAGATATGACACAAAGAATCATTTTCAGAAATACCACAGATTTCATTTAGACGTCAGAATATAAGTACTCAGTACTTTTCTATCAGCATATTATTTTTTATATAGTCTCCGCATCTAAATTAATCTCAAGTGTGTAAACATTGTTTCAAATTCCATAAATTGAACTGATGCTGTAGGACATGAATCATTTCATGGGATACTTATTGACTATTTCTTTTAGGTATAAATAAGCTATTCATGTAGTTAGTCGGTGAAAATGCAATTCATTGAGATCAATATTTTTTATTTAAACAAAAAGCTACTCAGCCATGGACTCTGCTGTCGACAAAAATAATCTGAAATGTTTAGCATTATTGATTTGCAACCAAGCTACTACAAGCTGAACACATACTTTAGGAAGATTAACTATTTCCTATTTCGACATACTAGCAATAAATGGTTACTTTAAAGAAATTTTCCAACTAACTGCAAGTCAACAGGGACACCTTTAACTCTCATCCTTAGGCATTCTGGGATTTGTAGTTCTGCATTTTTTATTGCTAGCAGTTTAACTGGCTCCAGTGGAAGCAGGATTCTTTGCAGGTTGTGATACCTTTTATTAGACAAGTGTAAAAATAATGCAAAGCTGTACATGACCTTTTAAGATCACATAAGAAAATAAGATAAGCCAAACTGAGTCAGACCAAGGGTCCATCAAACCTAGTATCTTGTTTCTAACAGTGGCCATTTCAAGTCACAAGTACCTGGCAAGTACCCAAACATTAAATACATCCCATGCTACTAATGCCGGCACAATCAGTGGCAATTCCCTATTGATTAATAGCAGTTTATGGACTTCTCTTCCAGGAACTATCATCCTTTCTCTTTCTCTCCCCATGACACTAGTGTTACGGTTTTGGCTGCAGTGCAACCGCCTCACCACCAGGGGTCCCTCTAGTGCTGGCTTTCCAGACAGGCCCAGTCCATCTTATCTGTCCACTCGGTGCTCTGGGTGTGTCCTTATAACCCTGCCTGCCAGTTGCCTCGGTGCTTCGGCAACGAGCTCACCTGGGCTCCCTGCTCTAGCCTTGCGCGGCCTTCGGGCCTTTCCTTGCCTTGCCCTGCGCGGCCTTCGGGCCTTTCCTTGCCTTGCCTTGCGCGGCCTTCGGGCCTCCTTCCTCGCTGTTCTCACCTGGCCTACGGGCCTTCTGACCTGCTTGCCCTGACTACGGTGTGTGGCCTACGGGCCTTCTGTGTATGTGTGGCCTACGGGCCTTCTGACCTGCCTGCTCTACTTATGGTGTGTGGCCTACGGGCCTTCTGTGTGTGTGTGGCCTACGGGCCTTCTGACCTGCCCTGCTCTGCTTATGGTGTGTGGCCTACGGGCCTTCTGTCTGTGTGTGTGTGGCCTACGGGCCTTCTGACCTGCCTTGCCCCGCTTATGGTGTGTGGCCTACGGGCCTTCTGTATGTGTGTGGCCTACGGGCCTTCTGACCTGCCTTGCCCCGCTTATGGTGTGTGGCCTACGGGCCTTCTGTGTGTGTGTGGCCTACGGGCCTTCTGACCTGCCTTGCCCCGCTTATGGTGTGTGGCCTACGGGCCTTCTGTGTGTGTGTGGCCTACGGGCCTTCTGACCTGCCTTGCCCCGCTTATGGTGTGTGGCCTACGGGTCTTCTGTGTGTGTGTGGCCTACGGGCCTTCTGACCTGCCTTACCCTGCTTACTGTGCCCTGACCCAGCCTGGACCCAGACACTGCTTATTGCCGCCTGCCCTGACCCAGCCTGAACTTAGACTCTGCTCCTTGCCGCCTGCCCTGACCCAGCCTGAACTAGACACTGCTTATTGCTGCCTGCCCTGACCCAGCCTGGAACCAGACACTGTTTCTAAGCTTCCTGTCTCTCTCCACCTGGAGCCACCCTGCTGGGTGGTGTTCACGCCTCCTGACCGGAGCCCAAGCGTAACAACTAGCACTCTGTTTTCTGCCATCCCCTATATATCACAGCTCCCTGACTTGTTCATCCTCATTCTAACCTTAGGCGAGTGAGTCCCAAGTCTTGGAATCACAGCTGCAGACTGCGCTTTGTGTGTTGCATTCCCTGTCTACTTTTCCCTACATGTTGCTTGAACTGTCTGCTACAAACTCACTCCTCACTTCCTGTTCCCTGCAGGCTTATTGAGGAAGGGGAGTGGCTGGAGCTGTATACAGTGGGGCCATGGTACGTACATCTGAATAAAGGGCTCTATGTAGTTTTGAGAAACTCATATACATCATGTAGAATAAACAAAATGAGAGAACGTAAGACTCTCAAAACAACCCTTTATCTAATATGTGAAAACGAGCATTTTATTTTAATTTTCCATACTCCTTGCCTTAGGTACTAGATCAATTATTAATACATACTAGATAATTCCACTTGATAGATATTAATGCCTGTCTATGAATACCAACCCTTGTGACCAATCATTGTTAACCCGGGCAGCCGCAACTGCCCATCACCGGGGAGGTAGAAAGGGAGGGGAGGGACTACGCGGTAACACACCTTCACATATGCAAATACAAATACTCAGCAAGCCAGATGTGGTATAAAATTGGCCACAGCTTTATTACATTAAACGGTGCAACAAGTTTCGAGCCCGAGCTATAACATAGGTAAGCTATTCAAGGCTCCTCCACTGTGCAGGCAGCACATCACCTCCGGCCCCAGGCCAACCGCAACCAAGCAAAGGCCTTCGCCTCCTGGGAGGAAATCTCAGGGCGCTCCGGTCACCCGCAGCTTAGAAGCAAGGTGACTGCCCCAACGAAGGGTGTGGGCATCCAGTGTGCTGCCGCACCAGGGCCAAACGGCCCTGGCAACAGACAGCCCCCTCTCGTATTGATTTTATTTATCAAGTGCTATGCACTGACACTAGCTGAAACACCTCCCTGGCTCGGGTACACCCACCCCAGCTGCGACAAATGTATAGAAATTTCTTGCTAACATAAAGATCTAACTATCCTGCTGCACTTGTACCATATGAAAAGGGGTAGGGTGGGTGAGTTTTCCCAAGCAAGGCAGCCGCGCGGAGGACAAGAAGCAAAAAGGGCTGGGACATTGCACCCAGGTCGGATACCTTCCTCCGCGTGGCTGCCTCTGCCCATGGGACAGCCCAGGGCCAGGGTTGGTCAATGAGCTGTCCCTAAAATGTTCACATCCCCCCCCCCCCCCGAGTGAGCCCTCCTCCGAGCCCCTTTTTGCCCCTCTCCTGCCCTTCGCCCGAGGATCCCGTGGCTGGGACCGGGCATGCTCTCATAGGCAGAGGGGGCCAACATCGTCGCATGTGGACGGCATCATCTACTGTGCCAATGTCATGTGCAGGCCGCATCATCAGCCCGCACCAATGCCGCGCAGCCAGAGAGGCTGCATCTCCCACCCCCTTCCCAGTGTTCGCGGCGTGCGTGGCACCAGATTATCAGAGGCGTCCATCAATGCTGCGACATCGCATTTTTGTTTGTTGAGTTATAACTATGAATGTCACTCTGTAAACTGTTGTGATCTATACATGGAACAACAGTATATAAAATGTCTAAATAAATAAATAAAATATATTTAATCATTTTTTAATAAATCCTGTATTAGTCTAATGAAAGATATTACAAGCAATATACAGTACCGTCATGAGGTCTACTTTGCCTGTAATGCCTGTGGATTGGAGTTTAAAACACAGGACTATCTCCGAGTATCTGTGATGGTTTATTGTAACTTTGTTTAAATTTCCTGTTCTCGAGAGGTAATCAGTTTGGTTGTGCCACTTGACTGCCAGCATAGCCACATTAGTAGCAAATTAATGCATTAGTTCAGCATATCTGTGTTGCATTTCAGATGGTGTTTTCATTCAGTGGATAAGTTGGATAAAAAGAATAGCTGAGTAGTACATTAGAATCAAATTTTTTTTTTTAAATAGGACAAACTGCAGGCTTGAATCATGCCATAGATATTCTAGCTGTGAGGTGAAGAAACCTTTAATTATGACATTTTCCATATTAAGCAAGGTTTAGTATCTTAAAGAGTCAGCAAAATTAGACCATCCAGGGCTTCTGTTGTTACAAACAGTAATATATGTATCAACAATAAAATTGCCTGCAATATGGATACTGAGATATATATTCTATTAGAAGTTGTTCAGACTGATATCATAAATACACAGTAGTGAATATCATTTGTGGATATGTGGGCCCTTGGCCCGAGGTGCAAGTTGTTACTACCTGTGGGAAGGACCCCCACAGGTCTGCACTGCCGGGAGGCGAGGTCAGAGACAGCGGAGAGGTCTGGGTGAGGCAATGGAGAGGTCCTGCAACACCAGGAGAGGACCCCCGTGGAGAGAAGGCTGGATGCTATACCTGGGCAGGGACCCCGAGGGAAGGAATGCCAGACAGACTGCAGAGCGGGGGGCGTGAGGCTTGGCTCCGGAGGGCAATCCCGAAGGGAAGAGCTGCACAGCGTAGGATGATGATGTAACACCATAGGCCAGCCCACAGGACAGGGAAGCCCGAGCTGAGTCTCTAGTGATGACGTGGCACTGCCCTGAGAACCGGGGAAGTGTAGGCAGTCTCAACGTAGTACGTAGGTGCAACCTCGAGGAGCGGGGAAGCGAGCAAGTCTCAGGAAAGCCGGAGAGCGCTACCCCGAGGAGCGGGAAGCTCTGGCAGTCACTGAAATACATAAGCGCGGTCCTGAGGAGCAGGAAGTGCAGACAGTCTTGTTGAGGCTGCGGGCACAACCCTGAGGAGCGGGAAGTCCCATTGTAGAACTCACGGATAGCTGAGGTGTCCCAGAGGTAGCCCCGAGGAACGGGAGGCCTTGCAGGTTAGAACCCAGGAGACGCAGAGCCAGCCCGAGGAGCAGGTACCCCAATGCATGCACTGGCCCCCAAGGAGCAGGTACCAGAGAGGGTCCAAGTCCAAGGCACAAAACGTAGTCTCAGGCACATGTAGGCAGTAGTCGAAGATGAATGGAACTTGTTGCCAAGTCGGCTAGCTGAGGGCGAAGGTGGAGTTTAAATACACCGGTCTGATGATGTCATCAACCGGAGACGCCCCTGAGGTTCCCGCTGAGGAGGCTTCAAAGGAGGGCCTGGTGGCACATGCGCGCAACTAGCAAGGCCCAAAGTGGAGGAAGATGGCGGTGGCGTCCAGGCCGCCATGAGGAGTCCCGAGGAATGCAGCTATGAAAGCTGGCCTGAGCCGCGAGCAGCCCAGGGAGGGCAGGAGAGCAGTGCAAGAAGAAAGTACACGCGGTTGCAGCCGCCTGCGACCGATGGGCATAACAGTGAAGACATAAATGGGCAGTGCAAGATTTCTAAGCATATTGAAGGAATATCCATAATTATGATGTAAACAATATTTTCTTTTCCTGCACATTTCATCAGCATTTGTAAGAGAAATTAACTATATGTAGCTCTCAGATTCTCAGCTCCTTCAGTGAATTACACTACCTGATTTTATATTCTTTGCATTATCACTGCTCTCCACACCTGCTTTAACTTTATACAATATGTATTTTCCCTATCTTATCTAAAAAAAAGTCTGAAAATATAGCCCTCTGTTATTTTACATGCTGGGAAATAGAGTTCTAGTACTTTCAAATGGGTTTCTTCTGTTTGAGTTTGCAGCCATATTCTTTTGAAGATATGGCCCACAGGTTAATAGGTGGAATCATTATGGGGCAGATTTTAAAAGCCTTAAGTGCGTAAATCCAGCTGGATTTACGCGCACAGGGGGGTTACGCGCGCTGAGCCTATTTTGCATAGGCCCCGCGACGTGTGCAAGCGCCGGGACGCACGTATGTTCCGGGGCTTGAAAAAAGGAGTGGGGTGTGGGTGGTCCAGGGCAGGGGTGGGGCCAGAGGCCGTCATAGGGCCGCTAGGCAGGCACAACTTCCAAAATAAAGGTTAGGGAGGGTTTAGATAGGGCTGGGGGGTGGGTTAGGTAGGGAAAGGGAGGGGAAGGTGGGGGTTGAGGAAGGAAAGTTCTCTCCAAGGCTGCTCCGATTTTGGAGTTGCCTCAGAGGGAACAAGGAAAGCCATCGGGGCTCCCCTAGGGCTCGGCGCGTGCAAGGTGCACAAGTGTACACCCCCTTGCGCGTGCCGACCCCGGATTTTATAACATGCACACAGCTGCACACGCATGTTATAAAATTGGGCGTAGATTTGTGCGCGCCAGATTGCGCGCACAAATCTACGCCCGCGTGTAGGTACTAAAATCTGGCCCTATTTGCGTTTCTTTTTTTCATAAGAATGTTACCTTAGGTCACAGTGATTTTTTTTCTTTTTTTTTTCCCCAGTATAATTTATTGAGGAATACAATAGAAATGTACAATCCAAACATGAAACTGCTGTAACAATGTGGTTTACCTACAAACGTTTCCAAGATTCTATCCCTCCCCCACCCTGCTCCGTTTAGAAAGCAGCAAAAAAATCTTAAGAAATACTTGCATATACTGTTTACATTAGGGAATAGTATTAGAAACAGAAATTGAGACATCCAAAAATTGGAAAAAATTAGATAAAGAAAAAGGAGGAAAAAAGGGTAAAATGAAGAAAAGAAAAAAGAAAAACCCAGAACTGGCGATGTGACCAGGCATCCAATACACCCATATGTTCAATCATCAAGTGTGCTGTGATTTTGGAGGCAGCAGCTGTCCTAAAAAGCAGACCTCTCTTTTATAGAAAATTTTTTAGCTTGCCACCACAATCGTGGGAAAACCTTGTGAGTAATGTATTTCCATAATGGAACTGCACTTGTGACATTACAAGAATGCAACAACATGAGAAGTCACACCCAAGCAGTGAAACAAAGTTGACACAGTCATCCTGTTTTTGCAAACCTCTTTTCCAAATTCCAGTTGACAGTATTTATTCATCCATAGTGGCATTTATATGACATCCCAAAGTGGGGATTAGAAGAAAATATTACGTGCAGGTACAGTTAATCTCTTCCCTTGAAAGCACACAGACTAAGTGGATACCTGAGCCAAGAGGAAATAGAGTGACTTCTCCAAAATCACAGTTAAGTGTCCGTGACAGAAGCAGGACTTGAATACAATAAATTTTTCTCTCTAGCACTCCAGAGGCAGATTAAGATACCGAAACATGGATCAATGTCGGGTAAAGGGTGAAATTTAAGTACATTTATATAGATTTAGATATTTTATTGCAAATAAAAAAGATAAGGATTTTTTCATGGGACAAATGATTATAGTGGCAAACAAAAAAAGGTGCAGTGCAAATCAGTGATCCAGTTTGTTCATGTATGAATGTCCCTTTGTAAGGTAGCTTTGATCAGATTCTCTGTGAAGCCAAACAAGTTGGTGGTAATGAAGAATCAGCGGTAGAATTTTAAAAGCCCGGCGCACACCAAAACTGGGAGATATGCAAGTATGTCCAGCTGGCGTGCCCTAGGCAGATTTTAAAAGGTGCTTGTGTACGCATGTATCTCCTGGTACGCACACAAAATATTTTCCTGGAAAAGGGGAGGGGTGTGGACATGGCCTGGATGGGCCATGGGCATTCCAGGATTTATGAATGAAACTAGCGTATAAATACTTATGTGCAAAGCGCGCACCAGGGTCCCCTACCACTTGACATTATTTCTACTATAGATGGCATGTAAGTCCTGAAACAAAAAAACCTAGGCTAGTCAGCAGGGTTTTAAGGGTCAGGACTAACAGGGTAAAAGGGAGGCTAATTAACTAGGGGGGTTAGGAAGTCCTTTCCTTTACCTGGGTGACCTGGGAATGAACTGCAGAAACTGGTAATTGCGTCAGCACGCGTGTCTACTAAAATTACCCCACTTATGCGGTAGAGGAGGCATTTGACACACATGCCCACATATAGCCTATTTTATAACATGCGCACATATATGTGCGCCCACATGTCATATCAAATTTACCATCCCTGATAGATAATAACAGTACATGAGATTGCACTGATTGGACTTATATAAATAGCCAAGGCTGTTGAGATGCTAAAAGTAAGATAAAGATTAATCAGTACATTAAAGGTCAGCATTGAGTTTTACTTCTGCTTTCTATGCACAACATATAAGAAATCATATGACTTATTACAAGAATGCACTATTATTAGCATTATAGCATATACGATAAAATAATAATTTCAACCAGTTATAAAATGTTATGCAAACAACCTAACTAACCCACTGGTGTGTAAGTTTAGGGGTGGTGACATATTGTAATGGCTTGGGAGCTCTGCATTGTTTGATAAGCTACACAGTTCCTTATAAGATATAATAAAAGCTATTTATTTTTCTCATACTAGCTGTTGGTATTCAGGGTTTACTAGTGCCCTCTACAGATTTTGGTGCACCATGTGAGATGACTGCAGAAGGGGGGGGGGGGGGGGTCTTCGGGGTTGGTATATAAATAACTGTTCTTTCCCTTAATACTAAGACCTTTGTTATCCCCTTTCCATGCCTAAGGAAATGCATGTGATGTGAACACTTTACAGCATGCCAACAGCAGAGAGATAAATTTGATTTTTTAGATTTTAAGTTTACTCCAGATACACAGGGCATAAACCTGGGGTACTAGGAAGACTCCCCTAGTAAATTCAGGTTAAGGATAAGGTCTTTTGGGTTAAACCTTCATATCCAGGGCTTCGAGGTTTCACTGAGGGGTCAATCATTGACAGTTTACCTCTGGATGTTGAGCAGACATGATCTAGGTGTGCCTAGGCACACCACAGGCACACAGAGTAGCTGTTTCCCTTAGCAGCACTGAACTTAGCAAACAGCTTACCTCCGTGTTGCTGGGAAAGAGACATTAATGTCAGGGTTAAAGCTTCTAAAATCAGTTCTGATTATTGTTTGTTGTGCCAGAGTGAACAGTAACTTTAAATCTTGGATAACGTATGAGTGAGCCAGTTTTAAGCTGAATTTTAAAATCTGACGCAGGCATCAATAAGGTGATAAGCGAACAAGTTGGGCTTGCGAGCATTGAGCGGATTTTAAAAGCCACCGAGATATGCGCACATCTCCCACTGTGCACACATCCCAAAATTTTTCAAGAAGGGGTGGGGAGTGTGGGTTGTCTGTGCGGGGCATAGGCATTTCAAGGTGTGAACCTAAAATGTGTGTATAAATACAGAACCGACCCAGCTTGTGCCGGGACCCCCTGCTGCATAACCTTACTTCTGCTATGGATGCCATTTAAGTTAAAATTTAAAGCAAACTATGCAGATCTGTGGGGTTTTAAGGGTCAGGTCTAACTGGGGGAGTAAAGGCTATCAAACTGGGGGGGGCGGTATTGGAGGACCTATCTCTTAACTGGGTGAAGTAGGACTGAATTGGTAAAACTGGAAATGGCGTCTTTGCGTGCCCGTTTAAAAATCTCCTGATTTACTCAGTAGAAGTGGGATTTTCGCGCACATGCATGCACCCACTTAAAATTTGGCACACGTGTGTGTGGCCAGGCTATTTTATAGCATGTGTTTGTTATAAAATGACCACGTACCTGGGGATGGGCTGACATATGCTCACAAATAAATGTATGCACATGCACCAGTTTGAAAGTTACTGTCCCAGTGTTTAATTGTCCTTTTAGAGTCCTGGTTCTTCCTCCCTTAAGCTCATGATAAGCTTATTGCATGGAAAGCAGCATTAATGGAATCTTGTCCACTGTGATAAGGAATTATTATATTTTTATGTCAGTCTTTGTTGATTTGGTCTAATGCTACTTACTTTTATGTGTCTTTCTCTCCTCCTTTTCTTACCGTGTGTGTGTGTGGTGGTAGGGTGTGTGTGTCAGCACTAGCGAAATTCATGCCTGCAGTGGTGTGATTAGATTGTCTGCAAGTGGTAATATATTTTAATAGCTATGCTGTATGTGCCAACAGGGAAACTCTTTGTGTATTTAAAAATATATTTCTGCTCAGTAACAATATGTACTAATATGCTTGGGTTATCTTTTGCTTTAGAGAAATAATTCTGGTTGATATTCTATACAAATATTATTTGTCATTTGCCATTTACTGGGCTTAGCACAGGTTTTGCCTCTTTCTCTGTCTCTTAATTTTTAAGATTAGTTCTTTAGCTGCTAATTTTGCTTCTCCAGCATGTATCTAAATAACAAATATCCCTCAAGAAAACATGTGAAAAATATAATAACTGTTACGTATATGAAAAATAGGACTACTACTACTACTTAACATTTTTACAGTGCTACATTCCATACGCAGCACTGTACGTGTACAAACACACAAAAAACACAGTCTCTGCTCAATAGAGCTTACAATCTAATAAGACAAATATACAGGCAAGAAACTTGGGTTTTTCATAAAGCAAGACAATGGTTAAAAAAGAAAGAAAGAAAGAAAAGAAAGTTAGTTAATGAGGCCAAAAGGAGACAATCAGGCCTAAGATTTAAAAGCAAATTCAAAAAGATGGGTCTTTAGATTTGATTTAAACACAGCAAGAGAGGGACCATGACGCACCAGTTCAGGAAGATTATTCCAAGCACACGGTGCAGCCAGGTGGAAAGCATGAAATTGGGAGTTGGTGGTAGAGGAGATAGGTGTAACTTGTCCAATGAGTGGAGTGCCAAGGAGAGGTTTAGAGAGAGATAAGAGAGGAAAGGTAGCTAGGTGCTACAGAGTGAAGTATTCCAGTCTTTAGTTTCTCTTTTGTTGGGTCCTGATTGTCTATAAGATGTCAATTCACTGTACTCTCCCTCCCTGTCAATTCTGTCAGATCTCTCTCTTCTGTGAATCTACATTGTTACAATATGTTAATAATCTTCTGTGTTTTCTTTATATTCTGCCTATACTTTATTCTTGCTGTGCCAATTTGGCTAAAAAAAAGGCTTAAATGTTTTGAAGTTTAAGTTAGAGTTGTGTTCTAAAAAACGTATCTATTTGATACACTTCAGGATTTACTAAAAGATCTTCAGCCCTACTCTGTAGACAGTAAAGATTAATTTTAATTCTTTCAAAGAGGTATTTCTTCTCTCTTCTGTTTCAAATGCATGACATCAACTTCATAAATTTATATGAAAGCATTATGGAGTAGATTTTCAAAGCAGCATGCTCGTGTCCATGTGCGTGTGATTCCTGGCACAAGCACATGGATGCGCCAATTTTCTAACATGTGCACGCCAGTGCATGCATGTTATAAAATTGGATAGCCATGCGCACATGTGTGCCAGATTTTAAAATCCGTGCGCGCAGGGGGGAAATTTTTCATAAAATATGCGCAGCTACACAATCGGACTTTCCCCAGTTCCCTCCCAGTCTGCTCCAATTAAGGAGCGGACTGGGAGAGAATTTCTCTACCCTCCTACATACACTTCCTTCCTCTTCCCATCTACTCCTCACCCCCTAAACCTAACATACCTTTCCCTAAATTTTTTATTTTATTACATACTGCTCCTCTAGAGCAGATGCAAGCCACGCACGCTGGCCGACTGACGGTGCGTGCTTCCCAGGCTAATGGCCGCTATCTTGGCTGGCCTCTATCTCGCCCCACCCAACCCCTCCCCACCCCTCCCCACCTTGACCATGCCCTCTAGCCCGCCCCTTTTTCAGGGCCCGGCACTTGTGCGTGTACTGGGGTTTACACGCATGGCCGGACCCATTATAAAATCGTACTGTGCACAAGGCCCAATCACAAACATAAACCTCAGGTTTTACGCACGTAGGTCTTTGAAAATTTGGCATTATGGGTTTAGGTAAACAGATAAGATTTGTTTGAATACACTTTTTATTTTTTAAGAAAAAGGAAATATTGTTAAACAGTGTAATTTAATCTGTTAATGAATTTAGGATTTATTCCTGTTCAATGCGGAGTTAACAGTCTGCTTGGGATTAGCAATCTGTTGTTAATTAGGAGAGTTGTGGGTGGATCCTTGGACCAGTGGCAGATGACCACGCCCCCGGGGGAAGATCCTGAGAGGGAACACCGGTCAGGCTCAGAGTATGGAGACAGACACACACTAGTTCTTTTATTAGACAGTATACTGAACCACCAGAGGTGGCAGCAGTGAGCTGAAATGCCTGGCTGGGCTATAGTCCCTCAGATACTGGAACAGCGATTCCTGGAGGCTGAGCTGTAGAGAAACTGAAATATAGTGAATAGGCAGGGTATGCAGAGTTCATGTACTGAATCAGATGGTAACACTCACACAATGTCTCATAGAAGCCCAGGAGCTGGAATGTATAGGCCCTCGAGGAGTGAGTACCTGGTTCCAGGGAAAGCTCTGAGAGAGGGATGGTAACAAATTGATGTAGTTGGCAGTGATGACTTCCAGGCAGAAGAGATTACCAAGTAAGTCTGGGAACGAGGGCCCTCGAGGAGCGAGTACCGGTTCCAGACTGTCACCTGAAAAACAAAGGAGAGCACGAGGCCCCCGAGGAGCAGGTACCCCTAGTAAGTCCAAGGAGGCAGAGTAGCTTAGGTAGAGTAACCCTTGCTAACTTGATGTGTTAGCAAATTCTAAGACCTTATATATCCGTCGCGGGTGATGTCATCTTCGGGGGACGCCCCCGAGGTTTGCGCCATCGCCGGTACTTCAGTCAAGGCCGCGCTGCGCACATGCCCCTAGGCCTCCAGGAAACATTTATTTATTTATTTATTTATTTATTTATTTCAAATCTTTTCTATACCGTCGTTTAGTAAAGCACCATCACAACGGTTTACAATGAGGCATGCAAATATATATTTGGTTGAACTCTTACTAACAATGTTCCAGAACATTTATCGGTAACATGTATTCATAATCTATGTTGCTATCTCACTACTATCTCACTACTCTACTGTTCCTCGTTGATTATTTTATCACTCTCCAGTTGTTATCTTTTAAAATCTTTCCTGTCTTCCATGTTCCAGGTTTTCGCTCCCTGTTTAATGTAACTTTACCTTCTTCTTAAATTGTTAATTTGGTTTCCCTCCTGTTCCATTGTAAACCGGTTCAATAAGACCTTCGTCTTGAGTATCGGTATAGTAAAATAATTTAAATAAATAAATAAATATAAGGTATATGTTGTGTGATCTGGATCTTGTCCTTTTCAATGATTAATAGGAAAAAACCATACAATCATTGTACTTTGTACTACAGTTCTCTTAAATTAATCTATTATAATGTTGAGTAAAATGATAATGTATAGGTATAGGTGTGGTATTTGGTTACTTTAGCTTGTTCATTTAAACTTCAGAATCTCCTTTCTCATTGTAAAATGCTTTCTTGAAAAGCCATGTTTTCAAACTTTTTTTTAAAGAGTTTTAAATCTCTCTGTAATCTTGTTTCCAGTGGCAATGAATTCCATAGTGCTGGTCCGGCTAATGATAGGGCTCGTTCTCTGACTTGGGTCAGTTTTGCTGTCTTGATTGATGGTATGGTTAGTAGAGCTTTATTAGCTGATCTAAGATTTCTCTGTGGGATGTGTAGGCGTAGTGCTGTGTTTAACCAGTCTGCTTTTTCTTCGTTTATCAGTTTGTGAATTGTGCAAAGTGTGTTATAGTGCACTCTTTGTTCTATTGGCAACCAGTGCAATTCGGCAAGTGTTTGGGTGATGTGGTCTCTTTTGCTTTTTACAGTAAGTATTCTGGCAGCAGAGTTTTGTAAGATTTGTAGAGGTCTTATTGTTACATACGGTAGTCCCAGAAATAGTGTGTTACAGTAGTCTGTGCTAGAGAATATAAGTGCTTGTAGAACTGTTCGGAAGTGTGCTTGGGTTAGTAGGGGTTTAAGCCTCCTAAGGATCATAAGTTTGGCGTAGCCTTCTCTAACTTTTTGTGATATGTGTTGCTTAAGGCTGAGTTCAGTGTCTATTATTACTCCTAGGTTGCGAGCTTTCTCGGTTAGTTCCACTTCCTGATTGTTTTTAAGTTTGATGGGGTTTTGAATTGTCTCAGAGTTTTTACATTCTAGCTCAATAAATTCAGTTTTTTCAATGTTAATTACTAGTTCCATTTGGTTTAGTAATTGCTTAATTATATCTAGGTACATCATTGCTAGGTTTAATGTCTTATCAATTGTTTCCTCTACGGGTAATATTAGTTGAATGTCGTCAGCGTATATGTAGTGTATGATGTCTATTCTAGCTAGGAGGTGGCATAGAGGCAGCATGTAGATGTTAAATAGTGTCGCCGAAAGTGTGGATCCCTGGGGTACTCCTGTTTTTAGCTCAATTCTGTCTGATATTTTGTTTTTAAACTGTACTTGGGAAAATCTATTGTTTAGGTATGATCTGAACCATTTCAATGTCTTGTTCTGTAGACCTATTTCTTCTAATCGTTTTAGCAGTATGTTATGGTTTACTGTGTCAAATGCTGCCGATAGGTCTAATAGTATCATGATGTAGTGTTTCCCATTATCAAATCCTCGTAGTACATTATCAGTTAGAGAGGTTAGTAATGTTTCAGTACTATAGTATGCAGCATCTAGCCGGTCCAGGGACACCGGAGGACTTTGGCAGAAGAATGCCGCGGCAGCCAATCTTCCCGCGGACAAAGAGGGAGGCGCCAAAGAGGTAAGGAGGGCGGAGAGAGGGCGTTGGGAACAGACAGAAACAATTCCAAGATAGTGTTTTCTGTATAAGAAATTTTTCTTCCCCCTTCATATTCCCCCAAGGAATTCCTCCTCATAGATCTTGCAGAAGAACTGCTGCCTGGTTCTTATATACATTGTGTTTACCTTTAAAGATTTAATAAAATAACTTGTATATGCTTTTTATAAAACGTTTATTCAAATGTATCAAACTTTTCTTGTTGCTCATAAGAATCTTTTTCATTACATTGCAGTAGTATGCAATTGTTAGGAACAATTATATATTTTTTAAAAGGTTGCATATTAACATCTTTGTTTTTAAGCAAAGAAGCAGAAAGGAAAATGATGATAAAGCAGAAGCTGTGTTGATTTTGAAAAATAACCCTGAATCCTTTGTACATAGGAATGAAAATTTTAAAACATTGTACAATTGTGCCCCTATACACATGTATAGTGGCAATTGTGGTCATGCTCAAGTATTTTATATCATGCAGGCACATGTGTGCACACTATATAAAATACACTTATATCTACCCAACAACATACTCGCTTACCTAAAAGATATGCGACATGTTTTTCAACATAGATGAATAGATAGCAGTGTTATGGCCGGCGTCATTTTGTACGGCAAAACGACGGCAGGAGCATAGGAGATCACTCCCGGACCCCCGCTGGACCCCCAGGGACTTTTGGCCAGCTTGGGGGGGCCTCCTGACCCCCACAAGACTTTCCAAAAGTCCAGCGGGGGTCCGGGAACGACCTCCTGCACTCGAATCATTTTGCCGTACAAAATGGCGCCGGCCATACGGCATATGGCCGGCGTATGGCCGGCGCCATTTTGTACGGCAAAATGATTCGAGTGCAGGAGGTCGTTCCCAGCTGGCCAAAAGTCCCTGGAGGTCCAGCGGGGGTCCGGCAGTGATCTCCTATGCTCCTGACGTCGGGGGACAAAAAACAAAATGGCGCCGGCGCTACCTTTGCCCTGTCATATGACAGGGCAAAGGTAGCGCCGGCACCATTTCTACAACGCACCGGAGGCCCGAGAGTAAAAGATCACACCGGGACCCCCCCCCCCCACTGGACCCCAGGTAATTTAAGGCATTTTGGGGGGGTTCGGGAGGGTGGGGGATTTATTTTAAAGGGTCGGGGTGGGTTTTAGGGTTGTTTTAGTGTGCCGGTTTTCCCGCCCTCCCCCTTCCCCTCCCCCTTCCCCCGATTTACGATTTTTAACGATAAATCAGGGGAATTCCTATTAAATATCGCCTCTAACGATTTTTGACGATTTAAAATATATCGGACGATATTTTAAATCGTCAAAAAACGATTCACATCCCTATTAATTTGTATGCATGCAACTCTTTGAAAATGTATCTTTCAATGCAATAGAAAAAGTAGCAATGTTTATTTTACTCAGCTAAACTAAACTGAGTTAGTCTATTAATTAAATTAATTCCTTTGTTTTATTTGATGCTGCTTTTATTGTCTTACAGCATGCATTACAACTTAAGTGGAAGCTTTAAAAAGAAATGCTCACATATAATATGGCTGTGTGACATTCATTCCATCTATTCAAAAATTGTTTCCATTAAAATATAGATTGCAAAATACTGAGAAAATAGATAAATGAATAATTTTGCAACTGGGTTCAAATTCTATTTAAAATACTAACAAATACAAATAAACAAGAGTTATGGATTTTATGTCAACATTCATTAATATACAAATGTATACATAGGGAGGTAGATCTTAAAAAAGTACACGCATGCATACTAGGGATGTGAATCGTTTTTTGACAATTTAAAATATCGTCCGATATATTTTAAATCGTCAAAAATCGTTAGAGGCGATATTTAATAGGAATTCCCCCGATTTATCATCAAAAATCGTAAATCGGGGGAAGGGGGAGGGCGGGAAAACCGGTACACTAAAACAAGACTTGCCAAAAGTCCAGCGGGGGTCCGGGAACGACCTCCTGCACTCGAATCGTTTTGCCGTACAAAATGGCACCGGCCATTTTGTACGGTCAAAAGTCCCTGGGGGTCCAGCGGGGGGTCCGGGAGCGATCTCCTACGCTCCTGACGTCGTTTTGCCGTACAAAATGGCACCAGCCATACACTGTATGGCCGGCGCCATTTTGTACGGCAAAACGATTCGAGTGCAGGAGGTCGCTCCCGGACCCCAGCTGGACTTTTGGCAAGTCTTGTGGGGGTCAGGAGGCCCCCCCAAGCTGGCCAAAAGTCCCTGGGGGTCCAGCGGGGGTCCGGGAGCGATCTCCTACGCTCCTGATGTCGGGGGACAAAAAACAAAATGGCGCCGGCGCCATTTCTACAATGCACCGGAGGCCCGAGAGTAAAAGATCACACCGGGACCCCCCCTCTGGACCCCAGGTAATTTAAGGCATTTTGGGGGGGTTCAGGAGGGTGGGGGATTTATTTTAAAGGGTCGGGGTGGGTTTTAGGGATGTTTTAGTGTGCCGGTTTTCCCGCCCTCCCCCGATTTATGATTTAGATGATATTTAAAAAAACGAAACCGCGACAATCCGATTCCCTCCCCCCCCAGCCGAAATCGATCGTTAAGACGATCGATCACACGATTCACATCTCTAATGCGTACTTTTGTTCGCGCAACCGGCGCAAACAAAAGTATGCCAGATTTTATAAGATACGCGTGTAGCCGCGCGTATCTTATAAAATCCGGGGTCAGCGCACGCAAGGCTGCGCAAAATCAGCAGCCTGCGCGCACCGAGCCGTGCAGCCTGCCTCCGTTCCCTCCGAGGCCGCGCCGAAATCGGAGCGGCCTCGGAGGGAACTTTCCTTCCGCATCCCCCCACCTTCCCCTCCCTTCCCCTATCTAACCCACTCCCTAGCCCTACCTAAATCCCCTCCCCCCTACCTTTGTTATGCAAGTTACGCCTGCTTGAGGCAGGAGTAACTTGCACGCGCCACCTCGGCATCCCCCGGCACAGGCCGCAGTGCCAGGGGACTCGGGACCGCCCTCCCAGCCCGCTCCCGAACTGTCACCATGCCCCCGGACCCGCCCCGGACTGCCCCCTGACCCCGGACACGCCCCTCCCGCCCCTTTTACGAAGCCCCGGGACTTATGTGCGTCCCGGGGCTTTGCGCGCGCCGGCGTCCTATACAAAATAGGCACGCCGGCGCAGGGCTTTTAAAATCTACCCCACTGTATGCATTTAGCAAAGTCTCATATACAGAAGCAGTTATTTTACAAGGGATGTCTCTTGTAGCTCTTTTTGCATCTTCTGGAATTAAGTAAGAGACACAGCAAAAGAATTAAGCACTCTGTGTGGAAACAGAAGGGCGATGTCTCTGTGGAAGTAGTAGAGAATATTATTTACTTTGTGTACATATAAAGGTAGGTTTTATAACATACATGTGGGTGTCCATGTGATTGTGTTTCCCGGTGCACGCACATGGACATGGGGTTTTTATAATGCATGCATGTTATAAAATACAATTCCCGTGTGCACATGTGTACCTGATTTTAATATTGACACATGCCTCGGTGTCTTCTAACGTGCGCAGGGGGGAATTTATGAAAAATAGTTGCGGTGACATGATCAGCTGGTTCCCAATTCCCTCCCAGTCTGCTCCAAAAAGGAGCGGACTGGGATGGAGCTTCCCTATACCCCTTCTTACTCTGCCTCCCTTTCCCCCTCTCCTTGCTGACCCCTAAAATCCCTTTCCCTACCTTTTTTCTTTATTTCAGAACTTATATCATCTGTGTAGGCGTGTGCTATCCTGGCCGGCTCCTGATCACCCCCTAACCCACCTAGACCCTGGCCCCAGCCAGCCCCTTTTTCCTCTTCCGGCACTTCAGCACATACTGGCAGATATGCACGTGGCCAGGCCATTTCTAAAATGTGCCCGGCATGCATATGGCCTGGCCACTTGTGTATCTGTTGGGATTTGCATGCGCGGCCTTATGAAAAATTGGCCGATAAGTTTTAAGATACATATTTCAGTGACAAAGACAAAAGTGTTATTGTTCATAACTAAGACTGGATAAAATTCAGCACCATTTGTAAGTATGAATCTTAATTTAATGGATAAGGAGGTATTTAATTTTTAATGTCACTCACTTATTTTTAAAAGTGCATACAAAATTCCAGTTGGCTTAAATCTTGTTTTATATGGCATAAAATCTTGGGAAGTGAACAATTTTGCCTAATAATATTATCTTTCTCTTTATTGGAATGCTGGACATTTTTAGCTTAATTTAATTGCTCCAGTATTTTACTGTTTCTTTTGTTTGATTATTTTACCTATTAATATTAAAAGAAATGCTTATACTGACTCGAATATCTTCATAGTTTCACTATTTAAAATGTTATTATTCTGCAAGAAGTAATTTTAAACCTTGTCTGATGATGCATTGCTACCTATTGCTACCCTAATCTCGTTTGTCTTTTCATGCTTTTCATAACATCTAGGTCAGTAAGGGTTATAGACACCTAATGATATAAATTGCAAACCGAGATGGTCAGTACAATTTTTAGTGTATACACACAATTAGTTTGTGGATGAATAAATTCAGTTAACTCAAATGTGTATACATACATATTACAATTGCTACATTTCCTGTGACCTGTTAACCCAGTTGCAAAACACTGTTCTGTAGAAATCTCAGGTTTTAAATCAAACAATACCAAATCTCAAATGTTAGACTCCAGCATGTAAGCAATTTATGAAGGTTCCTTTAAATAGGAATGTAGACCCAGAATATGTCAATGTCAGAAAACATTCTTTTGACTCCTGCAGCAAGGTTTGAGAAAGGAAGTACACATCAGGTTTGATAGCTTTTTTTTTTTTTTTAACAGAACATAGTAATTGAGAGTAATCCAATTAAAATGCATATGTAGTTCAAAATAACTTGGGTGGGTAACCTCTGAACAAAAATTACTGATACATTTCATAAGCTTTTTCTTTAAAGTCCTGTTGGAAAAATACAATCATCTCACTTGAAAGAATTAACAGGCAAAACATTTTTTTTTAAAAAGATGGATGACAGCTCTTATAATGCGACATATTATTCTGATCTGTTTCTTTGCAATAAATGATAGTACTGAAGCTGCCATCAAAGTATTCAATCATTATATTAAAAAATGGAATCCTGATGTCACTGCTCTGCATTTAAAATTTTTAATTACTGTCACCCTGAATAATCCACTCAAAAAGTCCAACAGTTCTTTTGAACCCATCTATATGATGAAGACATCATCGATATAAGCTTTCCATATATATATATATAATCTATATCTATATATCTATATCTATCTATATATATATATTAGAGATATGAATTCATGTAAAATTAAATAGATAATGTCAATGATAATGCCTATTTTTTTCATTTCATTGGAGTCATGAAAAGAAAGAAAGAATACCCAATTTTTTTTTTTAGTTTTGTGTTAGTACTAGACAGGGATGGTAACTTTCAAACAGGTGCGTGGGTATGCATATAAGTGTGCATCAACATGCGCCCACAGATGTGGTGATTTTATAACATGCACACACATATGTGCATATGTTATAAAACAATCTAAGTGTGTATATATGTGTGCCTAATTCTAAGCTTATGCACATTCAGCAGCATAAGTCGACTTACAGATGCACAACTGCCTGTATTTTACAACAGTCGCATGTCCAGCAGAGGACCAGTTTCACCAGTTCATTCACGAGTTTGCCCAGTGTTCAGTTAAGTCCTCCAAATCCCCCTGGTTCTTCAGCCTGCACTCCCCCCATTTACCCCAGTCTACTCAAACCCCTCACAGATGTTTTTTTAACTTACTCCTCCTCCATAGCAGAAGTAAATTTCCACGGCACTGGAGAAGGGGTGCACCCAGGTGCAAAGGTACAAGGGATGTGCTTTCATGCATCCATTTGTTTCATTTGTATGGATGCCTATCGTGTATCTAACAAATGAACAAATGTATGCACAATGAATGGTGTGCTCCTAATGATCACACCTTAGACAGATGCACATACCATTCTTTTAGTGTGTATATTTATCCGTTCATTATATACACGCTTATGCGTGAAAAGAATGAAATGAATGGACATTCACAAACTAACGAACGCACATCCCTAGTAGGTACTTTTATGCACACCTCTTGGCCATGCCCCAGAGCCCCCACTCCCCACTCACTGCCTACCCACACCACTACCCTTTTTTGTCCAATCCGAAATCGGAGCGGCCTCGGAGGGAATTTTCCTTCCACCTCCCCCCACCTTCCCCTCCCCTCCCTTCCCCTACCTAACCCACCCCCCAGTCCTAACTAATTCCCCCCCCTCCTATTTTTATTCCAAAAGTTACGCCTGCCCGAGACAGGCGTAACTTGCGTGCGCCGGGCCGGCTGCTGGCATGCCATGTTCCAGTCCGGGGGCTGGTCCGGAGGCCGTGGCCATGCCCCCGGGCCGGATCCACGCCCGTGGCCCCTGCCCCCGGAACACCCCTGATGATGTGCCGGCCGTGACACGCCCCAACATGCCCCCCCAGGAAAGTCCCGGGACTTACACGCGTCCCGGGGCTTTACGCGCGCCAACAGCCTATGCAATATAGGCTCGGCATGCGCAGGGGGAGCTTGGGGCAGGTTTTCGGGGGGTACGCGCATGTCTTACGTATCTTACGTGCGTACCCCTTTGAAAATCTGCCCCTTAATGTATCACATATTTTATCCAAGGCTTCCTTTTGTACCTTGATATTAATGGTTACCATTACCATATCCTTCTCATTCATATTTGTAAGTTCTTCCAAAATCTGGATCATATGGATAGAGTCATGTATATATGATGGAACGTTATAGGAGAATTTTAAAAGCTCAGAGCGCGCCAAAGCCAGGAGAATCCTGTGACTCTCGGGCTGGCATGCAGAGTGCGGATTTTAAAAAGCACACAAGTATGTGTGCATCTCCCAGTATGCACACAAATCAAAAAGCTAAAAAAAGGGGCTGGGTGTGCTCTGGGCAGAGCACGATTGAGACATGGACATTCCATTCCGAGGTCCCCTATCGCATAACTTATTCTGCTATAGACGGTGTGTAAGTATAAAAATAAAAAACTAGGCTAGTGAGTGGTGGTCACTGGTCAAGGTGAAAAACATAAAAAGGAGGCTAATTAACAGGGAGGGTGGAAGTTAGGAAGTTTGCTCCTTTAATTGGGCAAACTGAGAATGGCACACATACATACCATCCCTGGTATGTATGGCTTCATCAACATATCCAATAAAAATAGATAGGCTCCAAAAGAGAGGAATTAGCTGACAGAATTGGATGACTAAGAGGGTTAGATTGAGATTTATGCATTTTGGTAAGTATATATAAACAAGGATTTGAGGATGTACTATTTGAAAAAACAAAATTCACAAATGAGTCAAGAAACATTGGGCCGGATTTTAAGACGTACGCGCAGGTGTACATTTGTGTGCGCAACCTGGTGTGCACAAATGTATGCTCGATTTTATAATATGCGCGCGCAGCTGTGCACATGTTATAAAATCTGGGGGTTGGCGTGCTCAAGGGTGTTGGAATTCCTGAAAAAAAAAATTTCAAATGCAATAAATGAAAGAAATATTGTAAGGTTACTTTCATGTTAAATGGATCATGTCATATAGAAGGAACACAAGAAAGACCACGGTTCAATGTCAGATAAACAATTGCAGTAAAATGTAGATTCATCAAATTAATGATATTAAACATCAGGTGAGATACTTCTGAGATTGTGTCTAGCATCTCTCCCAACTCTGTAACTGTGACCATGAGTTTGTGCATTGGGGAATGTTCCCCTCTCTAGAAAAGGCAAAGCATTGATCGTATCTTTAAAATGGATGGACCATTCTCATTACTGGATGAGTCATCTGATGATAATTCAAGGCAAAAAAAAAAATCGATCTATGAAAATAGAAAGAGGCTCAAGAAGTGAACCAATCGAAGAGATAATTGGTCTGCCTGGTGGTGATGTAGTAGATTTATGGATTTTAGGTAGAACATAAATGGTAGGTACGATGGGATGACTGTGTTTAACAAACCATCTATTTCTTTTTTAATACTTTCTGTTGGATTATTTTTTAACGTTTCATAAAAAGTCATGTCTGAAAGTTGTCGTCTGATCTCTGCTATATATTTATGGTGATCTGTAATCACTGTGGGGTGGATTTTCAAAGGGTTACGTGCGTATATTATGCGCGTAATCCCGAAAACCCGCTCTTGTGCGCGCTGAGCCTATTTTGCATAGGCTCGGCGATGCGAGCAAGCCCTGGGATGCGCGTATGTCCTGGGGCTTGAAAAAGGGGGTGGGGCATGGAGGTGGGGCGTGGGCAGGGAGGGGGAGGGGCCAGAGCCTCCAGGCACAGCGGTCATTTGCTGCTGTGCCCGGGATCGCGGGCTGGCTGTCGACAGACGCGTGCAACCTACACCTGCCTGGAGGTAGGCGCAACTTAGAAGTTAAAGGTAAGGGGGGGTTTTAGGTAGGCTGGGGGGCGGGTTAGGTAGGGAAAGGGAGGGGAAGGTGGGGTGGGGGGACGGAAGGAATGTTCCCTCTGAGGCCGCTCCGATTTTGGAGTGGCCTAGGAGGGAATGGAGGAAGGCTGCGCAGCTCGGCGCGCACAGATTGCACAATTGTACACCCCCTTGTGCGTGCCAACCGTGGATTTTATAATATGCGTGTGGCTGCGCATGCATGTTATAAAATCGGGCGTAGATTTGTGTGCGCTGGGTTGCACGCACAAATCTACGCCCATGCACATTTCTTAGAATCCGGCCCTATATTCCCGCCTTTATCTGCTGGTTTTATCACTATCTTTTGATCATTACATAGACTTTCAATTGCTGCTCTCTCTTCTTTTTTATTATTATAAAATACATGGTTGTTCTCACTTTCGATTATTTCTAAATCCTTCATTAGCAACGTCTGGTACGTATGAATGATGGGGTTCGTGGGGCCTGTCAGTACCCACTAGGGATGTGTACACCAAAAGTTTATGTTCATAAGTCCATAAGTCGAAAGGGGGTCCCATTTGCGGTCAATATGGACTTATGGAGAATTCCATAAGTTGAGTCTATGTCCATATGTGCAAATAAAAATTTAAACCCCTCACCCTCCTTAATTCCCCCCCCCCCCAAGACTTACCAAAACTCCCTGGTGGTCGAGCGGGAAGTCAGGACGCCATTTGTGAACTCCTTTGCGAGGAGCACGTGACGTTGGCGTCACGTGCTCCTCGCAAAGGAGTTCACAAATGGCGTCCTGACTTTCCGCTCGACCACCAGGGAGTTTTGGTAAGTCTTGGGGGGGGGGGGATTAAGGAGGGTGAGGGGTTTAAATTTTTATTTAGGATCAACAATCGCGATTTCCAATGTATTCAACATAGCTATGTTGAATAAGTTGGAAATCCGATCGTTTTCGCCTCATCATTTTTTTAAGTTAAAAAACAAAAATAAGTTGTGTTTTACCTATAAGTTCAAAACAAATGCACACCCCTAGTACCCACCTACTTGGTCTATGTACAATTGATTGTGTAAAATTTGTAATCTTGTCATTAGAGAAAGTGTTGATTATCTTCAATTTCCATATAAATTTAAATAAATCAACATGAGTCTGGAAAGCATTATATGCTGGTGTGGGTACAAATGATAGGCCTTTGTTTAAAATGTTTCTCTTTCTTGTGGCATGAGATATTCAAGCACGCAAACAGAAGGAAGAGATACTGCTAGTCTCATACAAAATTGAATTTCAATTCCATATGTGTAATATGGATTAATGAGCCCCTGATGCAGCCGATAAAGTGAAACTCGGCCAGAGTCGGGCAATCTTAATTTTAGTACTGGAATAATAATAATAAATTATCTACTTTCCAAGGCAAGGGTCTAGTTTTGTTTTTTTCCAATTCTGTGGTTATGCTTGACCGTATTCCGTTTTTGGTTTTTGGACTATCCTAATTTTAAGTAGGCACATGCCTGTGATCGGAAATCCCACTTCTACTGTGTAAGTGGGGGAATTTAAAAGGAATGCGGAACGACATATTAGCCAGTTTTAGCATTTTCATTACCAGTTCACCCAGTTAACAGGTTATCCAACCCCACCTAGTTTGATAGCCCGTACACCCCCCCCCTCGCCATTTACTCCAGACCCTTTAAACCCCCTCTGAAATAGATTTTTTAAAATACTTACACACCATCCATAACAGATGTAAAGTTACGCAGCAGGGAGCCATGGAATGCACCAGATCATGAAAGTATTCGGATTACACACAAATTTCCCGTTAAAGTCCTGAAACATACTGCCCATGCCCCATCCAGACCATGCCCACGCCCCACCCCTTTTTAAGAAGTTCTGAGATGTGTGTGCAGCTGCATTTATGCGCTTATCCGGGCAGCTTTTAAAAGCCACATGAGCCCAAAATATTTATTTATTTATTTATTTATTTATTTAAAATCTTTTCTATACCTTCGTTAAGTTATTTACCATCACAACGGTTTACAAAAAAAGGCACATATAGTAGTGTTAAATAATTAAAATAGTTAAAACATTATAAGTGCCAATAATGATCTGGTTACAGAGAATTCTAATATAAAGACTGATGAATTTCAATTGTCTTGTCCTTTTAATTAATGCATACGTCAGACTTCTAAAATTCACCTTAACATATTGCATTCCACCTGTTTAAAAAATCTGAATCAGTGATATATAATCTAGGATTTTTCATAATCCAAACATTTCAAAGGTTCCTATGTTGTCTGCAATATTCTAATGAGTGACTTATTCCCCTGCAAGTTGTGACTATATGGGAAGTTCTATATAAAGCACTTGTGACTGAGTTGCAAACTGTGAGATTTGTAAGGTTCTTGTAAAGAACAGTTCTACACATTGGGATTGCTCAACTTTTACCATGTCAGTATTCTAATAATCACATATATTCAACATAAGTTATTGAATTAAGTACACCCTCATATCTGAGCTATTGTACACATTCGCTGCCACACATTTTAACTATTGTACACTTATTGCAAGTGTGACTGCTCATTCAATTTAATCACGGGGTAACCCTTTTCAATTACGTTGCAATCTGCCGCTCTTTTAAGCAGTATAAACTTTTTTTTGAAGAATTTTTGTTAAATTTTTTGAACCATTTAAGGTTTAGATCATCAACTCCAACTTAATAAAGAAACTTTCATGGAATAGAAAACTTATCTTTTCCAAAAACACAGGCTAGAGCCCAGAGCTCGTCAGCTCTGCTCCGCCGAACGCCCGACACTGCTGGTGTTTCGAAGGCTTCTTCTTCAGGGGCTTTAAACACTGAAAGTTGGAATAAAGAACATATTTAGTACAAGAACGCCAACATCTGAATCAAACAGTTCAAATGATGGGAGCTTACAGAGTTGGAGAATGAATCATCTATGCAGCATATCAGAGGACCCGCCATCTTTAAACTGACATTTTTAAGTCTACGTATGGATTCGAAAAGAGCCAATCAGAACAAAGCGCAGAGAAATCAGGAAGTATAATTAAAGGGCTAGAATTAGCCCTTCAAATTAGTGAAGACCATTCGATGACATCATTCATGCCCCAAGGAAATTCCGTAGAAAGTTTGAAGATCTATCTTTGCTCTTTATAATTGAGGAGAGAGTGAATGTCTCCTCCTCTAGCGTTCAATGTAACTGTCCCTTGCTCTACGTTGGTCGAACATCTAGGCCAATTAAAATTCGATTGTGGGAACATTGGAACAGACTCAATACAGGCAATATTGAAGCGCCAATCGTGAAGCATTGTTTATCTAAAAGTCATGTTTTTTTCTGATTTACAATGGACTGTTTTAGATATGATCCCATTGAACATATACACACATACCCCAGTTAGCTCCAGTAAGACCTAGTGACATACACATATACACCCAGTGGGGTAGATTTTCTAAAAGTGCACCCGCACGTACTTTTGTTTGCGTGCCATCACCCGACCCGGGGGCTGTTCCAGAGGCCTTGGCCGCACCCTTGGAATGCCCCTGGGCCGGCACCATACCCCCGACATACCCCGCAGAACACCCCGAACGTCATGCCACCCCCCCCCCCCCGACACGCCCCCCCCGACACGCCCCCTAGCAAAGACCCAGGACTTACGTGCGTCCTGGGGCTTGCACGTGCCGCCGAGCCTATGCAAAATAGTCTCGGTGCGCGCAGGGGGTGGGGTTTAAAAGGGTTACGCGCATAACTTATGCGCGTAACCCTTTTAAAATCTACTCCAGTTTTCCCTATTCATCACTAGTGAATCCCCAAGTTTGCTAAAATGCCAGGTCCAAAAAGACAATGAAAGTTTGAATAGCAGGTGTAAAAGAACTTGTACATTCTTGTTGATATTCGTATGTATGATTTTTATTAAGTGTCTGTTTTCACTTTAAACTGATTTTCACCCATAAATTTCCATACTTTTCCAAATATGCCAATCAATTTAAACTGATGTCAATCACCCTAATTTTAGGATGATTAAAAAGCTGCTCTAGAGCTGCGGATATAGCATTTCAAGACCTCTAACAATGCTGGAAGTCATTGTGGGCCAAACTACATGCTGTGTTTCAAGTCTTGCTCCCCACCAATGAAGGGGCTCATCCTCCAAGGCCACCCATACCATGTTTCAAGCTCCACCTCCTCAGCTCCCCAGGCAGCCAAAGTGCCTTTTGTTCACCAAGCTGCATCATATGTTCAGGATTCGGTACACATGTTGAGAAAACTTTCAAGCTGTGATATTCTTACATTTGATATTTTCTTAGTCACTCTGGACATAGAAGAATTGTACACTAATATACCCCAACAATCAGCTCTGCAGATCATATCGGATGTGTTGATATCCCGGGAACATCCAGAGCGAGTTCCCTGCACTAGCAGATATAATTTTGTACAACAATTTCTTTCAATTTGGAACAGACTTTTTTACCTACAAACATATGGGGTAGCTATGGGTTGCCTGGTTCCACCTGATGTTGCCAACTTGTTTCTTACTAAATTTGAAGATACCTTTGTTTACACATCTACTTTTCTTCAGCATGTCAGACTGTGGTTGAGATACATAGATGACATTTTTTTCATTTGGGATAATACTGAGGAACAGCTCGTTCAGTTTCATTGTTTGATACAGAATTCGAACCTACAATTTACTATTACACGTCATCAATCTTGGTTGCCTTTTTTGGATATTTTGATTTTGATATCTGGCACTTCCTTACACACCACCTTGTTTTGCAAAATAACTTGATATGTTTTGAATGTTTCCCTCCGCGACCTTTCAAGTGTGGTTTGCCTATGGGACAGTACTTCCATTTACAACATCTGTGCTCTAAAAATGAAGAGTTTCAAAAACAATCTATTTTAATTTCCCAATTTCATACTCGAGCTTATCCCAACAAAGCTTTAAAAAGAGCATTCACCCAAACATGTTTTTCGGATAGACAGCAGTTATTGGAACATAAAGCAAAATCTGAATTTGAACAATAAGTTGTGTTTTAAGTAGAGATGTGAATCGTGTGATCGATCGTCTTAACGATCGATTTCGGTTGGGGGGGGAGGGAATCGGATTGTTGCGGTTTTGTTTTTGTAAATATCGTGTAAATCGTAAATCGGGGGAGGGCGGGAAAACCAGCACACTAAAACATCCCTAAAACCCACCCCGACCCTTTAAATAAATCCCCCACCCTCCCAAACCCCCCCAAAATGCCTTAAATTACCTGGGGTCCAGAGCGGGGGTCCCGGTGTGATCTTTTACTCTTGGGCCTGTGGTGCGTTGTAGAAATGGCGCCGGCGCTACCTTTGCCCTGTCATATGACAGGGCAAAGGTAGCGCTGGCGCCATTTTGTTTTTTGTCCCCTGACGTCAGGAGCGTAGGAGATCGCTCCCGGACCTCCGCTGGACCCCCAGGGACTTTTGGCCAGCTTGGGGGGACCTCCTGACCCCCACAAGACTTGCCAAAAGTCAAGCAGGGGTCCGGGAGCGACCTCCTGCACTCGAATTGTTTTGCCGTACGGCTGGCGCCATTTTGCGCAAAATGGCGCCGGCCGTACGGCAACACGATTCGACTACAGGAGGTCATTCCGGACACCCGCTGGACTTTTGGCAAGTCTTGTGGGGGTCAGGAGGCCCCCCCAAGCTGGCCAAAAGTCCCTGGGGGTCCAGCGGGGGTCCGGGAGCGATCTCCTACGCTCCTGACGTCGTTTTGCCATACAAAATGGCGCCGGCCATACGCTGTATGGCCGGCGCCATTTTGTACAGCAAAACGATTCGATGCTCCTGACGTCGGGGGACAAAAAACAAAATGGCGCCGGCACTACCTTTGCCCTGTCATATGACAGGGCAAAGGTAGCGCTGGCACCATTTCTACAATGCACCGCAGGCCCGAGAGTAAAAGATCACACCGGGACCCCCGCTCTGGACCCCAGGTAATTTAAGGCATTTTGGGGGGTTCGGGGGGGGGGGATTTATTTTAAAGGGTCGGGGTGGGTTTTAGGGTTGTTTTAGTGTGCTGGTTTTTTCCGCCCTCCCCCTCCCCCTTCCCCCGATTTATGATTTTTGACGATAAATCGGGGGAATTCCTATTGTATCGCGCTTCTAACGATTTTTGATGATTTAAAATATATTGGACGATATTTTAAATCGTCAAAAAACGATTCACATCCCTAGTTTTAAGATATTCCAATATGGAAGACAAAATTAGAAAGATCATCAACAAACATTGGCATGTTCTATGTTGGCACCAGGTGTTTGAGAGCCCTCCTCTGTTTTCAAATACGAAGGACACAAATATCAAACAATGCTTGATAAGAGCTCATTTATCACTTTCACAATCTGCATATGAAATGCTCTCTGGACATACATTATGTAGCAACTGTGACCTGTGTGTTTCAACTAACATGGGCATACAATAGAACATAGCCCACATTGGTATGATAGTCAATAGAAGACATAATACCAACTGTCTTTCATGCAATGTTATTACTCCTTACAATGTCCCTGCCTGAAATTATATGTGGGTAGGACTACCCGCCCTGTGAGAGTTTGTCTAATTGATCATAGAAGCCAAATTTCCACTAGGGATGAACAAGCTCCTATCTTATCACATTGCATTCAGTCCAGTCATTCTTTTCAAGATCTTCTGTGGACTGTATTGGAATATATACCTCCCTCACCACAAGGAGGTGATCTCGGATCACAGTTGAATCACCAAGAACATTTTTGGATATACAAACTTAACACCCTTGCTCCATCTGGAATCAATGATCAGATAGATTGGCACCTGTTATGATATCTATTCACTTATGGATTCTAGAGATTATAATTGCACAATATTCTTTATTTTAATCTTTTATTTTTGTGCTGGTATTCTATATTGTAAATGTTGGAATATACACCTTCTTTACCACGAGGAAGTGATCTTTGATCTCAATCAAATCATTGAGAAAACCTTTGGATATATAAGTCCAATACCTTTGCCCCATTTGGCATTTATAAAATGACAGGCTGTTATTTGTTATGATTTTTTTTCTTATATTAGTAATAGCACATTATTTGTATTCCTGTGCCAATATCCCCCATTGCAAACTTCTGGACGTTATTACATTTAGGATACATTTTCTCAATTAATCATTTGACAGTACTACATGAATACATTTCTTCATAAACAGCTATCTGCTTTTTCTATGCAGAAACCACGGACAGCGACTCCACTACAGTTTTGTTTTTACAACATTTTATGGGAGATTTGCTTTTTGCTTGATTAATATTGATTACTGCAAAATAATTTTTGGTTGATATTTAGTTGTTTGTGGATACCAAATTATAAGCAAACCGGAAGTTTTTTTTATGATGCTTTGAATGATGGACAGCTGATTTTGCCTGCCTGCCAGCGGTTTTTCAGTGTTCTCTGAAGTCAAAAAGAAGCATTTAATTTGCAGTAAGTTTTATTTCTTTGAACATATAATATTTGTGAGCTGACACTGCGATTGACTTTTTTCATTCTGTTGATTTTTTTCATTTTTTTGAAATTTATATCTCCAGGAGCAGCACTGTTCATCTTTTGATAGATAAACTGCTGCTCTTTTCATGACAGTGAGTAATAGTCTCTGAGTATGTTTTTCATATCTGTCCTATCAGATCGATGTGTGATTTGAATAGTAATATTATTATTTTTCATTTCATAGACACATAATTCCCCATAATTTTTCATTAATTCTTTCACTATTCTTTAGATTGTTGGGCTCTGTAATGTTCCAGTTACCCCCCTGAAGAAGGAAGAAACATTGGCTTCTGAAACATTACAGTGTCGGGCATTTAACACACAGTGCCACAGCATCTCTATTGTCTTTATGAGGACTTTACTTGAAGAGAACTCCTCAGTCCCAATATGACAACCTTTAAGACAAGTGTATTATTTATTATAGATTGCATAAGAGAATTCATATTTTACTTGCATACAAAATATTTTTTCAAAAAAAGAGGGGAATATTTGATCATATTCTTGGAAGAGTGGAGTATGTACACTCAGTTTTCAGAATGACTGATAATTAAAATCTATGCACTAGAACAGGCATTTTTTAAGCCTTGCATGTTGTGCTTTGAATAGTGTTATATGATGGTCATTCTTCTCAAATAGATGCCTCTTTGTTTCACACATCTGCTTAGTTGAAGTGAGATTTGTTTATTATGGTGAATGGGTTTGAAGCAGGCCCTGTCCACCAGAAGCACTTCTTGGCAGGCTTGCTGACCCTGCACAAAAGCAGACGTGCAGTGCTGCAGAGCACAGGAGCATGAGTAAGCGTGCTGCCGAAGGAGAGAGAGGAGAAGCCTGGAGCCACCACAGGTAAGGATGAATGCTGCTGCAGTGGGGGTGCGGAGGGAGGCAGGGGATGGGGGTCGAGGTGGGGATGCTACTTAATATTTCCTAACATTGTTTTTTTTACCCTAGCTTTCTCCACTAAAATAAATTCCGATATTATTTACCTGGAAAATTATGAGTCTTTTTTTGTTCAACTGATTTTCTTCCATTTTTGTTCTCGCCATAATAAACCCTGATAAAGTCCCAGGAAAAATAAAGAACAATAAAAAAAAAAGAAAAGAAAATGAAGGTTCCTGTTTATAAAATAGCAAAGTACACATGGACATCCAAACTACTCCCTCACGTGCTCGTTTTGTTCATGCGTACTTTCCTGCGAGAACAAGTGAATACACATGTACTGGGCCTGTTTTTAAAATCGCTCGTACATATGTAAATTGAATGCATGCATGTACAAGGTGCTTTTATGTGCAAAACACCTTTGAAAATATACGCCTGAGGATTTTAATTCATTATCCACAATGACGCCAAGGACATTTCCCTGCATAGTATCTCCTAATGTGGAAGATTACCCTCCACTAGGGAGGGTAATCTCCATAGCCATTTCTGAAGGTAAATCAGTGCTTTACTCATGGAAATGGATTGCTATAAAATTTTCCACTCGATATGCAGGTAAACTTATGCTCTTAAATTAACTCAGACTAAATTGAGGTGGCCTGGGCAGGGATGGGGAAGGATTTGCATTTACATGTATGGTTTTGGAGTTCCAAAGTATATGAGTAAATTTTCCCAAACAATTTCTGCAAATATTTTAGCAGAAGTAATTGTGTATGGGTAGTTATTTTGGGATTATTGTCAAAGCAAACATGCGTACATAAATTTGCTTTGACAATTGGTATAACTTATGTGCGTTTTTGCAAATTTCCTTGTACGGGCTGTTACAAAATTACTCCCATTGTTAGGATTATTTTTCCCATGAACTTCACATTGCCTTTTTCATTTTTATTTTTTTTTTCCACTTACACCTCCCCTACTTCCTTTAGACAGGAGTCAAAAGCAGTGACCTAACAAGAACAATGTCCCCACCCTTTTTCACATTAAATTTCATCTGCTATTTAGATGTCCTGTTCTTTAGCTTTACAAAGATCTCTTGCAATTCTTCATTTTCTGCTTGTGTTTTAACAATTTAAAATAATTTTGTGTCATTTGTAAATCTGATTGCCTCACTCAATGCTCCCATTTTTATATCATTAAAGAATAAGTTAAATACTAGTCCCTGGGGCACCTGTCTTTAATATTTCTCATTGGGGAAACTGATCATTTAGTCCTACTCACTGTTTCCTATCCTTCAAATAGTTATCAATCTATAATAAGATATTGTCTGCTATGTCATGACTTTCTAATTTTCCTAGTGAGTTTCAAATACATTCTGAAAATTCAGATACACTATATAGACTGGCTCACCATTATATACATGCTCATGTATACCTTCAAATAATTCATGTATTAGTAAAGTCATGACTTATTTATATTTATTTAGTAGTTTTTGTTTTTGTTTCCTTAATACCACAGTTACTGTTCAATGTAAAGGCTTCGCCTAAAGTTATTAAGTTACTTGTAAACCGATGCGATGTGCAAACGGATGTCGGTATATAAAAGGTTGTAAATAAATAAATAAATAAATAAATAAATAAATAAATAAATGACTTCCTTTTGCTAAATCTGTGATGGCTTTTCCTCATTAAGCCATGTTTATCCATATAGCCAATAATTCTGTTCTTAATGAATTCTTCCACCAATATCCCCAGCACTGTGTGAAGGGTGGCATGGGTGTGAGCTCTTTGTGCTGCGGCATAGTTGACGTAGCCTCATAGGCAAACCTACAAGGCCTACGTGGACAGCTGGAGAACTCATATTGTAGCGAGACAGACTGGAGATTCACAAATACCAGCCACCTCCCCTGCAGGTTGAGCTCTTGGGTTCTGGTGGCCGGCAGGTCTAAGGCGAGTCCCTAGGGCAGTAGCTAGAGCAAGAATCCAATGGCATGCCGGGGTCAGGGCAGGCAGCAGACTAATGGAGTCGGAGACAGGCTAAGGTCATTGCAGGCAGCAGACAAGGGTGATCATTTCCAGATAGGAGGTCAGGTCCAGGCAGCAGGCAATCATGGTCAGGTCCACGCAAGAGGTCAGATCCGAAAGTCAGGCCAAGGGTGAAAGAGGACACATAGAAGACACTGGTCAAGATGGGCAATACAAGGCAAGGTTGGACAAGGAAGGTTGAATGAGACAAGGCTGGACAAGGCAATGCTGGATGATAGAGATGTGAATCGTGTGCCAGATCGTCTTAACGATCAGATTCGGCTGGGGGAGGGGGGGAATCTGATCGTTAAGATATATGAATTGGAATCGTTTCCGATTCCAATTCACATCGCTAGGGAGGCCCGCGCCGCTAAAAAAATAAAAACCACCCAAGCCTTTAAATCGACCCCCCCAAAACCTTTCAAGATTACCTGGTGGTCCAGGGGGGCCTCGGGGAGAGATCCAGGGGGGGCCTTGGGGAGAGGAGAGATCCAGGGGGGCCTCGGGGAGAGATTTCGCGGCATCAGCTGTTCTAAAAAAAACAAAAAATGGCGCCGATGCCCCTTTGCCCTTACCATGTGACAGGGTATCCGTGCCATTGGCCGGCCCCGGTCACATGGTAGGAGCACTGGATGGCCGGCGCCATCTTTAAAGATGGCGCCAGCCACTTTACTCATCAGCCCCTGGCCGGCGCCATCTTTAAAGATGGCGCCGGCCACTTTACTCATCAGCCCCTATTATTATAATTATTATTATTATAAAAAACAAAAAACACCCGACCCTTTAAATCGACCCCCCCCAAAACCTTTTAAAATTACCTGGTGGTCCAGGGGGGCCTCGAGGAGAGATCCTCGGGGGTGGTCCAGGGGGGGCCTCGGGGAGAGGAGAGATTTCACGGCCACTTTACTCATCAGCCCCTTTATAATAGGGGCTGATGAGTAAAGTGGCCGGCGCCATCTTTAAAGATGGTGCCGGCAATCCAGTGCTCCTACCATGTGACAGGGGCCGGCCAATGGCACGGATACCCTGTCACATGGTAAGGGCAAAGGGGCATCAGCGCCATTTTTATTTTTTTTTTTTTAGAACAGCTGATGCCGTGAAATCTCTCCCCGAGGCCCCCCTGGATCTCTCCTCTCCCCGAGGCCCCCCCTGGACCACCCCCGAGGAACTCTCCCCGAGGCCCCCCTGGACCACCAGGTAATTTTAAAAGGTTTTGGGGGGGTCGATTTAAAGGGTCGGGTGTTTTGTTTTTTTTTAGCGGCGCGGGCCTCCCTAGTGAAGTGAATTGGATCGCGAGGGTGGGGAGGGTGGGGGGTCGATTTAAAGGGTCGGGCCTCCCTAGCGATGTGAATTGGATCGGGAGGGTCGGGAGGGTGGGGGGTCGATTTAAAGGGTCGGTGGGTTTTTTTTTTAATCGGGCCATCTGCGCCATTTTAATTAGTGGCAGCCAAAATGGCGCCGATGGCCCGAGAGCGGGAGATCACGCCGGGACCCCCCCCCACTGGACCACCAGGTAACTTAACATTTTGGGGGGGTTCGGGAGGGTGGGGGAGGGTAACGAATTGGTTTTAAGGGTCGTGGTGGGTTTAGGGGTTGTTTTGGTGTGCTGGTTTTCCCACCCTCCCCCAAATAATTCAAGTGCCCTATTTAATGATACAATACAAATGCCCCTGACGATAAATCGGGGGCATTTGTATTGTATCGTGCACTCTAACGATTTTGGACGATTTTAAAATTATCTGATGATAATTTTAATCATTCAAAAACGATTCACATCCCTACTGGATGAAGAATCAGGAACATAGGACACAGGAGCCAGGAGCTCAAAGGTAACATGTACCGCTAAGCAGGAGACACATTGCTGAGGCAAGGTAGTACTGCAAGACCCTTGTTTAAGTAGGCTGGTCAGCCTGATGTCATCAGAGGGTGCCACTCTGTGTTTCCCACTGCGGGGCCTATATAATATGGGGCGGATTTTAAAAGCCCTGCGCGCGTAAATCATTCCAGATTTACACGCGTAGGGCACTCGCGTGCCAGCGCACCTATTTTGCATAGGCCGCCGGCGCGTAAAGCCCTGGGATGCGCGTAAGTCCCGGGGCTTTCTAAAAGGGGCGTGTCGGGGGCGTGTCGGGGGCGAGGCCAGAGCAACGCGGCGTATCGGGGGCGGCGACGCGCGTGACACGGCGTTTCGGGGGCGGTGATGTGGGTGTGGTTTCGGCCCGGGGGTGTTCCAGGGGCGTGGCCACGGCCTTCGGACCAGCCCCCGGGACTGGAACACGGAGCAGGGCTGCCGGCAAGTGCGCGCAAAGTTAGGGGGGGGTTAGGTAGGGGAAGGGAGGGCAAAGGAAAGTTCCCTCGGAGGGGACAGGCAGCGCGCACTGGGCTCGGCAGGCGCAGGTTGCACAAATGTGCACCCCCTTGCACGTGCCGACCCCGGATTTTATAAGATACGCGCGGCTACGCGCGTATCTTATAAAATCCAGCGTACTTTTGTTCGCGCCTGGTGCGCGAACAAAAGTACGCGATCGCGCAAATTTTTAAAATCTACCCCTATACGTATATGTGCGCGTGAGTGCCTAAGGGACAGCAATGGGAGTGGCGGTGTCTTGCACCATGCTGGACTGCATTCGGAGCAGGAGGCTATGTGCTGACCATAAGATGGGTCCAGCCACATCAGGGGTGAGAGAAGCGGCTCACAGGGCTCTCCTGTGAGCAGCCAAATGTAACACACTGATATCAGGCTCACTGGTCTATAATTTCCTGGATCATCTCAGAGCTCTTTTTAAAAACTGGTGTGACAGACTAGGGACTCCACAAACTCAGAGAGAGAGAGAGAGAGAGAGATTGCACTTCCAGAAGGAAAAGGGGAAGAGAGAATAAAAGCTAGCAGGAGCTCCAGAGGGTAAAAGGTTTCATGAGTGGGAAAAGGTAATGCTACTTTAACAAAAAGACTACTGGGTAATGCAGTCTAAAGGGACTGAACCTGAAGATCTAGGTAAGTCTAATAAGGGTGTGCTTTTGGGCAGGCAGTAAATTCTTCTGGAAAGACTGGCTTAGGGGGAAGACAGCAAAGCCTGCAAGACACAGGTCACTACCAGAGAGGCACAGAAGATCAAAGGTTAGTCAATAGAAGACTGGTAAACTGAGAGCTATCACGTCAGATAGGCATAGCCTTCTAAAAAGTCTGAGAAACTTGCAGCTGGCTTAGAAAGTGGCAGGACAGCTCTAAAGTGTTGTGTGGATAGCATGAAGTTTGCATATAGGGTTATTCCTTTAGGTCAGGCATTTTTTAGCTGATTGTGTATGGCTTACCTCTGGGGTCTTGTACATACATCATTTTGTGCAAGAAGATGTGATTTTTGTAACTTGGTGTAGCCGTGCTATCCATTAGAACATGGAGGTGCATACTGCCTGGGACCCATTTGTTCCTTAATTGGTTATGTCACTTCTATGTGATCATGTGTGGAAATGGGGCATGGGTTTCTTTAAATATTTTCTCATCGCCTAAGAGAAAGCTTGGGAGGTATTCAGGGAGTGGCTGGGGATGCCAAAGACTCCTGTGTGCACTTTATTTGTAAAGTAATTTATATTTGTTTTCCATGCAGGAGAACAATCTGAGAACTGAAGAAGTGCTGCTATTCAGTTGATGTTAAGAGGTTGATATTCAAAGGGGTTTGAATTTTCCTCCCCATTAATTGACTAAGCTTTAGCTGGATAAGTCATTACATGGATAAACTTTAGCCAGAAAAAAAAGGGGCCGGGTGGGGGCATTCAGAGGTGTGATTTAAATTTACTCAGCTATGGCCAGGTAAAGTAGTTCAGATAACTCTGTCCTGGTAAAAAAAAACAAAAAAACAGTGCTAGAATTAGCTGGATAACAATAAAAGCCAGAAAGAAAAATAGTGATCAAGCAGAGGTCAATTGTCTTTCTTTGTCCCCTGAAGAAGATAAATAACTTGGATCCCATAGGATAGAGGTTGCGGGGGGAGGATCCCCTCCCACCCAGAAGAAGCAGAAAAAATGGTCCCTGGTGGAACCCCCTTTCACCCAAGAAGAAACAGGAGAAATGGTCCCCCAACAAGACACCCCCTTTTGCATGGAAGGAGGAGCCACAGAGGTCTCGGCGGAGCCTGGGAGCCAGTTTGATCCCCTCTCCTACGCTGAAGCCAGCTGGATTCCTCCAGTCCCTCACTCAACTCCCCCCTCCCCAAAATACTGTAAAAGCCCAGTCGGAGGAGAAGAGAGATGTACCTCCTTCCACTGAGCTGAATAATAAAAGCCCTAACTTCCCTGCTTTAATATCCTTCAAAGATATGTCATTCCAAACCATGCGCTTCTGAGTAACTGTCAGCTTTCCCTCCATCATCTGGTTTAAAAGCTGCTCTATCTTCTTCTTCCAGGTTAGTGCCTGCTGTCTGGTTCCACCTTGGTTAAGGGGAAGCCCATCCTTTTGGAAAAGACTCCCCCTTCCTCAAATGGTTGCCCAGTTCCTAATAAACCTAACGTCCTCTTCTGTGCATTATCCACGCATTGAGACTCCGGAGCTCTGCCTTCCTCTGGGGGGGTCCTGCGTATGGAACAGGGAACATTTCTGAGAATGCTATTCTGGAGGTTCTTTATTTCGATTTGCTGCCTAAAATCCTAAATTTGGATTCCCGACCCTCTCTCCTGCGCCTTCCAATGTCATTGGTACTCGCTTCTCCAGCACTATCTATCTAGGTGACGCATAAGCTCCATCACCTTCACACCAATCAGTTTTCTCTTAGCCTACTATTAATATTATTGCTGCAATTGTCTGATGTTATTCTTAAGGTATTTTCTAAATTCTTTTTAATGCTGTTCATTTGCTGTTTTAAGTTTTCTGCATTAGGACCCACATTAAAAATTAAATACAATTATTACTTTAAGAAAAGTCCATTTTCTCCTGAAAGTATCTTAATAATTCTTAAATATGCCAGTGTTTACAGAATTCTAAGTCATGATTCAGAAACAAATGAAGTCAGCAAAATACCAAATGTTTAATATTCAAAAGAGAGACATAGCCCATCTGTTCTTAGAATGGTTTTATCCTTTGCACATATTGACATTACTTAGATAACAGAAGTATTTATCATTAGAAGTCTATTTTCCTTTTGTTTTTCACATTGCTCTCATTTCTTAAATTATTTATTTTCAATTTTAGGGGTTTTTTTTCCCTAGTGAAATGAATGTTCAAAGCATTTCAGATTAAAAGCATTGGGCCAATGTAGGTTTGGACAAGCTTTTGGAGAACAGGTTCATTAACTTTCAATCAATTTTATTGGATGCTGTCAAGAGTTTTGATCAGTTGGAGTGGGAGTAAGTACATCAGGTGGGAGACTGATGGGGTTGGTACAACTTTTTGTGGAAATGATATATTGGATGGGACCCTTAGAGTAGAGACATGCACTAATTTTACCACAATGGGTAAAATGGAAAAAAAAAAAAAAAAAGACTTGATTTTATTGTTTGATTCATTGCAACCAAACAGAAACATTGACTCATTTGAAAATATAAGAAACATTTCACATATTTCCAGTTTACAAATAGGCTACACATTGAAAAAATAAGCAAACATGCTCCCACTGTCTCCCTGAAGCCCCGTGTACCCCTTCTGTCGGATGTCCAATAAAGAAAGGGGCAGGAATGATTGTCAGCTGCCCCTCCCCCACCTGCAGCCATTGAAAACTGATTCTGGCCAGCCCTGAGTCTGGCACCAAGGGGGTTGGTTTTTTTTTTTTTTTTACAGCCATAATACTTTATTGCCCTGAAAAAACTTGTGTCATCCTCAGGGCTCGCCAATGCAATCTTTCTACCAGATCTGGCAGGACACAAGCAATTGGGGATCACTCCTGCCCCTGTCATAATCAGAGAACCCACAAAAGTAGGAAGGGAGGCTGCAGAGGTGGGGCAATGGGTATGTCGAGGGGTGGGGGTGGGGGGTTTAATTCTGATGTACATGTTCAAAAAGCCAGCCAATGGCAAATTACCCAGTTAAAGTAAACTGGCCTGGGCAACATTATCCAGTATATTCAGCAGGACACAGCTTCCTATGAATATGCTCAGCTAAAGTTATCTGGATAAGTTTACCCAGTTGTGTGCATGTGCTCATTTTTACATACACATTTTTATAATTCACCTTTAAGCAGGAAAGCTTTGGAGCATTCAGACTGGTGGTAAATACAAAAACCCGATGGTTTGGCAGGTAAGTTCCAACAACCCCTTTGAATACAGACCTTTTAATGTTTATTTTGGGTTGGCAAACAAACTGAATGAAAATAAACATAGGCAGTATAACTTTCAAACAGCTTCATGCAGCTCATATATGCACGCATATGGCCATGCGTAGATCTATGCTAGTATTTTATAACCCACGCATATCCTAAAATAAATGTATATCTACCCCCAAATATATGCATGAAACATGCAATGGGCTGAAATCACGCATATCAATGCTTTGAACATGTATACCTTTCCTACCTATTTTCAAAATAAGAGCATGTATAATTTATGAATGAAAGTAGAGTATGATTTACTTTCATAGGTCCTGATTTACATACTGGCCAATTTTAAAACATGTGTGCATATATGAAAGTAACCAGTTTGCCAATTAGCCCACCGGTTCACCATTTCTTCTCCAGGTCATTGAGACCTTCCTGGTTCTTCAGCGTGAACTCCCTCCAGTTCACCCAGACCTTGCACCAGTAGTACACAATAAACAAGTGTTAATACCATTTATGCCAGATATTTTGAAGCTGTAAAAACACACAAGATGTGTGTCTTTTAAAATAGTAATTTATATTTATTAATATCGGTAAATAAAAGTTAATAAATAAATAAATAAATAAATAAATAAATAAATGTGCATACGTGTTGGCCCCTCTCCAGAATACCCTAGACTTCCCTTTTTTAATACATGCATATGAGCACACAAATGTGAAATATGTATTTTCAATTTTTATAAAATGTGTAATACAAATGCAGAGGCTACTTGCATGCATATATGCTCATCTTTTATACATGTAAAGTTTTGAAAATTTACCCATAAATGAACTGAAAACTAAAAAAAATCCCAAATGTAATAAACAAACCAAAACTAAAATGTAACCCCCTATGTATCTCTACGATAGCATGATGATATTGTTGAATAATAATCTTTACTAACACACAGGGAAACAAAATTCAAACACATCCAACACAAAGGCCTGCAATCAGTAATTTTAAACAAAATGTCCCCAACAAAATCATCAGGCCTGTCAGTGTACCCTGCATTGCACGGGCCAGTCTGTTTAATCATATATTTATTTATTTATTTATTTATGGGGACTTTTGATGTTTTTTAGATTTTTTTTTTTAAATAGCAAGTAAAAGCATTAAACAACAGTCTTAAATAATATTCAAAAAATGGCCAACAATGGCAGATTTTTGCAGAATGCTTCCTCAGGAGCTATTAAACAATAGCGGGGTTTGAAGGGCTGAAGCTAATAGGTTAAAAGGGAGGCTATCTAGCTAGGGGGTTTAGGAAGTCCTATCCTTTACTGGGGCATACTGAGAATGAACTGGGAAAATGGGTATTTGTATCTGTGTGCAAGCCTAGCAAAATCCCCCCTCTTATGCGGTAGAGGCGGCATTTGTGTACACATGCATGCATCCATATAAAATTGCACGCACATGTATACACGTACTGATGATTTGATAGCATACATACATATATGTGTATGGTATAAATTGGCTGTGTCCATTGGCACGAGCTGGCATACATGTGTGCCCGCACAGCTGTTTAAAAGTTATCAAACCCATTTACATAATCACAGCAGGTTGCAATTCTGTGAAATTTCTTTATTTATGATGACTTTACCCACTTCAGTTTTACTCCAAATGTCATATACCCTAAAATCACCAGTACTAAAACATGCCACTGGATGATTTTCTCAATTTCCGCTCATCCTAATTCAGGGGTCGGGAACCTTTTTGGCTGAGAGAGCCACGAACGCCACATATTTTAAAATGTAATTCCGTGAGAGCCATACTAACTACAACCCCCCATCCTCCTAACCCCCCCCCCCCAAGACCTGCCAAAAGTCCCTGGTGATCCAGCAGGGCTCGCAGACAAATCTTTAATAAAAAAGTAAAAATCTAACAAAACCCCCCACCCTCCTGACCCCCCAAGACCTGCCAAAAGTCCCTGGTGGTCCAGCGGGGGTCCGGGAGCGATCTCCTGGACTTGGGCTGTCGGCTGCCAGTAGTCAAAATGGCGCCGACGGCCCTTTGCCCTCACTATGTCACTGGGGTCGACCAATGGCGGCGGTAGCCTCTGTGACATAGTAAGGGCAAAGGGCCGTCAACGCCATTTTGATTACTGGCAGCCGACGGCCCTTTGCCCTTACTATGTTACAGGGGCTACCGCCGCCATTGGTCGACCCCAGTGACATAGTGAGGGCAAAGAGCCGTCGGCGCCATTTTGACTACTGGCAGCCGACAGCCCAAGTCCAGGAGATCACTCCCGGACCGCTCCTGGGCCCCCGCTGGACCACCAGGGACTTTTGGCAGGTCTTGGGGGGGTCAGGAGGGTGGGTGATTTTGTTAGATTTTTACTTTTTTATTAAAGATTTGTCTGCGAGCCAGATGCAGCCATCAAAAGAGCCATATCTGGCTCCCGAGCCATAGGTTCCTGACCCCTGTCCTAATTCATTTTTTTAGATGGTTTTACTTCTATCTGCACTCTGACACTTGTGTCCAACAGAACATCAATTCGTTCACCAAAAAATGTGTTTTCTTTCATTGATAGAGCCTAATAAAATAGTGGTATAAATGTAAGCACCATAAATTGTACACTCTAGAACAGCTGGTGGTAAATTCTTGTACTAAAACATGCCACTGGATGATTTTTTCAAGTTCCTCTCATCCTGATTCATCTTTTGAGGTGCATTGACATCTATCTGCACTCTGTCTCTTGTGTCTGATGGACCATCTATTTGTTCACCATAAAAATGTGTTTTCTTTTAAGAGCTGACAATATAGCAGCACTTATAGGTACCGGTAGCTGTTCTAAAGTGTAAAAAAAGTTGGCTGTTCCACATTCATAATATGTATTCACTAGTGTTAACACTCAGGCTGTGAATGGGCAGCCAGGATTGGTCCAGGGCTGTCCAGTATAATGTGAGTTCCTAGCTCCTGTATCTCACTTCCTCTTCTCGTGTGGAAGCTTATTGACAACTGGTGGGGATGGAGTCAGGAGCTGGGAGAAAGAAGGCAATTGGATGGGGATGGGGTGTATGTTGTGTCCCACCATCCTTGTGCCCCCTTTTGAACCATAAAGCAGTAATTTTCTTGCTGGTTGGCTCAGAGGGCCAGGGGATAAAGGGAACAGGGAAGGTCCAAATTGTGGTTATAAAGGAGGAGAGTAGGAATCCTCCCCACTTCAGTTGCCAGTCTGAGAATTTCTCCCACCCGTCATCCTCTTTTTTTGATATGTTGTACTATATTGTTTGCAGTTTTGTTTATGATTTAGTCTGTCATATGTGGGGGGGGGGGGGGTAGGGGTACCCAAGCTTTGGATCTTTGCAGAATCATTTGAACTGACCTTTGGAGATGATGTTGTAATCGGAGTTGATTAGATACAGTCAATCTGGGATTGGACACCTTGCTGGTAGTGGTGGGTGCCCTGTGCATAATGAGGAGCCTATTAATGACTCAGGGGTAGGATGAATAGACTGCCAGGGAAGACTTTGGGTGGGGAGGAGAGAGAATGAGACAATAAGATGTTGTAGTAGTTGCAGTTTGTTAGTGTACTATCATTTGATAATAAAGCTGCAGCCTTTAACCAAAATGTATTCTGTTAGCATTCAAGCTTTAATTAATGTATAAGAGGATAAGTGTACTGCGAGATGAATGGCCCAGGAAACTCATATTGGGGCAGATTTTTAAAAAGTAAATGCGCGCATACTTTTGTTCGCGCAACCGGCGCAAACAAAAGTGCACCGGATTTTAAAAGAGACGCGCGTAGCCGCGCATATCTTTTAAAATCCTGGGTCGGCGCGTGCAAGTCTGCGCAAAATCGGCAGCCTGCAGACACCGAGCCACGCAGCCTGCCTCCGTTCCCTCCGAGGCCGCTCCGAAATCAGAGTGGCCTTGGAGGGAACTTTTTTTTGTCCCCCCCCCCCCCCACCTTTCCCTCCCTTCCCCTATCTAACCCACCCCCCAGCCCTAACTAAATCCCCCTCCCCTACCTTATTTTGTTGAGTTACGCCTGCGCGCGTTGCCGGCTCCCTGCCCCGGCACAGGCCGCTGTGCCGGAGCACTCGGCCCTGCCCCTGGACCGCAGCCATGCCTCCGGCCCCTCCCATGGACTGCTGTCACGCCCCCAGACATGCCCACGAATGCTGTGCCGTTCCCGACACGCCCCCCATGCAAAGCCCCGGGACTTACTCACGTCCCAGGGCTTTGCACTCTCCGGCGGCCTATGCAAAATAGGTGCGCCGGTGCGCAAGTGTCCTGTGCACGTAAATCCGGCAGGATTTACAAGTGCAGGGCTTTTAAAATCTACCCCATTATGAATTTCTTTGGTTAATCTGACACAAAAAAAGTTGAATTAGCACAAGTTTGAACTTGTGAGCCCTAGCAGCAATCATCAAGGTTTCATAGTTAGCATTTATTTATTTATTTATTTATTTATTTATTTATTTAAGGTTTTTCTATATCGACATTCATTTTTGGACATCATATCGGTTTACAGGCAACAATGAATCAGCAACAGAGCTTTACAATGTAACCAATATAACAGCTTTACAGAATAACTATACTAACATATTAACAGAAACAGATAAGCAGGTTACATATGTTCAGTGCAGAGGTAGCAGCTTTATAGTGTGACAAAATAGGGTTTGCTAAATAATACAATAATGTATAGGTGTTGCTAAATAATACAATAATGTACATATATATCTATTGTAGACTAATATAATTAATGTCATAATATAATTGGGTGTGTGGACTGGGCCATTCTCAGTATAATAAACTCGGTTATGGAGAGGATTAGTACTCTCCATGAGGTGAGCTACTGTGTGGTGTGGTGTTAAAGTAAGTGAGGGGGGAGTAGGTTATTGTAAGGGCACGGAGTCGGGGTGGTATAGGATGTAGTGTAATGTCCTTGAGATCATGAGTATGCTTGTGTGAAGAGCCAAGTTTTTAGTTTTTGTTTGAATTTGTGCAGGCAGTGTTCTTGGCATATGTCAGTGGGCATAGAGTTCCAGAGTGTGGGGCCAGCAATGAATAGGGCACGGTCTTTAGTGGCTTTGTAGTGGGTAAGTTTGGGTGTGGGAATGTTTAAGGTTGCTAGGTAGCGTGAGCGGGTGGATCTGTTAGTGCTGCGGAATGTGAAGGAGTTATGGAGCCAGTTCATATCTGGGTTGTGTAGAGATTTGTGTAGGGATTTGTTTATCGGCTGCGCCCCAGCCGATAAACAAAAAAACCACTCCGACCTTTAAAAGTAACCCCTTAGCTTCCCCTACCCTCCCGAGACCTCCAAAACCTTTTTACAGGTACCTGGTGGTCCAGTGGGGGTCCCGGGAGCGATCTCCCGCAATCTCCCGCTCCGGGCCGTCCTCCGGCTCCCGGGCCATCGGCTGCCACTAATCAAAATGGCGCCGATGGCCCTTTGCCCTTACCATGTGACAGGGTATCTGTGCCATTGGCCGGATCCTGTTTCATGGTAGGAGCACTGGATGGCCGGTGCCATCTTGTGCTCCTACCATGTGACAGGGGCTGACCAATGGCACCGGTAGCCCCTGTGACATAGTATGGGCAAAGGCTATCGGTGCCATTTTTAATACTGGCAGCCGACGGTCGGAGTACAGGAGGTGGTTCCCAGACCCCCGCTGGACTTTTGGAAAGTCTTGTGGGGGTCAGGAGGGTCCCCCAAGTCCCCCAAGACTTGCCAAAAGCCCCATGCTAGCAGAACACTTCACCTTGGTCACACATGCAGAGCAGACCGACCCTCATCAAATCAAAATAAAAAGACCCTAAACTATAAATAAAAATGTGCAGACAAAAATTGAACTGGAAACCAAAAATCACAACCTGCATGCAGTGTAACCATAGAAAAAACAAATATCACCATTCCTCATAAAACATCAAACTATAAAATAAAGAAATATAAAACAATCATAACTATAAACCATATGAATCAAAAAAATAAACATTTCAAAACATTTCAAAACAGCTGACAAAACATTTCAAAATAGCTGACAAATAGAATAAAATCCAATAAAACATGTTTAAAAATAAACTGAACACCAATAAAATATTTCAAACCAGCAGACATATCAAATGGCATCCAATATTTAAAACTAATACCTTGGTGCTTTTGATTTCCACTCAACCTGCGACTGTCATAGATTATTGGGGGAGAAGGACATGCAAACTGCTCCTGTCTTGGATAGGCTGTTTTTCAGCTCTGGATGGATTAAGTGGTTTTCGGTCAAAAGTTCCTCATTTTATTTATGGAAAAAGACAGTCAGACCTTAGAGGAGCCTCAGTATAGAGCATGCTGGCAGAACATATAGCTCAGCCATGAATTGCTTCTCCAGGTCTAAATTCATTTCCTCTGTATCCCTTAGCTGAAATATAGGTCTATGTCCATATTGTGATCAGAATTCATATTTTGTTGCATACAGTGGTAAAAACTTATGAAATCTTCTACAGTACTCTCTCTCTCATACACATACCCATGCCCTCTCTCTCTTTCACACATATACACCCATGCACTCTCATACACACAAACACTCCCTTGCACTCTTTCTCTGTCTGGCAAATATCCCCCCTCCCCCATGCATTCTCCCTCTCTTGCATACACACATACCCATGCACTCTTTCTCTCTGGCACACACACACACACACACACACACACACACACGCAAGCACTCTTTCTCACACTCCCATGCACACTTTATCTCTCTCACATACACACATCTAGATTCACCCATGTACACTCTCTCTCTCTCGCGCTCTCTCGCTCTCTCTCTCTCACACACACACACACGTATCCATACACCCATGCACACACTCTTTCACTCACACACACATACACCCATGCACACATACACACATTAGAGTCGCCAATGGGATGGGGTCTGCCAATAGCTCTGTGGGGCCTCTCTGTTTCTTTTGGCTGATGGCTCTACCAGTGCCAGGCCTCTTTTCTTCTTAGGGCCGCTGGTGTGATGGGGAGCTCCGATGGGCTTGTGGAGTCTCTCTTTTGCTTCTGTCTGATGGACTTGTGGGGCCCTTTCCTTTCCTTTGGGCTGAGGGCTTGTTTCTTGTTTGGTCTGCCATTTGGATGGGGTTCACCAATGGTGCTTTGGGCATGCTTCTTTTCTTTGGCTGATTGTGGGCCACTGAATGCACCATCAACCAGACCAGATCATGCCTGCAGCAGCAGATACAGCAAGAAGCCCCAAGCACAGCTAGCAGAGAGGGCACAGAAATGAATACTCTGCCACCCATTCCCCCCATGAACCCTAATGTGAGCTCCCTCTACAGCCAGGGAAGACCAGACAGCACCTTTACCATCTCTCTTATCAACTGGGGAAAACAACTCTTAGTAGATATACACGGTCCAGCACCAAGGCACCAACATGGAGGGCTAAAATCCAGAATATTTCCAGACATTTTAGCCCTTCCTTTTGCTTCCAGACATAAAACAAAAATCTGTATAGTCTGGAAGAAATCTGGACAGTTGGCAACCCTAGTGCTACATTATGCTTTTTCCCAAATGTCTGCATATCAGTACCTCAGACTGTAAAAGTCGGGGACCAGCATTGGCTGTTCTCTAAATCCAATTCCTGCACTGTCAAAGCAGAGAGCAATATTGCAATTGCGTCAAAAGCATCATGGCTAATTGGGCTAAAAATGCGAAAGTGTCTCATTAATAATTGTTCTATACCACAACCTAGCCATTAAATTGTGGCCACAATTGTGCAGGCTTGTCACCCCAAGACGTATGTTAAGGATATTAACTACTGCTCCTTGCAGCTTGCCCCCAATACGAAATGATGCACCTCAAGTTAATATAGGTTGCCTTATTTCTTCATTTCCATTTTCTAGCCTTTAGGGATCGCAGTGCTTATCCCATGCCCTTTTGAATTCCTTTATCATTCTCATCTTCACCACTTCTTCTGGGAGGGCATTCCAAGCATCCACTGCCTTCTCTGTGAAGAAATATTTTCTGATGTTGGTCCTCAGTTGTCTCTCCTGGAGATTCATATTCTGACCCCTAGTTCTACAGTTTTCTTTCTAATGGGAAAGATTTGATGTCTGTGCATCTTTAAGGCCTTTCAGATATCTGAAGGTCTATATCATAGTTCCCCTACACCTTCTCTCCTACATATTTAGATCCTTCAAGCTCTCCTCCTATTTTGGTCTGCTGTTCATCCTGTCTCTATCCCTCTGGAGATACAGACCATCCTGTCTCTATCCTTTTGGAGATACAGACTCCAGAACTGAACACAGTACTCCAGGTGAGGCCTTACCAAACATCCTTACAAAGGCATTTTGTTCAAAGGTGAACAAATTTCTGCAACCTTTTGTGGCACATATGACATCATACATCCGAGACTCAGCAGATTATCAATTCAGTTTTACATCTTTCCAATGATCTATCTGTATGTCTTCTAGTTATGACTCATATAGAATCATTGTGTATAAGTATCTCTCTATTTGAAGAAATTCAGGTTATTGGAGATGCACTAGACCATTGTAGACCTTAAATAAGAGTCCCTATAGTCAGTGCTGTGTGAAGTCACTCGGTTGGCCTTGCAAAAAATGTTTTCATGTTTGATGGAAAATTCTATTTATAAATTAAAGGGGCAGCCATGTAGGTGTCAATGATACCTGATATAGTAAATCTATATGTCAATTATTTTGAAGAGAAATTGATATACCACTCTCTTTTTAGATCTAAAATGTTACTGTGTTGTTGATATATTGATGAAAATATCAAAAAATCCTTCCAAAATTTTTGACACCCAAGTGAAACACAACAAACATTTTTGTATTTAAAATCTTTCTGTAAAATATGTTTTGTACAGCATGGCATAACCATCATATCCACAGGCTTGATTTATTCCTGAAAATTTTACTGCAACTATTTTTTATCACCTGAATATTTTTTTAATCATTGGTCTATACCATCAACCTTCCCAATTTTTTTTAAAGTTTTTCCTCATGAAATTATTGTGACTAAAAGTAAATCTCACACTTATCTTGGATATCCATGAGAAGTACCCATCTGAACTCACAACCATATTCTGAAAGGGAAAAGACCATTCCGATTCAAATAAAAGAAATTTTGAAGGTGACTGAAGAAAAAAAATGTTCTTACAAAGAAAGCGTTATCTTTTTTGTGGGTCAGTCATCCTATTTTTCCTATACTATATCTAGTACCAAAGGTGCATAAATCCATTACATCTCCTCCTAGGAGACCTATAGTTTCAGCGAAGGGGGTCTCTTTTTGAACCCATTTCCATCTTCATTGATATTATTTTAAAACCATTAGTGATACATGCTATATGTTAAGGACTCTACACATATGCTTTGCATATTTTCACAAATGACAGAGCTGTCCCCTAACATAGTTCTGGCTACTATGGATAAACCACCCCTATATACAAATGTTCCTCAAGATGTGTCATTGGATATAATCACACAGGCATTAATACAGAGATCAGAGCCTCATAGAAAACCTAATGAATTCATCATACAATTAGCAGAATTGGCTATTTTTTACACTCATTTTTCCTTTGATGAAATGTTTTGCTATCAAATTCATGGCATTGCAATGGGGTTTGTGATGGCCCTGAGTATAGCAAATATGTATGTGTTGAAATTTGAAGAACAGTTACCTGGAAACCTGTTACCTGGAAACCGATGTGATATCTCGATCGAATGTCGGTATACAAAAGAAATAAATAATAATAATAATAATATAACAGCATATTTTTACATCTCAGTGGATATCTTCTTTTATTGGTTGGTATCAGTTTTTGGATGAGATATTCTTTTTTTTGGCAGGGATCTTTGGAATCTTTATGTGAATTCCATCGGTGGATAAATTCATTGGACTCCAATTTACAATTCTCTATGGAGTACAGTATGACTCAGACATCATTTTTGGATATTAATGTTTCTATTAAATCAGGTAAGATTATTACATCTATTTACCAAAAGCCTACAGAACGAAACAACTGTTAAGATATGACAGCTCCTATCAACATCGTTTAAGACAGAGTTTACCAATTAGCCAGTTTTTGCATCTCAAGAGACGATGTACAAACATGGATGATTTCAAGATACAAGCCCTGGATATGAAAACTAGATTCTTACAATGGGGATATCCTGGATCTGTGGTCATGAAAGTGTACAAACGAGCTTTGTACACTAATAGGGATCTTTCACTTCAATATCATAAAATGGCTAAATAAATAAATATCAAACTTCATATTTTGATGACCGATTGAAATATGTAATGTGATATTCAGAAAGATGTCATCCAATTACATTGATTGTTAGAAAATATTGGCATGTTTTACAGTGGCATGATATCTTTAAGGAGATACCATGTTTTTCTTTCTCACGAAGTATATATATAGATAAAAATATTTACTCTTCTTTGATAAAAGCACAAATTAAAAAAGGACAAAATTAAAAATTGCTTTTTTGTGTATGATTATACCTTCATGCTTCAGCAGTGCCCCAGATTTATAGAGCAAATCCTTGCACACCTATATGACACCCTATCTAATCAGAATAATAAGATTATTTTCCTACTTTTTTCCTTGATTGATTTAGTAGTGTTGGTTTCTGTGCATTTATTTTTTATAGTTATCAAGAATAAACCCAGGGAATAACTAGAGTCTGTCGAATTTCAACAGAAAGGAAAATAGGCAGATTAGATGGGCCTTGTCTTCAAATTCTTTGTATCTGTGTTCCAAGAAGCCCCAAATTATTGTGATATTAAGGAACACATGATCCAAAGTGGGGATAGTGAACTATAATCTTCCAGACTGCAAAGAGATCTATTTTTAAAGATAATAAAAATAATATGTAAATTAATAATATGGATCAAAGTATACACACAATGTATCTCATGACTATTTGTGAAGAGGTCATGAAGGTTGTACTAGTTTGTAAAACTCAGAGGGAAATTTTTCTAAGCTTTTTATGTGTGTAAACACATGATTTTTCAACATTTTCTCCATTAATTTACAACAAAAATACTCTTATGCACATGGAAAAGGGGGCATGGTTAGATTGGAGGAGTTTCCCTTTGAAAAAGAGCATGCGGACCTGGGGTAAAATGCTGGCTTGTCATTGATTTTGTACAGGACCAAACTGGGGTGTGTGTGTGTGTGTGTGATTACTTAGCAATGCTCAATGAGTATGAGCAATATTGGATTTATACTTTGAGAAGAGTATGCCCTTCGGGATTGAATCAAGAATTAGACTGGTACTCTTCACTTTAACATCATTGATACTGAAAAATCTTTCAACAATTTTATCATTTTTTGAGGTTGCACAGTTACTGAAATTCGTACATATTATAAATAAATTGTTGCCATAATACGGTCTTTCAGGATAAAGTTTATAAAGTTTATGTTCTTTATCTGAAAGATTAAATTTAAAAAAATAGGCCTTGTTATATTTTTTATTTTTATTTTTAATTTTTATATACCGAAGTTCTTGTGAGAATTTCAAATCACTCCGGTTTACATAAAATGATGAACTGCCCAACAGAGAAAGGGGCTTTACATGGAACCATAGAACAGATGGAACAATAAAACCGGATGTCAAATCTCATGTATGAGAATGATGCCTGTTGATTGGTTGTCCTGCACTATTTTGCATTTAGGCACCTGGGAGTGAGACTATTTATGATGTTAGATGCAGACTTTACATGGAAAGTACCATTTTAATATGGTGAACGCTACCAGACATACTAATATTATATGGATGGGGATTGCTTGAGGATGCTTGGAAATCTTATGGAAATATATAAATATTCTTTTCATGTTTACCCAGAGGGAAAATACAGACTGGCAACATCTGAAACATGGACTATGTTGGAGGTATGATGGTCTTTTCATTTTTGGAATATGGTTGTGCAGTCCAGATGGGTACTTTTCATGGTTATTCAGGATATGTGTGATTTTCACTTTCATTCATTATAATTTCATGAGAAAAACTTTAAAAAATTGGGAAGGTTGGTGGTATAGACCAGTGGTCCCCAACCCTGTCCTGGGTGCCCAGCAGTCAGTCAGGTTTTCAGGATATCCACAATGAATATGCATGCGAGAAAAGTTGCATGTTATGGAGGCAGTGCATGCAAATTTTCTCTCATGCATATTCATTGTGGATATCCTGAAAACCCGACTGGCTGGTGGGCCCCCAGGACAGGGTTGGGGACCACTGGTATAGACCAATGATTAAACAAATATTCAGGCGATAAAAAACAGTTGCAGTAAAATTTGTAGCATTAAATTAAGCCTGTGGATTTGGTTGTCATGTTACTCTTTTCAAAAAACTTTTTAACAGAAAGCTTTTAAATAAAAAAAATGTTGTTTACTTGGGTGTCAAAAATTTTGGAAGGATTTTTTGATATTTTGATTTGTAGCGTTTCCTATCGTGGACTTTCTTTATCATACTTTTGTTGATATATTGATAACATCCTATTGATATAGAAGGGCAACACACAGGAACTTGTAGTCTTTTTTGAGTGGTTGAATCAATGTGATCCTAACTTAAAATTTACTCATTTTGCTAGTGCATGCTCATTTCCATTTTTGCTACTCAATCAACTCAGAGGAACTCGGCAAAATGTTATGCCCACATTTTATTGTTCGAATAATTTTTAACAAACGTGTTATGCGATCACAATGCCTACTTGTATCTAAAAACAACAACATACATGCATTACCCTTCGTTCACACCACTCATACCATACATATCACATATCTCCTAAAATCTAATCACATTTATATTACCATACTATTGACCTCGGTGAAAACTCACCACATTTCATTCAATTACATCTCTAATTGTACGGTTGATCCCATAATATATAATGCAAATGAATTTCAATACATATATAACTGTTCAGTTGGTCCAATATATAATGCAAATAAATTCAAATACATATATAACTGTTCAGTTCCATTTTTGGGCATTGGTTCTGAGCATGCACTCAGAACCATTGGTTCTTTTTCTCTATCTTTTTTCAACTGATGGACAAAACCTCTTTCCTCCTTAATTTGTCAAATTGCCATCCACATCAGTTGAAAGAGAACTTGCCAATGGGTCAGTTTCTACAGCTGTGCCACCTATGTTCAGGTTTGGATGGTTTTAAGGCACAAGCCCATTATATAGCTAGTCATTTGGGTGTTCACAGGTTTCCTGTGAGAACCATTAAGTGGGCTTATAAAGAGCCCTTTATTCTAATTGTGACCTATTAGTGAATCCTATAACTAGAGAACAAATTGACCGATTAGTTTGCATACTTTACTTTTTCGACTGGAGCTGGTTAAAAAGATTATTCAAAAATATTGATACATTTTAGTTGTTGATACCATCCTTCAAGAACCTTTTATTCTTGCTTTTAGATGCACTAGGACTATCTGTGACACTTTGGTATGCTCAAATTTTGGTCCATCTGGAATGACACAAAGTATATTTTATGGTCATAAGCCATGCAGATATTGTTCAGTATATTCAATCTTTTATAGGAGCTGAGTTCCCAGTCACTAATGGATGTAAGCTTCAGCTTAACATTTCTAGTACATGTACTACATCTGAGCTTATTTACATTATGAAGTGCCCCTTTGACCTGCTATATGTGGGCAAAACTATATACCCCTTTGGGACTCGCATTATAGAACATCAGATATGTCTCCAAAGATTGAAAATATAAACTATATAGTTTCTTACTGTGCAGCTTAAAAACATTAGTCCACTGATATGATTTTTACAGTGATTAAAATGGTGCCAGACAATGCTTGGGAACAGTCCCTCTTACAGTGTGAAGAACAATGGATATATCATTACACATTGGGGCAGATTTTCAAAGGGTTACATGCGTAACTTACACGCGGGGATGGCACGCCAGCAGCCGGCCGGTGCACGCAAGTTATGCCTGCCAGAGACAGGCGTAACTAATGAAATAAAGGTAGGGGGGGATTTAGGTAGGGCTGGGGGTGGGTTAGATAGGGGAAGGGAGGGGAAGGTGGGGGGGGAGTGGAAGCAAAGTTCCCTCCGAGGCCGCTCCGATTTTGGAGCGGCCTCGGAGGGAACGGGGGAAAGCCATTGGGACTCCCCTAGGGCTCGGCGCACGCAAGATGCACAAGTGTGCACCCCCTTGCATGCGTCAACCCCGGATTTTATAACATGCACACGGCTGCACGCGCATGTTATAAAATCGGGTGTACAGGGAAGTGGGATTTTATGAAAATAGTCAAAGAGAAAAGAAAGAATAAAGATTGGTTCTATACAAGATATCAATAATAAAGAGTAATAGACGGGGCGAATGAAAAGGACAATTAAAAATTGGTTGTCCTTAAACAGAGCCACCGTACAGGAGAGACACCACAATACAAGTTTTCCCTTGTATTGGTGAAGGTTGGAGAATTATTGCTGGAAGGGAAGAGGTTGGTTAATGTACAGTGAACACTGATGCTGGTAATAGCAGAGGCTATTCCCTAAGTCAAACTTGATTAATAGCAGTTAATGGACTTCTCCTCCAAGAACTTATCCAAATCTTTTTTAAACCCAGTTACACTAACTGCACTAACTACTTCCTCTGCCAATGAATTCCAGAGCTTTATTGTGCGTTGAGTGAAAAATAATTTTCTCTGATTAGTTTTAAATGTGTGTTAGGATCTGTTCCTTCAGAGGGGAGGAGTTAGCAATCTGTTATACTCCGTGGGCAGAGTTAGCAATCTGTTATGATCTGCTATGCTGATGAGAGTTAGCAGTCTGTTGTGCTCAGCTCCTGAAGTGGGAGGAGTGAGCACTCTGTAAATAGGTGAATCCTTGGGCCGATGGCAGATGACAGTGCCCCCAGGAGGATATCCTGAGAGGGACCACCGGCTAGGCTTGAATATGGAGACAGACACAGATAGTTCTTTTATTAGACAGATTAGTAGAACCATCAGAGGTGGCAGTAGTGAGCTGATATGCCTGGCAGGGCTGAAGTCCTTCAGATACTGGAACTTGATCCCAGGGTTGCTGAGCTGTAGAGAGACTGTAGATAGTGAGTAGACAGGGTATGCTGTATAGATAGCCAGTAGTAGATGACCCACTCACATAGATTCTTAAGAAGGCTCAGTAGCTGGAAAGAGTTAGGCCCTCGAGGAGCAAGTACCGGTTCCTATCTGCAATCTAAAATAGAGAAAAGAGAGCGAGGCCCCCGAGGAGCGGGTACCTCTGGTAAATCCAAGGAGGCAGAGTAGCTTGGACGAATTCGTATCCTAGACCGAGTTTGAATCGTAGTCCTTGCTAACTCAAATCGTAAGTGTAAGTGAAGACCTTTTATGTTGGAAGCGGCTGACATCAATACAGGGGGACGCTCCTGAGGTTCGCGCCCTTGCTGGTACATACTTCGGAGCGCGTGCGCACCCTACGTCATCAGGAACATGGCGGATCCACAGTGTCGAGCCAGTCGGGGACGCCGGGGAGAAGTGGCATGGAGACGCTGCGGCAGCAAGCCATCCATCAGACCCGGAGGGCGTTGCCACAGAAGTAGAGAGGGTGGAGCACGGGCGAAGAGCAGGCACGAACGTAACAATGTGCTACTTGCTACCTTCATGAGTGCCCCCTAGTCCTTCTATTATCCAAAAGAGTAAATAACTGATTCACATCTACCCATTCTAGACCTCTCATGATTTTAAAGACGTTTATCATATTCCCACTCAGCTGTCTCTTCTCCAAGCTGAACAGCCCTAACCTCTTTAGCTTTTCCTTATAGGGGAACTGTTTCATCCCCTTTATCATTTTGGTCATCCTTCTCTGTACCTTCTCCAGGGCAACTATATCTTTTTGAGATGAGGTGACCAGAACTGTACACAGTTCTTAAGGTGTGGTCTCACCATGGAGTGATACAGAGGCATTATGACATTTTCCGTTTATTCACCATTCCCTTCCTAATAATTCCTAACATTCTGTTTGCTTGTTTGACTGTCATAGCACACTGAGTCGACAATTTCAATGTATTACCCATTATGATGCCTATATCTTTTTCCTGGTTGGTAGCTCTTAATATGGAACCTAACATCGTGTAACTACAGCATGGGTTATTTTTCCTGATATGCAACACCTTGCACTTATCCACATTAAATTTCATCTGCCATTTGGATGCCAAATCTTCCAGTCTTGCAAGGTCCTCCTGCATTTTATCACAATCTGCTTGTGATTTAACTACTCTGAATAATTTTGTATCATCTGCAAATTTGATAACCTCACTCATCATATTCCTTTCCAGATCATTTATAAATATATTGAAAAGCACCGGTCCAAGTACAGATCCCTGAGGCACTCCACTGTTTACCTTTTTCTACCAAGAAAATAACTCATTTAATACTACTCTCTGTTTCCTGTCCTTAACCAGTTTGTAGTCCATGAAAGGACATCACCACCTATCCCCATGACGTTTTAGTTTTCTTAGAAGCCTCTCATGAGGGACTTTGTCAAATGCCTTCTGAAAATCCAAAACATTACATCTGTCGGTTCACCTTTATCCACATGTTTATTAACCCCTTCAAAAGATGAAGCAGATTTGTGAGGAAAGACTTCCCTGTAAATCCATGTTGACTGTGTTCCATTAAACCATGACTTTCTATATGCTCTGTGATTTTGAGGCCTCATATGGAGTACTGTGAAAACTGTATCTCAAAAGGGACCCAGACAGGATGGAGGCAGTCCAGAGAAGGGAGCCCAAAATGGTGAGGGATATCTCCATCAAATGTCTTATGAGGAGATTGAAGGGCCTAAATTTGTATACCCGGGAGGAGAGGAGGTGTAGGGGAGAAATGATACAGAACTTCAGATACCTGAAAGGTTTTAAAGATACACATTTGACAAACCTTTTCCATTGGAAAGAAATCAGTAGAACTAGGGGTTATAAAATGAAACTCCAGGGAGGATGACTCAGAACCAACATCAGGAAATATTTCTTCATGGAGAGGGTGGTGGATGCCTGGAATGCCCTTCCGGAGGAGGTGGTAAAAATAAAAACAGTGAAAGAATTCAAAGGGGCATGGGATAAACACTGTGGATCCCTAAAGGATAGAGGATGGAAATGAGGAAAAGAGTGCATGGGAGTAACTTGCTGGTGAGGTGGTTACTACCCTTAACCATTAAACCTTCATACTGTTGATGCAACTCCATCATTGCTCTTTGCTTCAATGGCAGGGGGAAAAGGGGAATTGGATTCAGACAGCAGCCAACAAGGACCCTGACTTTTACGGTCTGGGGAAATAAGTATGTGGGGTAACTTGCTGATGCAGCTGTTACTACCCTTAACCAAATAGCCTGATGCAATTTCAACATTGCTCTCAGCTTCAAAGGCAAGAGGAAATGGGGAATTGGACTCAGACAGTAAGGAACAAGGGTCCTGATTTTTATGATCTGGGAAACTAAGTATGGGGGTGACCTGTATGGCATAGAAGATACTACCATAAGATTTCTGGCCAAACTGGGTGGACCGTTTGACCTTTTTCTACCATCAGATCTATGTTTTTATATTTCTATATTGTATCCATCAAGGGGAGTCTAAACATTGCTCTCTCACAGGCCGATTCAGTAAAAATGCGGGAGAGCGGACGAACGCCCGCTCTCCCGGCGCTCGCATTACAGTATTCAAATGAGGTGGTGCGGTAGAATTGGGCAAAAGGAGGCGCTAGGGACATTAGCGCATCCATAGCGCCTCCTTTTAGCCCGGAGCAGTGGCTGTCAGCGGGTTTGACAGCCGACGCTCAATTTTGCTGGCGTCGGTTCTCGAGCCCGCTGACAGCCACGGGATCGGAAACCGGACGCCGGCAAAATTGAGCGTCCTGTTTTTGGCCCGACAGCCGCAGGCCGAATTCAAATTTTTTTTTTTAAACTTTTTTTATTCTTCAGGACCTCCGACTTAATATCGCCATGATATTAAGTCGGAGGGTGCACAGAAAAGCAGTTTTTACTGCTTTTCTGTGCACTTTCCCGGTGCCAGAAGAAATTAGCGCCGACCTTTGGGTCGGCGCTAATTTCTGAAAGTAAAATGTGCGGCTTGGCTGCACATTTTACCTTCTGTATCCCACATGCATACCTAATAGGGCCATCAACATGCATTTGCATGTTGAGGGCCCTATTTGGTGCCACGGGTTGAACGCGCGTTTTCCTCCCCTTACTGAATAAGGGGTAAGGGAAAACGCGCGTCCAAGAGCAGGCTAACAGTGCGCTCCGTCGGAACGCACTGTACTGTATCGGCCTGTCAGTGATCAGATTTTGCCATCTCTGGCTTACAACGTATATTGCTATTATCATGCAAATAATTTTTTTTTTTCTATTAGTTCTTTTTAAGTTTCATGATTTCATACACGTGGTTTAACATGCTCATTACAACATGTGCATGATATTAAAAGAACCCTCTCTAACCAATTATAGTGCAGCTTTCATCTTTCAACATATATTGCAATTTTATAATAAGTATTAAGGAGGCAATTTTCACAAAGCTGCATCATGACAAAGTAAACAAATACTTTTGTACCCATATACCTTTACCGAATTCTCCAAGAGAAACTGCCTGATAAAGGCATGTGGATATGAAATATCCACATGCCTTTTCTCCCGGAAAAATGCCAGGGGCCAGGATTTCCCCTAGCCTCCACCTACCCACTGGAGATATGCCGGCTCAGACATGGCTGAAGCCTTGGACTTGCATAGACTGAGACTGTGGCAGAAGACCATACCCTCGACCTATGCAAGGCCAAGGCTTTGGCCTAGTCCTAGGCCCAAAGCCTGGACCTCAACCCAAGCTGGAGCATAGACCCAGGCCTGATGCTGCAGATAGGCCCAGAGGTCGTGTCCCGACGCTGGAACCTTGGCCTGATGCCGTGACCCAACCTGAAGATGGTCCAAATGCCAGGGCCTCGATCTAGACTGGGACCCAGACCTAGGCCAAGTCCTGATGCTGGGTCCTCGGCCTGGGCCCAGACCTGATGCCACGACCTGACCCATGACCAGGTTAATTAATTATCTCTGGTGGTGACCCCATCAGATGGCTTTCTTTGGCTTTCAAGTGTCTGAGGAAATAAGAGGACCAAAGAAGAGGTCCCAGACATGGGCTCCAAGGCTTAGGCCTGACCCTGGGCCAAGGCCCAGGCATCCGCCTCTATGCTCCTGGCTGAGGCCCTAGCATCAGGCCTGGGCCCCGGCATCAGGACCCGGCCTCTGGGTTGGGTCACAGTGTCAGGACTATATCTGGGCCAAGTCCCTGGTGTTGGGACCTGGCCTTCAGGTCGGGTTGCAGCATTGGGCCTAGGCCCCGGCCCCAGCCTAGGCCCAGGCCTCAACATTGGGTCTTGGACTTCGAGTCAGGTTGTGGCGTTGGGCCTGGGTCTGGGTCAAAGCCCCAGAATCAGAACCCAGTCTCCAGGTTAGGTCATGGCATTTTGCCTGGGCCTGGGCCCTGACCTAGGCTGAGACCTTGGCGTCAGGACCTGGCCTCCGGGTTGGGTCATGGCATCAGGCCTGGATATGGGTTGAGCCCCCACAGTTAGGACCTAGCCTTTGTCAGATACCAGACAGATCAGATAAGCTTTGTTTTTTTTTATTTTTGAGAGTCTCGGCCGAGGCTCCGGCAGAGGCTGGAGACCCACAGCATCATGTTTGAACTAAGGCCGTGTTCCCTGTTTGGCCTCTGCCTGTGCCCTAGGTGAGGCCCCAGCTTTGGGCCTAGATGTAGGCCCAATGCATTGGTTTAAAAGAAAATGAATGAATAAAGTTTGTTTCATTTGGGGAGAGGGGCCCCTGAATGAAACAAATTAGCCTTATTCATCACATTTTCATTTTTGTTTCAAACGAATGCACATCCCTAATTCTTTGCCCCAGCTATTTTTGCAGATAGAATCAGGGAAGGAAGATATATGCTTACATTGGAATATTCAGTAAGAGGATGATTTTAAAAGCATTCCTCGTGCAAAAATGCCCAAATTTGCGCGTATGTGGGCCGCATGTGAGCAATGCATATTTTAAAAAGCTGCAAAGTGCACACATATATACCTGGTGTGCGTGAGGAATAAGGGGTGGGGCATTGGCATGCATAGGGCATGGGTAGAACATGGGCATTCTGGGGTGGGGCCAAAACATGCGACTTTCAATTTTAAATCTCAAAACTGCAGCGCACATACACAAGATGTCTACATAACTTTACTGCTGCTCCTGATGTCTGTAAATCTTGAGTTATATGGCTTAGAGGACAGGGTGAGAGGTCTGGGGCAACTGGGAGGTATGCAGGTTGAAGAACCAGAGATGTCTGAAAGAACTCAGTATTAACTGTACAAACTGGGGGACTAATAGGAAAACTGGGAATGTACTTAGCATGAGCATGTTTTAAAATTCACTGAAATATGCGCGGTAAATTCGACATGGTCCTATTGAAGACACACGCGAGCTAGCTGTGCCTCAGTAACCTCTTAAAATTAGAAGAATACTTATGTGCAGTTGGTGCATTTTAAAACATATGTGTGCAAGTGATTGCATCATTAAAAATTTGTTACACTCTCCTTCTCCAAAGAGGAGGAGCTAGCAATCTGTTACGCTCACCTCCTCCAGAGGGGAGAAGTTAGCAATCTGCTGTTGCTCACTCCGCCAGGAGGGCGGAGTTGGCAAGCTGTTCTGCTGTGCTCCTGAAAGGGGAAGGAGTAGCGATATGACATGACCTGCTCCTCCAGAGGGGAGGAGTTAGCTATCTGTACTTCTGTTAGCGAACTGCTGTTAGATGCTCCTATAAGGAAAGGAAGTAGCAAGCTGTACAATCTGCTAAGGAGTAGCAATCTATTATGGATCAACTCTCCGAGGAAGAGGAGTTGGCAATAGGTATATAGTACTTCGCTATTGAGATAGCAATCTATCATGCCCCCCGCTACGGAGTAGCAATCTGTATATATAAATATAAGCTGCTGGCAAGTCTCAGAGAAAGAGGAGTAGCTGTCTATATAATACTTCCGTGAGCGGAGTCAGTGGTCTGTAGTGGTTGGCTCCCACAAGGTGACAATCATGAAAGGAATGACCACTTGGAGGAAATGGTGAATCCCTGGGCCGATGGCAGATGACAGCGCCCCCAGGAGGAGATCCTGAGAGGAACCTCTGGCTAGGCTAGAATATGAGATAAACACAATAGTTCTTTATTAGACTGGAAGCTGGACCACCAGGGGTGGCAGTAGTGAGTCGTTGTGTCCGGCAAGGCTGAAGTCCTTCTGATACTGGAATATAATCTCTGGGTCACTGAGCTGTAGAGAGAGACTAGAAGTAGTGAGTAGACAAGGTATACTGGATACAAGATGGTACACTCACAATAGTAGATATTTGCAATGGTCTCTATGCCACAGAGAGTTTTCAGTACATTCAGGAACAGGAGCCGTAGGCGAGCACTGGTTCCCACAAACAGTCTGTAATATGAACTCACAATGACTGTATATGAAATGGCTTCTAGAGTAGAAGAGAGTCTGTATAAGATTCTAGGAACATGGGCCTTCGAGGAGCGAGTACCGGTTCCTATCTGTAATCTTGCCAATGTAACTCTTGATCTCTGTACCTGCGATAATGTCTTGGACGGAAGGGAGTCTTCAGAGCAATAGGAATGAAGGCCCTTGTGTAGCGAGTACCGATTCCTATGTAATAAAACTCACTGTGATCACGTTCACGATCGCTTCCAGATATTGAAGAGTCTTCCAAGTGTTCTGGCAATCTGAAATCAAGAAGAGAGAGCGGAGCCCCCGTGGAGTAGGTACTCCTGGTAAGTTTGAAAAGGCCGAGCAGTGGGGACGGGTTCCCCGGCTGACTCGGATCGTTGTTGCAAGTATCGTGGACTGCCGAAGCAAGTCCCGTTGGAGTTCCTTGCTAACTCATTAGAGGTTAGCAAACAAAGACCTTTTAAAGTGCAGATGGATGATGTCACTATGGGGGGCGCACCCGAGATTCGCGCCCTTGTTGGTACAAAGTCTGGAGCGCGCGCCCTTACGTCATTGGGAACATGGCGGATCTGTAGCATCAGGCCAGCCCGGGGGAACCGGGACCAAGAGGCGGAGAGAAGCCATGGCTGCACTGTCCTTCAGGGCGGAAGGGAGTCGCATCCCAGGTAGAGAGGGTGGAGCGAGGGGCGAGAAGAGGCACGAACACAACAAAATTCCAGTGTATCATCGCTTTTGCGCCGGTACATTTTAAAATTACCATGTATGAGTAGTTTTCTCCCCCAGCCAAGTTATGCTTCCAGGAATGCTTACATTTGGAATGGCTAAATGTAGCCCATATAGCTCTCTAATTTCACTAGATGGCTATATTTAGCTACTCTACAATCAGGCAATATTCAAAAAAGGGATCCAGCCAGCTACATCCATTTGAAAATTGCCCTCCACATATTTAGCAAGATTCCTGTTTGCATAATAGATATTTATTACCTTTGAAAAATATTTAGTGAATTAATTCAAACTGGATCAAATTCAGTCCCTCTTATGAAATGGGGTTAATTGGCAACCTTAACAAATGTAGATATGAATCTATTAATCACTTAACAATCTAAATACAAATCTGGTCTATTGAATTTCTCAAATTCCTTGGACCTCAGCAACATACAAACACTTTGTCAGAACCTTATGTTCCTTTTTTATTTGGAAAACTGTATTTTTTCATATTTTCCAACATGTCAGCTAACTAAAGTTTGGTATGCACTGAAAAAGCATTTTTATTTCTTCCCTTTGGTTCAAGTGTTCAGTTCACAAATCCTTTTGAGGGTATTTTCCAATCAGATACAAAATATCTTCTTGTTGAGATACCCCTGTTTGTGAGAGTTGCTACTGTAATGTTCAGCATATTTCTGTTATGTTGGCAATTCTTCTTCTGTCCATAAACAGAGCCTTTGGACTTTCCCCAAGAATTTGTAGCATTCCTGAGGGGTTCATATTCAGCCCAGTACTGCATCTGATCTTCATGTTCTTGCTTTGAGATTTAATTCATTTCCATAATGTGCAATGTTTTTCTTTGTATGCTGATGATACACAGCTGTAAGACATTTTTTTACTTTAAAACTGCCTCTCCCCAGAGATCTCTAAGCATTGTCTGATGTCTATCAGATATTTGCAGCCCAATAAACAACTTTTTTTTTTTTTTTGGGTGGTTGAATTGGTTTTGAGGAACTTGTTCAAGCTGTCAGAAGAAATCTCATTCTCATCTTAGAAATATACAGCTTATCACTGTATTTAAAATCAGATATTACTTTGACAGAGGTTTTAATATGTATGGTGCCTATGAAAGATCCAAGTTAGGTCAATGTTGTTTTCTTGTACCTAAAAAAATTTACAACCTCCTTTTTGTCTGAGCTGTAGTATAATTAAAAAGAAATTTCTGATTGGAGTAACAAACTCAATACAAAATTCCACGTTTCAGCTATAACTGTGTAGTATTTAAAAAATATATATATAAGATGATGGTGACACTTATATGCTTGACTAAGCTGGTAAGATTTTACAGCTGCTCAAGTCATCTGTTTTCTGGTATCAATTTTATGCCTTTTTTCTTCCTTTCCTCCTCTATGCTACTTTAAATCTCAGTTTCCACAATCAACCCACCTCTCTCATGGCACTATTATATAATGCATGATCATGTTAAGGACGCTTCTTTATTCTAAGGTTTTATTTGTTTCTTTATGCATTGATTGATTTTGTGTAGTGCTTTCAATAAAAATGCATTTGTTAACATGACAAACTATAACAGGCTCACAAATTAATTACAAGCAAGAACCAAACAAATTTTAAACTGTGTAAAAGTGTTATGATTTATTTTATATATTTATTTATTTAAAAGCTTTCTATAACACATAATTAAAGTTTTAATCAGCTTGCAGAGCAAATTTAATAATGCAAAACACAGCATATAATCAAATACAGGCCTATGGATAGTTTAATACTATCTCCTCATGGGCAGAGAAATGCCATGCCTTAATACGAGTTAAACTCCTGTGATTTTCTACCCTTCTGTCATTTACCTCTTCTGAGATGAAAACTAGAAATGTTATTCAGTTTGCAGGAAGGTTCAGTTGCATTGAAATTCTGATCAAGGACACTGACACTAAGGTAGCTGTCAGAAATAGCTCTTGAGAGAATCATTTTGAGATCATCCTACAGTCCAATCTGATAGTACAGAACAACTTATCCAAAGTTTGGGGATCTTTTGTTATAATCATGATGTTGACTATTGACCTTCATGACCTGGATAATTTCAGTAAAGCTGGTAAAAAAATATCATGTTTGATTTAATCTTTACTTCTGATAAGGGAATAAAAGTGATCCATTTGACTTTAGTGCCATAGTGAGGCTATTTTGATGACAGCATGATTTGAAGCATTTTCTGTATCAATGGATTAGGCCAGGGGTGGCCAATTGGTATCTCGCGAACAGCAAGTTTGTTTGTTTGTTTGTTTTTAAAAGATTTATTAATCGCTTAACACAATTGGCCTAAGCGATGTACATAATTACACAACACAGCATTACAATAAAAGTTTAGCAAAGACAGAACTCCACAAAAATTTAAATTAACAGAAATTAAATAAAAAAGAACATTAACATCAAGTCAACAGACTCTTTGGAGTGCAATCTGTGGCTCACAAAAGAAATAGAGTCTGTACCACTGACCATCTCTTCTGCCTAGTGTACACTGCACTTCTTTCCCTTCTCAGCAGCCATCTCGTGGGCAGAAATTATAAGTTTACTACCTCTGCCTAAGAATTGGCTACTGAGAAGGGGGAGAGGGGAAATCACAGCACATACAAGCTGCCTGCCTTCACAACCACATCCCCTCCAAACAATGGCTGAAGACAAGGTCTAGCTAGGCTACCATGGAGCTCATCCTGTGGTGTGGAAGAAGAAGAAACCCAAGCTGCCACACGGTCCATCCCTCAGCCGCAGAAGACAGGGTCACCACAGAGCCGATTCTCCAATGGCCGAAGAAGAAGCCCCGAGAAAGCATATGTGTTTGAGTAAGGGAGTACATGTGTGTGTGTGTGTGAGAGAGAGAGAGAGTGCCTGTATGTGTTAGAGAACCTGTGTGTGAGTACATGTGTGTATGTGAGGTGTATGTTTGTGAGAGAGATTGTCTGTGTGTGTGAGAGCCTGTGCCTGTGTTGGAAATGTTGAAGAGAATGAACATGTCTGTGTGTGTGTGTGTGTGTGTGACTGCTTATGGGGAGTGGGTGGGTGTGAGTGCCTGTGCCTGTATGAGAGCATGTGAGGGAATGTTTGAGAGAATAAACATATGTAAGTGTGTTTGTGTGTGCTATGTGTGTGTGTGAGTGAGTGAGTGAAAGAAAGAGGATAAAGTTTGTGTAGCCACCTCTCCCCAATTCACAACAATCTCATGGTGACTGGCCATCAAAAGATCCCTGGTATGGAAAGCAGGAGATTTTTTAATCATTATTAATTTTAACTTTTGGTTGTTATTTGATGTGTCTGCTGTTTTGAAATATTTTATTGGTGTTTGGGGAAATATTAAAACAAAGGAATGTGAGTTTTTAATTATTGGATGCGCTATTCATTGGCTGTTTTGAAATATATATTCTTTTTACTATGAATGTATATGAACAATGTTTTATATGTAGGGATTCCTTTGGATCCATACAGAAGGAATGACATATTTGTGTAACAGGTGTGTGTGTGTGTGTGGGGGGGGGGGGGGGGGGGTGGAATAGAGCCTAATCGGTCATGGTAGGGTATAACTCCAAGAAGTAAATGGAGATCAGGTATATGCATCAACCAATAATGGAAGGGAGGTGCGTGGCTTCAAAACTAAAGGATCACCAGAAACTGTATATCCATCAACATGGCAGGTTTTGGTGTCTTAAGGCTACAATCAGAAAGCATAAGAGAATAAATTCTTAAACCATTTTAAACAGTTCAGTCCCCTGACATGGCCATGTTTTTTGCCAGGGGCTGCTTTGGGAGTGATATAACTCCCCCAAGAGAGAGTGTATAATGGTAGGTTTCTGGGAGATAAAAACACCAATATTTTCTAAGTGTGAAAGATTAAGTTGCCCTTTCCAGAGTCAGCAAGTACATTGCTGCTTCCTGTTTTCTTTTTAATTTTGTTGGGAGAAGGCTCTGGGGTCACTCACCTGGTCAAGAAGACTTCTAGGCCTTCCATTCTAGAATCTCAAGAACAAAAGCAGATGGAACTAATTAACCCTAGAAGGGCTCAGCTTCCCACAGCTGCTGATCAGCCTTTAACGAGCACCCTTCCGAGACGGCCCAAACCTGCCTGTGTCTTCACAAAGCTGCAAGTTTCCACTGCAGATTCAAGGAACCATGATTTGGGGGTTGGACTCACCGCTGTGCATCAGAAAGGGCTTAAGCCTGCCCTGCTGCCCTCGGAGAGGCTGGAATTTGCTCTACCACCCCAGGTGGGGTTTGGACTCACCACTGTGCCCCAGGAGGGGTTTGGATTTACCATTGTGTCTCAGAAGGGGCTTACGCCTGCCCTGCTACCCCCGGAGGGGCTGGAACCTGCTCTACCACCCCCAAAGGGGTTTGGACTCACCACTGTGCCCCAGGAGGGGCTTAGAGTTACCGGTGTGCCACAAGAGGGGCCTGAGCCTGCCGTGAGGGGCTCGTACTGGTCCAGCTGTTGCCGCCCCCGGAGGGGCCCGTACTGGTCCAGCTGCTGCTGTCCCCGGAGGGGTCCGAACCGGTCCAGCTGCCACCCCTGGAGGGGTCCAAGCCAGTCCAGCTGCCGCCCCCGGAGGGGCCCGAACCGGTCCAGCTGCCGCCCCCGGAGGGGTCTGTACCGGTCCAGCTCCTGCTGCCCCTGGAGGGGCTGGAACCTGCTCTACCACCCCAGGAAGGGTTTGGACTCACCACTGTGCCCCAGGAGGGGCTTATAGTTACCAGTGTGCCTCAAGAGGGGCTTGAGCCTGCCGAGCCACCCCCGGAGGGGCCCAAACTGGTCCAGCTGTCACCCCCAGAGGGGTCCGAACTGGTCCAGCTGCTGCCCCTGGAGGGGCCCAAACCAGTCCTGCTGCCGCTCCCGGAGGGGCACGTGCCGGTCCTGCTGCCGCCCCTGGAGGGGCCTGAGCTGGTCCTGCTGCCACCCCCGGAGGGGCCCATGCCGGTCCTGCTGCCTCCCCCATAGGGGTCCATACTGGTCCTGCTGCCGCCCCCGGAGGGATCCAAGCTGGCTGCCTTGTGTCAGGAGGGGTTATGGACTATTTTGTTGCCCCAGCTGGGGTTGGTGTCTGCCTCATCACCCCAGGAAGGAGTTGAACCTACCGCATCACCCCAGGAGGGGTCTGCCTTCATTATTCCGTACCTCCTGCAAATTTCGGACCCAGGAGGAGGGGGAGGCCTTGAAAGGGGGGGTACTGTTACGGCTATGGCTGCTATGCAGCCGCCTCACCACCAGAGGTCCCCCACAAGCATGTTCTTCTGGCTGGCCCACTCCTTCCTTCCTGTCTACTCTATACCCCAGACTTTCCTTTATAACCCTGTCTAGCAGTTCCATCGGTGCTTCAGCATCGAGCTCGCCTGGGCTCCCTGCTCTAGCCTTCCTTGCTTTTTTGCGTGTGGCCTCGAGCCTTCTTCCCTGTGTTGTCTTGCCTTGCCTTTCCTTGCTTACTCTGTGTTTGGCCTTCGGGCCTTCCACCCTGCATTGCCTTGCCTTGCTTACTCTGTGTGTGGCCTACGGGCCCTCTGCCTGCTGTGTGTGGCCTACGGGCCTTCTGCCTGCTGTCTGTGGCCTACAGGTCCTTTGCTTTCTGTGTGTGGCCTACGACTCCTCTGCCTTGCACTGTGTGTGTGTGGCCTTCGGGCCCTCTGCCCTGCCGTGTGTGTGTGGCCTTCGGGCCCTCAGTCCAGCTGTGTGTGTGTGGCCTTCGGGCCCTCAGTTCTGCCGTGTGTGTGTGGTCTTCGGGCCCTCAGTCCTGCCGTTTGTGTGTAGCCTTCGGGCCCTCAGTATTACTGTGTGCGTGTGGCCTACAGGCCTTCTGCTTTGCGGTGTGTGTGTGTGGCCTTCGGGGCCTTCTGCCATTCCTCGCTGTGTGTATGTATGGCTTTAGGGTCTCTGCCTTGTCTGGCCTTGTGTTAGACCTTCGGGTCCCCTTCTTGCCTTGTTGTCTTCAGGCTTATGTGTTTCATGTCCAGTGTAGGGTTGTCCTGGGTTGTCTGTCTGTCTTGTCTCCTTAGGTTCCCTCAGTCTAATCATATATACCTCCAGTCAGTTTCACCCTTACCTGCATGCTTTCAGTATTCAGCCTTACCAGCACCCAGTTCCAGTTCCTGTTCACTTTTACTTGCAGTCACTCTCATATATACCCTCATGCTGATCCAGTACTAAAGCTCACCCATACTTCCATGCATCTAGTATCAGATATTGCCAGTCTGTGTTATCCTCCATCTGTCTATTCCACCTTCAGAATTACCATAGGGTTTTCTCATTCCTGCCTGCACCAGCCAGTACTAGACACTACTGTCTCTCTCCACCCCGAGACACTCCTCATAGTGGTGTTCACAACATGAGACCTGTGCCCAGTCGTAACAAGATCTGTATCCATTGCCATTCATAGCTGAACTATTTGACCATCCTCAGGGGGCCAAAGTGTTCTCTAAATTGGACCTACACGGAGCTTATAATCTCATCAGGATACGAGAGGGGGGCGAGTGAAAGATGGCTTTTAACACCAGAGATGGACATTACGAATATCTTGTCATGCCATTTGGATTAACTAACGCTCCGGCAGTATTTCAGAATCTCATCAATGAGATATTTAGAGACCTGCTTTATGTCTGCGATGTCGTCTATTTAGACATTTTGATTTTCTCTTCCAATCTTCAGTCTCATCGTGAACACGTTAAGTTGGTTCTATAACGGCTAAGAGAAAATCATCTAAATCGAAAAAATCATCTAAAATCGAAAAATGCATTTTCGAGCAAGAGTCACTACCATTTCTGGGGTATATCATCTCCAAACAAGGCTTTCAGATGGATCCTTCTAAATTGAAATGTATTCAAGAATGGCCTCAACCGAACGGGTTACGGGCACTCCAGCGTTTCCTTGGTTTCACTAACTACTATCGTAGTTTTATTCAGAATTTCTCCAAGTTGGCTACACCTCTCACGGCTCTTACTCGCAAAGGATCTAGCATTAAGTCCTGGCCTATAGAGGCTGAAGAAGCATTCCTTGCACTCAAGAACTCTTTTCTCAAAAATCCCTGTCTTCGACACCCTGACTCCAGATGTCCATTTGTGATAGAAGTGGATGCCTCAGCTGAAGGGGTTGGAGCTGTCTTAAGCCAGAATGACTCTACAGGAGTTTCTCATCCTTGCTCCTATTTCTCTAAGAAATTTTCATCTGCCGAATGTAATTATTCCATCGGCGATAAAGAACTCCTTGCCATTAAACTAGCATTTGAAGAATGGCGGCAGTGGCTGGAGGGAGTTCAACATCGTATAACAGTTTACACTGACCATAAGAACCTGGTGTATCTTCAACAAGCACAACGTTTGAACCCACGTCAAGCACAGTGGGCACTCTTTTTCACACATTTCAACTTTGAATTGTGATATCGACTGGCGATCAAGAATATTAAGGCAGATGCCTTATCTCGATCCTTTTCTGCAGAAGACATCGATGATCCTATCCAACATATTATAGATCCGGCTTGCATTACCCTCTCGGTGACATTTACCATTCCACCTGGTAAAACTGTGGTGCCTAAGAGACTGCATAATAAAGTACTAGCCTGGGGACACGATTCACAGTTAGCTGGTCATCCGGGAAGAGCTCGGATGCAAACGCTCCTTCAGCAATATTATTGGTAGCCGGAGATGCGCAAGGACATTCGATCATATGCGGATTCTTGCCCGGCCCACAAAATTCCCACCGGAAAATATTGGGGACTTTTACAGCCTTGGACAAACATTTCCACAGACTTTATTGTAGATCTTCTGCCTTCAGAGGGCAACACAGTAATTTGGGTAGTAGTGGATCGATTTTCTAAAATAGCCCACTTTATCCCACTACCCTTCCTCATGTCTGCTCCTCGCTTGGCCCAACTATTCATGCTCCATATCATCTGCTTCCATGGTCTTCCACAACACATTGCATCTGATCAAGGACCTCAGTTCACGGGCCATTATTGGCTCAATCTCTGTAAGAAGTTTCACATTTCTCTGGACTATACCATGGCATTTCACCCACAAGCTAATGGACAGGCAGAATGTACAAATCGTACTTTAAAGCAATTTCTTCGAATGTATGTCAACTCCTGTCAGGATGATTGGGCAACACTCCTCTCATGGGCTGAGTTTTCGCACAACTCACATGCCTGTACCTTTATGGGGGCCTCCCCATTCCAGATTGTATTCGGCCGACAACCCAGGCCGCCATTGCCTTTGCCCTTGCTGGTGCCATCACCCGCACTGTTGTACAGTTGTGGCGGCTCTGGACTCATACTCAACACATGCTCCGTAAAGCAGCTAACACTGCTAAGACGTTTCCTGACAAACATCAGCGGCCAGCACCACAGTTTCGTCCAGGAGAAAAAGTATGGCTTAGCACCAGGCACATCCAGTTGAGAGTTCCTTCCATGCGCTTGGCCCCACATTATATTGGGCTCTTTCCGGTACTGCGACAGCTTGGTCCTGTGATTTACCAGCTTCATTTGCCGGCCACATTGCGTATCCATAACTCCTTCCACACATCACTCATGAAGCCGTTGATCCTCACTTGGCCTACTCGGAAGGTTCCCGACGTTCCTCAACCCAGGGCAGAAGAGGAGACTATATATCAAGTGCGTGAAGTACTAGATGTCCTGAAACGAGGAAACATATGGGAATACATCCTAGCATGGGAAGGATTCGGACCTGAGGAGAATTCTTGGGAACCTGCTAAGAACATCCTGGATAAGACTCTTTTCAAGAACTTTCACAATGAACATCCAGGTAAACCCAAGCCTTCTAGGGGGAGGCCTAAAGGAGGGGGTACTGTTATGGCTGTTGGCTGCGGCGGGCCGCGACCGGGGCCGACTGTCATTGCCGCCGGCTGCACAGTCCGCAGCTGGGACCAAGTACTCATCCTCAGTGTCGGGTTGGCCCCGAGGCTCCTGCAGGAGCAGGCAGCCTCCTTCGGTGCTCTCCTCACGGCCATGGCCACTGCTGAGGCTGGCTGCAGGGCCCTGCATGGCCGGGATGACTCCTCCCCCTTCTGGCTGACTTAGAGCCGTGCGCGCGGCTGAAGATAAGATTTAAAGGCGCCACGACAGGAAGTTGTCGTGGCTCCTTCCATGGGACTCCTCAATCGCTTTGGGTATTTAAGGCAAGGTCTGCTCCTCGGATCTTGCCTTGGTATTGATGCTTCTGGCTTGGTGGTTCCAGTGTCTTCGTTCCTGGTTCTGGCTCCCTGGTTTCGTTCCTGATCTTCGTCCCACTCCTGCTCTTCTCCCTCATCGGACAGACTCTCGGCTTCTGATCCTTGGACCAACTTCTGTACTTATTTATTTTTATTTATTTATTTAGAAACTTTTATGTACCGACAACCGTTTGCACATCGTATCGGTTTACAGATAACTAAAAACTTTAGGCATTGCCTTTACATGGAACAGAAACTGTGAACTAGGGAACAGCAAACATCTAAAAGCACATTAATAGTATTTACAAAAGTAGGAGACAGAATAGATTAATTACAGCTTGGGAACTAGGAAGACAAGCGGGGCAAATCAAGCAGATATGAAACTTCGGTAACTGGCAAGGCAAAGATGGACAATTTACAAAATATTAGACAAAAGTTAGGTTGTTTATTTTTATTTATTTATTTATGTACTTATTTATTTCGAGCTTCTTCTATACCGATAGCCGTTTGCACATCGTATCAGTTTACATACAACTAAGAACTTTTGGGCGAGGCCCTTACATAGAACAATAACAATTGTGGGGCGGATTTTCAGAGCCCTGCTCGCCTAAATCCGCCCAAAACCGGGCGGATTTAGGCGAGCAGGGCCCTGCGCGCCGGGAAGCCTATTTTACATAGGCCTACCGGCGCGTGCAGAGCCCCGGGACTTGCGTAAGTCCCGGGGTTCTCCGAGGGGGGGGTGTCGGGGGCGGGCCCGGTCGTCGCGGCGTTTCGGGGGCGTGTCGGCAGCGTTTTGGGGGCGGGTACGGGGGCGTGGCTACGGCCCGGGGCGGTCCGGGGACATGGCCACGCCCTCCGTACCCGCCCCCAGGTCGCGGCCCGGCGCGCAAGAGGCCCGCTGGCGCGCGGGGATTTACGCCTCCTGGAGGGAGGCGTAAATCCCCCGACAAAGGTAAGGGGGGGGGGGTTTAGACAGGGCCAGGCGGGTGGGTTAGGTAGGGGAAGGGAGGGGAAGGTGAGGGGAGGGCAAAGGAAAGTTCCCTCTGAGGCCGCTCCGATTTCGGAGCGGCCTTGGAGGAAACGGGGGTAGGCTGCGCGGCTCGGCGCGCGCTGGCTATACAAAATCCATACCCTTGCGCGCGCCTGGAGCGCAAACAAAAGTAGGCTATTCGCGCTCCTTTTAAAATTTGCCCCTGTGTGAATAGGAAACAGTAAAATATCTATAAGGTGAAAAAGAGGAGTTATATAAAACTGGGTATCTTAGGGCAGTACAAGTAAAAAAAACTAAATGTTAAAATGAGGAATTATAAATTACAGGGTATCATGTTAGAGTATTTGCATTACAAGATGCAAAATACAGGAAACTATAATACAAGGTATAGAGAGTGTTGAATGCGGGAAAAATAAAAAGGGGAAATATAGAGGACAGTGGAGGGGGCGTGAGTAAGTTTCTAGTGTTCATATAATAGATTACCGGCTGTTAGGTATTATTCGTGGAGTGGGAAGACTTCTCTTGGCTTGACCCTGGACCGGCTTCCAACACTTCTCCTGACTTGCTCCTGGACTGGCTTTCAACCCCCTTCTGAAATCGACCATCGGACCGGCTGCAGACCATTCTTCAGCTCTACTCTTGGACTGTCTACGACCTGATGGAGGTACCAGCTGTCTGGAATCCACAAGCTGCAGGAGGCGCCTGCATCCATACTTTCATCAGTCTTCAGTGAGTCTCCTAAGTCCCAGAGGTCGGATCTCTACAGGCTCCTCCTGGGGGGATCACGAGCTTCCAGGGCAAAGTCTTCATTCAGCTGCTGATTCACCTGGCCTCGCCCTCCGACGGTAGTTACCTTAGAGGGTTGACTCTCTCTTCGGTAGCATTCACTGTACCTCGAAACAGGGGTCCACCTTCCGATTCATAACACTCTGAGTGTACATCGCTTGGAGCTTGAGCATCTAGCAACTAAAAAAATACGAAAAATAAAATAAAATAAACAATTATTAGGGAAGTTGCTGTGGATGCAGGGATTTGCTGTGTGCAGAGTTTAAGGTGCTTGTTTGATATGGGGGTTCTGTCCCATCCTGTTAGACTCCAGATTTCACTCCCATATTGAAGAATAATTGATTGAATAATGCTATTGAATAATTTTAATGATAGTTTTACTAGGTGGATGAAACTGGCTAGGGGTATCTTTGTTTCATTGAAGGCCCTTCTCCCTAGAAATGCATACCCAGTCCTGCAACAATGATGCAAAATGTTTCTAGCAATGCCTTCTACTTTATGAGTGGGAGTGTCCTGTCTCTTCATAGACAGAGCCTGGTGAGAGGCTGTTGCTGAGGAAGGCATGAAGTCTGGGATTAAAATGTCAGGGCAGTTCTCCCTCACAGTCATAGGTCACGTAGGATGACAGCTGCATGGGAGCATAGGACAGAGATTATTTAAAGGGCTTAACATTTAAAAGTGTAATGTGTTTTTATAGGATTGTTCTCTGAGAAGTCTGGGTGGGGTGGAGTGAGGTGGGGAAGCTGTTGATTGTGATTGTTCAATTGTTTAATTATAACAGTTTCAGTGGGGGTTGGGAGGACTTATGGACCCGCACCTTGGATCTTTTACAAACCTAATAATTTATCTGAAAAAAGTACAAAAGCCTACAAGTCACTTTATTTACCCAGTTTTGAAACAGGACATATTGTGACCAAGGTGTTCATTTCATGGAAACAGTTGGGCAAGACTGAGGAGACTTTTGCCCAATAAGAGCTGCATTTAACGACTGGGCAGAAGTCCCAAACTGTTTTTTGAACTTTTTCCTTGCTCATTATTTTCTCTGGCTTATAATTGTAACTTTAAAGGCAAACAATGCAGCATAAAACTATTATAAAGAAGACATTAAATAATCATTATGGTGAGGGCCCTCAGTTTCCTTTGATTCTGTGACCATGGCAATAGCCACAGCTATTTTGTGCTATGTTTTATAAACACAAGAACTGGCCAAAACATGTATGTGCCTCCTACTATGCTGATAACCTAATGCTCATGCTAATGTTACCACCATCTGCCCAGCACAGCAGGCAGAGTTATAGATCTGCATTTCCTGGGCAAAGTTTGGGGCATCTTCTCTAACACGCAGTGCTGGTAAAGAGCAAGAACTCGGAGTTACTGCTGGCACCTTGCTGCTCACACAGGAAATAAAGAGCTGACCTGTGCAGCAAAGTCACGGTGGTGTTTGGGGAAGGGGAATGGGAATGGGAAGGTACAGGGAGGAAAAATAGTAAGTAGATGATAATGAATAAGAGAGAAGGCAGAGAAAAAAGAATAGGAGAGCGAAGAAATAAGAAAGAGAGAGAGAGAAAAAAGAAGCATTAAAAAGAGTAAAGTGAAATGGAAATAAAAACTAAGAACAACAAAGAAAATTAATCAGATGTATACAACAAAGATTGTGAACACTATTTTAAAAATGAAAACTTTTAATTAAAAATTAACAATAAAGAAAAATGTTCCACACAGAATTAATGGAGCTTGCTTTCTGTGATGTATGCACATCTGCATGTATATGTGGCCCCAAAAAAGTACCCTAATCAGGACACCCTTAGACCACCTATTAAATAATGAAAATTTGGTGTGGATAGACACTTGCGATGAGATGGACAAAGAGAGATAGCCTCACAGGTAGATTTTAAAAACAGCCCCATACACATGTATGTGGACCGTGCACAAGCAATGCAAATTTTAAGAAGCTGGGAAGTACACATCAAGAATAAGAAGGCAGAAAAGGAGTGGGAATGGCCAAGGCATACATGTGTAACCCCAGATTTTACAAGGCTGACCATGGCACTGCACACCATGTTACTGCATAACCTACTACTAGGTCTGATGAGAGAGAGAGAGAGAGAGAGAGAGAGAGAGTGTCAGATTGCCTCTCTTCTCTTTCTCTTGTATGTGCGGTAGGGATATTTTAAATAGTACGTGTGTACTTGCACGCACAATATAAAACCGAGTGTATTTTTGCTTATGGGCGCTTATGAGCTCACGCCTGGTCCTTTTAAAATTTACTTATATGCATTCAGAGAAGTTGGTCAGCTGGAGCTAAGAGAGTGCCCTGGGATAAAGAAACTGATTAAGGCAAATAATATGTTTTGAGCAAGTTTCTGAGGCAAGATCCATAAAAAATGACTAGCCAGATAGATTTTGATTTCTCCACTTCTTAATTCCTGTGGAGTGCAAAATGAAACTGACTCTCATATTGAGATTGTCAGGTACTTCCAAGTGACCCGGATTGACCACTGCCAGAGACAAGATGCTTGGCTTGATGAACCATCATTCTGACCCAGGATAATATTTCTTATGTTATGTTCTTAAGTCAATAACATGAATATGTACCTTCTTAGAATATCTTTCTGTGATGAAAAATCAACTGAAATGTGTCATTTATATGAATGGATGGATGATTTGATTATGGAAAGCTAGACCCTAGAAGAATTTGAAATCAATACAATTTACTTAACCAAATTACTGTTATTAGTGTGTTACAATGACAAGGAATTATTTAACTTGCATACATTCAATTTTAGTGATTATTATTTATGTATGATTTACTATTACCCCAATGCAAAGCACAGCTGTAGGGATCACAGAGATGACTCATGATTTTTCAATGCCAATGTATTTTGTTTGCCAAAATTATGGTTTCATACATTCCTTGGGATGCCAGTTGCTTCCCAAAATGTAGCTATCACAGTGGCAGAGAAGGAAATGCAGTAGCACTGGATTATAATTTGGTTTCTAATAAAAGGTTCAGCTTTCCTTTGTTCTTAAATAAGAAGCTCTACAAGGGATCTAAAAAGGATAACTTTAAAGCTTTCTTCAAGACAGACATGAGAAACAAGAAGGCCAATAACACTACAAGATACATTAAAAGTAGCTGACACACTTAATTTTATATTATTATCAATTTCTATGTGAATATTTTCCTTGGACCCTAAATTCAAATATGCTACCTTTTTGGGATATTTGAGTAATATCTTCCCTCAGTATATTCACTATCTGGATTCACCAGGGGAAGGTCCTGTCAGTCAAATCTGATTGATTTTTATGATTGAGTGACTGGAGAATTGATTCGAGGAAGAGTGCCTGATGTGATCTACTTGGATTTCAGCAAAGCTTTTGTAACGGTCCAGCATAGGAGTCTTGTGAATAAAATGAGAAGCTTGGGAGTGAGCGCCAAGGTGGTAGAGTGGATTACAAACTGGTTAACTGATAGGAGACAGCATGTAATGGTAAATGGGACTTTCTCTAAAGAGAGAGCCATGGTAAATGGAATGCCAAAGGGATTGATGTTGGGACCGGTTCTATTCAATATCTTTGTGAGCGACATTTGCCGAAAGGATCTGCAAAAGAGTGGACCAACCTGAAGGAGTAGAGAGAATGAAAAGTGTCCCTAGTGCCTCTTTTTTGACAGGAGCAGCGGCTGTCAGCAGGTTTGACAGCCGACGCTCAATTTTGCTGGCATTGGTTCTCGAGCCCACTGACTGCCATGGGTTCGGAAACCGGACACCGGCAAAATTGAGCGTCCGGTTTTAGACCCATGTACCACGGGCCTATTTCACATTTTTTTTCTATTTTTTTTACTTTTTTTAACTTTCGGGAGCTCCGACTTAATATCGCCATGATATTAAGTCGGAGGGTGCATAGAAAAGCAGTTTTTACTGCTTTTCTGTGCACTTTCCCGGTGCCTGGAGAAATTAGCGCCTACCTTTGGGTAGGCGCTAATTTCTGAAAGTAAAATGTGCGATTTTTTACAGCGTCCGGTGGTCCAGGAGCGGTCCAGGAACGATCTCCTGGGCTTCGGCCGTCGGCTGCCAGTAAACAAAATGGCGCCGACGGCCCTTTGCCCTCACTATGTCACTGGGACCGGCCGCTGCTATTGGTCGGTCTCAGTGACATAGTGAGGGCAAAGGGCCGTCGACGCCATTTTGTTTACTGGCAGCCGACGGCCGAAGCCCAGGAGATCGTTCATTTTACTTTCTGTATCAAGCAGGAATATCTAATATGGCCATCAACATGCATTTGCATGTTGTGGGCGCTATTAGGTTCGGGGGGGGGGTTGGACGCGCGTTTTGGACATGGTATTACCCCTTACTGAATAAGGGGTAAAGCTAGAGCGTCCAAAACGTGCGTCCAATCGCGGGTTAACAGTGCGTGCCGCCGGAGCGCACTGTACTGTATCGGCCCGATAGTAACATAGTAATGACGACAGAAAAAGACCAAAATGGTCCACTAGTCTGCCCAGCAAGCTTCCCAAGGTAGTAACTGCCGCTCAGTGCAGGATACCCCCAAGCTTTTTTATTTATTCCCATCCTCTAGACCAGACCTGGGCAAGGGGCGGCCCGCGGGCTGAATCCGGCCCGCCTACGGTCTGTGACTGGCCCGCCCACTGCTGAGAGCAGACGGGGAATGAGGGAAGGCAGCAGTTCATTCTCCGCTCCCTCGCCGGAGAATGAACTGTTTTTGTTTTTTTTACAGTGTCCGGTGGGGGGGAGGGGGTGACTCGAGCGAAGGAACGCTGCCCGATTGGCCGGTGCTGGGCAAGGCTTGCCCAGCACCGGCCAATCGGACAGCGTGCCTTCACTCGAGTTTCTTTCCTACATACCGTATTTTTCGCTCCATAAGACGCACTTTTTCCCCCCAAAAGTGGGGGGAAAATGTATGTGCGTCTTATGGAGCGAATATTAAAAAAAAAAAAAAAAATCTAACAAACCCCCCCACCCTCCTGACTCCCCCAAGACCTGCCGACTTAATTTACTACAACCCCCCCACCCTCCTGACTCCCCCAAGAACTGCTGACTTAATTTACTACAACCCCCCACCCTCCTGACCCCCCCAAGACCTGCCGACTTAATTTACTGCAACCCCCCCCCCCCCCAAGACCTGCCAAACGTCCCTGGTGGTCCAGGAGCGGTCCGGGAACGATCTCCTGGGCTTCGGCCGTCGGCTGCCAGTAAACAAAATGGCGCCGACGGCCCTTTGCCCTCACTATGTCACTGGGACCGACCGCTGCTATTGGTCGGTCTCAGTGACATAGTGAGGGCAAAGGGCCGTCAACGCCATTTTGTTTACTGGCAGCCGACGGCCGAAGCCCAGGAGATCGTTCCCGGACCGCTCCTGGACCACCAGGGACGTTTGGCAGGTCTTGGGGGGGGTCAGGGGGGGGGGGGGTTGTAGTAAATTAAGTCGGCAGTTCTTGGGGGAGTCAGGAGGGTGGGGGGTTGTAGTAAATTAAGTCGGCAGGTCTTGGGGGAGTCAGGAGGGTGGGGGGTTGCAGTAAATTAAGTTGGCAGGTCTTGGGGGGGTCAGGAGGGTGGGGGGTTGCAGGAAATTAAGTCGGCAGGTCTTGGGGGGGTCAGGAGGGTGGGGGGTTGTAGTAAATTAAGTCGGCAGGTCTTGGGGGAGTCAGGAGGGTGGGGGGTTGCAGTAAATTAAGTCGGCAGGTCTTGGGGGGGGTCAGGAGGGTGGGGGGTTGCAGGAAATTAAGTCGGCAGGTCTTGGGGGGTCAGGAGGGTGGGGGGGTTGCAGGAAATTAAGTCGGCAGGTCTTGGGGGGGGTTGTAGTAAATTAAGTCGGCAGGTCTTGGGGGGGTCAGGAGGGTGGGGGGTTGCAGGAAATTAAGTCGGCATGTCTTGGGGGGGTCAGGAGGGTGGGGGGTTGTTAATTTAAAGGGTTGGGATGGGGTTTTTTTGGGGGGGAGGGGTTCCCAGAGAAAGAAAAGTTTTCTGATCTGGGGAGTGGACCGAAATGGCCCTCCCCAGACCCGAAAACAAAATGGGGAGGAAAAAAAAAGCTATGCACTCCCCTAATTTGCTCCATAAGACGCCCAGACGCAGAGCCGGTTTAGCACAAATTTTTTTTTTAAATTTTCCCCCTCTGAATCCTAGGTGCGTCTTATAGTCAGGTACGTCTTATGGAGCGAAAAATACGGTATGTCACAGTTCCGCCTTTCGTGGTCTTTTTTCAGGGGTCCCCAACCACCGGTCCGCGGACCGGGCCGTGGGAGTTTTTTGCCGGTCCGCGGCGCGCGCTCCCGGTCTCTACCGCTGCCGTTGCTGCTGGGCTGTCAGCACATTCAAGCCCAGTGGTAAAGGCAGCGGTGTTAGAAGCTGTGGCACCCGCAGCTGGCCTTTTCTTCTTCCCGCGCCTGCATCCCCCCTCCCGTGACCCGGAACAGGAAGTGATACATGGAGCGGTGCGCGGGAAGGAGAAAGAGCCGTGCCGCATCGGCTGCAGTGTCGGTCCCCGAGCAATTGAAGCAGCCGGTAATCGAGAAAGGAGTCAGCAGCATGAGCCTCCAGCGGCCGATGGGATTCTTCTTTCTTGGCCTGCGGGGGCTGCTGCAGCTCCCATTTGTGCTTGTGGGGGGTGGGGGGGTGGGGAAGGAAGTAAGTAAGAGAGAGAGTGAGAAGCAGCCAGCCAGCCTGTGTGTGATTGACTGGTCAGAGAGCTGATGTGTGTGTGTATGTGAGAGACAATGAAAGTGATTGCTCAGGGAGATGACTGATGTGTATGTGAGAGTGTGAGACATTAGTCAGGGAGGTGACTGATGTGTGTGTGTGTGTGAGAGAAAAAGCATGGAAGTGAGAAGTCTGGGTATGTGGGAAAGCATGAGCGTAAGAAGCCTGGAGTTGTGGGAGTGAGAAACCTGGGTGAGTGTGCATGCATGAGCGAGAGAGACTGCTTGGTAAGGTGACTGTGTGTGTGAGAGAAAAAGACTGGTGTGTGTGAATGTGATTCAGGGAATGAGAAGCCTGTGCACGTGGAGAGTGAGCATGGAAATGAGAGAGACTGGTGTGTGTGTAACAGAGAGAAAGTGATTATTTATTTATTTATTTATTTAGGGATTTTATATACCGATTTTCTTGATACAGATCAAATCAACTCGGTTTACATAGAACGATAGTACATTAACAGTAACTAGTCAAACCTCAAAAGAGGAGACAGATTGGGAGCAGAAGGTAAAAGTTACATTATAACAAGGGTGAATAACTTGGAATTGGAAATGAAGAGACAGATAATCAAAGTAGAGAGATATAACAGAGAGAAGGGGCTTGAAGCCAAACCTCAGGAGAATAACTCTAGCATTATAACGTGATTATATGACATTCTGCTAGTTATTGAAGCACAGCTGATTGAATAATATCTTAGTAGAATATAGTCTAGGAGACAGGAAAGGCTCTACCGAAAAGCCAAGTCTTCAGTTTCTTATGATTATGGGAATGAGAAGCCTGTGCATGTGAAGAGAGTGAGCATGAGAGTGAGAAACCTGGGTGTGTGTGAGACACAGCATGGGAGGGAGAAGCCTGAATATCTGAAAGAGAACTTGGGAGTGGGAAGCCTGTGTGTGTGTGTGTATGCATGAGTGAGATCAGGTGACACGTGTGTGTGTTTGTGTGTGAGAGAGAGAGAAATAAAGTGATTATGGGAATGAGAAGCCTGTGCATGTGAAGAATGAGCATGGGAGTGAGAAACCTGGGTGTGTGTGAGACACATCATGGGAGGGAGAAGCCTGTATATCTGAAAGAGAACATGGGAGTGAGAGACTGGTGTGTGTGTGTGTGTGTGTGAGAGAGAGAAAGAAAGTGATTATGGGAATGAGAAGCCTGTGCATGTGGAGAGAACAAGCATGGGAGTGAGAGACCGGTGAGTGAGTGTGTGTGTGTGTGAGAGAGAGAGAGAGACAGAAAAAGTGATTATGAGAGTGAGAAGACCATATATGTAAGTAGAACACGGGAGTGGGAAGCCTGTGTGTGTGTGTGTGTGTATGGCATGAGAGAAACTGTTCAGGAAGGTGACTGGTGTGTGTGTGTGCCAAAGACTGTTTGGGAGATGATTGGTGTGTGAGAGACAGAAACTGGTCATGGGGGCATGACTGGTATGGTGTGTGTGTGTGAGAGACATGGGCACTAAGGAAGAGGACCATAAGTATAGAGCTTAGCTTCTACTGCTGCTTCTGGTGTGTGCCACGGCCTGCAGGGAAGGGGAGTAGGAGAGCTGCTGGAGGGGGTAAGTAAAGGTGGCTTTAAGTTTATTTTTCTTGACTGCCATTTTAATTGTGTGATGTCTGCTTTTTTGAAATATTTTATTGGTGTTTGGAGAATGTTTAATAGTTTTTATGAGTTTTTAATTGTTGGATGTTATTCTGTTCATAGCTGTTTTGAAACATTTATTCTGCTTATTAGTATAGTTTTACAATTATTTCTGTGTGGGGATCTATAGCTGCTTGCTAGTTCTGTTTTCCTAATAAGAGGTGTATTGGTTTTTAGGACCTGATTTAATATTTGTAGTGTTGCCTTTTCATAGATAGGGTTGCTCCTGTTTGAGTGTATTCCATAATACAGGTGTAACTGTGTGCGGATTAGTTTATGTGCATTACTACAGATCCTGGGAGTATGTTAGGTCGGTTCTGTGTCTGTTACCGAGATGAGATATTTTGCTAGCATGTAAGTGTTTGTATCGGTCTTATTTGTTGTGTTTTCTCAGAGGACATGCATTGGTGGTAAACTGCTGTCTTTTCATAAGTAGGGCTATTGAGAACTGAGTTAATTATATTAGTCCGGCCTTCTAAAACCATCCCAATTTCTCATGCAGCCCCATGGGAAAATTAATTGCCCACCCCTGCTCTAGACTTTAGGGATCCACAGTGTTTATTCCATTATTAGTTATAGGAAGCCCAGAGATCAATTATTCTAATAATATTTTCTTCACTACCTCCAGATCTGACCTTTCAGTGCAGGTTCTTCCTAGGGTTCAGTGCAGGTTCAATGCAGTTTCAGTGCAGGTTCTGCCTAGGGTTCTTCCTAGGATTTCCTCTGAACAGTAAGGAATATAAAGATAGTGTTCAGAGGCCAGATGGAGGGCTTAAATGTCCAGAAATTGTCTGGATTTTAACCTTCCAGTCTAGTGCAGCAGGTAACTGGCACCCGCATCTCTCAGCTTGAAGGTACTGTGGTTTTATTCCACAGCCAATGGTGCTGCCACAGTGACTGTGCAGACCCTCTCTCCCAGCATTATCCAACAGAGCAGGACCCAAGTCTCCATTTCTTTGTCTGAAGTAAAACAGAAAGAAGCACAACCGGGCCACTGACACCTCCCCCGCCCCCTCCCCCCCCCCCCCGTGGTACAAGTAAAGGTTCAGCGGCCTGCTATCACTTCCCCTCCCACCCACAGAGCAGGTAAAGACTGAACAGGGCCACCAATACCTCCCCATTGCCTGCGGCACAATTGAAGACCCAGCAGTGCCAGCATTTACTCTCCCACCGGCAGCTCAAGTAAAAGCTCAGTGGCAGTATTCTCTCTAAGCTGCACACGGGTGCAGCCATTAGGGATGTGCAGCCAAAACGTTTTCGTTGCGTACGTGATACGTATTCGTGGGGGGTCAATTCCGTTTCATGCGGAATTATGGAGAATTCCATAAGTTGTCGATCTGTAAATACGTTACTACGGCGAGTTAAATTATTGTCCCAGCTAAAATTAAAATTAACTACAACCCCCCACCCTCCTGACCCCCCCAAGACTTACCAAAACTCCCTGGTGGTCCAGCGGGGAGTCAGGAAGCCATCGCTGCACTCGTTTGCCGGTTTCATCACGGCGCCGATAGCCTGTGTCACAGGGGCTACCGGTGCCATTGGTCAGTACCTATCACATGGTCACCGGTGCCATCTTGTGCTCCTACCATGTGACAGGGGCTGACCAATGGCACCGGTAGGCCCTGTGACATAGTATGGGCAAAGGCTATCGGCGCCATTTTGAGTCCCGGCGTCGGATGGCAGGTCGCTCCGGGACCCCCGTTGGACCCACAGGGACTTTTGGCGCCGATCGCCTTTGCCCTCACTATGACGGCGATCGGCGCCATTTTGAGTATTGGCATTGGACGGCGATTTTGAGTCTCAAAATGGCGCCGATCGCCTTTGCCCTCACTATGTGTGTCATAGTGAGGGCAAAGGTGATCGGCGCCATTTTGAGTATTGGCTTCGGATGGCCGGTGTGCAAGGAGGTCACTCCCGGACCCCCGCTGGACTTTTGGCAAGTCTTGTGGGGGTCAGGAGGCCCCCCCCAAGCTGGCCAAAAGTCCCTGTGGGTCCAACGGGGGTCCCGGAGTGACCTGCCGTCCGATGCCAGGACTCAAAATGGCGCCAATAGCCTTTGCCCATACTATGTCACAGGGGCTACCGGTGCCATTGGTCAGCCCCTGTCACATGGTAGGAGCACAAGATGGTGCCGGTGACCATGTGACAGGGGCTGACCAATGGCATCGGTAGCCCCTGTGACATAGGCTATCGGCGCCATGATGAAACTAGCACCGAGGGTGTGAGAGTGCAAGGAATGGCTCCCGGACTCCCCGCTGGACCACCAGGGAGTTTTGGTAAGTCTTGGGGGGTCAGGAGGGTGGGGGGTTTAAATTTTTATTTAGGAGGCCAAATAAAACAGAAATCTGTTTAATACGTGGGGAGTCGCGATGCGTTTCGCCTCCCCACGTATTTAACAGATAGCAAAAAATAAGTTGTGGATTACAAATCCATGGAAAACGGATGCACATCCCTAGCAGCCATGCATAATGTTTGGCTCAGCCGCACACTGCTTTTATCCCCCGTGCAGGAAGATTGGCGGGGCCGAGGTGGATTCATCCCACAACAGCCTGAAGAAAACAAGTTGCTCCTTCTCCTTCCTGCCTACGCTGCCCCAGAAGAGAAACATTGCTGGAGCCACATGGGCAAGAAGGGGGAGAAGCGTTGGCTCGCGTGCAGAAGAGGAGCAGCATCTATGGCAGGGCCACCATGGATTCCACCTTGCAGCAGCCGGAGAAGAGGAGGCCCGGTAGCAGGGCCCCTGTAGATCCTATCTTGCGGTGGTTCGAGAAGTTCAGGACTGCCTGTGAGAGCCTCTGTGGGTGTGAGAGAGATAGTATATGTGTAAGAGTGTATGTATTTGTACGAGAGAGCATGTGAGAGTGAGAGCCTGTGTGTGTGTGATAGTGACAGAGCATGTGAAAGAGAGAGCCATTATATATATGTGTGTGTGTGTATGTGAGAGAAAGAGAGAAAGATGGAGAGAGAGATAGCATGTGAGAATGAGAACCTGAGTGTGTGTAAGAGAAAGACAGTGTGTGAGAATGAGAACCTGAGTGAGTGTTTGAAGGAGGAAGGGAAGAAGACAGGTGGAGAGAGAAGAAAGAGAAAGAAAAAAGAAACCCTGTAAAAGGAATTGGGAAAAGACCAAGAAAGGGAACATGGAAAAAAAAAGCCTGGGACCAACCGATTAGAAAACTAAGATCAGACAGCAAAGATAAAAAAACATTTGAATTTTTAGCTATTAGCATATGTTATCTTTGGGAACCCTACGTATCTATTCTCTGGTAGAATTTTAACTGTTTGAGTGCTGACTGTTAATGCTGTTTTGATCTGAGAGGTTTACTATATTGTAATTGTAGTTCAGTTTATTCATGGCTTCCTGACAGCCAAGCCCACACCCATAAATGTTACAATATGGGTTTCAAGTATATTTTGTGCAGAGTTTTCTGGTCTGCACTACAACAGTGTCAAATGATGACATGGGGTGAAGTTCTTCAATCAAGAGACCTATGGTGATGCTCCACATTTGATGCCTTTATATTTATAAAATAAATGTGTTTTTGATTAAACATGTTTACCATTGACACTGGTTTTTTGGGTTTGCACTACAATACATGTAAATGGTTTTACCAGAGGTAAATCTTGTCAGATGAATCTGATCAATTTCTTTGATTGGGTGACCAGAGCGTTGGATCAAGGGAGAACGCTAGATGTAGTGTACTTAGATTTCAGCAAGGCCTTTGACATGGTTCTGCACAGAAGACTTATAAATAAATTGTGTGCCCTTAGTATACTATGCTTCTAGAGTGACTGGGTTAGAAACTGACTGAGTGGGAGGCGACAAAGAGTAGTGGTATATGGAGTTTTTTCAGAGGAGAGGGTTGTTACTAGTGGTGTGGCTCAGGGATCAGTCCTTGGACAGATTCTTTTCAACACTTTTGTGAGCAACATAACAGAAGGGTTGTCGGAAAAGGTTTGTCTTTTGGCCAATGATACCAAAATCTGTAACAGGTTTCCATGCACAGGAGGTAAGCCTTTTTCACAGGAGGTAAGCCTTTTTCAATGGAAAGGAGGATCTAGAATGAGGGGTCATGAGATGAAAGTGAAAGGGGGTAGATTCCGGAATAAATGTAGGAAAATATTTCTTTACAGAGAGGGTAATAGATGCATGGAACAGCCTCCCAATGGAGGTGCAGGAGACAAAAACAGTTTCCTCAGATTTCCTAATATATGTTAGAATACTGGTGGATCCAGTACTTACATAGTAACATTTATTTATTTATTTATTTATTTAAGTTTTTTATATACCAACATTCAAGACAATAGTCCCATCATGCTGGTTCACATGAAACAGGAGTGCAAAATAAACTTAAACTTGAACAATAGTGCGGAAATAGCAGTTACATGTAACAAGGAAAATTGAACTTGGAATGAGAAGGAAAAAGGAAAACCAGCTAATTACATATAATTACATTGTAAGAGGTAGCTAATAGTGATGTTGATGGTGATGTGATGATTGTTAGGAGTTAAATGATATTGGAGTTAGGAAAAGCCTGCCTGAACAGCCAGGTCTTGAGTCTTTTCTTGAAGGTTGAGAGGCTGGGTTCCATTCTAAGATCTGGGGGGATAGAGTTCCATAAGGTAGGACCGGCTGTGGAGAAGGCCCGATTTCTTAGCGTAATGTGTCTGGTAGTTTTGGCTGGGGGGACTTGAAGTGATCCTTTGTAAGCATCTCTTGTCGGTCTTGTTGAAGTGTGTAATCGGAGGGGGAAATGAAGGTCAATTGGGGCTAGTTGATGAATGTGTTTGTATATGGTGAGAATGGCCTTGTATATTATTCTGAAGTGGATGGGTAGCCAGTGGAGGCCCATTAGGATAGGGGTTATATGGTCTCTTCTCCTGGTATTAGTGAGTATACGGGCACAGGCATTTTGAACCATTTGCAGTGGTTTGGTGTGTAGAGAGGGGAGACCAAGCAAGATGGTGTTACAATAGTCCAGCTTTGCGAAGATGATTGATTGTAGGATTGTTCTAAAGTCATGAGTATGGAACAGAGGTCTTATTCTTTTCAGTACTTGGAGTTTATAAAAGCAGTCTTTGGTGGTTTTGTTGATGGTGGCTTTCAGGTTCAGGTGATTGTCAATTTGAACTCCTAGGTCTTTCACTTGTGTAGTTTTTGGTATGGCTGGATGAGTGGGGGTGCAGGAGCTGTTCTCTGGTGTGATGAGTAGTAATTCCGTTTTGGATGAATTTAGTACCAGGTTGAGGCTTGTGAGAAGCTGTTTGATATTTTGGAGGCATGTTTCCCAATGAGACAGTGTTTTCGCGAGTGACTCCTTGATGGGGATCAGGACCTGGATATCATCCGCGTAGAGGAAATGTTTGAGCTTGAGGTCAGTGAGAAGTTGGCATAAGGGTAATAGGTACATGTTAAATAAGGTAGGAGATAGGGATGAGCCCTGAGGGACTCCTACTGACGCGGGGTAGAGTGAGGATTCTTTGTTATGAATCTTAACCTTGTATCCTCTATTGCTGAGGAAGGTTCTGAACCACGAGAGGGCAGTGCCTGAGATACCTATGGCTATTAGTTGGTTGATGAGAAGGGAGTGGTTGACGGTGTCAAATGCTGATGACAGGTCCAGTAGGATCAGAAGGAAGGCTTGTCCTTTGTCAAGGCCTAGGATGATGTGATCTGTCATGGAGATGAGGAGTGCTTCCGTACTTAAGGTTTTGCGGAATCCGTATTGTGATGGGAATAGGAGGTTGTTGCGTTCAATGTAGTTTGAGAGTCGTGAGTTTACCAATTTTTCCATAATCTTGGCTATGAAGGGGAGGTTAGCGATCGGTCTATAGTTGTTGGGATCGTTGGGGTCGAGATTTGGTTTTTTGAGTAGGGGTTTGAGTGAGGCCAGTTTGAGGTTTTCTGGGTAGAGTCCTTGTGTGATGGAGCAATTTATGATGTCTGCCAGGATTTTGGAGATAGAGTCTGGAATTGATAAAAGTAGTTTAGTTGGGATGTGATCCGAGGGGTGAGAGGAAGGTTTCATTTTCCTTAGAATTCCTTGGATCTCAATGGCTGAAGTTGGATCAAGTTCTTCTAATCGGGTATTGTTGATTGCGGATTGAGGAGTGGTTAGTGATGTAGTGGCTTTGGTGGGGAGCTGAGATAGAAGATTGCTGATTTTGTTGCTGAAGAATAGTGCTAATTCTTCAGCTTTCGATTGAGCTTGGTCATGTGCAATCTCTGTCTGGTTTAATTGCGTGAGGTTGGCTACATAGCTGAAGAGTGCTTTGGCATCGAAGACAAGGTCGTGTATCTTAGAAGCGTAGAAGTCCCTCTTGGATCTTAGGGTGCTTGCTTTGTATTGATGAAGAATTGATTTGTAGATTGAGAGGGTATTGGTTCCTGGGTTTTTGCGCCATTTAGCCTCATTTTGTCTTAGTTGGAGTTTGAGTTTCCTTAATTCTGAGGAGAACCAGGGCTGTCTTTTGGAGGAATTGGTGTGTGGTTTTTTTGTTATAGGGGGGCATAGCTTGTTAGCTATAGTTTCCGTAATTGTATTCCATGTTCGAAGCGCTGAGTTCGGGTCAGTGAGGTCCAGGTGGTAGAGGTGTGGTGATAATTGATTATTGAGATCTTCTGGTGAGCAAGTTTTCCTGTATGTGAAGGAGGGCGAAGGAATGCAAGCCGGGCTAGTATCTTTTATTGAGAATGAAGTTGTTATGAGGCAGTGATCTGACCACGGGACCTTTGTGCAGTTGGGGAGGGACGTGGGCTTGATTGCAGAGTTAACGAAGATAAGGTCTAACGTGTGGCCGGCTTTATGGGTGGGTTTGTTAACTAATTGAGTGAAGCCCAGCGCGGAGAAAGCTGTGAGTAATGCTTCACAGTTGGGTGATGGTGTAGGGTTATCAACGTGCAGGTTAAAATCACCTAGAATGATAGCTGGAGAGTCTAGGTTGATAAGGGAAGTGGTTAATTCAACCAGAGGTGAGGCATCTGATTCCAGGAAACCTGGGGGGGCATATACGAGTAGGATTTGGAGTTTGTCTGAAGTGAAGAAGCCGATTTCAAGTTTTGAATTAGAATTGGTCTGGTGCAGAGAGAATCTGAGGTCCTTTTTGGTTGCTAAGAGAATTCCTCCTCCCTTTTTTTTATGACGAGGAAGCGAGAAGAAGTCGTAAGCCTCTGTAGGTAACTGGTTGATTATAGCGGTGTCTGATGGTTTTAACCACGTTTCAGTGATTGCACATATATCAGGCTTCACATCAATGAGGTAGTCGTTTAGAATTACGGACTTTTTTGTTAGAGATTGAGCATTAAATAGGCTTAAAGAAAATAGGGTGAGGCCTAGCAGTTGAGTGGTGGGAGTGATCATGATTGAAGAGAGGGATTTGAGGTTGTGGTGTTGAGCTTGTCGGAATGATTCTCTTTTGGGTGGTAGATTATGTTGGAGAATTGGAATTGGGAAAGATGGGGCCATTGGTTGGCACAACGTTGCGAGATTAGAGATACTGTAATAAAAGTTGGAGAGGTTGTGTGAATGCTGGAAGCTTACAGATGAGGCTGGATGAGTGTTGGAGGCTTGCAGGAGAGGCTGGATGAGTGCTGGAATCTTGCAGGAGAGGCTGGATGCGTGCTGGAAGCTTGCTTGAGGGTTGAATGAGTGCTGTTGTGGCTGGCGGAATGTTGTAGAAGCGGATGTGTGTGTGAAACCATGAGGTGGAGTCACTGGCCGAAAGCTTGTGTGTAGCTGACGTTGGGTGCTTCGTTAGAAGAGGGTGGTGTGGCCGAGGTGTTTAGTGTGGGTGGTTTCTGGTAGTGCCCAAGATCACCCGAATGGGCACACAAGGTAAGGGAGGATCTTGTCGGCGAGTTTGCTAAGACGGTCGAGCAGAGAGAGGGGCTTCCTTGGGGCTGCACGAAGGGGCGCACAAAGGGGCGGGCCCCTTTGGCGCGCGGCGCCTGTAGTCTTGCCGGCTCTTTAAATTTATCGCGGTCGCGTCGTGGTGAGGTCACCAGCGCGACTGGGGCGGCGTCTGTCTGATTGGCCGGGTGGAGGAGGGCCTGTCTCGTCGATTCCTGTGGCGGTGGGCTGAGAGGAAGCCGGGTCGGATCGCTGCGATTAAAGAAGAGAGGCAGGAAGAGGTAAGTTAAAGTTCCCACGTGGCCGGAGCGGGGGCCCACGGAGGCAGGGCGAGAGTTGATGGCCTTACCCCGATGGGCTCAAGCGCCGGCTGCGCGGGCCTCTCTCCCAGCCCTGTCCTCCGCTCCGTGGACTTGCTTTGAGGTGCGGTCGGCGTTCGAAGAGGGCGCCTGGAGTCTTGCCGGCTCTTTATAGTAATAGTCATAGTATAGTAATAGTCATAGTAATGACAGCAGAAAATGACCAAAATGGTCCATCTAGTCTGCCCAACAAGCTTCCCAAGGTAGTAACATGAGATAAATACAGCGGATCTCTAAGCAAGTGATGCTAAATTAATTGGATGGATGGAATTGGGCAGACTAGATGGGCCATATCATATTTTCTGCCGTTATGTTTCTAAATATAATATATTTATTTATTTAAAATCAATTTCTTGTCCACATATTTCTTGCAGTTTGTAGCGGATTACAATGGAACATACATATTAAAAAATAAAACAAACAATTATACATGAGCGTTAAAAATACAGCATACAAAGCATAGAATAAACAAATGAATAAAAGCTACTAGCCTGACAGTAAAAAACAAAAGTACTTTCTGCTTTTATTAATTTAAACTTTTATTAAATTTTCAAAAATCATGACAAAACACTGTCATTTACAAAAATGAGTGGCTACAACATTCCAATTATAATAAGAAATAAAATTTAAACTTAGAACTTTTCCTGTAAGCACTCAAAATACAATGTAAATGGGGGATTCAGCCTTACATTGAGCTATGAAACAAAAGCAAATTTAATTCTATATAAGTACTGGTACTAATAACCCCATATCATTTCGAACTACGGTTATCTTTAATCATGACTTGCTTCCCCCAACAAATTCTTTGCTTCTAGGAACTTTTTCAGATCTGAGGGTTCATAATAGACATAATTTACATCATTTAACTTTATCATGCACTTACTGGGATACCGAACCACCATCTGTGCCCCCACCTTATCTGCAAGTTGTTTTAAACCCAAAAATTCCTTTCTTCTACTTTGAGTTAATTTTGTTACGTCTGGAAAAATCCATACTTGTTGGTTATAATATTTCACAGATCTATTTCTCAAAAACAATCTAAGCACCATGTCTCTGTCAGATGGAAAAATAAATCTGACAAGAACTACTCCTCTCTTATAGACAATTTCTTCAGTTGATGATTCCAATAGTTCTGTAACATTTAGTATTCCATGTTGTTGATTTTGCTGCTCCACTTGATCTTTATCTTTATCTTTTCCTTCTCTTTCAGGTAAAAAAATATATTTTTGCAAGCGGTGGGATGGATTCTTTTGATATTTTTAGTACTGATCCAAGATATTGTTTGAATTGTTCTTGAACAAAGATTCCTAACACCTGGGGGAAATTAATTACCCTCAGGTTCAGGTATCTCAGATCGTTCTCTATTCTCTCTATTTTAATATGATTTTTCAATTCTCCTTGTACTAACCCAGTCTGTATTTTCTCTATTTTTGAAATCCTCTGGTCCAAGTCCCTTATTTGTATCTTCTGTGAATCATTCTGTTGTTCTGTATTCAACCTTCTTTTATTAACATCAGTGACTACATTTGTAAGTGTGGTAATAGACTTTTCCAAAACCATTATAGCAGTCCAGACGCTATCTAATGTTATTTTAGCTGGTTTTTCTAATTTGTGAGGTATAGCAAGTTCTGACCCCAAGGTTGCAGCTTTTTTCACTCTTTTGTGTATACTGCCTCCTTCTCCTTCATCTATATCCCCTGCTAATGAGGCATTGGAATCAGAAGTTTCCAATGCCGATATTCCGGCTAGGGGAGGTGAAGGCGTAACCGGCGCACCCGGACTTAAGGATATTAATGAGGCAAGTGATCCCTCGTTCTGCTCAATAGGAGGGGTCACAGCGCCTCCTTCAACGGGAGTTATATCAGGGGCTGGGTTAAAATACTTTTCAATTTTAATCTGGGAAGTGGTTGCTGGGGAGGATGTAGTTGTAACCTCCCTTAGTTTCCCCTTCCGCTTTGTGTGTGGCATTTCAAATATACCACGAGGAAATATGAACAGGAAAGTAAGAAAAGTATTATCCCTGACCAGTAACAAAATAGCGCTGATTCCACCAGGAGGCTTCAGAGGGAAATGAGATAAGTAAATTATTTGTTTTAGTCACTCGCATTTAGGTGGAAGGTTCAATATCTTCATTAGAAAAATTACCAGAATTCCAGGCAAAGTTGCGCGCCCCTTCGGCGCGCGCAGCTTGGGCTGCGCGCCGCAGGGGGGTTGATTTTATTCCGTTCTTGACGGCTCCGCCCTGTGACGTCAACCCGGAAGTTCTCAGCCAGTCGTACAGGCTCTCTGCCCCGGTCCTCCGTCGGGCAGGCTCTTTACCTCGGTCCACCAGGTAAATATTTGTTGTCTCTTTCCCTCCTTCGCCTCGGGTTTATGCCGCAGGGGGGGTTGATTTTATTCCGTTCTTGCCGGCTCCGCCCTGTGACGTCAACCCGGAAGTTCTCAGCCAGTCGTACAGGCTCTCTGCCCCGGTCCTCCGTCGGGCAGGCTCTTTACCTCGGTCCACCAGGTAAATATTTGTTGTCTCTTTCCCTCCTTCGCCTCCTACTTTCTGCTTTTAAATGCTTTTAAATTATGTCATATTTTAAGTCATTTGAATGTCCTTTTCCATGTCAAATTTGTTATAATCATAAATACTTGTCATTTATCTGGTCACACAAACTTTATAATAACTCATTAAATCTATTTTACCCCATCACTGTTGCTTATCCCATGAGTCAGTGATCAGTCTCATAGTAAGATTCAGATGATGGCATATAAAGCCCAAATTGGTCCATCCAATCTGCCCAGTTGAGATTTCTCTGTTTTGGTAGGTGAGCATACAAATTCCCACATACAACCAAACACCACCTTCTCTCCACTATCTTCTCTTTATCCACCACTGCCATCCCAGAGCCAGTGCAAGGGTATTAGGTGCACCAGGCAAAGCTTACAGCCTTTCATTATCCCCTTCCCACAAACAATTAAAAATTGGAATGCTATTGGTATTATATTTCAGATCATTTGGTTGTCCATTGCTTTGTGCACAGTTTTCTAGCAATAAAAGTTTAAAGTAAATAGTCATGTAGAAGGACATAGGTGAAAATTTAACTCCCTGCGTCCAAGGGTTCGGAATTTTCACAGTTGAAAGTTGTAGGGATGTGCAGAGCAAAAGTTTATGTTCATAAGTCCATAAGTCGAAAGGGGGTCCCATTTGTGGTCAATATGGACATATGGAGAATTCCATAAGTTGAGTCTATGTCCATACATGCAAATAAAAATTTAAACCCCCTCACCCTCCTTAATCCCCCCCCCCCCCCAAGACTTATCAAAACTCCCTGGTGGTCCAGCGGGGTCAGGACGCCATTTCTGAACTCCTGACCCCCCCAAGCTGGCCAAAAGTTCCTTTTGGGTGCAACGAGGGTCCCCCGGAGCGATCGCGCGGGGAATCACGTGACGCCGCGTCACTCCGGCGTGACGCCGACGTCATGTGCTCCTCGCAAAGGAGTTCAGAAATGGCGTCCTGACTCCCTGCTGTACCACCAGGGAGTTTTGGTAAGTCTTGGGGGGGGATTAAGGAGGGTGAGGGGTTTAAATTTTTAATTAGGGTCAACAATCGCGATTTCCAACTTATTCAACATAGCTATGTTGAATAAGTTGGAAATCCGATCGTTTTCGCCTCATCACTTTTTTAAGTTAAAAAAAAAAAAAAAGTTGCGTTTTACATTTAAGTTCAAAACGAATGCACACCCCTAGAAAGTTGGTAACCCTAGTTCTCCCAGAGTTGTAAACAGTCACCCTTGAAGTTTAGACCGGTTTCCCAGTCTTTTCAAACTTAACGCACATCTATATTAACAAAAATGTGTGGCATGCCATCATCCACGGGGCAGGCAGTGACAACATGGAGAGGGCTCATATTGTCAAAATAAGAACTAGGAAAGCACTAGAAGTCCCACCAGTCTCTCTTCCAAATTTTAAAACAAGGGGTGAGAGGGAGCAGAGCACACATGAGCTTGTCATGATTGACCAGTTCCCTCTATATACAAGTGCAGGAGTTGGTGTGATATGAGCAGACAGTTCAGTTAGTTACCTCAGCTGCTGCAAGTGGCTTGCAGAGCTACTCCACTGCCTCTGCTATCTACATTCCAGAATAAGTCACATCCAGTACCCAGCGCATGCTCTCCCTCTATCACTTAGCCTGGGGCAGAAGCTGGAAGAACTCAAAGGTGGAAGCTCAGAAGGGGGAAGATGAAGAGGTGCTGTGCACACTGTATGTGCTGCACAAAGTGAGAACATAAGAAGAAGAACATAAGAACATAAGAACATATGAGACCTGCCATCCATACCCTCCATTCTGTCCATTGATTACCACACTAAAAAGCTCATGTTGTCAGAGCTGTAGCAGGTGTATGGCCAATATGGACGAGGCCTTAGGTGCCACAGCTCAGGGGAACCTCTAGTCCACCATGTGATCCAAGGTTCTGCGAACACACCACCTTTCGCATCCAATCTTGGCCCCCCTCCTGTACCGTGTCCAAATGCTCCTTCCTTTTCCCCAGGTGCACCTCTTCTTTCTTCCCTCCCACGCAGCTGAAACCTTAAGCTCAGCTATTTGAATCGAGGGGCTCTGTATCTACAGAATTTCACACGACACGAACATTAGGTGTTTGCCTGTGCAGATCAAACAGCTGTTGCTTGAACCACAGGTGGAGGTGGAGCCCTACAGACAGAGTCTTGTGGCTGAAACAGCTGGGCTTAGGTATCAACTGTGGGGACTGGAAGAGAAAAGAGGCACCATACTCAAGGTAGGAGTAGACAACACTGAAGCTGCTTAAGAAAGTGGGGACAAGAAAGGAAGGATTTTTTGGGGGATTTTTTTTGGGGGGTAGGTGACAGGAGAGAGATGAAGAACAGGGACTGAGGGGAGAGCAAGAGAAGCCCATGGGCTTGGAGACAGTGGAGGAGAGAGAGTAGGGGAAGAATTGGAGAAGAGGAACATAGAGAGCAGGAAAAGTATGGGGCCTGGGGGAAGAATGAGGACTTGTCTATGGAAGTGGAAATGGGTGAAGAGTAGGGATTTGAAGATTAGGGCAAGAGGGGAATTGAAAGAGCAGGGAATCTGAGATAGAGTTGGGGGAACAAGGACTTAGGGATGCAGAGCGGAGACAGAGCAAGGATTTGGAGCAGACAATAGGGATTCATAAATTGGTTGTGTATGAACGGGAATGAATTAGATGGGCTGGGGAAGGTATGGTGAGGGTGTGAATGATCTGGAGTACTGTACGAGGATATAAGAGAGAGACAGTAGAAAAGGTGATGGGTGCTGTGGAGGTGAGAGAGAGAGAGTGTGTCTGAGGATCATGAGGCAGTGAAAAAAGGTAATAGGAGGCTTGGAAGGAGGAAAGAAACAGAAGTAAGTACCTAGAGGCCAGGGAGGAAATGAATGAGAAGGAAGGAGCTGGGGCTTGTGAGAGGATAAGAGGCACAGGAAGATGAATGAGGGTAGGTGAGGGAGTGAGTACAGATGGTGAAAATAGGGGACTAGGGAATGGGTGAAAAATAATGGGGGAGTAGGAGGCAGGGGAATGTGTGAGACAGAGAGAGAGGGGTGACAGTGGGAGATAGAAAACTGATAGATAATAAAGAAGTGGAAAGAGGCAACTGAGGACTGGAGGATTAAAGAAGGGAAATAGAGGGGTGAAATTTAGCTGTGAGTGGATAGAGAGACAAAGAAAAGAGAGATGGAAAGAAAAGATGAAAGGGAAAGATCAATGTCAGAGACCGATTTAGAAAAAAAAGACAGGAAGAGAGAGAAGAGATGGAGAAAACCACAAACAGAGACCAAGACCAAATATAATGCTCACACAACAAAGATAAAAAAGAAAAATATTGTGTTGCCATCAGGTCCAGCTGTAGACAACCTTACTTATTACTCTGTCATCTACTGGCAGAATCCAATCAACACACCTTCCTCTGTACTACAGATAGGGACCTTTGTTTTCCGTTTTTCTTTTATTTTAGCCAAGAATGTATCACTGGGGGAGGGGGGGGGGGGAGAGAGAGAGAGAAGGATTCAATTTTTCCACTGATTTTCTGACATTTGGTTGGTTACAATAAGCATTGATAAATTCCCAGGGAAAATAAAATAAAAATTGAAAATGAAGGTCCCTAACAACAGAATAACTTTAGTCTTTACAAAGACATATTACTCCATAGTAAAGTCAAAGTTCCCTACACTTCCTTGGAGGGGAGATGTCATCTGAACTGAGAATCCTCTAATCTAAGAAATATTTAATATGTTTCTAAAAACAAACATACCTTCTCTTTGATCAACCTGGTGGCAAGGCAGTAACTAATAAAACAAGCAATTATGAGCAACAAAATTACACAACAATAATGTGGGTTTGCATGACGTCGTTTATCCAAATATGATCTCAACAATGGGATCCTTGACTTACTCATTCTTTTTCACCGATATGATGGAACTGACATCCCCTACAAGAGCAGCAACAGAAGACAGAGATGGGAATCTGGGAAGCAGATGCCAGTAAGTTCCAGCTACCCCCCAGGGAAAGGTGGGTAATGGAAATCAAGTAAAGGGAAAGTGCCTAAGTAAAGTGCCCTGGGAGTGGAGTAATTTTGGAAAGGGAGGGATGGAACTCCTCCCACATCCTGATTGCTAGAGAGATAGATAAGGAAGCCAGGTGTGTGAGAGAGGGGCTGGGCCTGGGAGCAATGGTTTCCTGTTTCCATTCTAGCAGGGTGGAGGTTTGACACACCCGATAGTGAAACTGCTGCTGAAGACTGACAGTAAATACAGAGATAACTTGCAGCAAAGTATGTGCAGTGCATCTGTGAACGAAAGTATTTGTACAGACTGTGATTCAAATGCCTACAGTAGAGCTGAAGCAGTAGTGAGAAGAATTGCTCTGGTGAGTTAAAGGGGAAACTTTGCTTACCACAATTTGGTCAGTTTTAAGAATCTGCAGTGAAAGCGAAATGTTGATATAAATTAGAGTAGAAGTAGTTTACAGACTACTGATCATGTTTAGTCAGATGAGTTGCAGGATCTTCCCATTATACGGAAAGAGACTATCAAGGGGCCTGCAAGCATATCTCATAGCAGATATTCATCATGAAGACTGATTACAGAGAGCTCAGAAGTCGGATGGCCTTTTGACACCCAGCACTATAAATAGAGAAAGGAACTAACTATTGCCTGTTTTATGTGTATGGTCATAGAACAATTAAAGACCATTTCACTTTTGCATAGAATATTGTAAAATCCTGTTAGTTCTGCCTGTTTTGTAAAATTAAAAGAGATTTATAGCCTTGCTGGTATAGGTTATGATTAGCCAGAGTGCAAAGACATGGAAAATACTTTCTTTGGACAAAAGTAATTGTTGTGATCAGTAAATTAAAAAAAAAAAAAAAAAAGGCACACAATCTGGGAAGCTATAGAAAGAAAATTAATATAGCTTGGTTGTACACAACCCTGAAATAAAAACAATGATCAAAGTCAGGGAAAGGCAACCTGTGGAGGCGTGCAATTAAACCAGGTTAGTTATCTCTTGTTATTAAAAATAGTAAGCCATACTTATTTTTTGGCATAGAGACAACAGCAACATGAAAAAAACTCCACCTCATTTTGCCCTTATCAGCATAACAAAAAGTACTATACAAATTGACTAGAACATGACAGTATCTTGATAAATAGTATTATTATTTATATGGTACTGTACCAATTAATGGGAAAGTAAAGTCAGTTACAGTGAAATATACCTCATATAAGCTGCCACTAGAGTCACTTGAATAATCCTTCCCTAAAAATTGTTCAAAGAACTTTATAGAGCCAGTTGAATATGGCATACAAATTATTTGTTATTTGCTTCAAGACAATTTTCTAATAATATTATTTGTTGGTATTCAGTAATAGCATAACTTCCCTAAATTAAACTACAGAGTTTTCCATGACATTACATAGTACAGCATTAGGATATTTCTGTGGCTCCAATCTGTTATGGAATGAACTGTTCTACAGGCGTCCAACTCCACATTTTAGCAATGTATGTTTGTGTGTTGCATTGTGTAGACATCTGTTGGTTAAATATATGCGCACAGGAATCTCACAGATCTATCTTTGTCATTTATGGAATGCAGTGTTAACACTGTATTTATTTATTTATTTGAATGATGAATATTACGCTCAGCCACAAATCTCAGCGGATTACAAGTAATATACACAAAAATATTTATCGACGGTAATAATACATCATGAAACAGCAATTGATTACAAAACAAATAATGAAAAACAATACAACAGTGATAATATTAATAATAACATGAAGCCAAATGCAACTATGACTTAAACATTGGAAATCTGGCATCCAAAGGAACTGGACCAATGGCTTTCAGTAACAAATGGAAAATTATTTATGTTTCCATACAAAAATGTAATTATTCCTGTCATTTTTATTTATTAAGAGAACAATCTATGCAGGTATCAAGCATTTTATCTGCATTAATCAGTTGTCTGAAAATTGCCCTCCCTATGGGGTAGATTTTCAAAGGGTTACGCATGCGCGTAACCCCCAAAAACCTATCCCAAACCCCCCCTGCGTGCGCCGAGCCTATCTCGCATAGGCTGCCGGCGTGCGCAAAGCACCGAGACGTGAGTAAGTCCTGGGGCTTTCCGGGGGGCGTGTTGAGGGGCGTGTCGTGGCCGGTGTGTCATCAGGGGCATGTCGGGGGCATGTCAGGGGGTGTGTCGGGGGGGGTGTGGCGGCCAGCGCGTCATCGGGGGCGTTCTGGGGGCGTGTCTGCGGCCTCCGGACCAGCCCCCGGACCGGACCATGACGCGTCGACAGCCGGCCCAGCGTGCGCAAGTTACGCCTGCCTGAGGAGAAGGTGCGGGGGGGGGGGGGGGGGGTGGTGGTGGAGGGAACGGAGGCAGGCTGTGTGGCTCAGCGCGTGCAGGCTGCTGATTTTGGGCAGCCTTGCATGCGCCGACCCCAGATTTTAATAGATACGGCGTACTTTGGTTTGCGCCTGGTATGCGAACAAAAGTACATGCGCGCGCTTTTTTTTATAAAATCTACCCCTCAATGTGGCTAGAAATCTGAATTTTCCCAGGGGTGGGGTGGTATTTTGCTCAAAGAATAGGCATTTCGAATCTTTGGGTAATACTTTTCCAGGAAAAATCTATCCAAAGAAAAAGCAGGTACAAATGACTGCATGTACATTGTAATCTTCAGCAAGTTTCAAAACAAATTACATGCATGCTTTGGCTTTGAAAATTGGTGCAAAGCCTGCGGGTAAAAAGTTTGAAAATTGCACCTTAAACATTCAGAGGTCAATATTCAAAAGCTAGTTAGACAGATAACTCACAAGTTATCGATCTAAATGGCAAATTTGGAATATTCAGCCACTTATTTGGCTAAATTATAGCCAGATAAAAAAAGGAAGATTTCCAGGGGTATTTCAGGGAGGGGTTTAATTATCCAGCTGATTTTAAACTATATCCGGCTAAGGGCTGGATTCACTAATGCCGTGGTAATGGGGGGCGGTGGGGTGAAACGGGGGAGGGGCAGTCCTACACTAGCCGATAGCGATCGCACCGCGGCGGTGCGATCGCTGCAGGCATCGTGTCAAATAACTACACCATAAAAGGTGTAGTTATTCGGCGCGAAAATGACAGCAAAAAGCATGTGTACTTTTCGCTGTCTGGGAAATCTTCGCAGAGTCGGCCCCGGTGCTGCCCTGACTCCTCCTCTTCCGGGGCCGACTCCGCCCCGAGCTAGCTATCGCACGCATGCGATAGCTTTAGAAAATGAGCCCCTAAGTGAGCCAGATAACTTTAGACCTGCTTTGGTCTTGTGTGGCTGGATAACTTTCTACTTAACTGGATATCTTCAAGGGATTTAGTTTTGGTATCAGGAGTGTGGGATTATGGGGGGAAAGATAGGGCCATTATGTAGAAACTGTAGCTGGGTGGGTGGGAGTGACACAGAGCAGTGCAATTCAAACCATACAGAAACGAGGAAGGGATGGTGAGAGTGGCCCAACTAGTGATCCACTGCACTTTTGTATTATTTCGAGGGGCTTCGAAGGCAGGGTTTCCAAGGTCTTATAGGACCAGATATTAAATTTGGAGGAGGGGAGGGTAAGAAAGTGGCCATAGGCCTCTATACTTTGTTTTTATTTTTTTCTACTTTGCCAGCACTATTTAACTGGATATTTTTGAAGATATACGGTTAAGTAGAAAGTCATGTGGCCAAAGGGGGGGGGGGGGGTGTGGCCACCAAGCAAGATGTCCAATTGAGTTTGGGCTCTGTTTTTCCCCAAGCCTCATTTATTGAAATTGCTGCACATCCCTCATGTTTTGTCTCCTAGTGTACCTAGAACTGTTTCTAATTCTCCCCGATGGCTGCTAGGAAGAAAGGGGCACTGGAAGAAGCCTTGGTGCAGAGTAAGGTGATCACAGTGGGAGCCGAGTCAGAGGGACATCTGCTAGATCTCCCAACCCGTGCAGAATTCAGGCAATGGTTCTGTGATTTGCGCAAGGACATGTGAGAAACTAAGCAGGACCTGATGGGCTTGATAACCGAAATGAAGGAGGAAATGTCTGAGATAGGTCACCGCATGGATGACTCTGATATGCATTTGGGTGCACAATCTGAGAAAGTGGGGAAATTAGAATCACAATAAAACCATCTCTCTCTAGAAAATGTAGATCTTCGAGATAAAATTCAGGACTTGGAGAATTGAAATTGCTGCTGCAATCTAAGGTTTTGTGACATCCCGGAGACTGAGGATTACAGAGATTGCCATGCAGTGGTTAAAAATGTGTGCACCTTTTTTCTGAGCTGGAATGAAGGCTTGGAATTGCAGTCCTCGATGGCTGAGGTGGAATTAGAGTGAGTGCATCGGTCCCTGGGACCTAAAGTTGGGAATAAACCCTGCGATGTAGTAGCATGTTTTCACCATTTCCCAATTAAAAAGAAGGTTTTTACTGAGGCCAGAAAACAGCAAACCTGGCTTAGAGAGTCACATACTATCTCAGTTTTTGCTGATTTATCACCAGTCATTATTTATTTATTTATATTTTTAAATATTCTGCTTTTTGCACTTTTTCAAACCAGATTACATTCAGGTACTGTAGTTATTTCCCTGACCCCAGAGGGCTTACATTCTAAGGCCTGGATTTATCAAAATGCACTAAATATTGTATGCGATAGAAAAAGGGCTGTGTTTTATGGTAATAGGCAGTTTTTTGCAATAACTTTTTCACCCAACCATGTTGAGAGAGAGAGAGAGAGAGAGAGAGAGAGAGAGAGAGAGAGAGAGAGAGACTAGCCATAATGCTCCAACACTAGATAGGTATTTATATCTCTATGGGAGGCCCACCTAGTAACTTGAGGTGAGGTTTAGGTTTTAGTGTAGGGGTTAGGGGCCACTTTGACATTCAAAGTGAGACATACAAACAGGACAGTACTCTCTTGTGAAGATTTGATGACCCTCGGAGAGAGGAAACTCACTCAAAGTTGATATTTGTGCAATGTTCTCTCAACCTAGCTTGATGGACTCACTCCGAGGGTCAACAAATCTTTACAAGAGAGCACTGTTCTGTTCGTATGACTCACTTTGAATGTCAAAGTGGCCCCTAATCCCTACACTAATACCTAAACCTCACCTCCAGTTACTAGGTGGGCCTCCCATAGAGATATAAATACCTATCTAGTGTTGGGGTGGGGGAGGGGGCATTATGGCTAGGCACTCTCTCTCTCTCTCTCTCTCCTTGCTCTGGGAAGCTTCAAAACTACTAAAACAGGCATTTGAGAACACATTGCAAAATGTGATAAACCCTTAATGCAACCTACTGAAAAAGGTGTAGTTAAAGCCATGTGATAGGGCTTTACAAAATGGTAAACCTAACTCCTCCTCTTTTTCAGATTTGCATCACACCATACATTATGGTGCTATCACATGTGTTAACAGGTTTTTGCATACATTAAAGGTGCTTAATGCATGTGAAAACACCTTATAGCATTTTGATAAATGACCCTATAAGTTTGTACTTGAGGCAATGGAGGATAAAGTGACTTGCCCAAGGTGACAAGGAGCAACCATAGGACTCAAACCCTCATCTCTTGGTTTGTAGCCCACTGCTCTAACCACTAGGCTATTCCTCCACTCAAACATGGATTTGTTATTGGTGGTTATTCCCCTTTGGCCTAGCAATGACTATTTGGGGCATAACTTTCAGAGTTAACAAGGAGGAGGAAGCGGAGGCCATTTTGGAGGAAGCAGGCTTTGTCATTAAGAAAGCTCCACCTCAAAGAGTGCCAGTGACTCTGATGAAAGATAATACTCCCAGATGGCAGAGAGTGGGGAAAGGAAGTCGGAGGCTGAGGAGGCTCTCAGGAAATTCTTTTTTGTCTAAGGACAGTGGAAAAGACTGAATTGTATATCTTTAAATCTGCATTGGTTTCCTTGTTTGTCACTTTTGGTTATGCAAATATAAATGTTGATATCAAGACAACTTTTCACAAGGGTCTGGTGGGAAAGTGCAGATAATTTTTCTCTATGAGAGTTTATTTACTGTTATTTGCATGGGGGAGTGTAGACCTTATGTTCAGTATGTTCTCTTCTCCTACTGCATTGGCAGTTCTGTTTGGAGTAATAGCAGCTGGTTTGGGGTTGGGGGTGGGGAAGGGGAAGAGACTTTTTCAATGTATCAGTGGGAGGGATGAGGCACACGAGCTCTGGTATACTGATCACAAGGGAAGTGTTTGTGGTTTAGAGGGAATTTATTTATATCCTGGAATTTTAGTTTCTATGAGGAGAGGAGTGCTAGCACAGTGTGTGAAATTTATTTTCCTATTTTTAATTCTCTACGATGGTTGGAATATGTATAATGTTCTTAAATGTTAAGGGATTAAATATCCCCCGCAAGAGGCAACTGCTTAAGTCTGAGATATTGGATATGAGAGCTACCATTATTCTCTTGCAAGAAACTCACTTAAAAAAGCACTATGAGTATCTCTTAAAATGGCTTGTTTTTCCTTGGCTGTTTTTTGCTGCTGCAACCAGGAGGGAGAAATATGCAGGAGTGGGGATTTTATTCATAAAGACTTCAAAGGTCTAATTACTAGCAGTTATGCTTTGCCATAATGTTTCCTTGTTCCCTTCACCCCTTCCTCCTTTCCCCCCTCGCTCCCTCCCTCCTCCCTCTGCATATAATTGTACATAAGTGCACATGCCTCCTTTATACTGTAAATAAGTTCATATACTAAGTTTATAAGTGCACACAAACGCCCCCTTAACATTGCTTATGCATATTTTATCTTAACATGGATAAGCAATTTCTATGTCGTTCAACAAAGTTATATCCCTGCTCGTTGACTTTCTATCCTGTACCCTCATATGTTATCCAGTTCGTATATTATCCAACTATTTCCCAGTTAGTCCTCCATCCTCGTTCATTGTAATTTCCTTTCTCAGTTACTTGTGAACCGACATGATGTGTCCTACGAATGCCAGTATATAAAAAGTGTTAAATAAATAAATAAATAAAAATAAATAGATACATATTGATTAAGTTTGATTTAGAGGGAGAAGTCTATTCTTTGATAAATGTTTATGCTACTACTGTAGGGTAGGCAGACTTCTTTATGTCTCTCGGTAGGGTTTTAACATCTGAATGGGGAGGGCCATTTGATTCTAGCCCTTGATTTTATCTTGACGTTATCTCTGATGTTGGATAATTCTGGGGGGGGTGGGGGTTTGCTAGATTTAGTTCTAGTGCATCACGAGCTCAGTTTAAGAAGTTAATGAAGCAATGGGATTTAATAGATGTCTGGAGACACCAGTTTCGTCAGGGTAGGAATTATTCCTTTTATTGTCCTCATACGTTCTACTCCAGGATTGATTTCTTTCTTGTGGATAAATTGGTGTTACCCATTATCTTTCATGCAGAGATAGGCCCCATTTCCTGTTCTGATCAAGCTCCTGTCTGGGTGACTATGCAATGTCGCAGGGAGGAGCATGGGGAGGATACTGGAAACTCAATAATACTTTATTAGTGGATGAGTCTTTTTGTTCTAAATTGGCCAAAAATATTAGACAGTACATAGCTATTAGTGATGTGAGAGATATCAATCCATCTCTCCTCTGGGATCGTTTGAAAGCTGTTATAAGGAGGCACTTGATTTCCCAGGCAGCTTTCATCAAGAAGGAAAAATCTGAGAGGAAACAGAAGTTGCAAACTGAACTTTTAGATTTGGAAAGGTACATAAATGTACTTTCTCTACTTCAGTATATGGGTGGAATCAAAAGATTAAGAATGGTTTGCAGACATTAGAATTGGAAAACATAGCATTCCAAATGAACCGGGTAAAGCAAGAATACTTTGAGTGGGGCAATAAAGCAGGTAGATTGTTGGCTCATAGGTTAAAGAAGCAGATTTCTCAACATCAACTTACTAAGATTAAGGTGGAAGAATGGGATATGTTGACTTCACCCAGAGATGTTAAGCAAAGATTTTTATGGGAAATTATAGATGCTGATACTTCTATCACACATAGCCAGATAGATGCTTACTTGGACTCAGCAGACCTTCCAAGTATTGTGGAAGATGAAAAACTATTTTTTGATGCTTAAATAACCTCTTTTGAAGTATTATAGGTGATAAAGGACTTGAAGATAAATAAAATTCCAGGATTAAATGGCCTCACCACCCTCTTTTATAAGACGTTCTCTTCAGAAATAGTTTCCTTACTGCTGAAATGGTTTAATTCATTATGTGTTGGCAATTCCTTACCAGCAGGAGCCAGTGTTACTGGGATAACTATCTTGGCCAAGCTTGGTCATGATCCGACCCTTTGTGGTTCTTATAGACCTATTTCTTTGATTAATGTTGACCTTAAGATTCTGGCCAAAGTCTTAGCTCATCGTTTAAACAGGGTTATGGCTCGATTGGTTCACCTGGATCAGGCGGGTTTTATACCTGGGAGATTAGCTGCCAACAATATATGTAAGATTATTGATTTAATTTGGTGGGTTAGGGAAAAACATATTCCAGCAGTTTTGCTCTCAGTAGACAACAAGAAAGCCTTTGATTTGGTGCACTGGCTGGCCTTTTCTGTTTCGTATATTGGGGAAAATGAAATTTGGATCTTTTTTTATCAATTGGCTTCAGCAGCTTTATTCTAATTTGAAGGCTTGTATAAAAGTGAATGGTCTTTATTCTGATTCCTTTCATATAAAACGGGGGAGTAGACAAGGGTGTCCTTTGTCATCCCTATTATTTGTTTTGTTTTTAGAGCCACTGGAGATCCAAATAAGGAAGACAGGGGAATTTTCTGGGATTAAGGTGGGGAATGGGGATTATAAACTTTCTCTTTCTGCTGATGATATTTTATTTATGATAATGAATCCCATTTTTTCTTTGGGGATGGCGGTTGATGTCTTGGGAGTGTTTAGTAGGGTTTCTGGCTTTAAATTGAGTCTAGAAAAATCTGAGTTAAGAACATGCCATATTGGGTCAGACTAAGGGTTCATCAAGCCCAGCATCCTGTTTCCATCAGTGGCCAATCCAGGCCATAAGAACCTGGCAAGTACTGTTATAGAGGATCAGCTTCCCTTGTTGAGAAGAAAATGTCCCTTTAAATGGGCTACAAAAAGTAGTAAGTGTTTGGGAATTTGGGTTAGCACTTATTTAGAGGATTTATTCGAGTTGAATTATAAGCCCCTGCTGAAGTCTATTTATCAGGATCTAGATACCTGGTCCATGTTTACTTTGTCCTGGTTCAGTCGAATAGTGGCCATAAAAATAAACATTCTACTTAGACTTGGCTATTTTTTTCAGTATCTTCTGATTCTCATATCTTCTGCTGCTTTAAAATGTTGGCAATGGCGTATATATATGCCTTCATATGGAAATGTAGACCATCTCAGAACAGCGAGCAGGGTTATGTTCCAACACAAATTTCAGGGTGGGTTGGGAGTGTCCAACCTTTGATGGTACTATGCTGCTGCACAACTACGAACCATACTAGATTGGAATAGAAATAGGTGAACCTAATATCTGGGTTCAGATTGAGCAGTCATTAGTAAGGGCCATGCCCCTATGGGCTTTTACTTGGCAATGTAGATCGACATGGCCACAGGTGACATGTTTTCCACTGACTACTAAGTTGCAGAAACAATGGAAACTAAACTTAGTCAGAAAAGCTGCTATTTTTGTTTTAATTCAGTGATTAACCATAAGACTGTTTTTCTAGCGGGCATGTCTACCCACCATTTTTGATAATGGATATCTAATAGACTGACTCAATTTGAAAAGATCTGAGGAGTTTAGAGGTCTCTCACCTTCCAAGAATTACAGGATAAGTATAACTTGGCAGATGAGAGAAGTCTTTTGTTATCTTCAGCTTTGTCATTTTATGAAAGCCGAAAAGATTGGGGAAGAATTGGTATTAAGTAAAACACAATTTGAGGATTGGTGCGATTTATTTATTTATTTATTTATTGGCTTTTATATACCAGAGTTAGTAGGGACATCACACCGGTTTACATTTGAACAGCAAGAATAGAAATTACATTTTAACAGGGGGTAGAAACTGGGAAGGGGATAACAACAGTGCAGCGAGGAAAATAAGTGTGATCATGTTGATACTTTGAAAGGAATGCTTTCTAATATCTATAAGTTTCACAATAGACATTTGCATTCTCAGACTACTTATGTTAAGGCTTGGGAAAAGGTTCTGGGGCGGAATTTGATGGCTGAGGATTGGGATCTCATATTTCTCAATATGAAATGTAGTTTAGTTTCTGCCCTTATGTCTGAAAGCAGTTATAAAGTGTTAATGTGGTGGTATCTTACACCTGTACGCATCAGTAAAACTTAACCTGATAAGACTGATTTGTGCTGGAAGGGATGTGGGTAAAGGGGCACTTTCTTTCATTTGTGGTGGGGTTGTCCCAGATTTGTTTTGTTTTGGGAAACAGTCTTCTCTCTGGCTCAGGGGATCAGTGAGCTACATTTGTCCTTCTCTCCTGAACATGTGTTATTGAACTTTCCTTTAGATATAACTTACCTTTAGATACAACTATCGACCGATCGCTAACCTCCCCTTCATAGCCAAGATTATGGAAAAATTGGTAAACTCACGATTCTCAAACTACATTGAAGACAACAACCTCCTATTCCCATCACAATACGGATTCCGCAAAACCTTAAGTACGGAAGCACTCCTCATCTCCATGACAGATCACATCATCCTAGGCCTTGACAAAGGACAAGCCTTCCTTCTGATCCTACTGGACCTTTCGTCAGCATTTGACACCGTCAATCACTCCCTTCTCATCAACCAACTAATAGCCATAGGTATCTCAGGCACTGCCCTCTCGTGGTTCAGAACCTTCCTCAGCAATAGAGGATACAAGGTTAAGATTCATAACAAAGAATCCTCACTCTACCCCGCGTCAGTAGGAGTCCCTCAGGGCTCATCCCTATCTCCTACCTTATTTAACATATACCTGTTACCCTTATGCCAACTTCTCACTGACCTCAAGCTCAAACATTTCCTCTACGCGGATGATATCCAGATCCTGATCCCCATCAAGGAGTCACTCGCAAAAACACTATCTCATTGGGAAACATGCCTCCAAAATATCAAACAGCTTCTCACAAGCCTCAACCTGGTACTAAATTCATCCAAAACGGAACTACTACTCATCACACCAGAGAACAGTCCCTGCACCCCTACTCATCCAGCCATACCAAAAACTACACAAGTGAGAGACCTAGGAGTTCTAATTGACAATCACCTGAACCTGAAAGCCACCATCAACAAAACCACCAAAGACTGCTTTTATAAACTCCAAGTACTGAAAAGAATAAGACCTCTGTTCCACACTCATGACTTTAGAACAATCCTACAATCAATCATCTTCGCAAAGCTGGACTATTGTAACACCATCTTGCTTGGTCTCCCCTCACTACACACCAAACCACTGCAAATGGTTCAAAATGCCTCTGCCCGTATACTCACTAACACCAGGAGAAGAGACCATATAACCCCTATCCTATTGGGCCTCCACTGGCTACCCATCCACTTCAGAATAATCTACAAGGCCATTCTCACCATATACAAAAATATCCATCAACTAGCCCCAATTGACCTTCATTTCCCCCTCCGATTACACACTTCAACAAGACCGACAAGAGATGCTTACAAAGGATCTCTTCAAGTACCCCCAGCCAAAACTACCAGACACATTACGCTAAGAAATCGGGCCTTCTCCACAGCCGGTCCTACCTTATGGAACTCCATCCCCCCAGATCTTAGAATGGAACCCATCCTCTCAACCTTCAAGAAAAGACTCAAGACCTGGCTGTTCATGCAGGCTTTTCCTAACTCCAATATTATTTAACTCCTAACAATCAACACACATCACCATCGATATCACTATTAGCTACCTCTTACAATGTAATTATATGTAATTAGCTGGTTTTCCTTTCCTTTTTCCTTCTCACTCCATGTTCTATTTTTCCTTGTTACATGTAACTGCTTTTCCGCACTATTGTTCAAGTTTAAGTTTATTTTGCACTCCTGTTTCATGTGAACCAGCATGATGGGACTATTGTCTTGAATGTTGGTATATAAAAAACTTAAATAAATAAATAAATAAATATACTGTTGGATAAGTGGCTATTGGTACATCTGAGCTAGCCTTTTGTTGGAAACTGGATATCAATCCTTCCATTGCTACTGTTACTAGTAGACTTGAAGAGACTTGCTTTTTATATGAATTATCTGCTGTTAAAAATCACATGCTTTCTAGGTTTCATAGGGTCTGGGACTCATTCATTTCATGGATATCTATGAGACCTTCTTACTGATGCGTCTTGTTAACTTTCCTTTATGTGTTTGTAAGAGACTAAAACATCTTAGCTTTGAGGACCAGGGGTATTGTTTTTCTCCACCAGTTCAGTCATTTTCTGATGGCGGGGGGGGGGGGGGGGGGAGAAGGGAGGGTATATTTTTCAATATTGTTAGTATAATATAATGAATGTTACACTGGACTGTATTGATTGTATACTGTTTCATGTGTAAGCAATAAAATCATAATTTACAAAAAAGAAAGTCATGTGGTCACTCAAGGCCAGATAACCTAAAAACCTAACTGGCTATATTTAAACATAGCAGAATACATTTTGAAGTTATCTAACTACATGTAACATTAGGCAAGTATATTCAGTAGGACATTCATCTTGCTGAATATATGGGACAAACCATCAGGCTAGCTTTAGCCAGATAACTAATGTCCACTAATCGCCCTATTGAATACTGGGCTTTCTCAGTGGAGAGAGGTAAACAGTAGAGTGCCTTGGACTGGTGCTTTTTAATATATTAAAAATGATCTGGAAAGGGGAACAATGAGTGATGTCATCAAATTTGTAAATGACACAAAATTATTCAGAGTAGTTAAATTGCAGGCAGATAGTGATAAATTGCAGGAGGACCTCGTGGAGACTGGGAGATTAGGCATCTAAATGGCAGATGGACAAGTGCAAGGTGATGCATGTAGTGAAAAATAACCTATGCTGTAGTTACATTATGTCAGGTTTCATGTTAGGAGTTACCACCCAGGAAAAAGATATAGGCGTCATAGTGGAAAATACATTTAAATTGTTAGCTCAGTGTGCTGCGGCAAGTAAAAAAGCAAGCAGGATGTTAGGAATTATTAGCAAGCGAACGGTGAATAAAATGTAGAATGTCATAATGCCTTTGTATCGCTGCATGTTGAGATTGCACCTTGAGGACTGTGTTCAGTTCTGGTTGCCACATCTCAAGAAAGATATTGATGCCCTGGAGAAGGTACAAAGAAGGGTGACGAAAATGATAAAGGGGATGGAACGACTCCCCTATGAGGAAAGGCTAAAGAAGTCAGAACTGTTCAGCTTGGAGAAGAGACAACTGAGGGGGGATACGATGGAGGTCTACAAATTCATGAGAGTACTAGAATGGGTAAATATGAATCAGTTGTTTACTCTTTCAGATAATAGAAGGACTAGAGGCACTCTATGAAGTTAGTAATTAGCAAATTTAAAATAAAATGGAGAAAATTATTTTTCATTCAACATATAATTAAGCACTGGAATTTGTTGCCAGAGGATGTGGTTAAGATAGCTATCTTATCTAGGTTTAAAAAAGGGTTGGACAAGTTCCTGGAAGAGAAGTCCACAAACTGTTATTGGTCAAGTTAACTTAGGAAATAGCCTCTGCATTAGTAGCATGGGATCTATTTAATGTTTGGGTACTTGCCAGGTACTTGTATCCTGGATTGGCCACTGTTGAAATAGGATGCTGAGCTTGATGGACCCTCAGTCTGATCCAATATGGTAACTTCTTATGTTCTTATGTGACACATTTTATGATTTAGGAAGGGTCATTTTCAAATAGCCCGCATAGCGGAAAAGTCTGCGTGCACACAGCTGACTGCACACTCTACCAAGTATTTTCAAAGTACACATATTATTTTGTGTAAAGTTAAATTTGCTCTTCAGAGATGTAACTTATGCAGGGTAATGCATACTTTTTAAAATGAAAAAGTATGCACATAAGTTTCACTTGCACCCCAATCTGATCTGCTGCTCCCAGAACACCTCTCTGCAGTTTGCATTAAGTACAAATGTAACAGGGTTATGCACATACTTTTATGTGCACAGAGCCCTGGGCTATTTTATTACAGCCATTTATACACATAAAACTGGGTTTTATATGCATAAATAGCATTGAAAATTAGCTCCTAAAAGGTCTACGTACCAGCAAGTGATAAAACTGGCATAGTAGCACAAGTTACCTGTTGGTTGTAATGTCAGTATTACATGGGGCTTTAAAACGTCTCCAAAATTTTAAAAAGATCTAGGCCCAGTGTAAGGTTCCTCAGTTATGCTGGTACTCAGTAGGAGTTTAGGACTGAGACAGGGACCACCCTCAATGTCACTCTTAATGCCATCTTTGATGCCGTAAGTGCCCTCTGTGCCATAGGCATCGTCTCGATGCACCAGAATCATCGAGCGCCTTGGATCTCAATGTGGCAGAATAGCGGCGCTGACCTCTAGTGTCGGAGACCAAAACTACCTTCGAGTACCATTGTCGTCCCCCCCCCCCCCCCGATGCCATTGGAACTGCCCTCAATGCCCTCAGTGCATTGATGCCCTAGGAGCCATCAATGTCCCCAGGGCCTTCAATGCTTTTAAGGACATTGATGCCATCGACACCCTTGATCCCATTGAGGTGCACGTGAAGCTACCCTCGATGCCACTGAGCTGCGTGGCCTCAATGCTGTGACAGCCCTCGAAGCCATTGAAGTGCAGAGCTGCCTCGATGCTGTTGATGCCCTCAATACCATCAAGATGCAAGGCCTCCATGGAGAACATCGGGCATGATGGCCTCGGATGCTATTCGTTGCCGCTCTCGATGAGGTCAAGCACCATTAACAAGGCACTGGGTTCACTGTTGAGCACCCTGGTTGTCCTTGAGGCTATTGACCACTGGGGCTTTTGAGAGCCCTCAAGTGCCACGGAAGCCCTCGGGAGATAGGGGTTTTGGCCTTGGACAAATCGGGCACCGAGGTCGCCATCCACTTAAGGCACCCTAGGATGCTGAGGCATCCAGGCACAGTGGTCCAGTGTCCTCCAGGCTCCTTGTGGTGTCCTGATGGGGTACAAAGGGGCATCCAACTGTCCCATCACTGACCTATAGCTATTGGGCACCATGGATACCGATGATTTCAGGAACCTGAGCTGCTGAGATCAGGGGTCATTGGAGGCCCCACTTGGATTCATGCACTATTGGTGCTGATGAGTGCTAACGAGGCTATCATCAGCCTTAGCCACTGGCAGGGACGCCATTGAGCTCACAGCATCAACACTCTTGTACAGATAGTTGAGCTGAGGGGAACCGTTGATGGCACTGGCAGTCATCAGTTCATTTGGGCACCAATAAGATGTGTCGGGGCTGTGTTGGGACTGCAGAGCCTCTACCTGCAGGCGCCCCTGGCATCCTTGGTTGCCACCAGTCCATCAATGCCTTTGGGCACTGGGGTCTCTATCAGTGCCACTGAGTTATGGATGTCCATGGGCACCTGTCATGCTGGGGATGGCGCTATACACCATCAAACTGATAAAGACACTGCCAAACGCCTTTGAAGCCCTGGGTGCAGTATCGTTTGATGCCCTTGATGTGATCCATCGCTGGTGAATGCAAGAGCACTATTGACCCTATGGGCATTGTCACCATGGTGGGCAACAGTTGACACAGTTAGATGCTGCAGGACATGACCGTAGAGAATCATAGACACCGTTGGTCACCATGGACTTTGCTGCTGCCGTTCCATGAAGGAAACAGCAGTGAGCCATTCCCGACACAATTTCAAGGGCTGTGCCTCTTGGAGTGATATCAGGTACTGGAAGGGGCGAAGTCATAAAACGCCATCCACCACTATGCCATAACCAGAGCCGCAGAGTTACTGGGGACACCTTCATCACACTGTTCCTATTCATGCCACTGGGAGTTAGTATGACAGTGGAGTGCAGCATGTGCGTTCAGATACGGCAAGGCATCTGCTCCAAGCACCTCGGGCAATGGCATGTGGCTTCTCCCTGTCTGTGCAGTTCTAAACCATGACAGGGTTCTGCCATCATTGCATCAAGGTATCAGCTTCCTCATCAGTGTGCACCACAAAGTGCTGGGGAGCACTGGTAAGGAAGGTGTCATAACAGACTCTGTGATAGCTTTTTGACAGCTCACAGACAATGACTCTAACAGGTGGTGCTTGGTCCTTGCTGTGCTGTGGAATTCTACTCACAAGCACCGCCAGTGGATTCTTAGGTGGGCAGCTATCCATAGGATGGGATACCACTGTATGAGTACTAGTCAGCGTACTTTTACAATGGAAGGCTCTATTCTTCCAGTTGCCCTCTACAGTATGGATGTGTGTGTGTCTGTGTGTTTCCCTTGTGGCGAGCACAACAGGTTGTGCACCGCAGCTACAGGAATGACCTAGGACTGCATTGCTGGTTGAACCCTTAGGGGTGTAGACACCAGGAGGGTAGTGTCAAGAGTATTCTCCTTCCTCAGAAGAGGAATGTCTTTCTATACCTCCTGAGTCACAAATCCCCTTTGTGGGGAAGCCCCTGGGGCTCTGTCCCTTGAAGGTTATCATTGAAATGGAGCCTCGATTCATTGAATCGGTGCCTCACCTTGTAGGCAAGGACTGGGGGACAGCAGTAGTGGTGATTGGACTGTTTTTGCTGGGGTCCCTCTGTTGATTACCATGGTGGCCTATCCCAACTGAAGGTAGCTGAAAGTGGCAGATTGGTTGCTTCTGAACCTCAGTGATCAGTGATTGTAGCTCAACTTTCAACTGGAGAGTTGAACTTTTTTTGGGATTGGGAAGCCCCGATTCCTTTTGTTTTCCTGTCCCTTCAGGAAAGGGAGATTAGACTGGGTTCCAGGGTAACTCTTATGGGTTCCCCTCTGGATGCCCAGTTGTACACCGATACAAGGGGTGTCCCTCATTCTTCATTTCCCAGAGAAGGGATGTCATTGCTTCTAAAACATAAGAAAATAAGAAATTGCCATACAAGTTCAGAACAAAGGTCCATCAGTCCCAGCATCCTGTTTCCAACAGTGGCCAATCCTGGTTACATGTACCTGGCAAGTACCAAAGCGCTAAGTAGATCCATGCTACTGATGCCAGCAATAGCAGTGGCTACTCTCTAAGACAACTTGATTAATAGCAATTAATGGACTTCTCCTCCAAGAACTTATCCAAATCTTTTTTAAACACAGCTACACTAACTGCACTAACCACATCCTCTGGCAACAAATTCCAGAGCTTAATTGTGCATTGAGTGAAAAAGAATTTTCTCTGATTAGTTTTAAATGTGCTACTTGCTAACTTCATGGAGTGCCCCCTAGTCCTTCTATTATCTGAAAGAGTAAATAACCGATTCACATTTACCCATTCTAGACCTCTCATGATTTTAAAGACTTCTATCATATTGCCCTTCAGCCGTCTCTTCTCCAAGCTGAACAGCCCTAACCTCTTTAGCTTTTCCTCATGGGAGAGCTGTTCCATCCCCTTTATCATTTTGGTCACCCTTTTCTGTACCTTCTCCATCACAACTATATCTTTTTTGAGATGCGGCAACCAGAATTGTCCACAGTATTCAAGGTGCGGTCTCACCATGGAGCGATAAAGAGGCATTAAGACATTTTCTGTTTTATTCACCATTCCCTTTCTAATAATTCCTAACATTCTGTTTGCTTTTTTGACTGCTGCAGCACACTGAGCCAACAATTTCAATGTATTATTTACTATGACGCTTAGATCTTTTTCCTGGGTGGTAGCTCCTAATATGGAACCTAACATCATGCAACTACAGCATGGACTATTTTTTCCTATATGCATCACCTTACACTTGTCCACATTAAATTTCATCTGCCAATTGGATGCCTAATCTTCCAATCTCGCAAGGTCCTCTGCAATTTATCACAATTTGCTTGTGATTTAACTACGCTGAATAATTTTGTATCATCTGAAAATTTGATTATCTCACTCATTGTAATCATTTCCAGATCATTTAGAAATATATTGAAAAGTACAGATCCCTGAGGCACTCCACTGTTTACCCTTTTCCAGCTCTTAGTTTCTCACGGGCTTTGAGAGTCAGTTGAGTGGTAGCATTCTCCTTAGGTTGTCCAAAGACAATGTAAGTCTATTTCACAAGGGAGCCATTCCAGAGTAGCTCCCTGGTGAAGATTAGGGGTTTCTCTCGTTCAGAAATCACCTTTGATATCTGCTGAGCTCAATGGACATTTTTTGATAAGGACCACTATTGCCAGTCATTCTCACCACAGGGACCCTACTTCAGTGACGAGGGTTCCAGTCCATCTAATTGGCAAGTATGCCTTTCAACCTATAGACATATCCATGGCTGAGGGAGTTGTGGACAGGGCACCCCACAAAAGAGGTGCTGCTCTTTGGATGTAGTGGCTTACAAGTTCTACTTCCCTATTTTAGGGGTAACCCTGACTGCAGACAGGGAAGTCCTGCTTCATACAACGATTTTTCCTTTTACTAGGCCATGTGCTTCCTTGTTGTCCAAGTGCCTTCCTGCTTACTTGAACTATCCTGTAGACAGGATAGATAGCCCTGCCCTTGACAGGGTGCAGAGTGGCTGAACTTCAGGCCTAACTTATACCCCTGCTCGGGGGTTTGGGCTAGCAATCCCATTCATGGATAGCATTTCATTCTCTGAAACTCTTGATGCTGTTTTGCATGGTCAGTTGTGTCTAGTGCTTTGGCTTGTAGGGTTTGTCACAGACCTTGCCGTTGTTGCTGATTATTCTTCCAAGCATTGCTTGGGTTTTTATGCCCATTGTGCTTATCAGCCAAACATGGGCACACTTCTGCAGATGCATTCTGACTTCAGATGCCAGTGGACTGCAGTTTCTTCTGGGGAGCTCTCGGGCCACAGGTGACTTTTCAGTTGTCTTATAACAACAAAGGAAACTATGCGGTCTTTATCTAAGAGTCCTTCTCTTGTTTAAATCTCTAGACTTTTTCCTGTATCCAGGAGGTTCTAGACCTACTGTCATTGTCAGGGTTTCCTGATCCGAACCCCTGCTTTAATGTTTTCCGTGATGCAAAGTATGTTTCTTGCTGGCACTTGCATCACTTCTCTGCCTTAGGCTCCCCTGCAATGCAGGGGGTTTTGTATCTCAGTCGTTTCTATAGTTTTATCTTTATAGAACCCAACTCCTTTCCCTCCTAGAACCCTTTGTGGGTCAGCTGCCTCACAGGCAAAAGGGAGAAAGGTAGTGCTTTCAGCACGGTGCGGTTCCCACTTTGTCCTGCATATACAGCCTATAGCTTGGGAATCACCCATTTGTGAGGACTACCATCCTGCTTGTCCTCAGAGAAAGCAGAGTTGCTTACCTGTAACAGGTATTCTCCGAGGATAGCAGGATGTTAATCATCATGAAACCCACCCACCTCCCCTGGGAGATGGTTTCCCCATGTATTAGCTATATCATAGACTGAGGGACTCATCACTCTGCCCCCTAGACAGACTACAGCTGCATATGCTCAGTAGGGCATGTTTGAAAGTTCTAGAATCTTTGAGATCAAAGTTCTGGACTAGGGCTCCATCCGATGATGTCACCCATGTACAAAGACTAACATCTTGCTGTCCTCTGAGAACACCTGTTATAGGTAAGCAACTCTGCTTTATTCTTTGTTCTTTTCCTAATAATTCCTAGTATTTTATTTGCTTTCTTGGCTACCACTGCACACATAGCAGAGGATTTCAACATATTATCCATGATAACAATTAGATCCTTTCCTGGGTAGTGACTCCCAATTCTGGAACCTTGCATTGTGCAGCTAAATTTGGGTTGCTGTTCCCTACATTCATCACTTTACACTTGTCCACATTAAATGTCATCTGCCATTTGGATGCCAAATCTCCCAGTGTCATAAGGTCCTCTTGCAATTTCTCACAATCCTCTTGAGATTTAGCAACTTTGAATAATTTTGCATCATCAGAAAATTTGATCATCTCACTTGTTCCTATTTCTAGATAATTTATAAATATGTTAAAAAGCAGTGGTCCCAGCCAGTATAGATGCCTGGGGCACTCCGCTATTCAGCTTTTTCCATTGAAAAAATTGACCATTAGCCCTACTCTCTGTTTTCTAGTTCTCGATCAATAGAACATTGCCTCCTATCTCATAACTTTTTAAAATTTCTTCAAGAGTTTTTCATGAGGTACTTTGTCAAATGCTTTCTGAAAATCCAGATTCACTATATAAACTGACTCACTTTTATCCATGTTTATTCAAAACAATGTAGCAGTCGCAGATCGATGAGACAAGACCTCCTTTGGCCAAATCCATGTTGGCTTTGTCCCATTAAACTATGACTATTTATAAATTCAATAATTTGTTTTTTATTATAGTTTCAACCAATTTGCCCAGTATTGTTGTCAGGCTCACCATTGTGTAGCTTCCTAGATTGTCTTTTTTAAAAATTGGCAGTAAGATGACCACTTCCAGTCTTTAGGTACCATAGCTGATATTAATGATAATTTGCAAATTATTGTCTGCAGTTTCCTTTTTCAGTTCTTTCAGCACATCTGGTCCAGTCAATTTGCTACTCTTTCATTTGTTAATTTGCCCTATTATATCTTCTAGTTTACTGAGATTTGTTTCACTTCCTCTGAATCTGTTGTGTTCCACGGCCATGGCGTCCCATGACCGCGGCCCCCTACCTGATTCACGGCGTTTCTTCACCGTGGGAGCCCCGGGGGAGGGCTCCGACTCAGGCCATCGCACCCGCGCAGCCTCCGACGCTGCCCGTTGCAGGGGAAGCCATCCTGCTTCCCCCCAGCGGTGTCTCCCCTCCGCGGGGAAATCCAAAATGGCCGCCACCATGCTTAAGCACGAGGCCACGCCCCCTCCACAGAATTAAAGGGACCCATCCCTTTAAATGGCCTCACCTGTTCTCTATCAGCCAGGGCAGGAGAAGTATAAAAGGCAGCTTCCTCTGCTCATCCAGTGACTTGGCAACGTCCTCCAGCGCTGTCCAGTCTGCTTGCATCGGTGAGTCCTTGAGCTTTGGATCCTGTTCCGTCTTGGTGTTCCTGGTTCCTGACTTTGGATTGGCTTATGGTGATTCTCTGGTTCCTGACTTTGGATTGGCAAGCGGTGATTCTCTGGTGCATGACTTTTGGCTGGTGAGCGATGACCCTCTGGCACTCGACCTAGGACTCCTTCAAGACTCCGTCTCCAAGGGCCCACCTAAGTCCCAGCAGCCCGGGTCCCCATGGGCTGCTCCTGGGGGGACCACGGGCTTCCAGGGTGAAGCTCCAGTTAGCCCTTGCACTGTCTCCTGACCTCTCAAAGGTCCGCCTAAGTCCCAGCGGACCGGGTCCCTATGAGCTCTTCCTGGGGGGACCGCGGGCTTCCAGGGTGAAGCTCCAGTCAGCTCTTGCATCGTCTCCTGACCTCTCAAAGGTCCGCCTAAGTCCCAGTGGTCTGGGTTCCTACGGGCTCCTCCTGGGGGAACCGCGGACTTTCAGGGGTGAAGACACAGCTCGCCTTCTCGACTCTTCCTCTGCTTCCACCATTGCCACAGTCTCCAGTGCCATTGGTCTGCTGGTCATATCTTCTGCTCAGCCTCGCCACCCGACGGGAGAACCTTCAAACTGCCCTCCTAAGGAATTCCATCCTTCCATCGGCCCAAGGGTCCACAACTCGAGCACAACAGAATTATCACTTTCAAATATCACTTCTGGCATCTGTATCTCCCCAAATGAAACAAGACCAAAATAATCCAATTTAATCCACCATTAGTCAATACAATTAGCACACTGTGGATGTCGCAAAGCATATATATACTCAAGTGATAAGTAAATTTATATTATAAATGGGCCTTCATAAACTTTCAAAGTGGCACATGGGTGCACATGTGCACGAGTTCATCAGCCTGTGCCCAGGGACATGCCTATTTTATAACATTCAAGCTTGTTATAAAATAGCCTAACCGCGTGAACAAGTGCCCTACTTTTAAGTGGACATGTGGCTGTGAGTGCAAAAGCCACTTCTACTGTATAACTGGGGAAATTTTAAAAGGGAATTGTGCCAATACAATTGCTTGTTTTACCAGTTCCTCCCCAGTACACCCAGTTAACAGATAGGTCCTTTAACACCCTTGGTTTGATATCCTGCCAGTGTATGGTGAAGTTGCAAGAGGTTACATTTTTTTTTTTTATTCCCAACTGTCAAATTTTATAATTCAGAGACAGACTCTTATCTCCCCGATGGCCTCATTCTTGTTTAATTTACCACTGCCTCTGGACAGCTAAACTCTAAATATCACTGACTTAGATACATGATTTGGCTGATCTTTTTTCTTCTTGCATAAATTTAATTTCATCTCTTCTATGGTCTCCTCTCCCTCGATTGTAGGTTAAAGCTTGATTTGTTATATTTTCCTTTTTGATGATATATGATTATTTTGTTTCTTATTTTCTGTACAAGATTTATTTCTTGGTATTATTGTAAAAGCCATAAATAAATTTAAAAAAATTTGGATTAGAAAACCATAATTTTGAAGCTCAAAATAGGCTGCATTGCTTTCCTCATTGACTTTAATGGGAAACAAATGAAACGCATAAGCAAAACATTTTTTTGTTTTAAACTAATTAAATAAATGAAGGTGACCTACAAAATTAGTGAATGAACAGTTTGGCTCTATAAATCCCTAGTTTTTCACTATAAAATAGCATTCTGTTTGTTTCCTTAAAGGATGTCTATATTTTTGGCAATTGATATGAAATGGCCCCACCAGATTAATATATGGTATGGTATTTTGAGTATATATCGTGATGGTAATAATTAAAGTAATGTTGCTTATTTCCCACTCTCTATGTTGCGGTTCTGGCCACGAGCGCCGTGACCAGACCCTTACCTCCGCGTTCCTGGACCTGTTCCCGCTTTCGTTGGCCTGGTTCCTGGCCTGTTTGGCGGCGTCCCTGCAGGGGCTGCGCCACCGGGAGGCCTTCCGTGGATGCCCTGTCTCTTGGCGCGTGCGCCACTTGGGCGCTTTTCTAGGCCATTTCCCGCCAGTGGCGAGTCCGCCCAATTCCTGACGTCAGATGCCGCGGCCTTGATAAGCCGGCCGCGGCCACCCAGTCTTGGCCTTGCAACGGGCTTACCTACTGGATCCCTGTTGCGCTGTGCCCCGGAGCAACTTGCCTTGCTATCTCTCCGTTCCTGTTTGCCTGCTACAGTACCTGCCTGGTTCCTGCTTGCCAGCTACAATACCTGCTTGGTTCCTGCTTGCCAGCTACAGTACCCAATTGGTTCCTGCTTGCCTGCTACAGTACCTGCCTGGTTCCTGCTTGCCAGCTACAATACCTGCTTGGTTCCTGCTTGCCAGCTACAGTACCTAATTGGTTCCTGCTTGCCTGCTACAGTTCCTGCCTGGTTCCAGAACCCGAGCCCTGATACAGTACTGACCTACTGTCTTAGTCTGGTTCCAGTTCCCTGTCCTGATCCACTACCGCCTAAGTCCCAGCGGCTGGGCCCCTACGGGCTCCTCCCGGGGGGGGGCTTCGGCTTCCAAGGGTGAAGCCACCTAAGTCCCAGCGGTTGGGCTCCTATGGGCTCCTCCCAGGGGAGTACCAGCTTCCAGGGTGAAGAGTACCTCTACGTCCAGCCTGAACATCTGCCTCCCGGCCTGCCATATGCTAGAGACGGTGTCCATCTTTTCCCAGTCTCCTGCAGGTCGGCCCAAGGGTCCACTAAACTGAGACTCCCACAACCCTCTATACAGATTAAAGTATCTGCATTTGTCATCAGTGCAGTTATTTTTACCTGCATTTCTTTGAAGCCATTGCAGGAGTCGAATTAGGTTGGAGGAGGAACTTATGCAGATAGTTGTGAATACTCAAAACTGCCTGTATATATTTGCTTTGAAAGAGTGCCCACACAAAGAGTAGTTGCAAAATTGTACAGGTAAATTTACATGGGGCAATAATCAAAGCAAAATTATCCGAGTAGTTTTGCTTTGATTATTCTGGCAAACCCTCACTGGTAAAAGCCACCCACAGGGTTTGCAGAAACACTGGCAGTTTGATATTGCCTCTCGTATGTATACAGTTATATATTTATTAAATAAAGACATAGAGATACATTTTCAAAGTGGTTTGCATGGCTCCGTTAAGATGTGTTCAGTATAGTGCTGCTGTTGAAAAATGAGAACATTTTTTGAAACTCATAATATATTCTCCTCTCAGATGGCACCATCAGGCCATATGTTGCCAACTGTCAGATGATAGCTATGGAAAGGACATTCCCCAGAGATGCACAGCTAATTCCTTATTAAGAGACTTTCACCAGTTTTTCTCCACTGTATGAGGTACTGTCTTTGTTTTCATAAAATAATTTAACAAAGGACTCCCCTGAGCTCCCAGAGATCCCCTCCAGCACATTGCTGACATTCCCCATTCCCTAACCTTTGTAAGTCATTTTCTCTGTAATATATTACTGAATAAATGCCGTCATTATTTAGACTGGTAGTGCATATATAGCTTAGAGATAAGCGTAAGCATGCATTTTTCTTTTCTTTTTTTCACATAATTCTGAACCTCTTTCAATATGGGAGTTTTTGTGGATCATGATCCAGTAATAATCTGGAAGAAGCAATCTTTGAATCAGAAGCCTCTGATCATTTCCTGCTTTGATTGACATTGAAAATGAGAGTTGCTACATGTGTCCATGTCATAAAGAACAGACTGATCTATTTCTCATTTCACTCACTGACATATATGGGTGGATAGTTCTACTTTTCTTAAACTAGGTGGCTTAAGAACATAAGCATTTCCATGCTGGGTCAGACCAAGGTCCATCAAGCCCAGCATCCTCTCTCTGAGAGTGGCCAATCCAGTATCTGTCACAAGTGACTTGCAAATCCCATAAAGTAGGTTTAATACCTATGACTCACTCCCGGGGATAGCAATAGCTTTCTTTAATCTACCTGTCTAATACTGTGTTATGGACTCTTCCTCCAGGAACTTGTCCAACAGATTCCACAGCCTGATAGTGTGCTGAGTGAAAAAGAACTTTTTACAATCTGTTTTGAATCTGCTGGTTGTTAGTTTAATGGAATGTCCCTTTGTCTTAGTATTATTTGAAAGGGTAAATAACTGCCCTTTATTATCCATTCCACCCTAGTCATGATTTTATAAACTTCTATCATGTTCCCTCTCAGCTGTCTATTTTTCAAGATTAAAAAGCCCTATACTGCGTTGCCTCTCTCATAGAAGAGATGTTCCATCTCCTTTATTATTTTTTTGCCCTCTTCTGCGCCTTTTCTAGTTCTGCTATGTCTTTCCTGAGATGGAATGACACTTGGCTCGATAAAGAGGCATTGCATTATTTTCCATTTTATTCTTTATTCCTTACTGGATCATTCCTAACATTCTGTTTGCTTTTTTGACTGCCACTAGGCACATAGCAGAGGATTTCAAATATTGTCTGCAAGGACTCTAAGATCCCTTTCCTGGGTACTTCCAATACATAAACCAGAATCATGTACCTGTAGTTGGGATTATTTTTCCCTATCTGCATCACTTTACACTTTTCCCACATTAAATTTCATCTGCTGCTCAGTTGCCCAGTTATCTAGTCTCACAAAGTACTTTTGTAATTCCTCTCAATACACTGCTGTTTTAACACCTTAGAATAATTTTGTGTCATCTGTAAGTTTGATCACCTCACTCGTCTTTCTCTTTTCCAGATCATTTATGAATGTTAAACAGCACAGGACTTAGTACCGATTCCGGTGCTACTCCACTAACGACCTTTCTCCATTTGAAAAACTGACCATTTAGTCCTATTCTATGTTTCCTATCTTTTAACCAGTTACCAATCCACAATAGGATGCTGCCTCCTATCCCTTACCTTTGTAATTTCCTGAGAAGTCTCTCATGGGGGGGGGGGGGGGGGGGGGGGGAGGGCTTTGCAAATGCCTTCTGAAAATCCAATTATGGGGCCAATGTAATCAAACCTTTGCTAAAATCAGTTCTGTTTTTTGCACTGATTTTTGATATCTGTAAAAACTGTTGGCCCCGCAGGATGTAATAAAATAATGGTATGCAAATGAGACCCGTGCTAAAAATACATGCTAGTTAAAAACACAAGCAAAAACCTGGGCTTTAAGCCCTGATGCAGAAAACTGTGGGAAAAATAGGTGCTAAAACCGGCACCAATGTAAAAAATGCTGTAGAGTTTCGTATTGACTGTTTAAAGTGACATGGGCCAAAGCCGAGGTGTAATTGGTGTGCCTAGCTGTCCATCACATTTTCTGGGTTGTTCCTCTTTGCAGGGGAATAAAAGGCAGCTTCTTCAAGGTCATGTGCTGGGTGTTAGGAGTTGGTTGGCGTAGGTATTTGGAGTTCTTTTGAGATTTCTCAGTGGTGTCTTTTGCACTGCTTGTTTGTCTCTTGTTGTATCCCTTTCCTCTTGTCTTTTGTCTGTGTTATTTGAGTGAGTGAATCTTTTGAGTGCATCTGGTTGTTGTTCTGTAATAATCTGTTTTTGTGTATGTTTATTTAGGTAGCTGTAAGATCGGAATGGGTGTTTAAAGCTATGGTGAGAATGGAGCGTGACAGAGTTGGTGCAAGTGGAGAAGAGGATGAGAATGACAATCAAGTCAATTGAATGTAGCCAGGGAGGGGAGATGAGGTGGGAGAAGAGGGGTGTGTGTGAGGTAGAAGGTGCAGTTAGGGGGAGAGGAATGGAAGGTGGATGGAGGTACCAGAACAGGAGCAGGGGGAGAGTTGCTGGGAGCTGGTAATGGGAGCCCAAGAAGGTAGGGACCCACACTACTCATTTGATAGCGACAAACAGGTGGAACCAATAGCAGTAGCGTAGCCAGAATTGAATTTTTGGGGGAGGCCTATGGTTAACATGGGTGGGCAGTAGGCATATAGGTTTGAGCCCTATTCGTTGTACTCTTATCAATAAAAACATTAGAATTCACCCAACAATGGATTTCTTTGTAGTCTGCAGAAGCCATTATGCATCAGGAGTGATGCTTTAAAATATTTTGTTTCAAGCACTTATCAACATTAAAAATAACATTGATCCGTATTAATTTATTTTAAAAGTATTGCAGTTTATAAGCACACAAAAGTATCATTTAAAAAGTAAAGAACACTTCACGGAAACATCAGATCCAAGCATGTAATAAAATAAATATCAATGTATTCTTTTATGAAGACTCTTTCAAAAAATGCAAATTATATCACAATTACAATAAAACAGCAATAATCATAAGAATCATAAGAACTTGCAATGGGTGCGGAGCAGAACTAGGATGATTCATATTAGGGATGTACAGCAGGGACAGATTCATCCCATTTGGTATTCGTATTCGTGGGGAGCCAAATCTGTTGCATCCGTTCTCGGGGGACCCCGATCCGTTCATTAGTTACATATGTTTTCGTTTCCCAAAAATACCTCATCCCAACCCTTTAAATTTAATTAACTACAACCCCCCACCCTCCTGACCCCCCCAAGACTTACCAAAGGTCCCTGGTGGTCCAGCAGGGGTCCTGGCATGATCTCCTGCCCTCAGGCTGTCGGCTGCCGGTATTCAAAAAGGCGCCAATAGCCTTTGCCCTCATTATGTCACAGGGGCTACCGGGGCCATTGGTTGGCCCCTGTCATATGGTAGGAGCAATGGACGGCTGGCACCATCTTGTGCTCCTACCATGTGACAGGGGCTGACCAATGGCACCGGTAGCCCCTGTGACATAGTAAGGGCTAGGGATGTGAATCGTTTTAGGACGATTAAAATTATCGTCCGATAATTTTAATATCGTCTTAAACCGTTATGGAACACAATACAATACAGATTCTAACGATTTATCGTTATAAATCATTAGAATCGTGAGCCGGCACACTAAAACCCCCTAAAACCCACCCCCGACCCTTTAAATTAAATCCCCCACCCTCCCGAACCCCCCCCCCCCCAAATAACTTAAATAACCTGCGGGTCCAGCGGCGGTCCGGAACGGCAGCGGTCCGGAACGGGCTCCTGCTCTGAATCTTGTCGTCTTCAGCCGGCGCCATTTTCCAAAATGGCGCCGAAAAATGGCGGCGGCCATAGACGAAAAAGATTGGACGGCAGGAGGTCCTTCCGGACCCCCGCTGGACTTTTGGCAAGTCTCGTGGGGGTCAGGAGGCCCCCCACAAGCTGGCCAAAAGTTCCTGGAGGTCCAGCGGGGGTCAGGGAGCGATTTCCCGCCGCGAATCGTTTTCGTACGGAAAATGGCGCCGGCAGGAGATCGACTGCAGGAGGTCGTTCAGCGAGGGTTCCGGCGCCTCGCTGAACGACCTCCTGCAGTCGATCTCCTGCCGGCGCCATTTTCCGTACGAAAACGATTCGCGGCGGGAAATCGCTCCCTGACCCCCGCTGGACCTCCAGGAACTTTTGGCCAGCTTGTGGGGGGCCTCCTGACCCCCACGAGACTTGCCAAAAGTCCAGCGGGGGTCCGGAAGGACCTCCTGCCATCCAATCTTTTTCGTCTATGGCCGCCGCCATTTTTCGGCGCCATTTTGGAAAATGGCGCCGGCTGAAGACGACAAGATTCAGAGCAGGAGCCCGTTCCGGACCGCTGCCGTTCCGGACCGCCGCTGGACCCGCAGGTTATTTAAGTTATTTGGGGGGGGGTTCGGGAGGGTGGGGGATTTAATTTAAAGGGTCGGGGGTGGGTTTTAGGGGGTTTTAATGTGCCGGTTTTTCGATTTTTCGATTTTTTGATTTTTAACGATTTTTCACGATTTTTCACGATATTTTACCCCCCCAAATGGCAACAATACGATTCCCTCCCCCTCCCAGCCGAAATCGATCGTTAAGACGATCGAGGACACGATTCACATCCCTAGTAAGGGCAAAGGCTATTGGCGCCATTTTGAATACTGGCAGCCGACGACCAGAGTGCAGGATATGGTTCCAGGACCCCCGCTGGGCCACTAGGGACTTTTGGCAAGTCTTGGGAGGGACGAATACAACGATTAGGATATGTTGCGGATTGCCAATACGTCGAAAACAAATGCACACCCCTAGTTCATATTATAATCCCAAATGCCACAAAGGAGCAGGAGCTGCACTCAGCAATACAAGTACATACAAGAGAAGTGCAGAATAAACTTGCAGGTCCAGAAATTTATCAACTTTATCAGCAAATTTATTAGTGTTTCATATAATAGCAACTCCACTGGGTTTATAATAACAATTCAACAGGTCCCCCAGGGACAGACGTCTTTATGACAGCATTCGTATATGTTGCAAGTCAGAATTTCCCTGCCTTCTCTCATTTTATATAGAGATGTGAATCGGAACCAGAATCTGATCGGTTCCGGTTCCGATCCAAATCTTAAAATTTTTATCGCCCAGCCCGATTTGAGTTCTGATTATCGGCTGCGCCCGATCCAATAATCAAACCCCCACCCCACCCTCCCGAAACCCCAAAAAAGGTTTTAAAATTACCTGGTGGTCCAGCGGGAGCGCAGGGAGCGATATCCCGCTCTCAGGCCATCGGCTGCGTTAATAAAAATGGCGCCAATGGCCCTTTGCCCTTACCATGTGACAGGGCAAAGGTAGCGCCGGCGCCATTTTGAATATTGGCAATACGGCTCCTGGACCCCCACTGGACCCCCAGGGACTTTTGGCCAGCTTGGGGGGGCCTCCTGACCCCCACAAGACTTGCCAAAAGTCCAGCGGGGGTCCGGGAGCGACCTCCTGCACTCGGGTCGTATTGCCAGTATTCAAAATGGCGCCGGCGCTACCTTTGCCCTCACTATGTCACAGGGGCCGACCGTCCCCCATTAACAATGGCCCCAGTGATTGAATGCAGGAAATACAACAGGTATGGTACTTATTGCAAAGTCTGAAAATGTTATTGCAAATTTGTGCTAACTTAGCTCTTCGCATAGGTAATTAGTGCAAATTGCAAGATACTGTATATTAGCATAAAACATGCCCCTTTTGCTATCGCATGTGATACTTATCACATTTTGATAAATTCAGGCCTGTGTTTGTTCTTCTGTATCAGACATTTGTCAGCACCTCACTATCAGGCCGATTCAGTAAAGTCCACGGGAGAGCGGACGAACGCCCACTCTCCCGGCGTGCGCACCGGCCACTCGCCGGTGCGCACGATTCAGTATTTAAATTAGGTGGTGCGGTAGAAACAGGCAAAAGAAGGCGCTAGGGACACTAGCGCATCCATAGCACCTCCTTTTAGCCTGGAGAGGCAGCTGTCAGCAGGTTTGACAGCCGATGCTCAATTTTGCCGGCGTCGGTTCTCGAGCCTGCTGACAGCCACGGGCTCGGAAACCGGACGCCGGCAAAATTGAGCGTCCGGTTTTTGGCCCGACAGCCGCCGACCCATTTAAAATTTTTTTTTCTTTTACTTTTTTTACCCTTCGGGACCTCTGACTTAATATCGCCATGATATTAAGTTGGAGGGTGCACAGAAAAGCAGTTTTTACTGCTTTTCTGTGCACTTTCCCAGTGCCGGCAGAAACTAGCACCTACCTTTGGGTAGGCGCTAATTTCTTAAAGTAAAATGTGAGGCTTGGCTGCACATTTTACTTTCTGTATCATGCGGGAATACCTAATAGGGCCATCAACATGCGTCCAAGAGCAGGTTAACAGAGCGCTCCGTTGGAGCGCACTGTACTGTATCGGCCTGAATGTGAGAAAAGTGCCTTGAATAAGAACTGTGACTAAGTCCTTGGTGAAAACTTTGTATCCAGCCATGAGACCAGCTATGAACGGGTATTGTTCCATGCATGTTTGCCAATGAGCTTTATGAGAATATTCATCTGCATCTGGACTCAGATGACATCATTTGCATTCCACTAATCCTGTGTCTATAGAAGGTGGTAACAACCAATCAAGATCAATGTTGGATTCTATGGAACTGAATATGCAATGAGGTCCTGACAGAGAAAAGGACTCTGAATTATGCAAAATGCAGATTACCCCAGAGCTCTGTTAAGAGAGCTTTTGCTTCCAGAACTTTGCTGCAGTAAACCTGCAAGTAAAACTGAGTTTTATACTCAGCAGCTTACTTCATAATCGTGAAGCAGGAGCCTTGCCAACTTATCCCTTGAAAGACTTTGGCAAGCTAGGAACAGAATTACCTTGTTTCTCTCAGAGACATCTGTGAGATCCTTGAGTTCTAACTGTTATCTGCCATATGGGGTTTTATTGGATTTTCCTGTAGTGTGGAGACAGAAACAGACTTCTTCAGGAGTGACCCGGACTGGTTTTAAGGGTGAGATAACATTGGCTTAATTAACCTTCAGCTGGGTTAATTAGTTTGGTAATTGCATAATTAACAAGTGCAAAGTTGATCTTGAAGATAACTCATAGTTCTGTTTATCTTTCATTTTAGTGGTTTGTAATGTGAAACTGTTACACCTGATCCAGGCTCGAAAAATCCAGTACAAAAAACAGGGATTAAGATATGTCTCTGCTAACGCGGCTCACTGATTTACATGGTTAATAGCTAATTGCTTCATTTACATGGCATTTGCATGCGCCCCCGCTAAGCCATCCGTGTGTTTTTTGCTCAGGTGTTTTTGATGCTAAAACCTATATCACATACATAGGTAAGGTCAGTACCAAAGCCCACAAAAATATCGGAGTAAAAACATGAGGATGGCTTGACATGGTTTATTGCATCAGTCCCTATATCAACCGACTCGCCTTTATCCACATTTATTTAAACCTTTAAAAAATTCTAAAAGATTGGTAAGACAAGACTTCTCCTTGCTAAAAGCCATGTTGACTCTTCTCCATTAAGCCAGGTCTATCTATATGACCAGTGGTTTTGCTTTTAAGAATGGCTTCTATCATTTTGCCTGGCACTGTCAGGCTCACCAGTCTATAGTTTCCAGGATCATCCCTGGAGCCCTTTTTAAAAATTAGCATCACAGATTTCAAGTACAAGGTTAGGGATTTTGAGATAGATATTCAAAGAAATTCCAGTAGCTAAATTAGCCGGGATATTCAGTTATACCCTGTCTCACCCACAGCTTAGCTGGCTAGCTACGTAGCCAGATAAGTAGTTATTCAGTTAAGTGGCAGCCGCTGATATTCAAATGCTGCCACTTAGCTAGATAAGTCAGAAATTATCCAGCTAAGTGACATTGAATATCTATCTCTTTATGTTTTCATTCTTTTAGAAAATATAACTGAAATCCTAGATTGGAATTTTAGCTGTTTTGCAGTATTGAACTTGCTCTGTAACATCTGACTGCTATTTTAGAACTGCTTTCAGCAGGGAAGGTCATTCTGAGAAATTCTGTGCTGCCTGGGAAAAAATTAGAAAGAGGCAAAGTGGAGAGAACAGGAGAGTGAGGAAATGAGCAACAGTGATAATAATAGTAAGAAAAGACAGTGAAGAAATATATTTAAAGAAAATCTAGACAAGAAAAGAAGACAGGATAGGAGAGATGAAATAGTACCCTGAACCAAGGTGTGATAAGTATGAATATTTGAGGGTTTTTTTAAAATGTAAATTTAGTTTTGAGTACTCATGTTTTGAGTGGGATATTGCTGTTAACTTAAATTGTGGGAACACAGACATCTATCTATAGCAGTCAGTGACTTAATATCTCTGTGCTATTCAGTGAAGCATACCGTATCTAATCAAACAAGGTAGCATCAGATGAGGTAAATGGTTCATGTTTATGTTTATTCAATGCTTTGATTAATCACATCTAGTTACAATATCCTCAATAGGATAGTGCCAGTGGTGCTCAAGTCCAAAGCATGATAAACATGAAAAAGTAGATTCTCATCTTCATTTTTATACAATAGAACATATCACACTATAAGATCCTATCCACAAAGCAGAAGTTCTAAAAGAACATTTTGCAAACATATCATCATTGCCCTTCAGTGTAGATGCATAGCAAATGTTACATTTGTGATATGTCTGTGGTTGCCTGCTGTAAACAGTAAAGATAAAGAGATAAACATCTGTAAAGAAATGAGAAAATGAGAAAGACAAGTCCCAGCGTGTATGATCACATACAGCACTATCACCACATTTCAAAGGAAATCCAAAAGTGAATGAGGTGACAGATTACAGCATGCGGCACATTGTTAATCTAAAGGGATGCACAATAACAGTTCATTAAATTTACCTAGATCAAAGCAAGCAAAACATTACCTTAATCAAACATTCCTAGGAAAAGGTGAGCATGGTTAAATAACACTGTCAACGAGCTAGTTGGTGAAGATAATAAGAGGGACATTTCTGAGAAAGACAAAACACCAAGAAAGAGATGCAAACAAAAAATGTAACTGAGTTAGGCCGGTTAGGTTGCCATTCACTTGTACAAATAAGCATGACACAAAAACCAATCACAGATCATATTTCGATATTAATGGCTGCAGCCTTTTATTAGATACGACAAAGAAATCTAATTCTGGGTGTTCAAACCTGCCTATGTCTACCCTTAACAATTGGAAGGAGCCATCGGGTCTCTTGGTGACTTTCATCAAAGGCTCTGCCTCTGCTCCAGTGGTGCTTCCCCAAATTCAATGATGTTGAAGGGGGATGGCTACTAGGTACATTGCCACACACAGCAACCCTGCTGGCCTCCCCTCCTGATGTCATGGGAACAGATGCTCTGGGTGTCTTTCTGGCACTGCCCCTGAACCTGTTGGTTGTCAACCCCCCTGGGTCACCCATTACATGTTTCAAGGCTGAAACTTTAGTCACACTTTTGCTTGAGCCCTCTGGCTTCTTCTCTAGGTTGACTCTTCCACACAGCAGAGCTTTGCTCGATCACGCTGCTGTGGCAGGGGTAACTAAGAAATTAATCATATGACATGATTATTTGCTAATTTTGTTAATACTAATCATTTTGGGGGTGGGATGGGAGGGAATGCTGCAGGACCAGGGGCAGGCAGCAAAGAGGAGGAGGAGATTGCATGAACTGGTGAGATTTTAATTTCTTGATGACTTTGCTCAAACCCCCCCCCCCCCCAATCCTCCCAATATCCACAGACAAGCAGTACAGGCAGTGCCCTTGATAATGTCAGTATAGATGGTCCCCCATTTCAGTGCTTTATCCTAGACTAGGGGTGCTACAGATTCAAGTTCAGGCCAGACAAGGAGGAAGATTTCTCTTCCAGGGACTCTGACGCTGTCTACCATGATCATCGTAACCACTTTACACTCTATATCAAATAGTTCCAGAAGGTGCCAGATACTAAAAAATAAAAGGAGGGAAGCCCAAATTATCACCACAGGGTACTATGCAGTAATGGGACTTTCCACTCAGTAATGGGAGTTCCTCACAGAAACAACCGTTACTGCACAGTGGTGTGTTTGAGGCCATTTTAACTTTGTATGACAAAAATAGTCATCAAAGGGGCATGGGATAAACAGTGTGGATCCCTAAAGGCTAGAGGACAAAAATGAAGAAAAGAGTGCATGGGGGTAACCTGTTCAGTTACTTCCATTATCAGAAGCATGGGGATTACTACCCTCAACCAATAAGCCTTGATATTTTTGTCACAACTGTAATATCAATCTCCTCTTTGACAGCAGGGGCAAAAAAGAGGGAATTGGATTCAGACGGCAACCAACATGGGCCTCGACTTTTACGGTCTGGAGGTACTGACATGGAGACATAAGGGAAGAAGCTCAGGACTGCTTCTATGGCCAAGTCCAAAAGCAAAACAAGTCAGCATTGCTGGAATTTTCTGAAAGGCGCCTCACCCAGTAATAATGTTACTTGCAGTAATTTTTACTGGGTGAGGAGATTTGACATTTGCTTGGTTTTTGATTGTAAATATTTCTACTCATCATAAGAATTGGGAATAACTGCACAGACTACCCTTAAGAGAAACCTGAGATGACCTACACAGCACAGTAGATATTACTATGAGAAGCTTGCTGGGCAGATAGTATGGACCATTTGATCCTTTTCTGCCATCATTATTTAATGTATTTATTTAATTAGGCGTTTTATACTGTCATTCCAAAAGTAGATCACAGCGGTTTACAAGATCCATATACATATTCATTTGTTAATGGTCATATATTGTGGGTTATCAATCACCTTTTAGTTCAATGCCAAAAATTACACTAGTTACTGATCATATTTGTGCAATTACTATTCTATTTCATATGTGTGTATATTCATGGTTGATTTAAAATGAATCCAAGATTTAATCATACTAACATTGAATATCATATCATTCATATTTACTGCTCTCTCTAAAAATATCAGTGTGCAACCGTTACTATATTTTTATATATGTTATTATGTATGTGACATTATCCAACCCCAGCACTTGTCTGTCCAGGGCAGATGCCCTGCTGTGACACTCCTAGAGCCACCAGCACTCCAACAGCACCACCTGGGCCCACCAGCAGCACTAGTAAGTATATACATTATTTTACAATATTAGTAAAAGTTAGTAAGTAAAAGTTAAATTTGCAATGTGTATTATGTATTGTATGTATTTATAGTTCAGCTTCCTTGCTAGAGTTTTAAGTAGTAACTAAGATGCTTTTTTATCATAGCCCCTGATTCATAATGACAACATATCAAAAAGAGGGACCCGGCCGCTACATATGGAACTAATATATCTATATTTAGAGTTAATAGTTCTATATTTGACGGTCAGCTCCCTCTTTTCGATGTGATATCATAATCAGGGGGCTCCGGTTCTGGGTTCAAGTCCAAACAGGGAGAATGATTACTCTTTCAGGGCCACTGGTGCTAATGTCAACTGAAAATCACCATAGTGATTACTTTACCAAGTGATTACTCTACCAAGAAAGCAAATGACTACATGGAGAATCCAGTCACAGAAGGGTCCATCCATCTCCTAGAACATTCACACACTGGGGTTAATCTCGAAATAATATCAGTGGGGTTTGAAGGTGGTTCAACAATATGCTTTCATTACTGTAACTCAAAGAAAAGATCCAAGCCAAGATCACACAAATCCAAATCAATAAATACATTTTAATATTTCAGTAGCATACAGCCAATGATGATCATTAAATTTCAAATGGTTTCATTTTCTGTCCATCCTTCTCCTAGTCATTCACTTCCTTTCCAGCTCTTGCACCTTCATTCTGATTGCAAATTTCCTCTCGAGTGAGGGCTGGATACCATTTAAGACTGTAGATCCTACTTCCACTAGTACCCAGCTACTACCAGTGGATCAATTTATCCCTAGGTCCAAAAAAATATTAACCAAATTCCCCAATGTCCTCATTTTATCTCACCTGCTTCTATTCAACTTTTAGCAAACTCTCTTTCTCTGCTCAAGATCAAGGGCTGATCTCTCTTGCTGCAATAGGGTTCTCTGACTCCTTTTCTCCACTCAGCTCCTACCACTTCTAACTCACTGGGTGTGGCAATGCCCATGCTCCCAGGGCTTATAAACCCCAGAACTAACCTCAACATCATGCAGTAACTTCAATATCACTAACTAATTCTATTACCCAAAGCGTAGGAAAAAATTACTATTTGTGATAGGCTATGACCCTGGCTCATACCAGTTTCATCACACCAGTCTCTGTCTCATCAGTCCCCCCCACCCCCAAGCAGGCTGTTACTATCTCATTCTCAACAACAGTCACTGAGTACAATAGTAAGTAGTTTACCACTCCAAGTAGTCTGTCTCTTATGTCTTTAATTTTTTTTTTTTACAGTAATGGAGAATAGAGACAGGAAGCAGCCCTCTACCTCGGGTGCCAGTACCAGTGCTACTGCGATGATGAAGGGTCAGTCCAGAAAGCCCCACTTCACAAGGGAAGATGTGGACCTTCTGGCAAGCCTTTTCCTCCGGGAGGAGGCAGTACTCTTTACTAGGGGTGTGCATTCGGATTGACCGCATTAGTAAAACGCAACTCATATTTTTTTTTTACTTAAAAAATTGATTCGACATAAACGATCGGATTTCCCACATATCGAACATAGATATGTTCGATATGTGGGAAATCGCGATTGTTGAGCCAAAATAAAAATATAAACCCCCTCACCCTCCTTAATCCCCCCCCCCCCCCGACTTACCACAACTCCCTGGTGATGGAGCGAGGAGTGAGGACGCCATTTCTGCAATCCTTGGCGAGAAGCATGTGACGTCGGCGGCACGTCGAGTGACGCCGGCGTCACGTGATTCCCGGCTCCTTCGCGCCGGACGGCTCGTTCGGCCCAAAAAGAACTTTTGGCCAGCTTGGGGGGGTCAGGAGGCCCCCCCAAGCTGGCCAAAAGTTCTTTTTGGGCCGAACGAGCCGTCCGGCGCGAACGAGCCGGGAATCACGTGACGCCGCGTCACTCGACGTGCCACCGACGTCACATGCTTCTCGCCAAGGATTGCAGAAATGACGTCCTCAGTCCTCGCTCGATCACCAGGGAGTTGTGGTAAGTCTGGGGGGGGGATTAAGGAGGGTGAGGGGGTTTAAATTTTTTTTTTGCACATATGTACATATACCCAACTCATTGGATTTTTTTTATGTCCATATTGGCCGCAAGTGGGACCCCCTTTCGGACATAAAAAATATGAACATAAAATTTTGCTCTGCACATCCCTACTCTTTACCCCCCAGGGCTCCGACCGAGATTCACAAAAGCACCATGCAGCCTGGGAAGCCCTCCCGGAGGAGAATAATAGACATGTTCCTTTCCTTTGGGAGATGGAGAATCTTTGGAAGAAGGTGCAATATCTCTATCTCCACGAGGAGGAATGGTTGGGGGATGTCCCTAGGACCTATCATCCTACCTTCTAGGTGAGTTTTCAAAAGGTTAATCATATAAAAATAGCCACATATGCATGTTTGTGGGCCGGGTGTGAGTAACCTAAATTTTAAAAAGCTGCAAAGTACTCACGAATATATCCTTGTGCATGTAAAAAATAAGAAGGTGGAACAGGCAGGGCCTAGACTTCCACATGTAACTCCGTATTTTAAAATGGCTGACAGTGGCATTCATCAGCTTGCTATTTGCATAAATTTACTGCTGCTCCTGATGAAGAGCAAATCTGTAGATCTCAAGTTTTAGGGCTTTTAGAACAGGGTGAGGGGTCTAGGTCATCTAGGGGGCTTGTAGGATGAAGAGCCAGAGGAAGTCTGAAAGACCTTGATACTGACTGGGCAAACTGATGGACGAATTTGAAAAACTGGGAATGTCCCTCACATGAGCAAATTGAGCATGTTTTAAATTCTGCTTACATACGCCTGTGAAAGCCAGCAAAATCCTATGGAAGATAAGCAAGGTAGATTTCCTCAAGATAGCGCTTAAAATTTGGAGTATACTTGCATGCAGTAGACGTATTTTAAACAGTATCCGTGAAATGGTGCACATGATATAAAATTCCAGTGTATATGTGCGCATGTGCACTCCTTTTAAAGTTAACCTTTTAGCTAGTAAGTTATTTTATAAACTACATGTAGTTTGTGATAGTCAAGAGATAAGTGTTGTAAAATTTACTAAGTTAGAGATAGTAAAGTTAAATTCAATTATGTTCAATGAAATGCATGTTTTTTCTCGGCCTTCTCCCATTTGCATCAGAAGCATATAAAGAAAATGCAATGTGTTGAGTATGCACTGTATTATTGTTTGTGGTTTGCTCTCTTAAGTGGGATATTAGCTTAAGCATTGTTACATACAGCATGCTACATAATTATATATATATATATATATATAATGATGGACTTAAAATGTAATTGGCTATTTATCGATATCTTGTCTTCTTGTGTGCTGTTGTCTTAACAGCAATAAATTTAAGTTATGATGATTTTGTATTCACTTATGTTATTTTTTAACAGCAAGTAACACCAGCAGTGATAAGATGGGGCTTTCTGGGGCAAGTTCAGAAGAAAGACCCACAGGCAGAGGTTAGTTTAAAAAATAGTACTAACTTTGTCTTTCTTATTGTTGAGTCACCTATGCCTACTAGTCTACTCTCAGTACTAGTAAGTAAATAATCAAATAAGTCTAGTGTGTATGCTACTGTATGTGTATATGTATGTGTGAATGTGTGTGTGTGTATGAATGTGTGTGTGTGTTTGTGTGTATGGTAATATTATATTTTGTCATCATTGCTAGAGTTCTTTTATTGTATTGTATTGGCCTATTAGTATATATTTTATTTGGTGTGGTTCTTTGGGTTTAGCTTACATTGCAAATGGTGCTGCTATGGCTAATTGAGAATTATTTTTTTCAATGGTTTGGATGAAGTATCTTCCTCCAAACCATTAAAACTATCTTAATTTAAATCTATTTACTACTTCTACTATTGTACTATGTTAGCACTACAAGTGATTAGTAAGATACTAGATACTTAGATTCTAGATAAGATAGTACACACACATAGTATATAATTTTATTTATTACAATGAATATTGAATGAATAATATATTCCTTTCTGCTGTTTTTGAGACATTAATATTATCCTTCTTTTTAACTGTGACTTTTGTCTTACTGTTTTTTTTTCTTTTCCCGACAGAAAAATTGACAACCACCAGGCCCACTAGTACCACCCAGCAAGTTGCCAGGCCAAGTGCTAACACAGTTACTTCTCCTCCCCCCAACCAGGTCAGTCAGTGCAGGCCTTCAAGCAGCACTGGATCAACCTGCAGATTCAGCTGCAGCAGATTCTAATCATCAAGCTCTGCTGCAGCTGTTCTTGCAGGCAAGCCAGGCTCTAAATGCCCATTTGGATAGCCTGGAGTGGAAGGTGCAGGGCATGGAGGCCACTCAATCATGCATTTTGTGTGCAGTAGAGCAGACATCCAACGCCTCTATATCCTCAACTCCAGGTCCTCAAGATCTGGAGTGACCGGGACCAATGCCATGATTGTCCTGGGTCTCCCTTCCTCCTATTATGTATTTCCCCCGCTCCCACTACCATTTTTTCATTGAATTTTTAAAAATATATATATACTATTATATTTATTATTTATTTTAAAAAAACATAATATATGATCTGTAATGTATTGTCTTCTTTATTTTGAAGTTTATTTTGTATCATTTAAAAAATATAATTACTTTTACTAACAGAAGATTTATATATTATATTTATGTCAATTTTTTTTATAAAATAAAATACATTTTCATATTTAAAAGTTTGTGATTTCTTCTCTTATAAATTTAAATTTGCTAATGTTTTTAAGGTGCACTGCTACTACTTCTCAATGGCCTCTAGCTAAAAAGTCTGTCCTCTGTTTATGGAAGAAACAAAGCAGTCATGCCACCTAATTCACCCAGCTATCTTAAAGTTTGCCAGTTATGTAACCAGCTAACTTTAGAACAGCCCTACAGCCCAACCAGAGTTAGTCACATAAATTAAATGGGTAACTCCTGATATTGGAGATAGCCAGCTAACTTATCCAGCGAACTCTGCTTATTCCTGGAACATCTCCTGCCTACCGCCCGGGACACTCCCAAATATGCACTGAGTATCTCATTCCCAGGTCAGCCATTTAGACAGATAACTTATCAATCTAAAAGGCCTTGTGCAAATCAAGTTTCAATCAAACAGCATTTGAAAGTTCTGGTACACTAAGTATATTTTAATATTTACATAAGAACATAAGAACATGCCATACTGGGTCAGACCAAGGGTCCATCAAGTCCAGCATCCTGTTTCCAACAGTGGCCAATCCAGGCCATAAGAAACCTGGCAAGTACCCAAAAACTAAGGGCTGGATTTTAAAAGGGTTTCGCGCATAAGGTACGCACATAACTCTTTTAAAACCCCCCTGCGCACGCCGAGCCTATTTTGCATAGGCTCGGCGGCACGCGCAAGCCCCGGGACGCGCGTAAGTTTCGGGGCTTGCCTGGGGGGGCGTGTTGGGGTTGTGTCCGGAGTGACGCGGCATTTTCGGGGTATGGGTATGGCTCGGGGGCGTTTCGGGGGCATGGCCGAGTGCCCCGACACAGCGGCCTGTGTCGGGGCCTGCCGCGCCGGCGCACGTAAGTTACTACTGCCCGGAGGCAGTAGTAACTTTTAAGATAAAGGTAGGGAAGGGGTTTAGATAGGGCCGGGGGGGTGGGTTAGGTAGGGGAAGGGAGGGGAAGGTACAGGGGGGTGAATGGAAAGTTCCCTCCGAGGCTGCTCCAATTTTGGAGCGGCCTTGGAGGGAACGGGCAGCGCATGCAGGGCTCGGCGCGCACAAGGTGCACAAATGTGCACCCCCTTGCATGTGCCGACCCCAGATTTTATAAGATACGCGCGGCTACGCGCGTATCTTATAAAATCCCGCGTACTGTTGTTCGCGCGCACGTAGATTTGTAAAATCTATCCCTAAGTCTATTTCATGTTGCCGTTGCTAGTAATAGCAGTGGCTATTTTCTAAATCAATTTAATTAATAGCAGGTAATGGACTTCTCCTCCAAGAACTTATCCAATCCTTTTTTAAACACAGCTACAATAACTGCACTAACCAAATCCTCTGGCAACAAATTCCAGAGTTTAATTGTGCATTGAGTGAAAAATAACTTTCTCCAATTAGTTTTAAATGTGCCACATGCTAACTTCATGGAGTGCCCCCTAGTCTTTCTATTATCTGAAAGAGTAAATAACCGATTCACATCTACCTGTTCTAGACCTCTCATGATTTTAAACACCTCTATCATATCCCCCCTTAGCCGTTTGTTCTCCAAGCTGAAAAGTCCTAACCTCTTTAGTCTTTCCTCATAGGGGAGCTGTTCCATTCCCCTTATCATTTTGGTCGCCCTTGTTTGTACCTTCTCTATTGCAACTATATCTTTTTTGAGATGCGGCGACCAGAATTGTACACAGTATTCAAGGTGCGGTCTCACCATGGAGCGATACCGAGGCATTATGACATTTTCCATTTTATTCACCATTCCCTTTTTAATAATTCCCAACATTCTGTTTTCTTATTTATTTAATAGTATTATAATATACTTATGATTGATCATTCATCAATCACCCATTCCAACAACAACTTTCAATGAGGTTAAATTGGCACAAGTTGTAAACTTGTGAGCAGCAGTGCCAAACGTCAAGGGTTCAACATTTGCTACTGTCCATTTTCACACCTTTCAAAATCATTCATGCTCCAATCGTACCTTCATCCACACAAACATTGGTTTGGAAAGTGAGCCTAAGTCAGTGACCTCCAAGATTTTCAGGGCAGACTCACAGACAAGTAACTCTTCTGAGCTATGAGTCTGTCACTGGACTCAAGGTTTGTAGGGCTGACATAAACACAGCCCAGAAGCTCATCTAGGCTGAAAGTCTGTCACCCCAAGAGTTTCAGGACAAACAAGAGTCACAGATATTTCAAGTTCCAAGCGTTGGAGTTCCATCCCCGAGAGGCTAACAAACACATACATTGCAGATGTCCCAGAGTGGGAGTTCCAGCCCTAAGATGCTTAGATGAGGTAGAGCTTTTCTACCCTACAAACTTTGAAATGAGGAGATTTAAAAAACTTGTAAGAAATTTGAAAATATTGCAGACTTGGAGAGTGCTGGAGACTGAGGCCTTTCTATACCAGGAATTTTGTGTCCACTAGTTGCTGCCTGTCCCCTTCCCTTTTTAGTAAATATAAACAACATAAACAACTTTCTCTCAATCTTCTTGCCAATCACAGTGAATTTCTGGAAAACCAAGTAGAGAAAGATTCATTTTGATAAAACCCAAATGTTCAACTAACTCTGGAGACAATTGTGAGCAGTTTGGACTAACAACATTCCATTATAGAAAATACCCTTTCACTTGGCACACTGGTTGGTGGGCAAGAAATGAAGTGTTGTACAACTTTGGTAAGGTTGAGTTAGACTAAAGCCTTATGTGCCCAAAATACCAAGGAATCTGTGGCCATGTTCTCAATTGGCTCAGATAGATAACACTTGCCTGAAATTTCTCAAAGCTTCTCCTGAGGGTAGTGTTCATCACTTACACTTCTAATGCCAACTTCTGAGACTATTGTCTTTGACATGGGAAGCATTTCATCAAAGATAGGTCAAGATTGGTGGTGTTTCATGGGAGGGACTGAGGGTGCAACTAGTGGGTTGCAGCTGATACTACTAGAGCAAGATGTGGGACTTAACTCTTCTTCACTGCCAGTGACCCTCATTGACAATACCTTTTCAACTGATGCAATCAACTTATTTTTCCAGTGTGTAAGAACATTGTACTTGAGTGCAATTCTGCCTTTCACACATGGGCACACATAGTAGCTAACATATAGCTATCCCACTGGGTTTGAGGTTTTAACCTTTTAACAAGTTGCTCCTTTAAGCATTTCACAAGTACCAACACCTCCTTTGCCAAATGCTGCTATTGCAGAAATTCCTCTAATACCTGTTACAGACAGCATATCTCAGGGATGACACCACCCAAAGTGGCCGCAACTAAACTCATTGCATCAGTATATTCTTTGAAAGGTTTGAGGACATACACTACCTGTGCAATGTTTATCTAGTCCTGACATCCAAGAGGACTTTGCAATCCAATTTCAGAGGCCAGAGTCAAATCATAAAGAGGTGCTGCTGTTCAGACAACCTTTGCAACATAAGAAAAGAAGAATTCCATCTAGTAGATAGCACATCTTGGACAAGGTTCTGCAAAAGTGCTCTGACAGCTACTTGCCTCTCTCTGAGCAGCTCCCACTCTTCCTACTCCTACTGAAGTGGCCAGCTATTTTGCGACACTTCTCAATCAATCACTTCAGGACTTGGCTGCCACCTTCCTTTCCTCTAACCCCGAAAGCATCCCTCACTACCAGATGCAGCATATGAGCAAAGCATCAAATGCCCATCAGCCAGTGCCTAAGTAATATTGACACTATTGTCAGTAATGCAATATGCATTCATATCCATTCGTATATTTTACTGCTTCTAACTAGCCCATGCCATCCTTCCATCATCCCCTTTATTACCTTCAATATGTTTACTGAGGTATGGCTCTTGTCTAGCACTTGAGAGTGCAGCACAGCCTATCGGTATCCTGCGGGAATTCCCCTTTTAAAGGTGCTTTTAGCTAATGCCTCATCCGTATCTCACCAGTGTGCTATTAATGTTTCTACATTCCATATCATGCCCCACCTGAGGTAATAAGTTATAATCTCAGTTATCAATTATGAAAAATTCATCCTTTCCCCCCCCAATTTATTTGTTATAACGTTTTCAATTTTGGCCCTGATATTTGTAATAAGTGGTCCTGTCAGGAATCCTCCTGTTATAATGTATTCCATATTTGACTATGTTGTATGTAATAAGTTAAGTATGTAAACCATTGTGAAGGCTTGCTCCAAACAACGGTATATAAAAACTGATAAATAAACAAATAAATAGATAAATAAATAAATAGGCAATGCTTTGCATTTATACTAGTCTATCTGTCAATGATGAGATGGATGTTCCTCCCCTTTGCCTTTGCCAGCAAAGTCTGAAATTGAGCACAGCACTGTGTGTACTGGGAAGGAATCATATGATGGCTAAATGTCCTTCTGGAAGGAACTGTGTAATAGGGGGCAAAAAGTGGATCAGCCGCTTAAATCCCAAATTCTCTACCTCCCTGCAATGGCTGATTATCCAAAGCAATCATTTCACCAATATGTTGTGTAACCACTTTAGATTCTGCCTGCTTCCTGCACCAGAACAATGCGGTGGAACACCATCCCATCTGCTCCATGGTAGCTTGATGCCACTGCCAGGGAAGGGGTTGCACACAGTACCTGAGGAGGGTGAGGGCTGAGGGGTAACAGTGGAAGTTTGACTACAGTCTCCTCTATCATGCTCCCGTGGCTTTTCTGATGCTGTAGTTGATGCATGGGCATGAGACTGAGAGGAATAAAAAATATCAAAACCCCTCCAACTTTTCCTAAATAGGAAAGTTACATAAGGATTATATTAGTGACTGGCATAGCCCCGTCACAACAGCATGCCCCACTTGAACTACGGTAATTGCTAGGTATGCCGTCATTGATCAGCCCTGCAGGGACTTGACTATGTGCCAGCCAGGCTGCTCATGCAGCCTGCACAGTGCTCCAGGGCCCATTCCAGCCTTGCTATTACCCCTGAAGCTCTCTCTTCCTCAGTAGATGATCAAGCTGGTGAGTTCCTGGCAGCCTCCCCCAGCCAGGCACCCTGTTAGTGGCAGCACTCACACATTCCACACGGGGGGCTGCCCATTAACTGGGAGAGACGTGACCCCAGCTAGGCCTCCATCTATTTGTACAAATACATGCAACACACAAACCAATCACAGACCTTATTTAGGTATTAATGGCTGCAGCCATTTATTAGGTAGCTGAAAAGAAAATTTATTTTTGGGAGCTTGAGTCTGCTGATGCCTACCCTTAACCCTTGGGAGATATCATTGGGCCTTTTTGAGACTGTTTCCAGTTGGCTACCAAAGGCCCTGCCTCTGCTCCAGCTGTGCCGTCCCGAAATTCAATTGTATTGCAGAGACGGGCATGATCAGCAAACCACTGCATACACAGCAAGCCTGCCAACATCCTGATGTCAGGGAAATAGACCCTCTGGGTGTCTTCCTGGCCCAGCCCCTGGCCCGTCAGTTCTCTCACCCCATGGGTAATTCCATTTTCAAAGGCCATGACCCTAGTGGTGCCTTTTCTTGAGCTTTCTGGCAACTCCTCTAAGCAGACCACCCTTGCCCCCCCCCACCCAGAACTATGCTCAAGCCCCCCACCATAGGGAGCCACCATACAAACTCATCTTCGCTCATGGGGTGATCAGGAGAGAGCAGAGTGTCCAACCTAATCTAAGAGGCTGTGGCCTGCCCTTCAAATAATTTCCACAATGCCTGACTGCGCTCCTTGATGCCTGCAAAAATAAATCTTCACCCAAATTCGATAGGTGTAATCCGTCTGGGCTTATAAGACTTGTATAAAGCACAGTTATCAACTTGTAGCAAAGGTGGAGAGCCCCCAGAGGCATACAGCTTTGCTAACCTGACTTGTGTTGTGGATAAGGAGAAACCTTGCAGGTGGTTATTGTGTGTCTGGCCGTTCAGGTATACAACTTAGTAGTGAGGACAGAAGAACTAGGCAGACATATGGGCCTGATAGTCTTTTCCTGCCATTTACTATATGACTATCTATGCTGCTATGTAATACTGTCTCTGCATGTTTTCCAGACCTGTTTGACCCAAGGCGTAGTGACCAGGCTTGGGAATGAAATCCAGGTCTCCCATGTGGCAGAGTTGCCAGAGAGTCATTAGGTTTGCAGCTGTATTGACTCATCTATAGGGAATATCTCTGTTGCTACCTGTTTTAAAATTTCTCTGTTTGGCATACCACTTCTGATGCACCAATATATAATAATCAAACCTGGCCCATATTACAGCAGAACTGGTGCATGGAAATCCACTACTACTATGGTACAGTTCTTAAATAAACTGGTAGCATGGGGATTTAAACTGTGGTTTCTTCATTGCAGCATCTTGATCCAATTTGCGAGCTTATGATTTACTGTTTAAATGTCATGATGAAAAGATTTTGAAGTTTATATAGGACATTATTATAATTCCTGTTTCGGTTTACATTTTATCAATGTCATATTGCGGCATACAGGCTATAATGACAAGGGACTACTTACATTTTGTTCTGAGCTTCTGAAAAATTTGTTGGTTTCTGACCACAGTGAAAACTGTTTCTTTTAACCAGGGTCAAAATAATTTGCTAACCAAATTCTAACTAAGCATTTCTCTTATGAAAAATACAATCCTCATTTTTGATGGATGGGGCATTTTTGCTCATTTTTTTCACTACAGATAAAGTCCTAGGCTCAATTCAAACTATTTAGCTATTTTACTATCAAACAGGTAAAAGGGTTTACACACCCAAAACTCAAGGCTGCCGATTTTGGGCAGCCTGCGCACGCCGATCCTGGATTTTATAAGATACGCGCGGCTACGCGCGTATCTTATAAAATCCAGCGTACTTTTGTTTGCGCCTGGTGCGCAAACAAAAGTACGCGAACGAGCAATTTTTTAAAATCTACCCGCCAGTGTTTTCCCATATTATTTGATGTAAAGTTTAGGGTACACATACACTGATGATATATCCAATGTATGCTGCAAAGGTGAGAATGGTAACTAATTTTCATAAACACCTGAATTTCTTGAGATATACATCCTCTGAAGCTCAAAAGCACTGAGAGCAAATTGACCTCCAAATTTTTTTTACTGATGTAGGCAACCTTTGTTTCCCCTCATTATAAGGAATATACTAAATTGCTGGGAAGGTTCCATGCTAATTAATTAAAGAGAGGTTTGGATTTTACTCCCCCATGTGGGAGCTGTAGATGATGTGTTCTAGCTGTTTATCATCCCCAAGCACCATCAATCCTCGTGAATTTTTAGTTCAGTTTTTGTTTCAACAGGTTGTGGATTTTTAGTTACTCTTTCAAACAGACAGGAGCCCTCTCTGCTTAAAGCGGCATGAATGCAAATGATGGTGGTTCAGTGAAGAGAAGTTTGAGGAATTAAAATACAATCCCTTGTTGACAACCATAATCTGGAGGGTCCCTGATGCTGCGGGACGTGAAACGTGATATCATGTCGGACCGAACTCTGGACTGCAAATTTCCATCGAAGGGAAAGTATTATAATCCTTAAAAAATTTCAAAGCAATAAGAATTTTTATACAAAGTGGGATAGATTTTAAGAGCCCAGCGCACATAAATTTACGCGCGCCTATTTTGCATAGGCCGCCGGTGCGCCTAAAGCCCCGGTACGCGCGTAAGTCCCGGGGCTTCGTAAAAGGGGCGAGAGGGGGTGTGTCTGGGGGCGTGTCTGGGGGGTCAGGGGACGGTCCGGGGCAGGTCCGGGGGGGGCATGACGATGCTTCGGGGGCGGCCGGGAGGGTGGTCCCGAGTCCCCCGGCACTGCGGCCTGTGCCAGGGAATGCGTGGCGGCGCGCGCAAGTTACGCCGCCTTCAAGCAGGCGTAACTTGCCCAATAAAGGAAGGGTGGGGATTTAGGTAGGGCCGGGGGTGGGTTAGGTTGGGGAAGGGAGGGGAAGGTGGGGGAACGCGGAAGGAAAGTTCCCTCCAAGGCCGCTTCGATTTCGGAGCAACCTCGGAGGGAACGGAGGCAGGCGGCGCGGCTCGATGCACGCAGGCTGCCGATTTTGCGCAGCCTTGCGTTCGCCGACCCCGGGTTTTATAAGATACGCACAGCTACGCGCGTATCTTATAAAATCCGGCGTACGTTTGTTCGCGCCAGTTGCGCGAACAAAAGTACACGCGCGCTTACTTTTTAAAGATCTACCTCAGTTTGTTTAAGAAATTTAAAATCTGAAAAAAATTTCCAAAAAGTTTAATAATTAAGGTTGTTAGGACCAATGATTAAAGATGACCCCGAAGCGGTGAAAATACTGAGCGGAAGTGCTCTTTATCGCAGGGTGTTATGAAGGTCCAATTCATAAAATACAGAGTAAGAAATGCTTTAAATACATCTCTCTGAATATTGAATTACTTAACATAAGAACATAAGAAATTGCCATGCTGGGTCAGACCAAGGGTCCATCAAGCCCAGCATCCTGTGGCCAAACCAGGCCACAAGAACCTGGTAATTACCCAAACACCAAGAAGATCCCATGCTACTGATGCAATCAATAGCAGTGACTATTCCCTAAGTAAACTTGATCAATAGCAGTTAATGGACTTCTCTTCCAAGAACTTATCCAAACCTTTTTTGAACCCAGCTACACTAACTGCACTAACCACATCCTCTAGCAACAAATTCCAGAGCTTTATTGTGCATTGAGTGAAAAATAATTTTCTCAGATTAGTCTTAAATGTGCTACTTGCTAACTTCAAGGAATGCCCCCTAGTCCTTCTATTATTCGAAAGTGTAAATAACCGAGTCACATCTACTCGTTCAAGACCTCTCATGATCTTAAAGACCTCTATCATATCCCCCCTCAGCCGTCTCTTCTCCAAGCTGAAAAGCCCCAACCTCTTCAGCCTTTCCTCATAGGGGAGCTGTTCCATCCCCTTTATCATTTTGGTTGCCCTTCTCTGTACCTTCTCCATTGCAATTATATCTTTTTTTAGATACGGCGACCAGAACTGTACACAGTATTCAAGTTGTGGTCTCACCATGGAGCGATATAGAGGCATTATGACATTTTCCGTTTTATTAACCATTCCCTTCCTAATAATTCCTAACATTCTATTTGCTTTTTTGACTACTGCAGCACACTGAGCCGACAATTTCAATGTATTATCTACTATGATGCCTAGATCTCTTTCTTGGGTGGTAGCTCCTAATATGGAACCTAACATCGTGTAACTACAGCAAGGGTTATTTTTCCCTATATGCAACACCTTGCACTTGTCCACATTAAATTTCATCTGCCATTTGGATGCCCAATCTTCCAGTCTTGCAAGATCCTCCTGTAATGTATCACAGTCTGCTTGTGATTTAACTACTCTGAATAATTTTGTATCATCTGCAAATTTGATAACATCACTCGTCGTATTCCTTTCCAGATCATTTATATATATATTGAAAAGCACCGGTCCAAGTACAGATCCCTGAGGCACTCCACTGTTTACCCTTTTCCACTGAGAAAATTGACCATTTAGTCCTACTCTCTGTTTCCTGTCTTTTAACCAGTTTGTAATCCACAAAAGGACATCGCCTCCTATCCCATGACTTTTTAGTTTTCTTAGAAGCCTCTCATGAGGGACTTTGTCAAACGCCTTCTGAAAATCCAAATACACTACATCTACCGGTTCACCTTTATCCACATGTTTATTAACCCCTTCAAAAAAATGAAGCAGGTTTGTTAGGCAAGACTTCCCTTGGGTAAATCCGTGTTGACTGTGTTCCATTAAATCATGTCTTTCTATATGCTCTACAATTTTGATCTTGAGGATAGTTTCCACTATTTTTCCCGGCACTGAAGTTAGGCTCACTGGTCTATAGTTACCCAGATCGCCCCTGGAGCCTTTTTTAAATATTGGGGTTACATTGGCCACCCTCCAGTCTTCAGGTACAATGGATGATTTTAATGATAGGTTACAAATTTTAACTAATAGGTCAGAAATTTCATTTTTTAGTTCCTTTAGTACCCTAGGATGCATACCATCCGGTCCAGGTGACTTGCTACTCTTTAGTTTGTCAATCTGGCCTACTACATCTTCCAGGTTGGCAGTGATTTCATTCAGTTCATCTGACTCATCACCCCTGAAAACCATCTTCGGAACTGGTATCTCCCCAATATCCTCATTAGTAAACACGGAAGCAAAGAATTCATTTAGTCTTTCTGCAATGGCTGTATCTTCCCTAAGAGCTCCTTTAACCCCTCGGTCGTCTAATGGTCCTACCGACTCCCTCACAGGTTTCTTGCTTTCGATATATTTAAAAATGTTTTTATTATGAGTTTTTGCCTCTATGGCCAACTTCATTTCAAATTCTCTCTTCACCTGTTTTATCAATGTTTTATACTTAACTTGACAATGCTTATGTTTTATCCTATTTTCTTCAGATGGATCCTTCTTCCAATTTTTGAAGGATGATTTTTTGGCTAAAATAGCCTCTTTCACCTCACCTTTTAACCATGACGGTAATCGTTTTGCCTTTCTTCCACCTTTCTTAATGCGTGGAATACATATGGACTGTTCCTCTAGGATTGTATTTTTAAACAATGTCCAAGCCTGTTGAACACTTTTAACCTTTGCAGCTGCACCTTTCAGTTTTTTTCTGACTATTTTCCTCATTTTATCAAAGTTTCCCTTTTGAAAGTTTAGTGTTAGAGCTGCAGATTTACTTATTGTCCCCCTTCCAGTTATTAGTTTAAATTTGATCATGTTATGATCACTGTTGCCAAGTGGCCCCACCACCGTTACCTCTCTCACCAAATCCTGTGTTCCACTAAGAATTAAATCTAAAATAGCTCCCTCTCTTGTTGGTTCCTGAACCAATTGCTCCATGAAACAATCATTTATTACATCCAGGAACTTTATATCTCTAGCAAGTCCTGATGTTACATTTACCCAGTCAATATTGGGGTAATTGAAATCTCAGTTCAATCGGTGCAAGAAAGTATATAATCCCATTGAAGATTCAAAAGGTTATTTATTCGACTTCAGAAGATCACAGTTCATTTATGAAAATCAGGCAACTCCATTTAAATACAATCGGGAAAGATTTAAAGTCCCCCGACACGGTCCGTGTTTCGCGGGAGCTGCATCGGGAGGGACCACAGTAGTTTATAATCTACAATAAAATGACATTTATAAACAATAGGACATACAAGGCTGCAAATACAAAGTGAAAAGAAGAATATAGAAATTTCACAACATACCTTTAAATGTTATTTTAAGATTCACCATGGGAGCGCAAGCGTCCTTTGACAGTGACAGCCATTTAAAGACAGAAAAGGCGCGAAAGAGCAACTCTCTCTCGCGAGATGCTATGACGGGCCCACTGACACACATGTAGATTAATTAATAGAACAAGTGCCATTCTATCTCTTTATTGAGGCCATTAGGAGATACTGTATTCAAAGTAAAAATCCAACGTTGCTCTTTTCGACCGAGGATCCCAGCGTAGTCTCCCCCTCGTTGAGGGCTAGAGACCACCTCCAGTACTAGAAAAAAAAAGGGCACCAATGGGATGACTGGCCTGGAGCCAATGAGAAACTAAAGGCTCATCGATTCTGGAGGACCTAATGTTGCTACAATGTTCTATAATTCTAGTCTTAATCATGCGGGAAGTTTTACCCACATATAATAGCGGGCAGGGGCATTTCACTACATACACAACCCCCCTGGTGGTACAATCTGTGTTAGAGAGTAATTTAAATACCCGACCTGTCTGAGGATGTATAAATTCTGTACATACTTCTGTGTGCTGACACATCGTACAGTGGCCACAAGGGGAGTGCTGCCCACTTCTGGTAAGTCGTGAAATGGTAAACTGGTCCACTGTGTGCACTAGACGGTCCCGCAAGTTCGTACCTCTTTTAAAAGTAAAACGTAATGACCCCTGCATTAAATCATTAAGAGAAAGGGCTGACCAATGTCTTTTAATCATTGTAGCAATCGTTTAATCATTGTAGCAACCCTTGATGGACTATCCATCAAGGGTTATAAAAAGAGCATTCAAGAGAGCTCTCTATACGCATCGTGAATGGCTGTTCACATCCCCCACTGATGATGTTGAAACAAGCCTGAACTGTATTCTCCCCTTTTCTGTGGTTGGAAGAACGATTGCTACAATGATTTGCTCTTTCGCGCCTTTTCTGTCTTTAAATGGCTGTCACTGTCAAAGGACGCTTGCGCTCCCATGGTGAATCTTAAAATAACATTTAAAGGTATGTTGTGAAATTTCTATATTCTTCTTTTCACTTTGTATTTGCAGCCTTGTATGTCCTATTGTTTATAAATGTCATTTTATTGTAGATTATAAACTACTGTGGTCCCTCCCGATGCAGCTCCCGCGAAACACGGACCGTGTCGGGGGACTTTAAATCTTTCCCGATTGTATTTAAATGGAGTTGCCTGATTTTCATAAATGAACTGTGATCTTCTGAAGTCGAATAAATAACCTTTTAAATCTTCAATGGGATTATATACTTTCTTGCACCGATTGAACTGAGTACTTGCTTATGTGCAAGGTTAGCTTCTATGTAATACTGGTAATTGAAATCTCCCATTATTATTGCACTGCCAAATTGGTTTGCTTCCCTGATTTCTCTTAGCATTTCATCATCTGTCTGACCATTTTGTCCAGGTGGACGGTAGTATACTCCTATCACTATACTCTTACCCAACACATATGGGATTGCTACCCATATAGATTCTACTGAGCAATTAGTTTCTTGTATGATCTTTAGCCTGTTGGACTCTATACCCTCCTGGACATAAAGTGCCACACCCCTGCCAAGTTGATCCTCCCTATCATTGCGATATAATTTGTAACCTGATATAGCACTGTCCCGTTGGTTATCCTCCTTCCACCAAGTTTCTGTGATGCCAATTATGTCAATCTCATCATTTGCTGCTATACACTCTAACTCTCCCATCTTACTTCTTAGACTTCTGGCATTGGCATATAGACATTTCAAAGTGTGTTTTTTGTTTGTTTTAACAACCTGCTTTTCAGTTGTTTGGGATAATTCAGAAATCATTAGCTTTGGTGATTTTTTACATATAGGTATATGAACTATGCTTGCATTTAATGGAACCTCTCTGTTGGGATGCCCTAACTCTCCTGTTTCATTAGTGTCCTTCAAGGATACATTTCTCCGAACCATGCACTGCTGAGTGACTGTCTGCTTTCCCCCTTGTTCTAGTTTAAAAGCTGCTCTATCTCCTTTTTGAAAGTTAGTGCCAGCAGCTTGGTTCCACTCTGGTTAAGGTGGAGCCCATCCTTTTGGAAAAGTCTCCCCTTTCCCCAAACGTTTCCCCAGTTCCTTACAAAGCTGAATCCCTCTTCCCTGCACCATTGTCTCATCCACGCATTGAAACTCTGGAGCTCTGCCTGCCTCTGGGGTCCTGCACGTGGAACAGGAAGCATTTCAGAGAATGCCACCCTGGAGGTTCTGGATTTTAGCTTCCTACCTAAAATCCTAAATTTGGCTTCCAGAACCTCTCTCCCACACTTTCCTATGTCGTTGGTGCCCACATGTACCACGACAGCCGGCTCCTCCCCAGCACTGTCTATAATCCTATCTAGGTGGTGCGTGAGGTCTGCCACCTTCGCACCAGGCAGGCAAGTTACCAGGCGGTCCTCACGTCCACCAGCCACCCTGCTATCTACATTTCTAATAATTGAATCACCAACTATGATGGCCGGCCTAACCCTTCCATCCTGGGCAGTAGCCCTGGGAGACTTGTCCTCGGTGTGAGAGGACAGTACATCACCTGGAGAAATCAACGTTTTTGAAGTATATTTGTTTTTGTTGGTTAAGGGATGATTTTTTCTATATAAAATTGGTGTTTCACTTCATAAGGAGTTACAGGATTTAAGAAGACTTGGGAAATGTATGAGAACTGGTACCAAGTTCTGATAAAATACTGGGACTATATGGTTAAACTACTGGGACTATATGGTTAAACACAGTGCTTTGCTTACATATACCCCAGAGAAATCTGAGATCATCCCCTCGGTAAAGACAGCACTAACACAAGTTAGAGAGCGATCACTATCCTTGGCTGGTCCAACATTATGGAACACATTGCCACTAGAAACAAGATTACAGAGTGAGCCAAAACTCTTCAAAAAAAAAGCTTAAAAACATGGCTATTCAGAAAAGCATTTTACAATGAGAACGGAGAATAAGAAACACAGAACAAGGTTACCGAGATGCGTGGTCTCACATTCTTTTATTTTTTTTTATATACTCAAATGATAATGTTAGAGAATGTTTAAGCACATTCTTGTATGATTTCCCTATTAATTTCCCTATTAATCATATAAATGGACTAGATTCATGTCACCTATCTTATAACTTATATTTTATAAGCATGTACCGACCCCGTAATGGAACTTTCATAGATACATTTTTTAACCAAACTAAATATACGTGTCTCTATGTAAACCGTTGTGATGGTACATTACTAAACAATGGCATAGAAAAGATTTTAAATAAATAAATATATTCTAACCGCCTACAGTGGGGAGATGTTGGGATAAAATTTGGAATCTAAAAGAGGACTGAACTATTTTCAATCTGGGCAAATTTGAGGAAGCTGAGTAATTGGAGTAACTGGGAAAAATAAAGAGATCAAGTATTAAGAATTGAGCTTCCAAAGAATTGACTTTGCTCCAGAAGTGAGTCCACAAGTGTATTAAACTTTCTGCTATCTTATCAGTTATTGACTTTATTTGAACAAGAAATTAAGCTGTAAATATTCTTCAGTCATCAAAATCAACTGTCAGTAAAGAAACTGGAAATCACTTTGCTGTACAACGTGATTTTTGTTACTAAAGACTGTGAGGACAAGCAGGATGATAGTCCTTACACATGAGTGACATCTTCAGAAGGAGCCTGATGAGGAAAATGTTTATCAAAGTTTCTAGAAACTTTGACTAGGCACACTGAGCATGCCCAGCAAGACTCCACAAGGAGTCCCTCTTCGGTCTCTTTTTTTCCATGGAGCTGTCAGCATCGCGGTTGGATTGAGCTTTTTGCCTCATGGAAAACTTCTCTTTTTGCATTTTTCGCTTCTTTCTTTTAAAGTCCATCGCCAGGTTTCTCTCCGTGCCTCCCCGTAGTATCCCCAATCAGGGTTTTTAGTGTTTGGGTAAGTTTTCTTTCACAGTTGGTTCACCCCATGGTGGTGGCACTTTGGTGTCCATCTTCCATCGCTGCCCGCTGCCATTGTTCTGTCTTCTTCTCATTTACTTCACCCCGTCATAACCGTGTCTGGCTTCTGCCAATGCCCCCAGTGCCTGAGGACCATGTCGATTACTGACTCCCATGAGGTTTGCATCCTCTGCTTGGGGGCATCACATGATATCTGGGGTTGCCTTCTATGTGCCCAGATAATCCCGAAGGGATGTTGGCTTTGTCTTGGCAAGATGGACAACCTCTTTGGATCAAGGAAGTCCAATCCATCAGCATTGGCATCAGTGGCATTGGCATCGGAGGAACTCAGAGCCACACCAATGGACACCACATCATAGATATCAATGGGGCCATTGGTTCCATCAAGGTTGCTGGTGAATAGGGGCTCTGGAGATCAACAACTCTGGGCTGAGAATGTTGGGTTCATCGTCCTCAACCTCTGCACTGGGGAAAGATCAAGCTGAGCATCGTGGGAAGATCAAGAAACATTGGTACCACTCACCATTGATGTACGGTGCCAGGCACAGGGACTCACTGGCTTTTACCGCAATGCCCCCAAAGCAACCCTGTGGTGAGAAGCACCAAACCTCTACTGATGCCATGTCCTGGTGGCAGTCGCCAATCCCCCTTATGGGTCCGAGGAAGATCTGACCACCCCTCCTTTGTCCCATCCATTGTTGGCATTGGCAATGTTCGAGGAATTAGATGGAGCATCGAGGCCAGCTAGCGGTGGAGCGGGCATTGCTGGGCTTCAGTTCCGTGGCACTGATGGCACCAGAGCCAATGCCACCTGTGCTCGTACCACCTTTGGAGAAGCTCAGTGTGCACATTGGTACTTTACTGACCCAGCTGGCATCGGTTCCCAGGATGACACCAGTGCCTGGTGGGGCTCTAAGGCCTCCCCTTACCGATACAGTGGTCATTGCTGGTTCCTTCAAGGAGGAAGCTCCACTGAGGCTGCCAGAGACACCAAGGCCGGTAGTCCCCTGTCCAGTTCCATTGATGCCTGTACCTCTGGATGTCAGCTGGGCACCTAGGGCCCTATCCTCTTGGTATATAATAAGGATGAGGGTCCTTACAACCCCTGGGGGGATGATCAGATGGAATCCTCCTCTGAGGATTTGGATGGTCTCCCATCAGTCCCTTCTCCTCCAGAGGAGCAAAGGAGGTCCCTGCTTGAGGACTTGACATTTGCAGCATTAGTCAGGGTGATGGCAGAGGCCATCCCACTCCAGATTTTGACTGAAGAAGATGCCAGGCACAAAATGCTTGAGGTTCGTCAGTTCATGGAGCCTGCTAAGGAGATTGTGGTGGTCCCTGTACATGAGATACTTATGGAGTTGCTGCTGAGGATTTGGGAACACCCCCCCCCCCCCCTCACAGTGCCTCCTGTGAATAAGAAGGTGGACAGGGTTTACCTCATCCAAAAGGCTGCCAGATTCAATAAGCATCAGCTGCCTCACCAATCGGTGGTGGTCGAATCCAGCCTCAAGAAGACCAAACACCCACTCCTCAGCACCCTGGGAAAGGATCACAGAACATTGAATGCTCTTGGGAGGAAGGTGTTCCAAGGTGCCATGCTTATTGCCTGCATCGCTGCCTACCAGCTCTACATGAACCAATACTCATGGGACATCTGGAAGCAGATGCAGGAGGTGGCTGAGCAGCTGCCTCAACAGCAGCATGACACCCTCATGTCGCTGGTGCACAAGGGCTTGGAGTATGGAAAAACACAAGGTCCGTGTGACCTACAATGTTTATGAAATGGCATCGAGTGTTTCGGCAGCAGGAATTGGCACCCGCAGGAAGGCATTATTGCGGGCCTCGGATCTCAGACCAGAGGTATAGGAATGACTCACCACTGGAGAGAATATCTTCGGAGATAGAGTGAAGGATGCTATTTTCCAACTCCAGGACCATCATGAAACTCTCCAACAATTCTCCACTAGCACTCCATACCTGTCCTCCTCAACCAGGAGGCTGTCAAGGCAGGGTCTCGGGAAGCCTTTCTTTTGCCAAAGGAAGTACTATCCTCCATAAGGAGCATAAGTCAGTTGCCCGCACTCGAGACGATGACCCTCCGGTCGAGGGCAGGCTGCGGTTCTTTGCGAACCAGCGGCATAGTGTAACCTTCGACCAGTGGGTTTTATCAATTGTCCACCAGGGGTACCAATTAAACCTATTGAGTGTCCCATCAAATTGCCCTCCGTGCCCATTTTGGGGGCTGGTCATGCATCAGGAGGTGCTACAGACAGAGCTGTCCTCCCTCTTAAGGCCAGAGCAGTCAAGCCTGTACCACCAGGGCAAAGAGGGCAGGGATTATATTCCAGGTACTTCCTGATTCCAAACAAAACAGAAGAACTCTGTCCCATCCTAGACCTGAGCACACAATACACCGACCGAGATAGTGTGCACTAGCCAAATGTTAATACGCATAAAGGCTCATTAGTGCGCACTAATATGTTAGTTAGTGTGCACGAACAGGTTAGTTAGTGCTCCCTAATAGAACTTTTAGCGCACTAAGGGGCGGATTTTAAAAGGGTTACATGCATATATTATGTGCATAACCCCAAAAACCCGCTCCTGCGCGCTCCAAGCCTATTTTGCATAGGCCTGGCGACTCGCACAAGCCCCGGGATGTGCGTATGTCCTGGGGCTTGAAAAAAGGGGTGGGGAGTGGGTGGGGTGGGGGCGGGACCGAGGCCTCCAACACAGCGGTCGTGCCAGGGATCATGCACCGGCATTCGGCTGGCGCGCGCAACCTACTCATGCCCAGAGGCAGGCGCAACTTATTCAACAAAGGTCTAGGGGGGGGCGTTTAAATAGGGCTGGGGGGTGGGTTAGGTAGGGGAAGGGAGGGGAAGGTGGGGGGGCTGAAGGAAAGTTCCGTCTGAGGCCACTCCGATTTTGGAGCAGCCTCGGAGGGAATGAAGAAAGCCATCGGGGCTCCTCTAGGGCTCGGTGCACCCACTTGCGTGCACCAGCCCCGGATTTTATAACATGTGCGCGGCTGCGCATGCATGTTATAAAATCGGGCGTAGATTTGTGCGTGCCGGGTTGCGCGTACAAATCTACGCCCGCAAGTTCCTACTAAAATCTGGCCCTAAGAATGTAGTAGTGTGCTGTAACTAATGTTAGTGCGCACTAAAACATTGCAACTTAAAAATTTAAAAGTATCAATTCAGAGGATTTTGTTAGCTAGAAAGACGGTCCGCACTAACAGAGTTTCTGTGCACTAACAGATATGCAGTGCGCAGTAACTCAGTTAGTGCGCGCTAACAAGAAATACAAATTTTTCCCAAATTTTCGGCAAAATACCCTTCGGTTTTCGGGGTTAGCGACCAATCACAAATTAGACAAAATCGTTGGATATTTTCTAATTCGTAAAAACGAATGCACATCCCTAGTTTTAGCTCCTAAAAAATGTGTGCTAAAACAGGAGTGAATATCAGTGCTAATATTAGCGTGGGTGCATGCAAATCCCATGTAAAAGAAGGTCTTAGCTATTCTTCAGCAATGCAAGGAGGTGCATTAATGGACAGACAGCTTAATGCACAGAACATGAGCAGACAAAGGAGCCCTTTTTCTTGGCTTACCAACTTCCCCAAATCAGGATGACACTTATACTAATAAAACACGGAATCCTGAACTTGAGAAAACATCTTTATGTGGAATGATATGGCCACAGGCCATCATATGTCAGTTTACAGATCCAATCAAACATGTGCCTAAAAATTGGCACTAACTAAACACATTTTGCAGCAAAACATGTGAATACCTGAACCACCAAAGCCAGGTGTGCAATGGGGGACCAGCGCTCAGTTTCAGACTGCTGTCTGCCCTTGCAAACCCTGCCCCCTTTGGCCAGAAAAGACATTGCGCTATGTTGGTTATCTATCCTCATGTCGTGCATCCGTGGTCCACAAAGACCATAGCTTGATTGGCAGCATAGCTACCCTCCTGCCCTATCCACCGTCGAAGCAGTGAGTGAGTGTTAAGCCAGTCTTCTGGGCTCCGCTGCTAGCGGGCTGACAAGCGGATGCGGGCATTCGCCATGCCCTACAATGGCTAATTGCCTTCATTTCTTCTGGGAGCTTTCCCTCTCAAACTGGTCGCCCTCCGCTGGTGCTGCAACAAACATGGAATCCTGTTGGGCGGATGGGGATCTTTTCAAGCCATCACTGAAGGTAAAAGAGAATTTCGTAATCTCTTCCCCTCTTTTATGAATTTCCTGCTGGCCCTCTTTTCTTTTACTCACGCGACTGCTTATCTTTGCAACTCATGTCCTCCTCTCTCCTATTTCCTTCTGTCTCCCTCCCCCCTCCCCCTTCTCTCTGCCTCTCAACCATTCCAGCAAGTGTTCCCTGTTGCCATCCATGTTGTGCCCTGTTCCACCAAGACCCTGCTTAATCGCAAGGCTGCTTTTTCTTAATGCTGGAAATTTAACTCCTGGATCAGAGCAGGAGTAGCACAACTCACATTCTGGCATATTATACTATTGCTGTGCCCATGTGTTAGTGTCTAGCTGCTTCTACCACACTGGGTACAGTAATAGAATAACTTTGGTCACCAGAAATGTGAGTTTACTCCACCTTGGGCCCAGGAGCTTAATTTCCAGTGCTTTCAGGGTAATCCCCTACAGTTGAACAGCACACTAGCATTGTGCATCCAACTTTGGTGTACTGTTTAACTGAAGATGGCCACCCCAGGGAGCTTACCCTTTGTTTATCTAGCTGAAGGTACCCACTCCAAAAAGCAAATTTTGTACCCAAGGCCTTTTTGGCAGAGAATGACAAGTAAGTAAAATCAAAGCATAAGCTCTTTGGGGTAGGCAACTACAACTGAACAAGTTGCCAGAGTTGGATGAACACCATCCAAGTGCATGCTGTTCAGCTGGAGATGACCATCCCAGAGAGCTTGTGCTTTGATTTTACTTGCCATGCTGTGCCAAAATGGCATTGCATGTGAGATTGGTGCTGTGCATCCCAACTTGTGGGCACATTTTCTCATTCAAGGCCATTTTAACAAAGCATGGCAAGTAAAATCAAATAATAAGCTCTCTGGGTAACCCACCTAGAGCTAGATGAACAAAGCTTAGGCTGTCCAGGTGAGCACCAACAGCTGAACATTACACACTTTGTTCAGGAAAACAAAGAAACCCTGTGACTGGTGCCTGCCTCAGAGAGCTTACATTGGAAATTTAACTTCTGAGTCTGAGGTGAAGTAAATTCACATTTATGGTGGCAAATGTTGTCCATTGTTGTGCCCAGTGTGGTACTCCACCTCAGACCCAGGAGGATTTACATTTCCAATGTAAGTTCTCTGGAGAGGGCACCTACAGCTGAACAGTACTTCAAAGTTGGGATGCACAAAACCAAGGGGTAGATTTTCAAATATATGCACAGGTGTACATGTGCGTGCACTACCCGGAGCACACACATTGACGCCCGATTTTATAACATGCGCACGCAGACATGTGCATGTTATAAAATCGGGGGTCAGCGTGCGCAAGGGGGTGCACACTAGTGTATCTTGCACGCGCCGATGCCCGCGGCCTTCCCCATTCCCTTCCCCCTAATCTATCCTTCCCACCCCTTCTCCTAACCATTCCACCCCTAGCCCTATTCTAACACTCCCCCTGACCTCGATCTTACCTTTTGGTCTGCCTCCGGGCAGGCATAAGTTGCGCGCATTGGCAGCCTGCCAGCACGCGATTCTCCAACACAGCAGCAAATGGCCACTGTGCCGGAGGCCTCTGGCCCCGCCCCCGCCCCGGACCACCCCTTTTTTAAAGCCCCGGGTCCTAGATGCATCCTGGGGCTTTTCGCGCGTCACCAGGCCTTTATAAAATAGGCTCGGTGCGTAGCCCACTGGATTTATGCGCGTAGAGCTTTTAAAATCCGGACCCAGTGCATACCATTCAGCTGAAGGTGCCTTCCCAAGAGAGTTTATGTTTTGTTTAACTACAGGTGCAAGCCCCAGAGAGCTTACACTGTATTTGGTCTGAGGTGGAGTAAACTCACATTTCTGGTGGCCAACTTTATTCTATTGCTATACTCAGTCTGGAAAAAGACACTACCACATGGGCATAGCAATAGAATATCATGGCCATATGAAATGTGAGTTAATTAACTTTATTTCCACCTCAGGCCAAGGAGTTAACCTGAAAATCCACTTAAGTGCATTAAAACATTATTATGTTACTATGATGGAAGCAGTGTGACCAAAATGGATTTGCACACAAGATAATGCTCAAGTCAGGATGCCCTGCGCCAATCTCGCATACAAGGCCATTTTGCCAAGTGAAATGAAAAGGTAAGCTCTCTGAAACAGGGAATTATACCCATTTGAGATGCACAGCACCAAAGTGCATACTATTCAGCTGTAGGAACCTTCTTTAGAGATCATACCCTTTGATTTCACTTGGCATGCCTTGCCCAAATGGTCTTTCATGAGAGATTGTGTACAAGTTGGGGTGCCCAGTGCCAGCCAGTCTTGCATGAAAGATCATTTTGATCACATTTCTGCCAAGTTCAAGCACTTACCTCTTACTCCTGTTTTAAAGCATTTTTTAAAAGCACTTTTCTGCATTAGTGTGGATTTTTCAGTTTAACTTTAATTTTTATTTAGCACGTTTTTTAAGTCCTATTTGATTTGCATCTGTGAGGACTAGCAGAGCAAAATCCTCCAAACTGGAGCAGGAAATACTCTGACTCCAGCCTTTTCTCTTGCAATTTCATTTTATTAACTTCACACAGCAAAATAAACTTCACAACACTGCCTATCTTTTCAGTCTTCTGTACACACAACTTCCCAGAGCGGTTCAGGAGCTCCTACGCCTCAAGAGATGGGACCTCTATCCCAGCTGGGCTTACACTCTTACTCCTCACTAACTGTGACGCCCTCGGAGCTCCTCCTGTCCAGCAGGGTCCTGTCCATAGAGCACTCTCCCTCACAGATTTATAGGGGAAAACAGGCACACTCTCCCACAGAATCCCATTGGCTTACTGCATCCCATGGGGACCCCTGTTTTTAAGGTGCGTGTAAGTAAAGCAACCCACTCTAAAATGTAACTCCAGTTTTAGCGCAGGTTTTATTACATCAGCCCCAATGTTTTATATTCTGAAAAACTTCCAAGTCATAGTACTAAAAAATATCTGATGGTATTTGGTCTATGGCATTTATTCTCAAACTGCAAACAGATATTCCGTCCAGAACAAGGGATGTTCAGTCCAGCTGAACTTAATCTAGAACATATGTATGCATATATATTAACCAGGGGTCCTCTTTTCTCCTATCAAAGTTTTCACCAACCATATGTCAGATACAATGGCTTCTAGATTCTCTTACCTGTTTTGGTCATAGAAGTAGCTGGTGCCTTTTGTCATACCTTTTATCAGACCAGTGTAGGGAGCATCCAAACATATTGCTATACATGCACTTTTGAAATTACGTAGGACACAATTTCAGATGTTCGACGCCTGGAGTGATGTTTGGCACAAAAAAAAATAAAAATATATATATATATATAAAACTTTTTTCTCTCAAAGACTAGTACGCTATAAAGTTTGTCACATTTTGGTATCCTCTCGTTTCATGTCTATAGAATATACAAAGGATTAATCTCTCAGACTCACACTAGTGTTAGGATGGGATGCAAGTTGTATACTACTGCATGCGAACTCCATGCTGTGAAAAGGGAGGGGTGAAAAACATTTTGCACAGGAATAACCATCTTCAGGACAGTGATCACATCTCCTGATTTAACCTGAATAGCTTTATTCAGACTGAGAAAAAAAAACAGAAGACTGAATTTCCATTCATTTGGGCATTTGAACAACAGCATAAATTTGCAAAATTGAAACCTTTATGAATAATATACTTTTCAAAAGTTCCAAGTTGGTGTGAGGGCTTGGTGGAATCCTGCTATTTTCTCCCATCCCAAGTGTGGTTAAACTGAATTACAGGGTTTTGACAATGAAAGGCCAGCTGTATGACAGTACTGTAGAACTAAAGCATCTCACACAGCTGTGTTACTTGGTGTTTGTGACAATATAGCATGATTAGTGTCTATATATTTTACCACATAACATAAAAACATAAAAAGTGCCATGGTGGGTTAAACCAATTGTACATCAAGCAAGCACAGCATTCTGTCTCCAAAAGTTCCAATCCAGGTCACCTGGACATACTATTGCAGAACTATTGCAGAACCCAATGGGTAAGAAGTAGCGAACTCCAAACTTCACTTATAACTGTATTTGTTAGCAATGTGTGCAACAAAAATGTTTGGTTAATTTCTTTATTTGTTTCTTACCTTGCCATAATTTTTTCAGAGAATAAAAATTAATTTATTTATGTCATTTATTCATTTATTTGCCATTAAAGTCAATGGAGGAAGCAACACATTCTATTTTGACCTCCAAATTGGACTTTTCTATTGAAGTTTTCGTGCAACTTGCAGGCAGATAGCAGTAGAGGAAAGAACACTCCAAGGCACCAAGAGTGGGCTAAAGTGTTTGGAATTGTTATTCTCAATAGAGCAGATTATGTGAAAGAGATTAATAGGCAACTACATGCTCTCTTCTTCTTAAAGGGGATCCTAAATCTACTATTCAAAAAGCTATCAATGAGGTAATTAAGATTTGCAAATTGGGGGGGGGGTTCTTACTGGTAAGGGGATCAACTTTTTAAAGGTTGAGCATCCTGTCACTCCAATCATATACATTCTCCCAAAAATCCATAACTTACTGCAGGATCCACCAGGCCACTCTATAATTGCAGCAATTGGCTCCATTTTGGAGCCATTGTCAAAGTTCACTGATGTGTTTCTTAGACACTTTGTTCAGAAAATTCCTTCTTATGTGTAGGATTCATCACACATAAATATTTTGAGATCTAATAGATGTGATGTTGATAATGTTGTTAGTAACCTTGGACATTGAATCATTTTACACAAACATCCCTCAAATGGAAGCTATCAACATTATCAGGAAGACATTAAACAAGAGAGAGAATAATCTGAGGGTTCCTATGGAATTTATTGACGGACTTGCAGAAATAGCATTGACAAAGAATTACTTTAAATTTCAGGACAACTTTTATCAGCAAATCAAGAATACGGCCATAGGAGCTGCCAAAGCCCCAGATATTGCTAATCTATATGTGGCTGCTTTTGAAAGGAACATTTTTTTCTAACAAGTTATTACATTTCCAGAGTGAACATTGTAGATGTTTAAAGCAAAATCTCCTTGTTAGTCAATTTTTACACCTTAGAAGACTGTGCTCCACTGGTGATGAGTATGATAAAAGAGCTAAAGAAATGAGAGAAAGATTTATGTTAAAAGGATAACCTGAGCAATGTATTTCCCAGGGTTACTAACGGGCACTATAGAGAGATAGGAATGTATTATTAGAAAAAACAGACAAAAGAAATAACGATAAAGCTGTATGTTTTGTTCATTGAAATTTTCACATCTTATAACAAGCATCAGCAAGATATTATGTAAACATTGGCACATCATTCAGGGTATAAATTGTTTCACAAATAAGGACTTTCTTATCTCCTACACGAGAGGGCAAAATCTTAGAGACATGCTTGTTCATTCAGCATTGGATCCAGAAATGAATGTTATCAAAAGGAAACCTAGTGGGCATTCCAAATGTGGTAGTTGTTAACTTTGTCCACAGATGCTACAGGCCACAATTTTTGTTCATCCTTTCACATCCAAAGAATATGTCCTGTATGATTTCTGCAACTGCAATACACAACATGTTGTCTATGTGATCCAATGCCCTTGCGGGTTGTTGTACATTGGCAAAACCAAAAGAAAACTGAATATAAGATTATTAGAACACAAAAGTTGTATTAACAGGAAAATATTGGAAGCACCAGTGGTGGAACACTGTATAGCATATGACTATCAGTTTGAAGACTTGAGATTCTGTGTGCTGAAGGTTGTGAGGCTTTAGTGGAGAGGAGACCAGGATGCTATTTTATTAAAAGTAAAGCAAAGGTTCATTTTTGAAATGAGAACTGTTGCTCCTCTTGCGTTTAATCTTGAATTGGATCTTTCTATATTTTGAGATAATTGCATTTTTATTTTTTATTTTTATTATTATCATTATTTTCATATCTACTAGCTACAATTTTTTTTAGTTTTTATCAGTTATCAGGGCTATTTATCAAATCGCGCTAGGGCCATAACACCCGCAATAAATAATGCATCGCAAGATACATATGTAAATTTAAAATTTTTTCCCAATTGGGAGGAGTTTGGGCAGAGAAAATTAAAATGAGGGCTGATTAACATTGCATGTGATAGTGTAATGCATATTATTGTGGGTGTTAGTGCTGGAAATAACTACACCTTTTTTCCTGCTGTTATGCTTTCTGATATTCCTGAAACAGGATTTGTGCTAAAAACTGCAAACCTCATTGTGGGGAAAGGGGGAGAGAGAGAGGGAGAGAGAAAGCCTTTAGGGAAACATACCTATTAGTCAACTTTTTATACCACTGTAGAAGGGGGCAACAAGTAACTCAAGGTGAGATTTTGGTGGTGATCTAGGATTTGAGGATCAGTTTTACATGCACAGTCAGAGGTATGAAAAGCACATCATTGAAGATTTGATGTGATTTGTATGAGGAAAGGTACAGAAAGATGAGATTTGTACAATGTACTCTCGCCCTAGCTTGATGCACTCTCTCTATAGCTGCTATCATGCTAGGGCGAGAGTACATTGTATAAATCTCATCTTTGTGTGCCTTTCCTCACTCCAAATCACATTAAATCTTCACTGATGTGTACTGTGCTGTTCGTATCTCTGAATGTACATGTAAAACTGGCCCCCAAACCCTAGACCACCACCAAAACCTCACCTCAAGTTACTAGTTGACTCTCCTACAGTGGTATAAATAGTTGACTAATATACATGCTACCCTAGAGGCTCTCTCCCTTTCCCTCTTCCCCCCAAAAGCAGTCCTGAAATACTATGTGCTGTGTATCTCAAAAATTATCCTAACCATGTCACCTTATTTTTTATCACAGGTAAAATTTATAACAAAATGATAAATCTATATTTGTTTTTATATTTCATAGGTTTACTATTTAATCTGATTTTAAAAAAAATGATGATTATTACAATTTTTGTTATTTTTCTTCAGGTATGCACTATTATTTTTTTAGAATACATGTTTTTATATTCTTAACAAATATATATGTATGTTATTTAGGAAATCTGCATTCTTTTTGTTATAGCAATGGTACTTAAACTGCTGGCTACCAGGGCTTAGCACAATGATATAGCTGTTGAGCTATTGGATCTGCTGTAAAGAGGTGTGAATTTGAACTGATATACCCCACTGAGGCCTGGATTCTCTAAGGTCTGCGACCTTAGAGAATCCAGCGGTAATGGGGGGGGCGCAAAACTGGCGGCGATAAGGGTCCTTACCTTTCGCCGCCAGCGATGTATCCGCAGAGTCGGCCCTGTGCCACCCCGACTCCTCCTCTTCTGGGGCCAACTCCGCCCTAACTCCGCCCCCATTTAGTGATTGCACTCGAAAAGGGACTTTTCGCGTGCAGTCGCTTTTGAAAATGATCACCTGAGTTAGCTCTATCCATCATTAAAGTTCAAACATTTTTGGCAGTTTATTTTGGAGGGAAAATCTCCTTTAAAAGAAAGGTCTGGGTCTACATCTGTAATATTTATTCATTCTAGGATGCAGTGCTGCAGACTGTCCACTGTGAGCTGTGATTTCTGTTTGCCAATAAGGTAACTACAAGAGTAACTTTGATACGTTTTATTTTGTGTGCTTTTTGTGGAGATACAGAGTGCTTCTTTGTTTTAAAAGTATTGTTATATAATTTTAATTCAATGTTTTTGGTTTTTATATCTGTTTTATTTTCTTTTAGTTCCTTTTCCTCTGTCATCCTATCTAACCCCTTTCCTTTCTCCCTTTCTCTCTTCTCCTTTATTTCTCCTTTCCCCAGGTTCCTTACCACCTGTCTCATGGTCCCCCTTGTTTCCCTTTCTACTCTATCTTTCCTTCCTTCCTTTAGCCAGTTCTCAATGGTTCATATTTTTAAGAAAATGAAAGATAATTATTTTTAAAATGCAAACTATGGCTCCTCTTGGACTTTATCTTGAAATAGACCTCTCTGCATTTAGAGATGTTTCTAATTTTTCCTCTTTCTTTTCACTATTATTATTAATTTTGTATTTTATTGACTATTTTAAAAAAAGTTTTAGGTGGTGTGTTTTTAAAAAAGCAATATGATTTTATATGTGTGTGTATATAGGGGCAGATTTTCAAAACCCTACGCGCGTAAATCCAGGAGGATTTGCGCGCGTAGGGGGGTTACGCGTATCGGGCCTATTTTCAAAAGGCCCAGTGGTGCACATAAAGCCCCGGGTCGCGTGAAAGTCCCGGGGCTTGAAAAAAGGGGCAGGTTGTGGGTGAGGCGGTCCGGAGGTGGGGCGGAACCGGAGCCTCCAGGCACAGCGGCCATTTGCTGCTGTGCCCGGGATTGCGGGCCAGCCATCAGCCGGTGTGTGCAACTTACTCCTGCCCAAGACAGGCGTAACTAGGTAAGATACATTTTTAGGGGGGTTTACCTTAGGCCTGGGGGGTGGGAGAGTTAGGGGAAGGGAAGGTGGGGTAGGGGGATAGAAAGGTTCCCTCCGAGGCCGCTCCGATTTCGGAGCAGCCTCGGAGGGAACGGAGGAAGGCAGCGTGGCTCGGCGCGTGCAAGGTGCACAATTGTGCACCCCCTTGTGCGCACCGACCCTTTATTTTATAACATGTGCGCGGCTGCACGCGCATGTTATAAAATCGGGCGTGCATTTGTGCACGCCAGGTTGCGCGCACAAATGTACGTCTCGTGCGTATGTTTTAAAATCTGCCCCATATTATTTTGGCATGCTGTTTTTTTGACCCTACTGGGACTTGCAACAGTGGCTGGTAGTAGTTAATGTTTTGATATAGCTGCTATACTATAAAATCTGTTACAGTGCAGCTTTGCATTTTAATTGACATACCCTACTGATTTAGCTTTATCTGTCTTATTTAAGTTTACATTTTTAAGCAGTGAATTTTGGAATCATTTTTTTTTCAGAGCAGTCCTGGTCTGCATCTGTAATATAGGTTCATTCAAAGGGGCAGTGCTGCAGACAGTCCACTGAGAGCTCTGTGTTTCGGTTTATTCTGTTTGTTTTTAGTAGTGCTATAGAGTACTTTCCATTTTTTATATTATTTGACCAATCCCCCCTCCCCAGCCCCAGCCTCCCCCGAAATACCTCTTACCTTGTAATGGATCCCGCATGCCATTTTCCAAAATAGCGCTGACCTCAAATTCTGCGCTTACTCTACACTTAATTTTTATTTTTTGGGAGTTGGGGATGCCTCAAATGGTGGCCCCAAGTTGAAACCAGGGATAGCAATGACCCCCACTCAACCTCCCTGTTTGGGGACAGGTAATTTTTAGAGCAGCCAGTGTCCCTTTAAGATAATGGTGGTCCCATGAGATTGGAGCTGCCTTTGCCTTAAAGGGACACTCGCTGCTTTCTTTTCTGTTGCGGCGTTTGGCTGCAACACAAAAGAATGTACCACAGAGCCTGATGTGTTTTCGGGGGATGGGCCCCATAATTACGGCTACAGCTCTCCATGACAGTGAGACGCCTCCTGTGAAAACACAATGCAATTTGGTAAATCTAGGGGTTGGTTGGCAATATTCAGCTGTATAGCTACACCACTGAATATACTTTGCTTAATAGCAGGTTTAATTTATCCAGCTAACTCACTCAGGCAGATAACGCTAAATATATGGACTTATCTGGCTTACCCCTAGATTCATTAAGCCAAAATATTTTATCGCAGGAGGAATCCCACTATCCAAGGGGATGTTGATATCATAGTGGGCCCTATCCTCAAAAAAGCATTGCGGCTGTATGGTACATTCTTTTGTGTCATAGCCAAACACTGTGGCTCAAAAGAACACAACGAGCAGCCCTTTAATGTGATAGCGCTCCCAACCTCATGGGACCACCATCATCCAAAAGGGCCACTGCCCCCCCCCCAAAAAAAAAATAATCGCTGTAAACGGAGAGATTGAGCGGGGGTCACTGCTGACCCCTATCTCAACCCAGGACCGCTAGTTGAGGCAGCCCCCGTCACTCCCAAAATGTGAAAAAGTTAAAAAATGAACTACACGGTGACGGCCTTAGCCCTCTTCCCCCCTTCGCAAAGCACACAAGTAAAATATGGCCATAGCCCCCCTAGGCAATACCCACTTCCCTCAAGCCACAACCACAAAATCTCACTCCCTGACTCACCAAGTCAAAAGATCAAGCCACCCCCAATATGCAAGAATGCACCCAGCCTCTATGCTGGGACCACATTTTACTTCTGTGCTTTGGGGAGGGGGAAGAGGGAGCTGGGGCCATCACCGTGCAGTTCTTTTTATTGCTTTTTCATATTTTGGAGGAGTTGTAGCAGCCTTAGGGTCAGCACTGACTCCCGCTCAACCTCCCTGCTTGCAGTGATTTTTTTTTTCTCCTTCCACTTTAAATGTGTGACTGGAGATTTGGGATCCCTGTTAGGATTCTGGGCCTCCGCCATACATCTAACACATTTCAAATAGGTGTAGATATTTTATCGCAGCTGACCATCTTCTCGGTCGGCCTTGATAAAATATTAACATAAAATTGACTAGTACTGACCTTCTTGGCATGCATTTGCATTATTCATGCATGCAAATCACATGTAAAGAAGGTCATTGTAATAAGGGAGGGTGTTTGGTTGGGGAAATGCAAAATATTGTGTGTATCACGCAATATACTCGATATAACGCATGTTAGAGCACTAATGTGTCATGATGAATTACCCAGTAAGTTATTTATTTATTTATTTATTTATTTATTTATTTATTTAGATTTTTTTCTATACCGGCATTCGTGAAAATGTCACATCAAGCCGGTTTACAATAAACAATGGGGTGATAACCGTAACAGAGAACGAGATAATATGTACTAAACATAGTATAGATGCAGTTACAATAAAACAAGGAGTTGTACAACTAGGAGCAAGAAGAAGAAAAGATAGTAACTTTAACATAGTATATTAACCCGTAAAATGGTAGACTTTCCAAAAAGGGAAGTGTGTGATTTACAATGAATTGATCAATTCAAATAAATGTAGTTTTTAACAATAAGGAAGAGATCAGAAATAATGAAAATTCTGGATGTTGATAATGCTTAGGGTAGGTTGCCAGGATGGTTGTAAAAAGAAAATTGTTGCTTGGAGGTGAATGTTGGAGAGAATTGGGTTTAACCTGAGTCTGGGAAGGCTTGTTTGAAAAGCCATGTTTTGAGTCTTTTTCTGAATGTCAGTAAGCAGGGTTCCTGTCTTAGATCCGTTGGTATGGAGTTCCAAAGAGTGGGTCCTGCTGTGGAGAAAGCCCTATCTCTGTAAGTTATGTGGAGGGAAGTTTTGGAAGGCGGTACCTGCAGAGACTCTTTGTAGTACTCTCTTATGGGTCTGGAGGATGTATGCTTTATGAAAGGGATTTGTAGGTTGAGAGGAGCGATTTGTTGGATAGTTTTGTAGATTATTGTGATTGACTTATAAAGAATTCTGAAATGGATTGGCAGCCAGTGTAAATCTTTAAGGATTGGGGAGATGTGCTCTCTTCTCCTTGTGTTTGTTAGAATTCTGGCTGCCGTATTTTGAACCATTTGTAGCGGTTTAGTATGTGCTGATGGGATACCTAATAATAAAGAATTGCAATAGTCTAACTTGGAGAAGATTATTGCTTGTAGGATAGTCCTGTAGTCATGGTTGTGGAACAGTGGTCTTATTCTTTTTAGAACATGCAGTTTATGAAAGCAGTCTTTAGTGGTTTGGTTTATGAAAGCTTTTAAGTTAAGCCTATTATCGATGATTGCGCCCAAATCTCTTACTTTTGTTGTTTGTAAATTAGCTGGAGGAATTGTGGGGGTTTGGCGGTTCTCAGAGGATATGAGAAGGAGTTCCGTTTTTGAAGAATTTAGGATTAAGTTCATACTGGAGAGGAGGGAGTTGATTTCTTGCAGACAATATTCCCAAAGATCGAGGGTTTTTTTTATGGATTCTTTGATTGGTATCACTATCTGGACATCGTCGGCATAAAGGTAGTGTTTAAGGTTCAAGTTGGTTAATAGCTGGCAGAGAGGGAGGAGGTAGATATTAAAGAGGGTAGGTGAAAGGGATGAACCTTGGGGTACTCCTTGAGAAGAAGGGTAGCGTTTAGATTCTTTGCTGTGTATTTTTACCTTGAAGCCTCTGTTTTTCAAGAATGAGTGGAACCAGGACAGTGCTGAGCCTGTTATGCCGATGTTCAATAATTGGTTTAGGAGCATGGAGTGGTTAACAGTATCAAAGGCGGCTGAGAGGTCCAAGAGAATCAAAAGGTAGGACTGGCCTTTGTCTAGGCCTAGGATGAGGTAATCTGTTAAGGAAATTAGAAGAGATTCTGTGCTTAACGATTTCCTGAATCCATATTGTGAAGGGTAGAGAATTTTGTGGTCTTCCAGGTAGTCTGATAATTGAAAGTTAACCAGTTTTTCCATGACTTTAGCAATGAATGGGAGGTTGGAGATAGGGCGAAAGTTGGAGGGGTCGTCTGGGTCTAACTTTGGTTTTTTCAAGAGCGGTTTGATTGATGCCATTTTGAGGTCATCAGGGTAGAGTCCTTGAGATAAAGAGCAGTTGATTATGTCTGCCAGAGCTTTGGATATAGTGTTCGGGATAAGGAGGAGTAATTTGGAAGGGATTTGGTCTAATGGGTGTGTCGATGGTTTCATTTTTTTCAGTATTCTAAGGATCTCCGAAATTGTAGTGGGTTCAAATGAGTTGAGTGAGATGTTTTTGTTATGGAGTAGAAAGGAACTGTGAGGGGAAGAGGTATTGGGCAAATTCTTTGATAGAAGGTTGGTTATTTTGTTGTTGAAGAAGAGGGCAAGCTCCTCTGCTTTTTCTTGGGCTTTGTTAAATGGTATGTCCGGTATTTGGATTTGAGTTAAGTTGGAGACGTAGGCGAATAGGGCTTTAGCATCAAAGATCATATGATGGATCTTATGAGCATAGAAGTCTCTTTTGATTTTTAACAAGGAACTTTTGTAGTGGTGGAGAGCAAGTTTGTAGGCAGAGAGGGTGGACGCTGAAGGAGATTTGCGCCATTTGCTTTCGTTCCGTCTGAGGGAAAGTTTTAGATTTTGTAGTTCTTCATTAAACCAAGGTTGTTTTTTTGGAAGGTTGTGTTTTAGTTTTTTAGTTGTCAGAGGACATAGTTTGTTAGCTGCCGTTTCTGTAATATTATTCCATGAATGAAGGGCTGAATTTGGAGAGGAAAGGTCCATGAGGGGTAGTTCTAAGACTAGGTGGTTGTGGAGGTCCTCGGAGGCACATGTTTTTCTGTAGGAGAATTGTTGTTGAGGGGCGAGGATGCTGTTTCTTTGTGCCAGTGTGATGGTGGTCGAGATTATAGAGTGGTCTGACCAGGGTACTGGTTCGCAGATCGGTTGAGTTGAATTAGAGATGCCTGAATTGGTGAAGATGAGGTCCAATGTATGACCTGCTCTATGGGTGGGTTTCTTGATAATCTGATTGAAACCCAAAGCAGCTAAGGCAGTAAGGAATGTTTTCCCATTAGTAGACAGAGAGGGATTGTTGACATGTAAATTGAAATCACCGAGTATAATTGCTGGAGAATCTAGATTAATGTGGGAGGCTATTAGTTCCAGAAGAGGAGAGGCATCTGAGTCGAGAAGGCCTGGGGGGGCATATACAAGAAGGATTTGAAGATGATTTGATTTGAAAAGGCCTGTTTCCAGTTTGGTAGGAGAGTTGACTGTGTATTGAGTGAAATTCAAGTCTTTTTTGGTAGCAAGAAGAATTCCTCCACCTTTTCTTTTCTGTTGGGGAATGGAGAAGAAGTCATATGAATGTGTAGGTAATTGGTTAATTAGTGCAGTGTCTGTCGGTTTGAGCCACGTTTCTGTTATGGCGCATAAGTCTGGGTTTGCGTCTAGAAGAAGATCGTTGAGAATAGGGGTTTTCTTAGTGATGGATTGGGCGTTGAATAGAAATAACGAGAATAATGTTAGACCTAGCAATTGTGTAAAGGGGGAAGCCATGATGGGAATGAGGGCTTTATAGGTGTGAGGATGAGAGGTCAAGAGAGAATTACTGGTTGAGAAGTGTCTCCTGTGATGGAGAATTGGAATCGGGAGACCACGGAGCATGATGGTTAGAAATGGCCGGAGATCTTGTTGAAGAGTAGTGTTAGAGATCTGCTGTGAGAGTGGGGGGGGGGGGAGAGGTAGAATGTTTCACAGTGGTTTTTGTGATTGAGGCTTAAATGAGAGGTGAAGTTTGATTGTGGTTAGCTTGAAGAAATGGAGATTGGTCGGGTGAGTTAATGATCTGGTAGTTGGAGAAGTGTGTTGAAACATTAACGGTTATGGGAGCGTGTTGTGCGTCAGGGGTGCACGAAGGGGCGCACAAAGGGGCAGGCCCCTTTGTCACGCTCCTTCGGCGCGCGACGCCCGGCGCGCGGCGCCGAGGAAGGGGTTTCAAATTTAAAACCCCCGCTCCTACCGCTGACGTGAAGGTAGGGCTTCCTCGATTGGCTGCTGCGGCTTTTTGGAGGCGGAGCGAAGAGGCTGGCCGCGTGACCGGCGTTGGAGCTCCGGTGGCAAGTGCTGAATGATTTTAAAAGTTAGTTAGATAAGTAGCTCACCTCTGAATGCCCACATCTCGACTTCCACTTATCCTGCTAATTAGCTGGTAAATAATTATCTGGCTAAGTGGTGGTTGCTAAACATGGTCAAATATTGAAACAGCGCCACTTCACTGGATAAGTCTGAACTTATCCAGCTAAATGGTGCTGAATATCGACCTCTCTTCAAATAATCCCCTTAGATTGAACATTCTCTGGGGATAAGAAAATACCTACAACACCAGAATGTAATCCACTTTGAAGTGCCTCAAAAGCTGGAATATATATACATTTAAACAAAATATTTCTAAAGTTTCTTTGTATGCAGATTTCTGAAGAAAAAAATCATACTGCATTGATGTGGTAAACTGACATCTTTATGCATTGGGCAGGATAGCTCAGATCACTACCTGTTTTTTCTTTTAGTTCTGGTGGAAAATGTTGTGCAGTGGGAATTCACACAATAATGATGATGAGAAATTATAGAGAAGAGATTGGATTAGCGGTAATTAAAGACAATTAGCAGAATCTTGGATGTGTTAGAATTCTTGTGAATAGGATGTTCCCTCCTTGGGTTTGAGAGCAGAATGTGGCAGATGCGCTTATAGTAAATCATAAATCCCTTGTCTTGCTTCATTCAGTCTCTTATTTATTTAATTTAAAAGATTAATGTATTTGGGCCCTCTTATGCATCTTTCCTATGTATTTCAAGATTATCTTTAAGAATTGGTGCTGATAAGGAGAAGGCAAAGGCCTTTACCTAAAACTTACCCAAATTTGATTTTTTAGGGTTATGCTTTTACCTCATGCTAAAATATAACCCTTTAACAGAAGCACAATATTAGTGTGCACACTAACCTAAAAGGTGCAGCATGCAAGGCTGCATTGCAAAATCCTCAGCACTAACTGATCCTAACTGAAAGCATCATTAACTAGGAAGATTTCTTTCCATGGTCTCCCCCCCCCCCCCCTGAACATGATTATCAAGGGGCCTCAGTGTTCTGAAATAATCTTCTACCACACCACACCATCAAAATTCCCTCAGCTCCACTGCTCCCGACTGACCCGCTGATGTCCCCCTGCACAAACTATGAAGGGCCCATGGTGGACATGATTTACCCCCAATCCTTCCACCATTGCACAAGCTGTGAAGACATTGAGGGGCTCAGATGCCCTGACTTATTCCCCCTTTCCCATCTCCAGTTCCTCAACACACACTATCAAGGATCATTGGTGGGCTAAGTTCCTCTCTGTTCTCACTCCTTCTCTCCCTGTAGAGATCATCAAAAGCGACCCTTTGGCATTCCTGACTGACCCCAGATCCTCCTATGGGCTTTTTAGAACTGCATTTGCAGATGTTGAGTATAAATGAAAATTATACTGGAATGTTTTTAAAGATCTAATTATATTACTCATTTTAAATTTTCCTCGCTGGAAATTTGTTTATATTAGAGATGTATGAATTTTTTAAAAATAGTTTTCTTCAGAATTTCCTACTATTTATCAAATGATCCCAAAATTGTCACAAAATTCAGTTAAATCTAAATCACAGTCAAAACTCTGATGGCACTCCTGGTTCAGTGAACCTGCAGGTAAGTTTGCTGTTCAAATCCAAACTTCTGATGGACGTTGCTAACAAATTTTTCTGAGAGATGTTGGGGCTGTTTTCAGGAAGCTATTGTGAGTTATGGAAGGCACTCCAGCACGGATGTGCAGGCACCGGGAATAACTGGGCACCCACTGCATTCATGGGGTGCTGCCACTGCAGTGCCAGGCCGTACCTGAGGGGCAGGAGGGAGGGAGAGCCCGTCTTCTCCCCTACCCACAGTGGTTGTAATGGTGCCAGCAGCGTCTGGCTGGCACCAGGAGCGGGAGTTCTTCCACGTCATGCCGGGGCACTCCGATGCCGAGCCACATGATTGGCCGGGGAAGCGACACAGTGAGGCCAGCTGGGGGAGGGACTGGCGGAAACTTAAAACCCACCAGCTCCCCTTTGCTCGGCCTTTTCATCCTTGGCCCCGGTGCATCTGCAATCAGGGTGCTGCATCTCACCCGGAAAACAAATGCTCATGGAAGGATAAGTAAAGGGCAGGGTCAGGTTATTGCCCCGACCCCTGTAAAGTGGCAGGCAATGCTTGCCTGATAAGTGCGTTACCCTAATATAGTAGGGGCGAATACTCTACTGAGTGGTTTCCGAGATGGTTTCTCTATTCCCTATACAGGTCAGCTACAATCCGTCAAGGTGGTTAATGCTCCTTTGGCGCACAGCCTGGCCGGAATTGTCAGGAAGAAGCTCAGGAAGGAGGTTCAGCTTGGGCGGATTGCCACCCTTTTGCTGAATCCCCGTTAGATCACCTTGTGTTGTCTTCCCTGGCAGTCGTCCCTAAAAAAGATCCTGGCAAATACAGGTTTATACACAATCTATCGCATCCTGTGGGGTCTTTCGTAAATGACCATATCCCCCCCAGTATAGTATTCATCCTTCAACACTGCAATAGAGCTGATGAGATCCTGCAAACAAGGTGCCCTCATAGCAAAAGCAGACATCGAGTCTACTTTTCAGCTGCTCCCAGTTCACCCGAGCAGTTTCCCACTACTCAGCTTTTGTTTTGAGGGGGCCTTTTTTATTAAGACAAGTGTCTGCCAATGGGATGCTTGATCTTAAGAACATAAGAAACATAAGAAAATGCCATACTGGGTCAGACCTACTTCGAAACATTCAGTACATTCAGAACTGAACAAAATCACTGTGAACCTGGAAGTTGTAGTAGGCCAGATTGACAAACTAAAGAGTAGCAAATCACCTGGACCAGATGGTATGCATCCTAGGATTCTGAAGGAACTAAAAAATGAAATTTCTGATCTATTAGTTAAAATGTGTAACCTATCATTAAAATCATCCATTGTACCTAAAGACTGGAGGGTGGCCAATGTTACCCCAATATTTAAAAAAGGCTCCAGGGGTGATCCGGGTAACTATAGACCAGTGAGCCTGACTTCAGTGCCAGGAAAAATAGTGGAAACTATTCTCAAGATCAAAATCGTAGAGCATATAGAAAGATATGGTTTAATGGAACACAGTCAACATGGATTTACCCAAGGGAAGTCTTGCCTAACAAATCTGCTTCATTTTTTTGAAGGGGCTAATAAACATGTGGATAAAGGTGAACCGGTAGATGTAGTGTATTTGGATTTTCAGAAGGTGTTTGACAAAGTCCCTCATGAGAGGCTTCTAAGAAAACTAAAAAGTCATGGGATAGGAGGCGATGTCCTTTCGTGGATTACAATCTGGTTAAAAGACAGGAAAAGGGTAAACAGTGGAGAGTCTCAGGGATCTGTACTTGGACTGGTGCTTTTCAATATATATATATAAATATATAAATGATCTGGAAAGGAATATGACAAGTGAGGTTATCAAATTTGCGGATGATACAAAATTATTCAGAGTAGTTAAATCACAAGCAGACTGTGATACATTACAGGAGGACCTTGCAAGACTGGAAGATTGGGCATCCAAATGGCAGATGAAATTTAATGTGGACAAGTGCAAGGTGTTGCATATAGGGAAAAATAACACTTGCTGTAGTAACACAATGTTAGGTCCCATATTAGGAGCTACCACCCAGGAAAAAGATCTAGGCATCATAGTGGATAATACTTTAAAATCATCTGCTCAGTGTGCTGCAGCAGTCAAAAATCAAACAGAATGTTAGGAATTATTAGGAAGGGAATGGTTAATAAAACAGAAAATGTCATAATGCCTCTATATCGCTCCATGGGGAGACCGCACCTTGAATTCTGTTTACAATTCTGGTCGCCGCATCTCAAAAAAGATATAGTTGCGATGGAGAAGGTACAGAGAAGGGCAAGCAAAATGATAAAGGGGATGGAACAGCTCCCCTATGAGGAAAGGCTGAAGAGGTTAGGACTGTTCAGCTTGGAGAAGAGACGGCTGAGGGGGGATTTGAGAGGTCTTGAACGAGTAGATGTGAATCGGTTATTTACACTTTCGAATAATAGAAGGACTAGGGGGCATTCCATGAAGTTAGCAAGTAGCACATTTAAGACTAATCAGAGAAAATTCTTTTTCACTCAATGCACAATAAAGCTCTGGAATTTGTTGCCAAAGGATGTGGTTAGTGCAATTAGTGTAACTGAGTTCAAAAAAGGTTTGGATAAGTTCTTGGAGGACAAATCCATTAATGGCTATTAATCAAGTTTACTTAGGGAATAGCCACTGCTATTAATTGCATTAGTAGCATGGGATCTTCTTAGTGTTTGGGTAATTGCCAGGTTCTTATGGCCTGGTTTGGTCTCTGTTGGAAACAGGATCCTGGCTTGATGGACCCTTGGTCTGACCCAGCATAGCAATTTCATATGTTCTTATGTACCTTTTTGCATTGGGTTACTGCTGAGGCAGCTGGGCTAATGTCTCTAGTCCATTACCTTGATGATTTCCTATTTATAGGAGGAGGCATACCAGAATGTGTCCAGTTGTTCAACACGTTTCATAACCTGGCTGAGAGGTTTGGTATTCCATTGGCAGAAGACAAGTCTCAAGGCCTGGCAACGGTCCTTACTTTCCTTGGGATCAAGCTTGATTCCACTCGAATGGAATCCAGACTCCCTGGCGACAAGCTAGTGAAACTGGACTATCTGGTGTTGATCACCATGCAAAACAGGAAAGTCACACTAAAGCACATGAGATCCCTCATAGGCAGTCTAGCTTTGCCTTCTGAGTTATCCCCATGGGCAGAATCGTTCTGTGTCGATTAATCCAGTCCATGATAGGCATGGTTCGTGACAACCACCACTTGTTGTTAAGCAAGCCAATTAAGGAAGGCATAGCTCTGTGATCTAAATTTCTCAAGGACTTCAACAGTGTTTCAGCGTGGCTTCCCAGGCCGGTCAGCAGTGACGACCTTCAGCTATACTCTGACACATCAGGAGACATTGGTTTTGGTGTTTATTTCAAAGGTGATTGGTGCACAGCTCACTGGCCAGGCCACTGGGCAGCAGCTGGCTTAACCAGAAATATCACATTCTTGGGCTGTTCCCCATTGTAATCTTCTTACACATCTGGGGCGAGGTGCTTAGTCATCAATGGGTGGTGTTATGGTGTGATAATGCAGCGATGGTCCAGTCAATAAATAAACAGACTTCCAAGTGACTCTTAGTGTCAGAGTTGCTGAGGGAGTTTGTACTATGCTGCTTGTGCATGAACATTGTGGCGTGGGAGAAGCATGTTCCTGGAATGTGCAATGAGATAGCAGATTCTCTCTGTTGTTGCAAGTAGTCTCTATTCGTGAAGTTGGAAACGAGCCGAGCAGAGCAGTATTTTGAAGTCAAAAGAGTAATGCTGGGCTGGGCAAGGGAATCCTTACCTCAGCAATGCTTAATGCAGGAGCCGTAGCCATTTGGTATGGAGAGATTCCAGCCTATGAGGGTGGAAGGGTACCCCAGCCCACACATGATGGGATCCCTTTGTCGGCAGCAACCAAGTCCTAGAAAGACTATTGTAATGCTGAAGCCTGTAAATCGAAGCAGAGAGGTGCCGGTAAGCAAGAGGGGGGCCTTGGGGCCACCACTCGGTGTTTGGCCACGGATGACGATTATCAGGCCCGGGGACTGAGCCTTGATGAATTGAGGGCCAGGCACATTTGTGAGGGGCTCAGGTGTGCATGGTGGCCTGCATGGCCCCTCCAGTGATGGCGGTCCGACTCAGTCGGGGGCTCATGGAGAGTGAGACCGCCCCCTAATATTTCCACTTGGGCGGAATGAAACAAAGATATCAGCACCTGCCCTGTGGTTGAGAATAGGTAGCGGAGGCTTGACTCGGTGACTAAATTAGACTCCCCTGATAGGCTATTCTAATAAACAGCTGCAGCCATTCGCCACCACCACGCTGGGCTGTACCTGTAAGTGTGGGAGGGAAGGGGCCCTTCTTTCCCCAGCATGGTGGTTGTAATGGCGCTGGAAGCATCCAGCCAGCACCACGAGTGGGAGCTCTTCTGCATTGTGCTGGGGCACTGCTGGTGACATCGTTCCCCCTGGTTGGTGTGGCGTTGGGCACAGTGATGAAATTGGAACACGTCCCAATGCCGGGCCACATGACTGGCCTGGGGAGTGATGTGATGTCGCCGGCAGGGGGGAGGGACCAGTGGGAAACTTAAAACCCCTCGGCTCCCCTTTGTTTGTTTTTTTCATCCTTGGCCCAGCATGGTGCAGTGCAATTCCCTGCCCAAACCACCTTTTATTAGCCAGTACAAATTGTTAGCAAATTATTGTTGTTCATTGTTATTCTGTCGTGGCAGCAGTGACCAGGTCCTGGAAAGTCTATAGTAACGCTGGAGGCTGCAAAATGAAGCAGGGAGGTGCCAGTAAGGAAGAGAGGGGCCTTGGGGCCACCACTCGGCGTTTGCCCATGGATGATGAATATCAGGCCCGGGCATTGGGCCTTGATGAATTGAGGGCCAGGCACATTTGTGAGGGGCTCATGTGGTGCCTGCTGCGTGGCAGTCCGTCTGGCCCCTCCAGTGACGGTGGTCCAACGTCAGTCTGAGGCTTGCAGAGAGCACGACCGTCCCCATCATTTCCGCTTGGACAGAATGAAACGGAGACATCGGCACCTGCCCTGTGGTTGAGAATAGGCAGTAGTGGCAGGACTTGGCACCTAACTTAGACTCCCCTGTTAGGCCACTCTAATAAACGGCTGTGGCCATTTGCGTCCCAGTGATGACTCACGTTTTCTTTGTGTGTGTGTAATGTTGGTGTCCAGCCCGGATGGGCGGTGGTGAGACAGAACCATGGGGGTCCGGGCTGCCCGGTTATTGTGAAGATCTACAAGAGAGAGGCAGGAGAAAGAGAGAGGGAACAGGCAGAAAAGAGAAAAAGCCAGTGAAAGGTTTCCTTTTACAATTTGAGAATGTGTTGTGTGGGCATACAATGTTTTATTTCTTTTTATTTGAAGCCTTGACAATTGGTGCTACTTCTCACACGTTTCAAACTTGTGTTAATTAACCCCTTTTTGTGTCTGTTACCATGTGTCCAATAATAGGCAGGCACACACACTTTTTTTTCTTTCTTATATTTGTTTTAATAGATTGTAAAGGGGTACAAGAAGATGGGGTGTTGGTTGTTTTTATGGCCAGATCACGTGCACAAATGCTCTCTCTAAATCTCATCAGCTATAATTTGAAAATCAGTCTTTCATGGGATTCTGCATTTAAAGGTTTTGATGTTCAAATCACTCTTTTATCTCCTGTCCTGTAGTCATGTTGATTCTTTTCTGATTATTATGTTTTCTTCCATGTGAGATGTTATCTCTTGTTTCAAAATATCTTACAATTGCTTTCATGGAAGCAACATTTTCTGCAGAAACTTGATGTGCAAGTTCAATACAAAATGTTAGTCTTATCTTTTAATGTTCTCAGTGTTTTTTTTGGGACTGGGATTCATTTTTGTAAAACTTTGTATGGGCCCTTCAGTGTTTAAGAACAAATAGGATATCTTACCACCCTAGTCAATTTAATGATATAAGTTGCACCTAGATTAGATAATGATTCAGATCTGTTAATTGTGAAAAATAGTTAACATTACAAGCTACAATAATTATAAAGTGTGCTTATCTGTAAACATATACTTAACATACATTTTCCTTTGAATCCAAGTTGACATTATTGTATATGGTAATTTTTCCATGGGGCATAATGCCAAAAAATGAGTCTATAATTACTCTAGGTTTTATTACTTTGGCAAAGTTTGTACTGCAATAAACAATCAAGGAGCATTTTCAATTGATATGGATCTAGACTTGTTGCCTATCTAACTTCCTAGTAATTTCTTTCTGAGAATTGGTAATAAAAAGATTTCATTCACTGAAGGTATGGCTTAATCTTTCAACTGGCTTCTCTCTGATTATAGCTAGTCTCACAGGTGAACTATTACTAGAGAAGATTATCACATTCACAGCTTCTGACATTATTTTTTTACATGTTGCAGTAAAGGAAAAATAAAAATAATTAAAGAAACAAGTGAATCTGGTGACATTTTAATGATGTATTTGATTGTACTGAGTAATTTATGAAGATGTTTGGGTACTTGCCAGGTACTTGTGGCCTGGTTTGGCCTCTGTTGGAAATAGGATGCTCGGTTTGATGGACCCTTGGTCTGACCCAGCATGGCAATTTCTTATGTTCTTATGTATTTGGATTATTATAATGTATTCAATTATTTATTATATTTTTTTGTAAACTCATTTGAGTTGTTCTTTTGTTCATGTAAGGTGTTATATAAGTGTAAAATAACAAGGTAGAGAACTCTGTACACACAGAGTAATAGATTCATTCATATCCCTTGACCCATTAAGTATTTTATTTTAATTAGTTAATTCATGATAATCCATCAGGGACATTTTGAGTCTGGTTCTGGTTTTTCACCTTTCAAATCTAAGCATACTGGGACTTGAAGACTTCCATATTGAATTGGCATGGAAAGATGTCAAATCCAGAATGCTAAAAGTTGGTAGTTTAAATACCAGAATTGGTTCAAAGATTCTTTGATAGACTGATATTATTTGAAATGTATGCTGTAAACAAGAAAGTAAAGAATGAATGAATTGATTTTACTTTAAAATCGGGGAAGATTGACCAGTGCTATCTCTTCAGGCTCGTCATTTGCTGTGCATTAACACAGAGGCGGTTTTATATTTAGACAGTATGAAGCAGCTTCCTCAGCTGGCAAAATTTGGGGAGGCAGCAAATATGCCCCAAAAGAGCCATCTCACTGTCTTTTGGACCTGCTATCTAAATGCTAGTAGTGGGAGTTAGATCAAAAGCCAATGAGGTTCCCACACACTGCCAGCAGGAAGGCCCATACAGTGGCATCACTCAAAGATTTACTGGCAGGGTTCCCACATTCTGCCAGCAAGAAGAGGATCTATGCAGGTGGTACCATTTATTGATGTACTGACAGGGTTCCTACTTCACACCAGCAAGGGGACTAGTGCATTTGATAACATGTTAGTGGATTCTCACCAGCAAAAAAAGAACCTGTGCAGCAGCACTTGATGATGAGTTGTCGAAGGAGACAATGTGATGGGCCCAATGGTGATCTGCTGGTGGGTTTTCCACACCTGGCCAACAGGATGATGACTCAATGGTAGCTAAGGTGAGTGAGTCAAAAAAGGAGGTAAAGGAAGGGAGATGTGAGTGAAAAAGAAGGGGGATGAGTGACTGACAAGGAAGGGAGTGAAAGTGAGAGAAGGGAAGGAAAGGGGGATGCGAGATAAGTGACTGAGAGGGAAGGGAAGGTATGAGTGAGAGAGAAGGGAATGAAGAGTTAGGGGAAGGGAAGTTGAGAATGAGTAAAGATAAGTGGGAAGGAAAGGAAAGTGGTTGTGCATGAGAGGGGAGGGAAGAAAGTGGAGGTGAGAAGAAATGAGGTGAGTGTGAGGGAAGGGAAGGGACATGGAAAGGGAAGAAATGGGAAGTGAGTGGGAAATAAAGAGGTGAGTGAGAGGGGAGGGAAGGAGGAGAAAGTGGATGAAAGGAAGAGAGGTTAGGGAAAGAGAAGTAGGTGAGTAGAAGGGGAGTGTAAGTAAGAAGGAGGGAATTAAAGTGTGGAGGGGGTATAGTGAAGTGGAAGAGGGTAGTGAGAAAAGGATACATCTGTCCCCCCACCCAAAACAGGAATCCAGGCCTTGGGGTTGAAGCATTGTGTTCCAGCTAGCCGGAGGTTCCATCCCTGAAGGATAAAAAATTATTTTATGGTGCCAGAGGGTTGCAGTCAACACCTGGGAATGGGGTTACCAGTAAGGAGAGTGTGAAATATTTTATCCTTATTAATTTTAATTATTGAGTGTTATTTGATTTGTCTGCTGTTTTGAAACGACATTTTTTAATTTAATTTTTTATCCATTTTAGTTTTAATTATTCAATGTTATTCTATTCATCAGGTGTTTTGAAATATTTATTCTTTTTATTAGTATGGTTTAGCATTATGATTGGTGTTTTATATTTCTTGATTTTGTTTTTTGAGGAATTGTGATGTTTATGCATTGTTACACTGCATACAGAGTGTGGCTTGTAGTCATTTCCAGTTCAGTTTTTGTCTGCACATTTCTATTTATATTTTATGAACTCTTTATTCTGTATTTCATAAGGGTCTTCATTTGTGACTGAGATGAGATATTCTGCTAGAGCAGTGTTTCCCAACCCTTTCCTTAGGCACAGCTAGCCAGTCAGGTTTTCAGGATGTCCATAATGAATATGCATGAGATAGATTTGTATCCCTTCTTCTAGATAACACTGCAGCTAGAATGTCCCAATCAACATCTGACAGATTAAAATCATCTATCAGTAGCACCTCCATTTCACAGCAACCTTATGAACATCATCCATTAAAAATCCCCATGCATTTCTTCTGCTTGCAAAGGAGGGCTGTGTATCACACCAATAGAGATGGATGCTCAGTTCCCTTTTTCCGGTGCCTCCTCCTTACCTCATAATCCATGAAGTTCTGTGCTTTAATATTATTTTTATGTTTTATGTTTTAGCCTGGAATAACTATATCCCAGTCATGGTTTTCCTTGTACCACGCCAATGTTACAGTCATTATATCAAGTCAGCCTCTTCCATAAGTATTTCTAGATCCAAGATTTTATTGCCCATGCCATGGGCATTGGTATATATAGGGGTAGATTTTAAAAGCCCTGCGCCGGCGCGCCTATTTTGCATAGGCTGCCGGCACTCGCAAAGCCCCGGGACGCGCGTAAATAATTAAATTAACTATGTCACCTTTGCTTTGCATATTTAGAGCAAATGTATCCATATCAACAGGGGGAGAAGTTTTGATTATTTTAAAGAAACAGTTAAATTTAAGAAGATTTGATTTTGATTGCACCTCTTCCGTTGAAGCAATGACAGTGAAGGTTCATAGTAGGACAGTATGTTTATTTTATTGTCCCCTGGGAGTAGTCTTAGCCGACATTACACAACTTGCTGAGTCTTTAGCATTGTTATATTTGCAATATGGTAAATTATTGATGATTGATAATTTTAATATTCACATTTAAGATACCAGGTAAATTTATTTAAAAGAATTATGGATATGTATGTCTACTATTAATTATATTCAATTAATTTATACCCCTACACACAAAGCGGGACTTATTTTGGAAGGGGCAGGAGGGTGTGTGTCCGGGGGCGTGTCCGGGGGCGGTCCGGGGCAGGTCTGGGGGCGTGACGACAGTTCGGGGCAGGCCGGGAGGACGATCCCAAGTACCCCAGCACTGCGGCCTGTGCCGGGGGATGCCAAGGCCGTGCACACAAGTTATGCCTGCCTCAAGCAGGCGTAACTTGCACAACAAAGGTAGGGGGGGGATTTAGGTAGGGCTGGGGGATGGGTTAGATAGGGAAAGGGAGGGGAAGGTGGGGGGACGCGGAAGGAAAGTTCCCTCCGAGGCCGCTCCGATTTCGGAGCGGCCTCGGACGGAACGGAGGCAGTCTGCGCAGCTCGGCGTGTGCAGGCTGCCGATTTTGCGCAGCCTTGCACTCGCCGACCCCGGATTTTATAAGATATGCGTGACTACGCGCGTATCTTATAAAATCTAGCATACTTTTGTTTGCTTCGATTGCGCGAACAAAAGTACGCACGCGCGTACTTTTTTAAGATCTACCTCATAGCTTTTCAGATGTTGCCCTTTTTAGCCATTTTAATACAAGCATTTAGGGGCAGATTTTGTAACCTGTGCGCGCGGAGTATATTTGTGCATGCTACCCAGCGCGAACAAATGTACACCGATTTTATAACATGCACGCGCTGCCACACTCATGTTATAAAATCCAGGGTTGGCATGCGCAAGGGGGTGCACACTTGTGCACTTTGCGCGAGCTGAGCTCTAGGGGAGCCCGATGGCTTTCCCCGTTCCCTCCAAGGCCGCTCCGAAATCAGAACGGCCTTGGAGGGAACTTTCCTTCCGCTCCCCCCCACCTTCCCCTCCCTTCCCCTATCTAACCCACCCACCAGCCCTACCTAAATCCCTCCCCTATCTTTCTTTCAAGATTTATGCCTGCCTCTGGCAGGCGTAACTTGCGAGCACCGGCCGGCTGCCGGCGTGCCATCCCCCAGCACAGCCGCTGTGCCGGAGGCCTCGGTCCCACCCCCGGACCGCCCCCGGACTGACACCTCGCCCCCGCCCCTTCTTCAAAGCCCCAGGACATATGCGCATCCCGGGGCTTGCGTGCATCTCCGAGCCTATCCAAAATAGGCTCGGCGCGCACAGGACCAGGTTTTCGGGGATACATGTGTAAATTACGAGTGTAACCCTTTGAAAATCTGTCCCTTAATGCTTTACTTACCTGAGGGTTTTTACTCACCCATGAGCTTTTTTCACACATCCCCATGATCCTAGTTTACAGCCCACCTCAGTAGGTTACCTATCTGTTCTGGAAGATATATCATTCCTTCTTCGATAGGTGGACACCATCTCTGCTCATCAGCCTTGGAATGGTTCAGGAAGCTGAAATGCTCTCATTTCCGGTGTCAAATGCTGAGGAAACTTCTAATTGGAACAAAATACTCAACATTCCACAATCAAGCTGACAATAGAGCTTATCCAACAAAGAAAGCAACAATGTCTGAGTGCTATGTTCCTTTTTAAACCCATATTGCTGTTTAGAATAACATGGTCTTCCAAAAACTCATCCAACTGTGGGACACATTTCTTCAAAATGTTTCCTTACATTGGAAGATTTCGTATGGGACAGAAATTTGATTCTAGATCTGAAGGCAAAGCAAGTGTTTTGTACCAGCCTAAAGATTGCCATCTTAGGCCTGGATTCTCTAAGGTTGCAGACCTTAGAGAATCCGGTGGTGGCGGGGGGGGGGGGGGGGGGGCTGACCAATGGCACCAGTAGCCCCTGTGACATAGTAAGGGCAAAGGCTATCGGCACCATTTTGAATGCTGGCAGCCAACGGTCCGAGTGCAGGAGGTCACTCCCGGACCCCCGCTGGACTTTTGGCAAGTCTTGTGGGGGTCAGGAGGGTCCCCCAAGACTTGCCAAAAGCCCCTGGTGGTCCAGCGGGGGTCCGGGAGCGATCTCCTTCATTCGGGCCATCGGCTGCCAGTAATCAAAATGGCGCCGATAGCCTTTGCCCTTACTATGTCACAGGGGCTACCGGTGCCATTGGTCAGCCCCTGTCACATGGTAGGAGCACAAGATGGCGCGGGCCATCCAGTGCTCCTACCATGTGAGAGGGTCCGACCAATGGCATGGATACCCTGTCACATGGTAAGGGCAAAGGGCCATCGGCGCCATTTTGATTAGTGGCAGCCGACGGCCCGGGAGCGGGAGATCACTCCAAGGACCCCCACTAGACCACCAGGTACCTGTAAAACGTTTTTTGGGGGGGGTCGGGAGGGTGGGGGAAGCTAAGGTATTAGTTTTAAAGGGTCGGGGTGGGTTTTTTGTTTTTCGGCTCGGGCGCAACCAATAAACAAAACCGCGATCGGGCCCATGAAAAAACCCCACATGTGATTCGGAACCGGAATCCGAACCGATTCCGGTTCCGATTCACATCTCTGATTTACAGTGTCATTTTCAGTATTATTGAAGAATCTGCTATCTCAACCTTTCTTAAAATCTGATAATTCAAAAGTGGACCTAAGTTTTTTCTTATTGTTCTTACATCCACCATATTTTTTATTGCATGGTCCCCCATACTAAACAAAATGAAAGAAGATGATCTGACCACAACAATTCAAGCACATGAAAATGAGAAATTTGTGAAAGACAACTTCCAAAATAAATTCTGCTTTGTGTGTAGGGGTATAAATTAATTGAATATAATTAATAGTAGACATACATATCCATAATTCTTTTAAATAGATTTACCTGGTATCTTAAATGTGAATATTAAAATTATCAATCATCAATAATTTACCATATTGCAAATATAGCAATGCTAAAGACTCAGCAAGTTGTGTAATGTCAGCTAAGACTACTCCCAGGGGACAATAAAATAAACATACTGTCCTTCTATGAACCTTCACTGTCATTGCTTCAACAGAAGAGGTGCAATCAAAATCAAATCTTCTTAAATTTAACTGTTTCTTTAAAATAATCAAAACTTCTCCCCCTGTTGATATGAATACATTTGCTCTAAATATGCTAAGCAAAGGTGACATAGTTAATTTAATAACATTGTGTTAAGGTCATTATATCATGATTCCGTAATAAGTAAAAGATCCAGTCTGTATTGCTGGATGATATCATTCAAATTATTTCCCTTGTTTTTACTGCTCTTGGTTTTAACTACCCCACTTGTAACATTTTGTCAGGTATTATAGCATTTATAAACCCTAACTGGGCAACTCTTACACACTCCCATTAAAAAACAGATGATACAGACAACAAAAAAGCAACAGTCCACAGGTCCCATAAAGGGACAAACCCTTTGGTGGACTCTTCAGTGACAGCCCACCAGGTAGCGACTCACCTAAGGACTACCTCCTTATCAAGGCCTAAAAGTTGACATCTAATGACATCGTGTGACAAGTGCGGGCTCAGTGTTATTCAATAGCAGAATGGGATTTTCTCCTTAAAGGTGTTCACAAGGTATTGTGCATCATGCAATCAGCAGTGCAGCATGGACACAAGAAGTAACAAAGATATAGTCTCTGTTGGCCTAAAGGCAACTTCCTTATCAGGACCTCAGAGTCGACGTCTGATGACATCATGTGAGGAGTGCGGAATCGGTGCTATTCAGCGCTGTCACCAACAGAGCAGAATTTTCTCCTTAAAGGTCTTGAGTGAGCAGATGAAGATACTGAGCTTACTAAAAGCTGTAATTATTAATTTGGTTGGGTAATCACTTAGGAGCAAGGAAGTGTCATGAGGCTATAGCAATAGCAAAAAAGGATTTGGGTATATTAATGAACATCATGCTGGCCATGTGATTTGGTTGGTCCTATACAGTATAGCTGAAAGACCTAAGTTGGGGAAATCTGCCACTTTGGAGGCAAAATATGAAGAAGGTCAATAAGCAGATAAGTTCCTGGCTGGAGTCTCATGGGGGCTTCAGGATGTGACATGAGTGGGCTTTAGAGCGCTATCCAGGTTTCCACAAGCCAGATGGGGTGCATTTATCCAAGATTGGAATTGACCTTTTTAACAACTCAATTCAGGAGGCTTTGGAGAACATTTTTACATACAGGTAGGAGGCCACATTTGGGAGGAATAATTGTCTTCATTTGTTCGGGGTAACCTGTGCCCAGGTTAATTCAGATGTATGAAATCCTTAGATTGATAAGTTTTGAGTAATTGGAGTTGATACTTTGAGTGTAGCCATAGAGCTGCTACACAAGGCAGTATCAGGACGATATGGTCATTAACTAGGATACAAGAGCCCTTCCTGTTGGAACATAATAAGGAGGGCTTGGCAAGTGGTGGTCAAGTACTGGAGTGGCTTCGGAGGCCTTCATGAGCTATTAATGATGTACTTCTGGCACATGGTGGTAGACTTTCTCAAGGCTAGGTTAAGTTTTGAGGATCAGCATTGTGCTTATCTTATGCTTTTAAAAATTGTTATGATTTTTATCTACCCCATCTTCTCTGAGATCCCATTACATGCATCCACCACCTTTTCTATAAAGAAGTAATTTCAGATGTTGTTCCTCAGTCTACCCCACTTGAGCCTCAAACTGTGACATAATGAGGCTGTGTTTTGCACCCTGCTTGATGATGTTAGAGTTGTAACCATAGTTGCTCTGTGCAAGTTGCCCCGGTCTTCTTAGAAACCTGATGTAGCTTTACCACTGCTGTTAGTTTGTATCCATGGCCACTCCTTGCATCCTAATTGCTATGGCAAAAAATATGGGAAACCAACAAAAGACAATGAAAGTAATGCCCTTTCCTTTTTCAAGTAAAGGAGAAGGAATGATAAGAAGCATTCTTTTATTAAATTATGACAATATTTTGGGGAATGATGTAAAAAGCAAGTTTTATCTCTAGATTAACTTTGATGTTAAAAATAAAACAAAAGTAACATATTTTTAGATAAATAGCCATCACCTTAATACCTACATTTTAGTGCTCTTTTATTTAGTTACTGAAGGCTGACAAAACTCTTCACTAGAAAGGAATGCAGACTGTCAGGTAACATAAATCCTTGAAAGTCATCTGAGATCAATTGCCAGAGACTATGCTTTAGCCATGTCATTTACCAGATTAATAGTGGGGTTCCAATTTAAGCTGGAATTATTTGGAGATCTACAATGAAAAGGAAAAATATTTGCACACAGTTTTGCCTTGCAGCAAAATAAAACATTAGAGATTTTGTTTTATTGTGATTTCTGTCACACATCTCAAATTCTAATGGAGTAGGTTTCTTAGAAACAGAGATGATGTCAGCAGATAAGGACCACTTAGTCCATTCAGTCTGCTTATTTGTGCCTGTCTACTTAGTAAGAACTATGCACTCCTAGAGCAATTTATTCTAGTTGTATTTTAGGTGAAATAAAATGATTTTTGTTTCTCCTTACCAGTTCTGTCACACCAAAGACAAAATTTAATGTTTTGATCTAAAGAGAAACGTTATCTTAGTAAAAGTGCTTTACCCAGGTAAATTGGCCTGTCTGAAAACTGCCCTCATCTGCCCAGCTAAAACTTTATGCAGGGTTCCATGATATGTGGCCTTTTAGCCAAGTTAAAAAAAGGCATTTCCAGGGGTGTGTATAGGTCAGCAGCCTACTGAAAATTGTGGCATTCTTGCAGTCGTTTTTTTCAAGCAGGACTAAATCTGTTCATGGTCTCGGTTTATGGGAAGCCAGTTAGTGTAGCTGGGTTTAAAAAAGGTTTGGATACATTTTTGAAGGAGAAGTCCATTACCTGCTATTAATCAAGTTGACTTAGAAAATAGCCACTGCTATTACTAGCATCAGTAGAATGGGATAGACTTAGTTTTTGGCTACTTGCCAGGTACTTATAGCCTGGATTGGCCACTGTTGGAAACAGGATGCTGGGCTTGATGGACCCTTGGTCTGACCCAGTATGGCATGTTCTTATGTTCTAATATATACAGCTAGCAATAGTAATAATGATGTAATAGTGACAATAAGTATGTAGTAAAACTTATCGCGATATGCATTTGCTTAGAACAAATGTTATTTTTGTAATGAAAAGGAACGAACTGAAAATAAACTTACCATAACATATCCAAAAATTTAAAATAAATTTAAAAATGAACTCTTCTAGTGCTGGAAGCATAAACTGTGTATAGTTTACACTAGGGATGTTCGGCTGGAGGGAGAAAAAATCTGATCGGTGGAGATGTGAATCGGAATCACTTCCGATTCACATCATTAATTTTTTTTTACTGAGGCCCAACCCTTTAAAATTGATGGCGCCGATGGCCCTTTGCCCTTACCATGTGATAGGGTATCCATGCCATTGGCCGGCCCCTGTCACATGGTAGGAGCACTGGCTGGCCGGCGCCACCTTTAAAGATGACGGCGGCCATCTTTATGATGGCGGCAGCCATCTTTAAAGATGGAGCCGGCCAGCCAGTGCTGGCCGGTGCCATCGTGAGGGCAAAATGGCACCAGCGCTACCTTTGCCCTCACTATGTCGACATAGTGAGGGCAAAGGTAGCGCCGGCGCCATTTTGAATATTGGCAATACGGCCCGAGTGCAGAAGGTCGCTCCCGGACCCCCGCTGGACTTTTGGCAAGTCTTGTGGGGGTCAGGAGGATTTATTTTAAAGGGTCGGGTGGGTTTTAGGGTTGTTTTGGTGTGCTAGTTTTCCCGCCCTCCCCCGATAAAACGATTTTTTAACCTAAAAAACTAAGACGATCAGATTCCCCCCCCCCCTCAGCCAAAATCGATCATTAAGACGATCGATCACACGATTCACATCCCTATTACAAACATATGGTCTCTAGAACTGAACACAGTACTCTGTGTGGGTTTGACTAGTGACCTACATAAGGACAATTTTACCTTCTTTATCCTGCTGCTGATGCCCCTACAAAGCACACTGTTAGCTTTCTATATTATTTTATTACGTTGACTGGCTATTTTCAGGGAATCAGAGATGATTATTGATTACTCCTGTATCTTATTCTTGCGTAATAGATTCCAGTTCTTGTCTTCTAAACAATATGGTAGCTATTAGATTTTTTTTTACTCATATGCATGATTTACAAATTTTAGTACTGAAATTTATGTTTTGAAACTTTGGCCATTATTCCAGTTTTCCTCAGGTCCCTAGTCAGTTTTTTGGGGGTTTTTTTTTACCCCTTTTTGTTGTATATCTGTTCGATTTCTGTATCATCTGTAAACAAGCATATTTTTACCTCATCTCTCTGCAATATTCCTAATAAAAATATTGAAAAGATCTAGGGATGTACATTCATTTTAACTGAATTTGAAAAGCACAACAAATAAAGGTGAATTTAGGGGCCCACTGAATTAAACAAATCCTGTTTGTTGCATTTGGTTAAAAAGAATCTACCCTTAGGCCTATGTCTAGGCCTGATGTCGAGCATCGCCTAGAAAATAGACCAAAGCCCAAAGCAGTTCCTCACCCAATTTACAATTTTCTGTCCTACTTCCATATTTATTTATTTTTTTATTTATATAGATATTTTATATGCCGTTGTTCCAAATAAAGATCACAACGGTTTACAAAAGTAACATTCATACTATAAAGCAACACAACAGGGGTTAAAATAAATCTAGAGAGATGTTCTAATACATATTAACTTAAAGTCGACAACATTAGGCTAGTAGTATAGGATTTATAATTTTACAATTTTCACGCGATAGTCAGTACTTTGTCTTAAGATATTTACATTCTCTCATTACTCATTTTTAATTATTATCTTTTGTCCTTCTTGTTATTGTAGTTCTCTTCATTCTGATGTTTTTAAGTTAGGTTATATGCATTTTGGAATAGCCATGTTTTCAGCTCACATTTAAATCTCTTTCTTTCTGGTATTAGATGTAATGCCTCAGGTAGATAAAACCAAATCTTTGGGCTCATACTTTTCAGCTTGTTTACTGGTCTTCTGGGTGGAACAGTGTCAAATGTCTGAAGTCCCCATAAACATCTTCTGTACCTCCCTAATTCATTACTTTTGTCACCTTGTGGAAGAACTCAATTAAATTTGTATGACAGAATCTATCTTTTAGGAAACCATTTTGTCTGGCGTCCTGTAATTTCCTTGCTTCAAGGAACTGCCAGAGATGGATTTAGGGTTTTGCCACTCCTAGGCACTTTTGGTGCTCTCACCTAGGGATGTGAATCGTGTCCTCGATCGTCTTAACGATCGATTTCGGCTGAGAGGGGGAGGGAATCGTATTGTTGCCGTTTGGGGGGGTAAAATATCGTGAAAAATCGTGAAAAATCGTGAAAAATCTAAAAATCTAAAAATCGCAAAACTGGCACATTAAAACCCCCTAAAACCCACCCCCGACCCTTTAAATTAAATCCCCCACCCTCCCGAACCCCCCCCCAAATGAGTTAAATAACCTGCGGGTCCAGCGGCCATACGCGTATGGCCGGCGCCATTTTCCGTACGAAAACGATTTGCGGCGGGAAATCGCTCCCTGACTCCCGCTGGACCTCCAGGAACTTTTGGCCAGCTTGTGGGGGGCCTCCTGACCCCCACGAGACTTGCCAAAAGTCCAGCGGGGGTCCGGAAGGACCTCCTGCCGTCCAATCGTGTTCGTCTATGGCCGCCGCCATTTTTCGGCGCCATTTTGGAAAATGGCGCCGGCTGAAGACAACAAGATTCAGGAGCAGGAGCCCGTTCCGGACCGCTGCCGTTCCGGACCGCCGCTGGACCCGCAGGTTATTTAACTCATTTGGGGGGGGGTTCGGGAGGGTGGGGGATTTAATTTAAAGGGTCGGGGGTGGGTTTTAGGGGGTTTTAGTGTGCCAGCTCACGATTCTAACGATTTATAACGATAAATCGTTAGAATCTCTATTGTATTGTGTTCCATAACGGTTTAAGACGATATTAAAATTATCGGACGATAATTTTAATCGTCCTAAAACGATTCACATCCCTACTCTCACCTGCGATCTCCTGTAAGGATTTGTTACAGGGTAACAGAGAGTTGTTTTCTAATGAATGAGATTCAGCAGAGCTGGATGACAGCAAATCTTAGCCAGCCTGCTGCCCCTAAATATTTGCCACCTTCGGCAAAGGCATAATTGGTGCCTACTGACAAATCCAAGCCTGGGAACTGCACTATATTTTTTCTTTTGCATTGTTTGCATACAACTGTCCTTTGGATGAGGACATAAAGGTCTCCAGGAATCATTGGAACACTTTCTGGTTTTATTTATCATCCTCCTGTCATTATGTTGGATTTCCTTGTAGCAGTCTCATTTCTTTCTGTTGGACCTGATGTTCCTCCTAGTTTGATCAGTTTGGTCATAATCAGCAAAAGCAATAGCAACACCTGTTGTGCCTACTAGAGAATTTGCTTGGTCCCTAGTTCACAGACTCTGACAACTCCATCACAGTGCAATGACTGTCAAATTCACAAGGAAAGCCCATTCCTTTCTGTGGAAACTGGCCTATAGTACATGCAGATCTTCCGAAATCAGACAGTAACAGTGCTACCTTTGGTACAAAGAAACTAGGCATGCATTTCATTTCTCTCCTCAGTATGAACCAGGGCAGTAAGATCCTGATCTTTAATTCTTTTTAAAGCATGCTGCCAGCATCAGTGTCAGTTCAGCTGCTTGTCTAATACTTGCCCATGAAGATTTTGAACTTGGCAGGAAGAAAAGGATTGCAGGCTGTGCCAGATTGAGATTCTTATTGTTGTCATGATAATAACAGTTTTGGTAATAGGAATGGGATGGTCTGTGGGAAATCCCCTGCTGCCATACTAAAAGCTAAGAATACTCAAGATCTCCCTGTGTTTATTTCCCAAGAAATGTGTTTTTTTTTTAATGTGCTGCTGCTATTACTATTCAACCTACCAACTTACTACTGATATTCAGACAATAACTGTCCTCGTTGCTGTAATGACAGCAGCACTTCTATCTATGTATAATCCAGAATGTTTCTAACAGAAAATAAGGTTCTTTATAGTTAGTCATGCCTTTTATTGAATCAACAGAAGAAATATTCAGTGGTGGTATGTATGAACGTTGGATGCCAAGTTGGTCCCTTCTTCAGATGTCTAACAGAAAACAGAAATAAAAATCAAAACTGTGTGAGAGTTGTTGAAGGAAAATGAAGAGAACCACTATCAGTCCAATTGTAAAAAGTAATCACTAGGGTTATGCATTCATTAAAAATAAATAAGGAATCCAAATTGATTGAGGTCATATCTGTTTTGGTTCATCAAAAACAGAAATAATGGACAGTGCCCCAAAAATAAGAAAAAATGTCATTTGCATTCAGTTTTTGATCCCATTGAACTCTATGGGGCAAGCAAAACTGCAGAGCTTTTTATTTTCTACTCAAGGCAAGTCAGTAGCCAGTGATGTCACAGTGAATCTAGACTGACTAGAGCTGGGATGGGAAGGAAGAGTGAAGGAGCAGGACAAGTTATCATAGCTTGGGGTGTTGGTAAAGGTAACCCTCAGAACAGGAGTGGGGCTGGAATTAGGATAGAATAGGTTGTGTAGGACAAGACTGGCTAGACATCAGGATCTTCTGCCTAGACTGGTCACCATCCCCTTGAGTTAAGCCCTCAAATTCTGGCGGCCAGCAGGACTTAACAGGAGGTGCTTAGCAAGGGCAGGTATGAAAGAATATTCACTGAGGTAGAGCTGGCTGCAGAAACAGGCAGGAACAAAAGGGTGCCTTTAAAGAAACACAAAACAAGAAATGCACTGCAAGACACAGGACAGACAGACAAACAAACTAAGATGATACAGACACAAAACTAAGGTCAAGATCAAACAAACAAGACTAAACAAACTAGACAGGAACCAAACTAGACACAAACACATAAAACAGGAACAAGGCAAGAATTCAGACTAAATCTAAGACTAGGCTATCCAAGGACCATAATACTTAAAGCAACGAAATCTATACTGAGTCACAGAATATAAGAACATAAGAAATTGCCATGCTGGGTCAGACCAAGGGTCCATCAAGCCCAGCATCCTGTTTTCAACAGAGGCCAAACCAGGCCACAAGAACCTGGCAATTACCCAAACACTAAGAAGATCCCACGCTACTGATGCAATTAATAGCAGTGGCTATTCCCTAAGTAAACTTGATTACTAGCTGATAATGGACTTCTCCTCCAAGAACTTATCCAAACTTTTTCTGAACCCAGCTACACTAACTGCACTAACCACATCCTCTGCAACAAACAGTACTCAGAGAAGGCTATTTTTATGCAGAGGCAGTGCAGAGAACTTGGCCACCAGCAGGACAGCCAAGCTATAGGGCTTGGAGGACTGAGCAGCAGGTAACATGGCCCACTGAGGGCCTCTGCTGGTGAACGGCAAGCATTGCACAGACATCCTCAGACTACCCCACCTAAAAAGAGCATATTCCAGGGATCATTCTCTTCCTCTGGAACCCAACTGAAAATGGGGGTCCAAGGCATATTGAACAGAGATTAACTGAAGCAGGTTCTGAAGGGTGGAGCTAGAAACAGAGTCAGAGTCTGGCTGGAGCGGAGCCTGCAGAGCAGCAAGGCCTGTAGTGGAATGCGGAAGCGGAGTCTGCAGGGAAAACTGCAAAACAGTTGCCTCTAGTGCTGGTACTGGAGTGGATTCTCTGGAACGGAGCCTTGAACAGCTGCTGTTGGTGCTATGACTAGAGTTACTATAGCAGGGCTGAAAACTGTTGACTAGACTGGCATCATTAAAGCAGGGCTGGGAACAGATGTCTGAACTGGAGTCACTAAAGCAGGGCTGGAAACAGCTGACTAAACTGAAGGCACTAAAGCAGGAGGCAGAAGTACTGCTTGAAAAGCATGAGCAGCAGATCTAACCTCCAGGTTTTCTACTTGGAAACAGGTCTTTTTCAAGAACACAGAGCATGGCCCATACCTTCCTGGCTTGGTGCAGGCCTGAAAAAATTGAGCCTGACTCACTGGTCCCCTCACTGGGGAGTTTCTGTGGGCTCAGCATGATGACATGGCTCGGGGTATCAGTGAGGGTAATCTCCAGAGCAGGAGCGGGACAGGACTAAGGATACAGCAGGCTGTGCAGGACAGGTCTGGATAGGCCTCAGGATCTTCTATCTGGACTGGTCACTTCCCCCTCAAGTTGAAAATAAAATGGAGAATGTCAAAATGCCTCTGTATAGCTCCATGGTGAGGCTGCACCTGGAGTGCTATGTGCAGTTCTGGTCGCCACATCTTAAAAAGATGTAGTTGCATTAGAAAAGGTACAGAGAAGGGTGACCAAAATGATAAAGGGGATGGAACGGCTCCCCTTGGAGAACAAGCTAAAGAAGTTAGGGCTGTTCAGCTTGGAGAAGAGATGGCTGAGGGAGAGGGGATATGATAAAGGTCTATAAAATTATGAGTTGAATGGAACAGGTAAATGTAAATGGGTTATTTATTCTTTAAATAAATACAAAGATGTACATGTACAGGCAGGGGGCACATTTAGTTTTCTTACAGGAAACACATATGTCCAAAGTTGAACATGATAAATTGGCTACTGAATGGGTCGCTCTATTTTTGCAGCTTCTTATAACACCAAATGTAGGGGGACATGTCTACTGTTAAGCCTGCACTTGCCTTTAATTATAAGAAGATCCTTTTGCATTGAGTGTCACATGTATGATTTTTTACCCGCCGGTTAGAGATTGTATGTGTACTCAGTGCAAAGAGCTCCTGGCTCTCAGGGAATGAGTCCGCTCTCTGGAGGCTAGAGTTGCAGACTTGGAGGAGCTGAGGCAGAGAGGTACATTGATGAGACCTTCAGGGACATAGTAGCCAAGCCCCAAATCCAGTCTGGCAGCCCAGTGCTGCCTTGGATCAGAAAGGTCTCCCAGTAGGAGAACATCACCCTGGTGTAGCAGGAAGTTATCCTGTAGCAAGGACCTGCTCTCCAGGTGATGTATTTTCCTCTCGCACTGAGGAAAGTCTCCCAGGGCTACTGCCTAGGAGGGAAGGGTTAGACTGGCCATCATAGTTGGTGATTCGATTATTAGAAATGTAGATAGCAGGGTCGCTGATGGATGTGAGGACCGCCTAGTAACTTGTCTGCCTGGTGCAAAGGTGGCAGACCTCATGCGTCACCTAGATAGGATTATAGACAGTGCTGGGGAGGAGCCAGCTGTCATGGTACATGTGGGCACCAATGACATAGGAAAATGTGGGCGAGAGGTTCTGGAAGCCAAATTTAGGATTTTAGATAGGAAGCTGAAATCCAGAACCTCCAAGGTGGTATTCTTTGAAATGATTCCTGTTTCACGTGCAGGTCCCCAGAGGTAGGCAGACTCCGGAGTTTCAATGCGTGGATGTACAAAGGTTCCCAAAAAGAGGAACACAGGGAAGAATATCTGGTGAAGCTGGAGGAGGAGGAAATAAATCAGGAAAGCAAAAGGTCACATGGAAGACATGATCGCAAAAGAAATCACACGAGGGGACAAAACATTTTTCAGATATATCAGAGAAGGAAGGAAGGCCAGAAGTGGCAATGTAAAACTGAAGGGAGAAAAGGAGCCATGTGTGGGGAGAGAGATCAGGAAAGAGGGATTCAGCTTTATAAGGAACTGGGGAAACTTTTGGGGAAAGGGGAGACTTTTCCGAAAGGATGGGCTCCACCTTAACCAGAGTGGAACCAAGCTGCTGGCACTAACTTTCAAAAAGTTTTTAAACTAGAACAAGGGGGAAAGCCAACAGTCACTCAGCAGTGCATGATTCAGAGAAATGTATCCTTGATAGAGATGTGAATCGTGTGCCCGATCGTCTTAACGATTGGGTTCGGCTGGAGGGAGAAAAAAATCTGATCGCTGGAGATGTGAATCGGAATCAGTTCCGAGTCACATCATTAATTTTTTTTTAGTGAGGCCCGACCCTTTAAAATTGACCCCTTACCTTCTCCAACCCCCCCAAACCCCCCCAAAACATCGGCTGCCAATCATAAAGATGGCGCCGATGGCCCTTTGCCCTTACCATGTGACAGGGTATCCATGCCATTTGCCGGCCCCTGTCACATGGTAGGAGCACTGGCTGGCCGTCGCCATCTTTAAAGATGGCCACCGCCATCGTGACAGGGGCCGGCCAATGGCATGGATACCCTGTCACATGGTAAGGGCAAAGGGCCATCGGCGCCATCTTTATGATTGGCAGCCGACGGCCCGAGAACGGGAGATCGCTCCCGGGACCACCACTAGAGCATCAGGTAATTTAAAAATGTTTTGGGGGGATCGGGAGGGTGGGAGAAGCTAAGGGGTCATCTTTAAAGGGTCGGGTGGGGTTTTTTTTTAATCGGGCCATCGGCGCCATTTTTGAGTGGCAGCCAAAATGGCGCCGATGGCCCGAGAGCGGGAGATCAGTCTCCGCGCCCCCACTGGACCACCAGGTACTCGTAAAACGTTTTGGGGGGTGGTTCGGGGGGTGGGGGAAGGTAAGGGATTAGTTTTATAGGGTCGGGGTGGGTTTAGGGGTTGTTTTGGTGTTCCGGTTTTCCCGCCCTCCCCCCAAATAACTCCCATTAGTGGACACTAACGGGAGTAACGATTTTTCACGATAAATCGTGAAAATTCCTATTGTATCGCGCACTGTACCGATTTTTGACGATTTAAAAAATATCGGATGATTTTTTTAAATCGTGAAAAAACGATTCACATCCCTAATCCTTGAAGGATACTAATGAAACAGGAGAGTTAGGGCATCCCAACAGAAAGGTTCCATTAAAAGCAAACATAGTCCATGTGCCTATATGTAAAAAATCACCGAAGCTAATGATTTCCGAATTATCCCTAACAACTGAAAAGCCAATGCCAGAAGTCTAAGAAGTAAGATGGGAAAGTTAGAGTATATAACAGCAAATGATAAGATTGACATAATTGGCATCACAGAGACTTGGTGGAAGGAGCATCAAAGCAGTAGTACTACATAAAAGTGTAATTTTACAGGAAAAGTCCATAAAGTCCAACAATAATATAATCAGCCACTGCAGGAGCAGGAGGCGACAAGCACCAGTGATGGGGCAAGTGGGACCAGAAGCAAAAACCAGCAGCAGTCAAGTGGAGGAAGCCTCTTCATCAGAAGGAAGAGCAGGAGCTAAACCACTATTTCCACAAATAGTAGCAATGAATGCCAACGATGCAACCATCTGCAAAAATGAAAAAAAAAAAATCTGAGTTGATTGGGCCTGTAAGATTTGAGGTAACCATGTAGTTGACAAGAAAAGGGCAGGAGCAGGAAGCAGGCAATGTCGGTGGCAGGAATGTTGGGTCTAGAAGCAGAAGAATAGCTGGAGTTAAGGAACACCTTCATCAGAAGTAAGATGAGAAGCCATGCCGCCTTTTCCTAAAACAGTCGCAAGGCACTGATCTTCAACAGTGGGGGAAAATAGTGCAAGATGACAGCTGGAATATTGGCACCCACCGGTGCCCATTGAACTTGCAAAACATAAATAAACATTGCTTCACCAAGTGAACCCAGAACTCAAAGAAATAGAAACAGAAATAGAAATACAACAGAAGCAGAAGATATATCTATGGCAGAAAGAAGAGCAGGGACTGAACCATCACCACCAGAGTCAGCATCAACTACAACCCAGGAACCTCCAATTAAAAAGGTAGAGTTGGCAGCATAAGAAGCATGGCTCACCCAAACATTGATGTACCTGCATGGATGGACCTGTAAGATATGTCAAGTACTACTTACTGAGTTCAGCTTGAGCATGGACAGGAGCAAAAGCACTATCTCCACCAGCAGGCATGAGAAACCTGAAAGAAATAGGCAAAAGATAAATAAAAATTAGAATTGGAAGCATTTATCTGTGGCAGCACAACAACATGCAAGAGAAAACATGTACAAAGAATAAAAACCTTCTCACTGTTGCGACCGTCACGTCCCGACGGCTTCATTCCGCCTACCTTTCCTTTTTTTGCAACTCCTCCTGCTCCTCAAGGATGCCTGGCTGCCGCGGTGTCCACCTTCCGTCTTTTCCGGTGTCCCCGGATCGGCTTGGGCGCTGCCTCCCGCCATGTTCTCAGGTACCTTAGGGCGCGCAGATATTTAAGCCTACTGTTTATTGCTAGCCGTTGAGTTAGCAAGGGTGTTCTTACAGATAGGATTCGCTCTCCATACCCAGCTACTCTGCCTTCCAACTTCCACTGGACTCTTTCTGCTAACGGGGTACCCGCTCCTCGGGGGCCTCTTTGCTTCTTTCAGGTCGCTATCAGGTAACCGATACTCACTCCTCGAGGGCCCATGTTCCCTGACCCGCTGCCTGCATCTATCTCCTCTTCTACTTGGAAAAATTCGCTACTGACACCATCAGTGAGTACTACTATCATCCACTCCTCAGAGCTGTTTCCCTGGAACCAGGTACTCGCTCCTTGAAGGCCTGCTCCCGTTCCAGCACCAGTGCCATCTCCTACGTGGAACCGCTGTGTGAGTACTTTGCCAACGAGTCTCTCTGCTTCCAGGGATCTGGTACTCGCTCCTCAAGGGCCAACTCTCCCTTTCTCGGGGCTCCTCCATATTTGGGACTCTGTGAATGTGCTATTGTACTCACTTTCTCAGTTCTCTCCACTACAGCACTGCTACCAGAGGAACTGCTGTTCCAGCACTCTGGGGAATACTAGCCCAGCCGGGTGTTGCATTCGTGCCTGCTCTTGCCCTCGCTCCACCCTCTTTACTTCTGAGGCGACTCCATTCGGGTCTGATGGACAGTTGCTGCCGCGGCTTCTCCTCGCCATTTCTTGCCGGAGTCCCCAGGCTGGCCTGACGCTGCGGATCCGCCATGTTTCTGATGATGTAGGGCGCACACGTGCGCACGCTTCGAAGTTTGTACCAGCAAGGGCGCGAACCTCGGGGACGTCCCCCCATAGTGACGTCATCCGCTTCCAACATAAAAGATCTTTGTTTACGCTTACAAATCGAGTTAGCAAGGGATTGATTGCGGGGATCATCTCGACCCGCTTCATTCTCCGCTGCTCTGCCTCTTCGAACTTACCAGGGGTACCAGCTCCTCGGGGGCCCCACTCTTTCCTCGTGTTTTCAGATTGCTAAGACGGGATCCGGTACTCGCTCCTCGAGGGCTTATGTCCCTGAATGCTCAGAAGACTCCCTATTGCCTGGAAGCGATCGCAGACGAGAACATTGTGAGTTTCTATTCCAGTTGCATATAGGAACTGATACTCGCTCCTCGAGGGCCCATGTTCCTAGAACTCTGAAGATTCTCTTCTGTCTAAGATGCTATCGCAGGAACGAAGATCGTGAGTTATTATTACAGATTGCAGATAGGAACCGGTACTCGCTCCTCGAGGGCCCATGTTCCTAAAATCCTCCGAAGACTCTCTTCTATTTCAGAAGCTATTTCATATACAGATATTGTGAGTTCTTATTTCAGTTTGTATATAGGAACCAGTACTCGCCTAGAGGCTCCTGTTCCTGAATATACTAACTATTCCCTATTGCCTAGAAGCCATTACAGAGATAGATAACTGTGAGTTACCATCGCTCTCTTAGAGCTGTCCCTGGAACCAGGTACTCGCTCCTCGAGGGCCTAACTCTCTCCAGCTACTGAGCCTTCTTATTAATCTATGTGAGTGTATCATCTACTTCTGGTTATGTATCCAGCATATCCTGTCTACTCACTATCTATGAGTCTCTCTCTACAGCTCAGCAAACCCGGAGATAGCAGTTCCAGGATCTGAGGGACTTCAGCCCTGCCGGGCACATCAGCTCACTACTGCCACCTCTGGTGGTTCTACTACCTGTCTAATAAAGAACTATCTGTGTCTGTCTCCATACTCCAGCCTAGTCGGTGGTCCTTCTCATGATATCCTCCTGAGGGCGCTGTCATCTGCCATCGGCCCAAGGATTCACCATTCTACATTAGAGTGCTCATCTCTCACACTTCAAGAGCTGAGTACAACAAACTGCTACCTTGCAGTCTAACCCTCAACTGTTGCTAACATCTCCTTCCTCAGGAACTGTATCATAACCAATTGCTACTTCTTAGCAGGAACCATACTGATGGCCAACACCTCCCTTCAGGGGAACTCTCGTATATCAGGTTGCCACTATGTGTGGAGATCCATAACAGATACTAACTCCTCCCCTCTGGAAGAACAGATCTTATATGGTTGCTGACCTCTCCCCTCTGGGGAGCAACTCCATAACAGTTTGCCAACAGATTGCTAACCCTTGCAGAGTCGCTAACAGATTGCTAGCTCCTTCCCTCTGGGGGAGCAAAGCTCAACAGGATTGCTAACTCCTCCCCTTGGGAGGAGCAAACCCTAACAGATTGCTAATTCCTAGTGGCTCCTACAACAGATTGCTAACTCTGCAGTCCAACTCATAACAGATTGCTAATTCCTAGCAGAAAAGATAACACCAGGCTACATCTTCTACTCACTACTGCCACCTCTGGTGGCTTCTCAAACTGTCTAAATAAAGAAATATCTGTGTTTGTGTGTCCAGAGCTGTGCCTGACCTGTGGCCCCTCATGGGACTCCCCCCCCCCCCCCCCCCCCCCCCCGTGGGCGTAGTCAGCTGCCACAGTGTCCAAGCTGCCACAGTGTCCCAAACCTCGCTAACTATAACACTCACATTTATACAAAGAAGAAAAACCAAGCATGCCTCCACAGCCGGGGAATGCAGGATCCCACTGATTTACCACATGGATTACCTGGGTCCACATCATTGAAAAATTGAGCCACTCCCAACATATAGAATTATGAAGACAGTGCAATTCCCTAACACCAAGTAGGAAGACCATACCAAGGTCAACATCCATTTATAACCAGACACCTTGAACACCAGAACCACCAGTTTGCCATTGCACCTTGCAGTGTTTCTTAAGGTTGGTTCCAAGTGGTGCTTAACAGAGGGAGAACCAGGAGTACTTCAGTATTGGGTTCTTCTTGGGAGAAAATTTGCCAGAAAACATTGGAGGTTCAGGTGGTTGTTTACAAATTGATAGTCCAACATGGGCACTGAAGACTCATCAGATTGGGCTCCAAGAGATAGCTTCAGATACGATCCTTACACAGGATCCAGGCAAGTCATTGATGGTTCAGTATGGATGCAGGAAAGTCATCAGTAGTTCAGCAGTGATTCAGCAGCAGTGCTGTGTACTCCATCATGGACTAATGTTGATGCTACATCCTGGATGTATGGCATGAGCTGATATGGGAGAGTCATCGGTGATCCAGTGTTGGTTGGGAGAGTCATCTGTTGCCAGATACTGTTGGCGAGTTGGACAGCAATTTTTATGGGAGGTGGATCCTGTTGCCAGGGTTGGGTTCAGATAGAATCACTGGTGGTCCAGCATTACACTGGCTTCATCTGTACATCTCATGGTGAGAGACAGTCATTGGTGATCTAGTATGGATTGGGTCAAAAGGGAGCATCATTGATGATCCAATGTGGGTCAGGTCAGATCAGGTCCACAGAGAATCAGGTACAGGAAAGTTATTGATGGTTTAGTGTGGTGTGTGCTTTCTTTATGGATATTGCCTCAATCCATAGCTCCCACTTCTGCCTCTGTCCCTCTGTGTAGGGCATGGGGGCTGCTGCATTCTGTAGTTTTAGAATAGAGGATAAGCTTGCCTCCTGAGGGAACATGAACACAATTACACAATTAACAGCCCAGGTCAGATTCTGTGTAGATGAGTCAAAGCCTTTTAGGATACCAATAACTTCACTGGATGAAGCTAACCCTATCCAACAATATATTCACAGTGGTGGTGCACTCCCTTGCAGACTGTCTGAAGTCCCCTCTCCTCCTCCTCATTCATGCCCCTTTCCTTCTACCCCATCTCTCTTCCCTGGCTATACTCCACTAACACACATACCACACTCCTATTCTCTCTATCACCACTCACCTGTCTAGCACACTCAGCTCCTTCACTCAGATCCCCATGACACTGCATTCTCTTCACAGTCACAAACTCCCATTCTTTCTGGAACCTAAAAACACAAAAGTGAATAATACAAAAAATAGACTATCACTGATAAATAATCAATATCATTCAGTATATTCACTAAAGATTCACTCAGAAACACAAACAAAAGACAAAAGGATGGAAAACAGCAAAGCAAAAGCAAGCAGCACAAAAAGGCACCAATCATCAATGGCAAAGCACAAACCAACAAAGACATCACTCCCAGACCAAGAAAACCTCCAATGTCTAGTCCAGAGCTCATCTCATACCACCCGCATGACATAATAGCCTTAGAGAATTCTGCTTTTTATTTCCTTGCAAGGAAAACTGAAACACAGCAATTGTACCACCAATCACACCAGAGGTCACATTAGGACACATTTCTCAACCTATAGGGAACAATGCACACTTTCCAGTTTACCTTGATTTTTAATGCTATTTTTACCACTGTTTTCTGCATCTCAGTCTTAACTTCAGCTTTAGCATGCTTTTTTTGGCTTGCTGTGGAATTTTTACTCCAAGTTTATTTGCATTCTATTAGTTTACTGCATGCTGCAGTGCCCAGTGTTTTTCCATGCATAAGTAAACCCTATGCGAAACCTTTACTCTAATATGACAACAAAGATGAGGTAAAACATGCTCAAGAATTACTGCAAGGTTGCAATTGCAAGGGAATAATCAGCTACAGTTAAATCTAAGGTATTTTAGTACAAAGCAGAAACAGAAACAAATTATCAATACTTGCAATTCACTGATTGAATTTACATCAATCTACTTCGTCTGGATTATTTTTGTATTGTAAATCCCATTCAATTAAGGTTCTCTTCTCTTTTCTTTTCTTTTTTTTTAACAAAGCAAGTCCATTACTACTTTCTACTTTCCTAATTTATTAAAACTGTTTTTTGTTTACAGTAGGTATGGTTTTCAGAACACTATAGCATAGTTCCTTCCTAATCATATTTTATTCCTAGAAAGTAAATGATGGGTTACCCTAATCCATAGACACACCTTACCAGCAAGTGTTTTTCTTCAGTCAAACTAATTTTCATTAAGAAATAACATAACAGGGTGAATGATAGAAGACGAAGACCAATTGATGCATCAAATCTCCCTAGTAGCTTGATTTCCTGTCTTGGACAACTAAAGGATGAATTTAGAACCTCATTTTAAGGGGTAGAAACATCTACAGACCATAAGGAGGAAAAAGACAATTTGATCCAAGACTACCTTTTGTGCCACATGTTTAGACATAATAATTGTAGATTTTTAAAAAAAGAAAATAAATGTGTGAAATAAGATAAATCCTGTTCACTTCTTGAATTTTCAATAAATAATTTCAAAGTCCAAACTAAGGGACGGATTTTCTAAACTATCGCGGCTCTGTGAATTCATCAGTACTGGGGGGCGGGGGGGAGAAGCGGGGAGGCAGGCCTGCAAAAGCCGGCAGCGTTGGCACCTCCGCGGTGCCATCGCTGCCGGCTTTCACACCCAATAGCGCCACCGTGAAAGGTGGTGCTATTTGGCGTGCTACTGGCAGCGATAAGGTGTCCTACATTTTCGCCATCAGCAAAGTCGTCACAGAGTCCGCCCCAACTCCTCCCCTTCCGGTGCGGACTCCGCCCTGATTTAGAAATCGCATGCGAAAAGGGACTTTCCACATGCGAAAAGTCCCTTTTCGCGTGTGATCCCTTTAGAAAATGACCTCCTAAGTAATTTAATTGCAGTATGAATTAGATTCTATACAGTCCCCCAACACTGTCATGTTTCACCAGAGGGGCTGTGTCAGGAGGGACTCAAAACAACATCTTACCAGGAAGCTGAAACAGTTTAAGAAGGTGAACAGCCAGGGGTCGATCAGTGCTGGGCATCGCAGGTTGAGGGGAATCTTAGCAAAAGGCTGAGAAATGTTTAAGTGGACAAACCACCAGGGGTCAGCCAGCATGGTGCATTGTGGCAGGGAAAGCTACTTTTTTTGAACCAGCTTCTTAAACTTAACGGAGATAGCCCAAATGCAAGAGCAACCTTAATTACTTTGAGATTAGCGCCATGACAGGAGTACACCATCTGGATTTTTTAAAAAGTCCTAGATCTTAGGGGTAGATTTTCAGACGAGCGCGAACAGCCTACTTTTGTTTGCGCTCCAGGCGCAAACAAAAGTACGCTGGATTTTAGTAGATACGCGCGTAGTCGCGCGTATCGGCTAAAATCCTGGATCGGCGCGCGCAAGGCTATCGATTTCGTATAGCCTGCGCGCGCCGAGCCGCGCAGCCTACCCCCGTTCCCTCCTAGGCCGCTCCGAAATCGGAGCGGCCTAGAAGGGAACTTTCCTTTGCCCTCCCCTCACCTTCCCCTCCCTTCCCCTACCTAACCCACCCGCCCGGCCCTGTCTAAACCCCCATCCTACCTTTGTCGGGGGATTTACGCCTCCCGGAGGGAGGCGTAAATCCCCGCGCACCAGCGGGCCTCCTGCGCGCCGGGCCGCGACCTGGGGGCGGGTACGGAGGGCGCGGCCACGCCCCCGGGCTGTAGCCACGCCCCCGTACCCGCCCCCAAAACGCTGCCGACACGCCCCCGCAACGCCGCGCGCTCCGGCCCCGCCCCCCGACACGCCTCCCGACACGCCCACTCCGAAAACCCCGGGACTTACGCGAGTCCCGGGGTTCTGCGCGCGCCAGTGAGCCTATGTAAAATAGGCTCACCGGCGCGCAGGGCCCTGCTCGCGTAAATCCGCCCGGTTTTGGGCGGATTTACGCGAGCAGGGCTCTGAAAATCCGCCCCTTAATGTTTAACATTGGAATATCAGTGAACCCAAGGATATATTTCATTGATTTGAATCTATTCAACTTGGTTTATAATTAATGTTTTTAAGAATTATTGTTTAATAGCTTTAACAAACAGCCCTATATAATTTGAGACAGTGTCTGTTGTGAATGAGCTGTTTAGTGGAACCTTGGGCCGACCTGTGAGAGACTGGGGAGAGGTGTACTATAGTCTCTAGTGAGGGACAGGTCGGGAGGCGGATACCAGGCAGGAGCTGGGTGTGAGCTTCACCCTGGAAGCTGGTACTCCCCCGGGAGGAGCCCGTAGGAGCCCGGCCGCTGGGACTTAGGAGATCACGGAAGCTGGAGCTGGAGCAGGCAGGCCGGGATCAGGAGTCAGGCAGGAACTGAAGCAGGACTGGCTACTGGAACCAGACAGGAGCTTAAGCAGGACTGGCTTGGCTACTTGAACCTGACAGGAGCTGAAGCAGAGCAGGTTACTGCAAGCAAGCCAGACAGAAGCAAGACTTGGGCATGGAGTGAAACAAGTCTCAGGCAGGAACTGAGTTGCTAATAGGGATGTGAATCGTTTTTTGACGATTTAAAATATCGTCCGATATATTTTAAATCGTCAAAAATCGTTAGAGCCGCGATACAATAACAATTCTCCCGATTTATCGTCAAAAAATCGTAAATCGGGGGAAGGGGGAGGGCAGGAAAACCGGCACACTAAAACAAACCTAAAACCCACCCCGACCCTTTAAAATAAATCCCCCACCCTCCCGAACCCCCCCCCAAAATGCCTTAAATTACCTGGGGTCCAGAGGAAGGGTCCCGGTGTGATCTTTTACTCTCGGACCTCCACTGCGTTGTAGAAATGGCGCCGGCGCTACCTTTGCCTTGTCATATGACGGTCAAAGGTAGCGCCGGCGCCATTTTGTTTTTTGTTCCCCAACGTCAGGAGCGTAGGAGATCACTCCCGGACCCCCGCTGGACCCCCCAGGGACTTTTGGCCAGCTTGGGGGGGCCTCCTGACCCCCACAAGACTTGCCAAAGTCCAGCGGGGGTCCGGAACGACCTCCTGCAGTCGAATCGTGTTGCCATACGGCCGGCGCCATTTTGCGTACGGAAAAACGATTCGCGTGCAGGAAGTCGTTCCCGGACCCCCGCTGGACTTTTGGCAAGTCTTGTGGGGGTCAGGAGGCCCCCCCAAGCTGGCCAAAAGTCCCTGGGGGTCCAGCGGGGGTCCGGGAGCGATCTCCTACGCTCCTGACGTCGGGGGACAAAAAACAAAATGGCGCCGGCGCTACCTTTGACCTGTCATATGACAAGGCAAAGGTAGCGCCGGCGCCATTTCTACAACGCAGCGGAGGTCCGAGAGTAAAAGATCACACCGGGACCCTTCCTCTGGACCCCAGGTAATTTAAGGCATTTTGGGTGGGTTCGGGAGGGTGGGGATTTATTTTAAAGGGTCGGGGTGGGTTTTAGGGTTGTTTTAGTGTGCCGGTTTTCCCGCCCTCCCCCTTCCCCTCCCCCCCACTGGACCCCAGGTAATTTAAGGCATTTTGGGGGGGTTCGGGAGGGTGGGGGATTTATTTTAAAGGGTCGGGGTGGGTTTTAGGGATGTTTCAGTGTGCCGGTTTTCGATTTACACGATTTACACGATTTACACGATATTTAAAAAACCCAAACTGCGATGATCCGATTCCCTCCCCCTCCCAGCCGAAATCGATCGTTAAGACGATCGATCACACGATTCACATCTCTAGTTGCTAACGCAATAGCACACTCCGGGGCACGGCGCAACAGAGAACCGCAAGGAACCCCGTTGCAAGGCAAAGTCCTGGGCTCCGCAGCGGCCTTACATAGGCCGCAGCGTCTGACGTCACGGATAGGGCGGAGCCTTCAGTGGCAGGAAACGGCCTTCATAAGCTCGGCTTGCATGCACGCGCGCCTAGGGAGAAGGCGTCCAGGCAGGGCTTCTCGGCGGCGTCCCCCCCCCCCCCCCCCCCCCCCCCCACAGGGATGCCGCGAAACAGGCCGCAGACCCTCGGAGACGAGCCGGGACCAAGGAGGTAAGGGCCTAGTCGTGGCTGCCGCGACTGGGACCGCAACAGTGTCTGTATTAAATGTATTCTTAAGCTTGCATAAAAGAACCCATATTAGATTCTTGTTGTGTGGCTATCACCTTTTCTTCATAACCCTAAGTATTGTGATCTTGGGATTTTATGATGCATATTGGAAAAAATCCTGCAATAACACAGAATGCAAAAAAATAAAAGATTGATTCAATGCAGATTCTCAAAACATGTAATGGATGATATCAGCAATTTTTCTTATATTATAATATGGCTAGGGATCTAGGGATAACTCTTAGGCCAGTTTCAAAGTAGGACAGCATGGATAGAAATGCAAAAATAATTTTAATTTCAAGATTAGATTGTTTTCATGTCAGTGTCCTTACAAAACAGAAAGACTTGTGTGAACCATATATTATTTCTGTGTCAACTTATCCTAATTTGAATATCACATTTTAATGAAACTAAAAGCTAAAGTCAAAGCACACTATAAATGTATAAATACATCAAGGATATTGGATCACAAGGACTTGAAAATGGCATTTCTGTATAAAAGGGAAGGTTCCCTTTTTTTCTCTTTCACACATCCTGACTGGCATCTAACATGTATCTCTTATATTTTTTTCCCTGGCACTTTGCTGCATTGTTTTGACCATCTGCTAAATTATGCTTGACTCCATTCCAGGTACAGTTATGGCTAATGATGTCTTAAAATGAGTAAATGACTTATTTTAATGTATTTACTACAAATACTCTAATAAAGTTGATGTCCTTATTAATTAAATAGGATCATCATATATTTGACCTAACAGAATTGTTGTATAGGTCCTGAAGTTATAATCATCAGTTCAACTTCCTTATTTTTTGATATTTTACAAAATTCTAATGGGGTCATCTTGGAAAAGTCTGCAGTAAATCAATGGAAATTTCCAATCAAAATCTTCTATGGATTGGATTTCTACAATTTGCTGTGGTTTTCTACAGATTTTCCTGAGATTTATGGCATAAAATGTGCCATTATTTTATGTGGTTAGTGCAGTTAGTGTAGCTGGGTTCAAAAAAGGTTTGGATAAGTTCTTGGAGGAGAAGTCCATTAACGGCTATTAATCAATTTTACTTAGGGAATAGCCACTGCTATTAATTGCATCAGTAGCATGGGATCTTCTTAGTGTTTGGGTAATTGCCAGGTTCTTGTGGCCTAGTTTGGCCTCTTTTGGAAACAGGATGCTGGGCTTGATGGACCCTTGGTCTGACCCAGCATGGCAATTTCTTATGTTCTTATGTTCTAACATAGAAATGATGGCAGAAAAGGACCAATGGGCCATCCAGTCTGCCCAGCAAGCTTTCCCTGGTAGTATCTGTCATGTCAGTGCTGCTTGACGTGCTTTGTTATGGACTTGGCCGTAGAAGAAGTCCTGTGTTCTTTCCTAATGTCTGTGCATCAGTACTGCAAACTGTAAAAAAGTCATGGCTCATGTTGGTTGTCTCTGAATCCAAATTTCTCTTTCCCTCCACTGCCACCCTCCCTCCTTTGAAACATAGAATGATGTTGCAGTTGCATCAAAAGCATCAAGGTTTATTGGTTAAGGATAGTAATTCCATGCCTTCTGTTAAGGATAGTAACTGCTAGGGATGTGCAATTGTTTTTCCCGAATTAGGCAATGTCAACGAAATTGCCTACTTCAGAACGGTTCAGGAGAACAAAAAAATTCATTTTTGAGTTAGCACACGCTAACTCCTGTTAGCGCGTGCTAACTCCCATTAGTGCGCGCTAACTCCTGATAGTGCACACTAACTCTGCCAGGTTAGTGTGCACTATCGAAAGTTAGCGCGCACTAACTCCTGATAGTGCGCACTAACCCGAAAATTGAGGCCCCCCCCCAAATAAAAACAAACCCAAACCACGGGAAAAATGAAATTCCCACAGGGGGGCTGAAACGAAGCCCGACACAACATTTTTGCTTGAAGCATATCTCTAGTAACTGCTTCTCTGAACAAGTTGCCCCCATGCTTATCAGTTCCCCAGACTGTAAAAGTCGGGGCCTTTGTTGCTTGTTGTCTGAATCCAATTCTCCTTTTCTCCTCTGTTGAAGCAGAGAGCAATGTTGGAGTTGCATCAAAGGATTCAAAGCTTATTGATTAAGCACAGTAATCGCTGCACCAGCAAGTTATCACTATGCATGCTTTCTTTGTTTCCTTTAGGACTTATCCACAGTAGTAGGCCTGTGCTTTTCCCCTCATGTCTGCGTATCAGTATCCCAGACCAAGGAAGTCTGGGCCCTCGGTTGTTGTCTGAATCCAATTCCACTTTTCCCCTTGCCATCTAAGCGGCGAGCATTGTTTCAGTTGCATTAAAAGCATCAAAGCATATTGATTAAGGGTAGTAATCTCCATGCCTTCTGCTAAGGTTAGTAACCGCCATACCAGCAAGTTAACCCCATGCATGCTTATCTAATTTAGCGATCCACAGTGTTTATCCCATTCTTCTTTGTATTCTTTGACTGTTTTCTTCTTCATCACCTCCTCCTGAAGGGCATTCCAGGACTCCACCACACTCTCTGTGAAGAAATATTTCCTGTTGTTGGTTCTGAGTCATCTCCTCTGGAGTTTCATTTTGTTACCCCTAGCTCTATTGTTTTCTTTCCAACAAAAAAGGTTAGAAGTCCATACATATTGAAACCTTTCAGGTATCTGAAGTCTGTATCATATCTCCCCTGCACCTCCTCTCTTCCAGAGTATACATATTCAGATCCTTCAGCCTCTCCTCATAGGTAAGAACATAAGAACATAAGAAATTGCCATGCTGGGTCAGACCAAGGGTCCATAAAGCCCAGCATCCTGTTTCCAACAGAGGTCAAACCAGGCCACAAGAACCTGGCAATTATCCAAACACTAAGAAGATCCCATGCTCCTGATGCAATTAATAGCAGTGGCTATTCCCTAAGTAAACTTGATTAATAGCCTTGTCATATTGCTTCACCATCTTCAGATCCCCAGACACTATCATCCCAAAGTCTTCCAATACAGATCCCACACAATTTTGGTTTCCCTTCTCAGGACCGCCTTCATCCTGTCTCTATCCTTTTTGAGATACAGGCTCCAGGACTGAGCATAATACTCCAGGTGAGGCCTCACCAATGAACTGTACAAGGCATTGTCACCTCCTTTTTCTTACTGGTTATTCCTTTGTCTATGCAGCACAGCATTCTTCTGGCTTTAGCTATTGCCTTGTCATATTGCTTCACCATCTTCAGATCCCCAGACACTATCATCCCAAGATCCCTCTCTTGGTCCATTTACTTCAGTCTTTCACCCCCCCCCCCCCCCCCCCCCCCCCCCATTACATACAACTCTTTTGGATGTATGACTCTGCACTTCTTGGAATTGAATCCCAGCTGTCAAATCTTCGACCACTCTTCAAGCTTTCTTAATCACTTTCCATTCTCTCTACTCCTTTCTCTCTACTCCTTTCCATTCTCTCTACTCCTTAATCACTTTCCATTCTCTCTACTCCTTCAGATATGACCATTCTATTGCATATCTTAGTATCATATGCAAATAGACATACTTTACCTTCTATCCCTTCCGCGATGCGCGCAAAAAGATATTGATCAGAACTAGTCCAAACAGTGATCCCTGTGGCACTCCACTTAACACAGATCTCTCTTCAGAGTAGGTTCCATTTACCATTACATGCTGTCTCCTTTCAGTCAACTAGTTTGCAATCCATGCCACCAGCTTCACGCTTATTCCCAAGCTTCTCATTTTATTCACAAGCCTTCTATGCAGGATCATATCAAAAGCTTTGCGGAAATCCAAGTAAATCACAATCATGAGAGGTCTAGAACAGGTAGATGTGAATCAGTTTTTTACTCTTTCGGATAATAGAAAGACTAGGGGGCACTCCATGAAGTTAGCATGTAGCACATTTAAAACTAATCGGAGAAAGTTCTTTTTCACTCAACGCACAATTAAACTCTGGAATTTGTTGCCAGAAGATGTGGTTAGTGCAATTAGTATAGCTGTGTTTAAAAGAGGATTGGATAGGTTCTTGGAGGAGAAGTCCATTACCTGCTATTAATTAAGTTGACTTAGATAATAACCACCGCTATTACTAGCAACGGTAACATGGAATAGACTTAGTTTTTGGGTTCTTGCCAGGTTCTTATGGCCTGGATTGGCCATTGCTGGAAACAGGATGCTGGGCTTGATGGAACCTTGGTCTGACCCAGTATGGCATGTTCTTATGTTCTTAAGCACTCTTTCTCAATCCAATTCTCTAGTCACCCAATCAAAAAAATCAATCAGATTTGTCTGTCAGGACCTTCCTCTGGTGAATCCATGCTGCCTTGAATCCAGTTACCTACTTGATTGTAGATAGTTCATTATCTTTTCCTTCAGCAATATCTCCATTGATTTTCCCACCACCGATGTGTGGCTAACCAGCTTTTAGTTTTCAGCCTCCTCTCTGCTACCACTTTTGTGAGAGGAGGCTGGTTGAACTTTGAATCAATTTATTTCACTCATCTCTACCAGTGAATTACAGATAATGTATTTTCTGAGTAGTTAAACTATGATAACAACTACATTAGTGGAAATATTTGGCACTATAAAATGTTGCTAGCTGTAAAAGTTATTTCAGAATTTGAGAATGTATAAACATAACAACTAGAAAAAAAATCCCATTTTGGTTGTCTGTAGACTTTTGATACAGATGTTTTCCCTCTTGACATACTGCCACCGCCCTAATCTTGTAATCAATGTGCACCTCATAACTCTGTTAATCACAATTTGGTACTCAAAGAAGCTTGTTTAAAGTTGCCGCATTTGGTTTGTCTTGGCACAGTGCATACTCAGGGCAATTTCCTTGATTTCTGCAATGACACATAGTCTGTAAACATTAAAAGTTACCTTAAATCTATTACATTACCTTAGCATGCACATAATAATGTGCTTTTAAATAGTATTATGAAATGCGAAGTGACCACATTAGTATTAAACTGGATGCAAACAACATATAAATTTGTTTTCACCCTCTTAATGAAAATGTATTTTCTCATATTCCTTTTGAACTTCCCCCTCTTCGACTTCATATGATGACCCTATGTCCTGGAAATTTTCAATCTATGGGAAATGTTTCTTTCTGGTACTTTAGTCAATCCTCCTAGAGTATAATCTTTAGATCTCTCAGTCTTTCTATGTATGGTTTATAGTGCAGTCCGTGAACCATTTTGATGACCCTCCTTTGAATTGCCTTTATCTTCTCAATGTCCTTTTGTAGATATGTTCTCTAGAATTGTAGATGCTTCTTAAGGCATGGTCTCACCAGAAACCTATAGAAAGGTAATATTACTTCTATCTTTCTACTAGTTATACCTCTTTTTATGCACTCAAATATACTATTTGCTTTCTCAAGTACTTTGCTCTCTTGATTGGTCACATTGATGTCATCAGAGATGGTAACCCCAGGTCTCTTTCCTGTTTAATGATTGCTATTTCTTCACTTCTAAAATGGTATTGGATCCTTGGCATTCACCATCCCATTTAATTCATGTTTAAGCTGTTTTTTGCCCCAGTTTTTTTTCCATTTTTTCATGCTGTTGTGGCAGGCCTAGCCCAGACGTCAACACTGGGGCTAGGCAGTTTTTTGACTCGGGAATGCTCAGTTTGGGCAACCAGAAGCCCTTTTTTTTCCTAATTGGTTTTGTTTTTGTTTTGTTTTTCTTGTTTAGTGTTTTGTTCAATCTGGCAAATGAACCACACCAAATAAAAAAAACATTAAACAAACACCTCCCCACTGAACGAAAAAAACAAACTAAACTGAAAAATGTGGGGCTGCACATTCCTAACTTGGAGTCATGATATGAAGCTCCAAGGGGATAGACTTAAGAAATATGTTTTAATAGAAAGAATTGTGGATATCTGGGATGCCCTTCTTGAGGATATGGTAAAGATAAGAACATTAATGGAATTAAAAAATGTATGGGATAAACACAGAGGATCTCTAGTGGCTAGATGTTGGACATGAAGAACTGGAGTAACCTGTGATAATGTTTGGTGTAAACAATATTTCAAAAAATGGTACACTTGGTATTCTCTATAAATCAATCATATAGCTACAATATGTTTGTAGGACCTTTCCTCATAGGGTCAGGGTATTTTTACCAGACTCTCTCTCATGGTCATAGGTCCATTTTACTTTATATTATTTAAACATTTTTTAACTTTTTTTCACATTTTTTCATTTTTTCTACAAACTCAGTCCCATGTTTGAAAATCTGTCACTTTGCACAAAGCTCAAAGCGTTCAACACAGTACTTATCTGCACATCCCAACACGATCGCGTTTCGGACCCACAACTTTAAGGTCCTGCTTCAGGGGAAAAAATTGTTTTAACCTTCTTCAGTGACAACAAACAACCCATCAGGAGAGTTTAGTAGCTAAATTTTCACATCGCATTTCTCCATATGCGACCCCAGGATGGAGTCGCTTTCCTTTGAAACATGGCTAACACTGATCGGTTTTTAAAGGAGGGGAATCAAAAGTCCCTCCCCTTCCTTGTTCCTCAATTGGTTGAAAATCAGTCGTCAATAAGGTCGGATCATCACATAGACTTTCATAAGGCTCAGTTCTCTTTCACGTCGTCATTGAAAATGTGATGCAGGCCACGTAACTCACGCACACTTTCATCATCTGAAGGCCAATCAGCTCTCAATAATTCTATGCAAGCATCTGTCATTGAAACCTCCCACATAGCGGGACTTTTGACATCAGAAACTGCTCTCAGATCAATGAATACCAGTTGATTTTCTCGTTTAGACTATTGTTGTGTGATTGATAATGTTTGGTGTAACATTTCTACATGGGGGTAACCTTAACCTGCACGTAGTGGTGGTTATATCCCTAAACAGAAGCCGTAGGGGTAGCCTGAATGGAGAGTAGGTTACAATGCTAAACACTTTGGGGTAGATTTTAAAAGCCCTGCGCGCGTAAATCCTGCTAGATTTACGCGTGCAGGGCACTTGTGTGCCAGCGCGCCTATTTTGCATAGGCCGCCTGCGCACGCAAAGCCCTGGGACGAGCGTAAGTCCCGGGGCAAGCTAAAATGGATGGTCCGGGGGGCATGTCTGCGGTCCAGGTGCGTGTCCAGGGTGTGTCTGCGGTCCGGGGCGGTCCGGGGGCATGGCCGAGTGCCCCGACACAGCGGCCTGTGTCGGGGCCTGGCCAGCCGGCACGTGCAAGTTATGCCTCCATCGAACATCGCTGTTTTTTAAAATATACCCCTTTGTGAGTAGACTGGATGGACCACTTTGATATTTTTCTGCTGTCATTTACTATGTTACTAACTAATTTTCAACTATTAATATTGCATAATTTTTATTTAAGTACATATTTGGCATATTATCTTCAGCATTTAAATCTGCATAGAATTATTAAATGGTAAAAGAATACTGAAAAAGAATAAGCCAAGAAAAAACAATTCAAATGCATAACAACCAGTTGTGATGTTTTATAAAGTCTCCTCCCCTTTATACCCAGAAACCCTTTCTAGATTGATATACTTCTCTTTTCCAGAAAAGTCAAGAAGTACAGAGTGACTCCCTTGGTCAATAACTTCTCTCTTCATGAAAAGGGGAAGGAAGGACACTATAAACAATGTCAGGGAAATCCCTCTCCTCCTAACGCCATCATGCCCCTACTCCCCACCTCCTACAGGAGAGACACGGGTTTATTTTAAGATGAAATCCATCATTAGGCAAGGTACATTTCTGGAGGGAAAGAAAAGGATTTGTGCAGCCTATTTGAGGATGTATGTCTACTGTCTGTGTATGAGGGGTGGTGAGGGGGATGTTTGAGGGGGGCTGCCCTTTCCACCCCATACAAGTTTTCTGAGCCACAGATTATGATCACCAATTTGAAAAATGATCTTTGATTTACTAGCAGATTATGATCACAAAAGTTGGATCTGCCGATTTCTAGCATGTAGTACAGTATTCATTTCAAATTCAGAGCTACTGTTAGTGAATCTGAACTAAAGACTGATTGCTTTCAATCATGAACACTCTAGAGAGGTAAAGTTCCTAGATGAAATAAATTATTACTTTATGGAGCAACTGCTACAAGAACTAACAAAAGGGGATACTATTTTAGATCTAGTCCTTAGTGGGATACAGGATTTGGTGCGAGAGATAACCGTGTTGGCGTCACTTGGCAATAGTGATCTCAATATGATCAAATGTGTCTTAATAACTGGAGGGAGAGCACCAAAGAAATCTACTATGTCAGCATTTAACTTTCATTAAGGTGGCTATGATAAAATGAGGAAAATGGTTAGGAAAAAACTGAATGGAGCAACTGCAAAGGTTAAGAATTTAATTCAGGTATGGGCATTGTTTAAAAATACCATTGTCAGATGTTGTATATTTTCTGGAAAATGAAAATAAATTATATATAAATACCATCTTGGAAGCCCAAAACAAATGCATTTCACACATTAGAAAAGGTGGAAGGAAGTCTAAATGACTATTGACATGGTTAAAAGGTGAGGTGAGAGAGGATATAAAAGTTAAAAGAACACCTTTCAAGATATGGAAAAGTGATCTGAATGAAGAAATCAGGAAACAACATATGCATTGGCAAGTTAGATGCAAAGCATTGATAAGGAAGGCAAAGAGAGAATTTGAAAAAAAAAGCTTGCCATGGAAGCAAAAACTCATAATAAAAACTTTTTCAAGTACATATGACATAAAAAGCCTGTGAGAGAGTCAGTTGGACCATTAGATAATCAAAGGGTAAAAAGAGGCATTTAGGGATGACAAAGCCATAGCAGTGAGACTTAATGAATTCTTTGCTTTGGTATTCACTGATGAAGATGTAAGAGAGATACCTATTCCAGAAATGATATTCATAGAAAATGATTCAGAGGAAATTAAACAAATCTCAGTGAACCTCAAAGATGTACTAGGTCAAATTGTCAAACTAAAGAGTAGCAAATCACCTGGACCAGATGGTATATATCCCAGAGTGCTGAAAGAATTGAGAAATGAAATTGAAGACCTGCTATTACAAATTTGTAAACTATCATTAAAATGATCTATGGTACCTGAAGACTGGAGAGTTGCCAATGTAATGCCAATTTTTAGAAAGGGATCAAGGGGTGATCCAGGAAATTACAAATCAGTGAGTCTGACATCCATGCCAGGCAAAATGGTAGAAACTTTCATAATGAACAAAATTGCTGAACATAAAGATAGGCATTGTTAAATGGGACAAAGCTAACATGGATTTAGCCAAGGGAAGTCTTTCCTCACCAATTTGCTACATTTTTTTGAGGGCGTAAAAAAATATGTGGATAAAGGTGAGCCAGTTGATATAGTGTATCTCGATTCCAAAAAGCATTTGACAAAGGCCCTCATGAGAGACTTCTTAGGAAATTAAAATGTCATGGGATAGGGGCAATATCCTATTATAGATTGTGAACTGGTTAAAAGATAGAAAACACAAGAGTAGAGCTAAAAGGTAAATTCTCCCAATGGAGAAAGATGAATAGTGGAGTGCCTCAGAAATCTGTTCTGGGACAACTGCTTTTTAACATATTTATAAATGACTTGGAAATGGGAACAAGTAAAGTGATCAAATTTTCCAATGACACAAAATTATTCCAAGTTATTGAATCACAAGAGGATTGTGAGAAATTGCAAGAGGACCTTGCAAAACTGGAGACTAGGCATGCAAAAGGAAAATGAAATTTAATGTGGACAAGTGCAAAGTGATACACTTAGGGAAGAGTTAATCCAAATTATAGTTTCACAATGAAAGGTTCCACATTAGGAGTCACCATTCAGGAAAAGGATCTAGGTAGGCTTCATTATTGATAACACCTTGAAATCTTTTGCTCTGTGAATAGCAGCAGCCAAGAAAGTAAATAGAATGCTAGGTATTATTAGGAAAGGAATGGAGAATATAATAGAGAATATCATAATGCCTTGATATCACTGGTGCGACGTCATCTTGAGTATTGTGTGCAGTTCTGGTCACCACATCTCAAACAAGATACAGCAGAATTAGAAAAGGTATAGAGAAGGGTGACCAAAATGGTAAAGAAGAGCATGGTACAATTCCCTGATGACGAAAGACTAAAGAAAGTAGGACTCCAGCTTGGCGAAGAGACAGCTAAGGAGAGATATGATAGAGGTTTATAAAATAATGAGTGGAATGGAATTAGTAATCGTTAATTCGTTTTTTACTCTTTCAAAAAATAGAAAGACTAGGGGACACACAATGATGTTACTAGGTAATGCATTTAAAACTAATAAGAGAAAATATTTTTGTAATCAGTACATAATTAAGAACTGAAATTTGTTGCCAGAGGATGTGGTGAAAGCTGTTTGTGTAGCTGCATTTACAATCAGTTTTGACAAGTTCCTGCAGGAAACGTACATAAATCATTAAGATGGTATTGAAGAAAGATATCCACTGCTTATTATTGGGATAAGCAGCTTGGAATCTATCTACCCCTTGGGATCCTGCCAGGTACTTGTGAACTGGTTGGCCACTATTGGAATCAGGATACTGGGTTTGATGGACTCTTGGTCTGACCCAGTATGGCAAGTCATATACTCTTATGTTCTTATGAACTACACCAGGCAAGCTCATAGATTTTCAGATGTACTTTTAAAACTTTATAGGCAAAATAAAAAAAAAAAAGATCTTAAAGTTTGCCACACATATAAACCACATTAACTCAGATGCCAGCTTTGATCTTCAAAAGTGTGGAACCAGCTTATGGAAAAAATGAGCCTCCTTCCTTTCACATAATTCAAAGTTTGCATAACCCTGCTTTTGTTAGGCTGGAAAAACATGAAAAAGTTTAGAGAAGAGAAATAAAATGTGCTAAGCTCTGTACAATATGTATTTTTTTTTAATTGTATATTTGAAAGTCGACTTTTAAATATGGTTTTTCCTGATATCAATTTGCAATTCTATGCACATATGGCTTTTTACATTAAGGGCCTGATTTAATAATTTTTTAAATTTTTACCATAAATACAGAAAGGGGAAAAAAGACTTAACAAATCAATACCTAAGTCTGAGATTCCTGTTAATGCAATTGCTTATTGCCTTTCTAGCCCCCTCTATTTACTTCTTCCCACCTAGCTGTTATCAGAAAGACTTCTTAGGTAACCTCCAGTATTATTCTTGGATTACCAGAATGGATCACACTTTATAGCTCTTTTCTCATTAATGAGTGGCTTTAATCAAACATTTATCAGAAATGTCACTAAAATTAGTAAATAATATTTGGATGAAACTAATAAGACTTGTGATGGTATTATAACACAGACAATCTGACAGAAACAGTAATTAAAATTAAATTTAAAAAAAAACTGATTTCAAAGTTGTGGTATGTCATGACTTTGGAAAGGCACCCGAAAACAGATTGGGCAGACGAGACGTGCTTACAGTCCTTATCTGTCACCCTATGCTATGCTTCTATGAAAAAACTGAATGAATCCATAAAGAGATGTCCATTCTTTCCACCAAACCTTCTCCTTTATTTTTTATTTTTAATTGTTTTCAGTCACAAGGTCCTATAGGGAATAATTGGCAACAGGAGGTTCTAAAATTTAAAAAAATGATATTTTTCTACATATTGAAAAATACACATCTCTTCTCAAACTAAAGACATGGTACACTAGTTAGAGTTCTGTGATTTGTTGTTCTAGTTCTTTGTACCACAACAGTAGCTATAGTTTGTGAAATCTCTGACTTTTATCTGGTACAGTCATGGTTGATGGTATTTTGCCCAAAAAGAAAAAGTGGCATTTTGATATAAGAAGGAACAGATAATATACTGTAAGTGAGGTAGTATGTGGTAGGGATGTGAATCGTTTTCCATATCGTCTTAACGATAGAAATCATGTGGCAGGGCAAGAAAATCGTCTTAGGCACGATTTTTTAGTTAAAAAATCGTTAAAAATCGTTTTTTCCGATTAGTGCGCACTAACTCGAGTTAGTGCGCACTAACGGGAGTTAGTGCGCACTAACTGGGAGTTAGTGCGCACTAACTGAAAATGATACAATTTGACACTTTTCAGGTCAGTTAAGGTCAGTTTAGGAATGAATATGTATTCCTATTGGCTGCCCTCTTATTTATTCATGTTACCAAGTTTCCTACTGACAGTATATGGGGGATGGGAAATGGAAACAGTTGGTAGCTTGACAAAACAAGTAATGTGATCAGTCAATGTGACTAGAACTTGTGCCCTAACCCTGATACCAGGGGTATTGTGATCTTCCTGCACACAGTGCCCTATCCCTATTAATACCAGGAGTGTTGTGATCTTCCTGCACACAGTGCCCTATCCCTAATACCAGGGGTGTTGTGATCTTCCTGCACACAGTGCCCTATTCCTGATACTGGGGGTGTTGTGATCTTCCTGCACACAGTGCCCTATTCCTGATACCGGGGGTGTTGTGATCTTCTTGCACACATCCCGGTATCAGGGATAGGGCACTGCATGCAGGAAGATCACAACACTCCTGGTATTAATAGGGATAGGGCACTGCATGCAGGAAGATCACAACACTCCTGGTATTAATAGGGATAGGGCACTGCATGCAGGAAGATCACAACACCCCTGGTATCAGGGATAGGGCACTGTGTGCAGGAAGATCACAATACCCCGGAGGAGTGAGGGTCAGGCAGCTCCCCCCTGTCTGTGAAGCCAGCCTCTCACTAGTAATGCAGGGAGGGAGCTGTCTCAGACTTCACCATCCTCCCCCCCCCCTCACCCACACACCATTCACTAGCTGGGACATGGGGGAAGTCAGGAGTGAGGGTCAGGCAGCTCCCCCCTGTCTGTGAAGCCAGCCTCTCACTAGTAATGCAGGGAGGGAGCTGTCTCAGACTTCACCATCCTCCCCCCCCCCCCCACCCACACACCATTCACTAGCTGGGACATGGGGGAAGTCAGGAGTGAGGGTCAGGCAGCCCCCCCCTGTCTGTGAAGCCAGCCTCTCACTAGTAATGCAGGGAGGGAGCTGTCTCAGACTTCACCATCCTCCCCCCCCCTCACCCACACACCATTCACTAGCTGGGACATGGGGGAAGTCAGGAGTGAGGGTCAGGCAGCTCCCCCCTGTCTGTGAAGCCAGCCTCTCACTAGTAATGCAGGGAGGGAGCTGTCTCAGACTTCACCATCCTCCCCCCCCCCCCCCCCCCCCGCCCCTCACCCACACACCATTCACTAGCTGGGACATGGGGGAAGTCAGGAGTGAGGGTCAGGCAGCTCCCCCCTGTCTGTGAAGCCAGCCTCTCACTAGTAATGCAGGGAGGGAGCTGTCTCAGACTGGTATCAGGGTTAGAGCACTGTGTGCAGGAAGATCACAACACTCCTGGTATTAATAGGGATAGGGCACTGTAAGAGATGACTGTAGTAGATTGAATAAAGATCTGATGTTTCTGCTCTCCTCACACCAAACAAAAACAACACACAAGCAGAGAAGCCCTTCTTACAAAGCTGAGCTAGTGAGTTAAGTAGGAGGAAAAGTAAACATACTTGTGCCAGTGTGGCTACTTAAAAAATACACTTACCAACAATCAATTACATATATTTGAACTGTGTACAGTTCCAGCCAGGACCACCTTTCTAAAATGCACAGTGATTGGCAAATTCAACATGCACTAGCATTTCAGGTGCCTGCTAACAAAAATAATAAACAAACAAGTTCTAGTCACGTGAGTGCTGATCATTACATTACTTTTTTTGTCAAGCTTCCAACTGTTTCCATTTCACATCCCCCCAACCATTACCTCAGTATTAGCCTTGGTAACATCAATAGATAAGAGCACAGCCAGCCAATAGGAATACATACATACATATTCATTCCTAAGTGACCTTTACTGACCTGGGAAGTGTGAACACTTTGTTTCATTTTCTGTTGGTGTTCGTTAGTTTCCAGTTCCATTTCCCATCCCCCCAACCATCACCTCAGTGGTAACCTTGGTAACATCAATAGATAAGAGGGCAGCCAGCCAATAGGAACACATATTCATTCCTAACTGACCTTCAGTGACCTGGAAAGTGTTTATTTGTATCATTTTCAGTTAGTGCGCACTAAATCGAGTTAGTGCGCACTAACTCGAGTTAGTGCGCACTAACACGATTTAACGATTTTTAACGATAAATCGTTAGAATTTCTATTGTATCGTGTTCTATAACGATTTAAGACGATATAAACATTATCGGACGATAATTTTAATCGTTGAAAAACGATTCACATCCCTAGTATGTGGAACAGGAAATGCAATCATATGTGGAAGTACATAAGAATACAAATTAGTCAGATTTGAAAGGGTGATGTATTCTTACATTCATAACACTATAATATTTCTGAGTACTTGTAATTTGTAAAAGCAGTCCTTTGTGGTAGTGTTTATAAACTTTTTAAGGTTTAGATTGTTGTCAAGCCAAGCTCCTAGATCCCTGACGTCAGGAGAGAAATTGATATTTGAGTTTGTTGATTGAGAGGAGCTTGATGAGATGGTGGGGGGGAAGAGAAAAGGCATGCCAGGAAGGGGAAGGGTTAGCCAGTCAGTTTCTTTGGCAAGGGGTAAATTCTGTAAGAAAATGGCATCTTTGAGTATAACCAAATACAAATTTAAAAATTCCCTCAGCTTCAGTGTTTAAAATTACAGATGGCTGAGTTATATGCTGAGGCATAATGTCTGTTATGTTATCCTGTTTATTATATTCCTCTAGCATTCTGCAGAGGCATTCCCTTCTGTCTATTATATTTCATTCATCTCTTTTAGTAAACAAGATATATGGTTATACTGCAGGTGTTGGTTTCTTATAGGGATGTGCAGCAGGGACAGATTCGTCCCATTCGGTATTCGTATTTGTGGTGACCCAAATCCATTGCATCCGTTCTCGGAGGACCCCAATCTGTTCATTAGTGACATGTATTCATTTCCCAAAAAATACCCCATCCCAACCCTTTACATTTAATTAACTACAACCCCCCACCCTCCTGAACCCCCCCCCCCCCAAGACTTGCTAAAAGTCCCTGGTGGTCCAGTGGGGGTCCTGGAGCGATCTCCTGCACACAGGCTGTCGGCTGCCGGTATTCAAAATGGCGCCAATAGTCTTTGCCCTTACTATGTCACAAGGGCTACCGGTGCCATTGGTCGGCCCCTGTCACATGGTAGGAGCAATGGGCGGCCGGCACCAACAAGTGTTGCCTGCTTAATACAGATAGTAAAATAAGTAGTTCAGTCATGTTGATCAACTTATGCTAACAAAATAGAAAATTATGTAAAACAAATAATGTAAAACAATAAATGTGATGATGCTGATCAAGAATTCAAGCCATTTATTAAAAAATAAAGTTGATACCAGAGACAAAAGAATTGTTTCTTCTCGAAGCATGTAACCATTTGGAAAGTCATTTACCTGGATTAACAATTAACGGGTAAATTGGCCTATCTGAAATTGCTCTCACTCAGTCTGGCTAAAATTAGCATGTATGTACTTGTAATTGGGCTGCGAGGAGGTGTTCACATGGGCATTGTTTGGTAAGGAGAGAAAACTAGTGCACACACATGGCATTTTCACAAGTACATGTGTTATTTTTCTCTCTTGGCCATCCACACAAAAGACCAGGTGCAAATTATGTAGCCATTTGTAACCCACATACTTCATGCTAATTTTCAAAAGGAACTGCCCTTTTTTTAACGCTTTAAAATTAGCATAACGTTCATGTGTTAAAAGGGCCCACATATTTTACAATCATGCTTTTGGCTTTCCTGCCTCTAACATTGACAGCTCCTAATGTCTCTAAATGCACAACAAACACTACAGCAAATTTAATGATAACATTCACAGTTCTATGTCTTTCTCTCTTGGCTTCTTGGGTTTCTCTGCTGTATGTCCTAATAAAATTCCCTGATGTCCATACCCTCCCAGTAGACTCTCCGTTCCTCCCATTTGCTGTCTCCCCTGTCCTGTATCTGCATACACCTAAAGGCAGGGTGCTAAAGAGCAGATAGACTATGAGGCCGATGCAATAAATTGCGCCCAGCCTAGCGCACAGGTTAAAGAGCAATTTGATGTGCAATTTGGACATGCGCTCATAACCCCCGATGCAATAAGGGGATCAGTGCCTCCAAAATGCACATCCAGACAAAGGAGTAGCTAATAGAGCTCATCACATGTAAATGCTATGTAGATGAGGCTATTAGCTATTACCCTGCAATGCACGAAATCACCATGTGCCCAAGGTGCACTTTTTAACCTGTCGAATTTTACACCTGCTGCGGAACAGACATAAAGTCTTGCTGTGCATCAAGGGGTATACTGCCTTTCCATGGTTCCTCCTACTTAAGATCATCATGTTAGAAGTGGGAGGAACCACGGAAAGCAGCATCCTGAAAAAAATAAAGGTTTGAGAGAAAAAAATTTTCTGGGTGCACAATACACATGTACAATATACTAGGGATGTGCTATCGTTCAGGACAGGCAGTTTCAACGAAATTGCCTAATTCATCCTGGTTCAGGCACCCCAAAACCCGAACAAATTTTTCCTGAAATTTTAGGAAAAATTTGGTTTCGGGATAGTGTGCACTAACCCGAAATTTGAGTCCCCCCCAAATTACAAAGGCCGAAAACGAAACCCAAACCGAAAGGTTCAGGCTTTGCTCATCCCTACAATATACATACTCCAGGCCGGGTATATTGTGTGCGTATATTGTGCTGGTAAATTCACTGCCATGGGATAAAATGGATGCTTGCAAATTGAGCTTCCATTTTGGTAACTCAAATCTGAGTTAATAAATGGAGGGAGCGCAAAAAAAAAAAAAATCTTCTACAAAAGCATTTATCTTTCAAAAAGTTGACAATGATAAAATGAGGAAAATGGTTAGGAAAAAGCTGAAAGGAGCCTCTGCAAAGGCATGGATGTTGTTTAAAAATACCATCTTGGAAGCCCAGAACAGATGTATTTCATGCATTAGAAAAGGTGGATGGAAGGCTAAACAATTATCGGCATGGTTGAAAGGTGAGATGAGAGACTATAATATCTAAAAGAACATCTTTCAAGAAATGGGAAAGGGATCTTAATGAAGAAAACAGGAAACAGCATAAGCACTGGCATAGCAAGTCATATGCAAAGCACTGATAAGGAGGGCAAAGGGAGATTTTGAATAGAAACTTGCCATGGAACCAAAAACTCAAAATAAAATTTTTTTCAGGTACATTCAAGGTAAAAAGCCTGCATGGGAGTTCGTTGGACTATTAGATGATCGAGGGGTAAAAGGAGTACATAGGGATGACAAAGCCATAGCAGAGAGAATAAATGCTCTCAATTGCACACATGCTTTCAATCACACACATGCTCTCAATCAAATACATGCTCTCAATCAAATACATGCTCTCAATCACACACACATTCTCTCACTTACAGGCTGGCTGTCTTCTCTCTCTCACTCACTTCCTCTCCCCCCTGCCGAGCACAAATGGCAACTGCAGCAGCCTCCTCCAGCCCCTGCAGGCCAAGAAAGAAGAATCCCATCGGCCAAGGGAGGCTTATACTGCTGTCTCCTTTGCCAGTTGCTGGCTGCTTCGATTGCTCCGGGCCACGTTACTGCTCGGGGGCCGATGCTGCTGCCGCCGCTTCTTTTCCACGCAGCACGGCTCTTTCTCCTTCCTGCGCACTGCACTTCGTATCACTTCCTGTTCCGGGGCAGGTGCGGGAAGAAGAAAAGGCCAGCTGCGGGTGCCACAGCTTCCTCTAACACCGCTGCTGTTCCCATTGAGCTTGAAAGTGCTGTTAGCCCGGCGGCAACGGCAGCAGGGAAGGAAGAGCAGCGGGAGAGACCGGGAGCACGCGACACACCTGCCGGTGCTTGGCGACACACTGGTGTATATCGACACACCGGTTGAGAAGCTCTGGTCTAAAGGACTCAGACCTTGTATAGTGTTAGGTTGGTAGTTGCCCATGGCTCACAGGGATCAGGCCTTCTCTTAATTAGCTTGCTTGAGAATGCTGCTTAAAATGGGTGATATAATCCACTGAAGAATAAATATCGGATGAGACCAAAAGTCAGTAAGTACTTTAAGGGAATTTAAAAAGAACGTTGAAGAAAGAGTCCATAAAGGCATGAAACCATTAGCAGTAAATGCATATGGTCCATGCAGTATACCCAGATGATTCAAACTGACAATACAGTTGGTTGGATAGGGATGGCAAATTGCTGTGTTATGGGTAACCAGTCCCGACCCCTATAGCATTAAGTAACAGGCAAAGGGAGCATAGGCTAACATACTGCAAGACACCAAAAGAGGGGCAAAGCAGAAAGAAAAATGGTGTTAAACCCCCAAACCTTAGGGCAGAACAAGGCAGCAAGAAGTGTGGCCTCAAAACCCCAAAGCCTCAAAATCGAGCCAAAGGGCATCAACAGTGGGAAGAACTCCGCAAGGCAATAAAAGAGGGACAATATCAATAAGTGGCATGAATACCACAAGGCACTAAAACAGGCACAGGAGCAGGCCAGGTAGTGACAGTAGCAGAACAACCCAGCAAGGTGGGCATGAGGAACAACAGGCTGGGCCACAAGAGTGGTATAATAAAACAGGAAGGTGCTGTACCAGGAAAGATGGGTAACGAGGAGTGAGCATGGAAGCAGGTGCGAGCTGGGCAGTAGCAGAAGAAAAGTTCCAGATTTCCAAGAAATACTGAGAAGGTCATGGGAAGGAAGGTTTTGTTTTTGTTGTCTTTTTTTTTTTTTTTTGAGGGAGTCCAAAGAACCCCAGTATAATTTAGAGGGAAGCAAGATGGGAGGAGCAGACCAGGCAGCAGCAGCAGAAGGAGTGAAACCTGACAATGACACAGTAAGGTGCCGAGGAGAAGAATTGTAGGCCTTGGTTCGCTGTAACTGTGTACTCAGGCCTTCTGCCACTCACATGGAAATTCATGGAAACTGAGCAGAAGGAGATTTATTGTAAGGAAGACCAACTTTTCCACTAATTCTGATGGCAACTGTTGCCTGCTCCCATATCCTTCTTGTCAGCACATCTGCCCTTTGAGGCCACAGGCCACTGGAAGGTGTATGCTGGCTCTTCCTCTTGCATGCTCCAAATATGTTCACTTGGAAGTAATAACAAAGCCTCTTTTTCTGCTGCTAACACTCTCAAATCTTTGCTTTTATGATATTTGATAGTGAATGTATTTTTTCAATCCTTACTAGTGCTTTCTTTCTGGAAAAAAAAAAAGTGTCAGTAGTCACATGCATGATGCATGTTTTGTTTTTTTTTTTGGGGGGGGGGGGGGTTCTTTTTTTTTTTTAGGTACAACAGAGCAAATCAAACAGGTGGACAAAAAGGAGCCACTACTCAGCACTGACAAGAACTTTCCCAAAAAAAGCTTTGATACTTACCCTCCAAAGGTCAAAAATATTTTTTGCGAGTCAACCATTACTTATACATTCATTTTATGACATTATTTCAATGCAATCTTGAATTGCCATCCTTCTTCCCTTACTTGAAGGGAAATACCTAGATTACAGATAGTGATTTGGATTGTGCTCTGAGATCTTCCTTCTCTGCTTGTGAGGTGCAAGAGGAGGAGGCTGGATGGGCAAAAAGATTTCTTGTAGTCCAAGTAGTTCTTTGACATCCGTTAGCCATGTTTTAATGTTTCCTGTAAAAGTCAAGCGACAAGTCACTCATTCAACTTGAACTGCTCCAGGTCAGAGCTGAATGTGGTGGAGATAATATGAACTTAAGTCTAGCTCAGATGGAGTTCGAATTTTATCCAAACTGACTCACCTCTTCATAATATCAACTGCATTCTGTCATGTCATATTGCTTGAAAAGAGGATCAGAACTGGAGTCTTTTTAATGCAGAAAGTCCGTTCAAAATCCACCTTAGTGACTTGTGTATCAAATAGGAACATAACTATTTGGAATAACTTCACCACTCCTTTGGACTTTGCACCCCGCCTGAGAGCAGCATAATTGAGGTTGGAACTCATGTGTGTTGTGGATTAGAGGTTTTCTGGATGAGGTCTGAAAGAATTCACACAATTTTCATTTGAAGCATGCAGCGTGCATAACTGGCACAGAGCATAAATGGTTTAAGTGGTTCTCAAGTTTACCACTGCCTATATCAAAGAATTTCACTTAAACCAAAATTCAAAATACAGATTGTACTCCTCAGAGACCTCTAATAGTCTATCTTTAACTTCAACAGATATCTAAACATTTGAGAGACAAACAAGCACTGCTTCTAAGGTGCTTCACAAATTTAAAAGGATTTACTGTGATCTAAATCTTGAATAGTATGATGTGAGGGATGTGGAGAGGAAAGATTTTTGTTTTGGTTCATTCATTTATTTTGAGGGTCAGCTCCATTTGTTTCATTAGTTTGAAACAAACAAAAATGAATTTATTAATTTCATTTGTTTCCCATTTAAGTCAATGGGGGAAGTAATACAGCCTAATTTGAAGTTCAAAATTAGGGTTTTCTAATAAATTGTAATGAAAATTGTGAGGAGACAATATCAGAAGGGGGAAAAGAATGCCAAGACTGTGGCAAAGTGGCACCAAAATTCGTGGGCCTGATATTCAGCCATATCCAGCTAGGTTACAAGGGATATTCAGCAGCACACCCGCCTATGCCGATGAATATCCACGCACACATTGCTACCTAGCCGGATAAGTTATATCCAGCTAAGTTAGACTAGCTCTATTGCTGGTCTAACTTATCCAATTAACTTAACTGGATAAGAGCAAGTATCACTAGTTATCCAGTTAAGTTAACTGGATAATTAGCACTGCCCTGATCTGCCCATTGCGCACCTACTTTTTATGCAGCTAAAAGATAGCCAGGTAAATAACTTGTCCAGCTATCTAGTGGCTGCTAAATATACATGGATATTCAGTGGCTTGCTAGATAGTTGGATACGTCCTACTTATCTGGTTCTCAAGTTCTGAACATGCTTTGAATATGTCTCCCAGAATGACTAGCCTAAGGCACCATAAAGGGGCAAGATACAAGTTTTCTCAGTTTTGGGGTTTTTTTTCCAGATTTATATTCTGCTTTTTGCACTTTTTTCAGCACTTCAAAGTGGATTACATGCAGTTACTGTAGGTATTTCCCTATCCTCAGAGGTATTACAATCTAAGTTTGTACCTGAGGCAATGAAGGGTAAAGTGACTTGCCCAAGGTCACAAGGACTCGAATCCTGGTCTGCTGGTTCGTAGCCCACTGCTCTAACCACTAGGCTACTCCTCCACTCCTACCAGCTCTAACCACTAGGCTACTCCTCCACTCCTACCAGCATTTTCAGGAATTCTCAAAGGCACCAGAAGATCAAAGCAGCAGCAAGAATGTCAATAACATACCAAGGCTTCAGAAGATGGCACTAATAACTGTTATGGCCGCTGGCCGCAGCGGTCCGCAGCCAGGACTGACTGTCATGGCCGCCGGTCGTGGAGGTCCGCGACCGGGGCAAAAGCTTACCAGCGGGGTCGGGCCGCCTCCATGGCTCCTCTCCGGCTGGGCTGACTCCTCCCCCCTCTGGGTCTGATTAGAGCTGCGCGCACGGCTGCTGGCTAAATTTAAAGGGGCCACGACAGGAAGTTGTCGTGGTCCCTCCCAAGGACTCCTCCCTTCAGTTTTGTATATAAGGCAAGGTCTGCTCCTCAGACCTTGCCTTGGTATTGAGGCTTCTTGTTTGGATGGATCCTGAGCTCCGTGTTCCTGGTTCCTGTTCTTTGTCCTACTTCTGCTCTCCTCCCTCATTGGACTGATTCTTTTGGATTGATTTCTGGACCAGCTTCCGACCATTCTCCTAGCTTGCTCCTGGTCCAGTTTCCCGACCATTCTCCTGGTTTGCTCCTGGACCGGCTTCCGACCCTTCTCCTGGCTTGGACCTTGGACTGGCTTCTGACCATTCTTTGGCCTTCACTACAGGACTGACTTATGATCTGCTGGAGGCACCAGCGGTCTGGAAACCATGACCTGCAGGAGGCACCTACATCCAGACCTCTCTTCAGTTTTCATCGATTCACCTAAGTCCAAGTGGTTGGGTTCCTATTGGCTCCTCCTGGGGGGACCAAGGACTTCCAGTAGCGAAGCATCAGCTCAACTTCTGCTGCACTCAGCCTTCCCTTCTGACGGTAGGGACCTACGAGGGTTCACTCTCTCCTAGATAGCACGAACCCTTCCTCGGACTAAGGGTCCACTTCCAGGATCATAACAATAACAGTGGCATGCACCCCTAAAATCAGCATAAAAGAGGCAAGGTAGTACCAAGAGTGGCATGAACATACTAAATGCAATGAAGGGGAAACAAAGCAGCAAAGATGCACAAATAGTGGCATGAAGACCCCAAAGCATAATGAAAGGTACAGAGCTGCCAACCAAAATGTCAAGAACATCCCAAGTGGGGTGTCTGGGGTAGAACAGCAAGGCAGAATGGTAGAAAGATCCCTCAGTTATAGCATAAATAGTATAGCAGCAAGGAAGAGTGGCAGCAGGATTCCCAAGGTGTAGCATCAAGGGCATGGATGGCAGTGACAACAAGACCCTCAAGGTTTAGTGCAAGAGTAGGACAGCAACGCAGAGTGGCAGCAAGACCTCCAAGGTATAGAGTCTTCAGTATGGTAGCAAGGCTGAGCGCCTGCAAGATCCTCAAGTTATAAGGGGTATATCAGCAAAGAAAAGTGGCATCAGGGTCACTAAGGAGTATCATAAGGGGTATAGCAGCAAGGTAGAATATAAGACTCCCAAGTATAGAGTCAGGAGCATGGCAAGTAGCATAGTAGCAGCAAAACCCTCAAATGTAGCATAATGGATATAGCAGCAAGACAGAGTGGCATCAAGACCCCTAATGCTTTTTAAGGAATGAGCAATAGTATTAGCTTTTATATTATTGAGCGCAGTAACTGCTTTTTATTGTTTAAGAGGAGTATATTTTAGTTATTTAAGAATGCTTTTATTGATCTTATGTGGTGAATTACACATGTTTTATAGTGTAATAATTTATGACTGATGTATATTTTTATGATTATATTGTTTTTATGCTTTTATAATTTGTGTTTGTCTAAAATATGTACATGTACTTGTAATCTGGTTAGCATTTAAGATAAGTATACAATAGAGATGTGAATCGGAACCGGTATCAGTTCTGATTCCGGTTCCGATTCACATCGTGAAATTTTTTTCTTGCAGTTCGATCGGGTTTTTTTTTTATCGGCTGCACCCGAGCCGTTAACCAAAAAATACAGCCGACTCTTTAAAATGAGTTTGTTAGTATCCCCCCACCCTCCGGACCCCCCCAAAAAATTTTTAAATACCTGGTGGTCCAGCGGGGGTCCCGGGAGCATTCTCCTATGCTCGGGCCGTCGGCTGCCAGTAAACAAAATGGCGCCGATGGCCCTTTGCCCTTAGCATGTGACAGGGTATCCGTGCCATTGGCCGGTCCCTGTCACATGGTAGGAGCAATGGACGGTCGGCGCCATCTTTAAAAATGGCGCGGGCCATCCAGTGCACCTACCATGTGACAGGGGCAGACCAATGGCACCAATAGCCCCTGTCACATGGTAAGAGCAAAGTGCCATCGGCGCCATTTTGATTAGTGGCAGCCGACAGCCCGAGCGCGGGAGAATGCTCCCAGGACCCCTGCTGGACCACCAGGTATTTAAAAAATTTTTGGGGGGTCCGGAGGGTGGGGGGATACTAACAAACTCATTTTAAAGGGTCAGGTTGTGTTTTTAGGTTGTGTCCTTTCTTCCCGCCCCCCCATAACGATAAGAAAACCCACTAAATTAATCGTGGGGTTTCCTATCGCTATCGGGAACCCCCCGATATCTGACGATATTGAAAATATCGGACAATATTTTCAATCATCAGATAAATGATTCACATCCCTAGTATACAATACATTTATAAATAAGTAAATAATATGTAGAGTCTGGGGTACGAAAGCTAAGTGGTAACAAGACCCCCAACGTGTATCATCAGGAATAGGGCAGCTTCATCTTAATTGATCCTCTGTCCTGTCTACTTGTCATGTTCTCCAGCCTTGGTTTTGTCCTGACTACTACCTCACTCAGGATTTGTTTGTTTGCTATGGGGTAGATTTTCAAAAACGGCGCGTTCGTGTACTTTTGTTGGCGCTCAAGGCGCAAACAAAAGTACACGGGATTTTAGTAGATACGCGCGTAGCCGTGCGTATCCGCTAAAATCCTGGATCGGTGCGCGCAAGGCTGCCTATTCCGTGTAGCCGGCGTGCGCCGAGCCACGCAGCCTGCCGCCGTTCCCTCCGAGGCCGCTCCGAAATCGGAGCGACCTCGGAGGGAATTCACTAACGCCCTCCCCTCACCTTCCCCTACCTTCCTCTACCTAACCCACCCCCCAGCCCTGTCTAAACCCCCACCTACCTTTGTTGGGGGATTTACGCCTCCGAGAGGGAGAAGTAAATCCCTGCGTGCCAGCGGGCCGCTGGCGCACCTAGACGCAACCCGGGGGCGGTTCCGGAGGGCGCGGCCACGCCCCTGGACCGCCCCGGGCCGAAACCACGCCCCCGGGCCCACCCCCAAAACGCCGTGTCCCGCCCCGAAAACGGCGTGCCGCTCGGCCCCGCCCCCCGACATGCCCCCGACATGCCCCCCTCGGAAAACCCCGGGACTTACGCGAGTCCCGGGGCTCTGCGCGCGCCGGCAGGCCTATGTAAAATAGGCGCACCGGCGCGCAAGCCCTGCTCACGTAAATCCGGGCGGATTTACGCGAGCAGGGCTCTTAAAATCCGCCCCTATGCTTATTAGTCTTACTGCAGCACATTTTCAATGGGCCATAGACTTGAATGGGAAACATAAATGAATGAAACTAACATTTTTGTTTAGTGGGCACTCTACGTTCATTTTGGGTATCCACAAATGAAATGAAAATAGTCTCATTACATTTTAGGTAAACTAACAAGGGTGGAATTACTCGTGACTCTCAAAATATAGATTAAATATCAAATACACTAATTGAGAACCTATAATAATTTGCAACACAACGTCACTTTATTCATATACCTCAGTGATATACTGTGAACATATCTGGAAGTTTGTGCCACTGTGATAAAAGTGGAGTGGTGATTGATTTGTGCATGATTTGTGGTTAACATTTCAAGTGAAAAAGCCAGTAATTGGTCGGTAGACCAGGTTGATAATTGTGTGCTCCAACACCCAAGTGAGTTGTTAAAAGGACTAGCGGCAAGTGTGGTGTCAGATTTGGCTTGTCCCCTGATGAAGCCATTATGGCGAAACAAGGGCCCTTAGCTGGGAATGTAATTGGCAGGGAATGTGATCAGCAGCTCTCGCATGAGATCCAAAAGAATATGAATAGGAAATGTTGCAAGATATATGGATGATTGCGGAAGGGAACATGACAACTATGTTTGTTTGTTTATAGAAGATTGATATCTGCATTTGGAACATATTCAAGATTTTACATTTGATATACATGAATTGAAGTGTTATTAATAATATGGAAGTATATAAGATGGATGCCTTTGGTATAAAACACTAATTAGGGATTGTGGTCATTTTTTGTCAAGTGACATACTTATATAGAAACAAATGTGAAATAGGTTTGGAGGATACACAGCAAGTACATTGTAAAATTTATCAGTGTATTTTGTATATGATCTTGTGACCATTTATATAGACCTTTTTGTATTGTATGTCTCCTGTTTCCATTCATCATTGACATTGGCACACAAACAGTTTGTTTTTAGTCCGGTATCTTTTTTGGCAATGAGCATGTAAGTTATAATGAACATAGCAAGCACAAATATATATCAAAATGGGTAAACACTGGAATTAACTTGAAGCAGTACAATTACAGTACAATTACATTTTTGTACAGTAGTTGGTGTACATTGCCAATGCCAACCTCAGAAAAATGAGATATTTCAGTTGTCCAATCCCATTGAAGTAAATGGAGCCATGGCAAGTTGCTTAGCAACCTGCTAGAACAAATTGCAAGGCAGCTATGGTCTGCTGGAAGCTCACATAAGTGCCATGGTAGTTTGCCAGTCTAATGAAACACTTGGAGCTTAGCTTAGCAAATACTTTCATAGTATCTCCATTCACCATCTTTATTCATGCCCATGAGATTCATAATGTGAATTATAAGATGACTAGATTGTTAAGTATGATTTCAGGCAATTTAATTAGATGGAACACAGGACAAAGGTCCCCTGTAAATTAAGTTTGTCTCTTTAAATACCATGGTAAAAAAAAATTGTAAAACAACATCCATTGAAAACCAGTTTCTTTCGGACGAACATTTAATTAAAGCATTCTTTTCTAAAGACATCCCACATTTTGTGACCCATGACCCTGCAGACTAGGTGATTCATTTTACTTTCTGCAATTGCAACCTGCGATTCACAAGTTTGATCACTATTCACAAATTATTGTGGGGAAGCTATAGCAGTATTGTTGCTAGAGATTAGGAATTAGCATTCCATGCTTTCTGACCTATATATTGTGTGTGTAGCATCACTATATCAAATGGCTGATAAAAATAAGCGTGGATGACAGTCACTAAAAGTACACTGGAATTATTTGATATAAATAACTGCTACATATAAAATGCAAATCAGCTTGTGAATAGTGTCTATCACTAGTTTTGCCAAAGGATAGTAAAAAAATAATCTGAGACTCTCACTATGGACATCTGAAACTGACTGGCTTCCAGCCATCTCACTGATAGCTCTCAGGCTTTAAAGGTGAATTTTAAAAACATTCCATGTGTAAAAAGTAGCATGTATGTGAGTAAGTAGCCTCTACTCACTTATTCCATATTTTATAAAAGTCCAAACTATGGGGCGGATTTTAAAAGCCCTGCTCGCGTAAATCCGCCCGGATTTACGTGAGCAGGGCCTTGCGCGCCGGCGTGCCTATTTTCCATAGGCCTGCCGGCGCGCGCAGAGCGCCGGGACTCGCGTAAGTCCCGGGGTTTTTTGTTGGGGGCGTGTCGGGGGCGAGGCCAATCGACGTGGCATTTTGGGGGCGGGACGCGGCGTTTCGGGGGCGGGCCCAGGGCGTGGTTTCGACCCGGGGCGGTCCGGGGGCGTGGCCGCGCCCTCCGGAACCACCCCCGGGTCGTGTCTCGGCGTGCCAGTGGCCCGCTGGCGCACGTGGATTTACGTCTCCCTCTGGGAAGCGTAAATCCGTGGACAAAGGTAAGGGGGGGGTTTAGATAGGGCCGGGGGGGTGGGTTAGGTAGAGGAAGGGAGGGGAAGGTGAGGGGAGGGCGAAAGAGAGTTCCCTCCGAGGCCGCTCCGATTTCGGAGCGGCCTCGGAGGGAACGGAGGCAGGCTGTGCGGCTCGGCGCGCACCGGCTGCCCAAAATCGGCAGCCTTGCGCGTGCTGATCCTGGATTTTAGAAGATACGCGTGGCTACGCGCGAATCTACTAAAATCCAGCGTACTGGTGCGCCAACTGGTGCGCCAACTGGTGCGCCAACAAAAGTACGCGAACGCGCATTTTTTTAAAATCTACCCCCATGCGCGTATTTTCAGTTTCATGCGTACATATATGCATTAGGGGTGTGCATTCGTTTGCAACGTATTGATAATCCGCAACGTATAGGGCCATATTTGTTGTATTCATGGGGAAGCGAAACGTATCGCAATTCCCCACAAATACAATGAATCTTCACCGAATTATTCAGCCACCTAAATGAGTGAATTTAAACAAACCCCCCACCCTCCTGACTGCCCCAAGACTTACCAAAACTCCCTGGTGGTTCAGCCATCTCCTGCACTCACGCCATCGGCTTCCGGTATTCAAAATGGCACCGATAGCCTTTGACATTACTATGTCACAGGGGCTACGGTGCCATTGGTCGGCCCCTGTCACATGGTAGGAGCAATGGACGGCCGGCGCCATCTTGTGCTCCTACCGTGTGACAGGGGCTGACCAATGGCACCGGTAGCCCCTGTGACATAGTAAGGGCAAAGGCTATCGGCGCCATTTTGATTACTGGCAGCCGACAGCCTGAGTGTAGGAGGTCGCTCCCGGACCCCCGCTGGACCACCAGGGACTTTTGGCAAGTCTTGTGGGGGTCAGAAGAGTCGGCAGAGGCCACTAATGCATATATGTGCGCCCAGGTGTGTAAGTATTTGCACACACATCTCTTGGCCCTCCCCAGAATACCCATTCCCCAACCACACCATGCCCCTTTTTGATTCTGAGTAAGATGTGCACAAAGTGGAAAATACACGCGCATGTAAGTGGCTTTTAAAATACGGCAGGTGTACGTAAGCCTGACGTGCACGTGTTTCCTAATTTTGGCACACGCCAGGCTTTTAAAATCTATCTTATTTTGTGTAGTACTGACTGACTGGAAGGTCTGGGTGAACTGAAAGAGTTGAAGCTGAAGAACCAAGAAGGTATTGATGAACTGCAGAAGGACTGAGCAAACTAGTGAACAAATTGGTAAAACTGGTAATTCCATTGACGTGCACAAGTTATAAAATACACCAACTTATTTGTGTAAATTGGGACTTATGCAGGTAAGTGCTACTTTAATTTCATCATAAAATATATTCACATATATTTTTAAAATAGGTGGGTAAATTATATACATTTAATTCATTGATATATGTGGTTTCAATGCATTGCATTCATTTGTGCATAATTATTTTATTTTATTTATTTATTTTAAATATTTCTTTTTGGCCTATAACTTCATGTGCTAGGTGAATTACAATAATTAAAAACCAAAAACCAAATTTGCAAAATTAAAAAAATAACTCAGATTATTTTTTCCACATTCTTTGAACCTATTCAGAAATACCAAAAGTATCTTTGAAAAGAATACAGGCTTACAGAACATTGCAATATTTGTTAGGGACCTCAAGGATTCTGGTAGAATGTTGCAAAGTATGGTTCCAGCATGCCTATATATGTGCATATGTTGCAAGGTAGAGGTATGCATATTTCATAAAACATGCATATATCATATGCACGTGTTATAAAATACTGTAGTAAATTGATGTGCAGCAACATATTCATGTATTTGCCCCTGTACACAGTTGTTCAAAAGTTTTCTCTTTCTGCTCTCTTCCTTTTTGCTTTCATATTCTTTGTTTCTTTACTTAGAATCTACATAGCAAAACAACTGGATGCTTGATAATAGATGTCCCTTAAATATGGCGAAGACAGAGACGATGGTGGTAGCAGCTTGTGTCTCCAGGAATTCCATTATGTCTTCTTCTTAAGGACTGTATGGTTCCCATGTCTAGTCAGGTAAAAAATGTTGGTGTAATACTGGAGGAGTGTTAGGAATCTGTATGGAAAGCTCTGTGTTAGAGCTGGGAGTTAGCAATCTGTTATTATTGACTCCTAAAGAAGGAGGAGTCAGCAATCTGATGTTATAGGCTCCTAAGAAGAAAGAGTCATCAATCTGATATACTTGGGATGAATCCCTGGGCCAATGGCAGATGACCATGCCCCCGGGAGGATATCCCGAGAGGGACCACTGGCTAGGCTTGAGTATGAAGAAGACACACATTAGTTCTTTTATTAAACAGGTTTTTGAAACCACCAGAGGTGGCAGTAGTGAGCTGATATGCCCGGCAGGGCTGTAGTCCCTCAGGTACTGGAACAGCGATCCAGGATGGCTGAGCTGTTGAGAAACTGTAGAAAGTGAGTAGGCAGAGTTCATGAACAGAACTAGATGACAAAACTAGGGATGTGAATCGTTTTTTGACGATTTAAAATATCGTCCGATATATTTTAAATCGTCAAAAATCGTTAGAGCCGCGATACAATAACAATTCCCCCGATTTATCGTCAAAAATCGTAAATCGGGGAAGGGGGAGGGGAAGGGGGAGGGCGGAAAAACCGGCACACTAAGACAACCCTAAAATCTACCCCGACCCTTTAAAATAAATCCCCCACCCTCCCGAACCTCCCCAAAATGCCTTAAATTACCTGGGGTCCAGAGGAAGGGTCCCGGTGTGATCTTTTACTCTCAGACTTCCGTGTGTTGTAGAAATGGCACCGGCGCTACATTTGACCTGTCATATGACGTTTGACCTGTCATATGACAAGTCAAAGGTAGCGCTGGCGCCATTTTGTTTTTTTGTCCCCGACGTGAGGAGCGTAGGAGATCGCTCCCGGACCCCCGCTGGACCCCCAGGGACTTTTGGCCAGCTTTGGGGGCCTCCTGACCCCCACAAGACTTGACAAAAGTCCAGCGGGGGTCCGGAACGATCTCCTACCGTGAATCGTTTTTCCGTACGGAAAATGGCGCCGGCCGTACGGCAACACGATTCGACTGCAGGAGGTTGTTCCGGACCCCCGCTGGACTTTTGGCAAGTCTTGTGGGGGTCAGGAGGCCCCCCCAAGCTGGCCAAAAGTCCCTGGGGGTCCAGCGGGGGTCCGGAATGACCTCCTGCAGTCGAATCGTTTTTCCGTACGGAAAAACGATTCGCGGTAGGAGATCGCTCCCGGACCCCAGCTGGACTTTTGGCAAGTCTTGTGGGGGTCAGAAGGCCCCCCCAAGCTGGCCAAAAGTCCCTGGGGGTCCAGCGGGGGTCCGGGAGTGATCTCCTACGCTCCTCACGTCGGGGGACAAAAAACCAAAATGGCGCCGGCGCTACCTTTGACCTGTCATATGACAAGTCAAAGGTAGCGCCGGCGCCATTTCTACAATGCACGGAGGTCCGAGAGTAAAAGATCACACCTGGACCCTTCCTCTGGACCCCAGGTAATTTAAGGCATTTTGGGGGGGTTCGGGAGGGTGGGGGATTTATTTTAAAGGGTCGGGGTGGGTTTTAGGGTTGTTTTAGTGTGCCGGTTTTCCCGCCCTCCCCCTTCCCCTCCCCCCCCATTGGACCCCAGGTAATTTAAGGCATTTTGGGGGGGGTTCGGGAGGGTGGGGGATTTATTTTAAAGGGTCGGGGTGGGTTTTAGGGATGTTTTAGTGTGCCGGTTTTCGATTTACACGATTTACACGATTTACACGATATTTTAAAAACCCAAACTGCGACAATCCAATTCCCTCCCCCTCCCAGCCGAAATCGATCGTTAAGACGATCGATCACACGATTCACATCTCTAGACAAAACTCACATAAGGTCTCAAGGAAGCTCAGGTGCTAGAAAGGTTTAGGCCCTCGAGGAGCGAGTACCTGGTTCCAGGGAAAGCTCTGAGAGAGCGATGGTAACTCACAATTGTTTGTAGCAGCGATAGCTTCTAAGTAGTAGAGAATCTTCAGAGTGTCCAGGAACATGGGCCCTCAAGGAGCGAGTACCGGTTCCTATCTGTAATATGAAAGTAAAGAAAAGAGCGAGGCCCCCGAGGAGCGGGTACCCCTGGTGAGTCCGAGGAGGCAGAGTAGCCTGGGAGGTGTAGCCGAAGCAGTCCCCTTCCTAGCTAACTCAGTTAGATAGTGAAAATAGAGACCTTTAAATATTGGAAGCGGATGACATCATCTCAGGGGGACGCCTCGGAGGTTTGCGCTCTTGCTGGTACTTCAATCAGAGCGCGTGCACGCACACCCTAGGTCTTTAGGCAACATGGCAGATCTGCAACGTCGAGCCGGTCCGGGGACGCCGGAGGGAGACGGCATGGAGACGCCGCGGCAGCCAGCCGACCATCAGACCCGGAGGAAGTCGCCACAGAGGTAAATAGGGCTGAGTGAGGGCGTCGAGCAGCGACGGTTGCAACAAGGAGTAGCCTAGTGGTTAGAGCAGTGGACTATGAGCCAGAAGACCAGTGTTTAAGTCTTACTGTTGCTCCTTGTGACCTTGGGTAAGTCACTTTACCCTCCATTGCCTCAATTACTCTTAGGGTTTGTGCGTGTTTTGCCCCTGGGCCGAGCTGAGAGATGGTACCGCCCATGGGGAGGAGCCCCGTGAGCCTCACCATTGGGAGGCGAGGTCTCAGCTAGGGTATGTGCAGAGCAACAGGTGCTGGAGAGAGAGAATGAAGAGGAGAGGGCAGAAGAGCTAGAGATGGTGACCCCCATGGAGCGTCAGGCCAGGAAGCTGACGTCAATACTAGCTAGAATGTCCTTGAAGAAGCAGAGTGACACTGCCCGTGGAGTGGGGAGTGAAACAGAAAGTCACACAGACACAGAGGTGCCACAGGTCTGTGCAGTGGGGTATACCCACGGGAGAACCCTCTCTAGGGATGAACAGTGATGGTCCGTGGTACAGGGTACACCAGTGAGGGTTCCTCAGTCATGTAGGTTCGGCAATGGTTTGCAGAGCGGGGTACACCGATGAGGGTCCTCAGTAGCGTTGGTACGGCAATGGTCCGCAGAGCGGGTTACACCGATGAGGGTCCTCAGTAGCGTTGGCACGGCAAAGGTCCACAGAGCGGGGTACTCATTGTAGGAGAGTGGTGGTCTCAGAGGAAGCCCCGGGGAATGGGGCAAGTAGCTGTCCAAGAAGCAAGGCCCTCCAAGGAGCGGATAGCCAGAGGCAGGATAGGGCCCCCGAGGAACAGGTACCCGGAGTGTCTCTTGTCGAGGCAGCTATAACTGGAACGCAGGTCTGAAGAGCGGATTCAGCAATGAGGGAACTCGTTGCCAAGTCATAGGCAGGCAGGGCCAACCGGCTTAAACGTCCTGGAGAAATTACATCATCCGGGGGGGATGCCCCCGAGGTTCCCGCCATGACGTGGATAAGACTGGCCTGAGGGCGCGCGCGCACCTAAGGAGCTCCCAGGGCAAGATGGCGGTTGGCAACATCCATGCCCTGCAGGAGGGCCCGGGAACTAGGATGTGCAGGCTGGCAATAGCTGGCGGAGGCCGCCAATCTCCCCAGAGGAGTCGATGCAGGAAAGCATAAAGTGAGCAAGAGCAATCTGCGACCGACGAGCGTAACAAGAACAAACTTACAGGGTCATTTATCAAATTGTGTTATGGTGTTTTTGCATGCATTAAGATGTTTTCACATGCAATAAGCACCATAAGGCATAGTGTGATGCAGATTTTTAAAAGGGTAGGAGTCAAGGACAGGAATTCTGTAAAAGTGGGCTGGCTTTGCAAAGTGCGAAGCCATAATGCTGAAAATAACTACATCTTTTTCAATTGCATTAAGCTGTGCATTATGGACATATTGCAATTTGTGATTTGTTTGCAAATTTCATTTTTGCCATTTTTTAGACTGGGGAAGGATCTGAGATATATGATAAATGGTAGAGATGTGTATCGTGTGATCGATCGTCTTAACGATCAATTTCGGCTGGGGGGGAGGAGGGAATCGGATCGTCGCGGTTTTGTTTTTATAAATATCGTGTAAATCGTAAATCGGGGGAGGGCGGGAAAACCGGCACACTAAAACATCCGTAAAACCCACCCCGACCCTTTAAAATAAATCCCCCACCCTCCCGAACCCCCCCAAAATGTCTTAAATTACCTGGGGTCCAGTGGGGGGGTCCCGTTGTGATCTTCCACTCTCGGGCGTCGGGCGCGTTGATAGAAAATGGCGCCGGCGCCACCTTTGCCCTGTCATATGACAGGGCAAAGGGACTTTTGGCCAGCTTGGGGGGGCCTCCTGACCCCCACAAGACTTGCCAAAAGTCCAGCGGGGGTCCGGGAACGACCTCCTGCACTCGAATCATGTTGCCATACGGCCGGCGCCATTTTGCTGTACGGCAATATGGCCATATGGCCGGCGCCATTTTGCAAAGCAAAGCAAAGCGCTACCTTTGCCCTGTCATATGACAGGGCAAAGGTAGCGCCGGCGCCATTTTCTATCAACGTGCCCGACACCGAGAGTGGAAGATCACAACGGGACCCCCCCACTGGACCCCAGGTAATTTAAGACATTTTGGGGGGGTTCGGGAGGGTGGGGGATTTATTTTAAAGGGTCAGGGTGGGTTTTAGGGATGTTTTAGTTTGCTGGTTTTCCCGCCCTCCCCCTTCTCCTCCCCCTTCCCCCGATTTACGATTTTTGACGATAAATCGGGGGAATTCCTATTAAATATCGCCTCTAACGATTTTTGACGATTTAAAATATATCAGACGATATTTTAAATCGTCAAAAAATGATTCACATCCCTAATAAATGGTTTAAGAGAGTGAGAGAGAGAGAAAAAGACAGTGTGTGCGCGCCTCTAGGGGTAGCACCATAGTAGGCAGCTATTTGTGTTACTATAGGAGGCCCACCTGGTAACTCGAGGTGAGGTTTGGGTAATCGTGTAGGGGTTAGGCGCCACTTTTACATGCAGAGTGAGACGTATGAACAGAACAGTGCACTCTTGTGAAGTTTTGATGTACTTCGGAGTGAGGAAACTCACACAACGATGAGATTTGTACAATTTTCTCTCAACCTAGCTTGATGGACTCTCTACCTGTGATAAGAGGATTATTCTTCAAGTTATAGTTATTGCAAACTTTTAAACCATTTAGGAATCCTAAATGATTTTCAGACCACCCTTCAGGTGCTTGACTAGTCTGGACTACTTCAATTCAATTTATATTGGGCTACCAAAAATCATTTTAAGGGATTTTCAAGTAGTCCAAAATTCTGCAGCCTGCTTCCTAACAGCTGTAAGACGAAATGAGAATATAATATAAATTATACAATCATTCCATTGGTTACCAGTTTAACAGAGAAGTATATTTAAGTTTTTCACTCCCATGCATAAGGTGTTAAGTCATGATATATCACTGTGCATTAGTAAACTCCTAAAAATGTATAGACCATTGCAAGCACTAAGGTCGGTAGGCTGTAATATTTTGGATATCCCCTCATATTGCCTAATGCCTCTTGATGAAACATGTGAATTTAAGTTTTCTGCTGCCAGCCCTGACTTGTGGAATTTCCTCCCAGATGATTTGCTTACTGAACCATGTATTTGTACGTTTAAAAAACAGCTAAAAATGCTTTTGTTTAACCTTTAGCAAATAATTCTATACTCTAGTTATTTTATTTTGAATCTGTTGTAATATGGAGTAAGTCCTGTAAATAATTTAAAGAAGTATGACTATATGAAGCAATATTAAGTAGCAGCAAGCAGTTGGACAGAGGATTTTGTGATTGTCAGGTATTGTTTCTGTAAATATGTTTGTTTTATTCCTAAAGACTTAAAGAAAAGGATGGTATAACATTTCTGCATGGGGTAACCTGCATGGAGTGGCAGTTACTACCCTTAACAGAACGCATGGGGGTAACCTGCATGGAATGGCAGTTACTACCCTTAACAGAACGCATGGAGGTAATCTGGAAGGAGCAGCAGTTACTATCATAAGCAAATTGCTGGGTAGACTAGATGGACCGTTTGGTCTTTTTCTGCCATCATTATTATGTTGTATTGCATCTCGCCAAGTATATCAGATTGTATGAGCACTAAATCTTTTAAATAAATAAATAAATAAATAAATAAATAAATAAATAAATGTATTGTGAGATTTCCAAGCAAATATGCAGTATAGATTCTATGCAGTAAAAATAGATTTTTTTTCTATGCATCATTCTTCTTCTTTCCCTTTCTTTTGAAAGTGTCTAGATATAGCCAGATAAAAAACAATTTGCACAGTTTTACACAACACAACTTGGAATTATGCACCGCAGTATGGGAGATGTCAGGAAAGTCTTTAGGCATCATGATCCCCAGATGGTGTTGCTTAGTTGCAATGTTGAGGTGCTGCACCTGAGCTCTGGAGCAGTTCAGCAGCCATGTCTATATCAAGTACCACCTTCTTGCTGGCAAAGAGACTTTGTTATTCTTTCTTATCGAGCACTGAGCCCATTGTCTAGAGCCATGAATCAAAAAGAAAGTTTTCTAAGTGCCGAGGCAAGCATTCTCAAGTAAAGGACATCAGTATCACCAACCCTTAGTACCGACCGATGGCTCTCGGCTTGTTTATGGGTTCAGAATGCTCAGGTCCTTGGCTGGGGGATGTCTGCCTCATGTCTGGGGACTACCACTAAACCCCCAAAAGAAACAAGAGACTAGCATGTGGTTCCCTGGTGTGGTTCAAATGAAATCAACCAGAGGAACTGCCAGCCCTATTGCATCCTTGGGATACTGCGGTTTGATTCTAGTAGCCACTGGCAATGCTAAGAAATGTAACCACACAGTCAGATTAGTGGTAAGAAAAGAATCCAGATAGTGCTGTGCCAGATGAAAGGGTCACTCCCTAGAGTAGTAACTCTGGCGAGGCAAACACAATTTTGCAAATGGGATGTTGAATGCCACTGAATCAGTGGTCTGCTTTTGGCAAGTTCTCTCATCGCAGCTGCTCCCATTGATCTCCCAGTTATGCTACAGTGACAAGTGGCAGGGCTGGAGATAAACCAATAAGTACAACAAGAGAAAGAACTAATTACATTTCAGTGTTTGAAGATGGTAAACAGATATATTATCTTCTTTATAGAACAAGCACTACTGTTTCATAGTACAAAGACCATTTTAATAAGGAGAAGAAATGTTATTCCTCTAAGAAGGGCAATTATTTTCAATGAAGCATTGTGAAATAACCAACTTCCAGAAATTTGGCTGGGCAATTTTTTTTAAAAATTACAAATTGGCAGTTAATGTTACAGCTAAATAATAATTGCTAAACTACTTGTGGTACAGAAATATCAGGGATTGCATGTATTTCAATGTAATGGGAGTTTCAGTCTGTCTGTGTAATGCCGTGTTTTGGCAGATATTGCGAACTGGAGTAAACAGGAAAATCATGAGAAATGAATCCAAGTGGAGCATTTCCTCTATAATTTGTTTAAATACCTTTCTTTCTGTTTGTTCTGGCAGATGTCTTAGCATTTTAGACAATAATTCATACCCATGAGCAAACCTTTTGCATAGTTAGAGCACTTTGGACATAAATACATACAGTTATTTTATATTGGCTAGAGTATTTTCCATGTATTTTGTTTTAGTTCCATTGTTAATAGTCATGGTTTAAGCCTCTGTAAGTCTTAGACTGCTTACCTTTTTTTTTTTTTTTCATTTCAGGTCATTTATCGTGCTTAATATCCCACTTGTTAAGCATGTGACCTGGGCATCTTATACAAGAACTACAATGAAATAAATGAACACATGAATACACATTGCAAAACAAAATACATTAACACAATATGCCTTTTATTTGCTGAATACAAATGTGCTCCATTCTGTAATTTCAAGCACAATACTCAATGGCATTTAGCCAGCTATCTCACAAATTATCTGGTTAAATACCAACATTTCAACAGTTTTCCCACTTATCCGGCTAAAGTTATTATCTGTCTAAAACTTAGCCAGATTACATAGGAGTGTTCCGGAGGCATTTCAGGTTAGAGTTACGTTAGCCAACTAAGGGGGTCATTCACTAAGCCAAGAGAAAACACTACAGCCCTCGTCCATGGGGAAAAATACCGTGGCATTGAAAGTCCCCACAAACAATATGTGAGGGTGGCCCTGGGACTGTGGGGCCACCATTGCATAAAGGGGCCACTTGGCCCCAAGAATTGTAAAAACTGCGGCGGTCTGCTTAGACTCCCTGTCCCCACTCCTTGCTGCTCTTGCAGGCAGCCCATTGTAAATTTAAAAAAACCACACTGTTTAAAGGTACATCAAAGCCCTGCCTCTTCACAAGAAAATCAGGCCCTAGGATGCCGCGACTGCACTCTGAACCCCTTTACTTGAAATGTAGTCATTGGTGATCCAGTGAGGACCTGGAACACCCCAGCCTTTGCCCTATCATGTGATGGGGCAATGGCTGGGCAGCACCATTTTAGAAAATGGCCACTGCCTAGGCCTGGAGTCTAAGAGGTGCTTCGGCTCTTATTAGATCACCAATGACTACATTTCGAGTAAGTGGGGGGCAGTGGGATGGGATAGGATAGGGGTGTGGGTTGGAGTCCAGTAGGCCACAAGAGTGTCCTTTTGTGGAAGCAGGGAGTCCGGAGGATGAAGCGGGCCACTGGAACACCTGGGACATATTTTCCTAAAAATGGTATGGGTGGGGGGGGGGGCCGGTTTACATTACTTGGGGGACTTCTCAGTGCCAAGTGGCCCCTTTAAAGTAAGGCCATGGGTATATCAGGACGTGCATTAATTTCCCAGTGCACCTGCAGGAAATTAACTAAATGTCCTGCGTTATAGCTAATTTCTAGTCAAATAATATGGCTTGTGAATTTTTCGGTATGCCACATTATTTGATTAGCATAGTTTAAGGTAGGAATGAGCTTATTAGCATGTGTTTGCATGCTAATAATCACATTTAAATATATGCTGTGCTGAGGCTCAGATAATGCAAGATATTTCAAATATCTCACTTTATCCCCGTGTTAGGCCATTTACTGTGTAAAAAATGCTGTTTTTTATGTGTTAAATAGTAGGGATGTGAATCGTGTCCTCGATCGTCTTAACGATCGATTTCGGCTGGGAGGGGGAGGGAATCGTATTGTTGCCGTTTGGGGGGGTAAAATATCGTGAAAAATCGTTAAAAATCGTTAAAAATCGAAAAATCGAAAAATCGAAAAACCGGCACATTAAAACCCCCTAAAACCCACCCCCGACCCTTTAAATTAAATCCCCCACCCTCCCGAACCCCCCCCCCAAATAACTTAAATAACCTGCGGGTCCAGCGGCGGTCCGGAACGGCAGCGGTCCGGAACGGGCTCCTGCTCCTGAATCTTGTCGTCTTCAGCCGGCGCCATTTTCCAAAATGGCGCCGAAAAATGGCGGCGGCCATAGACGAAAAAGATTGGACGGCAGGAGGTCCTTCCGGACCCCCGCTGGACTTTTGGCAAGTCTCGTGGGGGTCAGGAGGCCCCCCACAAGCTGGCCAAAAGTTCCTGGAGGTCCAGCGGGGGTCAGGGAGCGATTTCCCGCCGCGAATCGTTTTCGTACGGAAAATGGCGCCGGCAGGAGATCGACTGCAGGAGGTCGTTCAGCGAGGCGCCGGAACCCTCGCTGAACGACCTCCTGCAGTCGATCTCCTGCCGGCGCCATTTTCCGTACGAAAACGATTCGCGGCGGGAAATCGCTCCCTGACCCCCACTGGACCTCCAGGAACTTTTGACCAGCTTGTGGGGGGCCTCCTGACCCCCACGAGACTTGCCAAAAGTCCAGCGGGGGTCCGGAAGGACCTCCTGCCGTCCAATCTTTTTCGTCTATGGCCGCCGCCATTTTTCGGCGCCATTTTGGAAAATGGCGCCGGCTGAAGACGACAAGATTCAGGAGCAGGAGCCCGTTCCGGACCGCTGCCGTTCCGGACCGCCGCTGGACCCGCAGGTTCTTTAAGTTATTGGGGGGGGGGGTTCGGGAGGGTGGGGGATTTAATTTAAAGGGTCGGGGGTGGGTTTTAGGGGGTTTTAGTGTGCCGGCTCACGATTCTAACGATTTATAACGATAAATCGTTAGAATCTGTATTGTATTGTGTTCCATAACGGTTTAAGACGATATTAAAATTATCGGACGATAATTTTAATCGTACTAAAACGATTCACATCCCTATTAAATAGCCTAATGTAGCTTAGTGCATAAGGCCCTAACAGGCTGATACAGTACAGTGCGCTTCGACGGAGCGCACTGTTAACCTGCCATTGGATGCACGTTTTCCCTTACCCCTTATTCAGTAAGGGGTGGAAAATGCACGTCCAACCCGCCGAACCTAATAGCGCCCTCAACATGCAACTGCATGTTGACGGCCCTATTAGGTATTCGCACGCGATTCAGTAAGTAAAATGTGCAGCCAAGCCACGCATTTTACTTTCAGAAATTAGCGCCTACCCAAAGGTAGGCGCTAATTTCTTCGGGCACCGGGAAAGTGCACAGAAAAGCAGTAAAAACTGCTTTTCTGTGCACCCTCCGACTTAATATCATAGCGATATTAAGTCAGAGGTCCTGAAGGGTAAAAAAAGTAAAAAAAAAAAATTTTGAAGTCGGCCTCGGCTGTCGAGTCGAAAACTGGATGCTCAATTTTGCCGCCGTCCGGTTTCCGAGCCCGTGGCTGTCAGCGGGCTCGAGAACCGATGTCGGCAAAATTGAGCGTCGGCTGTCAAACCCGCTGACAGCCGCCGCTCCGGGCCAAAAGGAGGCGCTAGGGACGCGCTAGTGTCCCTAGCGCCTCCTTTTGCCCGTTTCTACCGCCGGACCTAATTAAATACTGAATCGCGCGCGGACTTTACTGAATCGGCCCGTAAGTTAGCTGGTTAACTGAGATATTCAGAGTTAGTCAGATAACTTAGCCAGATAACTCTGGCCATGCGTAGAGCAGTCCTAAAGATAGCTGGATAAACTTAATCAGGTCAGTGACTGAATATTTCCCCATATGGCTCCAGAACATAAGAGACTTTTGCATGTACATATGTATCTACAATATTGGAGGGGGCTTGCTTAAGTCAAAGGCATTATTTAGGAATTAAAGAATGCTTCCATTGGGATTACTGTTTTTCAGAAAACAGCAAGAAAAAGCAGATGACTGGGAAAACTAATCACCACTGCTACACTGAATGTTCTGTCCAGCTTTGTTGATGGCTTCGTTAGATGCTAATGGCATTCTGTGTGCAGTGCAAAAGACTTGAGGACATAACAAAGTGCAAGATCAGATATCATATCAATGGATTCAAAACCACAAAGGCTACTGCTACGAAGCACATGTACACAAGCATACAACATTAATTAGTTTCCACATTCATTTGGGGAAACATCACCAATAGCCTGCTATCTGCTGAGACAAAAATCATTTAAAACAGTGGCAGTCACAGCAATACATTTGTACCAATAGGGCTAAAAGTGCTATAGCGGTAATTCAATCTATCCGTCTGCCTGTTTGGGGGTAAGATAATTTCCATGAAAGAAGATTGATTGGGTCCAAACCTGGTGGTGCATGGGATGTACATTTACCCTATTAAAAATGACCTTTATTTAATAAGGGTAAGGCAATTTTCAGTAGAGTCAATGTTGAAAAGCATTAGAAAATCCATCATTATGCACAGTTTTCATTTCTTCCCTTGTTTATATTAGAAACCACAGCAGAAGATTTATTATAATCTAAAACAAAATAATATAAGTTTTATAAAATATATTTTGATGTGGTTATGGGAACTGGAAAAGGTAAGTTTTGGGGGAAAGGATTGTTGTATGTTATTTTAATAAACCTGTATGATTTATTTTCTTCACTTATAACATTTTTACGCCACCCAGAATTATGGATGGTGTGGCATACTGTCATGTGTGTCTGTGGCCACCAGGTGGTGCTCGGAACAATAGAATGTGCAATGTGCAAAGTCAATATGCTCTGTCTCCAAAGCACTGTTGCAAACACACACAGGCACACACACAGACACACACAGACACACACACAGACACAGAGGTATAGGCACACAGACACACACACACACATGCACACAGAAGCACAGGCATTTATACACAGACACAGATACAAGCACCCTCACACTGGCAGACACACATAGAGGCAAACTCAGGTAGTGAGAGGCATACACACACTCAGGCTTCCCCAAACCCACACGCCCCCTCACAGAAACAAACAGGAAGAAACACCCCCATCCACAGACACAGGTGCCCACACATGCACAGGCTATTATTGATCAGATTAAGTGAGCAATGCTGGGTAATGTTGTTAATATGCTCTGTCTACGAAGCCCTGTCTCTCACACTCCTATACACAGGGCAGGCAGGCATAGGCACACATACACAGGCACACACAAGCATGCATACATGCTTACACAAGTGCAAAGAAGCACACATAAGCTCATGCAAGTGTGCAGACGTGCACACAGACTCACAAAAGTATGCACAAGCTCACAAAAGTGCATTCAGACGCCCACATGTTCAGCCACTAGCTCGCACACGCATTTGCACACACACACACACACACACAGACAGGCACAGGCAATCATGCAAACACAGGCAGACACACACACAAGCACAATCACCCTCACACAGGCAAACCCATACACGCATACACAGGCATAAGGCCCCCTCCCCCCACACACACACACAGGCACAGGTACACACACGTAGGCTTCCCCAAATACACACACATGCAGACACAACATTTAGTGTGGTTGTGCATGCTAATTAAAAGCATGTATAAATGTTATATTTCAGGGAAACACAAATAAATTTAGTGCATTACTCATTATTTATTTATTTATTTTATTTATTTATAACTTTTTTTATACCGAAGTTCAGGTAACAGAATTACTTATCACTCCGGTTTACATTATAACAAGTAGAAAACAATGACAACATATGTCTTACAATGAACAAGGGAGTGAACAACTTGGATAATATAACATAACATAACTAGGAACAGTAGCAGTATGCACTATTGGAGGGAAACTAGCGCATGGAGAGGGAGGTTTGCTAATGGAGGGGGAGGGGGAAGGAAGGTTGTTTGTGGAGGGGGGGAGGAGGGAGAAATTTCTTATTGATGAGTAAAAACATGAGCATATCATACATTCTAGGGGTGTGCAGGGATAAAAAAATTGTTTTCGTTTTTCATTTTGTATTTGGGAGGTGTTTATCCCATGAATTTCGGTTTATGGAATGTTTCATTTATTTGAAAAAAATGAATTAAACTTAAAAAAAAAAAAAAAAGAACCAAAAAAAAGAAAATGGGGCTTCCCGAGTCCTCCTGGACCCATCCCTCCCACCTGGCAAAATGCCAGGGCTAAGATCCCCCTGGCTCCCACTTACCTGGTCCAGTGGGGATCCACTTGTGAGGCTTAGGTCCAGGCCTCAGCCTCAGCTTGTATAGTTCAAGGACACGGTATGTCACTGTGACCTCGGCCATGGCATATACAAGCCCAAGGACTTGGCCTCAGCCAGAGCCTGGGCCCAAGCCTGATGCTGAAACTTGGCTAGGAGGCCGGGTCCCGATGCCTGGACCTTGGTGTAGATCAGGGCCCAGGCACAGTTCCAGTGCTGCAGCCCAGCCTGGAGGCCAAGTCACGCACCCAGGCCAAATACTGGGATCCAGGCCTGATGCCAGAGCACAGCCCAGAGACAGGGTCTTGTTGCCTGGGCATTGGCCAAAGCCAGAGCCCAGGTCCAACACTGCGGTCTGGAATGGAGGCCATGTCCTGATACTGGGGCCCTGACCCAGACCCAGGCCCAATGACAGGGATCTGGCCCAGAGGCCAGGTGCCAACTCCGGGGTCTCAGCCCAGATCCATGACCATTGCTGCGGTTTGGCCTGGAGGTCAGGTCCTGATGCCTGGGCCTGGGTCTAGGGTCAGGCCCAGGCCCAGAACCCAGGCCTTGCAGCTCCAATGATGGCGTTCTCTTCTTTCTCCTTTCTTTATAAACTGATGCCTTATAGCAAAATGGTGTCTTCTACTGTGGTAAATGTGCCAGAGTTAATTAACTCCAGTGTGACCCTGTTGCGCCGGAGGTGGACCCTTGGGCCGAGGTGGGGTTGACACAACCCGTAGGTAGGGACCTACAGGTCCCCACCGTCAGCAGGCAGAGTGGGCTGATGGACAGAGGCCAGCTGGAACTTCACGAATACCAGCCCTCGTTCCCCGCAGGTTGAGCCTTTGGGTGCCGGGGCCGGCTGGACTTAGGTGGGCCTCGGTATGTAGTCATTGTAGAGATTGGGTTCAGCCCAGAGGTAGTGTCCTGGAGACTCGGGTGCCAAAGGAATGGAGGCAGACAGGGGGCGCCCGAGCAAGAGCAGGCCGAAGCCTGAATAGACCAAGTCCAGGGAGTAAGCTAGAGAAGCGTCGAGGAACATGCTTGAGTCAGGGCTGGCAGCAATCTGGAGGCAGTGGCAAGCAAGGCTGAGGTCTGATCACGGAGATAGTCAAGTGTAGTCAAACAATGCTGAGGTCTGGGTGTGGAGAGAGGCAATGACGTGGTCAGGCGATGCAGAGGTCTGGGTCTGGAGAGAGGCAACAGCGTAGTCAGGTGAAGCAGAGGTCTGGGTCTGGAAATAGGCAACAGTGTAGTCAGGTGAAGCAGAGGTCTGGGTCTGGAGATAGGTAACAGCGTATTCAGGTGAAGCAGAGGTCTGGGTTTGGAGAGAGTTAACAGCATGGTTAGGCGAAGCAGTGGTTCGGGCTTGGAGAGAGTCAATGGCGTGGACAGGCGAAGCAGAGGTCTGGGCTTGACGAGAGTCAATGGCATGGTCAGGCAAAGCAGAGTCAAATTCCATGTAGGAAATCCGAGCTATGGAGCAAGTAAGGAACAAGGAGACAGGAACTAGGAACAAACAAGGAACAGGAATGCAGAAGTGAGACGAATCTCTAGGAGGCAACAAATACTTGACCAGCGAGGAGACCTGTTGCAAAGGCAAAGCTAGGGAGCGGAGCCTGTGCTTAAATACTGAAGCTCCGCTGATGTCATCATCGGGGGCCGCGGGTAGGTTCCCACTACGGTCCCTATTTAAACCTTGGTGATGCATGCGCGCATGCCTAGGGACGGGCCCGGTGCCTAGTAACAGTGTCTCTCTGCGGGCCACATGGAGAGGCCCGACAAGAAGCAATGGACATTGTGGCTGGACCGGGAATGCCAGGGACTGAAGCTGGGCCGGAAGCACCAGGGGAGGCCTGAGGACAAAGTTGATGGCTCACCGCTGCCAGCGAGGAGGAACCAGGAGCTGGAGTCACTGTAGAAAGGTGAGGGAGCCTTGCCATGGGTCTACTGCAGATGGCACAAGTAAAAGACCCCAGCAGATGTCATCAGTTTACGAAGAAACAAGAGGACGCCATCTTCGTTGCTCCACAGCCTGGGCTCCGGGCTTTGGCCTGACCCTAAGCCGAGGCCCTGGAGTTGGGACCTGGCTTGGCGATTTCTTTGGATACCCAACGGATTAGGAAAGTGAAAATTGTCAGGGACTTGGGTTAGGGCTGAGGCTCTGGCATCAGCCTGGGCCTAGGCTGAGACACCAGCATTTGTGCTTGGGCCTAAGCCGTGGCCCCTGCTTTGGACCTTGGCCTATGCCCTAGGTGAGGCCCCGGCTGTGGGCTGAGGCACTGGCATTGTGCTTGGGTCAATGCCTAGGCCCAATGTATTCTTTTTAAATGAATGCAATGAATAAGGTTCTTTTTATTCAGGGGGCCCTGAATTATTAGTACTGTAAGGGTCAAACAAACAGTAAAACTGCAATATCAACTTTTTTTTTCTTTTTTTTTCAAAATACATTTTATTGAAAAGCGATAAGCAGATTATACATCAACAAGATTCAACCCTCCATCATCCAAAACAGAGAAATTGAGTATAAGAAGGCAATTAATCGGAATACAATAGGCAAGTCAGACAAAGAAAAGTACCCAAGAGTTACAATAGTGTGATTGGAATGACATGTACACAAAACAAGAGACTATGAACTTTGTGGGGGCGAGTTTCCAGATCATGGAAAACTCAAACCTCTTTTCCATTTTCCAATTTTCCACCCCAAAAGAAAATCCACCCATCTTACCCAAAAACACCCGCTCATCACACATACTACACACACACATACACACTCAAACAACCTAAAACCCCAACCTGAATCTCCCTTCTCTTGAAGTCTCCCCCACTAACCCCACAACCTACCCTTGTCTCCCTCCAACATGTCCATTCAATATATAGAGAGAAAGACGAGCCAACGGAGAGATGGATAAGCCCTCCAAGCCCCAGGGCACTCCCCAAATATGAGAAAACTCAGAAAGGACAGTCTGCACCTAAATCAGAGAGTAGCAGTTATTACTCCCAAATACTGCAACAGCAACATCTTTGTAATGGGGGCATGAGAAATTCTACCCCCCAGTTAAGTCATACCCTATATTCACCAGCCCCATTTGTAATTCAGGAGATAGTAACTTGAAATAATTAGCCCATGCTGAGCAGTAGACTCGTCAGGTCTGCTCCTGCCAAGCTTAGCATCTATCCACTCCATCTGCATCGCCAGAGCCATGAACTGAAACCATGATCAAGTAGAAGGTACTGTTTCTTCAGTCCATGTCATCAAAATGCAGCGACAAGCAGTCAATAGAACCAGTCATATAAATCTGTCTCTCAATGTGTTTTTACTAACCTTCCCCTCCACCACTCCAGAGAGAAGAACTTTGCCCTGCTTTTCTACCACTAAACCAGTACACCTACTAATAGCAGACAACACCTGAGGTGTTGGCTGCAATATCAACTTTAATACTTTTCTCCCCACCTGCCCCAGTTATGATGTAGGTAACAAAATTTGTCTATTAGGTCAAATGTTGTACTCTTGAATATCAGACCCCTGCTAGGAAGTATGGCTTTCCCCACCTCACCCTGAGTCCCCCACCCAATCCAATGAAAATAATAGACAAACCAAAATACAGTAACATCCCTATAAAGTATTCAAAATTAGGCTTCACGCTCTGCTCGAAAGGCTGGATAAATACATATCCCATACTTTCAAAAATCTAGACATGGAAGGAATTGAATATTGAGCTGCTAGGGACTCCATGAACATCATGTTATGAACTGCATTCCTCCACTGCCGGAAAGAAGGAGGAGTAATTTCCCACCAAACTAGCAAGAGAGAGAGTTCACCCTGTGTGAGTAGTTTCTTAACCAACAGCCTCTCACTATCTTTCCTCACATATTTAGAAAGTCCCACCTCAAACAATAAAAATTCTGGCAATAAAGGAATGTTTAAACTCAACAAATTGTTAATTTAAATTGTGATCCTTCCCCAAAAATGAGAAATGACAAGGCAATTCCAAAAAGCATGTGTGAAGGAACCCCTTATGAAGGAACATTTTAAACATTCAGCAGTGGGGGTAAGCTTAGGCCTTAAAGCTATCACCTGGGAAAAGAATGCTCTATGTACAAATTTAAATTGCATTTCTCACAGATAGCTATTAGAAGACACATATTTCATCATCCTAAAGCAGGTTAGTAAAGTTTGGCTAGTTAACTGAAACCCACAATCTGAACGCCATCGCTCCAAGAGAGCTGTGACCCATACTTCTTGCTCCAAGGTTTGTAATTTCCTCTTAATCTGAGAAAGGGAACATTTCCTATGCTCAACATGAAAAAAGTCATCTAGCTTAGTCTTCACACCTAATGCCAGGCCAGCCACACGTAAAGAGTGTATATATAGTGATGCAGTTGAATATATGAAAAAGAATCTATAGCCCTCAATCCAAACTGCATCTGTAGGGTTTGGAAACTTAGGACAGACCCAATCAACAGACAATATCTGCTGAAGCTGTGTAATACCCTGCTCTTTCCAATATAAAAAACAGCGAGGATGAGACCCTGGCTGAAAATCCAAATTCCCCTGAATCGGCAAAAAAGGCGTTCAAGACACAGGTAACGTCAGCCATTTCATCAAAGTTCTCCAGGCCCATTGCAAGGGGGATAACAGCAGATGTTTGGCCAGAACAAGAGGAAGGCAAGTCGAGGAAGCATGTAATATATATATAACAATGATCCAAGCCTCTCTATCACTCTCAATAATGGTAAAGATGGAGCCATCATACAGCCAATCCCTAACTATTCATAATAGACATAATAGACAGGCCAAATTATACCCCACTAAATCCGGGAGGCCCAACCCTCCTTGTAGCCAAGGCTTTTTCAGCTTTTTCTTGCCTGCCCACATGAAATCTAAAGCACGAACATCCGTGTGCAATAAGCGTAGGGGCAAAATCTGCAATACATACAGCCATTTAGGAAATAAAATAATCTTAAAAAGATTAACTTGCCCTCCCAGAGATAGTGGTAAAGAATGCTACACCGCCAATTTATCTTTAGTAAAATTGAGCAAAGGAGGAATATTGAGTAGAATGAGTACATATAGACGGTCTAAATTCAAGGTAATAATAATCCCCAGGTAACAAAAAGAGCCCATTGCCCATTTCAGTGGAAAACCTCCAATCCACTGTTCCCTAATTGAGTCAGGATAAACCAAAGCTTCAGATTTGTCCCTGTTCAGTTTAAACCCCGAAAATGCCCCAAAAACTCGGAATAACTGTAGCAAGTTAGGCAGGGAGGTTAATGGATTAGAAAGAAAAACCAAGAGATCATCTGCAAATGCAGCATACTTAAAAGTGGAGGAGCCCAATGTAATGCCCTGAATCGCTACCAATTAAGGTTCTAATGTCATGTTAAAAGAAACAGCAAAGGGAAAAAGGAACAGCCCTGTCTCATGCCTCTATGAATGGCAAAGGCTGATGACATGTCCCCATTAACCATTATGGCAGCCAAAGGATTAGGGTACAGTAAACCGATCCCATTTAAGAAAAATCCATCCAACCTCATGTGCTCATGTTAGGGGGGAACTAGGGAAGGGAGTTCTGAATATTTTCAGTAAGATTTTTCCACCATGGGTTATATTAATTGGGGTGTTGCTTGGAAAGGTTGGTTTGGACCTGAGTGGATGTCTTAGCTGGGGAGGCATTCACTTTATGATGTTATTCTCGATCTTTGGATTTTTTTCTTGTTTTAGCTTCAGTCCTGGAAAAGCCACATCTGACGTTGGTGTCTTGGAATGTAGTTTTGGTATTCCCATTAAACATAAAAAGGTTCTTGACACCTTGAAAAAGCAAGCTGCTGATATTGGATTTCTCCAAGAAACTCATCTTAATGATGTCGAATATCAAAAGCTCAAGAGGGAGTGGGTTGGACAGCTCTTTTATACTTCTGCTTCAAATAGATTTGCTGGTGTTGTTGTCCTAGTGCACAAAAATATGACTTTGAAGGTCGTCCAAGAAATTAAGGATCCACAGGGGCGTTTTATTATTTTGCTAGCGGAGGTAGGCAGGAAGCGTGTCACATTTTGTAATCTCTATGCACCGAATACATATGATCATTCTTTATTTCTTCAGATTATAAAGAAGATGTTGTCTCTAATGGAGGGGTTAGTGGTAGTAGGGTGAGATTTTAACATTGTAGCGGATCCAGATTTAGATAAATTAAACCCTCCGAGAGGTATGAAAATAGGAACCAGGAGGGATATACCTCTTATCCTTTCTGAGCTGCAACTTGTGCATTCCTGGCACATTTCTCATCCTCTGGAAAAAGATTTCACACATTTGTCCAGGGCTCATGCCACTCTGTCTTGGATAGATTACTTCTTGTGTTCCCGAGATGGCCTATCCCTATACTTAGTAGAAGATACTGGTATTGGTAATATCAAAATTTCAGATCATGCACCTATTTGGCTCACATTTGAGGAGGAGGCCTTCTAATTTGACCTGGAAATTCCCTTATTATTTAGCCACAAACACTGCTTTCCAGGAGTATTTGAAGCAAAGTTGGGCAGCCTATGTGGTTAACAATGGGATTCATTTTGAAACCTCTCTGATTCTTTCTTGGTATACAGCTAAAGCTGTTTTGCGAAGGAATATTATTTCATTCCTAGCCTGGAGAAGGAAGTCTATGGATAAATGGTTAGTGGTCTTGGAAGCTACCTTGAGGAAATGCAAAAAAAGTTTTACTTACAAACAACAATGCAGTCAGTAGGGAGGCCTTCCTTTCTAATCAAGCTGCTTTAAACACACTTCTGCATCAAAGAGCTAAAAAAAAGCATTTTATGTTATAAGTTTCAGCTATATCAACAGGCTAACAAGATGGGAAAACTGCTGGCAAGGCTGATTAAGGGGGGAAGAGGTCCCAAAGGTGTAACTCATGTTAAAGACCGGGGAGGGAGGTTGATACATTCTAATCTGGGTATTTTACGAATGTTTGCAGATTACTATGCACAACGATATACCTCTGGTGGCTGTGACCTAGCTAAGTGTCAGGAATTTTTGTCTAAGTTAGGCCTTAAGCAATTTGGGATTGCTCATTTGTAAAAGCTAAATAGGCCAATTAGTGTGGGGGAAACAATGGTGGGCATTCAATGACGAAACCATTGAAGATACTGGTTCCTGATGGATTTACTGCTGAATTTTATAAAATATTATTAGATGAAGTTCTCCAATTACTTGTTAAAACGTTTGCTGCATTGGTGGATGGTGGACAATATCCTGCTGATGCAAACAAGGGGATTATCATGGTACTCCTCAAGCCAGGGAAGGATCCCACCTCTGTTGCGTCATATTGGTCTATCTTATTGCTAAATTTTAACCAGAAATTGCTGGCTAAAATATTGGCAGATATCTTGGCTCAAGTTTAGCCAGATTATATTGGGCCTGGACAGGTGGTATTTGTCTGAGGGAGATATGCTACGGTGAATGTTTGTAGATTGTTGGCAGCCATTTCACCCTGTACTAATAAAAGGTTACCTTTCATGGTAGTTAGCTTTGGTGCAGAAAAATCATTTAACAGACTGGAATGGCAGTATTTGTTTGAGGATACCATACACCTCTCAACCTGCCACAGTCCACTTCCAGAATCCCACAAAGATAAGTGCAATAAACCAGCTGCCTAACAGAAGAAAAATTAAAAAACAAAACAAAACAAAACATAAAGATAAGACATTAAAAAAATAAATTAACAAATTTTCTGGTAGATGCAAAAACTCTGTGTTCCCAGTACAGAGTAAGGCTGAGTCATGGAATCCCCCTCACTGTGAAACATCCGAGGGAAGGACCACAGTCTCTTCATCACTGAAAAATGGTAGAACCAGTGCAAAAAAAAGAAAAGAAAGAAAAAAAAAAAACTGGTACAAGCCCGCAGTCCATTAACAGCCAGACATACAGGAAAAGAGACAGCTATCAGGTTCATGCTGTTGCTCTGTTGGTGGTGACCTTGCCCCTTCCTTTCTGATCATCCACAGTCAAAATGAGTGAGGCAAGCCAAAAAGAAGAACAATTTAAAACAGAGAAAAAAAGGAGAAAACAGAGCCCTCAACTTGCAGATGAAACTTTGCGAGTTGTCTCCAAACACTCTGCCAGTTTTAATGCCTCCGTCACTGACTGGAACCACTGAACTCACTCCGGAAGTTGCACACAAAGTTTGGCAGGATACACAAGTGTAAAACGCAGGCTCAGCTTATACAAGCATGCACACATGGGAGAAAAATTCCTTTTGGAGAGCTGCTAGTTTGGACGAATAATCCTGGAAAACCAAAATATCTTTATTCTCTTAGGTAAGTTTTTTCCCTGACCTTAACTTCTGCAAGATCTCGACTTTGTAAGCGAAATCGAGGACCCTTGCGATAATCACCCAGTGTCTCTCCGCACGCTCTCGCCGCACTCCCAGATGGTGCGCCCACTCAATGCGAAGTAGGCCCCACACCACGCCAAGGCCCAATCCATTCACTGTTTCCAGAAAGGAGGCGAGATCAGATTCGGCAAGGGACTCAGGGAGACCAAACAAATCTAAAATTATTATGTCTTGATTGGTTTTCAAGCTCTTCCAGGCAGTCTTCATGCCTCTTTATTGTCGTTTGTAGGCCACTTATTTCACCTCCTGCAGCCATTACAGCATCGTGATTCTCTGAGATTCTTTGCTCCATATGCCCATGTGGCCATACGCTCAGTAAAAGTGTTCAATTTATCAACATTTTTTTTAAAATTCCGGCTCCAAAGCTTTGTCGCAGCCAGTTGTAATTCTGCAATCGCAGCACTGTTCAGCGATGCTGCTTTGGTGGTTTGCTGGGCATCTGCCATCTTACCCACTCCAGGTCAAGATTTCTCTCTTTATTTATCTTTATCTCACTTAGCGAGATGAGCTGACATGTCGCACGGAAGGAGCCCCAAGTGATGACAAGCTGTATAAATCAGTGAGGGGATGCCGTAGCCATCAAAAATGGGAGATGGGACAGATGTGGCAGGAGGTGGCATGGAGCGAGAGAAATCACATCTCACTCCATTCAAGGCATCACATGACCTCCTGCATAGTCCTTTATATGTGAAAAATTATCCTGTCTTTGTCACTTTTTCTAAAGTACAAATCACACAAAACTATGAGTCAAATTGCAGAATGCATACCATGAAGTTCCAGCAGTCAAGGCACAATTTAAATGTCTTGTAGTGCAACACCAATGGCAATCAAACAATTGAAAAAGGTTATTGTAGGACCTTCATAACATCTGCACTGGTGAAGATACTATCACCTTTCAGCCGGATCATATGTAATCATCAGTCCACGCTCCCTTTTTTAATATATATTTAAATATTTTTGTTATGCACGCTGGGGTCCCCTACCACATAACTTTACTACTGCTATGGATGACGTGTACAGGGCCGGAGGAACCACTAGGCAAGCTAGGCCTGTGCCTAGGGCGCCGAGGCTTAGAGGGTACTGCGGCAGGTGGCAGAATTTTGAAAGGGCAAAAAGTGCCCTTTCAAAATTCTACCAGCCCCCGCCTCACCCTGTCTCCCCCCAGTGCCACCCTCCCGACGCTCCCCTGGTAGTCCAGTGGACGGTCTGGGAACGATCTGCCGTTCCCGGGGCCTCGGCTGCCACTAATCAAAATGGCGCCAGTGGCCTTTAGCCCTTACCATGTGACAGGGGCCAACCAATGGCACCGGTAGCTCCTGTCACATGGTAGGAGCTGAAGGCCACCGGCGCCATTTCGATTAGTGGCAGCCGACAATCCGGAGGCGGAAGATGGATCCCGGGCCCCCCACTGGACCACTAGGTGATTTGTGAGTTTTCTTTTGTTGGGGGGGGGGATCTGGGCTGCGACCGGGGGGAGGGGGGCCAGCGCAAGGTTGAAGGTGCCTAGGGCGCCCAATCCCCTTGCACTGGCCCTGGACGTGTAAGTAATAAAATAAAAATATCTAAGTTAGTCAGCAGAGTTTAAGGGTTGGTGATAACAGGGTAAAAGGGAGGCTATTTAACTATGGGGGTAGGAAATCCTATCCCTTACCTAGGTGAACTGGGAACGAACTGGGGAAACTGGTAATTGTGTCGGCTCGCATGTCTACTAAAATCCCACGACTTACACAGAGGAGGCGGCATTTGCATGCACATGCGCGCATCCACATAAAGTTGTGCACATCTGTACACGCTTACAGCCTATTTTATACCATGTGCACATATATGTGCATATGTTATAAAAGCGCTGCGTCCTTTCGTGTGAGCCAGCATATGCGCGCACATGTGCGCCCACTCACTAGTATCAAAGTTACCATCATAATGTGTTACCCTATACCGGGTTGGGACTGATCTATAAAGGTGCAGAAGCGTTATTTACTGTAGATATTTTTTTAGAACTATACATAGATGTGATAATTTTTTTCACAAATTTCTGTCCATAAATTATCTAAGTCCCTCTTTTGGGTAAATATAGACAACTTTTTTAGTGAAATACCTCAAGACCATTTCAGAAACAATATTGCACAGCAGGTTACGCAATCTGTATAGCATCTTTGACAGAAATTGTGAATGGTTTACACATAAAGTACCATCAAACTTATAAGGCAGAAACACCTGGGAAAATCTTATGGTTTGACTAGGCCTCACATTGGGAAGGCCTGTGAAAGATTATTCTGAAAATGAAATAAGAACAGATGGCAAGTTAATTTAAGTCTACAGATGAAATTCAAACTGGTATAGTAAAACTGGGGTGAGGGAACTGGCTGTTTAACTAGTCTTTATCAGCCTGTTCAGACCTTTGGGTCTGCCAGTAAAATGAGGTTTGGTACTACCTCACTAAAGGAGTTATATCTGCATACCTGGGAATTTTTAATTTTCAGTCACCTGAGATTACCATGAATGCGAGGGGGGGGGGGCACGAGGGACCAGATGTACACAAACTTACTCTCATACACACACACATTAACACACTCACATGTTCATGATCACTTTCACACACACACACATGCTCATTCTCACATGCTAACTCTCATTCCTCATTCTCTGACACATACCCACATGCTCATTTATACCTATACTCCTCTGATTTTCCCACATATAAACACTCTCACACACAAGCTCACTCACTCACTTCTCTCCTTCCACATCACACATGCTCATTCACAATTTTACTTCTCTTTCTGCAACACAACATATACACACTCACTCTCACAGACACGCTCTTTCCCCACCCCTGATATACTCCCTCCTCTATGCACACACCCATTTACATATATGCATACACATACATGCCCCCTCACATATATATACAGATACAATGCCCTCCCTCACATACACACACACATGCACACATATCACCCTCACTCACTACATCTCCCCACTCAAACTCACTAGTAGCAGCAATCTCCTCCTGGGGTTGAAGGGAAGACTACTTTCAGCTAATAACAGCAGCACATCTGCTGCTGCTGCTTCTGCCATTGGCCTCCTCTCATAAGAACATAAGAACATGCCATACTGGGTCAGACCAAGGGTCCATCAAGCCCAGCATCCTGTTTCCAACAGTGGCCAATCCAGGCCATAAGAACCTGACAAGTACCCAAAACTAAGTCTATTCCATGTTACCGTTACTAGTAATAGCAGTGGCTATTTTCTAAGTCAGCTCAGTTAATAGCAGGTAATGGACTTCTCCTCCAGGAACTTATCCAATCCTTTTCTAAACACAGCTATACTAACTGCACTAACCACATCCTCTGGCAACAAATTCCAGAGTTTAATTGTGCATTGAGTGAAAAAGAACTTTCTCCGATTAGTTTTAAATCTGCCACACGCTAACTACTTGGAATGCCCCCTAGCCTTTCTATTATCCGAAAGAGTAAATAACCGATTCACATCTAACAGTTCTAGACTCTCATGATTTTAAACACCTCTATTATATCCCCCCTCAGCCGTTTCTTCTCCAAGCTGAAAAGTCCTAACCTCTTTAGTCTTTCCTCATAGGGGAGCTGTTCCATTCCCCTTATCATTTTGGTAGCCCTTCTCTGTACCTTCTCCATTGCAATTATATCTTTTTTGAGATTCGGCGACCAGAATTGTACACAGTATTCAAGGTGCGGTCTCACCATGGAGCGATACAGAGGCATTATGACATTTTCCGTTTTATTCACCATTCCCTTTCTAATAATTCCCAACATTCTGTTTGCTTTTTTGACTGCCGCAGCACACTGAACCGATGATTTCAATGTGTTTTCCACTTTGACGCCTAGATCTCTTTCTTGGGTTGTAGCACCTAATATGGAACCTAACATTGTGTAACAATAGCATGGGTTATTTTTCCCTATATGCATCACCTTGCACTTATCCACATTAAATTTCATCTGCCATTTGATGCCCAATTTTCCAGTCTCACAAGGTCTTCCTGCAATTTATCACAATCTGCTTGTGATTTAACTACTCTGAACAATTTTGTATCATCTGCAAATTTGATTATCTCACTCGTCGTATTTCTTTCCAGATCATTTATAAATATATTGAAAAGTAAGGGTCCCAATACAGATCCCTGAGGCACTCCACTGCCCACTCCTTTCCACTGAGAAAATTGTTCATTTAATCCTACTCTCTGTTTCCTGTCTTTTAGCCAGTTTGTAATCCACGAAAGAACATCATCACCTATCCCATGACTTTTTACTTTTCCTAGAAGCCTCTCATGAGGAACTTTGTCAAACGCCTTCTGAAAATCCAAGTACACTACATCTATCAGTTCACCTTTATCCACATGTTTATTAACTCCTTCAAAAAGTGAAGCAGATTTGTGAGGCAAGACTTGCCTTGGGTAAAGCCATGCTGACTTTGTTCCATTAAACCATGTCTTTCTATATTTCTGTGATTTTGATGTTTAGAACACTTTCCACTATTTTCCTGGCACTGAAGTCAGGCTAACCGGTCTGTAGTTTCCCAGATCGCCCCTGGAGCCCTTTTTAAATATTGGGGGTACATTAGTTATCCTCCAGTCTTCAGGTACAATTAATAATTTTAATGATAGGTTACAAATTTTTACTAATAGGTCTGAAATTTCATTTTTTAGTTCCTTCAGAACTCTGGGGTGTATACCATCCGGTCCAGGTGATTTACTACTCTTCAGTTTGTCAATCAGGTCTACCACATCTTCTAGGTTCACCGTGATTTGGTTCAGTCCATCTGAATCATTACCCATGAAAACCTTCTCCAGTACGGGTACCTCCCCAACATCCTCTTCAGTAAACACTGAAGCAAAGACATCATTTAATCTTTCCGCGATGGCCTTATCTTCTCTAACTGCCCCTTTAACTCCTCGATCATCTAACGGTCCAACTGACTCCCTCACAGGCTTTCTGCTTCGGATATATTTTTAAAAGTTTTTACTGTGAGTTTTTGCCTCTACAGCCAACTTCTTTTCAAATTCTCTCTTAGCCTGTCTTATCAATGTCTTATGTTTAACTTGTCAATGTTTATGCATTATCCTATTTTCTTCTGTTGGATCCTTCTTCCAATTTTTGAATGAAGATCTTTTGGCTAAAATAGCTTCTTTCACCTCCCCTTTTAACCATGCCGGTAATCATTTTGCCTTCTTTCCACCTTTCTTAATGTGTGGAATACATCTGGACTGTGTTTCTAGGATGGTATTTTTTAACAATGACCACGCCTCTTGCACACTTTTTACTTTTGTAGCTGCTCCTTTCAGTTTTTTTCTAACAATTTTCTTATTTTATCAAAGTTTCCCTTTTGAAAGTTTAGCCCGAGAGCCATGGATTTGCTTACTGTCCCCATTCCAGTCATTAATTCAAATTTGATCATATTATGATCACTATTGCCAAGCGGCCCCACCACCGTTACCTCTCTCACCAAATCCTGTGCTCCACTGAGAATTAGATCTAAAATGCTCCCTCTCTCGTCAGTTTCTGAACCAATTGCTCCATAAAGCTATCATTTATTCCATCTAGGAACTTTATCTCTCTAGCATGTCCCGATGAATCATTTACCCAGTTAATATTGGGGTAATTGAAGTCTGATAATCCACTGAAGCATAAACCTTGCACATCCGCAAGTACTCAGACACAATAGTGCACGACAAAACTCTCACTTCCACTGAGAATTTCAAGCAGTTCTATTTATTCAAAAGAATTCTGATGACAAATATTCAATTATGGCAACTCCATCAATAATAACAGAAGTACTTTTCTCCTCTATCTCTCCTATACTCCTTTCTTTCCCCATCTTTCTTTTTTCTTCTTCCTCTCTATTTCTTTCTTTATGCTCCCTGCCCTTTGTGAACCCTATACGGATGTCCATCATACTCCTATGGTTAATCGTTTTGATGCTTATATCATCTATGTTCATTGTATAGTGTTCCACCCTCATACAGCTGTTCATTGTTTTCAATTGATGACGTGTATTTGAATGTCTGTCAGCATTGTTTCTATATTGTTAATAAAAAATATTTCAACAAAAAAATAATAACAGAAGTTTCTTAAAGTCCCCCGACACGGTCCCGTGTTTCGCGACTGCTGCATCGGGAGGGACCAGGTAACAGTATCAATCTGTAGGAGTAGGGCGCTCCAGTGATTACTCCTACAGATTGATACTGTTACCTGGTCCCTCCCGATGCAGCAGTCGCGAAACACGGGACCGTGTCGGGGGACTTTAAGAAACTTCTGTTATTATTGATGGAGTTGCCATAATTGAATATTTGTCATCAGAATTCTTTTGAATAAATAGAACTGCTTGAAATTCTCAGTGGAAGTGAGAGTTTTGTCCTGCACTATTGTGTCTGAGTAATTGAAGTCTCCCATTATTACCGCAGTACCAATTTGGTTAGCTTCCCTAATTTCTCTTAGCATTTCACTGTCCATCTCACCATCTTGACCAGGTGGATGGTAGTATACTCCTATCACTATAGTCTTCCCTGACACACATGGTATTTCTACTCATAGTATTTCTACCCATAAAGATTCAATTGTGCATTTAGTCTCATGCAGGATGTTTATCCTGTTGGACTCTATGCCATCCCGGACATAAAGCGCCACACCGCCTCCCGGGTGCTCCTCTCTTCTTCCTGTCTCCACAGGCCAATTGAAGGCCTCATCCATTCTTCCTGCCAGCATAGTCATGAAAAAGGGAGGACGCAACCCTTTGGTCCGCAGGCTCAGGAAGAAGAAAGGAGGACTCCAGTTGGTTCCAGGGAAGGAAAAAGGAAGGAGGCATTCAATTAGCCCATACAGGCCAAGCAGATTCCTTCTAATCTGGCTGCTTCATTAGCATAGCAATAGCAGGGTACCCGGAGATTATAGGTGTTGACCGGAATGCCGGAGTCTCCAGGGTCAAATCTGGAGAGTCCTCAGGTTGCATTTAAATCCTATGTGGATTTAAATGCAACCTGTGTCAGGTCATTTTCACATTGAGGGACTAAATTGTGGAATGCACTCTCAGCAGGAAATAAAGTTCCCATTGCTAAGATCCAAGTTAAGGAGTTGAAGATTGAGCAATAACCTCTCTTTACAGATTTCTGATGTCACTTGTCAGCCAATCATTTGAGAAGCTATACTTGTATTTAACTTTATCTTCTGCTTTTCATACTTCAGGACAGCAGATTGCTAGGCAACCATTTTTGTAGCTGGGATTTTGGTGAAGGCATAAGTGCTATAAACAGAGAGAAAGAATTTTTAAAATATGTCTTTATGGCATTCATCACTTTGCCCTATAATTTCCTTCCCTCTTCCTTATTTAGAGAATTCCTCACCCACAGAAAACCACGTTGGCAAGAAGGTAAAGGGCATGCATTTGTGGAGACCACTATAGTCATCAGGAAGCATTTTGATGTCTAAGAAGATGTCATTCAGTCCTACAAATGATCTATATAATGGTAGAAACTACAAAATGGCTAACAAAAGTTCATATTGTTTACTGATTGTTTTCAGAATCCCTTCCTCATCTAATTATTTCTTTAGCAGTTCAGAGTTATGAAATCTTTCATAAGAAACAATAAGGTTCTAAGGCACAAGTCCAATTCTATCTTTGGTACTGCATCATATGCTTTGCAAGCTTTGTTTAATTGGTTATTGCTAATTTGTTTACAACTTCTGCAAAAAATGTCGTAGATGGTGGCTAAGAGCCCTTGCAGCCCATAACTTTCTACTAGCTGGTCTGAGCTATGAATGAAATGGATCTTTTATCTCTTAAATTCTGTTTTCTGAGAAATGGGCAGCCAGCCCCCCCCCCCCCCCCCACCCAACATGGCCCATGGGCCATGTTCCCTCGACCCAGGCTTCCGCCTTCCCTCCCTCCCCCTCGCTGCATATCGGCTGGGTGGCCCGGCCTGGCAGTAGGGGAGTGGAGAATTGGCGGGGTGCCCCAGGCCTACTTAGCTCCTGGATCCTGTTAGTGGCCTTGGGAGGGGCAGTACACCTGGGGGGGGGGGGAGAACCATGCCACCCACCCCTGCCTTGCCTCATGGTCCAGCATCATGTCGGCTGCTCTGCAAGGAGTGGCGTATGCTGGGGGATCTTCCTGCATCCCACATGGCCGTGTGATGATGCCAGTTCAGCTGGTGAGGTGGAGGATTGGTGGGACCAGTGGCATCAGGGGCAGGACATCAGGGGAATTTAAACTCTGGTGGCAGTGGCAATCAGCCTTTTTGCGATCACCGCTGCCAGCCAGCTGCTCGTGTCCTGCCCACCCTGCCCATTGCAAGCAAATGTAAACCGAAGTGATTAGTAGCTTTGTTACCAGAACCTCGGTATATAAAACTGTTAAGTAAATAAATAAATAAATACATAAATAAATATATTGTACATGTGTAGTAGCATAGATGATATTTGTATTAGTGATATGTCTCTTTTGTTGCAGTGGGTGTCTGAGCCTTAAAAGGGGGGAAGGAGTATTAGGTTAGACTAGTGTTGGGTCTATTCAGACCTCCTTTCTAGGCGCACAAAGGCAAGTTAGGGCTTGGCAATCCACCGTCAAGGCCTTTCGAGACACGGCAGGCCTTGGAAGTGCTGCCTAGTAGCAGATTCATGCCTCATCTCTGGGGGTAGAGCAGAGGGTAGTGCAAATGGTGGGTCAGGGCTTGTGACCCTGGTAGTGGCTCAGAGAGATGAGGCAAGAGACTCTGGCTGGTCCAGTACAGTTTGGAGTGGGGGTGGGGAATAGTCAGCAGGGACAGAAAAAAAGGGGAGAGGGGTTGTTGAGGTTCAGCACCTGGTTTTACAGTTGTCCTTCTGTTGTTAAGTTAAAGCTACGGCCGTACATTTCCAAAGTGAAGCCATGTCCACCCCCTTTTGTGTCTCATTGTCTCCGGGGATGAATGGGACCCGGGACCGGGGGTAGGGGAGGCATTCACAGTGCCCTGGTTAATGAACAGGGCTGTGCATGTTAAGGATGTGCATTTGTTGGAAATGAAATGGAAACTTTTAATGAAATTTCCTGTTTCATTTTCAAAATAAAACAAAAAGAAAGTGTACACAGCTTTTTGCAAATTTTTGTATGTTTCATTTAAAAAACATTCAGGACATCATGTCACTGAAAAAACCCTCGGGTCCTCCCCTCATCCTCCCTAGCCTCTCCCCCCATCCCACCCTTAGACATTTTTGTTGAACATTTCTTCACGGGTGATTCCCAGTGGCTTCTGCCTCTCAGTTGCTGCTATTGCAAATAGCACAGGCCCTAGCTGGCGCCATTTTGTACAGCTAAAATATAAAATGGCACTGGCTTCAGAGTGCCAGCAACATTTGCGATAGCGGCAGTTGAGGGGCAGGCATGATTGGGGATTGCTTCTGCCCCATGAAGATATTTTCAAAAGAAGCTAAGAGGGTCTGGAGTGGAAGGGCTGGGGAGGATTGGGGAAGAGCCCAGCAGTGTGGGGAGGGGGAGTTTGGCTGTGGAGCTGAATTTTTTTACTTTTGTTCTATCACTTTGTTTCATTTTTAAATTATGTTTTATTTTGTTTTCATTTTAAAGAAACAAAAAAAAAAAAATATGGAAAAAAGGCAACAAATAAAAAAACAAAATGAAAACAGACTGTACAGGCCCCTAGGACATATCTTTGCTATACCTTGCAAAAGTGAGTTTTTACAATTTCTGGGCAATACAATATCTTTTCAGAATTATTTCCTTTTTACACCAAATTTAAATCTTTTCACTTTCCTAGACTATATTTATCTTCTGTTTTTAAAAGAAAAAGCAAGTTATTTTTCCTCACATACTGATGACTGCACACATGCTTAAAACAGTTTTGACAGGTTTCAGCTGCTGTGCTAGTACTGAGATGGTGAAAACTGAAAACATTAGAAATGATCATCTCATACTAAACAGCAAGAATTGGTGTCTCCTTCATTTCTCTGCTAACAGAATGAGCTCCAACCCGGCATGCATTACCTTTCAGATTTTTAAAAATGTACTTATGCATGGTCCTGCATGCCGCATGCCTTTCCTACGATTTCATATAGTAAGTACCTTTTCCTTAACCACTTCACTGCCAACAGTAGCTGTAAACTCTGTTGTCCAAGGAATTTAGTGTTTATCAAAAGACATTTTTCAAACCTTTGCTAATAGTAATGACAATGATTTCCATCAGTGCAAAACTCACTTGCATACCACCTACCATTCAATAATAATTGCTCTGGAACTGGAGCAAATACACTAAAATGCAATTATTAAAAGCATAGTAATACCAGTCCCAAATGAGGATTTTACAATTGGTAATTGGTTAGCACTAGAGATGGGCTTCGTTTTCAGCCTGCCGTGGGAAATTTCGTATTTCCCGCGGTTTGGGGCCTTTGTAATTCGGGGGACCTGAATTTCGGGTTAGTGCGCGCTAACAGGATTTAGCGCGTACTAACTCCTGTTAGTGCGCACTAACCTGAAAACTGAATTTTCCCAAAATTTTGGGAACATTTGGTTTGTTTTTTGGGTTCCCCCAAACCAGAACGAATTAGGAAATTTCGTCCTAAACGATTGCACATCCCTAGTTAACACCTCTTTCTCTTCCAAAGATTGGTTACCCACAGTTCCTGATGAACTGCAGTACATTTTAGCAGCAATTATCCAGTTCAGGAGGGTTAAAGGATAGAAACAAGTGTAACCCCCCTGGACAGGGTACATAAAATGTGAGAGGGTGTGTTGCTGGTTTGCGAGCACAGTGCCAGTGTCTCCATAAGTTTCAATGATCAAGCAGTCACTGTAATAGACCCAAGCCCAGAGGCAAGGGTGAGATTCCTGAGCTGGACAGGGAATCCAAACCTCCTAGAATGCCCCTCTATGAAGCCCTCTGACAGCTCTCCCAGTGATGCTTCCCAGAAACTCACAGCTGCGGATATAGCAGGTCACACTCCAATTTATATTCAAACAAACAACTTTAATTTTCATGGGTTTACAACAGTCAGAGTTTACAAAAAGGTTTAAAATGCACTGATTAAATCACAGGATTCCACAGGCAGGCTGCAGCAGCGTCAACTTTCATAACAGCTTATTGTCCAACTTTAGTATTACAATTATTTACTTTTAAATTGGTACAGATTATCTGTCCCCTTTCACGTCTCTCCTTGCCACTACATGAACTTTTACCCCCAAATATATTTCTTTCACAGTTCCATCAAGCAGTTTTCAAATACACATCCACAAACAGCTTATCAGTTCTTCTTTCCACCTTAGAAGCATCTCTTTATGCTCCCAGAAAACATTGGGATGCTCCTTGAAGGGGTTGGTAGGTGTTCCCCAGAATCCCCATCGCCAACTTCTATGAACCTCCTCCCTCTGAGGTCTTCCACAAACTGTGGGACCCCGAACCACTCCTCAACTTTCAGGGCTGAGAACAAGTCCCCTGGTTATTTCTCCATGAGGCATAAAACCTCTCCAGCCTCGGGCCTTTCCCCTTAAGGAGAAAAGCCCCCGCAGAACCTTTTCCTTGGAGAAATGCACTCCAGGCACTGACCTTCAGGTGAGACCCTGCAATCTCCCCAGTTCCTCCTGCCAAACCTCAAACACATGCATAATATATTCTGAGAAAATTCACTCTAGAGGATTTTCTCCAACAGCCCTCCTAAAGGAGACCAACACCTAGATTCAACTGCCCTACGTATCACACGCGCTGCATAATTTTACTGTACATGATGCCATCTCGTGGAGGTGCAGTGAAATCACCCCATAATACTTCACAACGTTTCAGCATTGTTAAATCATTTATAAATTCCTAGGAAGAGTTTAAATGAACTCCCGCACCCAATCTTTCTTCTTAGAATTCAGTGCCACAGAACCCAATTTAGAGTTCCGTCACACAGGGAAAGGAACTGGCACCCATGCCTGAAAAAGTCTCATTCAAAAAATGTAAATTATGGCATAGGAGTTATATTGGACAAGCATTGTTTTTACAGGAGAAATAGAAAGCAGGTCAAAAATATCTCTGATATATCCTATGACCCACCATCTTGTTCCTCCACAAAAATAGTATCTGAATAATGAGTGTTAGCACAGAAATTAAATCATTTTTTATAGGGAGCTGCGAGGGACAATGTAAGGAACTCCCTCAGAAGATCTGAATGGAACTGGTACAGCTATCTGTACCTGTCCTCCTTAAGTTCCAGCCCAGCAAGGGATTCTGGGATAGGCTGCATCAAACAGGAATAAGAAACCAGGGCCAGAGAGATGAAGGAGGCCCAGGGAGAGAGACAGAAGCCTCAAGAATACGAACTGTAAGTTACAACTATTTTGTTGAATTGCACAAACTAGCTAATTTGTTTTGTTTACTATTACTTAACAATAAAGAAGCTTATAAAGATCATTGCCAGAGTACAGCATGGCATCTGTTCTCTGGTTAGTCCTGACCGCTCAGCATCACACATAGTGGCAGCAGTGGAATAGCTTGCCTAAGCAGGAAACACAGGCAAAGCCCACAACTGCAGCAGAAAAAAAAACCCTTACAATTTTTTTTTCTCTTTCTCCTGGGACCTCCCAGTTTCATTCTCTCAACTGAAGCTAAAACAGGCTAGGGGGGTAGCGCTGCTGTTCTGTCAGGGGTCAAGCAGTGAGTCAGGGCCAAACAGGCTAGCAGGGTTTTGTTTTTTTTTCCTCACTTTTCGGTCTAGAGAGATACCCAGTGTGGAAGTAGCTCAGAAAGCAGGGAAGATGGAGCAATTGATCCAGACCCTTGCTACAGGGCAGCAGCAATTCCAGAATACCATTCAAACTCAAATTGACCAGCAGCAGGAGCTGTGAGAACAGCTTGTGCAGCAAACTGCAGTGTTTACTCAGGTAGCACAGTGCATGCGGACTGCTCTGTCCAATTTAACCCAGGTGAATCTGTTGCCTTATATCCGGTTTAAAATGAAGGCAGAGGAAGACTCCGACGTCTTCCTCAGAAACCTTGAAAGGACCGCTCGCCTTTTGGCTTGGCCCAAAGTCAATTGGAATACATTTTTGGCTAATTTATGGGCAGAAGTCAAACAGCTTTCCAAACAGTCAAATCGGATGGGATGGCTACTTATGCGTAAGTCAAGGGGGGATATGATAGAGATGTTTAAAATTATGAGAGGTCTAGAACAGGTAGATGTGAATCGGTTATTTACTCTTTCGGATAGTAGAAAGACTAGGGGGCAGTCCATGAAGTTAGCATGGGGCACATTTAAAACTAATCAGAGAAAGTTCTTTTTTACTCAACGCACAATTAAACTCTGGAATTTGTTGCCAGAGGATGTGGTTAGTGCAATTAGTATAGTGGTGTTTAAAAAAGGATTGGATAAGTTCTTGGAGGAGAAGTCCATTACCTGCTATTAAGTTCACTTAGAGAATAGCCACTGCCATTAGCAATGGTAACATGGAATAGACTAAGTTTTTGGGTAATTGCCAGGTTCTTATGGCCTGGATTGGCCACTGTTGGAAACAGGATGCTGGGCTTGATGGACCCTTGGTCTGACCCAGTATGGCATTTTCTTATGTTCTTATGTTCTTATCCTGCAGAAACCAGGGTATATCTCAGAAACATATTGGCATCAGTTCCAGTGGAAATTACTGCAGCCCAGGGAGAGCCTTCAAAATTTGTTTCATTATCTGAAAGATGCCAGCTCGAAGTGGCTACAGTAGGAGGCAAAGACTCGCCTCGAAGTAGCCCAACAGGTACTTATGGAAAAATTCTTAGATGGGCTTGACTGGCCTATGCAAAATTGGGTCTGCCAACCCACAGGGCTCATGTTGGAAAGAACTCTAGCAGTGGCAGATGCCTTCCATCAGGCGCAGTTAATGTTTGATGTGGTAAGGAGTCTAGACAGCCCATACTAACTTCCTGGTGAAGCACAGAGTGAAGCTTCCCGGAAGAATCCCACAGAGGCAGAAAATTCATCTTCTGTACTAAGAACCCAGGCCACAGTCTCTTCCACATGCTTTAACTGTGGTCGGAGAGGTCATTTAGCAAGGGAGTGACGATTGAGGGGCCTGAAGTTATGGACGTCCAGTGAACACTAGACAGCAAAGTCTCTGGTGATAAAGGAAAAACTCCACAACAGGTAAAATCCTCACCCCAGAAGAAGAAAAGTACCTCAGGGAGTTCAAATTAGACCAAGAATAAAACTGTGGACAATTATTCCTTCTGCACCCTGTATGTGGGGAATGGTCCTCTGGAGGACCATTGCCCATTTAGAAAAGCCGAAAATAAAACGTCCTTGAGGAAAATGACTAAAGGCAAAGATGATTCCACACAGTGGGCGTGCTCTTTTTGTTAAGTGATGTACTATAATGTTGAAGAATGTCCATGGTTAGATGACATGGAGTGCGAACGCAAGCTGGAGGAACAGCGCAAGAAAGAGCACCCCAGAATGAGAATAAAAAATGGGAAAATGAGTGTGTGAACACATTTGCAAAGTTACAAAATTGTAGTTTGATGGATAGCCCTCATCAGCGTTGAAAAGAGTTCATGATCCAGGTGGAACTGGATGAAGTCATAGAAACATAGAAATGACAGCAGAAAAAGACCAAACGGCCCATCCAGGCTACCCAGCAAGCTCCCACATTTATTTTCCCATACTTATCTGCTTCACCAACCACCAAGTTCAGGGTCCTTGGTGGTAACTGTTTGATTCGCATTTCCTGCCACTCTCTGCCATTGATGCAGATAGTAATGTTGGAGTTGCATCAAAGGTGAATCATAAGGCTTAATGGTTAAGGGTAGTAACTGCCACATCAAGCAAGTTACCCCAATGCTTGTTTACCCAGATTGCTCAGATCAATGCCTTGTTGGATGTTGTCTGAATGTAAATCCACTTTTCCACATTTTCCCCCTGCCATTGAAGCAGAAAGCAACGCTGTATATGCATTCAAAGTGAAGTGTCAGGCTTAATTGGTTTAGGGTAGTAACTGCCGCAATAAGGAAGCTACCCTCATGCTTATTTGTTTACCCAGACTATGTAGTTCAGTCCTTGTTGGTTGTTGACTGACTGCAAATCCTCTTTTCCACATTTCTCTTTGCCGTTGAAGCAGAGAGCAATGTTGGAGTTGCATTAACCGTTTGAAGGCTTATTGAGTAAGGGTGGTAATCGCCAGCTAGTAGCCACCATTCCAGCAAGCCACCCCCATGGCTCTTCTTTTCATTCCCATCCTCTAGCCTTAATGGATCCACAGTGTTTAGCCTATGCCCCTTTGAAATCCTTCATAGTTTTAGCCTTCACTACTTTCTCCAGAAGGGCTTTCTAGGCATCCACCACCCTCTCTGTGAAGAAATACTTCCTGACATTGGTTCTGAGTCTTCCTCCCTGGAGTTTCAAATCGTGATCCCTAAGCATTGGTGAATTCAAGGTCTGGTAAGATTTGTTCGTTAAGATCTCCTCCTCCAAAAAGAGTGCATCAGTCACAAGAGAAAATAGACACCTGTATACATGGGGACAAACAGGAATACCCAACCTGTTAGGTTCTTCTAATGACCATGGTAGGTCAAGTCATTATGGAAGCGGAAGTCCTGGTTATTCTGGGACGCGATTGTCCCCAGTGTAACCCAGGTACCTTTCCAGGTTACCAGCAAACCCTGGGACAATATATGTTACTGCAGTTAGAGAGATAATTCATTAGCAGCCACTCCCATTGAGGATGCTGTAATGGATATCGCCTGCAAGAGGTTTTATAGCAGAGCTCTGCAAAGGGCTCTGGGGGCTGTCTTAGTTGAGAGTTTGAGAGGAAGGTTGAAGATTTTTCCCAGTTGCATTTTTGGCCTACCTAGAGCCTTGGGATCCATCCAAGATCATCTTGTGCAAGTTAGAGCTCCACTGCTGTTCTCTCCTCCAGAGACACAGAGTAGTTGTCCAGGACTAATTTGGATTTTGGACATTTTGTAGGTAGGAGCCCCTGCTGAACACTTGGGCCTTTCCGGGACTCAGGGATGTGGGGAACCCTGTGTTCAGGATGCCCAGGAATAAGGAAGACTGTTGGTGGTGGTGACCGTTGTAAGGGATCTCTGATATTATTTACTTTTGGGGAACCGAAGAAGTTAAGTATGAAGACTTGGGAGGAAGCATCTTTCCTGCCCCTCTTCCTACATATTGGTGGACCTGTGAGATCTGCAGTTCCATCCAGGATCCCTCCCATCAGAGATCCCCATCAAGACCAAGGATATCTATATGTGAGTAAGAACTCATCTATTGGAGGACACCTATTCATAGTCTTCACAATCCCTGGGGAGAGAGAGAGAGAAAATCACTCTCTGTGCAGAGACAGTTTTGCCATCTGAGAAGTTTTTTCCTGTCCACTAAAGGGGCCCCTGACCAAGGAGGATCACCACTTAACCTAAGCCAGGAAGGTGGCTTGATTCATGGCCTGTTCTTGCATGAATAGAGGACCAAGATATGTACTAAAGAGCCATAAAGAGTAGACTGTGGCGCTGTCAGTTATATTTATTGTGCCATTAATCCATCATTGCCTACAGTAAAGTTATTACATTTGGACGCTAATCCAATGGTCTCTGCATCTTCTTTGGGCACATATAAGAACATAAGAAAATAAGATATGCCATACTGGGTCAGACTAAGGGTCCATCAAGCCCAGTATCCTGTTTCCAACAGTGGCCAATCCAAGTCACAAGTACCTGGCAAGTACCTAAACATTAGATAAATCACAAGCTACTATTGCTTTTTAATTACTGTAATAGCAGTCTATGGATTTTTCCTCTAGGAACTTATCCAAATATTTTTTAAACCCAGTTGCACTAACTGCTGTAACTACATCCTCTAGCAATGAATTCTAGAACTTAACTATGTGCTGAGTGAAAAAGAATTTTCATTGATTTGTTTTCAATGAGCTGCTTGCTAACTTCTTGGAGTGCCCTCTGGTCCTTCTATTATCTGAGAGAGTAAATAACTGATTTACATTAATTTGTTCAAGTCCTTTCATGACTTTTTAGACTTCTATCATATCCTCTTCAGTTGTCTCTTCTCCAAACTGAACAGCCCTAACTTCTTTAGCCTTTCCTCATAGGGTAGCCTTTCTATGCCCCATATCATTTTGGTCACCCTTTTCTGCACTTTCTCCAATGCAGCTATATCCTTTTTGAGATGCAGTGACCAAAATTGCACACAGTATTCAAGGTGCGGTGTCACCATGGAGCGATAAGAGGCTTATGACATCCTCCATTTTATTTGCCATTCCCTTCCTAATAATGCCTAACATTCTGTTTGCTTTTTTGATTGTCACAGCACACTGAGTTGACGATTTCAATGTATTATCCACTATGTCGCCTAGATCTCTTTCCTGGGTGGTAACTCCTAAGATAGAACCTAACATGATGTAACTACAGCATGGGTTATTTTTCCCTATGTGCATCACTTTGCACTTGTCCACGTTAAATTCATCTGCCATTTGGAAGCCCAATCTTCCAGTCTCACAAGGTCCTCCTGCAATTTATCACAATCCACTTGAGATTTAACTACTCTACATAATTTAGTGTCATCCACAAATTTGATCACTTCACTCGTCGTAGCCCTTTCCAGATCATTTATAAATATATTTATTTTATTTATTTATTTAAGGGTTTTTTATATACCGAGGCACGTTTGCAAAACATCACCTCGGTTCACAATGTAACATAACTTAGCAACAAGCTTTACAATAATAACATTAACAGGGAGAGGGTTAAAAAGTGCAGGAGATGATAATACGAGAATTATATACATATGTACATGTTCGTTTTAACAAGTGAGTTAAACAAAGCAATCAGGATAATTAGCAGGGGAAAGTAATAAAGGAAGGGGAAGACGAGGAGTATACCCACAGAGGGTGGGGGGTAGGGGGAGAAAATAGAAAGGGCGGGATAAAAATAAAAAGCACTGGTCCAAGTACCGATCCCTGAGGCACTCTACTGTTTATTTTTTTCCAGTGTGAAAACTGTTGCACACTTTTTATCTTTGTAGCTGCACCTTTCAGGGTTTTTTTTAACTATTTTTCTCAATTTCTCAAACTTTCCCTTTTGAAAGTTTAGTGCTAGAGTCGTGGATTTACTTACTGTCCCCCTTCCAGTCATTAATTCAAATTTGATCATATTATGATCACTATTGCCAAGCGGCCCCACCACCATTACATCTCTCACCAAATCCTGTGTTCCACTAAGAATTAGATCTAAAATGGCTCCCTCTCTCATTGGTTCCTGTACCAATTGCTACATTTAACTGTCTTTTATTCCATCCAGGAATTTTATCTCTCTAGCATGCCCTGATGTTTCACTTACCCAGTCAATATTGGGGTAATTGAAATCTCCCATTATTACTACACTACCAGTTTGGTTAGTATTTCACTGTCAGTCTCACCATTTTGGTCAGGTGGACGATAGTATACTCCTATCACTATTCTCTTCCCCAACACACAAGGGATTTCTACCCATAAAGATTCGATTGTGCATTTAGTCTCATGCAGGATCTGTTACGCGTGCGCCCGCGGCAGACCCGCAGCACGGCCCTCTCACCTTTTCAGGTGGACTCCAGCTCCTGGTTCCTCTTCACTGGCGGTGGTGGGCCGCCGGTTCCAACCTCGGGTTCCCTCCAGTGCCTCCGGCCCTGCCACGCTACCCAGTGTTGCCAATCAAGATTTTCCCTGTTCAACGGGCCTCTCCATGTGGCCCACGGAGAGGCGCCACTATCAGCGCCTAGTCCCTTCCTAGGCGCGCGCGCACCATTGATTCTTTTAAAGGGCCCGCGGCGGGAACCTGGCCGCGGATCCGGATGCTGACATCAGACTCTTCAGCGTATAAAAGCTCAGGCCTCGCTCCATAGCGTTGCCTTTGCAACAGGTCTCCTCGTACTCCGAATACTCATTGCTGATCCTAGAATCGTCTCATCGTTGTGTTCCTGTTTTCCTGTGGTTCCCAGTTCCTGTTCTCTTTGTTCCTGTTTCGTCTATGTGTTGGACTGACTCTCTGGATTTGACCACTGCTATGCCTGACTACTCTTCAGCTTCTCTCCAGCCTCGGACCTCCGCTACACCTAACTACTCTTCAGCTTCTCTCCAGCCCCGGACCTCCACTACTAATGAAGCTACTAATGCTTCATTAGTATCCTTTGAAGATATCTCCCTCCGAACCATACACTGCTGAGCAACTGTCGGCTTTCCCCTTTGTTCTAGTTTAGAAGCTGTTCTATCTCCTTTATAAAGGTTAGCACCAGCTCCCTGGTTCCATCCTGGTTAAGGTAGAACCTATCCCTTTGGAAAAGACTCTCCCTTCTCCAAAAGGTTCCCCAGTTCCTTACAAAACTGAATCCCTCTTCCTTGCACTATCGTCTCATCCACATATTGAGACTCTGGAGCTCTGCATGCTTTTAGGTACCTGCGCATGGCACAGGGAGCATTTCAGAGAATGCTACCCTGGAGGTTCTGGATTTCAGCTTTCTACTTAAGATCCTAAATTTGGCTTCCAGAACCTCCCTCTCACATTTTCCTATGTCGTTGGTGCCCACATGTACCATGAACGCCGGCTCCTCCCCAGCACTGTCTAAAATCCTATCTAGGTGACGCATGAGGTCCGCCACTTTCGTACCAGGTAGGCATGTTACCAGGCGATCCTCACACCCTCCAGCCACACAGCTGTCTACATTCCTAATATTCGAATCACCAACTATGACAGCCGACCTAACCTTTCCCTCCTTGGCTGTAGCCCTGTGAGACACATCCTCAGTGTCAGAGGACAATGTACCACCTGGAGATCAGGTCCTTGCTACAGGATCATTTCCTGCTGCACCAGGTTGATGCTTTCTGAACATGAGACCTTCCTCATCCAAGGTAGCACTAGGACTGCCAGACTAGAGTTGGGACTTGGGTAATATGTCCCTGAAGGCCTCATCTATATACCTTTTTGTCTGTCTCATCTCCTCCAGGTCTGCCACTCTAGCCTCCAGAGATTGGACTCGTTCTCTAAGAGACAGGACTCTTTGCATCGGATGCACTCTTACAATTTCTCACCAGTGGGTAAAACATCATACAGAGTGTAAAACTTTACCTCACCCAGGGAATTCAAGGGAGGAAGTCAGTCACCCCACACTGGGACTTGAAAGGACCCCTTTCTTCATACTCTCAAAAGGATCAACACCTTGAGAGTTAAGGGAAGAAGAAGAGCTAATCAGGGTCCATGCCCCAAAGAGATTATAAATACTTTAATGGCCGTATTGTGTAGCAGTCTGCACCCAGGGATGGGGTTACACCTGTTTATGATCCTGTGGGTCCAGCTCACAGGGAATCAGGGTAGCCTACCCTAGGTGGGTCACCGGTGAGCAAGAGCCGGGAATTAACTCGGGCATGGCTGATCAGCCGACCTGACAAGGCAGAACTGAAGGGGAGGGCATGTAAGGAAGCAATTAAGGAACTCCCTCAGAACAACTTAAAGGACTGGATACAGCTATCTGCTCCGGTCCTAATTAAGTCCCAACCCAGCGAGGGATTTTGGAATGGGGTGGATCACTGCAAGCAGGGATAAGAAACAAGGGCCAAAAGGATGAAGGAGGCCCAAGGAGAGAGACAAAAGCCTTAAGAATATGATCTATAAGTTACAACTATTTTGTTAACCAGCTAATTTTTGTTTACTATTGCTTAGCAATAAAGAAGCTTATAAAGATTGTTGCCAAAGCCTAGCCTGGAGTCTGTTCTCTGGATAATCCTGACTGCTCAGCATCACAGGAGCAAATACTAATGAAACATCATACCTTTCCAAAGTTTTATTACCCACACTCTCTTGATTCTCAGCACTATCATAGAGGTAGATCTTACGTAAGTACGCGCGCACGTACTTTTGTTCACGCAACCGACGCGAACAAAAGTACGCCGGATTTTATAAGATACGCGCGTAGCCGCGCGTATCTTATAAAATCCGGGGTCGGCGTGCGCAAGGCTGCGCAAAATCGACAGCCTGCGCGCGCCGAGCCGCGCAGCCTGCCTCCGTTCCTTCTGAGGCCGCTCCGAAATCAGAGCGGCCTCAGAAGGAACTTTCCTTCCGCGTCCCCCCACCTTCCCCTCCCTTCCCCTATCTACCCCACCCCCCAGCCCTACCTAAATCCCCCCCCCCCTACCTTTGTTGTGCAAGTTACGACTGCTTGAAACAGGCGTAACTTGCGCGCGCCGCCTCGGCATCCCCCGGCACAGGCCGCAGTGCCAGGGGACTCGGGACCGCCCTCCCGGCCCGCCCCTGAACCGTCGCCACTCCCCCAGACCCACCCCGGACTGCTCCCTGACCCCGGACACGCCCCCTCCCTCCCCTTTTACGAAGCCCCGGGACTTACGTGCGTCCCGGGGCTTTGCGCGCGCCGGCAGCCTATGCAAAATAGGCGCACCGGCACACGAGTGCCCTGCGCTCGTAAATCCAGCAGGATTTACACATGCAGGGCTTTTAAAATCTAGCCCATAGAGAACATATTGTTGAAACAATGCACAGCTTCATAATTCTAAATGATTAAATCAAGACTACATTTCCATGCATGTAAGTAGAATATGTTGATGCTTTGAAGAGCTTACAATATAAGTGGGTAACTGAGGCAACAGGAATGTCATAAGAAGTGTTAGTGAGGTCATGGGATTTGAGCCCTGCTATGTAGACCATTACTCTAACCACTAGGCCACTCCTCTTTCTTATGTTACCTGTTCCTTCTGGCATGGTGATAGCTATTTTCCCTAGGGTATGGAACCTAAGTAGGCTTTGATTTATTGTATTGGAACAATATAACTTTTGAGACTATGTCTTTTGATTATTTGCTACATTTTAAGGAGGCATATAGGTGAGAAAATTGTGCCATACTTTCTTTCCTGTAGAGATCATTTTATCTAGGTTCAAAAAAATAAAAATAATGACCTGATTCCATGTTGTACAAAAGTGTCACGAGGCAGGCTGTTATCCATTTATAGTAAAATTAATATCTGAGCAATGTGTTAACTTGCAGCAGGTTGCATTTTCTGAAACTAGACAAAATTGTATATATATGGCAGAACTTTCTTGCACAAATGTTTTTCTATGTTTTAATCCCCTCTACCCCAATGCACACATTTAGAACTGGGGGGGGGGGAGGGGGGGGGGATAATTTTTAAAGTAATTTCTGCCAGTAAAACAGTGCTTTACCTGTGGAAATGAGCTTTCACAAAATTGGCTTCTCTGGATGCAGGCAAATTTGCACAGTTAGTGACAGTACATGTGCAACTTTACCCATGGTAGGGGGAGGTATTCCCAGGGGCGGGGTTGGGGAGGGTTTGAGCATAATTTTTCTCAGAAATAACATGGGCAGCCAGAAATCTTTGAATTCTCTATATTCCCTTCTTAGGTTTGCCAGTTGGCTTCAGATTCACTCGACAGGGTTGATTTAGTCTTCGGTTTTCCTCATTGCATGCATGATGTTTTATTCTTACTTTTCATAGGAAATGCAATAGGGAAGTCAGAACTACAAGTCCCCACATGCAAATGGGGTAAATTCAGGACTGAATCAACCCTGTCAGGTGAAGTTGGAGCCAGTTGACAACCCTTACCCTCCCCCTTTACAATAGCACCACCAATAGATTTTAATACAGACCAGATAAAAATGGTTAAAAGATAGAACATTGAAAGTAGGGCTAAATGAAATGGGTCAATTTTCTCAATGGAGAAAAGTGAATAGTGGAGTACCCCAGGGATCTGTACTATGACCGCTGCTTTTTAACATATTTATAAATGACCTAAAGATTGGAGCAATGAGTGAGATGATCAAATTTACTAATACAAAATTATTCAAAGTTGTTAAATCACAAGAAGATTGTGAGAAATTGCAAGAAGATTGCAAACCTGGGAGACTGGGCATCTGAATGGCAGATGACATTTATTGTGGAAAAATGCAAAGTGATACATAGGGGTACATTTTAAAAAACAGCGCGCACACGTACTTTTGTTCACGCACCAGGCGTGAACAAAAGTACGCCGGATTTTATAAGATACATGCGTAGCCGCGCGTGTCTTATAAAATCCAGGGTCGGCGTGCGCAAGGGGGTGCACATTTGTGCAACTTGTGTGCGCTGAGCCCTGCACGCGCTGCCCATTTCCTCCGAGGCCGCTCCGATTTCGGAGCGGCCTCGGAGGGAACTTTCCTTCCACCCCCCCCCCCCCCCCCCCGCACCTTCCCCTACCTAGCCCACCCCCCCCCCCCCGGCCCTATCTAAACCCCCCCTACCTTTATCGCACAAGTTACGCCTGCTTGAAGCAGGCGTAACTCGCACGCGCCAATGGCCCGCTGCCGCGCCATCACCTGACCCGGGGGCTGGTCCGGAGGCCTTGGTCACGCCCCCCCCCCCGGAACGCCCCCGGGCCGGCACCACGCTCCCCGGAACGCCCCGAACGTCGTGCCGCCCCGACACGCCCCCCCCACATGCCCCCCCTAGCAAAGCCCTGGGGCTTACGCGCATCCCGGGGCTTGCGCGTGCCGCCGAGCCTATGCAAAATAGGCTCGACGCGCGCAGGTTTTTTTTTTAAGGGTTACGCGCTTAACTTAAGCGCGTAACCCTTTTAAAATCCGGCCCGTAGGGAACAGCAACCCAAATTATAGCTATACAATGCGAGAATCCGCATTGGGAGTCACCACCCAGGAAAAGGATCTAAGTGTCATTTTGTATAATATGTTGAAAATCCTCTGCTCCGTGTATGACAGCGGCCAAGAAACCAAATAAATAATGCCTCTGATCACTCCATGACGTAACTGCACGTTGAGTATTTTGTGCAGTTCTGGCCATCGCATCTCAAGAAAATTATAGTGGAAATAGGAAAGGCACAGAGAAGGGCGACCAAAATGATAAAGGGGAAGGAATGATTCCCCTATGAGAAAGGCTAAATAGGTAAGGGCTCTTCAGTTTGGAGAAGAGACAGCTGAGGGGGATATGATAGAGATGTAATCCCCTGTGCACCTGGGGTCACCTTCCCAGCTCAGGGGGGATTGGGGTTACTATCCTAAGGTGGGGAATCAAGTCTCTGGGGCTGTGAGCTGGGGGCAGGATAACCTACAGGGCCAGTATCAGGCTGAGAACATGCCACACAAACAAAACACTCTCCATACTTGAGTTGTGCTCCAAAAAATAAACAGTTTATTGCAGAATCTTCTGAATCAAACATAAGGACAGCTCAGTCAGATACAGAAATTAATAGAATTACAGTTCCAGAAAATCTCTGACTTTTCTCTTTATAGCTTCTCTCCTTAAAAACAATTTCGTCTTTTAGCAATACAGGGTCTCTGGTTATTTTGTTTCTTCTCTCTCCTCAGTCTTTTATACAACCAAGCCTAGTCCTCTCTTTATTTTCATCAGTTAGCAAATAGTAACTCACAAGAATTTCCTGTTCAGCTCAAGGAAAAATCCTTCTGGTGCAGCATCAGGATCCTGTGAGCCCCAAAACAAGTTCTCTGTGGCACAATTTGGCTTCCTGGCTGCAGTTCTTGTCCCAGTTAAGCACAGGCTTTATATTTAAACTTCCAGGCTGTATTGCAACCCTCTGCTTCTTCTCTACAGGCCTCTGGGGACTTTTAGAGGAAAATCCCTGCCCCCTCCTGCTTATCCCTTCTGTAATCCTGGGAGAGAATCACAGCTCCAACCAGTCCCTTTTCTGTGCAATCTGGAGCAGCCCCTGACTCAGCAGAATCCATGTTTTTATCACTTCTGCTCAATGACTGAGCCCCTAAATAAATAAATAAATAAGTAGTTAAATTGCCTCCCGTTGACCCTGTTAGCACCAACCCTTAAAACCCCGCTGACTAGCTTAGAAATGTTTTATTTTATTACTTACACACCATCCATAGCAGAAATAAAGATAAGCAGATTGGCACCCTAGCATGCGCTTGGGTGTATAAATAGTTACCTACTGTTTTAATTCTAAAATCTGGGAATTCCCACGCATTGCCCAGATCACACCCATGTCCTGCCCCTTTTCCCCAAAATTTTTGTGCATGTACTGGGTTATACGCACATTCTCACACAATTTTTAAAATCCGTGTGGTGTGCTCTGGGTCGAGAGATATGCATATCTTCTGGCTTTGGCGTGCACCGAGCTCTTGAAATTTATTCCTAAGTATTTTTCCCAAAGACACTAAGGGGTCAATTTTAAAAGCATTGTTCATGCTAAAAGCCCATATATGTGAGTATCTGGGCCACGCATGAGTAACTCGTATTTTAAAAGTCAGAAATTACGCACGTATGCATGTACTTGAATTTTTAAAAAGGGGCGGAGCCAGGGCATATCGGGGGCTTTCCAGGGCGGGCCGAACAATTAAATGTGAAATCCGTATGTTAAATCCAACAGCGACCAATGCACAACGGTTTGTTAGCCGTGTATATTTACTGCTGCTCCTGATGAGGTGTAAGTCTGCAGAAATCACTATTTAGGATAAACCTTCCAGGGTGAAGGGTCTAGGTCAACTAGGGGGAGTGTAGGCTGAAGAACTAGAGGGATCTGAATGACCTTGAGATAGACTGGGCAAACTGGTGGACCATTTGGGAAAACTGGGTAATCCTTCCTGCGAGCATGTTTTAAAATCCGTTTACCTGCCTGTGTTAAAGCCAATAAAGTCCTAATGAAGATACTTGAAGTTTGCTTACTTAAAATTAGGAGATTGTGTTGTATACTTAAAATTAAGAGCATACATATTTATTTATTTAACACTTTTTTATATTGACATTCATGTAGACATATCATATCGGTTTACCCTAGAACAAGGGTAGCAACATATTAGCAAGAAGGTTAAGTTACATAGAACAGGGGTCATGGAACTAGGATAACAGAAAACGCAGGAAAGGTGAAGAAGGTCGAGTCAAGCTACAATTGATTTAACATATAACATACAGTTGATTTAGCATATAACACAGAATTTATAACACAGAATTTGGGACAACTGCCAAGAGCCCCTTACAGCCCTTTTACAGCCAAGAGCCCCTTATAGCCCTTTATAGCCCCTTACAGCCAATTGGCTGTTGACTGTAAGGGGCTGTGAATTAATGGGGGGTACAGAAGGTTTCTAGACAGTTAGCGGTATGATATATTTATACTGTACATAATTGTAAAATGCATTTATAACATACAAACATCATTAGGGGGAAGCAAACTTGTGAGGTAGACGTATTAGAGGGAAAGCATAATTAAGAGATCACAAATTTCTGCAGCAGGTAATATAACAGTGAGGTAGGATATTTAAGCCTAGGTAGTATCTTTATGGGGAGCAATCCGAAGAGGAGAAGAATGAGGTGGAAGGGTAGGTCAAGAATGGAGTCTGTAACTAAGGGAAGGCTTGTTGTCTGAACAGCCAGGTCTTAAGTTTTTTTTTAAAGATAATGGGGCAGTGCTCCTGGCATAACTCTGGGAGCATGGAATTCCATAGTGATGGCCCTGCTAGAGAGAAGGCTCTTTCTTTGTTGGAGGTATGATGAATGAATTTGGCTGCGGGGATGTGAAGAGAACTTTTGTAGGCGGTTCTGACTGGTCTTTTAGATGTGTGGAATCGCAGAGAGTAACAATATGAGTTATTTTTCCCTATATGCATCAAGTTGTACTTGTCCACATTAAATTTCATGTACCATTTGGACACCCAATCTTCCAGTCTCGCAAGGTGCTCCTGCAATTTATCACGATCGGCATGTGATTTAACTACTCTGAATAATTTTCTGTCATCTGCAAATTATATCACCTCACTCATCGTAATCTTTTTCAGATCATTTATAAATATAGGGGCAGATTTTAAAAGCCATACACATGTAGGGTGGTTATGCGCGCCGAGCCTATTTTGCATAGGCCCGGTGACGCGCGCAAAGCCCCGGGATGCGCGTATGTCCCGGGGCTTGAAAAAAGGGGACGGGGCATGGGCGGACCGGGTCGGGAGCGCGGCCAGAGGCCTCCGTAGGGCTGCTAGGCAGGGGGATTGTGGGCTGGCACTAGGCCGGTGCGCGCAACCTACGCCTGCCTGGAGGCAGGCGCAACTTCTAAAACAAAGGTTGGGGGGGTTTAGGTAGGGCTGGGGGCCGAGTTAGGGAGGGGAAGGTGAGAGGGTCGGAGGGAACGGGGAAAGCCATCGGAGCTCCCCTAGGGCTCGGCGCACGCAAGGGGGTGCACACTAGTGCACCTTGCACGCGCCGACCCCGGATTTTATAACATGCGTGCGGCTGCACACGCATGTTATAAAATTGGGTGTACATTTGTGCGTGCCGGTTTGCGTGCACAAATGTACGCCCGCACAAACATCTTAAAATCTGGCCCATATTGAAGAGCACTGGTCCAAGTACAGATCCCTGAGGCACTCCACTGTTTACCTTTTTCCACTGAGAAAACTCACCATTTAATCCTACTCTCTGTTTCCTGTCTTTTAGCCATTTTGTAATCCACGAAAGGACATCGCCTCCTAGCCCATGACTTTTTAGTTTTCTTAGAAGCCTCTCATGAGGGACTTTGTCAAACACCTTCTGAAAATCCAAATACACTACATCTACCGGTTCACCTTTATCCACATGTTTATTAACCCCTTCAAAAAAATGTAGCAGATTTATGAGACAAGACTTTTCTTGGGTAAATTCTTGCTGGCTGTGTAACATTAAACCATGTCTTTTTAAATGTTCTGTGATTTTGTTCTTTAGAATAGTTTCCACTATTTGTCCTGGTACTGAAGTCAGATTCACCAGTCTATAGTTCCGTGATCATCCCAGGAGCCCTTTTTAAATGTTAGGATCAAATTAGCCATCCTGCAGTCTTCAGGTACAATGGATGATTTTAATGATAGGATACAAATTTTTACTAATAGATCTGAACTTTCATTTTTGAGTTCTTTCATAACCTTGGGGTGTCTACCATCTGGTCCAGGTGATTTGCTACTCTTTGGTTTGTCAGTCTGGCCTACTATATCTTCCGGGTTCATTGTAATTTGGTTTAGTTCATCCAAATCATCACCCTTGAAAATCATCTCTGAAACTGGTATCTCCCCAACATCCTTATTTGTAAACACGGAAGCAAAGAATTCATTTAGACTTTCCTCGATGGCCTTATCTTCCCTAAGATCCCCTTTAACCCCCTGATCATCTAATGGTCCAACCAACTCCCTAACAGGTTTCCTGCTTCAGATAATATTTTTAAAAGTTTTTATTATGAGTTTTTACCTCTATGGCCAACTTAATTTCAAGTTTTCTTTTAGCCTGTCTTATCAATGTTTTACATTTAACTTTAAAATGCTTATGCTTTTTCTTATTTTTTTCAGATGGATCCTTCTTCCAATTTTTGAAGGATTTCTTTTGGCTACAATAGCCTCTTTCAGCTCACCTTTTAACCATGTCAGTAATCATTTGGCCTTTCTTCCACCTTTCTTAATACATGGAATACATCTGGACTGCACTTCTAAGATGGTATTTTTTAAAGTGTCCATGCCTGTTGTACACTCTTAACCTCTGAAGCTGCACCTTTCAGTTTTTTCCAATTATTTTCTGTATTTTTATCAAAATTTTCCTTTTGAAAGTTTAGGGGTAGATTTTAAAACCCCTGGGCGCATAAATCCTCCTGGATTTACGCGTGCAGGGCACTCGCACGCCGGCGCACCTATTTTGCATAGGCCGCCGGCGCGAGACAGCCCTGGGACGCTCGTAAGTCCCGGGGCTTCCTAAAAGGGGCGGGAGGGGGCGTGTCCGGGGTCATGTCCGGGGGCAGGGGCGGTCCGGGGCGGGTCCGGGGGCGTGGCGACGGTTCGGGGGCGGGCCGGGAGGGCGGTCCCGAGTCCCCTGGCACCGTGGCCTGTGCCGGGGGATGCCGGGGCAGCGCGTGCAAGTTACGCCTGCTTCAAGCAGGCGTAACTTGCCCAACAAAGGTACGGGGGGGGGATTTAGGTAGGGGGGATGGGGTAAATAGGGGAAAGGAGGGGGGACGCGGAAGGAAAGTTCCCTCCGAGGCCGCTTCGATTTCGGAGCGGCCTCGGAGGGAACTGAGGCAGGCTGCGCGGCTCGGCATGCGCAGGCTGACGATTTTGCGCATCCTTGCATGCGCAAACCCCGGATTTTATAAGATACGTGCGGCTACGCACGTATCTTATAAAATCTGGTGTACTTTTGTTCGCGCCACCGGCGCGAACAAAAGTACGCACACGCGTATTTTTTAGTGTTAGAGCTGTAGATTTACTTATTGTCCCCTTTCCATCCTGGTGACACAATTTCATTGGTTTATGGTCACTACAGGATTTGAAAAGAATCAGGTTGGTAATTAAGTCCCCCTTGTCAGAGAAGTTCTTTATATATTGGGATATTTAATTGGTTAAAAGTATGGTATTAATAATGTTTGAAATGTATCTATATAAATAAATGTAGTCTATATTTCCAAATAAGAACAGAGCTTGATATGCTTAGTCTAAATTAAGATATAGCAGGATAAGGGGGAGAGTTGAAGAGGGTGGTGAGTGTGAAGGTACAGTCTGGCTATCCTATGACAGCCTATAGGTGGAGGAGATATGTTCAAATTTGAAGACTGAAGAGCATAAAAAAGCTGATATATATTGGGTGAATGGGTGCTTCTAGGTAGAATGAAGGTCATTCATGGCATACCTATGATGGCTCTGGCTCCTAATCACTCTGAATAAATTGTTTTTGCACAGTGGCAAATATGTAATTTTTCTGCCAAATGTCTGATGAATACCTGCTTTTACAGTGGTTTCTATTTCTCTAAACCTGAATGTTTTTTGCTATTCACCCTTCAGAAGTCAAAATGATTTGGGCTGAATCAAACTCATATTCAGCAAAGACAGTGAAAAGGAGAAAGGCGGGTGCTGGTGGGGCAGAAGCTGCAGTGGCCCATGCATAGGGATATCTAACTGAACAGAAGCTCAGTAACTAACTACCCTCTCCCGCCCGTTCAATCACAAGGCCTTCCTTCTGCTCTTCAATATCTCAAGGGGAAGGGGAACCCAGGGGCCCGGGCCAATCAACCTGGGTCCTCCACCCCCTATGGTCAGCTCTGCCCCTGGGCCAAATTCCCCATTCAGAGTAAAGCAACATAAAATTATTTAAGAGCTTTTGTGAATCAGTCATTCTTGGTTTCAATATACAGAAATCCCAATTTAATAAGTAGCTGATTCACTAAGGGGCAGATTTTAAAACCTGCGCGCGGGCGCAGATGTGTTCGCACAACCCGGCACAAACAAATCTACGCCCGATTTTATAACATGCGCTCGCAGCCGCGCGCATGTTATAAAATCCAGGGTCGGCGTGCGCAAGGGGGTGCAACTTGTGCACGCCGAGCCACGCAGGCTGCCTCCGTTCCCTCCGCCTCCCCCCACCTTCCCCTCCCTTCCCCTACCTAACCCGCCCCTCAGCCCTACCTAAAGCCCCCCCTTACCTTTGTTCCAACAGGTGTAACTTGCGCGCACCGGCCGGCTGCCGGCGTGCCATGCCCCAGCACAGGCCACTGTGTCGGAGCACTCGGCCCCGTCTCGGATGTCATCAAGCCCCCAGCCACACCCTGGACCGCCCCCTGGACCGCGACCCCGCCCATGGCCCTGTCCCCGGAACACCCGTTTTCCGAAGTCCCGGACATATGCGCGTCCCGGGGCTTGCGTGTGCAGCTTGTGTGGGCGCGCATAGAGGTAGCTTTTCAGGGGTTACACGCTTATGTTACGTGCGTAACACTTTGAAAATCTGCCCCTAAGGGTTCACAGGTGCAGATTTGTTTGCGCAACCCGGAGCGAACAAATCTATGCGCGCATGTTATAAAATCCAGGGACGGCACGCACAAGGGGGTGCACAATTGCCGTGCAGGCTGCCTCCGTTCCCTCCTGCTCCCCCACCTTCCCCTCCCTTTCCCTACCTAACCCGTCCCCAGCCCTACCTAACCCCCACTTACCTTTGTTCCAAAAGTTACGCCATGCTCCGGCACAGGCACTCGGCTCCGACCCCGGACTGCCCCCGGACAGTCATCACACCCCCGGCCACGCCCCCAAGGCAAGCGTAACTTGCGCGCACCAGCCGGCTGCCGGAGCGCCATGCCCCGGCACAGGCCGCTGTATTGGAGCACTCGGCCCCACCCCCGGACCGCCAACACGCCCCCAGCCTCACCTCGGACCGCGGCCCTGCCCCGGACCACACCTTTTTCAAAGCCCCGGACATACGCTCGTCCTGGGGCTTGCGCGCGCCACCGAGCCTATGCAAGATGTAACATGTGTGCGCCGGCCGGCTGCTGGCGCGCCATGCTCCGGCACAGGCCACTGTGTCGGAGCACTCGGACCCGCCCCCGGACTGCCCCTGGACTGTCGCCACGCCACCGGACCGTGGCCCCGCCCATGGCCCCGCCCCCAGACCGCCCCTTTTTCGAAGCAGGGGCAACTTGGGCAACTTTTCGGGGGTTACGTGCATATGTTACGTGCATAACCCTTTGAAAATCTGCCCCTTAACGAATCTGGCTCTAATTTAAGAAGAAAAAGTCCATTGATGTTGGATGAGTTGAGAAACTGTTAGATGCAAAGACTGATGATCCACTGTTTTGTTTTGTTTTTTACTTATGGGCTAGATACCAAAGTTTAATGGAAAAAAAATCTCTTTTTTTTTTTTTTCAATTTTGGCCTAGATCCATAAGTTTTATACAAACACTTTTTTTTAAAGCTTTTGTAAAGCTATAGCTATCCTGAAAATGTGATTGTTGTAAGTTGAATGGTTTAGGAAATAATATATACACAAACAGACATACAAAGTAAATATATAAGTGATAAAAAATAAACATGCTAAATAGTACAATAAAAGACTCATATATATGTGTGTGTGTGTGTATGTATATATATATATATATATATATATATATATATATATATATATATATATATATATTAGATGGCAATCGTGAATGAAAGAGGTTTAACTTGCTGAATATCCCAACATGCACAAAGTCCTCTTTGTAATTTAAAACGTCATTGAATATTCCCTACATACACTTGACAACAGCCTGCTTGGTAAAGATGAAAGGAATGTGAGATCAAAAAAAGAAAGTTGGCATTTTGGATTATTATACGTTAGCATGTTCAGTGTGCTTAACCTATACCTTGTTTCTTCCATAATATTTGACTTGGAATTAACTGAGGTCCTATTGACGTATTATTCAATGCGAATGTATTCTGTATTATGTCTTGTATAATATTTTTATTTCTATGATGTGAAAATAAAGTTTTGCAATGAAAGCCTATAGATAATGTGCTGAACATATTGATCCTGGTTTCTAAATGTAAAAAAATGTAGATAAATAAAAAGGTATTTTATAACATTGTTAATTATGTACCCGTACCCATCAGGTGTATTGAAGTTTTCTATCGGTGTTGCTGAGAGTAATAAATTATTCCATTTTCAGCTAGGCTTATTTTTCATTGAAAATACTGAGATATTTTCACTGATTAATTTGGAATAATTTTTCTACTGGAGCAAAAGTATGATCCGTGTGCAGTAAATAATTCAGAAGGTAATTTTCAAATCTTTGTACATGGGTAAACAGGTGCTCACCCATATAGGAAGCATATTTGAAAATTGCTTCTCCCCTAGCATGGGTAACATGTGTGATTTCCGTTGGGAAAAAAGGGTGGGGTTACGTTTTCAGAAGGAAAGTACATGTAGGGATTTTATTTGCTTCTGAGCAGGTGCAAAGTAAGCATCTGAAAGTTCGTGTCCACAGAGATTCCCCTTAAAACCTTGGGCTGGTGGGGGAAAGTGGTTGATTATTACCCACAAACTCTGAAGCCGATGTCAAGTATGTGGGTATGAATCACCCATTTCCCGCCACCGGACCAAATTTTTAAGAGGAATCTCCGCGGGCAATTTCCCTTTGAATATTAGCTTGCAGGCCCACAAGTACAATGTACTCCTGGGGCTGCAAGCCCTGCAGATAGTCTAAGATTCATCCCCATCAATTAGCGCTGCTCACCAGCAACAGTAGACTTTTGAAATGCATTAAAATGATCATTTTGATTATAATCCTTGAATGCATCCTGTGTTTTTCCAGTTACTTAGAATCAATAATGTAATTTACTACAGATTATTTTTTTTATGCATGTGTATTATTTACACACTCTCACAACCCTATCGTTATGTGTGGTAATACTGTTGCACTGGAGGTAGACCCTTGGCCTGGTGCAGGATTGGTACGGCCCTCTGGTCGGACCCAGAGAGCGCCTGCCACCAGGAGGCGGAGCACAGGAGGAGACAGAGGCTAGCTGGAGCTTCGCCAATAGCAACCTGGGGTTTCCTCAGGTTGAACCCTTGGGTACCTCGGCCGCCTGGTGTTAGGTGGGCCTCGCAGGGTCTCCGAGAGAGGAAGCGCAGAGGCATGCCCACCACAAACAAGGGTGCATGGTTGATGTCCAAGCAAGAATGTCCAGAGGTCACAGGAGGCCAGAATAGAGTGTCTGAGTGGATAGCGAGGATCAAGGCCAGAGTATCAGTCCAGAATGGTCAGCCGAAGCAGGGGTCAATACCTTTAATCAATCCTGGAGTAGTCAGGTCAGGCAGAGGTCAAGTTCCAGGCAGTGGTCAGACGAAGTCAGTGGACAGGCAAGGTCAAGTTCCAGGTAGCGATCAGATGTGGTCAGTGAACAGGCAGAAGTCAAGATCCGGGCAGCAGACAGACGAGGTCAGGAACAAGCAAAGGTCAGTACCGTGAGATCAGTCCAAATCAGGAATGGAGAGACGAAGGAGCAGGAGACGCTGGAACAGGAGACCCTGGAACAGGAGACACTGGAACAGGCAGACTATATAACACCGGAGTGTACGACCTGATTGCCAAGGCAGGGATCATGGGTTTGAGCCCTGCCTTATATATGGAGTCTCTATGATGTCATCAGCGAGTGCCTCTCGGGGTTTTCCCGCGCTCGGCCCTCCAAAGGGCTGCAGGCTGGCCGTGCGCATGCCTAGGGGCGGGGCCGAGGATGCCGAGGACGCGGAGCCCCGACGGGAGCTCCTGAATCGGAGACTGAGAACGGGGGAGTCGGGGATGCCACGAACTGGATGTGGCTGCGGAGGAGGAGAACCCGGATCTCGTGGACGGGAGAGCAAGGTGAGCAGGGCCGGCTGCGGAGCAGATGCGGCCGGGAAGTGCAACAGTACCCCCCCCTTCTAGGCCTTCCCATTACCGGCCTGGGCTTGTCAGGGTGAGCCCGATGGAATTCTGACACAAGGTCTTTGGCACAGATGTGGTGGGAGGGCTCCCACGAGTTCTCCTCCAGTCCGAAGCCCTCCCACAACAGGAGGTATTCCCAATGACCTTTCCGTCATCTGACATCCAATATCTCCTTTACTTGTAAGATGTTCTTGGTTTCAGTATCATGCTGTGTAGGTGCAGGAGGCTTTCGGGAAGGCCAAGACAGGATTAGCGGTTTTAAAAGGGACACGTGAAACGTGTTGTGGATCCCCATGGAAGCGGGAAGCTGTAGTTGATATGTGACCGCTCCTATGCGCCGGATGATCGGATATGGCCCAATGAATCTAGTGGCCAGTGGTTGTGATGGAAGGTGCAGCCTGATGTGTTTAGTGCTTAGCCAAACCTTCTGGCCAGGTCGGAACAGGGGTGCGGTGCGACGATGAGCGTGCTTGAAGTGTTTGGCCCACTCGGCTGCATGGGTCAGTCTTTCCTTGACTTGATTCCATATGTGGCGTATTGTCTGTGCAGTAGACTGGGCTGCAGGTGAGGGAACAGAGAGCGGCACAGGTAGAGGCAGGCATGGCTAGCGGCCAAAGACCACAGAGAAAGGTGAGGCGTCAGTAGCAGAGGCAACATGAGTATTGTGGGATAACTCGGCCCAGGGCAAGAGGTCGGCCCAGTTATCCTGCTAATCATTGATGTAAGATCTCAGGAATGTTTTCAGGGAGTGGTTTGTCCTCTCGGCTTGTCCATTCGCTTGAGGGTGGTAGGCCAATGTTAGATTCAAGGAAATATCAAACTTTTTGCAAAGTGACTGCCAGTACTTGGCGGAAAATTGCGGCCCTCGATTGGAAACAATCTGTTTGGGTAACCCATGTAAGTGGAATACGTTTAGGAAGAGTTTTGCCAGTTCAGTAGCCGAGGAGAACAAAATGTGCCGTCTTTGAAAAGCAGTCGATAATAACCCAAATGACCGTGTTGCCCTTTGATGGAGGCAGCTCGACGATGATGTCAGTAGAGATGCTTGACCAGGGTTCGGTGGGAGCCAGAAGAGGTTGGAGGAGTCCCCACGGATGGCCAGTCAGGAGTTTTTGCTGTGCACAGATGGGACAAGAGTCCACATAACTACGGGAGTCTTTAACCATGCTAGACCACCAGTAATGTCTTCTTAACATCTTGAGGGTCCGAGCCCAGCCAGGATGACCAGCCAACTTCGAGTCGTGGGCCCAGCGCAGAACGCGCTCCCGGAGTCGGTGTGGGACCACCGTCTTCCCGGCTGGTACCGTGTTGGTAACTGTGAGGGATATGCATGCTGGGTATATGATGTGTCTAGGAGTCTCGGGTGTATCTTCTGGCTCAAGGGAGCGAGAGAGAGCATCCGCTCGGGTATTCTTCGTTGCTGGGCAGTAGCGGAGTTCAAAGTGGAATCGTTCAAAGAACAGTGCCCAGCGGGCCTGTCTTGGATTCAAGAGCTGAGCTTCCTTTAAGTGTTCGAGGTTCTTGTGGTCTGTAAATATCGTGAATTTATGCGGCGCTCCTTCTAACCAGGGGCGCCATTCTTGAAGGGCCAATTTCACGGCTAAGATTTCACGATCCCCAATCGTGTAATTTTGCTTTGCAGCAGAAAACTTGTGCGAGTAGAAGGAGCAGGGTACTAAGACCCCCTTGGAAGAATATTGGTTCAGGACCACCCCAGCCCCAATGGCGGAGGTGTCAACTTCAACGACGAAGGGACGATTGGGATCTGGGTGTCATAGACATGGACTGGTACAGAAGGCCTCTTTCAAGGCGTGGAAAGCAGATTGAGCCTTGGGACTCCAAACTTGGAGGTTACTACCTTTCCTAGTCATGGCCGTAAGTGGAGCAGCTAGTGTGGAGTAGTTAGCGATGAAGTTCCTGTAATAGTTTGTAAACCCAAGGAATCTTTGTAAGGCTCAGAGGCCTACTGGCTGAGGCCAATCTCAAATACCTTGAAGTTTCTCAGGGTCCATAGTGAAGCCACAATTGGAGATGATGTAGGCCAGGAATGGAAGGCGGGTTTATTTGAAAATGCACATCTCTAACTTTGCGTAGAGGTGATTGTCTCAGAGGCGTTGGAGGACTGTCTGAACATGTGAATGGTGGGACTTCAGGTCTTTGGAAAAGATCAATATATCATCCAGATATACCATGACAAATGAGAATAGTAGGTCCCGGAAGATCTCATTCATCAAACGCTGAAAGACCGCAGGGACATTACAAAGTCCAAAAGGCATTACTGCGTACTCATAATGGCCATCCCTCGTATTGAAGGCGGTCTTCCAGATATGCTCTGGCTGAATTCGTTCAAAATTGTATGCCCCTCAGAGATCTAACTTTGTAAAAATCTGAGCTCCTTGTAAGCGATCAAAATGTTCGCTGATGAGGGGCAGAGGGTAAAGATCCTTGCGAGTCACGGTGTTTAGCCCACGGTAGTCTATGCAAGGACATAGACTGCCATCTTTCTTCTTCACGAAGAAGAATCCGGCTCCTGCCAGGGAATTGTAGGGTCTTATGAGTCCTTTATCTAGATTCTCCTTAATTTACTCTGACATCACTTGGATTTCCGAAAGCGAGAGGTAGTAGGTTCTGCCCTTGGGAGGCGTGGTGCCTGGCAGGAGCTCAATGGGACAGTTGAACTTTCGGAATGGAGGCAGGATGTCAGCATTTTGTTTGGAGAACACATCTTTGAAGTCAGAATACGGAGCAGGTAAAACGGAAAGGTTTGCAGAGTTCAGAACGGTAACCGCTAGAGACATCTGTCGCAGGCAGCGGTTCTGGAACTGGGGTCCCCACTGAATTAGCTGCAGGGATTTCCAGTTGAAATGAGGTGCATCCAGTAATCTTAGGAAGTCCTAAGATTACTGGATGCGTGGAACGCTTCAAGACAAACAGGGAAATTTCCTCTTCATGGAGGGTTCCCACGGTGAGGCGGAAGGCCATGGTGCGATGAGTAATGCGTTCAGGGAGGTGCAATGCGAGAGGCACATCCAGAGGATGAAGTGGAATCTGGAGGAGTGTGACGATGTCATCCAGAATAAAATTGCCACTCGCCCCAGTGTTCACGAGTGCGGTAGTGGCAAAAGAGCGAGCCTCCCTAAAGGGAGACACAGGGAGTTGTAATTGGGGGCCAGTAACAGTAGCGCCCAAGCTCAGGACCCCCACCGGGCTTAGGCTTTATAGTATCCCGGCCGCACAGGGCAGGATTGCAGAAGGTGTCCGGAACACCACAGTATAAGCAAAGGCCTTGTTTCTTTCGTCAGAGGTGCTCTTCAGGAGACAAGCACCTGCAATTGATCTGCATCGGTTCCTCTAGTGAAGGAGGAGGAACTGGTAAGGCCTTCAACTGGGGGCTTGCAGCACGAGCTGGATGTACGGCAGTAGGTCGGAGGACCTTTACCTCTTGATATCGCTGATGTAGGCAGTGGTCAATCTTGCCGACTAGGGAAATCAGGTCCACGAAAGAAGTGGGAATCTCACGGGCAGCCAGCTCATCCTTGAGGGCAAGAGATAGGCCCTCCAGATAGATTGCCCGTAGGAAGTCCTGTTCCCAGCCCAGTTCTGTAGCTAAAGTCCTGAATTCTACATAAGAACATGCCATACTGGGTCAGACCAAGGGTCCATCAAGCCCAGCATCCTGTTTCCAACAGTGGCCAAGCCAGGCCATAAGAACCTGGCAAGTACCCCAAAAACTAAGTCTATTTCATGTTACCGTTGATAGTAATAGCAGTGGCTATATTCTAAGTCAACTTAATAGCAGGTAATGGACTTCTCCTCCAAGAACTTATCCAATCCTTTTTTAAACTCGGCTATACTAACTGCACTAACCACATCCTCTGGCAACAAATTCCAGAGTTTAATTGTGCATTGAGTGAAGAAGAACTTTCTCTGATTAGTTTTAAATGTGCCACATGCTAACTTCATGGAGTGCCCCCTAGTTTTTCTATTATCTGAAAGACTAAATAACCGATTCACATCTACCCATTCTAGACCTCTCATGATTTTAAACACCTCTATCATATTAGGGATGTGAATCGTTTTTTGACAATTTAAAAAAATCGTCAGATATTTTTTAAATCGTCAAAAATCGTTAAGAGTCGCGATACAATAGAAATTCCTCCGATTTATCGTGAAAAATCGTAAATTGGGGGAGGAGGGAGGACGGGGAAAACCGGCACACCAAAACAACCCCTAAACCCACCCCAACCCTATAAAACTAATCCCTTACCTTCCCCCACCCTCCCGAACCCCGCCAAAACTTTTTACGAGTACCTGGTGGTCCAGTGAGGGCGCGGGGACCGATCTCCCGCTCTCGGTCCATCGGCGCCATTTTGGCTGCCATTCAAAAATGGCGCCGATGGCCCGATAAAAAAAAAACCCACACCCGACCCTTTAAAAATGACCCCTTAGCTTCCCCCACCCTCCCGATCCCCCCAAAACATTTTAAAATTACCTGGTGGTCTAGTGGTGGTCCCGGGAGCGATCTCCCGTTCTCAGGCCGTCGGCTGCCACTCATAAAGATGGCGCCGATGGCCCTTTGCCCTTACCATATGACAGGGTATCCGTGCCATTGGCCGGCCCCTGTCAGATGGTAGGAGCACTGGCTGGCCGGCGCCATCTTTAAAGATGGCCGCTGCCGTCGTAAAGATGGCCGGTGAACTTAATAGCAGGTAATGTTCTTCTCCTCCAAAAACTTATCCAATCCTTTTTTAAACACCACTATACTAACTGCACTAACCACATCCTCTGGCAACAAATTCCAGAGTTTAATTGTGCATTGAGTAAAAAAGAACTTTCTCCGATTAGTTTTAAAAGTGCCCCATGCTAACTTCATGGAGTGCCCCCTAGTCTTTCTACTATCCGAAAGAGTAAATAACCGATTCACATCTACCCGTTCTCGACCTCTCATAATTTTAAACATCTCTATCATATCCCGCCTCAGCCGTCTCTTCTCCAAGCTGAAAAGTCCTAACCTCTTTAGTCTTTCGTCATAGGGGAGCTGAGGGACTATAGCCCAGCCGGGCATTCCAGCTCACTACTGCCACCTCTGGTGGTTCAGTATACTGTCTAATAAAAGAACTAGTGTGTGTCTGTCTCCATACTCTGAGCCTGACTGGTGGTTTTTCTCGGGATCTTCGCCCCCCGGGGCGTGGTCATCTGCCTCTGATCCAAGGATCCACCCACAACTCTCCTAAATAACAACAGATTGCTAAACTCCTAACAGATTGCTAACTCCATGGATCCTGCACAACTTAATGCCTTGCAAGCCATACCGGGCCTGGCCCAGCACATTGTGGAGCAGCAAGATGCCTTGGAGAAACTTACTGCAGTATTTCATCAGCTACATACACAGAAGGTTCAAGGCACAGCCTCCAACCAAGAAGGCCAGTCAGCGGAGGTAACTTTGAAGACTGCTGTACCACTGGCGGCTCCAATTCACTTTTCCAGAGAAATCCAGAAGAAATCCGGGGCTTTTTGAACCAGTGCTGCATGCACTTTGCCTTGCAGCTGTCTCTATTTCCTAGAGCTCTCTCCAAGACTACCTACATCCTTTTGTACCTGCATGGTAGGGCCCTGTCTTAGGCATCCACCTTGTGGGAACACAAGGACTCCATTTTGCAGGACATAGAAGGATTTATGGACTTATTTAAATCCGTTTTCGATGACCCAGCTTGAATGTCTGTAGCCGGTTCTGCTTTAGTGCATTTGAAGCAAGGCAACAGATCATTGGCTGAATTCGCCATAGTGTTCAAAACTCTTGCGGCAGAACTCTGCTGGGACCCCAGATGTCTCAAGACTCTCTTTTGCAGAGGCCTGGATAACAGTTTAAAGGACAAGCTGGTTGCTCGCCAAACACCTGACTCGCTGGACGAATTAATAGCCTTGGCCACTCAGATTTATCAATGACTCTTGGACAAGGTGAAGGAACTCCGGCCTAGGGTGTTACCCGGGTTGAAACAGGCCAGTGCTGCCTCTACACCTCGGGTGGTTCCAGTAATCCCTGCTGCTGATACAGATGAACCTATACAACTTGGTCATGGACGCTTGACTTCCAAGGAGAGAAGATTTCGGAAGAAGCACGGCCTTTGCATGTACTCTGGTCAGCCCAGCCACGATGTCTCTACATGCTCCACTCGTCTAAAAGCACGGATGGGCCAAAATCCTACAGGAGGACTATTCTTAGGCCTTACTGCACCCTCTCTTACACTCTCGCTCCCAGTCTCCTTGGCCTACGGACCAGTCACGGTTCAGACTCCTGCCCTGGTGGACTCAGGGGCAGGAGGCAACTTCATTCTCAGAAGTCTAGTGGAATATTTGAGGATCCCCCTCATCAAGTTGAAAAAACCACTACGATTATCCTCCATTCATGGAGAGCCCTTACCGGGAGATGTGACTTGCCAAACCGAATCAGTTACTCTCCGCACCAGAGCTCTTCATATGGAATCACTCTCCTTCTTGGAAAAGGCTGTGCACCCTGTCGTCCTGGGGTTACCCTGGTTGCAAGTACACCAACCCCAATTTGACTGGGCATCTCTGGATCTCTCCCACTGGGGCCCAGAATGTCAAGGGAAATGCCTTAAGGAGATAACGCCTATTATTGGCATGCCTGCGACTCCAGCAGTACCGGGCCTGCCGCTCCAGTACACCCCCTTCAGGGATATATTATCCAAAGAAGTAGTTGATATTCTTCCTCCACTGGAGCCCTATGACTGTGTCATACAACAGAAGTCTAAAGCTGAGCCTCCGAAAGGACAGGTGTACTTTCTCACAGCTTTTGAGAATAAGGCAATGTCGGAAAATATGGAAGAAAATCTCCAGAAGGGCTTTACTCAACCATCAGAGTTGCCAGCTGGTGCGGACATTTGCTTTGGGGGAAAGGTAGATGATATGATACCCAGTGAATGTTCTGCAATATCTCAAGATGAAGACAATACACTAACCAGTGAACGTTCTTCAATATCTCAAGACGAAGACAATACACTAACCAAGGAATGTTCTTCAATATCTCAAAACGAAGATGAAACAATTCCTATTCTATATCTCAAGACTCACTTTTCATCAATACAGAAGACGAATTAGAACTCAAAGTCACAGATTCTGGAGGTTTGTAAAAGAGGCAAGACTTTTGAATACCTTCTAAAGGGGTAAGGTTTTGGCCCCAAAGTGATCTCTTGGGAGCCTCAGACCAATATCCTGGATAAAGAGATGCTTCATCAGTTCCACCTCTCGCATCCTTCAAAACCTAAGCCTGGTACCCGAAGAGGAAATCGTCCTTTGAAGGGGGGTACTGTTGTGTCCGTCGGTTCCCGACGCTCTCTCTCCACCCTCCTTACCTCTTTGGCGCCTCCCTCTTCGTCCGCGGGAAGATTGGCTGCCGCGGCGTCCTTCTACCAAAGTCCTCCAGTGTCCCCGGACCGGCTAGACGCTGCAACCCGCCATGTTTCCTGGAGGCCCAGGGGAGCATGCGCGGCACGGCCCCGACTGAAGTATCGGCAATGGCGCGAACCTCAGGGGCGTCCCCCTGAGATGACGTCACCCACGATGGATATATAAGGTCTTAGAATTTGCTAACAGATTGAGTTAGCAAGGGTTGGGTTACTCTACCTAAGATACTCTGCCTCCTTGGACTTACCAGGGGTACCCGCTCCTCGGGGGCCTTGCTCTTTCCTTTGTTTTTCAGGTGACAGTCTGGAACCGGTACTCGCTCCTTGAGGGCCCTCGTTCCCAGACTTGCTCCGTATTCTCTTCTGCCTGGAAGTTATCACTGCCAACTACATCATTGAGTTACCATCGCTCTCTGAGAGCTTTCCCTGGAACCAGATACTCGCTCCTTGAGGGCCTATACATTCCAGCTCCTGGGCTTCCATGAGACATTGTGTAAGTATTACCATCAGGTTCAATACATGAACTCTGCATACCCTGCCTACTCACTATATTTCAGTTTCTCTACAGCTCAGCCTCCAGGGATCGCTGTTCCAGTATCTGAGGGACTACAGCCCAGCTGGGCATTCCATCTCACTACTGCCACCTCTGGTAGTTCAGTATTATCCGAAAGAGTAAATATACTGTCTAATAAAAGAACTAGTGTGTGTCTGTCTCCATACTCTGAGCCTGACTGGTGGTCCTTCTCGGGACTTCCCCCCCGGGGGCGTGGTCATCTGCCACTGGTCCAAGGATCCACCCACAGCTCTCCTAAATAACAACAGATTGCTAAACCCCTAACAAAACCTAACTGAGGAAATCAGCTCGAGGAGTGTGGGAACAGCTGCACAGCCACAGTTGCAAAGCTCTTCAAGTTAAGAGACTAAAAAAATTCCACGCCGTGTCACCCAGACAGCATGGCTAAATTATCCTGCTATCTATGGAAAACACCGTTTACGGTAAGCAAACTTGCTTATATTTTCCTCTAAAGTTGACCTCATCTGACTGGCAATGAATTCTAGCCAATCAGAGTTATTCTGTTTTTGCTTCCTTCAGCTTGTACATCTCCTCTGTACTCAACAACCTCAAGAAGTGAAAGCAAAGTCCTGGGACGGGAAAAGAGAGGGAGGTCCTCTGCTCCTCTCTGACCTGAGAGCAAAATAGTTCCCATTTAAAGGGCAATACACAATTCAAAATGGAAGCAAGCAACCTAGACAAGGATAAATAAAGAAATGGTTTGATATGATCTCATGTTTATTGTGTTTTGTGTTGTAACTTCATTTAAATGTGTGGAAGAGATATGTTCATAACATAACTTGCATTTAATTTACATTAAGCAACAGTTCACAAAATGTTTCTTCATCTTCAAGGATTAAAATCTTCAAGCTTTACTCAAGGCAGCAGTTTCATTTTTGTGCTCAGCTAGTGATTCAGCCTAGAAAGATTTTGGTGATAAATTTTGAAAATTGTACACAAGGATGGAAAGGGGGAACAGCCAAACATTTCTGTAAGTGTTTTTAACCAGAGCAGCCTACAAATGATCTGTTTATTAACACAACAGAGAGAGGTTTGCGCAAGGTTAATGTTAGAAATCACATAGCATGGTTACTCCTCCTGCAAAGCAGCTGCATCAATTAGAAAAAGCTGCCAGATTTCCATCTGTTAGCAATACAGCTTCAGCCACAAAGACAACTGTCGTGACAACCACACTGAGTTAGTCTTTCAAATAAAACTTGTTAAAAGCTACTGCCCTCCAGGCTCCACCCCAGCAGTTAACGGCATTAAATAGCACTTTAACTAGTATTTATTTTCTTAGGCGTTCCTTGCTTGTGCAGCTGCTGCAACATTGGCCTTTGATTTAAAATAATTCCAACAGCATGCTAGTTTACACTGAAAGTCACAATGCATATGAAATGCCTGCCTGAAATAGGGATTCGGTCTGAACTTTCTCAGGATGAGCTGACAAGGTACTACTACTTTGCCCATGCCATGTTTTAATTGCCTATTTCACATTATAGAAAGCCTGACAATTTTGATAGATTTAATTATTCTTTCCAGATGATATTTAGCGACAAAGACAGCATGAGACCTGAACTGAACAAATGACTGTTTCATATGATGCTACAAGTCGCCCGTTAGGGTCACCCATAGAAGAACTTGTGTGCATGACATAGACATCAGAATGGGATGGCCCAGAGGGGCCATGGCCCAACCAAAATCTGGCCTTTCCCACAGAATTACTGCGGGCAACCCTGGGCTGACTCAGACAGGTGGCAGCTGTTTCTTGGCAGAAGGAGAAAAGCAACACTGCGACGGCCACGTCCCCCCACCTCTGCAGCTCTGGGCCCGACTGCTGCTTTGAGGTGCACAGGGCTATGTATGGCTTCATACTTCAAAGCAGCAGTTGGACTAGGTAATAGACGAGAAGGAGAATGCCACGAGGCACCCACTGCTCTCCTCCTGCTGCTGCTGCTGATCAGCATGGAAGGGGGTAAAAGGAGGTGCTGAGGGGAGGACAGAGAAAGAATGGGGTAGGGCAGGGGAAGATAGAGGGAGAGGGGATGAGGCAAAGGAAAAGAAAGGGAGGGCAAGTGAGAGAGAGAGAGAGAGAAAGAGGGGAGAGAAAGAGGGAAGGAATGGGGGATAGATGAGGTTTTAGGACAGGAGGAGAGAGGGAGAAAGTAGAGGGGGGTGGGGGGCAAGAGGACAGAGGAAGGGGGAAAGAAGGGAGTGGAATTTGGTTGGCTTGCCTCCTCCCCTCCCAACCAATAAGATATGCCTCTGCCCTTGGTGGATGAAAAGCAGGGTTAGGCAAGCTATACTTCAATGATCTAATGTACGCCTATTAGACAAACAAAGCTATAAATATATCATAATAAATCTTGCTTTTTCCTGCAATCTTTTGGTTTTCCAGCAATACAGATAATATAGTGGTAGATAGAGACTCACTGCAAGATTCATCTCTTCCCATTTTTTTTTCCTGTTGTAATAACACAGACCTTGCTTGATCTCTGACATAACCTTCATTTCCCTACTGCTAAGGATTCTTTATGCTTATCCCATGCTTTCTTGAGATGTGAAGCTGTTTTTGCTGCCACCATCTCCATTGAGAGTCTTTTGCATCCACCACTCGTTTTGTGAAGAAATAGTTCCCTGTGTTAGAACTTAAGGGCAATATGATATGCTATGTTGAGTCAGAACAATGGTCCATCAGACCTGGCATCCTTTCTCCAACAATTGCCAATCCAGGCCACAAATACTCAGCAGGTCTCAAAGATCTGTGCCTTGTTATTCAATTCCCAAATCTACCTGGCTAATAAGGGTTTATGGACTTTTCCTTCAGGAAATTATCCATATCCCTTTTAAACCCATAGATTCCTTGACGACATCCTCCAGCAACAAATTCCATAGCTAATTTGTGCATTCAGTGAAAAGAATACTTCAGCCAATTTGTTTTAAATCTATTACCTGTTAGTTTCATGTAGTGTCCCCTAGTCCTAGTACTATTTGAAAGGATTAATCACCATCCCCTATTTATGTGTTTTATGCTACTCATGATTTCACAAAACTCTACCATAGCCATTTCAGCTATCTCTCTCCAAGCTGCAGATTGCTAACCTTTTTAGCCTTTCTCCATAAGTGAGCTATTCCAGACCCTTTATCAAATTTGTTTCCTTTCTCTGTACCTTTTCTAGTTCTGCTGTGTTTTTTGAGATGGGATGACCAGAACTACACACAATACATGAGGTGCAGTTGCACCATGGATCGATGGGTACTTGCCAGGTTCTTATGGCCTGGATTGGCCACTGTTGGAAACAGGATGCTGGGCTTGATGGACCCTTGGTCTGACCCAGTATGGCATTTTCTTATGTTCGTATGATACAGAGGAGTTATGATATACTCTGTTTTAATCTCCGCCCCCTTTGCTTTTTTGACAACTGCTGCCACACACTGAGCCAGAGATTTCAATATATTGTTGAAGATCCTTTTCCTGGACAGTGATTACTAATATGAAACACAGCATTATGTCCCTATATCTAGAAATATTTTTCTCTATGTTCAGCACTTTGCACGTCTCCACGTTAAATTTCATCTACTGTTTAGACATCCAGTCTCTCAGTCTTGCAAAGCCCTTTTGCAATTCCTCAGGATCCATTTCTCTTTTAGCAACTTTGAATAATTTTGCGTCATCTGTAAATCTGATCACCTCACTCATTGCTCCCTTTTCCACATTATTTACGAATATGTTAGACATCACCAATGTTAGTATTGATCCCTGGGGCTCGCCACTATGTAACTTTTTCTCCATTGAAAAAACTATTTAGTCCAACAGTTATTCCAATACACAACAGGACATTGCCTCCTATCCTATGACTTTATAATTTCCTGAGATGTCTCTCATGAGGGACTTTGTCAAAAACCTTCTGAAAATCCAGATACACTCTATTAACTGGCATCCTTATCAAATTGCTTATTTACACCTTAAATTATTCATACAGGCAACTAAGTGAATTAGTGTGGGTGATTGCCAAACCTGAGAACTCCAAGGATTTGGCCCAGAGACTCCAGAATTCTGAATGAATTGCCTGGTCTCCGGGCGAACACCCGAAAACTCCGGAAGTAAAAATGGCTGGAGGAGTGTGAACCCAAAGGATGAGGAGCTACAGCAGCTATACTGCAGGAGGATGAGGAAAAGCATGGAGCTGGACAACAGGAGCGAGATGAGCAGGAGCATAGCCCTTCCACCATGGGGAACAAGGAACTGAAGATGCAGGAAGAGCAGTAGTATTGGACCGCGCATGGAAAATGAAACAATGGCAGAGTGGGTCTGAAGCTGTAGAAGGAGGAGGAAGTGGAGTGCTTGTCCCAGGAGCCTGGGGAAATGAGGATCGAGGGGAGAAGAGAGATTGACAGTGCATGTGTGTGTGGAAGAGGGCGAGAAGTGAATAACTGTGCATATGTGTGTGTGTGTGTCTGTGCAAGTATGGATGTGTGTGGAAAAGAGAGAGGAGTGAGTGTGCAAATGTGTGTGGAAGAAGATAGAGAAGTGAATGCATGTATGTATGTAGAAGGAGAGAAGTGAATGAGTACATGTGTGTGTGAAAGTGCATGCATGAATGTGGAAGAAAGAAAGAAGTGAGTGTGTATGAAAAAGGAAGAGGAGTGAGTATACATGTGTGGAAAAGGAGAGGAGTAAGTGTGTATGTGTGTGAGAGTGCATGGATGTGTATGATAGAGGGAGAGAAGTGTGTGTGTATGTGAGACAGTGCATATGTGTGGATGAGAGAGAGAAGTGAGTGAGTGTGTGAGAATGAGCATGTATGTGTGTGAGTGAACATGTGAGAGTGCTACTGTGAGAGAGAGAGAGTTTGTGCGCATCCTGCTACTGTGGCGCTCCCGCCCTTGGCGCGGCAATCTCAGGGTGGCAGGAAATCAAACGTTCCCAGGTATGGTGGAATGCTGTTACACACAAGGCACCCACGAGGCACCCACTGCTCTTCTGTAGTGAATTGTTCTCTGACTGAGGGGCAATGCTTCCAACTCACTAAAAGCAACCATTACTAAATCTTTTTTAAAAAAGGCTCCTTTGGAACCTGATAATCTTACACATTATCATCCGATCTCCTCACTCCCTTTTTTTTTAATCTAAAATACTGGAATCTGTAGTACTCAAACCACTGAATGACCACTTGTCTAAATAAGAATTGCTTGACCACTCAAAATATGGCTTTTGATGAGGCTATAGGCCTGAAATTTTACTTCTTTCATCTGTAGACAAATTTCATAAACATAAGAACATAAGAACATAAGAAAATGCCATACTGGGTCAGACCAAGGGTCCATCAAGCCCAGCATCCTGTTTCCAACAGTGGCCAATCCAGGCCATAAGAACCTGGCAAGTACCCAAAAACTAAGTCTATTCCATGTAACCATTGCTAATGGCAGTGGCTATTCTCTAAGTGAACTTAATAGCAGGTAATGGACTTCTCCTCCAAGAACTTATCCAATCCTTTTTTAAACACTAGTAAGAGATTTTTTCTGATATTTTTAAATATCTCCTTGGCATTTGACATGCTAGATCATGAAATTCTAATGTCTGGACTGACAGATTTTGGCATTGCTGGGAATGTTTTAAAATAGTTTAGATCTTTTCTTATGAATTGTTCACAGAGAGTACAAGGTTCGTCACTCTCAACTATGCAATTTTTTGTTTATATGAGACCTATCTGTCATCTCCTAGCTGATTTGGATCTGGATTTTAAGTTGTATGCTGATGATGTTCAGTTTTCTTTTCCAGTGGATGAATCTTTACATGCTGTCCTGATGAAAATCAAGAGAATAGTTGGTTGCATTAAACAATGACTCTTGAACAATAAACTATATTTGAACGTCTCTTAAACGGAAATTCTGCTTTTATGCAAATAAGCTAAGAATGATCTGCCTATGTCTGTTGAATTTGATGCCATATTTTTCCAGTTGCTACCAAGTTTACAACCTTGGCATGATTTTTGATACTACTTTGTCTTTTAAACCACATGTTAAAAAAAAGTAGTTCAAATGATTTTTTTAAGTTACACATTGTTCAGAGATTCAGACCTATTTTGCCTTCAGCTGAATTTCAAAATATTTTATGAGCAGTAGTTTTAAATAATTTTGACTATTTTCATTTTTATTTATTAAAATGTAATACTTGCTTAATGCAAAAGGTAATTTTATTTTGTTGGGACTTCCAAATTCTACCATATGAGCCCTTCAAATAGCCCAGAATACTGCTGCATGCATTATTACTGGAGTATCACGAACTTTGCATCTTACTCCCATTTTGAAGTCTTTACACTGGTTGCCCATTTCCTGGATAGTAAAATTCAAGATAGTGCTGTTGATTTTTAAAATCTTACCCTCTCTGTTGTGCCAGTATCAATGACAGCTTTATTGAAAATGTATTCTCCTCTCACCTCTAGTCTGAAATACTTCTGGCATAGCCTCAAGGATCGTGCGGCATTCCGGGAACATGGCTAAACTTCCTGCAGTCCCTGAGCCCTTTTCTTAGTCCTGGCTGCTTGGACTTCCTGTAACATACCCTTATGACATCTCATCCTGCCTAGTATAAAGGAAGCTCAGAACTATTACCCAATGTCTTTGCAACAGGTCTCCTGCTCGTTTTTCAGTGCTAGTTACTACAACGAGTTTCTGCCTTGTTCCTGGTTTTATTCCTTTATGCTCCTGGTTTTGTTCCTGCCTTGCTTTCTCTTCTCCTGTCTGTCCTGTTGTTTCTCTCCCTATCTTGATTTCACATTGCCTTGACCTCTGCCTGGACCTCGCTTTGCTCTCTGCCTGCCTTGACCTCAGCTTGGATCTTGACTTCATTTGTTCTCTGCCTGCCTTGACCTCAGCCTGGACTGGAGAGTGGGACTGGCTCAAGGGATGTTTGTGAGAGATGGAATTGGCATCAGGAGTGGGTATGTATTTGACTATGAGCACTAAGGTAAGGGTTTTGGAGGGAGAGAACGAGGACAAGATTAAGCATGGAGAGAGGGAACAGGAATGCATGGGAAAGTAAGGCTAGAGCTGAAGGGAACCTCCTTCTCCCCTAATCCTGATCTTTTCTCCCCTCCCAATCTGGATCCTTCTCAGAAGTTGTGATTTTGTTATAATCTTTGGTGAAAGAATAACTTGAAATCCTGTATCTACTGTTACGGTTCTGGCTGCGAGCGCCACGACCAGACCCTTACCTCCGTGTTCCTGGACCTGTTCCCGCTTCTGTTGGCCTAGTTCGCGGCCTGTTCGGTGGTGTCCCCGCGAGGGCTGCGCCGCCGGGAAGCCTCCCATGGACGCCCTGCCTCTAGGTGCGCGCTCTAGGTGCGCGCTCGCGACTTGGGCGCTTTTCTAGGCCGTTTCCCGCCAGTGGTGACTCCGCCCAATTCCTGACATCAGACGCCGCGGCCTTGATAAGCCGGCCGCGGACACTCAGTCTTCGCCTTGCAACGGGCTACCAACCGGTTCCCTGTTGCTCCGTGCCCCGGAGTGAGCTGCCTTTGGAACTCGCTTCGTTCCTGCTTGCCTGCTACAGTACCTGCTTGGTTCCTGCTTGCCTGCTAAAGTTCCTGCCTGGTTCCAGTACCCGAGTCTTGCCACAGTTCCTGCCTGGTTCCAGTATTCGAGTCTTGCTACAGTTCCTGTCTACTGTTCTAGTCTGGTTCCAGTTCTCAGTCCTGCCCATCAGCCTGCCCGCTCCAGTCTCAAGATCATCAACTTGCCTAAGTCCCAGTGGCTGGGCTCCTACGGGCTCCTCCCAGGCGAGCACCAGTTTCCAGGGTGAAGAGCATCTCTACGTCCTGCCTGAACATATGCCTCCTGGCCTGCGGTGCACCAGAGACATTGAATACCTTTCCCAATCTCTTGCAGGTCGGCCCAAGGGTCCACTAAATTGAGACTCCATATCATCTACAGTATTGTTATAATAAAGATATTATTTTGAATGCAATATTTTTTGTAGGTTTCAGCTAGTCATAATAAGAAAAACTACTGCATCTGGTATGCTTTATAGTATCCCCATTTAGTTCTCAATATTTCAGGTTTAATCGTCTCTAAAGTGGAAGGACATGCATACAATCTTGTCTACTTTACGACATCTTTTGTAATGAAAAAAGCAATTTTGTTAACATTGCCAAATTCTAGACGGATAAACTGGCATAAAGAAAGTGAAAAGAGAAGGTACTTATCAAAAAGACCTTATTTCAATACAATTTTAGTGCTTTATTGGAAAACCATGATCAGTGTGCATTATGCAATGTTCTGAAGGTCTAAATGCTAAGTAAAAATACCCATCCTGTATCAGTTAGAACTCTACTGTTTAGCTGTTTGTTTTTGAAAGAATGTAAGCAGATTATTTGCAGTATCGCTACATTATTCTATAGTATAGTTTCTGATTGTTCACACTTGGTGAGTAATATCATTAAATTCATAACCAATGATGTTTAGTCTGTATGGGGCAAGTTGTAACATGGTTCCAAGGATGAATACTCCTAAGATTACCAATTTAAGTTGCTATTACTCATTATTAAATCCTTGAATAATTTTGATCCTTCCTTTCTCAAGGATAGGACCAGTGAAACAGATGCCAGTATGACTGCTTAGGTCAGCAAATGAAGCTCTTCTTTGAGTACTCACCCATTCAAAGAAGGTGAGGTCAGAAGATACCCCAAAGCAGTCTTTTTCATATGCTGCCCCTTTAATGTGAAATTCACTTTCAAAAAAGGTACATCTTGCTTCTGATTTTATTTATCTATCTATTTATTTATTTTTAGGAAAACTATAAAAATGCAATTGTACTAGCAAGAAACCACTGGATGGCATTTTAGAATAATGAGCATTATAATTAATGGATAAGATGTAGAGATGTGAATCGGAACCAGAATCGGTTCGGATTCCGGTTCCGATTCACATCGTGTTTTTTTTTTTTCATCCGACCTGATCGCGGTTTTGTTTATCGGCTGCGCCCAAGCCGATAAACAAAAAACCCCAAAAACATTTTACAGGTATCTGGTGGTCCAGTGGGGGTCCCGGGAGCGATCTCCCGCTCTTGGGCCTTCGGCTGCCACTAATAAAAATGGCGCCAATGGCCTTTGCCCTTACCATGTGACAGGGTATCCGTGCCATTGGCCGGCCCCTGTCACATGGAGGGAGCACTGGATGGCCGGCGCCATCAGAATTTCATGACGTCATGTATAATTCTGACTGTGGAAGCCCATAATCTCTGACATTATTCAGTTATTAACAATGTAACCTACTTCATATTCATGAAGTTGTTGGCTGGTTCATCTAGAAATAAAATTAATGCTTGGAATTTGAAACAAGGTGTCCGCTGCCCTTATTTAGCCAGCATTAGTCTGAGAGATCATGGAGGGGAGTTGATGGAAATCCTCATTGTTCAGTCAGAGACAAGAGAGTGGTTAATAGATACTCATGCTTTCATTATACTGGTCTACATTACATAAGCATGATCATTTTAAGAACCCAACAAATAAATTGGGAGGGAATGACCCATCATCATTAGGAAAACCATCTCCATCATTTTATGTACCCTGTCAGAGAGGTTCCATATGTTAAGAGCTTTTATGTTTTTATTATACTTTTACTATTTTTGTAGTTAATTGCCATGAGCTAAAAGTAGAAAGGCTGTCTAGAAATGCCAAATAAATTAATAAAATAAATTAATAAAAAGTTTAAATGGAATTGTAGGAAAGCAATTTAATGAACTAAAAACATGACTGCATTTATAAGTAATGCCATGTGAACATGGTAATATGGTATAATATCCTATTAATACGTGAATGGAAATTATATATTTTTTTTAAAGAAAACAACAAAGTAGTTGGCTTAAGATGATATCTTTATAAGGTTAACACATGTTTAAAGATGAAAGTATTTAGAACTGCAAAGGCTCCTTCCTCAGGCAAGGTTGCATTGAAATAAATCCCTTTGGATGGCTGCCATTTTTTTTTCTTTTTTTTTTGCTTTTTTATGTCATTTGGAATAGTCTTGGAGACTTCCTTTTATATTTTTTGAAGTTAAAATCCTTCACCTAAATGATTGCAATTTTTATACACAATAAGTCTTTTTGAGTTGCTGCAATGATATGATTAGTTCAAGTAGTTGGGTAATTGTAGACAAGGGCAGATAATGTGTCTTTCCTAAAGTTGTTTTGATGATCAGTAGTAGAGTAGGGACCAGAAACCCTGACCATCAGGAGCAGACATTAGTGATTGGTGTGATTTACAAAAGTTCAAACCTTCACAACCTGTGCAAGGGCCAGCACCATCACCTCCACCCACTCCTAATCCCTTCCACCAATCTCACTTTGCTCACTCCCTGTCAATCTTCCCATCATTTACCAATCCCAAGGATCTCACCTTTTGATTAACAGAGACAACTTTTCACAGTCCTTACGAGAGAGGAAGAATTCTTTATTGGATATATACATGGCTGCAGCAATCAACTTTACAAGATCCAAGGTCTACATGCATTAACATATACCGATAAATTAACTGACAACAAATTATAAACTATAACTAATAACTGTCTAAAAGTATGGGGATGGTCATGCTTTTACCCATAAATTTTCAATTACTGATAAACAATAAAAGAAAAAGGTTATACCAGTACCATTCCAAACAGTTTTAGTTGTCGAAGCCAACTCCTCAATCTGCTCAAGCTCTACAAAATGTGTGTGTAGGGCGAGGGGGGCTGAGCCATCCAAACTTATCCCTGCCAGCAGTTCTTAGATTTGACTTCAGGTCTGTAGAAAAGCTGTAGTCACAATACAACTGATGGAGCATAATGGCTCACAAAGTATGCTCTGGCTGACTGTCAAAGCTTACCCCTTTGATGACTCATGTCTTTTGAAACATAGAATAACCTAGAGGGCAGAAAATTAACCATTTGTATGTCCCTGCCCATTCAACATGTCAACACACTCCTAAATGTGCATCAGCCAAAGTTACACCCCCTCCCCCCACCACCAGACACACACTGCCCTGGCAGGTTTAAAAATTACCCCACAAAATGCCCATAGGAACCTGCGATCAAACAACACATTTCATCTAATAATTCCTCCCATCAAAGATGCTCACCTATCAACCACAAGAGATAGAGCATTCTCCATTGCCTGCCCGAAAATATGGAACTCACTACCACATGATTTGAGAACACAAACCAACATCAAAACATTCAAGAAAGATCTAAAAACATTGCTTTTCTACAAAGTCTACATTGACAATCAGTTAAATCAACGAACTAACAACAATCAGTACCACCAACCAAACCCATGCAAGAATGAAACAGCAACCAGCATCAACCATTGTCATACTGCCAGGGCTGTGAGCTCCCCATCACCCATGAGGTAACTATAAAGTAATATCAAGATTTCTATAGCCTCCTAAATATCATTATTGAATATATTGAGACCCACATTAGACTCCCTGCCTTAGGCGTGCACACACACGTCTTTGGCGAAGGTTTAAAGGGCCCGCGGCAGGAAGATGCCGCCGGCCCTTCCCACTGATGTCAGGGCTCTTCCTTTTAAAAACTCCTTGCTGACATCCTTCTGGCGACTTGGCAACAAGTCTGCTCTGGCTGCGCTTCTGGTGCCATGCTTGTTCCTGCGTTCCTGTCTTCCAAGTTCCTGTTCCTTTCTCCTGAGTTCCTGTTCCTGTCTTCCTTGTGCCTACTCCTGCCTCCCAGTCCTGTTCCATCTCCTACTCCTTCTCCCTCGGATGGATCTTCCTGGCTTTGACTTCGGACTGGACTTCAAGCCTCTTACTCGCCGCCTGCCCTGGGCTTCAGATCGGACCATATGCCTCTTGCTCACTGCCAGCCCAGGACTTCAGATTGTCACTCGGAGCTTCATCACAGGGGCCTGCCTAAGTCCAGCCGGCCCCTGGAACCCAAGAGCTCAACCTGCAGGGAACAGGGTTGGTAGTGGTGAAGCATCAGCCAATCAGCCCCTGTCATCCGACAGCCTCGCCTACTGATGTTGGGAACCTGTGGTTGGTCTTCCTCCCAGGTGGTGACAAACCCAAGGGTCCACAACCCACGTCCTGGTCGCAAAGGTGGGATTATGAAGGACCAGACAATATGGGCTACTGGGAACAACTCAGCATAAGCTCCACACTGCACATTGACTTAATGTCATTTCCTCCCAAGTGAAGGATAAGCCTGAGAAGCCTAAGACATATTCATCTGGAGCATTAATGGTATTAACTGGTCCCACCACATCCCACGTCGGCCCATCCATATGAACAATTTACCACTGGTCGTCAAACCCAGCAGTTTGGCTAGTTCCTTTCTATGTGCTTAGTGAATGAAGGAATGCCCACAAATCCAAATTAGATAGATGCCCTGAACATAAAATAAGAATTGGCATACTGTGGCAGACCATGGGTTCATCAAGCCTAGTATCCTGTTTCCAACAGTGACCAATTCAGGTCACAAGTACCTGCAAGATCCCAAACAGTAAATAGATCCCATGTTGCTATCCCACAATAATAAGACAAGGCTATTCACTAAGTTGGTAATTTTCAAAGGAGCTACATGTAAAATGTAACATACTATCGTAGCAATTTTTCAAAAGGCATTTATGTACGTAAAATGCACTTACACATTGTATAACCTATGAACAATTCAATGGCATATATTGTAGTAATTTTCAAAAGCACACTTACATGGATACAGTGCATTTACATGCGTAAAACTCAGTTTTATGCATGTAAATCCTTTTGGAAATTACCCCTTATGTCTAGTGTCTACTTGGTTACTAACAGTTTATGGACGTCTCCTCGATGAACTTGTCCAAACCTTTTTTTAAACCCAATTATGCTAGCTGCCTTAACCACATCATCTGGCATTGAATTCCAGAGCTTAACTGTGCATTGAGTGAAAATAATTTTCTCCAATTTGTTTGAATGTGCTACTTACTAACTTCATGGAGTTTCCCCTAGTCTTTGTATTTCTTCAACGATTAAATAACCAATTTACATTTAAACATTCTATTTCACTCATGATTTTATAGACCTCTATCATATTTCCCCTCAGCTATCTTTTCTCCAAGCTGAACAGCCCTATCCCATTTAGCTTTTCCTCATAGGGGAGCCGTTCCATGCCCTTTATCATTTTGGTTGTTGATAATGAAACTGTATCTTTTTTGAGATGCAGCAACCAAAAATGTACACAGTACTTCAAATGTGGTCTCACCATGGAGCAATACAAAGGCATTACGACATTCTCTGTTTTATTTTCCATTCCTTTGCTAATAATTCCTAATCTGAGGATTTCAAAGTATTGTCTACTATAACACCCAAATCCTTTCACTATGTGGTAACTTCTAATATGGAACCCAACATCATGTAACTGCAATGTGAGTTACTTTTCCTAATATGCATCACTTTCCACTGGTCCACTTTAAACTTAATCTGCCAGTCTTCCAGTCTTCCAAGGTTCTGCTGCAATTATTCATAATCTGTTTGTGATTTAACAACTCGGAATAATATTGTGTCATCTGCAAATCTGATCACCTCACTTATTCTCCTTTCCAGATCATTTATAAATATATTAAAAAGCACCAATCCCAATACCGATCCCTGAGGCCATCTACTGTTTACCTTTCTCCATCGAGAAAACTGACCATTTAGTTCTACTCTGTTTTCTATCTTTTAACAAGTATATAATCGAAATAGGATTTTGCCTCCAATCCTGTGAGTGTTTAGTTTTCTCAGGAATTGCTCATGGGGACCTTAGTCAAACTCCTTTTGAAAATCCAAATACTCCATCATTAAACTCTTCGCCATCACACATGATGATAAAACTAAATAAAAAAATAAATAATAAAAAAATAAATAGATAGATAGATAAATGATCTGAAATAAAGAAAAGAGAGCAAGGCCCCCGAGGAGTGGGTACCCCTGGTAAGTCCGAGGAGGCAGAGTAGCTTGGACGAATTGAACACAAGACCATGACCATCATACATAAATTAGTACACGCCGATCATCAAAGACAAACAGGTTTAAAAATTACCCCACAAAATGCCCATAGGAACCTGCGATCAAACAACACATTTCATCTAATAATTCCTCCCATCAAAGATGCTCACCTATCAACCACAAGAGATAGAGCATTCTCCATTGCCTGCCCGAAAATATGGAACTCCCTACCACATGATTTGAGAACACAAACCAACATCAAAACATTCAAGAAAGATCTAAAAACATTGCTTTTCTACAAAGTCTACATTGACAATCAGTTAAATCAACGAACTAACAACAATCAGTACCACCAACCAAACCCATGCAAGAATGAAACAGCAACCAGCATCAACCATTGTCATACCACTATGAACTTATAAGAAACAACACAAAGAGACTGCCTCTAAGATTAATAAATCTCAATACCGTTACTATCCTCCTTCCCTTACTTTCCAATTCTTCCCTTGTTTTCCCCCTCCCTCTCCCCCCCTCCCGACATTCCTCCCATTGTTATTTTTTCAATGATCAGCAAATGTTTATCTGTATTCTGTTTGAATCTTGTAAACCGTTGTGATGGCTGCACCAAATGACGGTATATAAAACTCAACAAATAAATAATAAATTAAACATGGAATTTCCAACCATAAGGATTCTACTGTGCATTTAGTCTCCTGCAGAATCTTTATCCTGTTGGACTCTATGCCATCCCTAACATGTAGCACAACCCCCTCACCACCATTACCAAGTTGATCTACCCTATCATTGCTATTTAATTTGTTACCTGATATAGCCCTGTCCCATTGGTTTTCTCCTTCCACCAGGTCTCTGAGATGCCAATTGTCTATCTTTTCATTCACTGCTATACATTCTAACTCTCCCATTTTACTTTTTAGACCAGTGATTCTCAATCAGTGTGTCAGGACACACCAGTGTGTCACCAAGCACCTGCAAGTGTATCGCATGCTACTCGGTCTCTCATTGCTCTTCTCTCCCCTTCCTCCACTGAGTGATAGGCAGACATTCTTCCACTACTGCTATTGTCTCCCATGCTATCAGAACGTTCAGATCTGGCTGGATAGGAACGACAGCAGTGTTCGTTGAAGCCGGCAACTGCACCATGGCCTTTTCTTCTTTCCGCCCCCACAGCCCAGAAGAGGAAGTGATGTGTAGCAGGGCGCATGGGAAGAAAAGGCCATGCTGCATTCCTTAGTGCACCACACATCTTAGAAGTTAAAGCTAATTCAACATCTGTGGAATCATTAGATGAGGAATCTGTATCTGAACTCACAGCATCACTAGAATCCTTGGAAGAAACAGACCTACCAGAGTCAGCCAAGAATGAGCAAGGAGATTTTCTGCCCCAAGGCATGGTCCTTGTTGCACTTCTTCCCTGAGGAGAGTTCGCAGGTTTGTCACTTTGTGTTCATTCAGCCTTGTCATATAGATGCTGATACACCCAACTGGTACCATGTAGCTTAGCTTGATTCTGGACTTTTGTGATAAGCATGCTCATCTCCTTCTGATTCGCTTGAGTCAAAGTGCTTTATCATTTGATGAGAACATACCAAACCATTGCCATCACATCAGGTTGATGTCCATTATTTTGTATGATCCTTTTTGGAGTTACCTTTGTTGCTGCTCTGGTCCTTATGAAATACTAAATATTTACCTTTTTGATAGATGTTGTCTTAGGAAGCATGATAAAATCCTAGAAACAACAGACCTGAAGAGATGAAGACAACCAGGAAATTAGCATTCCTTTTAGTTAGGGATACTGAAAATTCCAATGGACCAAACTTTTTTTTGTGTAGATACTATTGAATCCAATTAATAATTGTCAAAAGGAAATGCGCCAGGAACCCTGGGAGAGGTTCAGCATGCTAACTCTTTATTATATATTCTTTTTAAATGGCTGCTGCCTGCAAGCTGAAATTCGATTAGGCATGGCAATGTCTCCAAAATGGCCACTACAATGTGCAGCTGGTCTTCTCAAAATGGTCACCCCTCAAGCGCTGCTGACTTCTCAAACATTGCTGCCACCAGTGTCATCCGAGTCCTTCTAATGTAAGATGGCTGCCCAAACATATCGATCTCTTAAAGGTGGCTGTCTACAAAAGATGGCTGCCCGAGAATGTGGACAATCCCCAAGATGGCTGCCATTGCAGGAAATATGCACAACTCTAGCTACCACTCCCTTGGGAGTTCCAAAACGCCGAGAAGACCATCACCCCCCCAAATACAGAAAATGCCCACCTTAACTGCAATTGTAGCTTTTCTCTGTCACTCCCCAACTGGGATCCATGTGTCAAAGAGGTAAGCATGGCTTCTCCCACACAAAGGGTCCACTAGCTGCACTGGAAAATAACCCATTGTCTAATTTCAGTTGTATGTTGACCCAACGACACCCCAGTTGCAATGGTATTGCTACATCTACCATCTTTCCCCAAGTCTTATACTTCCTCTCCTTTTTGGGGGGAGGTTTTTTTTAACTACCCTGGCCAGCCCACATTACCCTATCCAGGAGGCTATATTCCCAATGCACATTGGTATGTAGGTTAATGCTGATGATGACGCTAATGTAAAGGTCATATTCCAACTTTGTTGACGCTGGTCCTAATCACCGCAGGTTCTGCCTTTGCCCCAGACCTGTGAAATGTAAGGGATCTTGGTCTACTATCGGAGCTCATGAGAAGGTACAAAGCTGCCAAGGAGAGGAAGAGGCTGAGGGATGGGATGACTCTGACTTAAATGGTTGTAGTCCCAGCCCTGTCCCAGACCTTGACCCCTCCCACTCTAGCAAAACTATATTTGACCAAGGACTCTCCTAACTCCCTCACTCTTTTTCCCTTGCCTCACCCATCCTCTCTTTCTTCCATTTTTTCAGTTCCCTATTCTTGTCTCCCTCCTGCAGACAGGAGATACGAGAGGTATGGGAAGCACAGACTGGGTTGTGGCTTCACTTGCCTTAGTTGGGGTGGCTGTAGCGGTTTTACTACTATTCCCATATTCCTCTTTGATATGAAAACTGTTTGGCTGGGTGAGTGGGGAGTAGATGAGAGAAAGAGACTGACTTTCCTAAATATAAATAGCAATCTCAGAACACAGCAGTTGTCACAGATAATAACTTGGCTCACCCAGTCTGCCCAGATGTACCTGCCTAGTGATTGGCAGTCAGTTTCAGATTCAGGAAACTTTATTTGCATAACAATTTCAAATAGATTTCTTCATTTAGTTTGCCATGTAGGAATGCTGTTTTACATCCAGATGTATAACTTGAATTCCCTTTCCCACTAAGTAATGTACTGAGTGCAGTATCTCAAATACTGGAGCAAGTGTTATGTAACGGGGGTGTTTCGTGTGCCCATGGGCCTCAGCCCGACCCAGACCTTCAGAGCCAAGCCGAGGGTTGACTGTGGCTCCGCATGGCTGACGGTCTACCCTCCACCAGGCCGGCAAGCTCCCAAGGCCAACATCCGAGGATGTTGGAAGTTGAATGGTCCTCCGACCATTCTGAGCCCTTTCGGACCTGCTGCGAGCAGCATGGAGCAGCAGGCCTGGCCTGAGGTTGAGGCAGACGGACCTTGACACGAAGACTTGGGTTGATGCAACGGCATCACATGGCACGAAGACTTGGGTTGATGCGACGGCATCACATGGCATGAAGACGGGTTGAAGACATGACACCAGGACTATGAAGACGTGACACCAGGATCGATGCAACGGCATCGCAGACGAGACTTGACACCAAGGCTGATGCGAAGACATCACAGACCAGTGGTCGATGCAACGGCATCCGGGACCAGGGTCGATGCAACGACATCAGAAACATGACGCTGACGTGCAGACACAACGAGGAACTTGGAATCCAGACAAGACGAGAAGCAAGGAAGGCGGACATTGGCACTGTCTCTCAGGGCGCCCTACTCAGGCCACCCGCAGGACTGAGTCGCGGACCACCCTTTCCCATTGCGCGCCCTACACAGCCCTTGCAGACTGGTCACGGACCACGAGGAGAACGGGACAGCGCAGGAAAGATCCAGGACATGACGGCCCAGGAGCACAGGACAACCGTCCACCAGCAGGCTAGTCCACTCGGGCACACATCATCCGAGGGACCCCCGGCCTACCAGACCAGAAGGCTCGAGAGCAAAGACGGGACAGAGGAACAAACATCCAGGAAGGCAGGAACACCAGGACGTAGAAAATCAAGACACCAGAACACCTGGACGAGGACCTCAGGCACGAAGACTGGACATGGAACAACTGGACGAGACAAGAAGCTCCTTGAAGACTGGAAGACCTTACACAGGCTCTGGCAGGCAGGAGCCTCCAGAGCGGAGTCACCACGATGTGGCAAACTTGCATAATTTTGCATAAAGATTTGCATCTATCTCTATGCAAAAATGTCAAATTTTATTGACAATCTTTCACAATGTTTATTCCTAAACAATATTTAAACTATATACAAATACAAAATTTACCAAATACAAAAATCAACTGTTTATCTAATAAAAACATGTTACACATTTTAACTGTGAAATGTCACTTTTGTTTTGAATTGAAATACAGTGCAACCATGTTTTTAATATTTTTTGAGAAAGTTCTTGTTGTCTTTCCAGTTATATGAGCTTAAAATGCCCTCTGCATTAGCAATTTGTCATGCTGTAAATGCAGACACAAAAATGGGTTAAATTAACACAAGTTTGAAACTTGTGAGCAGTATTGACTTTCGCAAGTCTTCTATGAATTGAAATTAATGTCCTCTCTGCCTGCTGTGGGACACCAGCAGTTACAGACTTCTAAAACACATGCACATTTTTGTAGCTGGTGTATGATTGGCCACATATGAAGCTTCAAGAACCTTTGCATAAAGTTGAAATTCTTCTAAAGGGACATCACTCCATTTAGGAATGATATCAAAATGATCTTGGTTTGATTTAAGAGATCTTTGACGAATCAAACATTCTGACTGCTTTCTCTGTCCAGTCCAACTTCACCTCTCCACTCCTTTTCTCTTCAGAACAGATGGAGGGGATATGGGAATAACAGGAGGGGGGTCAGATTATGGAACGGAGTTCCTCTTCTCTTCTCTGTTCCTAGCCTCAGCCTCACTCTCTCCCCTCCTTGTTTCCTACAGACTGCATTTGAGGGGAGGAGCTGGAACAGGAAGCAGAGAGAGCTGAGACTGAAGGCAGGAACCCTGCAGCTTTCTTCAGATAATTGAATTAGGAAGTGGGGGAGCTTCTGGTTTGTTGATTGTACCACAAACTGTAAGTTATTTAACAACAGGCTAATTATGTGGTTTCTCATGCGACTCTTGGAGGCACTGGTTTATAGCCTTAGCCCTTTGGTTGCTTGTGGAGTTTGTTTTCATTCATGTGCTTCCCATATGACTTTCTTTCTTGCCCCAAAAACTTATTCTTGTTTCCTTCTTATCAGCTCGATACAGTATTGTCCGGTCGAAGATTTCCCGTCTGTAACGTGCTCGGAGCGCACAATACAGACGAGTAAGGCCATCCAGCGATACAGTCTCCAGTTTCACGCGTCCTTAGCGCTTTGTAAAATAGACACATAACCCTTTCCGCACCCAGCATGTAAATGAACGAAAAAGCTGTATAATGAAGGAATTAGCTATTCCCCTCCGATACTGTAACGGGCGCTGATATTATCTCCTTAGGAACCCGCTGTTTTGCCGCGGCCTTAACGTGCTAGTTTACCGCCTCCCCCTAGTAGGAGTTAGGACTGTGAGTCTAGTAACAAATCCATCGACACCGCTTAAGATACTCAAAAACAATAAAACAATAAGCCTGGCACCCTCCTTGATGTAGTACGTCCCGGATGCCCCCCCCTCCCCAGCGCGCCCGCCACTACCCCCTTTCATCAGCTGCATCCACCCATTATGCCCCTCACGGGCATGTCCCGCTTCACAGAGCACTCCCACTCAAATCCGTTCATGGGTATATACCCTTTCGCCCCCCTCACAGCGCCATGCTACCACTGCGACCCGGCAGTCCCGTGAGGCCTACAAAAAAAAAAAAATCCCCGGCTCCCGCACCCCGCACTGGCCCGCCGACTCTACCCCCCTCCTCCCGATCGGGCGGGTAGGCGGCGGCGAAAAGCAAAAAAAACCAAAATAAAATTTTTTTTTTTCAAAAAGCGACAACACACAATGCATAAAATAATTTCTCCAGCCTTAAAGCGACAATTTTGGTTTTTTCCAAAAGCAACTTACTTTTGGGATCTGTCAAGATCCCAAAAGTAAGTCGCAAAAGTAACTTACTTTTCTGAAGCCATCAGGAACACGATCTTAGCTCCTCCGGACGAAGACGAAGATGGCCGCCTGCACGGGGAAAGCGTGCAATTGGCAGCTGAAGACGTGACGTCACGACGTTTGACGTCACGAGATGTGACGTCACGTCTTCAGCGGCCAATTGCACGCTTTCCCCCGTGCAGGCGGCCATCTTCGTCTTGAGCTACGATCGTGATGGCTGCAGAAAAGTAAGTTACTTTTGCGACTTACTTGACAGATCCCAAAAGTAAGTCGCTTTAAGGCTGGAGAAATTATTTTATGCATTGTGTGATGTCGCTTTTTGAAAAAAAAAAAATTGCTTTGGTTTTCGCCGCCGCCTACCCGCCCGATCGGGAGGAGGGGGGTAGAGTCGGCGGGCCAGTGCGGGGGCACGGGAGCCGGGGATTTTTTTTTTTTTTGTAGGCCTCACGGGACTGCCGGGTCGCAGTGGATGCAGCTGATGAAAGGGGTAGTGGCGGGCGCGCTGGGTAGGGGGGGGCATCTGGGACGTACTACATCAAGGAGGGTGCCAGGCTTACCGAACCGCTGCTATTGCCTCTGCTCGCAGGTCTATTTCGCCGGCTTGCTGCACGCTTTCGCTTTGCTCGCACGCTTTCGCTTTGCTCGGCTCTGCTCGGCTCTGCTTTTTCTCCTCTCCCGTCTGTCTTCGCCGCTGTGCCTCACCTCCTCCCGGAGCAAAGCTGCTTTCGCGCCCTGCTCCGGGAGGAGGAGAGACACAGCGACGAAGCAACAAAGACTTTTCGTGTTTTTTACACTTCCTGGTGCCTGTCATTCCAAATGCCATTTGAAATGACATTTGAAATGACAGGTACCAGCGCACCCAGGTTACTGTATAGGCGCTGTATTAAGCGCCTATACAGTAAAATGGGTTACGCGGGCATAACCTTTCCCTAACGCTTTAAAGCCGCGGCATGCATTTGCATGCGATTAGAAGAGAGTATCGGGGAGTTAGTGAAGAGAACTGTGCGTGCGGGGAGGAAGGGTGCGCCTGACACTGCCGCACTGTTTCTACCGCGGCCTTACTGTATCGACCTGTATGTGATTTGATGTTTGTAGTTTTCCAGGGCAACTTCCCTGCCCTGGTTTCTGCTACCTTGTGTAGTTTTTACAGGAATTCTTCCTTGAGTCTACCTTTTACAAACTCTAATGTTGGTTGTGCTGCAGTTTTGATAAGTGCACTGTATGAATCTGGCAAGCTATGAAGAAATAAGTCTTCCATGTGATTATCTTTTATATTTTCTCCAATCCCATGTAATTGTGCCACCACTTCCAGCGTAGCATTTATGGGGTCCTGCATTTCCCTTTGCCAAGTCTCATTTGATTTAGCTCCCTTAGAAGAGACAGCCTACTATTCAAGCCAGTTCTTTCATGTAGCCTTTGCATCACATTCTGCATGCCCTTTGCTATAGTCTCATTCCTATATGGATTAACTGATCATCTTCCACTAATAAGCGTATGATTTTCCTCACTTGCCTATACTTTGTCCTACTCTACTAGGGTTTGTTGCTGTCCAGACTATAAAAATAATCTCCCACTGGTCATCTCTGGATATGAGCATTTTCACTTCAAATATCTATAGTTGATCATTCTCATTATTATAAGAACATAAGAACATGCTATAGTGGGTCAGACCAAGGGTCCATCAAGCCCAGCATCCTGTTTCCAACAGTGGCCAATCCAGGCCATAAGAACCTGGGCAAGTACACAAAAAACTATGTCTATCCCATGCTACTGATGCCAGTAATAGCAGTGGCTATTTTCTAAGTCAACTTGATTAATAGCAGGTAATGGACTTCTCCTCCAAGAACTTATCCAAACCTTTTTTAAACCCAGCTTACCCACTGAAAATCTGAGTTCAAAGTTCCTGGCAATTCCTGTTTATTTATTTTTTTCTACTTGACTCACAGGTGAGGTGGAAGGTCTTACCTGAGAATCTACTGGTAGTCTGTGCACCTTCCAAGCCTCAACACTCCACAAGGTTATTATGAGCTATTTCTTGGACTGTCATGGATTAGTGGGATTCACAGTCTGTTACAGAGCTAGCTTGTTCTATCATACTCAAGATCAAGACATAACATTAATCTGAAATTGGTTTTTATTTAGTATATTGAGCTTTTCATCTTGAAACAGCTTGAGATAGGGATTGTGTGGGATCTCCTAAAAAAAAAATCTGTAAGAGCAATAACTAAACAAATACATATCTAACACACAATGGAAAGGACAGGCAACATTTTTACCCTCTTACTTGAAACTTAAAAGAACAGTGCCACCTGGTAACCAGACAATACATTCTCTAACATAGTAAGCTTAAACGTTTGGCTGTTATATTTCTCAATAATTGCAAGTACAGAAAGGAGATCAAAAAAGATAATATCAGATTTTTGTTGATGATTGCTATTATCTCTAGTCAGATATCTTCTGATATCTGACACAATTCAGACTGAAGATTTCCTGCCTCTTGCTTCTTAAAGGGTGGAAATCAGTTGTGATGAGTGGTGTGAGAGTGAGCCCTTAGTGCTGTGGCATAGTTGATGCAGCTTCGCAGGCAAATTTATAAGACCTATGCTGACAGCTGGCAATCACGCCCTGTAGCAGAACAGGCTGGAGCTTCATTTATACCAGCCATCCCCCCCACAGGTTGAGACCTTGGGTTCTGGCAGCCATCAGGACTTAGGTGGGTCCCTAGGGCACTGGGAAGAGTAAGAGTCCAGTAACACACTGGAGTCAGGACAAGCAGCAGACTGAAGATACGGGAAACAAGCCAATGGTCGAGGCAGGCACAAGCAAGCGGAGTCAGGTCCAAGGTAACGGTCAGGTCCAAGGCAAGATGTCAGTACCAGGAGATCAGACTGGAAGATGAACCAGGACAGAAGAGGAGACACTAGATGAAACAAGCTGGACAAGACGAGCTGGACAAGGAAAGGCCGGACAAGACAGGCCATGCAAGGCAAATCTGGATCAGACAGGCTGGACAAGGCAAGGTTGCAACATTGTAATGCAGGAACAACAAGAATGCAGGAGACGCATGCATTGCTCCAGGAAGGAGACCCATTGCTGAGGTGTTAGGCAGTTCAGGGAACTCTTATATAGTCAGGGCTTGCTGATGTCATCAAAAGGTATTGCAGGGCTTTTCCTGCTATGGACCCTTTAAGAGATGATGTGGTCCGTGTGCGCTTACCTATGAAAACCCCAAGAAGGGACAGAAGCATGGCAGCATTCAAGTGGTGTCAGGTCCACGTCAGCAGCTGGGCCCATTGGCATGCGGCATCATTCCTACTGCACCAAGAGGTTGCTGGGCTTAGTTGGCTGGCCAAATGTAACAACAGTATACCCCTGGCAACTAGAGAAATTTATTGAACTGGTACTTTCAATATTGCAAGCAAGTATCTCTTAAACATATCAATAGTTAGCACCACTGGGGACTTTAGGAAAATGTATAAGTCAAAGGTTTATTCTTCTTGACATATTTGCCAAATTCTCCAGTTTTGATAAAAAATAGATATTATTCTTGACAAGAGCTACCTGAACCTGAGTATTAATTTCTTCTACTAATATCTACTTTTAATTTTTCCAATTGCGATACTTTATTTTCCGAAGCCAAGTTTTTATACACTGGGCCGATAGAACTTTGCAAAGCCCTTTATTGCTTTCCAAATGGTTTCTAAAGTAAACTTGGGTGGCTTCTCTAAATGACAAGTCAACTAAGTCCCCACTGAAGTAGAAATAGTTTCCTGTTCACTATTAAAAATCATAGCCATTGCAGTAGGTTGTTCTGGCACTACTTGTTCCATTGCTCCAGGATTCTCAATGATATCAATGCCATAAACTGTGATCTGACGCCCCCTCCAAAGTCCTCCTTACACTCAAACTTGAGCTGATGATGTCATCCATAGGAGACAAGGAGAACTGAATTTGAGGGAGATAATTTACAGCAGGGTCTCCTAGAGGTGCCCTCTAGTCTTGGTTGCATATTTATACTCGCTTTAGGAGGTGAAAGCACAGATTCATCTCCCATACTCCTCAATGACTGAAGTCTAGATTGTGCTGATCTCTGAACCACAACAATCACCCAAATTTTAAAAGGCCTGCGTTAGAAAATCCTAGGGTTTACGCGTGTGGCTGGGCCTCGAGTGCGCCAGGCAAATTTTCAAAGGGGCCCAGCCACGTGTGGGAACCCCGGTATGCGCACAAGTGCTGGGCCTCTTCAAAGGGGCAGGCCGGGGGGGGGGGGCATGTTCTGGGCAGAGAGGGGCGGGGTGGGGTGAGATGGAAACCAGCTGGGACAGCTGCCATTAGCAGCTGTACCTGGGAAGCGCACACCGGCAGCAAGTAATAAAATAAAAATATTAAGGCCGGTAAGTAAGCTTTAGGGGGTGGGGAGGAGAAGGGAAGGAAGGTTAGGGAAGTTCCCTCCCAGTTTGCTCCTTAATTGAGCGGGTTGGGAAGGCTCGAATGCGTCGCTGTGCGGAGTTTTCAAAATTCAAACCCACTTGTGTGTGCTGCCCGCACATGCACACGCAGATTATAAAATCCGGCGCGCATGTGCACTCGGCCACCCGATTTTATAACATGCGCGTACATGTTATAAAATCGGCGCATCCTTATACACGCACCGGGAACCGTACACACATGGACGTGCGCGCAAGTTATAAAATCTACCCCATAATGATCAGGCGAGTGGAAACAGGTAACACTGGTACTGCAGGGAAAGTCCAACCCATAACTAGCACAGTGACTGACAGGTTGTCTAAATTTACAGGAATATGGAGATCCCTCAAAAAAATATCTGGTATAGGTTTTCTCCTAGGTTGAACATTTTTCACAGAAGGACATTATTTACAGCATAAACATTAATCACGCCACACCTAATTAAAATTGGTCAGTTCAGGTGAGAGGGGAGATAGCTTCTACTTCCATTCCTAATTTTCTGACATGAAGTAACAACCAAATCCAATTAGTATCCCCTTATGTATGTTGGTTCATGTACTAATTTGTTGAAACTCATAAAAGACAGCCAGTCTACAAAATGTGCAGGTTGAGATAACTCAAGGGTTAGCGATATATAAGTAAAATCACAGCAAAGCACATTCAAGCAGCATTATCTGAATTATCAAGAAGGCTGCTCATCCCATAAAAATGTTGGTAGGGGTAATTTTGTTATGGGTTTCATAGTTGCTTGGTTTTGATTGCAATATAACTACCCTTTAACATAAGACTTGGGGGTAACCAGCACGGAGCAGCAGTTACTACCTGTAACAGAACTATGGGGGTAACCTGCATGGAGCGTCAGTTACTAACATAAGAAACTTGCTGAGCAGATTGCATGAACTATTTGGCCTTTTTCTGCCGTCGTTACTATGTTACTATATATGTAGACCTACACGCGAATACATGTAATGCATACATGCATATATTTTACATGCAAAAGTAAAGTACCTGTGTTGGCCAATTTTAAAACATGCACATGTAAATTAAATTAACCAGTTTATCAATTAGCCCACCACTTTGCCCAGTCCATTTTCAGTTCATCGAGACTTTTCTGGTTCTTCAGCCTGAATGACCCCCAGTTCACTCAGACCTCCCACCCAGTGAGTTCTAAATAATAAATATGTTTAATATTTAGCAGATGTAAAAATATGGAAGTAAGTTAGCAAATGTACACACATGTCTTTTAAAATAGCAATGTATGCACATGTTGGTCCTACCCCAGAACATCCCTAGAGTACCCCTTTTATATGTGCGTATATGTGTGCATGAAAGTATAAATATGTGTGTATTTCGGCTTTTATAAAATATGGAATATGCAAGTATAAGCTACTTACGTATGTATATGCTAATTTTTTATGAGCAGAATTTTTTGAAAATTCACCCCAAAGAATTTTCTAGATAGTAATGAGCAGTAAAAGGATGGATGGAAGACCAAATGGCAGCCTTACTGAAGAATGCTCACTCCATCACTCATTATGATTTGTTGCAGGAATCCCCTGTCTATCTCTGTATCACTGAATCTTGATTGACCAAGATGGATATTGTTCTTTTAAATTAGGTATGCCCTGCAAACAATCTTATTATCTCAGAGCCCTGCAATGTAGGCTACGGAAGGGCCTTTTGGTTGCCTTGAGTTTTCACTCGGGAAATATCATAATTCGTTTATGTTGTTCCTCCATATGAACTGTTACTATTATCCTTTCCCTCATTTAATATTTAACTTATTGCCCTCCTGGTCTTGTTTCATTTAATTCTTCTCCACTCAGCAAACTGCTCCTAGATGCTAACATTAACCTGAATTCTATAATTGTCTTTGGTGATTTTAACTTGCATCTTGATCAACATTTACTATCATCCTAATGTGAAACATTCCTGGATTCTATGTAGGTCATTGGCTGGCAACAATTAGGTCACACTCCAACCCATAGATATGATCACAACCTAGATCTAATTTTTTTGAACCCCCTTCCCACTTTTCTTATAGTACTCCCACCGTTTTTGAAGAAGAGGTCTGATCGTCATCTACTTGCATTCACTATTCCTGTTTCTAGCTCCCACAAACCATGCCATAGAAAATGTCCTATTTCAAAATGTGGTCACATTGATGTTGATCAGCTGTGAGATTGTCTGTTATCTGTTCTCTCAAGGTTGGACCTTATTAATATGTCCTCTGTCTCTGACACTTGAGCAAAGGTGCTGCTGATGACCTGCCGCCTTTAAGATTTTTCTGCCCCCAATGCATTAATAAAGCCACCATGGTTTAATTATTGTCTCAGAGATGCTAAATGTTATCTGTATCAGCATGAGCGTTGTTGGCAGAAAACCCATTCCTCATTTATTCTAGAGGCCTATCGAGTCACCTTGAACAAGTATAGGCAGGTAATTGAAAATGCAAAAAAGTTGTATTATTCATGAAATATACAAGCTGCTGGAAATAGTCCATGTGAACTGCTTTTTTATGGTAAAACCTCTAACTAATAACCATGAATCTTCCTTTAGAATGCATAAATTGCTTTAGATTCCACCCGCTATGATGAGATTGCCAAAATTTTTACCAACAACATTAATGACCTATATAATAGATTTCCATCTGAGTTTGTTTATTATATCCACTGATAAATGTAAGACTGTAGAGACAAGATGGGACAAATTCTTTTGGCTCTTTCATGTCCTGATAAGCCTTTATCAAATGTCTTTTGAAAATACAGATACATTATGTCAACTTATTCACCCTTGTCCACATGTCTATTAAGCCCTTCAATAAAATCTAACACTTTTGTAAAACAAGACTTTGCTTTGCTAAATCCATATTGACTCTGCCCCATTAATCTATGTCTATCCAGATGACCAGTAATTTTGTTCTACCATTTTGCCTGGTACTAACATCAGACTTACTGGTGTGAAGTCTCCCTGATCACCCTAGGAACCCTTTTTAAAAATGGATGTTACATTGGTCACTCTTCAATCCTCAGGTACCATAGCTGATCTTAATAAATTAGAAATTACTAGCAATGAGTCTGCAATATCAATTTTAGTTCTTTCAGAAATCTGGAGTGCATACCATCCAGTCCCAGTGATTTGTTACTCTTCAGATTGTCAGTGTGCTCTATTACATCTTCCCAGATTACCATGAGTTGCTTCATTTCCTCTGAATCATCACCCTCAAAGATTGTCCAGCATGGGAATCTCTCTGATAACCTCCTTAGTAAAGAACAAAGCAAAACATTAATTTTTTTTTTTTTTGCTGTGGCTTGTCTTCTCTGAGTACCCCTTTTATTCTTTGGTCATCTAGCAGTTCAAGCAACTCCCTCACAGACTTCTTGCTTCAAATGTACTTGAAAAAGTTTTTATTTGGGTTTTTTGCCTCCCTGGCAAGCTTCTTTTCAAATTCTGTGTTGGCCTGTCTTATTAATGCTGTATGTCTATCTTGCCAGAGCTCTTTCTTGCTCTTTCCTATCTTCTTCAATTAAGAGCCACCTTTCAAAAGATGCCTTTTTGGTTTTAATAGCCTCTTTCATCTTACTATTTAACCATGCTAGCAGTAGCTCAGTCTTATTTCTACATTTTGTAATGTATGGAAGGCATTTTCTCTGGGCTACCAAGATGGTATTTTTAAATATCATCCATGCCTAATGCAAACTTTTAACCCTTATGGCTTTTTTTAGATTTTTTTTAAAACTGATTTCCTCATTCTATCATATTTTCCTTGTTTAAAGTTAAATGCTATCACAGTGGTATTCCTTCATATCCTCCCTTCAGTGATTATGTTAAATTTAATTACATTATGGTTTCTATTGTCAAATGGACCTATCACTGTTACCTATCGCACCACACATTGCATCATAGTGAGAATTAGATCTAGAACAGTGGTTTCCCAACCTTGTCCTGGAGGACTCCCAGCCAATCAGGTTTTCAGGATATCCATTCCACAATGAATATGCATGAGAAAAATTTGCATATACTGAGTCTCCATGGTATGCACATTTATTTCATACATATTCATTGTGGATATCCTGAAAACCCAACTGGTTGGGGGTCTTCCAGGACAGGGTTAGATCTAGAGTATTTCCTCACTCATCAGTTCCAGGACCAGCTGCTCAATGAAGCAGTCATTTATAGCATGTAGAAACTTTACCGCCCTAGCATGTCCTGACTAGACATTTACCTAATCTATATTCCAATTATTGAAATTTATTATTATTATTGTGATGCCTAATTTAACTTTCCTAATTTCTCTTAAATTGCACTGTCTGTCTTCATCCTAGTCAGGCAAATGGTAGACTACCCCACAACTTTACTTTTTCCCAAGCAAAACTTTACAAATGATGCATAATCACAATATGCAAAGCAACAATCAATAAAATTATACAATCAGCAACTGCACAAATATAGAATAAAAAACAACATAATATAACAACCCAGTCTAGTACCTCAAACAACAGTTGTCCCAAAATTACACCACAGGGACATCCTTTCCCTAACAGATAACTCTTACTGCAACCAATCAGGAAAAGGCCGATTGAAATAGCTATGTTTCTACATATTTCTGAAACTGGAGGCAATCTGTGCATGGTCTAGCCTCCAAGGAGGATTATTCTAGATAGCATGGGTCACACAGGTGATAGAAAGCTAAGCCATTTGCAGAGATGGAATGCACAGCAAAGTGGACTGTAATCAATGACTAGGAAGAAAATGATACAACTGAGTAGTCACAAAACTGGTTCCAGTTCATGCAGTAGCTTGTAACTTATAGAGGCTATTTTAAAATTAATCAGGTTATTAACCGGCAATCAATACAGATTGTAAGTAACAGGAGTTATATGATCTCTATATTTTGTGCCTGTAATAACACAAGCAGCAACATTTTGAATTTACTGCAGTGTAAATGCCGCTTCAGCAAACCAGATAACAGTCTGTTATAATAGTCCAGCCTGGTAAATAATAATGAGGCCATCACTGTGCATATATCATCATGATTTTATTTTGTATTTTGCCGTGCATGACATAGCTGAGGTAAGAGACCCATATCTTCCAGGCTTCATTGACAAATCCTCTTACCACACTTCTGAAAATGTAGTCTGCGGTTGTGTGATTAAGGATCTCAGTCCATGACATCAGAAGAGAGGAGAGATGGAGAATGTACTCTTAACAGGTGAATTTTCAAAGTAGTTATACATGTAAATATAACATAGTATTGGGATAATTTTCAAAAGCCGTTTTGAACATGGGTAAAACCTATTGACAAATTAATGGCATATAGAGGCAGATTTTAAAATCTGCATGCGCGGGGTACATTTGTGCGCGCTACCCGGCAAGCACAAATGTACATCCGATTTTATAACATGTGCGCGCTGCCGCACGCATGTTATAAAATCCAGGGTCGGCATGTAAGGGGGTGCACACTTGTACACCTTGCGTGCGCCGAGCCCTAGGGGAGCCAAGATGGCTTTCCCCATTCCCTCCAAGGCTGCTCCCCCCACCTTCCCCTCCCTTCCCCTATCTAACCCACCCCCCAGCCCTACCTAAATCCCTCCAAGCCCTAGGGAAGCCCCGATGGCTTTCCCCATTCCCTCCAAGGCTGCTCCCCCCACCTTCCCCTCCCTTCCCCTATCTAACCCACCCCCCAGCCCTACCTAAATCCCTCCAAGCCCTAGGGGAGCCCCGATGGCTTTCCCCGTTCCCTCCAAGGCCGCTTCCCCCACCTTCCCCTCCCTTCCCCTATCTAACCCACCCCCCAGCCCTACCTAAATCTCCCCCCTACCTTGTTTCAAGTATTTATGCCTGCCTCTGGCAGGTGTATGTTGCGCGCGCCCGCCGGCTGCCGGCATGCCATCTCCTGGCACAGCAGCTGTGCCGGAGGCCTCGGTCCCGCCCCCGGACCTCCCCCACGCCCCCTTCCCGCCCCCTTCCCACCCTTTTTTCAAAGCCCCGGGACATACTTGTGTCCCAGGGCTTGTGCGTGCCGCTGAGCCTATGCAAAATAGGCTCAGCACGCGCAGGAACAGGTTTTCGGGGTTATGCGCGTAAGTTACGCGTGTAACCCTTTGAAAATCTACCCCATATTGTAGCAATTTTTAAAAGCCCATTTACAAGATAAAGCACATTTACACATATAAAACCCAATTTTAAGCATGTAAATGCTTTTGAAAATCAGGCCCTAGACATTGTGATATGAAGATTCAGTGTCTTTGTTTGTCTAGGGTTTTCCTGAGGTGTTATCTTCCATACTGAATATGTTGTGTGATTGTTGTATGTATAAGCTAGGCTAAGGAGCAAGGCTTCAAATAAGTATAAGAGTTGTCAGTTTTGGGTTTTAATTGTTATTTTGAAAAAGACAGGCTTTAATAAAAGGGGATGATTTCTAGACAGCCTGTATAGCTGCAAAATCTGGAGGTATGCTATTTTTACCTGCACACTTTATTGCAAATTTTCAAAGGGAAACTGCCTAGGTAGCTTCTATTTGAAAATTGCCTTTTGGTACAAAGTACCCACAAACTTTGCACCTGCTTTTCCTGCAAGCAAAACTATCTTGGAAAGCAGCAAGCAAATATTTGAAAATCAAATCTTATGTGCAATGTTTCCAAACCTCACTCTTTCCTCATACCTGGATCACCTCTCCTCAATCCGGCTAAAGGTATGCACGTTATGGAAGCCTGGGTTTACTTGAGGCTGGGCAGAGGGCAGTAATTTTTAGGCAGGTCAATGTATTGGGTAGATTGCTATTTACCCAGGTGAATGGCTTTCAAAATTGTCCTCTACATGTTGACTAAAACAGTATTTAGTGGTTTTAATTAGCTATACTTTACCTTTGTGTTTGAAATGAGAAAAAAAAACCAACATCTACTTATTTTCATAGTAATAATGGATGCAGTGCTAACTTGGTGGTTTTTATACAGCAAAACTTCACATTTCTTGTTGATTCTTATGGAGCTATATAGCTTAAAACTTTTTTATTTTAAATGGTTAAAAAATAGTGTGTTTTTTGTATAATGTTTGAACACTATTTTTTACTTCATGCCTTTCCTATATGTTGAGATCATGATATGAGCATGCTCTTTTTGGTTCTTTCACTTGCATTTCAGATATACATAATGTCATCTAGGGGAGCTGCATATCCTAACAGGATTATTGAAGGAAAGATAGAACAAAGTGAGACTGATAATGGATTCCATGCATCCTAGTTTAGGCCATCTTAAATTCTGAATAAACAGCATTTATATGGAAGTTCCAAACACCTTTTCAGGGAGTTTTGTAAAGAGTGGATGCAATTTTATTTATTCATTCAAGCCAATGACATCTTTCTGTCAGAACTATTTCCCTTTTTTCAGACACCAGAATCTGGGGCATTAGGTCTTTAGAGCATCCCATGTTTTAAGGATTGTGAGTGCCAAAAGATCCTGTAATCACAGTTTGAAGAACTGTTTATAAGATAGCGTGCCTCACCATGTTGACTTCTTCAAGCTCTCACAATACTAGTTGCTATTATCTGGGAATAAAACATGTTTGGTTCTACCCATGGATAAAAATGATTAGTAGGTATCATGTGGATAACACTTGTCGATTATAACTCTTGAAAGCAAAGCATAATGATACCCTTAACGTCCTCAGCTATGAAAGGAACTGAGAATATTTCTCAACAGGGTTGTGATATACTAACAAATGCTAAAGTTATTTATTATCAATTAATTGTTTGGACACAAAATGTATAAACAATAGGATAAGACAATTTCAGCCCCAATTGTCTTTTTCTCTCGTACACACAAATTAAATAATATTGTATATTCAATATTTTATAATTTTGTCGTGGCAAGCAATGCTGAGATCTCATCATGGAGAAGTCAATAGCGTTGGTCAATTGAAGCAATGGTCTGGGTCTGGAGATAGGTTGTGGCTTAGTCAGGCATTGCAGAGGTCTGGGTCTGGAGATAGGCTGTGGCTTAGGCATTGCAGAGGTCTGGGTCTGGAGATAGGCTGTGGCTTAGTCAGGCATAGCAGAGGTCTGGGTCTGGAGATAGGCTGTGGCGTAGTCAGGCATAGCAGAGGTCTGGGTCTGGAGATAGGCTGTGGCGTAGTCAGGCGTAGCAGAGGTCTGGGTCTGGAAATAGGCTGTGACGTAGTCAGGCATAGCAGAGGTCTGGGTCTGGAGATAGGCTGTGGCGTAGTCAGGCGTAGCAGAGGTCTGGGTCTGGAAATAGGCTGTGACGTAGTCAGGCGTAGCGGAGGTCTGGGTCTGGAAATAGGCTGTAGTGAGGTCAGGTGTAGCGGAGGTCTGGGTCTGGAGATAGGCTGTGGCGTAGTCAGGCGAAGCGAAGTCGAAGTCCGGGCAATCAATCCAAAGCATAGGCAGGGCAGGAACGAAGAGAACAGGAACCAGGAACAATGAGGATCAGGAATGAAGAATAGAGATGAATCTCTAGCAGCAACGAGTACTCGAGTAGCGAGGAAACCTGTTGCAAAGGCAACGCTATGGAGCGAGGCCTGAGCTTAAATACAATGAAGAGTTTGACATCATCATCCGGGGCTGCGGCCAGGTTCCCTCTGCAGGCCCTTCATAAGGATCAGCGATGCGAGTGCACGTGCCTAGGGAGGGGCGCGGCGCGGGTAGTGGCGTCTCTACGAGGACCACATGGAGAGGCCCGACGAGCAATGGTATCCTAACCTGAAATGCTGGGGATTATGGCGGGGCTGGAGGCACCAGGGGAGGCCCGAGGTCAGAACTGGCGGTTGACCGCTGCTAGCGAGGAGGAACCAGAAGCTGGAGTCCTTGTAAGAAGGTGAGGGGGCCATGCCGCGGGTCTACCGCAGATGGCACACCATGATGGCACACCAGATGGCAAACCATGACCTCTTGGAGGTCATGGTTTGCCCTTATGGGCACAATAGTAATTCAGGAGGAGAGTTTTGTCCAGGATGTTCTGAGCTGGTTCCCATGAATTTTCTTCGGGTCCATAACCCTCCCAGGAAATGAGGTATTCCCACCGGTGGCCCCTATGGCGGACGTCAAGGACTTTGTGTTCCTTGTACGTCGTATCAATTTCTGCCACAAGTGGAGGTGGCTCAGGAGCCTTCCAGGCAGGCCAGGATAAGACCACAGGTTTTAAAAGCGATACATGAAATGTATTATGTATTCCCAGCATAGGAGGTAGCCAAAGCTGGTATGTAACCGGTCCAATGTGTTTGGTAACTGTAAAAGGTCCAATATATCTAGGAGCAAATCTCTGGGACGGTATTCGAAGTTGGATATTCCGAGTACTTAACCAAACTTTCTGGCCAGGGAAGAATTCAGGAGTCAAGCGACGTCGACTGTCAGCATTTCTTTTGGCCAGGGAAGCGGCCTGACGCAAGCGGAGATTTGTCTGTTCCCATAATGTCTTAAGGGCATCCACAGTAGCTTGTGCCGCAGGAGCGGCACTGATAGAGGTATAGGCAATGGTGGTCGTGGTTGTTTCCCATAGACAACAGAGAATGGTGATGTTCCTGTAGCAGTGGCAATATGGAAGACAAGCAATGGTATCCTGACCTGAAACGCTGGGGACTATGGTGGAGCCGGAGGCACCAGGGGAGGCTCGAGGTTGGAGCTGGCAGCCGACCGCCACTAGCGAGGAGGAACCAGAAGCTAGAGTCCTTGTAAGAAGGAGAGGGGGCCGTGCCGTGGGTCTGCTGCAGGTGGCATGTGTAACACCTTTTTTGTTGCATTTGTTTAAAATGAATGCATCAGACCTACAAGACCAAAGGCCAGTGCCTCACCTAGGGAATAGGCTGAGGCCCAAAGCAGGGGCGCAGCCTGGGCTCGAGTGTGATGCTGGGGTCTTGATCTAGCTTCAGCCAACACCACGGCCTCGACCGAGAACTGAGCCTCCTAAACAGACACTTACCTGATCTGTCAGGTAGAGAGGTTTTGGCCCGGGCCTAGATCTTGATGGTGGATCCCCAACGGACTGGGTAATCGGGGGGGGGGGGGGGGGGGGCGCGGAATCCTAGCCCCAGCATTTTACCGGGTGGGAGGAATGGATGGTAGGGATGGATTGGGAGGCCCTGTTTTCTTTTTTTGAATCGTTTTTGTATTTTTTGTTTTTTAAATGTTTGATTTGCTTTTTTTTTTTTTTTTTTTGCACAAATGAAACAAATCAAACATTCCATGAACTGAAATTCATGGGGAAGAAACCTCCTGAAACGGAACTGAAAAATGAAAATTAATTTTTTACCCCGGTACACCCCTGCTCCCTTCCCATTAGATTTAAAAAAAAAAAAAAAAAAAAGTAGTGCCTGGAGTCAATGCCCTTTCACCGTCACCAGCCCGATTTTTAAAAATAAATAAATAAAAGATATCTGACCCATGCCCCCTGTGATAAAGCAGGGACTTTATACACACTAAAGCTATATGGAACAGGAAACAAAAGGCTGCTGGGAAATTTAGTCTGCAGACCTTATGCAAAGAAGTTGTTAAGGTTAAAGCCAGCAACCAGTCAAACAGGTGGGGCAGACTTGGGAAAGCAGCTGAGTCTGCACTGTAGTCAGCACGACTCTTAAGCCAGAGAAATAGGAGGAAGAGAGGGAAAGGCAGAACCAGATGAGCAACCCAGACTCCAGGAACAGAAAAACCTACACATTTTGCTTAAAGTTTTGTTAGGAAATGATTGCTAAATGATACTAGAAAGTGGGACTGGCATAAACCTGACTTGTGTACTGTTCTGGGGATGATCTGATGTCTCCAGGTAGAAAGTGTAACATTTTGGATGTGGATACATAGAATAAAGCTGTTATGAAGACAAATAGCTGCCTCTAAGAAGTCTATTCCAGAAAGCTTTTAACATATCATGCATGGCCCATCTGGCAGTCTGTTTACACCCCATATTTCTTCCTTTCCAGCAGGTAAAAGTTAAAAAATGTCCCCACGCACCTGATTTCCTGCCTACCCTAATGCCCAACAAAGAAAATCTGTAGCAGGCTGAGGGGACTCAATATCCCCTCCATCCTACCCACCAAAGAGAATTGGTACTGGGCCGAGGCACCCCGTTTTCCCTCCCTCCCGTCCAGGAAATAAAATTTGCAGTGGGCTAAATGCCCCCCCCCCCCCCAACCGGCCTCCTATTTCTAAAAATAAGTTGAGTTCCAAATCCCCAACCCCTAAACAAAAACACCAAACAGAAAACAAACAGCACTCAAAAATAATGCAAGCCCAGCAGGAGAATAGTCTATTAATACCTCCCATCTGGACTGAATTATAGTCACAGCTACCACTGATAGCCTGCAGGCTGTAAATATTTATTTATTCTCTGCACTCTCGACAACAAATAGATCAAGCTCCATTCATTCTACATGGGGATGGGTTGCTTCTCTGCCAGTGGCATTGTCCTGCTATGGACATCACACAAAGCGGGAAGTAACCCCAGCCGGGACGCCACTTTACGCCAGTGACATCAAGAAGGAGGGGAGCAGCAAGGGTACTTGTTTTTTTTCCAATGAAGAAGAGAGGGAAGAATCCCAGGATTCCATGGGCATTTTCAGCTTTTACAGATGGGAGGGAGGGAGAAAGAAAGAGGACATCAGCCCCAGTGGGAGGCAAGGGCACCTAGGGCACTGGGAACTTTTTTTTTTAATTTGAAGAATCAAGAGGGATGTGTGGGGGGGGGGGGGCAAAGGGGCTCCCATGGTAGCAGAAGCAATTTATTTTTTAATTTTAAGGATTGAGTGGGAGGTGGGCAAGGGATCTCATAATAGCAGAAACATTTTTTTAAATTCCAAGGATCAGAAGCAAGGCTGAAAAGGGGTTCCAAGGCAGCAGGACTTTTCTTTTATAATTTGAAGTATCAGGAGAGAAGGTGGCCAGACAACTTTAGGCCTACTATTGCAGCTCTTAAATTTGGGCATCCAAATTCAGCAGTTATGTTATGAAAGTGGACCCTTGATTCAAGGTAGATGATTAACGTCGAAAGGCAAGGCCTCTTGGACTGAAGATACTTGCTAGAAGACTTCACCCTGGAAGCACGTAACCCCTTCCAGGAGGAGCCCGTAGGGGTCCAGCCGCTGGGACTTAGGCAATTCCTTTGAAGACTGAAGAAGGTCTGGATGCAGGCGCCTCCTGCAGGTTGTGGGTTCCAGATGGCTGGTGCCTTCAGCAAGTCGAGACAGTCTGAGGACGGAATCGAAGACGAATCCAAAGCTGATCCGAGAATCAATATACCAACGGGGTCTGAGTCCAGTCCAGGGTCAAAGCAGGAGAAGGGTCCAGAGCCGTACCGGGGTCAAGCAGGAGAAGGGTCCAAAGCCGTTCCGGGGTCAAGCCAGGAGAAGGGTTCAACGCCGTACCAGGATCAAGCCAGGAGAAGACACGTCCACCAGTCCAGAGGTCGGAAGCCAAGAATCAATCCACGGAGCAGGGGAGAAGAGCAGGACGAAGAACGAAGAACCAGGAGCCAGGAACACACTCAGGCAGGAACCTCAATACCAAGGCAAGGACTGAATGCTCAGCCCTTGCCTTAAGTATAGGAAACCGGGGGAGGAGCTTCAGGGGGAGCCATGACACTTCCTGTCATGGCTCCTTTAAGAATTCTCTTCAGCCGCGCGCGTGGCCCTAAGGGTCAGAGGAGGAGGAGCCGGATCGTTGGAGCACGCTGCCGACAAGGCAATGGCAGCGGCCAAGAGAAGGAAACGAAGAAGGGCTGCATGCCCTTGCAGGCACCCTCAGCCATACCTGGCAATCTGGGTGAGTAGTTAGCTGCGCCGTCGGCCTTGCCTCAGTCGCGGCCAACCACGGCCGGCGGCCATGACACCCGGTCCCGGTCGCGGCCTGCTGCGGCCGACGCAGCTAACAAGTTAGTGCTGAAAAATCAGCACTAGCTGCCAAATCCTTCTACCCCCTACCCTAACTCTACTTCCTGGCCTGCCCAGCTTTTGAGCAGCTAAATTAGCCACTTAACGAGACTCAGGAGGCTAAATTTAGCCTGATACCCAGTAGGGATGTGCAGAGCAAAAGTTTAAGTTCATATGTCCATATGTCCAAAGGGGGTCCCATTTGCGGTCAATATGGACATAAACAGAATTCAATGAGTTGAGTATATGTCCATATGTGCAAATAAAAATTTAAACCCCTCACCCTCCTTAATCCCCCCCCCCAAGACTTACCACAACTCCCTGGTGGTCCAGCGGGGTCAGGACGCCATTTCTGACCAACTTTGCAAGGAGCACGTGACGTCGGCGTCACGTCGGAGTGACGCGGCGTCACGTGATTCCCCGCGGGTTCGCGCCGGAACGCTCGTTCGGCCCAAAAGGAACTTTTGGCCAGCTAGGGGGGGCCTCCTGACACCCCCAAGCTGGCCAAAAGTTCCTTTTGGGCCGAACGAGGGTGCCGGAGGGAACTCGCGGGGGAATCACGTGACGCCGCGTCACTCCGACGTGGCGCCGACGTCACGTGATTCCCCGCGGGGTCGCTTCCGGGATCCTCGTTCGGCCCAAAAGGAACTTTTGGCCAGCTTGGGGGGCCTCCTGACACCCCCAAGCTGGCCAAAAGTTCCTTTTGGGCCGAATGAGGATCCCGGAAGCGACCCCGCGGGGAATCACGTGACGTCGGCGTGACGCCGCGTCACTCCGACGTGGCGCCGACGTCATGTGCTCCTCGGAAAGGCTTTCAGAAATGGCGTCCTCACTCCTCGCTGGATCACCAGGGAGTTGTGGTAAGTCTTTGGGGGGGGGGATTAAGGAAGGTGAGGGGTTTAAATTTTTATTTTGGATCAACAATCGCGATTTCCAACTTATTCAACATAGCTATGTTGAATAAGTTGGAAATCCGATCGTTTATGTCTTATCACTTTTTTAAGTTAAAAAAAAAAAAGTAGCGTTTTACATTTATGTTCAATACGAATGCACACCCCTAATACCCAGCCAATTTTCAAAGGCTTTGATCTAGCTGGCTAAGTCCTTACCTTACTTAGCTGCCTACTAGCAAGTGTAGAATCAAAATTTTTGTTTCAGTTTGGTAATTCGTTATGTAGATCATCTCCATTTATTTGGTTTGTTTCAAACAAAAACACATTTTAATGTATATGTTTTATGTGTTCATCTATTTACCATTAAAGTCAATGGGGGAAGCAATGCAGCTGATTTTGGGCTCCTAAATTGGCGTTTTCTCATAAGACACCGATAAAAGGACTAAGAGTGGCATCAACACACTGAGGCACCATGAGAAGAGAAAAGCAGCCTCCCCACAGTGACAAGGACACACCAAGGTGTAGATTCTGGAATATGACAAAACTAGAGAGACAGCAAGACCCTCAAAGTGTAAAGTCTAGGTATGGCAGCAATGCTGAATGGAAGAAAAAATGTAAGATAAGGAATTTAGCAGCAAGCCAGAGTGGCATGGGAGATATCTGTCTTCTTCTTGAAGCACTTGTCACTTATCAGATTTAGTACAAGAAAATGATCTGTCATCAGTATCACTCTTGCGACATAATCTTTTATACATTCCCAAACAGAAATTGAGCTTGCTTCTAGGTGAACCTTTGGGTTACTTGTGAAATTTGCTTTCGTAATTGAAACTTTTGTCACAATCAGAACATAGCAATGGTCTCTCATCAGTGTGGCCTTCCTGGTAATTTGTGAGATTTGCTTTATTAAGAAAGCTTTTCCCATATTCTGTAGCTGAACATAGACTTTTCTCTTTGTCCATTATCTAGTGCTGCATTAGTTATCACTTCCTACTGAAATCCTTCCCACATTTACAACATGTAAAATGTCTCTCCTATGCATATATTCTGTTGTACCTGCATTTTTTCCTTCTGACTGAGGATTTTATTATAGTCTGTATATGTATATTTTGTGTCTTCATTAACAGATCTCTGCTGTGATTTCAGAGTTATAGGATCCCTAAGGAATGTCACATATAAATCACGTACACATCTTTCTTTTTTGTATGATTGCTCTGCTCTTCCCCTGTGTGAATGATATTACTGGTTCTTTGCTTATATACAAGAAAATTCTTAGTTGAATTTCCTTGTCATGGTTTTGCCTGCAAAGCAGTCTCCCCAGGGGTCCTTAGTGAGTTGAGGTAGCCGGTTAAGTTATCTGGCTAACTCTGATATTCAAAGTTAGTTGGTTAACTTATTTGGCTAACTGGGTCATTCATCAAAATGCATTAGGTCATTAATGCCCATATCCCTAGGAAGCCCCGAACTATGGAACTCCCTCCCAACCGAATTGAGAACACAACAAAATTTAAAAACCTTCAAAAAAGAACTAAAAACTTGGATGTTCACCAAAGCCTACCAAAACACCCCATGACCCTGTTACATCTTCCTTCCCCACTGGCCCATATAAACTTGCAGAACCAATCCAAAGCATGTAATATAACCTGTACAATTTAACAACCAAACTATGTTTATAATGATTAAGATAACTATGTTAACAAGCATATGAACTTTTGAACACTCTGTTAAACTATTGAAACTTTGTAAACCGTTGTGATGGCGAAACCGAATGACGGTATATAAAACTCGATAAATAAATAAATAACACCTTAATGCATGCGTTATTTTTCATGTTGCGTGATATGTGTGCAAATTCTGAAAATTTAGTCAAAGGGGTACGCTCGCCCTAGCTTGATAGTACCCAGGTAGAGAATGCATCAAACTAGGGTGAGAGTACATTGTAGAAAACTCATCTTTGTGTACCTGACTGTGCATGTAAAACTGCCCCCCAAACCCTAGACCACCACCAACCAAAACTTCACCTCCAGTTACTAGATGACCTTCCTATAGTGGTGTAAATAGATGACTAATATGAGAGCCTTATAATGAGTGTCTCTCTCTTTCTCTCTCTCTCTCTTTCTCCCTCTCCCTCTCCCTCTCCCCAGTCCAAAACAAAGAAATGCCTGTCTGTGCACTTTGTAAAGTGAAAATATCATGGGTGCAACAAATCTAATATGCATTGCAGTAAAATACCTATGCAAAGCACTAAAATAGTACACATTGCAATAACTCAAAAACATGCCCCCTTTTATTTTTTATCTTGGGCGTTATTCATGCGAAATTTATAGCATTTTGATGAATCTAGGGATAAGTCTGGTCAGCACAAAGAGCTATAATATAGCATGAGGTATGATTGCTGTCCATCTCCTGGATAAACAGCCTAGCCTATCTGCAGCCTGATGCTTGGTCCTCACTAGAACTGCTGCCTGCCCCTGCCTTGGCCAGCTCCTACCAGTATGCAGTCAGGGAAAGGTAAGCATACATTATATTCACACTATTCCAGATGTCACTGGTAGAATGCATCTATGCCTCTCTGCCTTAGCCAGTTGTGCTGCATGCAACTACAGCATTGGTTGTACAGGGTGAGGATAAACTGCCTATTAAATGTAGTCCTGGACAGCACTCTGTTATTGTTGGCTAACAGATGCAATAGTTAATTAAAGCCCATATTCTCCACTAACTGCAGGGGCTGATCATCCAGGGCAATCATTTCTCTGATGCACCTCATTACTACTTTTGATGCTACCTGCTCTTTCCCTGCGACAGTGATACAGATCACCACCCCATTTCTTCTATGGTTAGTTGCCAATTCAGGTGCATGACTTGGGGCTGCTGGCTTGCCACATGATTGGTGGTAAGGGCCATGGGATCAGCTTGGAGAAGAGTCTTTTCCTTTTCAACCCATTTCCTCTGACTTTTGCTATTAGTGGCAGAAGGGGTCCGCAAGCTACTACTCCCACTCTTCCCTGATGCCAATGTTATTGTTGCATTGGAGGTGGACCCTTGGCCTGAAGTGGGGTTGACGCTACCCGCAGGGCAAGTCCTATGGGTCCCCACTGTGGGGAGGCGGAGCTGGTTGGGAGACGGCTGCCGACTGGAGCTTCGCCAATACCAGCCCACGTTCCCTGCAGGTTGAGCCCTTGGGTGCAGGGGCCAGCTGATCTTAGGTGGGCCTCCATCAGATGACTCCCAGTTGGAGAAGTGATAGATAGCTAGGGACCAGCAGAGGTAACAGGAAGATCGAAGCAGGTCTGGACGAGGCAGGGATCCAGAGACCTGAATGCCAAAGAGAGCCAGGAACAAATATGGATGACACCCGGGTAGTAGTAGGCCGGAGCATGAGAAGGCCAAGTCCAGGAAGATACCAGGAGACAAATGGAAGACAGGCTGGCGTCTGAGCAGGCAGTGAGTTAGGTGAGGTACGGAGGACAACAGAGCGAGGGTCAAAACCGGAAGTCGGTTCAAAGCGTAGTCCAAAACGTAGCAAGGGTCAAAGCCAGAGCTCAGTCCTGAGTGTGGTCTGAAGCATAGAAAGGGTCAAAGCCAAAGGTCAGTCCAAACGAGGCTAGAAAGGGACCAGGAATGAAGTCAGGAACAGGAACCAGGAATGTATTCAGGAACAAGCAATGAGCACACAACAAGCATGGAGACCTGTTGTCAAGGCAAGGAACTAGTGGCGAGCCCTGCCTTAAATAGCAGGGCCTGTTGACATCATCATCCGGGGCTGCGGGTTGGTTTCCCGCCGCGGCCCCTTTAAAAGATGGCAAGGCACATGCGCGCATGCCTAGAGGGCAGCAGGACACTGGATGGTGGCGTCTCCCCGCAGCACACAGGGGGAGACCTGCTGGGAGCTGGGGAGGTCTGCAGTGGAGCCAGAGACGGCCGAGGAGGCAACATAGGCTCGGGAGTGTAGGTGGCTGCCCACAGCCGCGAGGGAAGATGGGCCAGGACCTGGAGCTAGGCGCTGGAGGTGAGTAATCTCCTTACAAGTTATGATGCAACCCAGAAAATGTAGTTGAGTTTTGTATGTTGTTGTAAAGCTATTACATGATAATATACATAGTACATAGTATTTATTTACTTATTTAAAATCTTTTCTATACTGTCGTTAAGATAGATACCATCACAACAGTTTACAGTAAGGCACATAATGTTGCTAAATGTCTTAAATTATATCAATTAAACAGGTGCCATAATGGTTCGGCAACATAGTTTTATCTATATAAATAAACATGTTAAATAGTTTGTACCAAATCGCTAATCTCAGCAACCATTTAACCGATTGCATTCAAATTTGGACACAAGTTTCACCTCACATACGGCAAGGAACTTCTACACTTACATTACATATATGTCACACCGGGGGCTGGTAAAAAAGTTTTAAAATTTGGTTCCACAAAACAGCGACATCTGGTGGACGTAAGCGGAAGCTCTTACACCTTGCACAAACGCTCACACCCCACACATACGTGACCAATGTTTGCGATTCACACACCCTCCGAGCAGACACAAATCCACCCTCCTCACACACCTCCGCACACATGCCAATTGTACTTATTTCACACACCCTCAAAAAACACACAAAAACCCACTAAATACCAGCATGCTACACCGAGAGGCCACTCACATGCCATATGTTTGCAATTCCCACACCCTACGAACTCACACACAAACACCCTCCTCACACCCCTCACGCACATGACTTTTCTACTTACTGCCCTCAACCTCCGAACGCACGGAAAACTGCAGAATAGTTCGGGCTGCTCCAGCAGGGGGGGGGCAACACCGCTCCGGGACACATCACATACACTATGGCTGTCGGCTGCCAGCAATCAAAATGGCGCCAACGGCTCTTTCCCTTACTAGGACACTCGGGAACGCCAATAGCGGCAGTAGCCCATGTGACTTAGTAAGGGCGAGGGCCCGTCGACGCCATTTTCTGAACTGGCAACCGGCGCACCTTCGCCCTTACTATCTGAGCGAGACGACCGCTCCCATTGCTCCACTTCGAGGGCCCGGCGCCAATACTTCCTTGCTGGAACGAAAGCCCGCTCCACCGACTACCATTTTTGAAAGGTATCATCGGGCCTGCAGGGGGGGGGGTGTGGGGATGTTCTTGCGTCCATGTTCGGGGGGGAGGGGGCCACGGGGCAGTTCCGAGATTCTGCAACTCTTGTGGGTTAGTCTATTTCGCCGGCCTGGGGGGGGGTGGAAGGGAGGGTGGGGGAGGCTTATATAAACACAACATTTCTGTGGGGGTTACTTTGGGTTGCAAAGGGGGAGGGCACACACAAACACATACACAAAATGTGCACCATCTCCGAAAGGTTACAAAACAGCCCTCACCAGGTGGGGAGTCACTGAGGTGACAGTGAGGGGAGGGAGAATGAGGAGGGAGGTAACTGTCAGGGGAGGAAGAATGAAGGGAGAGGTGAGTGTGAGGGGACAGAGTTGGAGTCGGGACAGGGGAAGGAAGGGTGGGGGGGGGGGGAGTGAACAAGGGGGAAGAGGATGAGTGACTGAGCTAAATGAGCAAGGGGAAGGGGCAGGGAGGGCAAAGAATCTGACTCAGCCACTGCAACGCGTGGCAGGGGTCCGCTAGTAATAAATATTATTTGGTAAATGTGATAAATCATGTCCAATTCTATCTATATCAGTTTTGAATTCAAGAATAGCTTTATAATTGTAACTTATCCTTTAGTGGTGAACAAAAAATAAAATAAAATACATACATTTTGAATATGGTGATGTGTGTGGATGTTCTACTGTCCACACCCTACACTTCCCTGGAGTCTATTCTGTTAAGGGTATTTGCAAATAATGCTGTAGCCTATTTACTTCCAAGAAACTAGGAGGTCCATGTTCAGAGACTCCAGATAGCAAAGTTAGTCAGATGAATTTATCCAGCTAACTTTAGAGGTATATTCAATAGTGCAGTCACACTTTAGAACAGCTCTTTGGCTCAATAGAATTAGCTGGCTATATTAACCAGCAAACTCTGAATATCGGAATTAGTCAGGTAACATAGCTGGCTAACCCTACTCCTCCCACTTATACCCTTGGAACACACCTAACTTAAATGGCTAAATTCTAGTCAGCTAATTATTAGCTGCTTAGAATTTAGTAAGAATGTGCATTCATTTAAAACAAAACTGCTAAACATGACGAATAAGGCTAATTTGTTTCATTCGAGGCCCGACCCCATTGCCGCAACCAGACCCAGAGGCCAGGTCCCAGCGCTGGGGTCTTGGCCCGAACCCAGGCCCGACATAGCAATCCAACCCAGAGGTCAGGTCTCAACCCCAGGGCCTTGGCCTAGGCCATGGACTGATCTGCGACCCGGCCCAGAGGCTGGGTTCCAATGCTGAGGCCAAGGCAGAGACCTGGACCCAGGCTCGATGCCACAACCCGGTTCAGAGGCCAAGTCCCGATGCCGGGGCCTCAGCCTGCACCCAGGCCTGACACTAGGTCATCAGTCAGGAGGCTGGGTCCTGATGCCTGGGCCTCGGCTCAGGGTCAGGCCCAGGCCTCGGTGGCAGGGCTTGGGAGCTCCTCCATCTGATGTCTTCTTTCTTCGGATCTTTACTGCCAAATGACTGCATCTGCTGGGGTCACACTGAAGTGAATTAACTCTTCCACATTCACCTCCACGGATGGCACCATTTTGATGTATGGCATGTGTATGGCATTGCTGTACATCAAAATGGTGAGATCCACGAGGGTGAATACACTGGAGTTAATTCACTCTGGCGCGACCCCAGTGGACATCGTCATTTGTCAGTGAAGAACAGAAGAAAGAAGACATTGGATGGGGGAGCTCCCAGGCCTGGACACCAAGGCATGGGCCTGACAATGGGTCGAGGCCCAAGTGTTGGGATCTAGCCTCTGGGTCGGGTCGCTGCATCAGTCCTGGGTCCGGGCTAGACCCTGCATCGGTACCTGGCCTCAGTGTCAGCTCTCAGTGTTGGGCCTGGGTCATGGCCCCAGCCTAGGCTGAGGCCCCAACACCAGGATCTGTCCTCTGGGTCAGGTGGCTGTTTCGGGCCTGGGTCCAGGCTGAGGCCCCTGGTGCCAGGACCTGGCATCCAGTTCAGGCTGAAGCCTTGGCTTTGAGTAGGCTGAGGTAGCGGTGAGCTGAAGCTGACAGATCTTCACCAGATCAGGTAAGTGGTGTATGGAGGGGATTCTGGCCCCAGCATTTTTAAGGACAAGAGGCCTCATTTTCATTTTTTGGACATTTTGGGTTGGCTTTTTTTTTTTAATTGTTTGATTTGCTTTTTTTCTCATGAATGAAAGCAAATCAAACAATCCACGAACCAAAATTATTGGGAAAAAACCTCCCAAAAACGAACCAAGTAACAAAAATGAAATTTTTTTCTTTGCCATCTCTAGAATTTAGCCAGATAAGTGCCCAAATATTCATGTAGCCAGCTAACTTATGAGTTAACTTGCTAAATGCTTCTGAATATGGACCTTTAGGGGTGAAGCATGATATATGTTTGTTGGAAAAGGGGAAAAGAGCAAAGGGGCTGGATGAGGGGAGCATCTATTGCTGTGGATCAAGTTAGCGGCTTTTTATTTTGTGTTCTCTTGTTCAGACAAGTATAGTTTGACTTCATGGTTTATAGGTCTTTAAGAAAAATTGTAGTGCAAACTTAAGTGCAAACTTCAAGAAATCTTGAAAAGAAAATGATCTGGAAATCAGAAAAATAAGCCAGGAAAATAATGATTACAACAGGTGATGAAGTCCAGAAGTACTAAACTCCACTTATATTGAGGAGTGTAAAGTCATAATTTAAGGTGAAAATACAACAAAACAAACCCAAAAAGGAAAAGAAACAAAGAAGAGGTTAATAATCTTCAAATGAAGGACAATAAATCCTATTATTCTGGCAGTTCCTCTACAATTTTCTCCTTTTGAACAATTTTATTACTTATGTAACTGCATCCTGGAGAGCTGATTGCACTCCGATGGGGCCATAAAAGTATTTTATTGTCTCTTTGGGGCTGGAACCACTCCTGACTACCTCTTTCACAGGCGCTGTTTCCCCCCAGGAAGGTGCTCCACTTGAATTGTTCCTCCCCACTTACCTAACCTGCAATGCACTAGCTAAGATAATTGAACCAGGGCCATTATTGGTAATATGACCAGACGTTCCATTACACTTAAGAAGAGGGACAACTGCCTAAGTTAAAAAAAAACATACAAGACATTAGAGTATTTAACATGGCATTTGCATATAAACTTCAGTAGGAACAATGCCCCTAGGTATAAAATTGGAGGTTTCACTAGAAGAAACTGTCTCCTTCTTTTCTGAGTGGCCTTTCACAACATCTAGGAATATTCTGATTTTCATACTGAGAAAGAAGTCCTTATAAGGTCGGAATCACAACTGGAGCAGCCAGAATTACTGTGGTCTCCCTGATGATTCTAAAATAGCAGTAATCTCCAAGCTATCTTCCAAGATAGGTGCGAGTTCCATCTGATTTCCTTCCACTTCTTCTTTCTTAAAAGGCAGAAAGCAGTAGGTCTTGGAAAAAGGGACGCTGTTGTACAGACCTTTAAGACCTCCATTAGATATCTTTCCAAATTTTCTGTCTTAGTCCTAAAATACGTATTGCCCTTTATTTATTTATTTATTTACTTTTATTTACCGACATTCGTGGAGCACATCATCATCATTCGTGGAGCACATCATCATCACCACTTTCTGTACCCCTTTTTGTTTCTTCACTTTGGTTTCCCACACATCCAAAAATATATGGATGTGTGGGAAACCAAATCCATAAATTTCATAGATTCCAGCATTTGAACTTCTAAATCATCAAGCTTATTAGTTATAGCTTTTGTTTTTTCAGACAAAAGTGCATTTTTTTTTCAGTTACAGACTTACCCAATCCTAGGATCATCTTTCAGATTTCTTCAAGCGTTATCTTTTTAGATTTTTAGATTTTCCAATTCAAATACAGCTTGTTGGCTCTGCTGAACTGCAGGACTACTTGAGGACGTTAAATCTTTCTGGGCTACAACCAAACTTTGTCTCTCCTCTCAGCAGTTCTCCCATGTTTCCCTAGCCATATAGCTCTCTGGAGACAGATTCACTGTCTTCTGGCGTGGCAATCTGGGGCTTTTCCAGCAATCCTTTCTGCTGCAGGTCTCAGCACAGTGAGGTCATCAACCAGTGCATAACCTCTGCGATACTCTATCTTCCAGCTGGGACAGCTAGGAATTGCTTCCACTCTAGGGTAGGTAAGGTGCTCCAATCAAAAAGGATCATCTTCCCCACCCTGTACAGCCCTTTCCCCGAGCTATAATCCTCTGAAGGGTGTCAAGTGCTGAACATGAGCATCTATCATATCAGACACTGGTGGGGGATTCAGAACGGAGAGGTATGTGACTTACTCTTCTATTTATCCATCAATAAGAAGAGTTTAAAGAGCAAGAGGCAAAAGACACCAGTACAAGTAAGGACTTAAGTAAGACAAAACCTCTCCTAATTCTCCACCTTGACTCCATTTTTTAGTTCTTAGCAAGCAGATAAAAGTGATCAGCTGACTATCAGGCCGATTCTGTAAAAAGTGCGGGAGAGCTGGTGCTCCGTGTTGAGCATCTGCTCTCCCAACTTGCACCCAGGTACCTGGGTGCGCAATTCTCTATTTAAATTAGGTGTCACGCTAATAAGGAGGTGCTAGGGACAATAGCGCGTCCCTAGCACCTCCTTATTAGCGGTAGAGGCGCCTATCAGTGGGTCCAACATCCGACACTCAATTTTACCAGTGTCAGTTTTCAAACCCGCTGACAGCCATGGGTTAGGAAAATAGACGCCAGCAAAATTGAGCATCCATTTTTTTTTTGGGTTCCTCTGACTTAATATTGCTAGGATATTAAGTCGGAGGGTGTACAGAAAAGCAGTATTTTTTGCTTTTCTGTACACTTTTTCAGTTGCTTAGATCTTAATGTCTGCCCTTGAGCAGTATCCTGGGCAATTAACTAATAGGCTTATCAACATGCATTTGCATGTGATGAGCGCTGTTAGTTTTTGTGAGGTTGGCCGCACATTTTTGAGGTGGTATTACCCCTTACAGTATAAGGGGTTATATTTAACAATCAAATTAGAAGTGTTGTGGAGCTATTTTATATTATATATAAGCAAAGAGTCTAAATTAGACAAAACAATTAGGAAGCCAAAGTTTATAGATCCAGGGTACCCACAATTTGCTCAGTAATGGATCCCCCAGAAGATAGCTCTTATCTACGAACAGATTTGTAGTAACTCTGAATATTGCTAACAGGTGACAATAAATCTGATAATTTGCTCTCATTTTCAAGAAAAGCTGCTTTAAATATACCAGGGACTTGTATTAACTTAAAACACATTGAAAACTGGACATCATACTGTGCACTTGCCATGCCTTTGTGTTGTTTCGCTAAATATGGCTTGGATTAAGAATAACTGCATTGAGCAGGATACTTAATGCAGCAGTCATTTGCTTAGGGTCCCATATGCCTCACAAGGCAGTTGTGGTTATTCACAAGTCTATTAGTTAAAACAAAATCTACTCAGTGGGTTGATGACCCATGCAACCACTTCAAAGGCAGAGAAAATGCATAAAAGAGTCCCTTCCATGCCAGTTTCCAAATAATATGAAAGTGTTTCTTTGAACTTTAATTTATAAATCTACCATGCATTTATTTTCTGCATTGTTTTTATTTTTACGTTATGTGCAAGAGTTGTAAAACTGCACAGTGATATGTGACTACAGATATGCTATTGTACATGATCTGGTTTTCCCAACAATAGCATTGCTGCTGTTATATATGCTTTGAATTTATGGAATGAAGTACATTTTACAGGGAAGGGAGACAAAGGTAAAATTTTGGATCTCAGTGTACCAAACATTTGCAGGTTTGGAAAAGCAGTAGAAATAAATACAAATTCATGGGCCTAGGACACAATTAACTTCTATCCAGGTAACAAATGCCATAGTTCAAATCAGGCTTGGGGAGGACTGTTTTCAAAGTAACCTAGGCAATATTAATATTGAGCAACACATCTAGATTGCCCTGCCTGAAAATTGCTTTCTTCTGCCTAGCTAAAAGTGTGCATGGCCTTCCACAGAATGCGCACTTTTATGAGATAATTTTCAAACTCAGGTTTATGCACATAAATAGGCTTTTGAAAATTAAGCCTGGGGGGGGGGGGGGATGTTGGAGAAGAGATATTGTGTGGGATAAAATATGCCCAGAATACAATTTTTTGAGTATTTTTCTCCACACTCACAGTGGGCAGTCTGGGGGGGAGGAAGGCAAAGTCAGGTTGGGGAAAGCGTTAGCATAGGTAAGCTGGGCACCTCAGCCTCCCTTCCACGACCCGCCCAAAACCACACACCACGCCATTTAGTGGATTTACATCAGCCACAGTTTATTTAATGATATAACAAAACCCAAGCCCAATAGGCCAGACGAGCAGGCTGCTTACCCAAAAATACAAACTACTCCAGCAGGCCCGCAGCTTTAGGGCGGACCCGTCAGACTGCCAACAGCCAACCGCAGCTTCCGAAGCTGCACCGACAGTCCACTGCTACACACGCTGGCTCTCCTCCTGCTGCCACGTCCCAACGGGGGGTGGGGGGCTTACTGTACGACTGGTGACCACACCATGCTGCAACTGCTTTGGGGTACCACTCCTTACTCCAGACATGCACGAGCTTGCACCCATTCCTAAACTTATGAAACAGCCAGGGAATGGGTTATCCTCAACTGCAGCTCTTCAGCACAATGTAGAATATAATGGAAAACAAAAGGGAAAGAAGGGCAGGAAGCAAACTCAAGCAAAGAGAAAAATGACGAGACCAACTACTTGCCCAATCTTAAAAGGAAAAAGAGAGTCCCTCCCAGGGATTCCCGCCCCCCCGCCCCCCCCATGGGAGTAGACCAGGAGTTGCCCTTGCTCTTAGCTAGGTTCAAAATCCCATAAGGAGCACACAGAGAGAGGAAGGGACACAGAGGCCTGAGGAGGAGGGGAAGAGGTGACCGTGCCCAAGGACAAACAAACAATCACACCTATTACCCCTCCTTCCCTACCGTCAATCCGCAGCCACCTTCTTAAAAAGAATTGTCCTAAACTGGGTGGGTAGGCCAGCCATCACTATCAGGCCGATACTGTTAGCCTGCTCTGGGACGCGCGTTTTCCCTTACCCCTTATTCAGTAAGGGGAGGAAAACGCGCGTCCAACCCGCGGCACCTAATAGCGCCCTCAACATGCAAATGCATGTTGACGGCCCTATTAGGTATGCGCGCGGGATACAGAAAGTAAAATGTGCAGCCAAGCCGCACATTTTACTTTCAGAAATTAGCGCCGACCCAAAGGTCGGCGCTAATTTCTTCCAGCGCCAGGAAAGTGCACAGAAAAGCAGTAAAAACTCCGACTTAATATCATAGCGATATTAAGTCGGAGGTCCCGAAAAGTAAAAAAAGTTAAAAAAAAAATTTTTTTTAATTCGGCCCACGGCTGTCGGGCCGAAAACCGGACGCTCAATTTTGCCGGCGTCCGGTTTCCGAGCCCGTGGCTGTCAGCGGGCTCGAGAACAGATGCCGGCAAAATTGAGCGTCTGCTGTCAAATCCGCTGACAGCCACCGCTCCTGTCAAAAAGGAGGCGCTAGGGACGCGCTAGTGTACCCTAGTGCCTCCTTTTACCCGGATCTACCACGTCACCTAATTTAAATAGAGAATCGCGCGCACCGGCGAAGGACCGGTGCGTGCGCCGGGAGAGCGGGCGTTCGTCCGCTCTCCCACGGACTTTACTGTATTGGCCCGAAAATTAATAATGGCAGCCTGGGACTTTGCCCAACTTTTGTGTATACTTTAGATGTTTGAAAGTATGCATGTAAATGTACATGTAAAAAGTTGCACCTGCTCGGGTTCAGATGCAAATTACTGTGCACTCGTCCACCCGCGTACCAGCACAACCTGAACATTTTTAAAGTGGACTTATGCGCATCAGTCCACTTTGAAGATTCGGGCCAAAGTCTGCGGGTACTTTAACCCTATGTGGGATGTTGAAAATAACCCTCCATGTTTCAGAGAAGAAAGACATTCTTCTGGGTGTATTTATGTCTGGGGAGTAAAACAGCCTATGTTTTTTGACATTTTCTAAAGTACATGTGCTCTTTTATCCTCATTGGCCACCCACACAAAATAACAGGTACAAACTATGTGGGTGTTTTTGGAGTGTGTACTTTATGCTAATTTTTTAATGAGAAACTATCTGAATAGTTTCCTTTTTGGAAATTAGTGTGAACTGCACATGCTAAAAGTACTCATGTACTTTACAGCTGCATGGGCTATGTGAAAATTGCCCCATAAATGTTTTGTAAAACTAAAGGTTTTCTTTCTCTTTTAGTTTCTATTCAGTTTTTCTTTCTAAGATAATAAATATTGAAGCTATTTGAGCAAAAAAAAAATGTAACACTTTGCAAAAACCTTTTTTTTAGATATTCATGCTTATATGCAAAAATCCCCCCAGATCTTGCCTGATATCTGCGAAGCTGTATTTTTCTAAGGCTGGGTTCAAAGCTTAACATGTTGACATTATTTTTTTCTGTATCCAAGAAGCTATATAAGAAAAGGACTTCCAGTGAAGGAACAGAATAACGTTAACGAATTCATTTAATTTAATTTCATACAATGATTGGCTATTTCCTAATTACTTGCATTATTTTGAATTAGATTGCAAAGGACAGTTGAAGTAGTAGATATTTCTATAAATCAAAACTTGTAGATCCAAGAAAACTTGGATATCCTGAAAACCCAGCTGGCTGAGGGTCCTCCAGGACAGGTTTGGGAACCTCTGACATAAAGGTTCTCTTTGCCAGTTAGCTGATTCCATATCCATTCTGGATCAACTACCAGTTCTAGGATCTCAAAGCAGATCTGCAACAAGAACTGACATAGCTTTCCACATGTGTGGCATATTACTTATTTATTTATTTATTTTATTTATTTATAAGCTTTTAAGTATACCGACATTCGTGGGTACATCATGCTGGTTTACAATGTAACAGAAAGGTGGAAAATACATAAAACAAGGGTGGGGGGAAAGGGGGGAGCAGCTGGAAGGAGAAGGGAAAAGCAGGAAGAAGCGAGGCATGGAGGGAAGGGCCAGTGGCAGGAGGGGGCCACCGGAGAGGTTAACAACTACGACATCGCAGAGTGCGCATTAGGTGAAAGGCACTACAATCAACGTTATACAGATTAGAATAGTGTTATACATCTATGTATAAAAGTGTATTCACAAAAAATGCACTATGTACACTGGAAAGCATTAACTTATGGGGGGGGGGGGGGAGGAAGAAAGGAGGGGCGGGAGTGACCGGGGGGGGGAGGGGGGCTATGTAGGATCTGGGTCAGGGTAGGCCAGTTTAAAGAGCCAGGTTTTAACCCCTGTTTTGAACTTCCTAATGCATGGTTCTCGACGGAGTTCAGCTGGCATTGAGTTCCAGAGGGACGGTCCTACAATGGATAAGGCTCTTTCTCTGGTGGAGCTGTGGTGGGCACATTTGAGAGAGGGGGTGTGGAGAGTGCCGGAGTGCATGTTTCTGGTGGGACGATTGGAAGAGTGGAAGCGGATAGGGTACTCAAGCCAGGGATGATGGTGATTGTGCAGTGAGGAATGGATAATGGTAAGGGTTTTGTATTTGATTTGAAAGGAGATGGGCAGCCAGTGGAGTTCCTTCAGTATAGAGGTGATGTGCTCGGATTTACGTGTATTTGTGAGGATTCTTGCCATGGCGTTCTGTAGCATTTGCAAGGGTCTGATGGTAGCATAGGGGAGGCCTAGAAGCAAGGAGTTGCAGTAGTCCATTTTTGATAACAATGTCACTTGCAGGACTGGGTGGAAGTCTTGGGAGTGAAGTAACAGTTTAAGTTTTTTGAGGATATGGAGTTTGTGTCAGTGTGGTCTTTGAAATTAAGCTGATGGTCTAAGGTTACCCCTAGGTCTCGCACAAAGTAGGGGAGTGCAGTGGAGGGGGAGGAGGGGTCGCTGGTGGTGAGTGGGGTAATGTGTGAGTGCTTTGAGATGATGAGGAGTTCGGTTTTGGTAGAGTTTAAGGCAAGGTGAAGGTTAGAGAGGAGGGCGTTAATGGATACGAGGCAGGTTTCCCAGAACTTGAGGGATTTGGTGATGGATTCCTGGATGGGGATGAGGATTTGTACGTCGTCTGCATATATGAAAAACCTAAGACCTAAGTCGGTGAGTAGGTGGCAGAGGGGCACTAGGTATATGTTGAAGAGCATAGAGGAAAGAGAAGAGCCCTGTGGGATGCCTTGGGTGAGGGTGATGTGTGAGGATTCTGAGTTAGCCATTCTTACTGTGTAGCTTCTATTATGAAGGTAAGAGGCGAACCAGTGGTGGGGCTGTGCTTGAAATGTCAATCTCAGAAAGGCGGGTAAGGAGGATTTTGTGATTGATGGTGTTGAAGGCAGACGAAATGTCGAGGAGGGCGAGGATAAAAGAGTGACCGTGGTCCAAGCCCTTGAGGAGGGTGTCAGTTAGTGAGAGTAAGAGGTGTTCCGTGCTCCGAGACTTGGGGAAGCCGAATTGGGCAGGATGAAGGATGTTGTGGTCTTCAAGGTAGTCAGACAGCTGTGCATTGACAATTTTTTCCATGACTTTGGAGATGAGGGGAAGGTTACAAATGGACTGGTGGTTTGACGGGTTGGCGGGGTCGAGGGTAGGTTTTTTGAGGAACGGCTTGACCACCACCAGTTTGAGCGGGTCTGGGACTTCGCCGTGTATGACACTCCCAGGCCTTGTCTGTACCCTTCTAATAGGGAATCGTATTCATTTTTAAATGAAATGAAAAACATGATGAAACTCCTGTTGTTTCATTTTGATTAAAAATGAAATTTAAAAAAAACCCTCAGAATTAATTTTTTTGTTGACTTTTGGAGTTATCCCCAGCTGCTCCTTCCCCAGTGGATCCTGGTTCAAAAATGATGCCATCTTTTAACAAATACTCAATGGGACAGGAGCAACTGGGGATTATTCCTGCCACTTTCTACTTCACAGGTCCTAGGAAAGGACTTGTGTGTGTGTGTGTGAGGTGGTCATTTTGCTATTTTGGCACTGGGGATGCATTTTTTTTTTTACTTTAATGTTTATTTTGGTTCAGCAAATGACATTAACCAAATAAACATTAAATGAAATGGAACATAAATAAAAAACACATCCAAAATGAATGAAAGAAACAAAACCATTTTTCCTGTTTGTCTGACTGTAGCAGTGAATCTCCAAGAATTAACTGTTCCCTCCAACAGTTATAAGACCAAAACATTGGATTTCTCTGGCTCCTCCCACTGGTAGTATCCATCATTCCAAAATCAGAAAAATCCAGATTTCTCTGGACTTACAAACACTAAGGCCAAATTCTGGGAAACAGAGGAGGAAAACCAGTGGAGATCAAAGGTGTGGAAACAATCCAAGTGTCAAATCATAAAAGCAAAAGCAGCTCAATCTGCTCAGATTTGTCTGTCCAGGAGCAGATTGCAAGAAAATATTGGCCCAGGGGATTTTTTCAAAATTGGCCAATGGGGTATCTGATGCCTTTATGCACTTTCCCTGCAGTACATGTATCAACAGCTTCCAAACGGCCCATCCAGTCTGCCCATCAAGCTTTCACACTTTTTTTTCTCATACTTATCTGTTGCTCTTGGCCCTTATTAGTAACTTTTTGGTTCTAGTTACCTTCAACCCCCACCATTGATGTAGACAGCAGTGCTGGAGCTGCATCTAAGTGAAGTATCTAGCTTAATTGGTTATGGGTAGTAACTGATGCAATAAGCAAGCTACTCCCATGCTTATTTGTTTACCCAGCTTGTGCCATTCAGTCCTTGTTGGTTGTTGTCTGAATATAATTCCTCTTTTCTTTATTCCCCCCTGCCGTTGAAGCAGTAAGTTGCTCTGGATATGTATTCCAAGTAAAGTATCAGGCTTAATTGATTTGGGGTAGTAACCGCCGTAACAAGCAAGCTACACCCATAATTATTTGTTTACCCAGACTATGTAATTCAGTCCTTGTTGGTTGTTGCCTGAATATAAATCCTCTTTTCCTCTTTCCCCCCTGTAGTTGAAGCAGAGAGCTATGCTGGATATGCCTTGAAAATGAAGTATCAGACTTATTTGGTTTGGGGTAGTAACCGCCACAACAAGCAAGCTACTCCCTGGATTTTTGTGAATGCATATCCTTTTTACCACATTTCCTCTTGCCGTTGAAGCACAGAGCAATTCTGGAGTCGCATTGACAGTGAGTATGTTTGTTGAATAAGGGTATTAATCTCTAGGTAGTAGCTGTCATTTCCGCAAGCTACCCCATGCCTCTTCTCTTCATTCACATCTTCTAGACTTTATGGATCCACAGTATTTATCCCACGCCCCTTTGAAGTCCTTCACAGTTTTGGTCTTCATCACTTCCTTCCTCTGGAAGGGCGTTCCAGGCATCCACCACCCTCTCCGTGAAGAAATACTTCCTGACATTGGTTCTGAGTCTTCCTCCCTGGAATTTCAAATCGTGACCCCTGGTTAAAAGGTCTGAAAGTCTGTATCATATCACCTCTGCTCCTCCTTTCTTCCAGGGTGAACATATTTAGATTCTTCAATCTCTCCTCATAAGTCGTTCAATGAAGACCCTCCACCTTTTTGGTCACCCTTCCTCGAGCCTGCACAGCTTCTTTCTCATATACACATGCAGTCTTACGTGCTATTTGCTCACATGCACACATGCTCACATGCTCCTACACATGTTCACCCACATGCTCTCTTACATGCTATTTGCTCACACATATGCCTTCACGTATATGCTCCATCTAACATACATATGCTCTCATAAACACACACTCTTGCTCTCTCTCTCCCCGGAACATACCAGCTGACAGTAACTCTTCTCTTTGGCGGTGCAGCCCCACAGACCGCAGCCTTCAATTTTCAGCCTTGCAGCCCAGCTGACAGGGGCCTCTTCGCTTCAGCTGTTTGTGGCTCTTGAGAACAGGAGTTGGCCACCCCTGCACTAAGGGGTTATGTGTGTAAAATTAGCATATATGCATATAAGTAGCTTGTACTTGCATATATACTACTTTATAAACTTTAAAAGTACACATGTATTTTTGGTTTTATGTGCATATTTACCTGAATATAAAAGGGGCGGGCTAGGGTGATTCTGGGAAGGAACCAAGAGGTATGTGCATAAGTTGCTATTTTATAAAAGATTTATGCAAATACATTGGGCAGCTTATTCAGGCAATTTTACACCTGTTAATTATTTAGAGCAATTGATTTCAGACTCGTCTGCTGTCCACTATTGGTTGAGAAGAAGGTCTGGGTGAACTGGGGTGGGGAGGGGGTTAGATGAAGAACTAAGAGGGACTCACTGACGTAGGGATAGACAGGGTGAATGCAAACATATTTTAAAATATACAGGCTTCCACACATAAATCAGGGGTTTACGCAAGCAAGTTATTTTTTTCTTGTGCATAAAATATATGCATACATAGGAAAAGTATGTGCTTTCAATGCATTGCAGGAATTTGCATGTAATCACAGATATGCTTATTTTATAATCTGCATGTACCTGATACATACAAGTAATAAAATATGGTGGAAGATCTCCGTGTGGCCATATATGCATGAAAAGAGGGCTGCATCGCTTTGTGTGAAAGTTATCCTCCCTAGGTTTTCTCTCATTCTGTATTGAGGAAACAAAGATTATTGGATTAACTCTTAGTAACCAAGATAATGATAGAATTTAAACATGCTTGGGACAGGTAAGGGCAAGGGTTGGAGATGATGAGAGATTGAGCAGATCAGAGCAGGAATCGCAAACTGTGGTCCTCAAGAGCCATAACCAAATCTGGTTTTCAGGATACCAAGAGAGAAAATCCATAAGATATATATTTATGTAAGGTGCATGAAAATATTTCTCATGCATATTCATTTCCCTTCTGGAAATATTATTTGCAAAGATCACAAAAGAGATAATAAAAATTAGGAATCTTTGTTCTTACCATATAGCAAAGATTTGGAATACAGTTTAATTTAAGACCTCCTGCTCCACATACGCTGAGTACCCCACAATCTTCAGTTCACCAACATCACAAAATCCAGATTTCCCTAAGAATTGCAACATCTACAAAACACCCACTAGATCCCAGCACATTAGTACAACATCCTCCAGGATAGCAAAGATGTTGTGAATCTCACTTGTGGGTGGTCTCAGCGAGTATTCTCACTCACCTCCCTGGGCTCGGCCTTAAGTGCCACTCTCTCTCCACTGCCTCCTTCATCCTCACAGCTTAACGCTGCCATCACTGCCTGAGTCTGCTGCCGTCACTCGAGCTGAGTCTTCATCTTGCTCTTAGTGGCAGAGGAATGCCACCAACATGGCACTTCCCTAGGTGTGGTGCGCATCTCTTCTTTGAATTTAAAGGAACCACAGTGTGAATAGTCCTGCAGCCCCTACTGATGACGTCCTTCCTGTATCCCTATAAAAGGGCTTTCCTGGCAGTTTTTCGGTGCCTTCACAAGGAGTTGTTTGCTCTTGGAATTCTTGTTCCAGCTTCTTGCTCCTGGAGTTCTTCCTGTTCCAGTCTTCACTTCTTCAAGGCAGGTCGCTGAACGACCTCCTGCAGTCGATCTCCTGCCGGCGCCATTTTCCATACGGAAAATGGCGCCGGCCATACGCGTATGGCCAGCGCCATTATCCGTACGGAAAACGATTCGCGGCAGGAAATCGCTCACGGACCCCCGCTGGTCCCCCAGGAACTTTTGGCCAGCTTGGGGGGGCCTCCTGACCCCCACAAGACTTGCCAAAAGTCCAGCGGGGGTCCGGAACGACCTCCAGCAGTCGAATCGTGTTGGTCTATGGCCGCCGCCATTTTGCGGTGGCCATTTTGCAAAATGGCGCCGGCTGAAGACGACGCGATTCAATAGCAGGAGGCCGTTTTGGACCGCCGCTCTACCCCAGGGTAATTAAGGCATTTGGGGGGGGGGGATTTTATTTTCAAGGGTCGGGGTGGGTTTTAGGGGGTTTTAGTGTGCCGGTTTTCCTGCCCTCCCCCTTCCCCCAATTTAGCTACGGACCGCCGCTGGACCCCAGGGTAATTTAAAGCATTTGGGGGGGGGGTTTGGGAGGGTGGGGGATTTAATTTAAAGGGTTGGGGGGTGGGTTTTAGGGGGTTTTAGTGTGCCGGCTCACGATTTTAACGATTTTCACGATACTTTACACACCCAAACGGCAACAATACGATTCCCTCCCCCTCCCAGCCGAAATCGATCGTTAAGACGATCGAGGACACGATTCACATCTCTAAATTCCACAGCATGGCGTATCTTGGCGTTTTTGTTAGCTTTCAAAATTTGAATTTGTACCAAAATATTTACCATAATTGAGCAAATAGCTTATTAATCTGTATCAATAAAACAGATAAATATCTTTGAAGATTTTTTTTCCTTTCCTATGGCTCAATTATTTAGTTTTAGTCTTCCTCTGATGCTGACATTTGCTGAATCGAGTCCAGGGGCTCCTGACATTCATACCCATTTCTTTACAAAGGAAGAACAGAAAAAAGACTGTTCTGGATAAAGAGATGTCTTGAAGGTGGTCACACCCTTTGGCTGACAGCTGGGATGTATCCTTAGCAGTGTGGAGAGGATAACTGGGTAGACAGGAGAAAAAGGCTATCCAGCCCTGTCATTTACTAAGCTATCATCATGTAAACATACACTCTGCATCCACAAATAAGACTGATACAATTGCCTACATGCTAGTAAAATACCTCACCTCAGGCACACACACAGAACCGACCTTCACCAAAGTACAAAAAGACCACACATTATAAATATGGAGATAGAAACTGGAATGGAAAACCAAAAAAAGCCACTCTGCATGCAGTGCAAACCTGGAGAAATGGAAAGAGAAATATAGCACCTAACACAGTCCCAGGATCTGCAATAATGCACACAAACTAAGCCGCACAAAGTTACACCTGCATTATGGAAGATATAACAACCCTATCTATGAAAAGGCAACACTACAAATATTAAATCAGGTCCTAAACACTAAAACACCTCCTATTAGGAAAACAGAACAAGCCAAGCTGCTATAGAGCCCCACACAGAAATAACTGTAAAACTATATTAATAAATGTTTCAAAACAGCTGATGAACAGAATAACATCCAACAAAACTCATAAAAATTATTAAACATTGTCCAAATATCAATAAAATATTTCAAAACAGCAGACACATCACATAATACTCAATAATTAAAATGGCAGTCAATCAAGAAAAATAAACTTAAAATGCCACTTTTACTTACCATCTCCAGCAACTCTCCTACTCCTTTCCCTTGAAAGCACATACCAGGAGCAGCAGCGGCTGCTGAAGCTCTGTCCTTACGGTCTTCTTCTTTAGGGCCCACAAGTCACACACACGGGGCCGGTGCAAGAGTATTTGGCACCCTAGGTGAACCTCCAGTAATGCAACCCCTCCCCTGGATTACCTATTGGCAGCAGCTCCTGCACAGCGCTCCCTCCTTTGGTATTGGATTTGTTGCAGGAGTTTGCACCCCCCCCCCAAAAAAAATTGTGGCGCCCTAGGCCACCGCCTTGTTTGCCTAATGGAAGCACCGGCCCTGCGCACACACACACCAATTAAACCCTACGATCAGTCTCTGTCTCTCACACACACCCCATTCACCTCCCTGCCCAGACTCTGTCTCTCATACACACCCCAGTCACCTCCCTGCCCAGACTCTGTCTCTCACACACACCCCAGTCACCTCCCTGCCCAGACTCTGTCTCTCACACACACCCCAGTCACCTCTCTGCCCAGACTCTGTCTCTCACACACACCCCAGTCACGTCCCTGCCCAGTCTCTGTCTCTCACACACACACCCCAGTCACCTCCCTGCCCAGTCTCTGTCTCTCACACACACCCCTGTCACCTCCCTGCCCTGCATTTCCAGCCCATGGCTTGAACACTGCCACTCCTCCCAGCCCGATGCCCCCCTTCTTCCTGCCCCACCGGCCAATCAGAGGCTTCCTTCTTCCACTGGCAGGAAGAAGGCTTCCGATTGGCCCACGGGGGCAGGAAGAAGGGAGGAGGTTTCCCATTGGCCCTCGGGGGCAGGAAGAAGGGAGGAGGTTTCCCATTGGCCCACGGGGGCAGGAAGAAGGGAGGAGGTTTCCCATTGGCCCACGGGGGCAGGAAGAAGATAGGAGGTTTCCCATTGGCCCGCGGGGGCAGGAATAAGGTAAAGGGAAGAATTACTGGGGCTGTGGGACACCGGGAGCCGCAACACACCAGCTGATTTTATTTTTTTTCTCCCTTGGGTGCCTGCTGATGCTGCCTGCTTTTATTGGCTGCAGTGTCTTGCAAAGAAATTTGGGTGGGCCTGAATGGAAAGTGGGTGGGCCACTGCCCACCCAGGCCCACCCGTAGCTACGCCACTGCTTCAAGGCCTTCATGTTTTTCTGGGAGCTCCTCTATGTTCTTCATTCCATGTTCCTGGTCTCTCACCATTGCCTGTGTCTTCTACTCATGATATCAAGTCCTCACAAGTTCCTGATGTTCCAGTCCTCGTCTCCAAGTCCCGCCTTCTAGGTCTTCTCTCTCATCCATTTTTCCAGGTGTGCCAGTGTCATGGTCCGTGACCAGTAAACAGGTTGTGTAAGGTACCTCATGTAACAAGGCCTGTCTTTTTCATTGCTTAAGTCTCCGGAAGTCCCTTGTTTTTAAACTTAGGGGGTCCCGTCTTTGGTTCCGAGTTCCTGAATGCTGGGTCCCATCCCTGGTCATGAGTTCCTGAGCCTGAGTCCCTGAATTCTGTTCCTGATCTTCAGAGCTCCTTGCCCAGCTTCTATCCATGTCCAAGTCTCAAGTCCAGAGCCTGCTTTGCCATCGGCATGGTCTGCAACCAGTCCTCAGGTTGTGTAGGGCGCTCAGTGGTGCAGGACTTTCCCAGAGTCTTTGTCAAGTTTCCAGTGCCAAGTTATCATCATCTTCCAAACCCAGAGTTTGCTTCGCATTCGGCATGCTCTGTGACTAGCCCACAGGCTGTGTAGGGCACGCTGCAGTGTAGGGCTCAATCTGCACTGGAACCTGATCCTAAATCTGAGCCTAAACTTGAACCTGAGTCTGAATCTGAAACATGAACCTGAACCTGAACCTAAACCTGAGTCTGAATCTGAAAGCTGAACCTCAATCTGAATTTGAACCTGACCCAGTACCTGAGTCTTCGTATAGTTCTTTGTCTTCAGTGTCTTTGTTTAAGTTCCTAGTCTTCCGTGCCTTCATCTAGTTCCAAGTCTGGACATGTTTAACATTATTGTAATTTCTATCACTGTTTTTTTTCTGTACAAAATGTTTCTTGGTTTAATGTTAAATGGTAAAACTGCAATTAAAAAAAAAGAATATCAACACTGTTTTAGCAGTTTGCATCAGTATTATATATTTGAATATGTGCTACTTTGATGCTTTTGTTATTTGATGTATATGTTATTAGATCTGATGTATATGCTATTGTATTTGATTGTTGTTTTGTAAGCTGCCCTGGGTCCTTTTTGGAGGAGGGTGACATATAAATGGAAATTGAAATGAAATGAAAGCTATCAGAGAAGCCTCTTAAAGCTCAGCTTGAATAAATGCAGTTTATTCCAAGCTCCATGTTCCAAAGTCCATATTTGCAAGGTTAGGATATTTTAACGTGTTTCAAAATAGAATATTTGCAGTTCCACACTTAATACAAATTATACCCCAAAAGTGCTGACAAGTAGATCAGGAAGTAAACTAAAGTAGGCATTAATCCCTCTGTATTATGTGGATGTGCTGATTCTCTGTGTCTGTTCTAAATTGCTTTATACAACAGCATTCATATGATACATGTTTGCAGTTAATCCATATCACAATGGTTATCTGTAAATTTGTAGTACATTTCAGATTTTGTGATAATAGGGCAATGGATTGTAGGTCTTGTTTTTGCCATGTGCATTCAGATGATCCAGATAGGAAATATGATCCAAATGAGTCAATTTTCGGTTTGGTTTGGGTCATCCGAACTGAATGAGCACAGTCCCCTATATTGCCTAAGGGTGATCCAGAACCTGTAGCTCATCTCGTCACTTCTACTAGATGTAATAAGCATATTTCTCATGTTCTGGACCAGCTTCATTAGCTCCTTGAAGAAAAATGGATTAAATTGAAAATATTGATACTTGTTTTTAAAACTGTAACAGGCACCGGCCCTACTTATCTTTTGGATCTTCTGTCAGCATATCAGCCTTCTCGGATGCTTCGATCAAAGAATGACTCTTTATTAATTGGTCCTTCACTGAAGCAGGCTCGGCTAGTAAAATCTCGCTCTCATGCATTCTCCATCATAGGATCAATCCTATAGAACTTTTTACCCAGTGATTTGTGCTATATAACAGACATTAAGGTGTTTCATAAACAACTTGAGACTTTATTATTTCATGAAGCCTATGGAAGCATTTAATTTATTAATTATGAATTTTAGTATATCTTGTGTATTGTGTATTTGTGTGTTTAATTAGAATGTATTTTAATTATTGTATTATTTTATATTTATTGTTTTTAACTGTATGTGATTATATATGTCCAACTGTAAGCTCAGTATAATATTTTGTTTTAGGTGGTTTACAAACATTTTGAAATAAATAGATAAATTTATTGTTGAAAAAAATTCAATTAGTTAACTTGTACAATATTTTCTTGACTCTAATAGTAGACAGACTAATTTTAGGCCTGGATTCACTATTCTCGCAGAGAATAGTGAATCGCGTGGTACCAGGGGGCAGGGGGGTGAAACAGGGGGCGGGCCTGCGAAAGCCGGCAGCCATCGCACCACTGCAATGCGCTGGCTGCCGGCTTTCGCTCCAAATAGTTATTCAGCGCGAAATTGGCGGCGATAAGGGTCCTTACCTTTCGCCATCAGTGATGTCTCCGCAGCGCGGCCCCTGGTGCCGCCCCGACTCCTCCTCTTCCAGGGCCGACTCCGCCCCGATCACCCTATTGCATGTGAAAAGGGACTTTTCACGTGTGAAAGCTATTGAAAATGACCCCCTTAGTGATGAAACCCCCATTTATTTATTTATTTAATAGCATTTCTATACCGACTTTCACAGACAAGTCTGACCAAGACAGTTTACAACTTCCAATAAAAATAAAGTAAAATAGAGTGATAATTAAACAAAAACAAATATGTAAAAACAAACAAAATAAAATGCAAATAGAGAAAGTAAAGTAATAGATAGAAACATGTCCTTTACTACATGTGTACTAGCAATGCCCAACTCTGTTTTATAATCCCAGAAGACTACAGGTGTAAACATACAGAAACAAGTTCCATGAAAAATGATAAATCCAGGATCCAAATAATCTTCAGCCCAGGTCATACTTCTTTAAAACCAATTTTCTGACTCCTAGCTACTACATTATGGGCCAGATTTTATAACATGCGCGCGGGCATAGATTTGTTCTAGCAACCCGGCGCGAACAAATCTACGCCCAATTTTATAACATGCGTGCACAGCGGCACGCATGTTATAAAATCCAGGGTCAGCGCGCGCAAGGGGGTGCACAATTGTGCAACTTGTGTGCGCCAAGCTGAGCAGCCTTCCTCCGTTCCCTCCGAGGCCGCTCCAAAATCGGAGCGGCCTCGGAGGGAACTTTCCTTCTGCCCCCCCCCCCCCCCCCCCCCCCGCACCTTCCCCTCCCTTCCCCTATCTAACCTGCCCCCAAGTCCTACCTAACCCCCCCCCCCCCGACCTTTGTTGAAAAAGTTACGCCTGCCTCCGGGCAGGCATAACTAGCGCACGCTGTCTCTCCATCCCCCGACCCAGTGGCTGTTCCAGAGGCCTCAGTCCCGCCCCTGGAATGCCCCCGGTCTCGGTCCCGCCCCCAGAATGCCCCCGGGCCGGCGCCCCGCCCCCAGAACGCCCATTTTTTGAAGCCTCGGAACTTACGCGCGTCCCGGGGCTTGCATGCGCCGCCGAGCCTATGCAAGAATAAAAGCATCATTTTATTTGCTGAGAGAGAATTTATTTAAAAAAAAAAAAATCTAGTTATAGATTTTTTTGGATTCAGAATAGAAGTTCTATAGTTTCAGTGTGACATGTTTACACATTTAAAAGTGAATTTTTAGACCCGCGTGCGGGTGTCCATGTGCATGCGGTTCCTGGCACGCGCACATGGACACATCGATTTTATAACATGTATGGGCCGACGCATGCGCATGTTATAGAATCGGCTACCCGCCTGCCCATGCATGCCTGATTTTACATCGGTGTGCGCATGAGCGTATGAGTGCCGAATTACGAGCGCAAGGGGAGGGGGGAATTTTATTAAATGAGCGCAGTGACGAACTGGGCCTTTCCTCATTTCCCTCCTTTATTGGATGCGCCCATAAATGCACATATTGCACCACACGCAAAGATACATGCTGTTTTATAATGTATATGCATAGGATATAAAATACTCTTCATGCTCATATGTCTGCAACTCTGTGGGGGGGGGGGGGGGAGAGAGATATTCTTTATAAGGCTCAGTCTGAGGCTCTATATATGGACCTTTCTAAGGGGGCACTTTGATTCAGGGTGAGTTTTTTGGGAGGTGGGTTGGGGTTAGGGGTGGTAGTGTTACAGACACATTCGGAGGAATCCAATGTAAAATTGACATCTTTAAAGAATTTTAGACCTTATAAGTGATGAAAATTCTAACAAGAGCAGTTGATTTGTACACTGCAGTCTCTGGAGTTACGCACATCAGTGCTGGAACACCCATGCCCTTTTCGTCTTTCCCGCCTATTTAAAATTTGCATAGCTCCCGTGCAGCCCACTTACATGCGTATGTGGCCGTTTTTGTGTGTGTAAGGCTTTTAAAATCTACCTCTAAGCATTTTTCCCATAGACACAATGGGAGAAAATATTTAATAATAGGCCCTTTAGAAGTTAACAAGTAGCACATTTAAGACTAATCGGAGAAAATTCTTTTTCACTCAACACACAATTAAGCTCTGGAATTTGTTGCCAGAAGAGGTGGTTAGTGCAGTTAGTGTAGCTGGGTTCAAAAAAGGTTTGGATAAGTTCTTGGAGGAGAAGACCATTAACTGCTATTAATCAAGTTTACTTAGGGAATAGCCACTGCTATTAATTGCATCAGTAGCATGGGATCTTCTTGGTGTTTGGGTAATTGCCAGGTTTTTGTGTCCTGGTTTGGCCTCTGTTGGAAACAGGATGCTGGGCTTGATGGACCCTTGGTCTGACCCAGCATGGCAATTTCTTATGTTCTTAGATTGTAAGCCTTTGGGGACAGGTAAATACCTACTATACCTTAATGTAGTTTGCCTAGAATTATCAATTAAATGGCATGAATTAAGTCTAAATACTATGGAAGAACAATATACAAATACAAACACGTAGCATAGTACAATCAAGGACAGTCTGGAACAAAAAAATGGGCCCTAGCATTTATAGCACATCAGCCCACATACACAGGGGTGAATTTTCAAAATGTTACATGTATAAAAATTAGCATATATGTGCATAAGTAGCCTCTACTTGAGTATTCTGCATTTTATAAATGTCTAAAATATGCACATATTTACACTTTTGTGCACATATATATGTGCATAAAAAAGTGGAGGTCTTGGCACATTCCATGCAAAGCCAACACTTACACGCATACATTTCTATTTTAAGACACTTACTTTTTCCAACTTGCTCACATATTTTTACACCTGCTAATTATCTGGCATAAATAATTTTAAACGGGATTATTGTGTAGTACGGACTGGGTGGAAGGTCTGGGTGAACTGGGGAGGAGTTCAGGCTGAAGAGCCAGGAAGGTCTCGAAGATCGAGAGACGTGAACTGGTTAATTTCATATATGCACACATGTTTTACAATTGGCCATCTTTCACACATAAATCGGGACTTGCACAAGTAAGCCCTACTTTTGCATGCAAAATATACGCATGTATAATTTTAAAATAGGCAGGAAAAGCATGCATGTTCAATTCATTGATATATGTAGTTATGATATGTTGTATGTATTCTCGAGTATGTTGTGGGTAGAGGTATGTGTATTTTATAAAACACGCGTATATCGTACATGCCAGTGAGTAGATCTACTCACGGCCGTTTATGCGCTTATAAATCATTGTGTGCATTTGTTTGAAAGTTTTCCTTCCTAGCTGTAAGCTCTTTACCAAATGATGTTTCCCCATGTTTTCAGCTAAGACTTTTTTTTTTATAGAAAACATGTGAAAGACAACTCTTCATATGAGTATTTGGCAACTTTAAACCCAAAAATAATCAAAACTGAGGCTATGTCTTCCTGATACGACGCAAATGCAGGGCATTACAGAATAATGTCTTGAAGAAAATAATTTCCTTACTGTCTACACTGCTATTATGCACTCTCTTAAATCAAACAAATCCCTGATTCCTTATTTGTTACCTTGTAAATATCACTCTTCCCTGCTATCTGTTGCATATATCCCTTTAAACAAACACCTCATTCATTATTTGTTAAGTCATTTCCTCTTAGTACACCATCACTGCCTGTGCTTGCATCCAAAAATCAATAACACCCAAGTCATTATTCTTTATGGGGGTAATTTTCAAAAGGATTTACATGCCTACAACTGGGTTTTACAGCTGCAAATGCACTTTACTCATGTAAGTGGGCTTTTGAAAATTGCTACAGTAGTGTGTTCCATTTCCACATGTACGTCCTTTGAAAATGACCTTTGTTTTTAATAATTCCTTCTTACTGACGACAAATATTAATACTAACAATTGCACACCACCTGCATAGCTGAAGTGCCACTGCCACACATATGTCTCGAGCCAACTAAAGCGGCCTAAAATAAACAAAACCAAGTGCCTTGCCTTATGTCCCCAGACTTTGTAAGAGAAGAGCCACATGCAGCATTTCAATCCCTGAGAGGGCTGGGGAGGTTCCCCCCTTGGAGTCTGTTCCTTTCAGTGATTTGAAGTGCTGCTGAAGGGGGGGAGGGGGATGGGGCACAGGCCAGGTTCTCACAGAGCTATGGCAGATAGAGTGTCAGTAAAACATATTTCTAGCAAGTTGGCAGCCCTGCCACACAGCAAGGAACCCTACCATCCCCCTTCATCCTTACCTGCCTCCTGGGGGAGTAAGAGGGGGTGAGTGCAGGGTGATGTGTTTGTGTTGCACTCTCTCCCCACTCACACCTCCATATATTCCTGATCTCTCTTTCCCTCCCCTTTCTCACCCTTTTCACCGACGCCCTCTCTTTCCCTTTCACCCTTCCTTATTCCCTCTTCACTCCCACCTTCTTCCTTACACCCTGCCTTACCCTTCTTTCCTTGCCCCCTCCTCACCCACCACTACCTGCCCATCCTCTCACACTTCTGTCCCTTGGCTGACCTCTCCTGTCTCCTCGTGCTCCTCTCCTTCCTCTCACCAACCTCCATCTCCTCTCTGCTTCCCCCCTCTCGCGGCAGCACACCTGGTCCTGCCTGCATTTGCCCTCTCCTTCGCCGCCTCCCACAAGCACACCTGCTTCTTCCCTCGTGCTATCCTCTCTCTCTCCTTTTCCACTTCCAGCACACCTGGCCCTACCTACATCTCCTCACTGCCTTTTCCTTACCAGCGTCTCCCCTCTGCCTTTCCCTTCCCCCACCTGCATCTCCCCTTTACGTTTCCCTTCCTCCACCAGCACACCTGGCCCTACCTAAATTTCCCCTCTGCCTTCTTCTGCTAGAATACCCTCTTCCCTCACATCTGCATCTTCCCTCTGCCACCCCATCCCCCACCAACATAACCTAGTTCCCTTGTGTTCCCTGCTGTCTCCTCCTTTCCCCACCATCCATAATTCCTCTGATTTTTTTGTTGTTGTTGTGGTGCTGGTGGTCAGTCACTACTGCAGCAACTTCTCCTCGGCCCCAGCAGTGGTGTAAGAATGGTGATGTGAGCCAGGGGAGGGAGAGGTATTTTCCTATCTAGTCCCTGCTGTAGCCACTTCTCCTTGATCCAGTTGTGATGCAGGAAGGGTGACGTGTGCCGTGGCAGAGATTGAGACAAGGCGGCAGAAGGTTTTTTGTTGTTGTCCAGTTCAGTCTCTGCTACAAAAGCACTTCTCCTCGGCCTGGCCATCAGTACTGGTAGGGGCATGAGAGTCATGCAGGGAAGGAGACAGTGTGCCCGGTCACTGTTACAGCCTCTTCTCTTTCCCAGCCTACTTCTGCACCATGCAAGTCAGAGAGGGGAAGGAGGGACATGCATCTGCTGTGCTTGTTTTTCCAAATGGAAAAAAAGTGAAACCTGTTCGTGGACCAGAAGAATGACCTTAGTGGGATGGATTTGGCCTGTCGACCATAGCTTAGGACCCCTGCCTTATATAGCCAGCAGGTGAGACAGAAGTTCAATCCTTTATATACTGTGAGTCATTAACAGGGGAATACTTTATTAAGCTGCTTATGCAGACTCTATCATCATGCAAAATCAATGTAAGAGAGCATAATCAAAGTATGTTTCTGCATGTGTGTATAAATATATACACTATACATACATACGTACATATGGGAAAGGGTCTGAAATGTTTTATAGTTTGATAAATGGATGGAGGACTGATGTATATGGGCGGAGATGAGATAGTAGGGGACAATTTGGGATGTAAGTTAATTTAAGTTATGGGGAGGGTAATTCAAATGTTATTTAGTATGTTGATTTTACGCTGTATATTTTATGTTGTCTTTATGTTGTACCTTGGTTGTATGCTAATGCTTTATTATATACACCACTTTGAAGGGGCTGTATGACCTCTAAAGGTAGAGGTCAATATTCAAAGCTATTTAGATGGATAACTCACAAGTTATACAAGTTATTTGTTTAAATGGCAAGTTTTTAGGTATTGACCCCTTTATCCAGCTAAATTATAAAACCCTGGCTGGCTAGGACCCCACCTCAAATACCTCTAAATTAAAAAAAAATAGCATTTACTGGCATTGGCCCTCCAGCCCTCTCCCCCTCTCTCCCTGTTAAATATTTTCAAAAATACTGCCTCCTTGCTATACCCCAAAGTCCACCCAGTACCTGAATTGTCAGCCCTTTTTAAAAGCTGGTATTGCAAATTTTCAACCGTTGCACATCCATTTAATGTGAGCGTATGTTCAAATCTTCAAGTACATGTGGCTGGAGTCCAGAAGACCTTATGTCCAGGAAGTTTCTAGGATCCAGACATGCCAGATCAGTATAAAGTGTTCCATATTTAAGAAAAAATTGATGCATGCTTTCAGAGACGGCGTCAAGAATGACATTGTGGCTATTGATTCTACAGGAGTGATTACAACTGTAGATCTCTCATGTCCAGCAGATTTATTTGTCATGTTTTTCTCTTCCTTATCCATTTTTCTGGCAATGTGGCCTACACTTCGAGTTCTTAGACTTTATTACTTTGGAACTCATCATTTGCCCACTCCACAATGTTATTGGTAGATTTCTTGTCTACATCAAAGTCCAAGATTCACTTTTTAAGCTCATCATCTTCGACAAACATGCAATCACTGTTGAGATCTATTCTGCTTGATTGTAGGGTATTTGATAGCAGTGACATGAGATACATTTGAACTTGATTAGTCAGAATCATCTCAAACTTCAGAACCAACTCTATTTAAGCTTTAGCTTTGGCATGCACAGAGAGTTTAGACCTCAAATTATCTTGAATCTTGGACAAAGTTAGTATAAGGTCTATTGTACATAGCATGATCCGGATTAAAAAATGACCCCAAAACTTTCCTCACTGTAGTGTTTTTCAACACCTACATGTTTTGCAACAGAGAGCTTTTTGTGGTGTGTGTCCTGACTAACACTTTCCCACACATTAATTTGCTTTTAGGACTTTTGAAGAAAAACTATATCATCATTCTTCAGGACAAATAATGATATGGATGCTATCAGAATCCCAGTAGTATCTGCCAACACTAAATTGAGGTAATGAACATAGCGCTAGACATAAACTTGGCTAGGTGATTCTTTCGAAAGTCATGCAGAAAAAAAAACCCCTACACATTCTTGCATGTTAGCTGCCCTATCAGTTGAAATTCCAAAGCATTTTTATACATCAATTTTGCATGATGATAGAGTCCACATAAGGAGCTTAAGATAGTATTTCCCAGCTGATGACTCATTCTACAACCACAAGTAGTTTCTCATGGATGCAATATGTTACATAAGAGATGACAATGAAGCACTTGTCTTTTGATATTATATCTTGCATGGTGTTGATTTAACATAAAAAATTCCAGCATCAATGTCTTCATTTGCAACACTTTCCTGAATGTTTTTTTCTCCCTATTGGCCAATTCAACCAACAAATTCAACTCATAATTGAACTGGATTTTCTAGTATTTGCCAATGTGGCCATCTTGCCAATCCAGGCCATCAATACAGAGAGTTAAAAGTCCTGAGGTATACAACTTTACATTATCACTTTCAGGCCGATTCAGTAAAGCGTGGCCGCGGTTACCCTGCTTCTAACCCGCTTTGTACCCACAATTTGACCGTGTAAGTCCAACCCGGATTCACTATCCCTTTTAACCCATCCTTACCGCTTCTTTAAATCAACGGGTAACCCTTTCCGCCCGCGGCATGTATATGATATGTAAACGATCGGATTAGCTATTCCCTCCCATACAGTAACGTGTGCCCCGATTATCGCCTTTTTAACCTGCAGTTTTGCTGCGTGTTTAACCTGCTAATTTACCGCCTACCCTCACCCCTGCGTTAGTGTGGAGCGTCAGGTCAGAGAGACGAAATTTCACGAGCAAACGACCCCCTCACCCCCCGGGACAAAAACCTTTAGAGGAGCCAGGATCGGGCTCACCTGTTGTTTCCAAGCATAACCTAAACTCTTGCCTGCCCAACCTAAAATCCAACGCACCGGGAAAGCCACTCTTCAGATCACGACTAATCCCATCACTGGAAGGATGAAAGATTTTTTTAAGCGTCCCAGTTCCTCTCTCCGCTATATCAATGCATTCTCCTTTCTACTGCAATGCGAACAGGATCGGGCAAACTTTCCCCCAGCCCCCGCTCACCTGCCCTGGCCACATCCATGGGTGCTGGTCACCGGAGCAGCCCCAGTCCTCTCTCCCTCCTGGGGGCAGCTGGCGGCGAGAGCGAGAGCGTCTTCAGCAGCCTGGGGCGGATCGGGCGTTCCCCATGCGAGGCGGCTTCCTGCAGCCCCCGCCGGTGAGGGTGCATGAACGCACGCCGTGACCTGAGCACCCGGCTGGCCAGCTTGGGGGGGTCAGGAGGCCCCCCCAAGCTGGCCAAAAGTTCTTTTTGGGCCGAACGAGCCGTCCGGCGCGAACGAGCCGGGAATCACGTGACGCTGGCGTCACTCGACGTGCCGCCGACGTCACATGCTTCTCGCCAAGGATTGCAGAAATGGCGTCCTCACTCCTCGCTCCATCACCAGGGAGTTGTGGTAAGTCGGGGGGGGGGGATTAAGGAGGGTGAGGGGGTTTATATTTTTATTTTGGCTCAACAATCGCGATTTCCCACATATCCAACATATCTATGTTGGATATGTGGGAAATCCGATCGTTTATGTCGAATCAATTTTTTAAGTTAAAAAAAAATATGAGTAGCGTTTTACTAATGCGGTCAATCCGAATGCACACCCCTACACAACAATGCTCCACCACCCTGGGTTTGAAAGTTATTTTTCAGAATACTGTTCTTCCTGGTACCTGTCATTTCAAATGTCATTTGAAATGACATTTGAAATGACAGGTAGCAGCACACCAAGGATACTGTATAGGCACTGTATAGCGCCCTATACAGTAAAATGGATTGCGCTTCTTGGACGCGCTTTGGACGCGCTTTGCATTTGAATGCCATTTAAATACTGTATCGAGCAGTATGTGATCCGAACTGTGCCCGCGGCAAACGATTGGGCGCCCGGCACTGCCGCACTTTTTCTACCACGTCCTTACTGTATCGGCCTTTTTGTAAGTCTTGGAAAGCCTTTTTATCTCTCTTTTTTCAATCTACTCAACTGTAATTGGATACTAATAACAATAACATTGATCCTTCCCCCTCTTTCCCATGGAAACTTTAAAGCTATTTGGACATCAAAAATATACTGCTAGGCCATCCATTCCATTTTATGTTTGCTTTTGAATCAAACTAGAAGGTAAATGCCATAGAATAATGAGTGTCTCTACAAGTCATGAGTTCTTTGAACTTCCATGACACTATGGTAAAAAAAAATGTTTAAACATAAGTAGCTCTTTTGAATTTGCCAATAACCAGCAGCACTGCTACAATAGCAGAAAATGATATATAAAGTATATGAAAATTAGAAGGGATGCACTTGCTACTACTGCTCCTTGAGTTCCAATGCAAGCTTCATTATTTGTATGCCCTTAAAATATTTTTGAAATGCATTTCCTTTTTGAGGTTTAAAGGCATTTGCAGTGACTCATTCAATAAAGAAGAAATATATTGAAAATACAATTGCAAATACATTTCAAATTTCAACCTAATTTGAGGAACATTAAAACAAGGCCTGTAGTAAATAAATTCATTACAATAGACTTCTGCTAAATGCATGCCCTGTGTACTTATCATCTTTGGTAGGTTTTGAAGAACTTACTTATATGAATAGTTTCAGACTGTAATACTTCTACCAAAAGAGTAAAGTTAATTCTTCTTTTCTCTTTCATAAATCACTGAAATCAAAGTTAATAAAAGTGAATAGTATATGCAAACAATGGGATCTATTATTGTTGAGAATCTGAGGAAAGAAACCTTTGAAATGCCCTATAGTAGATTTTGCTCGATTATTCTCAAGAAAAGGTTATGTTTAGCAGAAGATTAGATTGTATCTACTTGTACAAGAAAAACCTTTCCAATGAGCTCTTAAACCTGAATTAAAGGGTATGAAATTAAATTCAGTGCAAAAGTTTGAGATATACAGTAGATATCAGAGACAAAGAAAATACAGGGGTAGATTTTTAAAAACTGCGCGATCGCGTACTTTTGTTTGCGCAGCAGGCGCAAACAAAAGTACGCTGGATTTTATAAGATATGCACATAGCCGCACGTATCCTCTAAAATCCTGGATCGGCGCGCGCAAGGCTGCCGATTTTGGGCAGCCGGCGCGCGCTGAGTCGCACAGCCTGCCTCCGTTCCCTCCGAGGCCGCTCCGAAATCGGAGCGGCCTCGGAGGGAACTCTCTTTCGCCCTCCCCTCACCTTCCCCTCCCTTCCTCTACCTAACCCACCCCCCCGGCCCTATCTAACCCTCCCCCCTACCTTTATCCATGGATTTATTTATTTATTTATTTATTTATTTATTTATTTTATTTATTTAAGATTTTTATATACCGACATTCATCAATGATATCATATCGGTTCACATTATAACACAAAACGGCGCCTGAGGTAGCGCTTTACATCGAACAGATTTCGATGTAAAGCGCTACCTCAGGCGTGGATTTACGCCTCCCGGAGGGAGACGTAAATCCACGCGCGCCAGCGGGCTGCTGGCGCGCCGAGACCCAACCCGGGGGCGGTTCCGGAGGGCGCGGCCACACCCCCGGAACGCCCCGGCCCGAAACCACACCCCCGGGCCTGCCCCGAAACGCCCCTGACATGCCCCCGTCCAAAAACCCCGGGACCTGCGCGCGTCCCGGGGTTTTGCGCACGCCGGCGGCCTATGGAAAATAGGCGCGCCGGCGCACAAGGTCCTGCTCGCGTAAATCCGGGCGGATTTACGCGAGCAGGGCTTTTAAAATCCGCCCCACAGTGCATGAATATATTATGCAATGGTTGAGAAACACTAATGAGCTGTAAGAATGCAAGAAATATATCATCACAGTGATATTCTAATGCTGTACATGTCAGAAACATAGCATCTGTTAAAAAATATTTTAAAATTGAAGCTCCTCTTGCTATGATATTAAAATCAAATCATTTCATAAGTGGCATTTTTGTTCTTATGGATATGTTAATGTGTCACTTATTTATTTATTTATTTATTTATTTTTTGTTTTTATATACCGATGTTCCTGTATAATATAAATATCACGGTTTACAAGGAAATAAAACTGTCGCCTCGGGGGCAGCTTACATTGGAACAAATGACAATAAAGAACTTAACAATAAGGAACTTAAATAGAACTTACAGAGAACAACAAGGCCTAATAAAGAGAGTTTATTAAGAGAGTTAACTTTATAACCGCACGCATAGGGCCAAAGTCTGTGTGTAGGAAGTCTACACAGTCTTCAGCCTGATTTATAAAACACAGGCGCATTTTCCAAAATTTACACAGGTAAAAATGAGTATATGTGCACGTGGGTAGCCTCTGCTCACACATTCTGTATTATATAAAAGTAGAAAGTATGCATACAAAAGGGGCTGAGGGCATTCAGGGGCAGAGCCAACATTTATGTGCATAACTTACTATTTTAAAAGACACTTGTGAACATTTGACAACTTACTCCTGACTCCAGGGCCACCTTCTTTCTTCGTAGATGATGGCATCCTCTTCAGCGGAGGTCGCCAATTATTTGGTGTATGGCAGTTTAACAGTAAGAAAAAACCAGGACTGGATAACCTGCCAGGTGGCAGTCTTAGAAATAACAGTCTGATAAATTTAGTCTGATATCAAAGAGAAAAAAGATCAGGAATCACTGTTCTAATAGAGCAGTGTTTCCCAACTTTCACTTGAAGACACACCTATCCAGTCGGGTTTTCGGGATATCCACAATGAATAGATTTGCATACCCTTGGTCTTCAATGTATGCAAATCTATCTCATGCATATTCATTATGGATATTTTGAAAACCCGACTGGTTAGGTGTGCCTCCAGGAGAGGGTTGGGAAATACTGTAAAGGAACAATATTAAATACTTTTTGCACAAACATTTAATTTTACATGAAACTCAAGTCATCACAAATTTTATAATTTGGTAGGACTTTGTAGGATTTTATTTTTAATTTGGGCCTTAAAATAGGCATATTTCTTAAATAAGGGGAAAAAGTTAGGAAACTAAAAAGTTAGGAAACTAATTGAAAGTTCAGGAAGTCCTTAAGCATCTTTTTTGTGAATAAATCAACATCCTGTATATGGTCCAGGCTGGCAGCAATTTACAGAAAGAATGCCATATAATTGTATAAAATATTTCTTTAGTTGTAAGGATATACTATAGATTGCATTTTATGACACTTTGAGGATAACTTTCAAATCTCTTCGCATTACTGCATGTGTGCACTTAAATAGACATTTGGAGATTTATCTTAGTATTTTATAAACTGCAGAACAGGAGCTGCACAGTTTATGAAATACCGAGTACTTATGCTCCAAAAGTGTGTGTATATGTTTCAGAATGCAGATATATTTCCATTGCAATGAAACTGCTTATGTTTCCTACCTGTTATAGAAACATATGTGCATATATTTTAGGTGCATAAAAAAATACAACATGTACAACCAGGTATTTTATAGCATAAACATATATAAATACTCTCTTGTGCACGTATTTGAAATCACCACTTCACTAATACCTCTGCTCATTTACCCAGTTCATCTCCAGTGGAATCTGCTTCCTATTCAGTCAACTTACTTAGGGCCTTATTTTCCAATATTGCATTGGTAACACATTAGGGGGTGTTTACCAATGTGGCTTCTTTCATGCAGTGGGGAAACATCATGTGCGGCAATGTTAGCACTGGAGAGAGAGAGAGAGAGAGAGAGAGAGAGAGAGAGAGAGAGAGAGAGAGAGAGAGAGAGAGAGAGAGAGAGAGAGAGAGAGAGAGACTTACTATAGTGCCTATGCCCTACATAGGTATTTGAATCCCTATGGGAGGGCTACCTACTAACTCGGGGTGGGGATTAGGTATGAGCGTCGGGGGTTGGGGGCCACTTTCGCATTCCACATGAGACCTACGGACAGAACAGTGGTCTCTAGTGCAGATTTGCTGGCCGTCGGAGTGAGGACGCTCACTCCAAGAAGTGGTTTGGCCAACATTCTCTCCACCTAGCTTGATGGACACTCTACCTGGGCAACAACATGCTAGGTGGAGAGAATGTTGGCCAAATCTCCTCTTGGAGTGAGCGTCCTCACTCCGACGGCCAGCAAATCTGCACTAGAGACCACTGTTCTGTCCGTAGGTCTCATGTGGAATGCGAAAGTGGCCCCCAACCCCCGACGCTCATACCTAATCCCCACCCCGAGTTAGTAGGTAGCCCTCCCATAGGGATTCAAATACCTATGTAGGGCATAGGCACTATAGTAAGGTTCTCTCTCTCTCTCTCTCTCTCTCTCTCTCTCTCTCTCTCTCTCTCTCTCTCTCTCTCTCTCTCTCTCATGTTTTTACTCATCAATAAGAAATTTCTCCCTCCTCCCCCCCTCCACGAACAACCTTCCTTCCCCCTGCCCCCCCCCATTAGCAAACCTCCCTCCCCATGCGCTAGTTTCGCTCTAATAGTGCATACTGCTATTGTTCCTAGTTATGTTATGTTATATTATCCAAGTTGTTCACTCCCTTGTTCATTGTAAGACATATGTTGTCATTGTTTTCTACTTGTTATAATGTAAACCGGAGTGATAAGTAATTCTGTTACCTGAACTTCGGTATAAAAAAAAGTTATAAATAAATAAATAAATTTAGGTCCTCTTGAATTTCATTCTGAACCCCATCCAGTTTACCCAGACCTCCCACCCCAAAATTGCAGACAACGGACAAGTTCAATATTAGATGTACTAGTTAATGAGCAGGTGTAAAATTGTACACATAAGTTAGATATTTTCTATGCAAATGTCTCTTAAATACAATAGCAACTTTTACTTTGACCTTGCCCCGAAATGCCCTTAGACCACTTGTTTTTTGCACTGATAAATGTGTGTATGAAACCAAAAATACACATGTACTTCTGATGTTTATAAAATAGCATGTGCACAAATATGGCCTCCTTATGCTAATTTTCCATGTGTAACCCCTTTGAAAATGTATTCTACTGAGCAGAAGTTAAAGTTTCTAGAATATTCATTCTAAAAAACCTTTTTACAAAATACATAAATACATTTATCAATAAATAAGTTAAAAATCCTATCCTTAATAATCCCATTGGGGATTTCCAGTTCACAAACTAGAAACTACTGATGACCTGCTACTGAAATAACAGTTACAGTCAGAGTCACATAAAAACAGCTAATGTAGGTCTAGTGATAATTATAGCTCGTTTTGCAACAGTGATCCAGCAGTGATAATTATTGCTCCCTCACACTTATCTTGGCTATCAAAAAAAAAAAAAAATCTGGCAACATTGACTGTTTGTTTTTTTTTTTTTAGCAGTTTTGCCCTTAGAGGACATTTCATAGTACTGACTCATTTAGAAACACACACTGTCTTACTAGCAAGAACTGAAAATAGACTAAAGAGAAGACTATCTTGACAAAACCGAGAGTATTTGGATTTGATATTTGAGTATCTCAAACAAATTAGGTTTTATTTCTGCATTAAACATGCATTTAATTACGACCTAAGTGACCAAATTGAGCAAAATGTAATTATTTTTCTGATGAATCACTTAGTCTGAAATCCTAATGAGCGTTCCAGGTTGTATCTTTATTAGGAGTACTGTGGAGTTATGATAATTTTAAAGCAGCTTTTGAACATGGTTGACCAAAAAGATGGCAATCTGAAATACAATTTTACAAATATCTTTAAATTATAAGTGATTTATTTCCTAATTTTTTGCTCCAATGTACATGGTTGAAAATTGTTTTTCCTCACTTGTGGTTCTCTGTAGTCTACTTGGACCTATCATTGAGCTTGTATTCCATGAGAACTTCTTTGAGAGCACCCAGCATGAGGGCAAAGCACTGCTAGAAGAAAGAAAACATGAAAAGCACTCCAAATGTTAGGCTGTTAATTTTCCTCCAAATATTTAAAGGTCAATTTTCAAAGGGATCTTGGTGCCTAATCAAGGATTGCCAACAGGCTCCAGAATTTCAGGGCAGGTTGAGCCAGTTCCGGTTTTATTCTACTTCTTGCAGGGCCTTGTAGTCTTGTTTGTCTTAGGGAATGCAATAGGGAAATGAACACTACAATGCAATGGGATAAAACCAGGACTGGCTCAGTCTGTCCTGAAAATCTGGTGTCAGTTGGTAATCCTTGCCTAATCATGATGTTAGATTCCTAAATCCTTGGGTTAGAAAACTGCCTTGGGTACAGCAGCTAAATATAACCACATTGTTTCACAATGTGACTATATTTATCCACTGAATAAGCAAGCATTCCTGGAGACAGACATATTTGTGTTGGGGAAGGGAAAATACATACATGCAGTATATTGAACTTTCAAATGTATGTGCATAGTTTACAGTGTTCAAATAGAGCAGGTGCAAAGTATGCTGGAACCTTTCTTTTTTTACCCACATATCTTGTAGCTAATTTTAAAAGAGAAACTTGCTGACAGATTTGTACATACAAAAATACTCATTTACCTTGCACCACCCTGGCTTATTGAAAATTGTCCCTTCATAGCTTACAACAAAAGACCTGTTCAGATATAATTAATTTCATGTCCTTTCATGTATTGATTATTCTCCCTATTTCCTTTCAAAAAGCACTAAGATTGAAGTGCAAAATGATTAATGCAATACACTACGCTTAATGAAGTATAATGAGATTTTTTGCACAAACATACACAACTGGAAACCACGTAACCCCACAAAAAGCGCCTTACCAACCCCTTCCTAAAATGTCCTACCTCTCACAACAAATGATCTCTAAGAACCCCTCCCAACATGACCCCTACTTCTTAAAAAGCTTGTCTGGCTTAGTATCCCTACCTAACTTACCTCAAAGCCTCATTCTCATACACTGACAATTTGGCCTAGTTTATTGCTCAGGAGGAAGAGAGACGAGAGAGACGAGTTGAGAGAGAGAGAGAGAGAGAGAGAGAGAGAGAGAGAGAGAGAGAGAGAGAGGAGAGAGAGAGAGAGAGAGAGAGAACCTTACTATAGTGCCTATGCCCTACATAGGTATTGAATCCCTATTGGAGGGCTACCTACTAACTCGGGGTGGGATTAGGTATGAGCGTCGGGGGTTGGGGGCCACTTCGCATTCCACATGAGACCTACGGACAGAACAGTGGTCTCTAGTGCAGATTTGCTGGCCGTCGGAGTGAGGATGCTCACTCCAAGAGGAGATTTGGCCAACATTCTCTCCACCTAGCATGTTGTTGCCCAGGTAGAGTGTCCATCAAGCTAGGTAGAGAGAACGTTGCCCAAACCACTTCTTGGAGTGAGCGTCCTCACTCCGACGGCCAGCAAATCTGCACTAGAGACCACTGTTCTGTCCGTAGGTCTCATGTGGAATGCGAAAGTGGCCTAGTTTCAGTCACTCATTCTTGAAAGGGGTCTTGCCATCTGTTTCTTGTGCTTTGACAGTTTGTCCAGATGTTTTCTCATCATGGTCCGAACTTCCATTCAGGTCCGATATCATGTGATGGTAATTCATGTCTGGAAGTTTGTCTGAAACCTTTTTTGACCATCTGACATTCTGTAATTGCGTGATGGCTACTCTCACTTCTGCTTCCTTCCATCAAATTTTGCTTGACTCCAGAGCTTGCATTAATATATATGTGTGGAAAATGCAATAGCAGTTATCTAAAAAAACAAAATAAAACAGGAAATATATTTAGGGATATCAGATACCTTTTGAGTTTATCCCTGTGGACAGTTTCAGTCTTAAGTTTCAAATAGAAAAATATTTGTAATAAGGAAAAAAAATATATATATGCATGTATATATGAAAACTGACTACTATGGTATAAACTGACCACTAGGTGGGTGCATCTTGATCACTAGGCCTTGCACCTTCACCAAGATATATTTGACTAGCTATAATGAGAAATTGATCTTTCTTTCGGGCTATGCTTTTTCTCTGAAACAGGTTGTTTGCCTACCAGCATCATGAGCAGGCAGCTCAGAAGAAAGAACTCATCCTTAGGAACAAGTGCCGGGGCAAGAAGGAACTGGAAGTAAGGGATAGCCCCTCCTACTCAGGGAGTTAGGGTGCTTATGGGAGGGTGGATCAGAGACTCCTGGGAGGGGGAAGGAGGGGGAGCATCTGATTGGATGGGAGAAGGATGCTCATCTGAAACAAAATAACAAACAAAATTATATTCAGTTTTATTACATTTCAGATGGAAAAGAAAACAAATCAAATGTTACAGTTTCCGCTTTTGTTTTCAATGACAAGGGAGGTAGATAACACAGGATGAAGAGGGTAAGAACAGTGAAAAGGGGAGAGCAGCCTCAATGAATAGGAGAGTGTGAGGAAAAACTACAAATGAGTAGGGATGTGAATCGTTTTACGACGATTAAAATTATCGTCCGATAATTTTAATATCGTCTTAAACCGTTATGAAACACAATACAATAGAGATTCTAACGATTTATCGTTATAAATCGTTAGAATCGTGAGCCGGCACACTAAAACCCGCTAAAACCCACCCCCGACCCTTTAAATTAAATCCCCCCACCCTCCCGAACCCCCCCCCCAAATAACTTAAATTACCTGGTGGTCCAGCGGCGGTCCGGAACGGCAGCGGTCCGGAACGGGCCTCCTGCTATTGAATCTTGTTGTCTTCAGCCGGCGCCATTTTCCAAAATGGCGCCGAAAAATGGCGGCGGCCATAGACCAACAGGATTCGACGGCAGGAGGTCCTTCCGGACCCCCGCTGGACTTTTGGCAAGTCTTGTGGGGGTCAGGAGGCCCCCCCCCAAGCTGGCCAAAAGTTCCTGGAGGTCCAGCGGGGGTCAGGGAGCGATTTCCCGCCGCGAATCATTTTCCGTACGGAAAATGGCGCCGGCAGGAGATCGACTGCAGGAGGTCGTTCAGCGAGGCGCCGGAACCCTCGCTGAACGACCTCCTGATTAGCCACACCCACACAGATCTCTGTCCAATTTCTGACAGTGAAACACTAGCCAATCATATGGCTTAGTGGCCACCCTCAGTGCTAGGGTTGGCTGTCTTCTTTTGGTTGTTTCAACCAAGGATACTGGAATTTTGGAAAGCAAATCACAACAAGAGACACTCAGAGTGGAACCATGACAGCACAGAGACCTGCCCTTCTGATAACAAATAAACCACGATTTATTATGCAGTGGAATTCAGGTGACATAGCTGGGAGGGTTTAGATGTTCTTGCTTAAGAAGACAGAGTTGACCTTACTAAGTAATGAGGAAAGAGGCTATGCAAAGTATTAAAGTATTATAATCCTTAGGGATAGATTGGCAGGCATTAAAATGGCTGGCTTCTTTCTTTTCAGAACAGAGAGTCACTATGCATGTTAAGGGTGAGTTTTCTAATTCAGTGCCTTTGGCATATGGGGTCCTGCAAGGATCCTCTCTACCACCTATATTATTTAGTTTATTCATAGAGCTACTTGGCAAAGTAATACAGACTTTGGGGCTGCATGTATATATCAACATTGATGATCTACAGCTTATAGTTTCTTCAGGAGGTGATGATACAGAGGCATTGGAACATCTTAAAAAGTGATGCATTTTTTCTCTGGGTGGTTACAATGGATAAACAGGGTTAAATGAATCTAAGATGAAAGAGCTCACCTCTAGAGGATAACTCTTGAAAGCTTGTCAGAAATGTATTAAGCTAGTCCAGTAAAAAGGTATCACCTACAACTTGTTTATTGACCATAACTCCACATATCCAAAATGCTTTCTAAATTATAAACTCTGAAATAAGGGGACTTATCCATTTACATAGCATATCCACCACCCTAAACAATTCATTTGGGCAATTATTAGCCTCCTGAATTTGCCTGCAATAATATTTATGCTTAAGCCTCTATAATGGCGGACCTATACATTCTTTGACTTATCTTTCAACTCCATCTGCCTTCTGAATTCCTAGGTTTCTGCAACTTACATTCCTTACAACTGGCTGTTTATTTAAGTTCCTTCAGATCACTTATGGACCAGGGTACAGATTTATTCTATTTAACTACGTGGATTCTCATTGGAGCCAGTAAGTAATCTCCTGAGTATTCCATAGCTATTGCAGGTCCATATTCAGTTAGCTGGTGAGAGGACAAGTTATCTGGCTAAAGTTAGCTTATAACTTATCAAGGATATTCAGCGGAACAAATCTCCCACTGAATATACTTAAGAAAATAAGAACATAAGAAGTTGCCATACTGGGTCAGACTGAGGGTGAATCAAGCCTAGCAACCTGTTTCCAACAGTGGCCAATCCAGGATACAAGTACCTGGCAAGTACTCAAATATTAAATAAATCCCATGCTACTAATTCCGGCAATAAACAATGGCTATTCCCAGAGATGGTAACTTTCAAACGGCGCCTGGGCATACTTTGGCACATGTGCATCAGTGCATGCCCAGAGGCATGGCCATTTTATAACTTGCACGCACGTTATAAAATAGTCTGGCTGTGCACACATGTGCACCCAATTTTAAGTGAGTGTGAACCTAGGCACGCAAATCCCAATTCTACTACGTAAGTCAGAGTATTTTAAAGCAGATGCACCTCCACGCCATTGCCAGTTTCACCAGTTCATCCACTAGTTTGCTCAGTTAAGAGCTAGGCCCTCTAAAAGCCCCTGGTTTCATAGCCTGCATACCCCTCAGTTTCTCCAGCCTCTTTATACCCAGAAGAAATGGCAAATTTTTTTTGTTATACCTCTTCCATAGCAGAAGTAAAGTTATGTGGCAGTGGACCTGGTGCATGCTGGGGTGCGTAAGTATGTACACATGTCTTGGCCATGCCCTGAAAAGCCCATTTCCCACTCAGACCACGCCCATTTTTTAATCAAGTGAGATGCGCATGCAGCGGGAGATATGCACACATCTTGGTGGCTTTTAAAATTCAGTGGGTGCTTGATCCTAACTTGTGTGTGCATCTCCAAGCTTTTAAAACTCACCTTTAATTCAATTTTGACTAATAGCAGTTTATGGACTTCTCCAGAAACGTGTCCAAACCTTTTTTATACCCAGCTAAGTTAACTGCCTTAACCACATCCTCCAGCAATGAATTCCACAGTTTAACTGTGAGTTGGGTGAAAAAGAATTTTCTCCGATTTGTACTACTTGCTAACTTCATGGAGTGCCCCCTAGTCCTTCTATTATCTGAAAGAGTAAACAACCAATTCACATTTACCCTTTCTAATCCTTTCATGATTTTGTAGACCTCCATCATGGCTAAAGTTGATTAAAGTTATCTGGGTAGTATTATCCAGATAACTTTAAACCTAGCTAGATATATTCTGAATATAGCTGAGTAGGGTTTAAAGTTATCCGGGTATGCTTAACCAGATAACTTTAACCCTACCCAAATATATTCAAACTTATAGCCATGTAATAAAAAAAAAAATAAACGTGCAGGCCAGTAGGCCTGATTCTCCAAGCCCCCACCTAACAAAATACTTGAAAATATATTGCAGGATAGTGCCCAATCCCTCTTCCCCCAACTTTCAAAATTAAAGAAAAAAAGATACAGGCCATAGTGGCTCAAGCCCTTCTCTCTCTTCCATGATATCTAAATAAAAATTCCCAGGATCCCTCCTGTCCCCCAACCGCAACCTCTATCCTCATCCTTGCGACCCACCCAGACCCTCTTGAATCCCTAAGCACTAACCAGGAACCAATATAGTCTTACTGCAATCCTGGCTGCTTCCAGGGTCGTTCTGTCAGTGAGTATAGTGGATATTCAGATAACCGTAGGACTGCTCCGAGGCATGACTAGACTTATCCAGATCACTTACACAGATATCTCTAAATATCGGAGTTATTCTCATGTTATCTAGATAACTTTGCCCTGCCCCAAAACTCTCTCAGTAAGCCCCCCAAATTTATTTGGCTAAATTTTATCCAGTAATGACTTACTAGGGTAAAATTTCACCAGCTGGGTAGAAAATGTAAAACTCCATTTGTTTGGGTAATTCGAAAGTTACCCAGACAAACACCTTTGAATATGGATCTCTTTGGGCCTCATTTTCTAAAGTATTGCAGGCCTTGGATACTTTAGGGAATGAGGGGCGGGGGGCCGAAACGGGGGGCAGGCCTGCGCTAGCCGGGAGCGATCGCACCGTCGCGGTGCAATCGCTGCCGGTTTCACACCCAATAGCACTACCATAGAAGGTGTAGCTACTGGGCGCGAACTCGGACGCGAAAAGGGCCTTACCTGTTCGTCGTCCGCGGCGTCTTCACAGAGTCGGCCCTGGTGACTCCCCGACTCCTCCTCTTCCGAGGCTGGCTCCGCCCCCATTTTGGTATCGCACGCGATAAGGGACATTTTAGCGTGCGAAACGTCCCTTATCGCGTGAAATCCGTTTAGAAAATGAGGCCCTTTGATCCTAAGGAGTGTAATTTTCAAAGGGACTTCTAATTTCCCCACAGAAATGGCCTTTAGAAAATTGCATGACAAAAATGCATGTAAAATTACATCAAACACACAGTACATGTGTACTTTTATGGGGATAGGGGAGAGATGTTCCAGCAGCTAAAGTTTGGGTTGGACTTATGTACATATTTTTTATTTTAAAAAGTATGCTCATAAATTATCTTGCAAAATCACCCACACAAATAGCAGATGTAACTTTGTACTTGTAGTTTTTCCAGGATAATTTTCCAAGCTGACTTATAAAAGCCTGCTTGGGAAATTGGTGTAAGTTATTCACAAATTTGTAGGCTTACACATGCGCAATTTTAAAAAATTACTCCCCTAAAGACTTGTTGATTATAGTCTCTGAAATGCCCTCTAAACCTCTAGAAAAATGTCCAGCTGTATTCAAATCCAGATTGTGTGTTTTCTGAACAACAGGAGGAGATGTTCCTCTCAACATATTCCTACTTACTTAAACAAGATAAATAAGTCAGTGATCAGACGGAGAGTAGCATAATCTTGATATCTGAAACCCTCCAGTTCCTGAAACCAAGGTCTTGATCCAAGGAGGGTACAAATAGCAAATCAACTATGACAGGGTTAAAGAAGGCTAACACCTCCCCCCTCTAGAACAGCATCTGCATGCATATAATAATTAAAAGAAACCCATAGGAATATGATTGCTACAGAATATAAATAAACATGGTAAAACTAATTTATAAATCAGTACTAAATGTCAGGCTATATAACTTATACTATAAAGAATCTTTAGGCTCTAAATTAAAACCAGGAAAAACACAACAATTTTGCAATCAAGAAACATAATGAGACTCTACTTCCTCTCTGCAGCCCATATTCAAGTACCTATTTATTAGCATCCTGCATAATGGTGTTAATGCACGTGAAAAGTATGGTAGTACATATTCAAATTTTTGAGGGGGCAGGAGTTTGGATAGGTTTTAGTTAAATGAGGGGCCATATTACACACCATTGCACATTTATTACACCAGAAATAACTACACCTTTTCCCCTGGTGTTAAGCTGTGCAATATGCCTGACATGGCCATAATGCAATTCATTATTGGAATTGTGTTTTGGGAGAGAGAGGGAGAGAGAAAAGTCTCACAAAGATGAAATTTTGTACTACATTCTCACATCCTAGCTGGATGGTACCCTGATATAGAGTCCATGTCCCTGGGCATTGGCCAACGAACACACACACATGTGTACCCGCATGCCGCTTTGAAAATTACTATCCTTAGCTACATGTGCAATGTCACTTTTGTTTTGAATTCAAACACATTGAAAACATTCCTTTTTATATTTTCTTGAGAAAGTCCTTGTCATCTTCCCACGTATATGAGCATAAGTTTGATGAAAATGCCCTGGGCAAGTAACAGTTTATTATGCTGTTAATTACACAGAAAGATATATGCACTTAGGGATATATTTTCAAAGAGTTACTCGTGTAACTTACGTGCGTAACCCCGAAAACCTGCCCCTGCGCACGCCGAGCAAGCCCCAGGACGCGCGTATGTCCCAGGGCTTTGAAAAAGGGATGGGAAGAGGGCGGGGTCGTGGGCATGGTGCCAATCAGGGGGCGGGACCAAGGCCTCTGGTAGAGTGGCTGTGCCGGGGGATGGTGCCTGGCAGCCGGCCGGCGCACGCCAGATACGCCTGACAGAGGCAGGCATAAAAAATAAAACAAGGTGGGGGGGATTTAGGTAGGGCTGGGGGGGGGGGGTTAGATAGGGGAAGGTGGGGGGAGTAGAAGAAAAGTTCCCTCCAAGGCCTCTCCGATTTCGGAGTGACCTTGGAGGGAACGGACAAAGCCATTGGGGCTCCCCTAGGGCTCGGCATGCGCAAGGTTCACAAGTGTGCACCCCCTTGCGCGCGCCAACCCTGGATTTTATAACATGCGCGCGGCAGCGCGCGCATGTTATAAACTTGGGTGTACATTTGTGCGCACCGGGTAGTGTGCACAAATGTACCCCGCGCACGCTTGTTTAAAAATCTGCCCCTTATATTGGACACTTGGAAACAAAAAAGAATTGAATTAGAACAAGTTTGAAACTTGTCAACAGTAGGGCAGTCATCAAGACTTCTATGCCAGCTGTAGGACACCAGCAGTTGCAGATATCCAAAATACATTCAGGTATTTAATAGCTGGTGTATGGCTGGCCACACATCCAGGAGATGAAAGTAAAATGAGTTGATGGTCCCAGTCAGTTTTCAGCTGACAGATGTGCTTATCATTAAAACACCATTAGAACTTGGAATTTATTGAGACCATTGTTGGTAATCTTAGCAGAAAGGCCAAAGCTTGGACAGGCAAAGAAAATCAGCTACACTTTCACTCATACAGGAGCAGGTTTGAAGAAGATAGGTTGGCATAGGAAAGATTTGCGCTGCTACTGCCAATGCTGTTGCTGTTCTGTGGACAAATAAAGGACTTTGTTTTCAAGTTCTGTCATTCTAGAACCTTTCATTAATTTCCTGAGTATTAAATTTACTTTAAAAAAAAAAAAACAAACAAACAATATGCAGGTAATTATCAAATAGTCTGCATAGGCTAAAGTCTGCAGGTACTTTTTTTATCCGAAGACTTTAGTGAGAATTTATATATACGCTTACACGTACACATTATTTGAGAAGATCCAATACTGACACAAAACTCCAAAATATAAAATGTCTGTCAGTTTTACTATTAAAATGATTACTTTTTCTGTTATAAGTTTTTATTATCTTATTTTAATGAATTAATTAATCTTCTTCAAGTAAAAATATTCGCTATGGTTTGTGACTTATGCTTCTAGATTTTATTTTGCAAGGAGAGATGAGGTAAAATTGTATTTTGAAGAACGAGGAGCACAGGCATCAAGGTTAATGATATCAGTAAATCTGATATTGTTCATAAAGCTGTGCATAGCTCTACATATAGAGTTAATAAGAAGGTTGACCTTTGGTAAGTAGCACTAATGTCTTTCTTTAGCATGGTAGAAAGGGGAACGTCTTGCCCCAGGCTGCTTGACACTGATTTATAAACAACTCATTTTAATTGAGACAGGGCAGTATTTGATCTCAGCAGGGGATAAGGGTGGTTATTATTAGCCACTATGGAAAATGATTTCTCAACTGGTACATCAAACAGGTTGTTTTTGGTTTTGCTGGAAAGATCCTGTCTGGTGTCACTGTGACTCTAGACATATGGTGGTAATAAGGATCATTATACCTAATATGTCATGTACTCGTTCCAGAAGAACAACATTAACCTATGGTAGCAATCGTTCTGCAAGCAAATGATCGACTATTCATCTAGCCAAACAATTGAGTTTATCAATCTGTCACAAACTATAGCTGTTATGAAACAAAGGATTTTGTTCATTTAGACATAGTTCTTGCTTGTGGGCCTAACCATCAGTTTTAATCATATACCACACCTGTTAAGTCACCCCTCAGTGACTGACAATGAATATAAATAAATAAAGCAAAGCGATTGGTAGAAGCTGCACATACTGTAACACAGGAAAGATAACTTTCAAGCAACTGCATGCAGTGACATATATGTGCATATATGCTTGCACATAGATTTACAATAGTATTTTACAACCCATGCATATCACATACACACATTATAAAAGATGCATATCTCTACTATGCAACATATGTGTGCGAATACATGCAATGCATTGAAAAATATATGTGCAAATATTTTATGCATGAAAAATTAGGACTTCCTTGCATAAATTCCAATGTATGGGCATAAGCTGGTGTATTTATAATTAATCACACAAATTACCCACACACACCAACTGTGTATTCCAGTACACCACAATGTAAACAATCCAAATATCTAATGTACTGGTCTCCTTTTGATGCAGCACACTGTCACCGATATACTTATGTAAGACCCTCTATTCACGAGCTGGCATATGTATTATCAACTCGTTTGTCATAGGGGTCTGTATTACTTTAATTGTAAGTCCTCCGTGTATTTTATTTTCTTGATTTTTTTACGGTTTTCTTAAAATGTTTTTTAAAAGTTTCCACGAAAATTATAGGGAAAATCCCAACAAACCAGTCACACGGGTGATATTAAAACAGATACTTATCCACGATGAAAAGGTCCCAAATTTCCCAATATATCCATTTTAATATCACCCGTGTGACTGGTTTAGTTGGGATTTTCCCTATAATTTTCATGGAAACTTTAAAAAATGTTTTTAAGAAAACCGTAAAAAAATCAAGAAAATAAAATACACGGAGGACTTACAATTAAAGTAATACAGACCCCTATGACAAACGAGTTGATAATACATATGCCAGCTCGTGAATAGAGGGTCTTACATAAGTATATGGTGACAGTGTGCTGCATCAAAAGGAGACCAGTACATTGGGTATTTTAAATTAAAACTTGCGTGTCTAATTGATATTACCACTTTTACCAATTATTCCACTAGTTCCTCCACTCCTTCTCCAGGTCATGGAGGCCCTCCTAGATCTTCAGCCTGAACTCCCCCTAATTCACCCAGACCTCCCTCCTGGCCAAAATATACAATACACACAAGGGCAGATTTTCAAAACTAGCACGCATGCGTCCATGTGTGCGCACTACCCGACACGCACACATGGACACATGATTTTATAACGTGCGCCGGTGCGCGCATGTTATAAAATCGGGGATCGACACAAGCAAGGTGGTGCACATTTGTGCAACCTGCATGCTGACGCCCACAGCCTTCCCCAGTTCCCTACCCCCTATTCTAACCTTCCTACCCCTTCCCCTAACCTTCTCGCCCCCTCGCCCCTTAGCCCTATCCTAACCCCCCAAATCCTTATCTTAACTGTTGCACCTGTGAGGCGAAATGTGAGGAAATAATTTAGATCCTAATGTAGTCTTTTTGATGATATGGTGCAATCATGAGAAATCCAAATTTCAAGTTCAAAATAACATCTTTATTAGTTTCATGCTGATATTATCACTGTATCGGTTACTGAATTTTTAATCACTGGAGTCTCTTTTTAAGCATTGAAGTCCCCCAACACGGCCATGTTTCGCCAGTCAGCTTCTTCGGGAGGAACCTCACTATAAATTAAACAAAATAGAATGAATCAAAACAGTCAAACTATAATGGCACAATGCAGACTATAAATCTTATAAATAGTGCAATTTAAAGAAGCATTGATTTAAAGGGCACCGTAAAATATAATGCATAGAAAACAAACCAGTACGTACCTAGGATACTGTGCAACAGCTTATAGCCCAGTGATACACATAGAACAGTAATATACAAAGGAATATTAAATTGACATTATCGCTTTTACCAATTACGCCACCTGTTCACCCAGTCCTCCAGGACAGAGGGGTTCTTCTGGACTAGCTCAGTATTCTCATCCACCAAGGAGGAACGCTGTAAGCCAGCTTAAGTATTATCTTACTTTATTCCTTTCCATCCAGAAGAGAGCAGAAGAGCTGAAGGGAGGAGAGAAGGGAAGCAGTTCAGATATGAGAGGGGAGGGGAGGATGCATGAGTAATTTAGAAGGGAGAAAATTGTAATGCCCACTTCTTCCAAGAGATTAGCTGATTGAGGATAGCTTCCCACTTGTAACACTATAATTAGCTCTTCTGAGGATAAGGGGTAGAGATTCCACAAGGATGGCTCACGATATTCTCCTTCTTCCTAGAAGAACACTATTAACCTGAACTGGAATCAGTCCAGTGTAATATTGAAAACCTCTGATCACATTTTCTGAGAACTGCTTCCACCAGATCATTTCTGATTCATAAATGTCTGAATCTCCTAGAGGACAGGCTGAAGGGAGGAGAGAAGGGAAGCAGTTCAGATATGAGAGGGGAGGGGAGGATGCATGAGTAATTTAGAAGGGAGAACATTGTAATGCCCACTTCTTCCAAGAGATGAGCTGCCCTCCTCTGGTTCAAATCCTGCCTGGCGAATAGAAACTTCTCTGTAAAACTAGAAAACTCAGAATCAACACACCTCTCCCTCACCCAAGAAGTCCCCCAAGGATCCTCCCTCTCCTCCACCCTATTTAACATATACCTCCTGCCCCTATACCAGTTACTCTCTGAACTCGGCCTCAAATTCTACATCTATGCAAATGATGTACAAATCATTATACCTTTACAAGAATCCATCGCCACAATGCTAAAATTTTGGGAGAAATGTCTCTCCTCCATAAACTCCCTACTCACTAACCTCCACCTTGCCCTCAACTCCTCGAAGACTGAACTGCTCCTCATCCACAACCACCAAATACTCAAGCTCTCACCAACTGATGACCCTGCTTCCAACTTCTTTGCCTCACAGCCTCCAGTACAAAACCTGGGTGTTCTAATTGATCAACACCTAAACCTAAAAAAGCACATCAGCTCTGTATTAGAAGAAAGATTCTACAAGCTCAATATTATAAAAAAAACTCAAACCCTTACTCCATACCCACGATCTCAGAACAGTCATCCAAGCCACCCTCTCGTCCAAATTAGACTATTGCAACTCCTTGTACTTAGGCCTCCCTTACTCCACAATCAAACCTCTACAAATGCTACAGAACGCCACCGCTAGAACCATCATGAATGCACATAAATCTGACCACATAACCCCTCTCCTAAAAGACCTCCATTGGCTCCCTATCCCATCACGCATCATATTTAAGACCCTCACCATTATTCACAAATCCATATACAATAACAACTCCTCCTGGCTCAATGAACCCCTCCGCTTCACACATTCCACCCGCCCAACCAGAGCAAACCACAAAGGTACTCTGCACACCCCACCCATCAAAAATGCCTGCCTCACCTCAACAAGGGACCGCACCCTATCAATAGCTGGTCCCACCCGTTGGAACGCCCTACCTACTAACCTCCGCCTTGAACCCTGCCCCTTCAATTTCAAGAAAGTGCTCAAGACCTGGCTTTTCCACCAGGCATACCCAGACTAGACATACCCAGACTAGACATACCCAGACTAGACTAGAGGTGGTGAGGTGGTGTACTTCACTACACCACCTCACCACCTCACTGCTAACCTCATGCCCTCTAAGTTTTTATGTTAACCTGTTACCTCTCCAGTTTTCCTTCTCAGGCTCTCCTCTATAGCCTACCCTAACTGCAGCACTGTTGCTGCACATGTTGCATTTGTTGTCCCCTCCCCACTCCCTGTTCTTTGTATTTTCTACCTATTGTTTTAATGTAAACCAATATGATGTGCCCACTAATGTCGGTATAAAAAAACTGTTAAATAAATAAATAAATAGATAGATTTGGAATTTTATAGCAGAACACACCCATTTCTGTTATATATAATTTTAAAACAAATACTTATACTGTAATGCAGCAACAATTGACTTTAATATTCAGGCATTTTCAAAAGGAAGTGGAACAAGTCAACCTCATGTACAGGAATCAAAGCAAATAAGTGTAAAGTGCATACAGTTCAAAAACAGAGTTGCACTCCACTTCTTGCGATGAAGCAAATAAAGAGTGCATCTTTTATTCAAACTTGAACAACCATGGTCAACACAGTCCCCCAACACGATTGTGTTTCATGTCTAAGCTACATTGGGAGGGACAGGGTACCATATAGAAGAAGATTTGACATACAGACAACTGCCTAGATACGAAACATGGTCATGTCAGGGGACTGACTTTTGCTGTTAAGAATACATTGAATATGGACCATTGATGATTGTTCAGGTTTGAATGAAAAATAAACTCTTTATTTACTTCATCCCAACATACAGAGTGCAACTCTGTTTTGAACTGTATGCACATCACTCTTATTTGCTTTAATATTCAGGCAATATAAAGAGATCAATCTGAAATATGAAGAAAATAAATAGGAATGATTCTCGTGAATATTTATGGTGCTTACACCCCAGGCACATTGGCACTGTTATGGGACCGGGCCGTGTCCCGGTCCCTCCACTCACCTCGGGGCCGGCCTGGCCCGCGCGACATTCTCTTCAGCCTCCAGGGCCTGTTCTGCAGCCTGCCGCGGCGTCTCCACCGCGAGGGAGACTCCGCCGACTCCCGTCACTGGCCCTGCCCCCTAGACGCACGCGCGCGTCTAGGGGGCGGGTATATTACCCTGCAGCTGAGAGAAGATCTTCGCCTTGCAATGAGGTTCCTCAGGTTTCCTGAACTCTAGTTGCTGCGTTCTCCTGGATTGCTCTCTGTTCTCGCCCCGGCTTGATTCCTGACTTGTTCTCCGTCTTCGTCCCTTGGCTCTGGTATCTGCTTCTGACCTTTGGTTCCGACCCGGCTCTGTCCACGACTCCGTCTTCTGCCTCATCCCTGGCTTGGTTTCTCCTCCGACTCCCGGCTTCCGACTCGGCTTCCTTCCTGGTCTTCGCTGGCCCAGAAGATTCGCCTAAGTCCCAGCGGCCGGGCCCCTACGGGCTCCTCCTGGGGGAGTACCGGCTTCCAGGGTGAAGACTCGTCAGTCGCTGGGGCCCAACGTCGTCTGTCCTCTCAGCCTTGTCCCAGGGCCGAAGCCTTCCCCGAGTCCTCCGAGCCGCCTCCCGGTTGGGACGCTTACCGTGGTCCTCCACAGCGCACCATCTTCTGTTCCAACCGGCCCAATGCTGGCACGGAGCATTTTGACATGAAATGTCTGTGTCAGGGACTAGAGAGAGCTCAAAAGATATAAATAAATATATTTTAAACATGTTTTCCAGTAGAGATATTAATATGCATTGTCCAACTTACTGTGTATCAGCATTTTTCCTTTATCTGTCCACCATCTTCCCATGTCTGATAGCGTCTCTTGTCTCACGTGAAAATTTAAAACAGAAGTTACCAATTGCTAAAGCTCTCTTTGAAGATGTCACTGATATGCCTTCTTGTTTATATTCTAACCCCTTTTTTGTTTTTTGTTCTTTATTGTTTTATACCTCCAAGAAAGAAGTTCAAAGTAGTTTGAAGAAGTTTGCAGTTTTGGAAGATTTTTGAAGAAGAATTTTTGCTACTGAGACCTTATGATCCAGTTCCTGACAGGCAGGCAAATCCTTGTTCTGAAAGGCTGGGTTTTTGGTTTTTACCTTTGTGCCAAGTTAACAGCAAAGGGTGAGGATCTATGGTGATAAGCTCAGAGAAGATGTCTGGGAAGATGTTTGAGACAAATTTTGCTGTAAAGTCAGTATCACCTGCCTGTGGTAATTGGAGGTTAGCTGTTTTATTCCATGGTTGCTGATTTTTAGAAAGAACTTCTTGGAATAACATTTTGAGATATCTATTTTTAAACTAAGGGATTTTTACCATTCTACCCTTGTTTGCATGCTGGTTTTTGAAACGAAAGCAATATTTTTTAAGGAAGCATTTGTTGAGTAGATACAAGTCTGAAGGTTTTATTTTTATTTATTTATTTATTTATTTATTTCAGATTTTTATATACCGGCATTCGAGACAGCAGTCACATCGTGCTGGTTCACATAAAACAGGGGTGCATAGTAAACATAACTATAACAATGGTGCGGAAAAGGCAGTTACATATAACAGGGTGATAAGAACTTGGCTGAGAAGGAAGAGAAAGGACAGGTTATAATTCACACAGGTAAACGATAGAATATAAGGTTAACCATGGAGTAGTTGGAGAATAGTTAACCATGTTGGAGATTAATTAACCATGGTGTAGTTGGATATTAGGGGTGGCTTGGGGTTGTTCGATCAATTGGCCTCCGGGAAAGCTTGTGTGAATATCCAGGTCTTTAGTCTTTTTTTGAAGGTTGAGATGCATGGTTCTGTTCTGATGTTTGATGGGATGGAATTCCATAACGGTGGAATGGCTGTAGAAAAAGCCCAGTTTCTTAGTGTGCAGAGTCTGGTGGATTTGGACGGTGGTACCTGTAGCGATCCCTTGTATGCATCTCTTGTCGGTCTTGACGAATTGTGTAGTCGGAGAGGGATCTGTAGGTCCATGGGAGCCAGTTGGTGTATATTTTTGTATGTGGTAAGAATATCTGAAAATATAACAGAAAATATCTGTTTTGGTGGAGTCTGTATGTGTTTCTGTTTTATCATGTATGTTTATGATAATTTGTTGCATATGTGTGTTTAATTATCAATGTCCTTTTGTTCTCCGCATTGAACTACTTGTAAGAAATAAGCGGATATAAAAACATTACATAATAAATAAATACCCTCGGGGGGGGGGGGGGGGAGGGATTTTAGAAGAGGATACTGCTTCAGTTAGAAAAAAGAGAAGGAACAAAGGTTGCACCATGGACAAAGAAACCACATCTTTTGTTGCCATGATTTTTATTTTACTATTCATGATTTTTGCTATCTTATCCTGGATCATTCTTTTTAAGTTAAAGTAAACATTTTTCAGTAGAACACCACAGTTAGACTCCGTTCTTCATTTACAGCTCTAAAAAAAGGTAATGCCTCTGAGAATATCTGTCCCTTGCCTCTCCCATGGGCAAACTTCCATCGACTACCTGCCCCACTAGATAAACACCAAAACTCCAACCTTCTGCAGAGTCGGAGAAAAGCTGTAGCTCTCTGCTGGAGACTGTGGATTCCTCCAGATTGTCTTACCATTGTTTCTGTGTCTCCATGTCATACCTACTGGTAATTCTATTGAGATAGTGGTTTTGTTTGACTCCCACTGTGGCCTGAGCTAATCTCCACATAAATGCCCTACCCATAATTTTACAGGCAAATTTAGATGGCTGATCAGTAATGGCATGTGTTTTAGTGAACCTTTTTGCTCTCAGTGTTTCGTCAACAATTTCCTTCAACGTGATTAATTTGGGTGGTGAAAGACAAGTCTGAAATCCCCTCTGAATCAATTTCTAGCCCCAACAACACCAGGGACAGTTTGGGGCCTTTGTTTTGACCCTGTGCTAATATTTCAGTTTTGTGCATAAAGGCCAACAATGCTGTTGTTGGCAGCCATTTTTAGAAAGAGCACATGCCCAATTCTGGAATGAAGATATCTTAGGAAGTGACATATGCACCAAGAATGCCCAGACATCTCTGCACTCCTCTTGCAGCCAGGGAGGATGGGGCCAGGATCCCTGAGACATGGAACTGGATAAAAAAAAAATCACATGAGGAGTTTGAACATGAGAAAAATGGCACCTGGAGGAGATAAGGGGCAGTGAAAATCATAGGGGCAGGAAGGAAGAAAACTGGAAGCAGGGGTTAGCAGGGGGTGTGGAGGTATGTGGAAGGGACTTAAAGCAGGACAGAAGTAGTAGGGGTAAAGTCTCCAGTACATTCTCTAGGAATTCAGCTTATTTTCTGGCACAGCAGGAATCAGGCAGCAAATCAACTGCCTGATTCACGAAGGCTTTTCTCCCATTCTGTTTCTATGGGAAAATACCTTGATGAATCAGGCCCTTAAGGGAACCAAAGTAAAAACCCCAGCCCCTTGGTAAATGGGATCGGAGATGGGAGGGACAAGCAGAAGTCCTCACCTGCGGTAGCAAGGTAAGGATGTGTTTCTCATTCTCCGATAGGGCTCCTCCTTAGCCACACTGTACAGTACTCGCTTCCTCAATGTTCTGTTTGTGTGAGCTAGTCCCATAGAATATGGTGTCATCTATACCCTTCCTGTTTCTCTTGGGATTGGTCCTTTCAAATTGCCTGCCCAATTCTGACCTCCTCCCTACCTCCTGCCCAGTTCCCCACTCCATCTACTCTCCTGGACAGCAGCCCCGTTACGTGGTCCATCTCACCACTGAGTCTGGACCTTCTTAATCATTTATCTATCTAAAGCTACACAAGTATATTAACTCTTTATTTTCCTTCCATTTCCTTGTATCTTTATCTTTTATTTGAATTAATTAATTGCCCATATCCTGGGCAATGTACATAAGCACAAACACATTGTTTACATAAAAACAATATTCATCATCATAGACAGTACATAAACAAGATAAGATAGGAGACCATTTGCAGACTTAATAAAAGCCTTATCTGAACAGCCATGTTTTTAGTAGGGACTTAAAAGACTAGGCACTGTCTGCCAACCATAACTCTTCTGGGAGCAAATTCCAGATCACTAGGGCTGCTACCGAGAGGGTGTACTCTCTGGTGGCACTTAGCCTGGTATGAAATGGTAATGGCACATCAAGGAGCCCTTGTTGTGCTGAACAGAGCTGTCGGGTCGGGCACTATAGTCATAGTAAGGCATTAGTCCATGGTAGTGTATCTGATGAGATCAGATTGAACGTGATGGTTGCTATCTTATATTTAATTCTCTCAGCAATTGGGAGCCAATGTAACTCAAACAACACTGGTGTGATATGTTCCCTTCTCTTCATGGTAATCAATCTCACTGTGGCATTTAACAACAATTGGAGAGATTTAAGTGTTGTACCTGGAAGACCCAAAAGAATAGAATTACAGTAGTAGACCAAGGTAAAATAGAGGCCTGTACCTCTGTTTGGAAGTCAGCTTTTTCTACCATGTGTTTAAGACCGTATAGCACTCACAATTTGAAGAATCCTGCCATGATTCTATTCTTTACAAAAGGGAGAAAAGATAAAGAAAGGTCAAATAGCACACCCAGGTTACGAATACTGGACTTCAAGGAAAAGACAATATTGTCAATCACAATGGTATCTTGGGAGCTTTTGGACAGAGGGCGCTGAACTAGCAGACATGGTGTTTTTGATAAATTTATCAATAGCTTATTACAAAACATCCAGCACTTAATTGATGATATACATAGATTGACTAAGTCAACTGTGTCAGACCATGATGATCGCATGCGAACAAAGAATTGAATGTCATCTGCATATAATTTATACCCGTCGCACAGACCAGCCAGCACTTTCCACATAAGGATCCATATCAACATGAATAATCAATATGGCAAATAGTTATCAGAGGCAACAGTTAGGATGCTTTCCCCTGTAGGTCCCACCATCTATTTCAGCTCTATCAGTGACTACACTGACCAAGGAGGTAAAGGGGAAGAGAGATTGAGACTGATTGACTGACTGAGGCAGTGAGACGAGAAAACGAGAGGAGGAGGGCAAAAGTGTGTGTATGTGAGAGGGGAGATCAAAAGATGAGTGGGGGAGTGAACTGAGAGAGAGGAGAGAGCAAGGGTAAAGAGACAGCAAAGAGAGAGAGGGGAGGGTGGGAGAGAAAAGGGAGAGAAGGGATCAAATATGGCAGGGGATGGAGGACAGAAACCTGGATTGGATGTGTTGTGGGGGAAGGAATCCAGAAAGATAATGGAGAAGCAAGGGGGAAAGAAATGGAAGAGAGAGTGCAGGAGAAAGAGGAGAAGACATGGTGAATGGAGAGAATTCAAAAAAATAGGAAGAGGGGAAAGAAGGAAAAAAGCTGAAGAAGAGGATAGAAAAAGGAAGAGAAAGTATAAAATATCCTCTATGAAGGAAAGAGACAAATAAGGAAGAGAGAGAACTAAAAACAGAAAATATAAAGATGGAGGAAAGCAGAAAGAAACAGAAAACAAGAAAAAGGAACAGAGACAAGGGCAGAGAATGAGGAAAGAGACGCTGAGGCAGAAAATCAAGCCAAAACACCAAATGTTGGGGGATCTATTTATCTGATAGAGAATATTAGCTAAGAAGAAAGTAGTTCCATGGGTGAGAGGAGAAGGAAGAGAAAATATCCTTACGGTGAATCCCCACCCCCATCCTCTGCTAAGCTCAGAGTGAGCAGAACTCAAAAGTTCCCAGGTATGTTCATAGCATGCTAGCAGTATGAATGTTTTAAGATTCAACAATTCTTTAAATAGAATCACTTTTAAATCTGTGATGTTATGTTACACGAGAGATTTTAAATGTCAGAGGATTATATTAAGGAAAAACAAATCTAATCATCCTCCTGGCACTGTGGCCCAACTCAGCACACGTGTTATGTTGCCTTAGATTGTGCCCGATGTAATAGACTGAAACCAAATATAAAACAGGGAGCATAGATTGTGTTGTTATCACAGGTTTCTAAGGCACCTACTTTTCTAGAGGCTTTGTCTCTTACAATAAATAATCTTGTATCTCAAAGACTTGTTTTTAAAAAACCACACGGCTTTTCTGCAAAGCAATTTTTAATCAGTATTAGATTTCCAATAATCCTACTTTGAGTGTTATACTTTTTTATGTTCAGATGTTGCCATTTTCTACCTTCTTTCTCCTAAAATGTATTTCACTTTAATGTAGTTTAGAGGTAGATTAAGGCAGCTCCCTCTCTGATGAATCCTTCTTAAATGCTTTCAAAAGTTAGTAAGTACGCAGTGTCTGTGCCAGACAAGTCAAATTATTTCCCTTCTCCTTCACAAGTGTCTGTTTTTTCTTTCTCCACCCCAGAAATCTTTCATCCTTTCTTCCCCCCCCCCCAATTCAGTCTGTCTCTTCCCCTCCCCCTCCCTAACCCAGCCTGTTTCTCAGCCTTTCTCCACTTCCACCCCCAAAGTATCTCTTCTTCCTGCTTCCAATGACTTCCCCACCACACACACTTTCTCCCCATCCCCAGCCCAGTCTCTCTCTCTCCTCTTAACCGACGCTGTCCTACCTCTTTCTCTTCCAAGTCTGTCTTTTCATTTTTATCTGCCATCCCCGTTATGCTCTTCATCCTTCATCCTTGCTACCTGCCTCTTTCTCTTCTGCCATTCCTCATTTGTAGAGATGTGAATCGTGTCCTCGATCGTCTTAACGATCGATTTCGGCTGGGAGGGGGAGGGAATCGTATTGTTGCCGTTTGGGGGGGGTAAAATATCGTGATAAATCGTTAAAATCGTTAAAACCCGCTAAAATCGTTAAAACCCGCTAAAACCCACCCCCGACCCTTTAAATTAAATCCCCCACCCTCCCGAACCCCCCCCCAAATAACTTAAATTACCTGGTGGTCCAGCGGCGGTCCGGAACGGCAGCGGTCCGGAACGGGCTCCTGCTATTGAATCTTGTTGTCTTCAGCCGGCGCCATTTTCCAAAATGGCGCCGAAAAATGGCGGCGGCCATAGACCAACAGGATTCGACAGCAGGAGGTCCTTCCGGACCCCCGCTGGACTTTTGGCAAGTCTTGTGGGGGTCAGGAGGCCCCCCCCAAGCTGGCCAAAAGTTCCTGGAGGTCCAGCGGGGGTCAGGGAGCGATTTCCCGCCGCGAATCATTTTCCGTACGGAAAATGGCGCCGGCAGGAGATCGACTGCAGGAGGTCGTTCAGCGAGGGTTCCAGCGCCTCGCTGAACGACCTCCTGCAGTCGATCTCCTGCCGGCGCCATTTTCCGTACGGAAAACGATTCGCGGCGGGAAATCGCTCCCTGACCCCCGCTGGACCTCCAGGAACTTTTGGCCAGCTTGGGGGGGGCCTCCTGACCCCCACAAGACTTGCCAAAAGTCCAGCGGGGGTCCGGAAGGACCTCCTGCCGTCGAATCCTGTTGGTCTATGGCCGCCGCCATTTTTCGGCGCCATTTTGGAAAATGGCGCCGGCTGAAGACAACAAGATTCAATAGCAGGAGCCCGTTCCGGACCGCTGCCGTTCCGGACCGCCGCTGGACCACCAGGTAATTTAAGTTATTTGGGGGGGGGTTCGGGAGGGTGGGGGATTTAATTTAAAGGGTCGGGGGTGGGTTTTAGCGGGTTTTAGTGTGCCGGCTCACGATTCTAACGATTTATAACGATAAATCGTTAGAATCTCTATTGTATTGTGTTTCATAACGGTTTAAGACGATATTAAAATTATCGGACGATAATTTTAATCGTCGTAAAACGATTCACATCCCTACTCATTTGTAGTTTTTCCTCACACTCTCCTATTCATTGAGGCTGCTCTCCCCTTTTCACTGTTCTTACCCTCTTCATCCTGTGTTATCTACCTCCCTTGTCATTGAAAACAAAAGCGGAAACTGTAACATTTGATTTGTTTTCTTTTCCATCTGAAATGTAATAAAACTGAATATAATTTTGTTTGTTATTTTGTTTCAGATGAGCATCCTTCTCCCATCCAATCAGATGCTCCCCCTCCTTCCCCCTCCCAGGAGTCTCTGATCCACCCTCCCATAAGCACCCTAACTCCCTGAGTAGGAGGGGCTATCCCTTACTTCCAGTTCCTTCTTGCCCCGGCACTTGTTCCTAAGGATGAGTTCTTTCTTCTGAGCTGCCTGCTCATGATGCTGGTAGGCAGTGCTCTACCTACCTACCATCATCATTATTAACAAACAGGAAAAGTAAGGTGACATCTTTAAGAACCAGCCAGGAGCCAGACAGAAGAATAGCTTCTTCTGTTCCAGGATCTAGGGAGCTCATGGGTGGCAATATTGAAGGCTGTTAGGAGGTAGGAGTTTTGGGAGGGCAATTTGGGTGCCAGCGAAGGGGAAGGGGTAATTAATCGGGCTGCTGGGAGGATTGCTTTCCACATTGACTTAACACAAATGGAACAAATGGCACAAAACAACAACAAAAATAAAGGAAACAAAAACAAATGAATGGGCAGCAAAAAAAAAAAAATTGAAATGACATTAAAAATTCCCCATGTTCACTCCTACTACTAACTAGCCCCTCCACCCTCCATCAAAAGCCTTGTCCCCCACTTTGGCCATTTGGCTCTGCTAACTAACTCTAGGCCACATAGCACCAGCAAAACCTGGTCTTGCTCTCTCCCCCCTTCTGATGTATTCCTGTGTTATGTTTTTTTATCCACAAATCAGAATGTGACTGATGATCCAGTCTGGTTGCCAGACTGAGATGGTTGATCATGAATCCTGCGTGTTGGATTAGTCCATCTCTACAAATGTTCTCATGTGATCATTATAAGATAGCAACCCAGTGAAAATATTACTAAAGGACCTAAGGGAAATGGCCGTAGTCCCTTGCTACGTCAGGCAAGTTTTACTCAGTTATAAACCCAGCTTTCAAAACTGCAGTATACCATTTGTGTTAGCAAGTGGGGCCTGCAGAGAGTTATGCTAGCATTTTATAAACCGTGCGGTAGGAGGCACTCAGTTTAGAAAATATTGCATATTTCTCCACTGAAAGTATGTGCATATGTTTCAGGAATGCTCCTACTTTCTCTATCCATTTTATAATAATATGTGCAATAAATTTGATGTGCATAATAATTTTAATAATTTGGGCATCATAACTCAGAATTAAACATGGAGGTAGCTATTTTATAAAGTTTTCACGTACTCCATTTCTGAAAATGCACACTTGTGTGAATACTTGGAATCATCAGTTCAATGATGCCTCCACCAGGTCACCCAGAGCCTGCAGCACTTCACCCTAACCTCCACCAGTTAATTAGCAGATACAAAAGTGCTCGGACAAGTTTGATAATGTATGCGTGTATACCACTCACAAAATAACTGTGTGTGTACTTCTGAACCCTGCCCCAAAATGCCCTCAACCGCCCCTTTAATTTTCTCTTCATATTTTCGCATGACACTGCAAGTTCTCGCATACTCTCAAAATTTATAAAATAGCATATCTGCAGGTACATGCTAATTACACATATATATATGCTAATTTTACATGCATAACCACTGCATAACTCTTTGAAAATTACCTGTCACTGTAAGAATCTGAGCAATCTCTGTACTGTATATAATGATTTCTTATTAAATAATACAGATTTGCCCTAAATCTGCTGCCTTAGATCTACCTTAGACTTACACAATACTTTGATTCTATTTGATGGTTGTTGTAAAGATATAAAGCACCACATTCGGTTTTCAAATACCTAAATTTGTTTTTTAGGGTTTTGGTTTTTATTTTAGTGGTTTTAAGGTTTTTTTAAGCATTTAATATTTATTTTGTTTGGATTTTATTATGTGTGCAATCTTTTAACAGAGTATTATTGCTGTTCTCCTCTTTGGGCAACCTTCTAGATGCTGGGAAGTTGTTTATAAAGTACTGGAATGAATAAATAAGTAAATACATATTACTGAGATGGCAAAGCTGAATTTTCCCATTATACAATCAGACTGATTCATAGATGCACATCTCAATCCCCCCCCCCCCCACCATAAACACACATACACACATAGAGAAAAGTTCTACTGTTTGCGAATTTTAATCAGCTTTTCTTTATGCAACTTAATCTAACTTAGTTCTCAGGAAAATTAACTTGTGTCAGCTATCCACCACCCTATTACAACTATTAGAAAAAATAAATGAGAGTAATATGAAATCAAAACACTTTGGGGGTAATTTTCAAACAGCCCATCTAACTTAGTGCCTGATTTACTAAGTCTTTTCTCTCATTCTGTGTGCTTAGTAAATCTCCCTGTTAGGCAGCAAAAATGCTTGTAAGCTACACCAGTTTTCAAAGTGAACTTACGTATATAAGCCCACTTTGAAAATTATCCCCACCAAATTTACTTGCACAATTATGAGTCCAGAAAATTGTGGATAAAATGTATGTACATGCTTTTGAAAATTCAAAAGTATTTACTTATCAAATTACAACAAAACCACCCAACATCATCCAACTATGTATTCACATTCAGAAAAATCCTAGCCTGAGTCTTTCTTTCAACTGCTGCGGACAAATGATGGAAGAAGTTTGGAACAGCTGCTACTTCAAAGAGAATCCAGCTCTGAGTATCCACCATGTATGTTAACTGATCTAGAAATATCCACCAAAGGTCAATGAACTGAAGACTTAATTGGGAAATGGGATTACAACAGCTATGAAATACAGTAAATCAGTTTTGGCTCTCCATCACACTTCAGACATAAGTGATGCAATATCATTCACCACTTGGTGTTTTTATTTAACCAAAGTTTAGGAGCAGTTTGGATCGTGTTGTCCTGTTCCAGACTAGCCCACATATGAATGAAGCATAAACTTCTCTTCTGATTTAACATGTACTCCCAAAGTACATCAGCCTTGATTATGCCATTTAGCTTCTAGCTGTAACCTCCTATAGTATTTGAATACAGGGATGAACATATTTGGAAAATAAAGGATGTGAAAAACAACGAATCAGGAAATTTCCTGTAAATGGGATCCTCACAGTACATCAAACTTTAGAACATTAATTTGGGGCCTCCTGAATTATTTATAGCCTTTTTATAATATCCAGGCAAAAATTATAAGGAAGTAGGCTGAAAAGCCTCCATATCAGTTGTTTATACATGCAGTCTTAACTTATCTTGAACTACATTACTTTTCACTATTAAACAGTTTGCATACTTTGTTTGCAAAGGATCACAATCAGTGGACACATTTACTTACCAGGGAGGTTTAAATCTCTACCCTCCCTTTACTGTTACTGATGTAGAGATCACCGAGAGTTGGCTTTTTTCTTATAAAGTGAAATGTACCAAACCTTCTAGGTGGAGAAGATGCTGCTCTCATCATGTTCTGACTAGTTAAAGAACGGGTTAAATAGTTATCATGTAATACCAAGAAATGACCACTGGATGGTATTTTAGGGGAATGAGTCATGATGTAATTTGTTTACGGTGGCTTTTTTGGGAAAAGAATATTTGTTCCTTTAACATTGTGGGACTTTCCTATTGGTGAGATCTAGAGACCGGGCAGTATAAAGGGGAAAGTTTTTGGTGGGGTTTTGCCTTTTCCTCCCCTGCCCTCTACCATAGAAGATGGGAATTAGGGATCTCCAGGTATGTCATCATTCTGGAGTACCCAGATTGTGAGCTGGGAGGCCTGGGGACCCTCCAAGGGCTCAAAAAGTGGGGTTATCTATTCAAGTTTAGTAAAACTTGCAGATAGACATCAGAGGAGGAAAGAGCATTCCAAGACATCCAAAGTGGGGCAAGGGGCACAAGAATGGTAAAAATAGCCCAATGCACTGTGACAAGACGAAGCAGCACAAACCGAAGCATGAATACCCCAAAGCATGTGAAAGAAGTCTAGAAAATAAGTTGGGTGAGTTAGAATGTATAGCACTGAATGAAGGGGTAGACATAATTGGCATCTCAAAGAACTGGTGGAGAAGGGTAAACAATGAGACAGTGCAATGCCAGGGTACAAATTATATTGCAATGATAGGTTGGAACAAATTGATAGGGGGTAGCATTAGAAATGTGAATCGGGCTTCGGACGATTGAAAATATCGGAAGATATTTTCAAACTCATCAGAAATAGGGGGCTCCCCCAAAACGACAGGAAAACCCCACGATATTGATCATGGGGGTTCTCTTATCATTTTGGGGGAGGGCGGGAAAAACGGCACACAAAAATAACCCCTAAACCCACCCCGACCCTTTAAAACTAATCCCTTAGCTTCCCCCACCCTCCCGACCCCCAAAAAACATTTTACAGGTACTTGGTGGTCCAGTGGGGGTCCCTGGAGCGATCTCCCACTCCCGGGATGTCGGCTGCCACTAATCAAAATGGTGCCAATGGCCCTTTGCCCTTACCATGTGACAGGATATCCGTGCCATTGGCCGGACCCTGTCACATGGTAGGAGTCCTGGAAGGCCGGCGCCATCTTGTGCTCCTACCATGTGACAGGGGCTGACCAATGGCACCGGTAGCCCCTGTGACATAGTAAGGGCAAAGGCTATCGGCGCCATTTTGAATACTGGCAGCCGATGGTCCGAGTGCAGGAGGTTGCTCCCGGACCCCCGCTGGATTTTTGGCAAGTCTTGTGGGGGTCAGGAGAGTCCCCCAAGACTTGCCAAAAGCCCCTGGTGGTCCAGTGGGGGTCCGGGAGTGATCTCCTGCACTCGGGCCATCGGCTGCCAGTAATCAAAATGGCGCCGATAGCCTTTGCCCTTACTATGTCACAGGGGCTACCAGTGCCATTGGTCAGCCCCTGTCAAATGGTAGGAGCACAAGATGGCATGGGCCATCCAGTGCTCCTACCATGTGACAGGGTCCGGCTAATGGCACGGATACCCTGTCACATGGTAAGGGCAAAGGGCCATCGGCGCCATTTTGATTAGTGGCAGCTGACGGTCCGGGAGCGGGAGATCGCTCCAGGGACCCCCACTGGACCACCAGGTACCTGTAAAAAGTTTTTTTGGGGGGGTCAGGAGGGTGGGGGAAGCTAAGGTATTAGTTTTAAAGGGTCAGGGTGGGTTTTTTGTTTATCGGCTCGGGCACAGCCGATAAACAAAACCGCGATCGGGCCCAATGAAAAAAAACCCACATGAGAATCGGAACCAGAATCCGAACCGATTCCGGTTCCGATTCACATCTCTAGGTAGCATTATATGTTGAGGAAGGCATAGAGTCAAACAGGATAAAGATCCTGCAGGAGCCTAAATGCACTATGGAATCTTTATGAATATAAACCATGAGAGGTCTAGAACAGGTAAATGTGACTCGATTATTTACTCTTTCAGCTAATAGAAGGACTAGGGGCACTCCATGAAGTTAGCATGTGGCACATTTAAAACTAATCAGAGAAAGTTCTTTTTCATTCAATGCACAATTAAACTCTGGAATTTGTTGCCAGGGGTTGTGATTAGTGCAGTTAGTGTAGCTGGGTTTAAAAAAAGATTGGATAAGTTCTTGGAGGAGAGGTCCATTACCTGCTATTAATTAAGTTGACTTAGAAAATAGCCACTGCTATTAATAGCAACAGTAACATGGAACAGACTTAGTTTTTGGGAATTTGCCAGGTTCTTATGGCCTGGATTGGCCACTTTTGGAAACAGGATGCTGGGCTTGATGGACCCTTGGTCTGACCCAGTATGGCATGTTCTTATGTTCCAAGAGTGTTAGGGAAAAGTATAGCTATGAGGATATACTACCGTTCGCCTGACCAGAATGAACAGACAGATGATGAAATGCTAACAGAAGTTAGGGAAGGTAACAAATCTGTCAGTACAGTAATAAAGGGAGATTTCAATTATCCCAATACTGAATGAGTAAATGTCACATCAGAACATGCTAGGGAGGTAAAGTTTCTAGATGAAATAAATGACTGCTTCATAGATTAGCTGATCCAGGAGAGGAAGAGAGATTTTAGGCCTAATACTTAGTGGAATGCAGGATTTGGTGCAAGAGAAACAAGTAATGTGGCCACTTGGCAATAGTGATCATAACATAATCAAATTTGACTTAATAACTGGAGGGCGTACATTAAGAAAAACTACTGTTAAAGTATTTAACTTTTAAAAAGGAGCCTATGATAAAATGAGGAAGAGAGTTAGAAAAATAACTAAAAGGTGCGGCTGTAAAGTTTAAAGTTTAAATCAGGTGTACACATTGTTTAAAAATACCATCTTGGAAGCCCAGATGAGATGTATTCCATGCATTTAAAAAGGCAGAAGGAAGATCAAACTGCCAGCATGGTTAAAAGGTGAGGTGAAAGAGGTTATTACAGCAAAAATAACTTGTTTCAAAATCTGGAAAGAGTATCCAAATGAAGAAAATTGGGAAAAGCATATGCACTGGCAGGTTAGATGCAAAACATTGATAAGGATGGCAAAAATAGAATTTGGAAGCAAACTTGCTGTACATGCAAAAACTCATAGTAAGATCCTTTTCAAATATACCTGAAGCAGGAAGCCTGTGAGGGAGTTGGTTGGACCGTTAGATGATTGAAGGGTAAAAGGGGCACTTAGGGAACACAAGGTAATAGCGAAAAGACAAAATGAATTCTTTGCTGCAGTGTTTACTGAGGAGGATGTTGGGGAGATACTCATGCTGAAAATGGTGTTATTTGGAGGAACTGAAACTTTTCACAATGGACCTGGAAAATGTAATAAGGCAAATTGACAAACTAAAGAATAGCAAATAACATGAACTCAGAGTTCTGAAAGAACTAAAAATGAAATTGTTGACCTATTACTAGTAATTTGTAACCTATTATTAGGTGAGCCTGATGTCAGTTCTGAGAAAAATCCTAGAAACTATTCTAAAGAATAAAATTATAGGACATGGTGCTAGACATGTTTTAATGGGTTCACAGCCAACATGGATTTATCCAAGAGAAGTCTTGCCTTGCTAATCTGCTACATTTTTTGAAGGGGAAAATAAAACTGTGTATAATAGTGAGCGTGTGAATATAGTATATCTGAATTTTCAGAAGGTATTTGACAAAAGTCCTTCATGAGAGACTCCTCAGGAAAATAAAATGTCATGGGATAGGAGTCAATGTCCTATTGTGAATTATGAACTGATTAAAAGATAGGAAAAAGAGAAGGGCTGAATAGTCAGAATTCTCAATAGGGGAAGGTAAATCATGGAGTGCCCCAAGGATTTGTACTGGGACCAGTAATTTTTAATATATTTGTAAATGATCTGGAAAAGGAAGCAACGAACGAGGTGATAACATTTAGCAGACAACACAAAACTATTACAAGTTGTTAAATCACAAGTGGATTGTGAGAAATTGCAGGAAGACTGGGAGACTGGGGCAGATGAAATTTAAAATGGACAAGTGCAAAATGATGAATACAGGGAAAAATAATTAAAATTGTTATATTATGGTAATAGGTTCCAATAGGGATGTGCAGCAGGGACGGATTCATCCCATTCGGTATTCGTATTCATGGGGAGCCAAATCCATTGCATCCGTTCTTGGGGGACCCCGATCTGTTCATTAGTTACGTATGTATTCGTTTCCCAAAAAACCCCCATCCCAACCCTTTAAATTTAATTAACTACAACCCCCCCCCTCCTGACCCCCTCTCCCCAAGACTTACCAAAAGTCCCTGGTGGTCCAGCAGGGGTCCTGGCATGATCTCCTGCACTCGGGCCATCGGCTGCCGGTATTCAAAATGGCACCGATAGCCTTTGCCCTCATTATGTCACAGGGGCTACCGGTGCCATTGGTCGGCCCCTGTCACATGGTAGGAGCACAAGATGGCGCCGGTCGTCCATCGTAAAATCCTTTTTTACGATGGCATGACTGCCGAGGATACAGTGAAGGAGTCTTTGTGTGTGACAGAGGAGGCCCTTCAATAGGGCATTGTATAGCATAAGGTCAGCTATGCAATTTTGAATGTGGCACTAGCTCCTTCCATCCTCATTCTTCAACTAATGTCCCTAGTGTCACAAAAAATTGGAATATAAAAGTTATGCCTTGGGAGAGGAAGGCTCCCCCTGATAGAGAGAATGGAGCCAAAGATTCTCTCAGGAGGTATGGGAGTATACCAGGAGGTCTTGAAAGGGCAGTGGCACTAGGGGAATGGGTCCAGCCTAGGAGGGCAACTGTACTCAGGGGTGGAGAGAGACCTGCCTTGAAAGAGTCAGTTCTAAGAGGGGCTCAGTTTCTGGGTGGTCCATTTTGGGGGTCCCAAGCTTGGAGTAGTCCAGCATTGGAGGAGGCCTGCCATTTCGGGTGCCCAGTCTTATGGGATCTATCCTCTTGAGGTTCCACCCATGGGTTGGGGTGCAGCCCACCCTTTTCGATTCCAGCATTGAGAAGGTCCACCCTTAAAGGGAGGGGAGGGCCCTGGTCTCAGGTGAAAGCTGACTCAGAGAAGCTGACTCAGGGGAGGGGGAATTGGTCCAAAGGTGTTTGGATCCCATTGGCCTCTTGCCTTTCACTGGAGGGTGGGGTTTATCGATTGCAGGCCCAGGAGCCATATGTGTTCAGATCAAAGGGAGAGGAGGTAGTACTGGGATCAGAAACTTAATGTCCATTGGATTTGGCCCTTGTAATGCCTGCATGTTATGCCCCTAACAAGCATGCATTAGCAACAAGTAGTAACTGTCATTTACTGTATATAATAGGGTAATTTTCAGAATTGCTCACATTGGTGAAAAGTTTGCAAGTACTTTTACTCATTTGCACATGTTTTCAAGCAGAAAATGCCTACATACTTTTCCTTTGAAAATTACCCTGGGAAAAAGTTCCTGCATAATTTGTGCCTGCATTTTCTACAGGTACGTTTTCAACAAAAAATAATGTATGCAGATGTGAAAATACAATCTACATTTGTTATTTCTCTCCCCTGACCTAAATATGCTCCCAGGAATACCCACTCCTACTGCAGCTGGAAGAACAAGCACCATTGATCTATGCACATTAAGGGGCGGATTTTAAAAGGCCCGCGCACGTAAATCCTTCCGGATTTACGCGCGCAGGGCCCTCACACGCCGGCGCGCCTATTTTGCATAGGCCGCTGGCGTGCGTAAAGCCCTGGGATGCGCGTAAGTCCGGGGCTTTCGAAAAGGGGCGGGAGGGGGCGTGTCCGAGGGCGTTCCCAAAACGACGCGGCGTTTTGGGGGTGTGCCGCGGCGTTTTGGGGGCGGGCCCGGGGGCGTGGCGCCGGCCCTGGTGCGTGGTCGAGGCCTCCGGACCAGCCCCCGGGACCAGAGGACAAAGCGGGGCTGCCGGCGACGCGCGCAAAGTTACGCCTGCTTTCAGCAGGCGTAACTTTGCCAACAAAGGTAGGGGGGGGTTTAGATAGGGCCGGGGGGTGGGTTAGGTAGGGGAAGGGAGGGGAAGGTGGGGGGAGGGCGAAGGAAAGTTCCCTCCGAGGCCGCTCCGAAATCGGAGCGGCCTCGGAGGGAACAGGCAGCGCGCGCAGGTTGCACAAATGTGCACCCCCTTGCGCGAACCGACCCCGGATTTTATAAGATACGCGCGGCTACGCGCGTATCTTATAAAATCCAGCGTACTTTTGTTCGCGCCTGGTGCGCGAAAAGTACGCGATCGCGCAAGTATTTAAAATCTACCCCTAAGGATGCACAGTCATTTGCAGTGACATAGCAAATGCCATTGACAGTTATTTGTGGTTTCTTGTCAATATCAAAATGAATCAGCAGAAATAATGAACTTTTATGCATGCTATCTGCAAATAGCGCACACTAAAATGTTTTAATGTGCAATATCGTCAGTTACTGCACACTGGGGTTAATTTTAAAAACGTTTCAGGGCATAACATTGAAAGATATGTGTACAAGTAGCATGTATGTGTAAAAGTAGTATTTTGCAAAAGCCGGAAGTATGTGTGTTCTAGCAATGTCATGCTTAAATGTTAAAGAGGAAAAAAGGACAGTTTAGGGATGCTCCAGAACAGGGTTTGTAAGTTCATGCACAAGTTAGTATTTATTTCGCATACATAACCCAAACTTTGCCATGCGCTTTTACATCTGCTAATTAAGTCGCAGAATTTTGTCTGCAGCTTTTGGGTGGGAGGGCTGGGTAGGTAGCGTGGGGTCAGGATGAAGTGCTGTAGGTTTTAGGTGAACTGGGGAAGGTGTTGGCAAGCTGGTGTTTAAAAGTTTACACACAATACTTGCTTCCGCACATAAACTGCGGTAATTATGCGACTTGTTACAATTTTTCTCCATGTGAAAGGAATGAGTGTGCTTTTGCAAAATACTTATAAGAAAGCATTAACAAAACGTATGCCTACTGCAATAAATATGTGCACACATTGGGGCAGAGATACATGATATTTTATAAACATTGAAAGCTGACGGGATTGCGGTAGGAGCCCAAGGATGGGATTTCTGAAGGTGCTGGGAGGGTGGGAGTGTTAGGGTTAGGATTGGGGCAGGAGCATAGGGAGAGGGGGAGGGAGGGAAGTAAAAGGAGGGGGCATTACGTCTAGCATTTGCTGAACTAGGCAAGGGGCAGGGGGAGGCCACCCAGCAAACCCCACTGTATTGCTTTAGAAATGCTTTTGGAATGCTTTGGGGGGGATGGGCAGTGCTCAGTCCATTTTTAACTATGAAGCTACAGGCCTGTGCTTCATAGTCTTTTTTTGTACTGTGCCACTTAACTGGCCATATTCTTTTGAATATAGCCAGTGAAGTCTACAGGTATCTGGCTAATTTTAGGAAGATCACTTTAAACCTAACCAGCATTATTCAAAAGAGAGCTGGTTAGTTTTAAAATTATCCAGCTAAAAAGTTAGGCAGATAATTTTGATCAAGGTATTCAGTTGAATATTTATACCACTGAATATCTCAGATACCTTATCTGCCTAACTTTAGCCAGATAAGATCGCCGTTTGAAGCTTTATTTGAATATTGGCCTTGACATGTTTAGCATAATTCACATTGACATATTTCTTTATTTTACAACTGCCTTTTCCCATAGAATCTTATGCAGACTCATGCAAGAAACTGCTTTCACAAAGTTAAAAAAAGTGTGTGTACTTTTTCTGAACAGTGGGTATTTATTCTTGGCTTCAAGCCTTCATTCTGCGTAACCTCAGAATCTGACCATGCTTTGTATAGCTCCTTCACTCTGCTTAAATGTGCTTGATATCATCTTAAAGGACAGAAAGATTAAAATTAGAATATGTATTATGTGGATCCCTAAAACCCTACATAAACTGTTTACACAATACTTCTCAGGTGCATGCTCTCCCTGGCAGAGAATATTTTTTTAAATACAGGCTCCAATTATGTTTTATTTATTAAACTTGGTAAATACATTTTGCCCCATAAATTTTCACAGGTCCTGAATTCAGATGACTTGAGCTATCCTTAATTAATGGGCCTATGCAATTACATTCACATTAAAAAAAAACTATACTGTACAACTCAGCAACATTTTTACATGCCGTGCAAAAATACTTTACTGAGAGCACAGTAAAACGTGCCTGATATGTTTGGTACATGAACTTCTTTTGCAACTTGTTTCACAAAATACATTTTTTAATTGCAATGTCTATGAAAATTTATTTTGAAAAAAAGGATGAGAACCAATTACAAAATCTGTGTGAGTACTTATTGTATTTTACAGATACCTGACACTACATCACTTTATGAGTGCTCCTTTTTTTATTATTACTGTTTTGTTGACCATTTTATTCATATTTTTTGTGACTGTATGATCAAAGTGAGTCTTTGTATTGTTTTATGTGATTGACTTTAAGACATAATACAAAATTGACATTATTATAAACCTGACTAGCTACAAAATGCTTTTGAATAGTATATATGTAACCCTTGGGCAGGATGGCTCCCAGAGAGTAAACCCAGAGACAGAGATGGACCCTCTCTGCACACAGTTCTCCACTGATAGCTTCACACATCTGAGTTCCAGTGCTCCCTGTGGGGGGAAAGCAGGCTTCAAGGCCCTTTTGCATTAAACACAGTGCAAGCCTTTTTCCTTCTCTGTAAACAGCACTGATAATATCCACAATGTTTGGCATCACAAAACACACCGAAAGGCAACGTGATTTCAAACTCCTTTACTGATAGTTGATTAAACGACTGAAGAATATTTACAACACTCAAATCAGAATTCAAATAAAGTCAATGAAGAAACAGGCAGGAGAAAGATTGATACATTTGTGACCTTACTCTTCTAGTAAAGTCTCTGATATTCTTTGGAAGCAAATCCCTTAACACTTGCTCTCCTTCTTTTTCTAGTTACTCAGATTGAAATTAGTTCAATTCTCTTTCCACTTGCAAATTTATCACACATCTTCTCCACATTGTAGAATGGTTAGACTACAGTCCCAATTATTTATCAGAGGATAAGTCCCAATTTTCATACCTTTCCTGAAGTCTTCTTAATTATTTTAGATCTCCTTATGACAGTGCCAGTGGGCACTCTCTTCTCAAGTGCAACATGCTTGAGTTAGCAGAAAACACAGTTCTAAAATACCTTTAGCTCCTTCCCTCTGGCAATGGACAGGAATCCATTTCTCCTCTGACAAAAAAAGTCTTCATTCCTCACGCTCTTCCTGGGTGAAAGACGCCTCTTCCCCAATAGATGGGAAACTAATTCTCTGGTACCAGCGGCACTCAGTTCCATGTAGAAACAAAAATAGACTTTGACTCAAAACGGGGAAATGCAACAAGAGACAAGAAGAGTGTAAAAAACTTCTTTGCCTCAAAATGAAGAGATAATTACTAAAGACAGACAACTAAAGGTTGAAATCCCTCTGCATTGGGTTATTGACAGGTCTATCACCTGGAGGAGTGATAGAACTATGTAGAATCTCCCCTACCCTTAATTTAACCACACACTGAAATGCCCTTCACCTCTTGTCTGAAGCGCCTCCATCATCATGATGCATCCAAGCAATATGGCTGAACTTCCTGCTGTTCTTAAGCCCTTTTATAGATCCTGCTGGCAGGACTTCCTGTCACACACTCAGATAACATCACATCTTGCCTTGTATAAAAGGAGGCTCAGAACTACTACCCAATGCCTTCACAACAGGTCTCTTGTTTTCTTTAGAAGTGCTAATTGCCCAGTGTGTTCTTGTGTGTTCCCAGTGTTCCTGCTTCCTGTCTTGCTCCTGGTATCCTCCTTGTGAGTCCTGTGATTCCCTGTTCCATGCTTCATTATCCTTGCCTACCCTGGTGCTTGTTCCTGCAATTCTCAGCTCACCCTCAGCTTGGCCAGCTGTCTAGCCTCTGTCTCCACCTTTGGAATCACGACAGGAAAGACCTGCCAGCTGCCAGAACCTGATGGCTCAACCCAAAGGGGAGGTAGTTGGCTAGGCAGAAGACCTGCTACCATGGTACGTCAGTTGCTGCCTGTTAAGGCCGATCTTGTGCTTGCACAAGATAGGCAGCCTAAACTTAACAGTGGCACAAGGTTCACTACCTCCTGGCGTGACACACACAGGGACACTCCAATCCTCTGTGAAATGTTCACGCAAGGGTCTCACAATGGAAGTCTCCAAACATGAATTAAGAGAGCAAAAAGCAATCAGAAATAGGTCAGATTGATAGGCTGACACACAAAGGGCAAAAACAGACAACTCTTCTGGAATAAGTTAGCAAAACAAATAACAGGATACAGAGAGCTTCAGCCTTCAGGAAATGCAATTAAAAATCCCATACTGTAAGATGGAGCCTGATGGTAACCAACCCAATGTTTACTAAATCTCTGTTATATTTCCATGGCTTGCAGGTAGGCCCTCACAGCACTCACCCCTGATGTTGGTCAGACCTTATCTCTGTGGCAGGATGCCACCGACCTGTCAACCATGGTCTTTGGTGGTAGGACATCACCACTGTTACTCAGCTCCGGAGTTCCTTGGGCTCACGCGTGCTAAATCTGGCCCTTCTTAAAGAGTCCATGGTAATAAATGGGCTGCACTGCTCCTGGATGATATCATCTTGGCTGCCCTATAAAAGGGTTCTTTTGAGGTCTCCACTCTGCCTCAGTAACAAATCATCTAGAGTTCCCTTGTAGTGTGAGTTGCTGCTTCATTCCTGCCTTCCTATTCCTGATTCTCTCCAGCCCAACCTGCCTCATCTCTCCAGCTCAGCCTGCTTCGTCTCTCAAGCCTAGCCTGCCTCATCTCTCCAGCCCATTGCTTTCCAGTCACCCTCTTCCATCCTGCCCTGCTGTCTCAGTCCTCCTCTGGGTCTCCTATGCCTTCCCTCAGGCTGGATTTGACCCATGCCTGAATTCTGACCATTCATACCTGCCGCCTTCCACTGACTCTAGCCCTTTCGCAGCTGACCACCTTCTCTGTTGGCCAAGATAAAATTTTTGCACAGGATTACCTATGCATGACCTTCTTTGCATGCATTTGCATATTCATGCATACAAATTGCACGCAAATTGCATGCAAATACGATCATTGTAAAAGGAGAAGATAGAAGGGTGGGGAGATGCAAAATATTGCGTATATTGCACGATATTGTCTCAGTGGTGAACTATCACAAAATATATGCTGTTTAACACGCATTAAAACACTACCATGATTTGATGCATCCCCCTGTTAGATTGTAAGCTCTCTGGGGATAGGGAAATACCTAAAGTACCTGAATGAAACCTGCTTTTAAGTGAAAAAAATCAGAATATAAAAATCAGATAAATAAAATATAACAAACATGTAATGGGCCTACAGGGCTCCTCCTGAAGGCCACCCTCCCGTGAAGCCAACATGAACTATTCTGCCTCACCTGGCATCATCCTAAATCCCTTATCATTGCCAGATACTCAGTGGGGTAGCTTTTCAAAGGGTTATGCACGTAACTTACGCGTGTAACCCCGAAAACCTGCCCCTGCGCGCTCCGAGCCTATTTTGCATAGGCTCGGCGTCGCATGCAAGCCCCAGGATGCGTGTATGTCCCGGGGCTTTGAAAAAGGGGTGGGAAGGGGACATGGTGGAGGTCCTGGGGCAGTCCAGGGGTGGTCCCGAGTCCTCCGGCACAGCGGCCGTGCCGGAGGTTCGCGCACCAGCAGCTGGCTGGGGCAGGCATAACTTAGAGAACAAAGGTGGGGGGGTGGGGAAATTAGGTAGGGCTGGGGGGTGGGTTAGATAGGGGAAGGGAGGGAAAGGTGGGGGGGGGGAAAGGAAAGTTCCCTCTGAGACCGCTCCGATTTCGGAGCGGCCTCAGAGGGACCTGGGAAAGCCATCAGGCCTCCCCTAGGGCTCAGCATGCGCAAGGTGCACAAGTGTGCACCCCCTTGCGTGCGCCGACCCCGGATTTTATAACATGCGCGCGGCAGTGCGCACATGTTATATAATCGGGTGTACATTTGTGCGCACTGGGCATCACGCACAAATGTACCCTGCACGCGCTTCTTTAAAAATCTGCCCCACTGCATGTACCCAGTTCCCAGCAGTAAGCCTATATTTAAATTATATTTAGCAAATTCGGGTATATTGCCCAACATTTGTTTTACTAGTGGAGGGAGAGTGAGGGAGGATCAGGCCAGTGAGGGAGGATCAGGCCAGGAGGCTGTCTAAGTTTTAGTGGGGGGCGGCCTACATTTAAATTGAATTTAGCACATTCAGGTGGGGTGGAGGAGAAGTTTTTTGGGCCTTTAGGCCTGCTATGTTTTTGGTATATTTTGAGGGATTTGGGGAGGAGGGGAATTGGGCACAATGTCCATTTGTGTCACTTGGATTGGGGGGTGGAATGTAGGGTTAGCAGGCCAGCTTTTTTTTTTTAAATGTTGGCTCACCACTTGACCAGCTATGCTATTTGAATCTTTCGGTTAAGGTAAAGTTTTCTGGGAAAAAAATTCCCAGATAACTTTAATGCAGCTCTAAGAGACATCTAGATATAGCTGAATAACTTATTTGACTAATTCCAAATAGGGTAGTTTTTATTTGGCTAAGTAAACTCCATCCAGGAACAACCTCAAAATGCCTCCAGTATATCTGGATACATTTTTTATGGTTAATAACTTAGCTGAATAATACAGGGTGGCCCATGGAAAAATAGCCTGCCTCCAATGCACTGGTATTGGTATTTGGAATTAGTCAAATAAGTTATTCGGCTAAGTCTAGTGTATTGGTGGCAGGCTGCTTTTCCATGGGCCACATTGTATTTATCCTGATTGTTATGGCCGTCGGCCGCAGCGGTCCGCAACCGGGGCTGGTCACTCACCCGCGGCATTGGGCCCTTCCTGGGACACCCGCAGGAGCCGGCAGCTGCCGCTGAGATTCTCTTCGCGGCTGTGCCGCTTCCAAGATGGCCACCGTTCTGCTGACTACGCCCCCACCGGGCCTCCTAGAGCCGCGTGTGTGGCTGCTGAGGTACTTTAAAGGGGCCATGACAGTCCTCTTCGGGACTTCTTCCTGGTTTCCTGTATTTAAGGCAAGGCCTGCTCCTCAGAACTTGCCTTGGTATCTTGGCTCTTGGTCCTGTGTGTTCCTGTGCCTTGAGTTCTTGGTCCGCTGGTTCCTGTTTTTCTTGGTCTTTGTTCCTGGTTCTCCCCTCGTTGGACAGATTTCTTCTGGCTTCGAACCCTGGACCGGCTTCCGACCATTCTCTGGCTTCGAACCCTGGACCGGCTTCCGACCATTCTCTGGCTTCGATCCCTGGACCGGCTTCCGACCATTCTCTGGCTTCGACCCTCGGACTGAATTCGGAACATTTTCCAGATATATACACTTGAATCAACTTCGACCTGCTGGAGGCGCCAGCTATCTGGATTACTAGAGATGTGGTTCGTTTTTCGCCCGAGTTAGGAAATTCAACGAAATTTCCTAACTCGTTGTGGTTTCAGAGGCCCCGAAACCCGAAAAGAATTTTCCCCGACTTTCGGGGAAATTTCGTTTTTCGGGTTTGCATGTGAAGAGGGACACTTTTTTTTTTTTTTTTAAATTAAAACCCACCCCAAACATTTAAATAAACTATAATACAACACCCCCCCCCTGATCCCGATCCCTCCCCAAGACTTACTAAGTACATCCCTGGTGGTCCAGCGGGGTCCCGGGTTCCATTTGCCCTCCGTGCCCGTGCTACTGCAAGCAGTGCTCTTTAAAATGGTGCCGAATAGCCTCTGAACTACCATGTCACAGGGGCTACCGGCACCATTGGTCAGCCCCTGTCACATGGCCATCGGCGCCATCTTGATCTCCTGTCATGTGACTGGAGCTGACCAATGGCGCCGAAAGCCTCTGTGACATAGTATGGGCAAAGGCTATCGGCGCCATTTTGATTACTGGCAGCCGACAACGAAATCGCTTTTGGACCCCCGCTGGACCCCCAGGGATTATTGGCAAGCCTTGGGGGGGTCAGGAGGGGGCCCCCAGGTCCCGTCTCGGCGCGCTAGAGGCCTGCTGGTGCGCGGGGATTTACTTCTCCCTCCGGGAGGCGTAAATCCCCCGACAAAGGTAAGGGGGGGTCTAGATAGGGCCGGGGGGGTGGGTTAGATAGAGGAAGGGAGGGGAAGGTGAGGGGAGGGCGAAAGCAAGTTCCCTCCGAGGCCGCTCCGATTTCGGAGCGGCCTCGGAGGGAACGGCGGCAGGCTGCGCGGCTCGGTGCGCGCCGGCTACACGAAATCGGCAGCCTTGCGCGCGCCGATCCAGGGTTTTAGCGGCTACGCGCGTATCTACTAAAATCCAGCGTACTTTTGTTTGCGCCTGATGCGCCAACAAAAGTACGCTAAGGCGCGCTTTTTGAAAATCTACCCCAGAGATTTTTTTGAGTATGGCCATCATTTTTCCCTTCCTTCTATCTTGCTTTCTTATGATACCTTTTGTTAGTTGACCTCTAACAATTGATTAAAAAGATGATTAGCTGGAAAATAGATGGATGTTTGCACTTATAAACTTGTTTCTAATATGAATATTTTTCTTCTTTTCTTAACATTATCTTTGTAAAATGTGAGAAATATTACCTCATTTATTTTTGCTTGTTGATGATAGCAATTACTTAGTACTCCAGAATGTGAGGCAGATGAAAAAAAGAAGTAGGTTTCACTTGATCTTGGAATGTTTATTTTGCAATGTCAGATTCAATCTCAGCCAACATTTACAGCCCACACTCTTTAATGGAATACTGTACCACCATTTAAATGTCCAAGAATAAACATAGCAGTTCTAAATGGAAGATTGTGGCAGCAACCAAGACAGATTGCCATCTCATCAGCTTAAAAATTAAAATTTCCTCCTGTGGTTAAACTTGCTTACTACCACGTCTACTAGCTCTACAAAAACAGTCAGAGAGGAGAACCTGCAGAGTAGTACTCCTAAGCATGACAAATACTGTACCCTGTCTGTCGATTAAAGATAGCCACAGATGTAACATTAAATTGAGTGAAAATCTTTTTAGAAACCACAGGGTAGTGTAAGATTGCTACTTCTGTCGTGTGATACATATTAGAGAGGTATTAAGAAGCACACTTTATTAAGTTTGCAGAGCTACCTATGTATTATCCAAGCCAAAAACAACAATATCTGGATTCTATGTTTCCTTTTTCATTTTCTATCTGAACACAGAGTCTATTTTGTTTTGGGGGGTTTTTTTGCAGTTGCACCCAGTTTGCTGACACTTCTTTAATTTTCAGCTTTAAGAGAACATGTGCCGGCAATAATTTGTTAGTGACTGTGGCAGGTATGCCATGCGTTCTCTGAAGCAAGTAAGACATCAGAGGAGTCATTTAATAAAATGAAGAGAGAATAAGCAGCTGGATTAGTAATTATAGCATGTTGCCAGTCAATGCAGACAACCAGGCCAAACTAACTAAATGATGCATTCAGATCTCCTCAGTACACAATGATAATCCATTTGAATACTTCATTTCAGGACCATTGTTTGTCAAAAGTCATTACAGTTGTTTATGAATAGACTTGTATTTAAAAGAAAATTAGAATACTTCCACACAGAATTTGCTTTCAGTGCTACAGGCCATTTCATCCTGCAGTAGACTACATCTGTGTATTCCAATGCCTGAAATCCTGATATGGTGAGAAATAGAACAAGACTCTGAATAGTAAATAATTTCACAAGTTTGCAGTTTTGTACTGTTGAGAGAGCAGGGTGGGGATTTGAGATACATCAACAGATGTTCCATCATATTCACATATTTTCCATATGGGTAACCAGCAAATGAACAGCTGTCAACCTACTGAGTCAGAACAATGCTAACTTCTTTGACCTGGGTTAGTTTTTTTGAATTTGCATCTTGGGTCTGATTCAGTATTTAATTTTAATGCAATCTGCTCTTTATTGCGTATAAAACTTATGTGCTTTTAAGACTGCTTGCTAGTAATGTATATATATATTCCTTTAATCTTACAACTTTAAATTGGTAATGAAAAAAGTTATCTATGACCTCTTTCGCACATAGGCATCACTATAGGGAGGCAAGGGTACATGGATTCTCCCACCCCCCCCCCCCCCCCCCCTGAAAAAAAAAAATTTTAAACTGATGATGGAACATGAAAATATTTATCACCCTTTGTCCCTCCCTCTGCAGTGTATGGCAAGGTAAAAGGGGCATTTGCCTTTGGCGTTGAGGTACATTTCAAAATGGAGCCAGCATGTTGCTGGTAGCATAACTAGGCAGCTGCAGGAATGGGCAGCAAGTGCTTCTCAGCATGCTTTCTTTCTCCTGCATCTCTCAACTTATTGGTTCTCCTAAAAGCATTTAACCAATGAGCCTTAGGTGTATATATAGAGGAAATTCCATATTCTACCCCTAGGAAAATGTCCCTGCCTCTTACAAACCTACAGAATGTGGCTTCAGCTGGTCTGAGTCCTTCAGTATGTCTGGGTGGTGGTGTCAGGGAGTATCAGTGTGGTAAAGAGGGGCATCATCCCCACTGGGAAGGGTAAAGTAGTGGTATAAAAACCCCTGCTCCCACATGAGTAGAAGGAGAGTTAAGAGTTAAGTTTCAAAAGGGAAACTTTGAGAAAATGAAGAAAATAGTTAGAAAAACATTGAAAGGTGCAGCTGCAAAGGTTAAAAATGTACAACAGGGGTGGACATTGTTTAAAAATACAGTCTTAGAAGTGCAGGCCATATATATTCCATGCATTAAGAAAGGTGGAAGGTGGGCCAAACGATTACTGGCATGGTTAAAAGGTGAAGTAAAAGAGGCTATTTTAGCCAATAAATCATTCTTCAAAAATTTGAAGAAGGCACCATCTGAAGAAATTAGTAAAAAGCATAAGCATTGTCAAATTAAGTGTAAAACATTGATAAGACAGGCTAAGAGAGAATTTGAAATGAATTTAGCCAAAGAGGCAAAAATTCATAATAAAAACTTTTAAAATATATCCAAAGCAGGAAACCTGTGAGGAAGTCTATTGGACCGTTAGATGACCGAGGGGTTAAAGGGGCTCTTAGGGAAGATAAGGACATTGCAGAAAGACTAAATTAATTCTTTTCTTCTGTGTTTATTAATGAGGATGTTAGGGAGAGATGGGTTCCAGAGATGGTTTTCAAGGGTGATGAGTCAGATGAACTGAACCAAATCATTGTGAACATGGAAGATGTAGTAGGCTAGATTGACAAACTAAAGAGTAGCAAATCACCTGAACCATATGGTATTCACCCCAGGGTTCTGAAGGAACTCAAATATGAAATTTCAGATCTTTAGTTAAAATTTTTAACCTATCATTAAAATCATCCATTGTTCCTGAAGACTGGAAGTGGCCAATGTAACCCCAATATTTAAAAAGGGTTCCAGGGGTGATCTGGGAAACTATAGACCAGTGAGCCTGATTTCAGTGCCAGGAAAAATAGTAAAAACTATTTTAAAGATCAAAATCACAGAACATATAGAAAGACATGGTTTAATAGAACACAATCAGCATGGATTTACCTAAAGGAAGTCTTGCCTCACAAATCTGCTTCATTTTTTTGAAGGAGTTAAACATGTGGATAAAGGTGAACCAGTAGATGTAGTGTATTCCCTCATGAAAGGCTTCTAAGAAAACTAAAAAGTCATGGGATAGGAGGTGATGTCCTTTTGTGGATTACAGACTGGTTAAAAGACTGGAAACAGAGAGTAGGATTAAATGGTCAATTTTTCAGTGGAAAAGGGTAAACAGTGGAGTGCCTCAGGGATCTGTACTTGGAACAGTGCTTTTCAATATATTTATAAATGATCTGGAAAGGAATATGATGAGTGAGGTAATCAAATTTGCAGATGATACAAAATTATTCAGAGTAGTTAAATCACAAGCGGAAAGTGATAAATTGCAGGAGAACCTTGTGAGACTGGAAGATTGGGCATCCCAATGGCAGATGAAATTTAATTTGGGCAAATGCAAGGTGATGCATATAGGGGAAAAATAACTGATGCTGTAGTTACATGTTGTTAACTTCTATATTAGGAGCTATCATCCAGGAAAAAGATCTAGGTGTCATAGTGGATAATACATTGAAATCTTTGGCTCAGTGTGCTGTGGCAGTCAAAAAAATAAACAGAATGTTAGGAATTATTAGGAAAGGAATGGTGAATAAAACGGAAAATATCATAATGCCTCTGTATTGCTCCATGGTGAGACCGCACCTTGAGTATTGTGTACAATTCTGGTTGCTGCTTCTCAAAAAAGATATAGTTGCACTGGAGAAGGTACAGAGAAGGATGACCAAAATAATAAAGGGGATGGAATGCCTCCCTTATGAGGAAAGGCTAAAGAGGTTAGGGCTGTCAACTTGGAGAAGAGACGGCTGAGGGGGGATATGATAAAGATCTTTAAAATCATGAGAGATCTAGAATGGGTAAATGTGAATCAGTTATTTACTCTTTCGGATAATAGAAGGACTAGGGGGTACTTCATGAAATTAGCATGTAGCACATGTAAAACTAATCAGAGAAAATTCTTTTTCACTCAACACACAATTAAGCTCTGGAATTTGTTGCCAGAGGATGTGGTTAAAGCAGTTAGTGTAGCAGGGTTTAAGAAAGGTTTGGAGAAGTTCTTGGAGAAGAGGTCCATTAAATGCTATTAATCAAGTTGACTTAGGGTTTAGCCACTGCTATTACTGTCATCAGTGCATGAGATCCACTTAGTGGCTGGGTACTTGCTAGGGGCTTGTAGCCTGGATTGGCCACTGTCAGAAAAAGGAAGCTAGGCTTGATGGACCCTTGGTCTGTTCCAATATGGCAATTTCTTATTTTCTTATGTTCTTATGTAAGGAGTAGGATTCTAAGCCCTAAGTGATGTCTACAGCCCTCTCCTCCAGAGGGACTCCATAGAGCCTGCCTGCCTCACACTGAGCAGGTCCCTGAGAGGAGAAGAAGAAGAGAAGACTTGCTTGGTGGAAGTTCCTGGAAGTTCAGAAAAGAAGGAGAGAGAGAGAGAGAGGGAAGAATAAGTTCCAGCAGAGTTTGATGGACCAGAGTATTGGGAGGTAACCTGCCTAGGAAAGTCAACAGAGACCAACGCTAATCCAGCTAACATCTATCTAAGTCTCAGAGGAGAATAAGAGGAAGAGAAATGGACATTGAAGAAACAGATTACATCTGCCAAACAGGTACTGGGACGGCCAGAGTGGAAGAGGGTACCTTCCCCAAGAGCTGCTCTGTTTGAGGGAGAGTTGGAAAGAGACTATGATTTGGGGGTTTTTTGTATTCTGAATTAATTTTGCTACCATTTTTTTGAGAAAAGTCTTTATTTTGAACACCAAGCTGCTAGTAAAAAAGGATTTTTGGTGAGACTGACTGGTGTGCAGAAGAGCCCTCACAAGAGCAAACCATAAAGGCCTTGAAAACTGTGGATTTTCTCCTGTGTAGCAATTCTGGGATAGTCATGGAGCTAGATTGACAAACTAAAGAGTAGCAAATCACCTGGACCAGATGGTATGCATCCTAGGGTAGGGATGTGAATCGTTTTAGGACGATTAAAATTATCGTCCGATAATTTTAATATCGTCTTAAACCGTTATGGAACATAATACAATAGAGATTCTAACGATTTATCGTTATAAATCGTTAGAATCGTGAGCCGGCACACTAAAACCCCCTAAAACCCACCCCCGACCCTTTAAATTAAATCCCCCACCCTCCCGAACCCCCCCCCCAAATGACTTAAATAACCTGCGGGTCCAGCGGCGGTCCGGATCGGCAGCGGTCCGGAACGGGCTCCTGCTACTGAATCTTGTTGTCTTCGGCCGGCGCCATTTTCCAAAATGGCGCCGAAAAATGGCGGCGGCCATAGACGAACACGATTGGACGGCAGGAGGTCCTTCCGGACCCCCGCTGGACTTTTGGCAAGTCTTGTGGGGGTCAGGAGGCCCCCCCAAGCTGGCCAAAAGTTCCTGGAGGTCCAGCGGGGGTCAGGGAGCGATTTCCCGCCGCGAATCGTTTTCGTACGGAAAATGGCGCCGGCAGGAGATCGACTGCAGGAGGTCGTTCAGCGAGGGTTCCGGCGCCTCGCTGAATGACCTCCTGCAGTCGATCTCCTGCCGGCGCCATTTTCCATACGAAAACGATTCGCGGCGGGAAATCGCTCCCTGACCCCCGCTGGACCTCCAGGAACTTTTGGCCAGCTTGGGGGGGGGCCTCCTGACCCCCACAAGACTTGCCAAAAGTCCAGCGGGGGTCCGGAAGGACCTCCTGCCGTCCAATCGTGTTCGTCTATGGCCGCCGCCATTTTTCGGCGCCATTTTGGAAAATGGCGCCGGCCGAAGACAACAAGATTCAGTAGCAGGAGCCCGTTCCGGACCGCTGCCGTTCCGGACCGCCGCTGGACCCGCAGGTTATTTAAGTCATTTTGGGGGGGGTTCGGGAGGGTGGGGGATTTAATTTAAAGGGTCGGGGGTGGGTTTTAGGGGGTTTTAATGTGCTGGTTTTGCGATTTTACATTTTTTTGATTTTTTACGATTTTTCACGATTTTTCACGATATTTTACCCCCCCAAACGGCAACAATACGATTCCCTCCCCCTCCCAGCCGAAATCGATCGTTAAGACGATCGAGGACACGATTCACATCTCTATCCTAGGGTACTGAAGGAACTAAAAAATGAAATTTCTGATTAAAATTTGTAACCTATCATTAAAATCATCCATTGTACCTAAAGACTGGAGGGTGGCCAATGTAACCCCAATATTTAAAAAAGGCTCCAGGGGTGATCCGGGTAACTATAGACCAGTGAGCCTGACTTCAGTGCCGGGAAAAATAGTGGAAACTATTCTCAAGATCAAAATCGTAGAGCTTATAGAAAGACATGGTTTAATGGAACACAGTCAACATGGATTTACCCAAGGGAAGTCTTGCCTAACAAATCTGCTTCATGTTTTTGAAGGGGTTAATAAACATGTGGATAAAGGTGAACCGGTAATGTAGTGTATTTGGATTTTCAGAAGGCGTTTGACAAAGTCTCTCATGAGAGGCTTCTAAAAAACTAAAAAGTCATGGGGTAGGAGGCGATGTCCTTTCGTGGATTACAAACTGGTTAAAAGACAGGAAACAGAGAGTAGGATTAAATGGTCAATTTTCTCAGTGGAAAAGGGTAAACAGTGGAGTGCCTCAGGGATCTGTACTTGGACCGGTGCTTTTCAATATATATAAATGATCTGGAAAGGAATACGACGAGTGAAGTTATCAAATTTGCGGATGATAAAACATTATTCAGAGTAGTTAAATCACAAGCAGACTGTGATACATTACAGGAGGCCCTTGCAAGACTGGAAGATTGGGCATCCAAATGGCAGATGAAATTTAATGTGGACAAGTGCAAGGTGTTGCATATCGGGAAAAATAACCCTTGCTGTAGTTACACGATGTTAGGTTCCATATTAGGAGCTACCACCCAGGAAAAAGATCTAGGCATCATAGTGGATAATACTTTAAAATCGTCGGTTCAGTGTGCTATAGCAGTCAAAAAAGCAAACAAAATGTTAGGAGTTATTAGGAAAGGAATGGTTAATAAAACGGAAAATGTCATAATGCCTCTATATCGCTCCATGGTGAGACCGCACCTGGAATACTGTGTACAATTCTGGTCGGCACATCTCAAAAAAGATATAGTTGCAATGGAGAAGGTACTGAGAAGGGCAACCAAAATGATAAAGGGGATGGAATAGCTCCCTTATGAGGAAAGGCTGAAGAGGTTAGGGCTGTTCAGCTTGGAGAAGAGACGGCTGAGGGGGGATATGATAGAGGTCTTTAAGATCATGAGACATCTTGAACGAGTAGATGTGAATCGGTTATTTACACTTTCGAATAATAGAAGGACTAGGGGGCAATCCATGAAGTTAGCAAGTAGCACATTTAAGACTAATCAGATAAAATTCTTTTTCACTCAATGCACAATAAAGCTCTGGAATTTGTTGCCAGAGGATGTGGTTAGTGCAGTTAATGTAGCTGGGTTCAAAACAGGTTTGGATAAGTTCTTGGAGGAGAATTCCATTAACAGCTATTAATCAAATTTAGTTAGCGAATAGCCACTACTATTAATTGCATCAGTAGCATGGGATCTTCTTAGTTGCCAGGTTCTTGTGGCCTGGTTTGGCCTCTGTTGGAAACAGGATGCTGGGCTTGATGGACCCTTGGTCTGACCCAGCATGGCAATTTCTTATGTTCTTAAGTTCTTATGAGATCAGAACTCTTCCCATGTGGCCCCATGCCCAGGACCAAAGGGATGTGTGCTACATATTAGGGATGTCAATCATGTGATCGATCGTCTTAACGATCGATTTTGGCTGAGGTGGGGGGGAATCTGATCGTCTTAGTTTTTTAGGTTAAAAAATCGTTTTATTGGGGGAGGGGAGAGGGCGGGAAAACCGGCACACCAAAACAACCCTAAAACCCACCCGACCCTTTAAAATAAATCCTCCACCCTCCCAAACCCCCCCAAAATGTTTTAAATTACCTGGGATCCAGTGGGGGGGGGGGGGGGTCCCGGCGCGATCTCCCGCTCTCTGGCCACGGCTGCGTTAAGAGAAATGGCGCCGGTGGCCCTTTGCCCTTATCATATGACAGGGCAAAGGTAGCGCTGGTGCCATTTTAGTTCCTGTGATCTGACTTCACGAGTGCAGGAGATCGCTCCCAGACCCCCGCTGGACCCCCAGGGACTTTTGGCCAGCTTGGGGGGGCCTCCTGACCCCCACAAGACTTGCCAAAAGTCCAGCGGGGGTCCGGGAGCGACCTTCTGCACTCGGACCGTATTGCCAATATTCTAAATGGCGCCATTATTTTAAAGGGTCGGGGTGTGTTTTAGGGATGTTTTGGTGTGCCGGTTTTCCCGCCCTCCCCCCTCCCCCGATAAAAGATTTTTTAACCTAAAAAACTAAGACGATCAGATTCCCCCCCCCCCTCAGCCAAAATCAATCGTTAAGACGATCCATTCATTAGTTACATATGTATTCGTTTCCCAAAAAAAACTCCATCCCAACCCTTTAAATTTAATTAACCTCAACCCCCCACCCTCCTGACCTCCCAAGACTTGCCAAAAGTCCCTGGTGGTCCAACCTGGGTCCTGGAGCGATCTCCTGCACTCGGGCCGTCGGCTGCCGGTATTCAAAATGGCGCCGATAGCCTTTGCCCTTACTATGTCACAGGGGCTACCGTTGCCATGTCACAGGGGCTACCGTTACCATGTGACAGGGGCCGGTAGCCCCTGTGACATAGTAAGGGAAAAGCTATCGGCGCCATTTTGAATACCGGCAGCCGACAGCCCGAGTGCAGGAGATCGCTCCAGGACCCAGGCTGGACCACCAGGGACTTTTGGCAATTCTTGGGAGGTCAGGAGGGTGGGGGTTTATTCGTTAATGATACGTTGTATTTGTGGGGGTTCGCCATATGTTTCGTGACCCCCACGAATACAACGAATATGGCATATATGTTGAGGATTGCCAATACGTTGCAAACAAATGCACACCCCCAGCCTCCACCATCATTCCATTTCTTAGATCTCAACAGGTTTGACCCCTTGATTTCTCCTGGTGAAAATCTGTGTAAAATTTGCAATGCAAATTTTGTGCAGAATTCCTCTCCCTCACAGAATTCTCTCTCTACACTGCATAATTTTGTGCAGAAGCCAAAAGCCAGGGGCCTGCCCAAATGGCCAAAACATGGAGCAGCCTGCAGCAGCATAGGCCTGCATGACAAGAAGGATGAAGCAGTGGTGTTGGCCATGCGGGCTGGATGACATAGAGACTGCTACATTAGCCCATCATAGAAGAGGCTGCAGCAGCAACTTTAGTGCTGGCCCCAGCACTTGATGGAGACAGCAAGCGAGACAGCTGGGGGGGTGGGGTGCAGATAAAGAGAGAGAGCCAGCTGGTGGTATGTGCTTGGAGAAGGGTGGTATGTGCTTGGAGAAGGGTGAGAAAGCATTGTGGGACTTCTTGGAGAGGTGAGAACGAGAGAGAGAGCTAGGGCTAAGCAGAGAGAAAGAGAGAGAGCTGATGATCTTGCTATGGGGGTATGGGAGCTGAAGAGAGAATTGGGGGACATAGAAAGTTTGGGGTCTTGCTAGGTGATAGGAAGAGAAGGAGAACTGGAGGCAGAGATAGAGCTGTGGGCAGAGAGAACTAGCAGTCTTGCTAGGGGTATCTTGTTGGGGGATTGAGAGAACTGGGATTCTTTCTGGGAGTGGGGAGACAGAACTGGAGTACAGCAGAGACAGAAAGAGGTGGGGATTTTGCTGGCGAGGGGAGTAAGACATAGAGCTTGGGGTCTTGCTGGAAAGTGGGGAGAGAGAGATGGGTAGAGATGAGGAAGATAGAGGGAAAGCTGGGAAAGCATTGTCAAGTCTGGGGAGGAACAAAGAGAGAAAAAAAAACTAGTGGTATGAGGGGAAGAGAGAAAACAAGACTGGGGAGGGTTTCAAGCAGAAGTGTTGGAGCACGAGCAGGGAGGTTCAAATGTATGGAGTGAGAAAACAGGGGAAGGTTGAGATTGGATGAGGATAGACTTCCATCCCCAGCTCCTTCTTCTCACCCTACCTCACCCACTCTTCTCCTTTGAGCCTCCCTCCTCCATCTTCCTGGACCTTCAGCCACCTCCTCCTTTCTCTTCAATTTCTTTCTCTGATCCCACCCTTTCTTGGTATCTCTCCCTCCTGCCCACACCCCCTTCCTCTTGCTGTCCTCCAACCCCTACCCCCTGTTCCCCATATCTCCTCCCTTAGCTGGTGGTGTGACTCCTCCCTTCCCAGTGGGTCTCCTATCACTTGCTGCAAGCAACAACAGTGACAGCAAGGTAGGTTGAGTAGCAGCAGGGCTGGCAGCAGTGGCAAGGAAGGAAGGTCTGGGCACCCTGTGGCACAGTGACAGCAAGGAGAGGACAGCTCCAGTGGCCACTGCAAAGGATGGTAGGTCCGGCAGCCGTGAGCAGTAGCAATGGTCTTTGAACAGGTATATTGGGGTTGCATATGGTGATGCTTTCTTTGTGCTTCTTACCTGCAATAGAAGGTACAGATCTTATAACTTCCACTGTGAACAAGCTACACAGAAGGGGGAGGATCAGAGGTACTTTCTACATCAGGTAGATATGTGTGTATGTGTGTGAGGGGGGCACTTGGGGCAGCAGAAGGAATCTTGTATTTGTAATTTGGTTCCTGCAGGCTGCAGATATAAATGCTTTTCAACATAAGTCTTAACTGCCAAAAGATGATGGGGCCTGTGGCCTACCCCATTCTGACGCCTATGCACTTTGTGTTCCTTGAGATGGTGGTGACCAGAACTTCATGCAATACTTAATATCTCTCGTACCTGATATATATGTGTATATAGATAGAGATATACAGATATAAATACATATAAATGTGATGGGGTGCCCAATCCTGCACCTTGATAGCGGAGTTATCCCTAATGAAATGGCAGCTGTGGTCATAACAGGGCAACCTGCCAGTAGTGTGTGTCAGAGGTCTCACGAGACCCTGCCCCTGAGTGTGGGGTTGGTGGCGAGATGTGTTAAGGTACTACTTCCTATTCAGTGGGATTTGTGTGTTCACAAAACACCTGTGCCAATGTGACATAGGGGGAGCCAAAAATCAGCCTTAGAACAGGACTGAGGGGAACAGGTGTCTCTCCATGGGAAGGACACTTGGAAGCCTTCTCCCTGTAAAGGAAAAGTGCCAAGAGAAAGACATTTTCTTGCTTGGAGAAAGTGGCTGGGTCCTAAGGAGAGGTAATACAGGGCTTACTGGAAGGAAGGATTCCAAGAGGGGTGAAGTCCTGGGAGTCCACAGTGTGCTGAAGGAAAAGTTCCTGGAACAAGAAGAGAATCTTCTGAGACCCAAAAGAGAAGGGATTGCTCAGAGAACTGGATGAGTGTAACAGAGAGGATTTAGAGGAGTGTTTGGGAAAATCCAGAGTCAAAAATTAATCAAGGAATTCAGTTAAAAGGCTCTAGAGAGAAACAGAAGTGAGATATTGAGGAACAGAGAAGATGATTCCACCACCAAAAAGCCCTGGAAAGGCCCTAGGAGGAAAGATACCTTACCCTGAGAGCTAACCTGTTTGGGAAAAGTGTGCAAGGAGGAGAAAGATTGTGTTGGATGTTGTGCTATTTTTTTTGCAGTTTGCTGAAGTTCATTACCTACTAGTGTACTGTGTGGGACTTTGTTTTGCTTTTCCTGCATTAGTTCAGTAAAGACTTTTCAAAAGTCACATGCGTAAAAATGAGCATATTTGAGCATATTTTCACTTTTGCATGCACAAATACATGTGTATAAAAGGGGCAGTCTAGAGGCTATTTTAAAAGACACTCGTAGATTTACCAACTTACTTGTGTAATTTTTCGCTTGCTAGTTATCTGGCACAAGTGATATTAAACGTGTTTGAAGTTAGTACTGACTGGGTGGGAGGTCTGGGTGAAATGGGGGGAGTTCAGGCTGAAGAACCAGAAGGGTCTCCATGACCTGGAGAAGGACTGGGTGAACTGGTGGACTAATTGGTAATATCAATAATTTCATTGATGTACGTATGTTCTATGGATTCATGCGCGTAGGGCTTTGAAAATCCGGCCCATAGTGCACACTATTTGCGATTAGTGTGTACTATTTGGAATTAGCATGCATTATTCAGAAATATTGTGAGTTATTTTCCAAAAAGAATAGGCCAAACTTCTGGGGGGTTTTCAGCACCATCCTTATTCGTTTTAAATGAATGTACATCCTTAGTACATACAGTATTTGGAGAGGTGGATGGAATCTCTTCAAAATTTCTCTTGCTTCTTGTGGCTGTCCCTGAGTGACATACCAGATTGAATTGATGTGGAAGTCTGTGTCAAATACCGGGTAGAAAAAGGCATGGAAATAGCATTGATCAGTGCAACAATCTTCAGAAATTTGTGAAAGCTTGCAGTGATGAAGAATTTCAAAAACTGTTGCCACACCAAAAGTGGAGCAAGTATTTTGAAAAATTAAAAAAGCTTTAAATGTTACTCTGGACTATTGAAGGCCATGCAGCTTCATCTTTGCTGTTCCCTCTCACAGTGCAAATGAGGAACACATTTTTTCACCAATGCAAAGCCAGCAGACAAAAAACAAGAACAGCCTGAGTATGGACTCACTGAAAGAGATTCTGTTTGTGTAGTACAACTTCAAAAACACTTCTTGCAAAGACTTCATAGGTGCTTATCTAACAATCAAGTGCTGCTGCGAAATATGCATAGACACTACAAGAAGCGACCCAGGATAAGACTGACTGAATACATGTTGCTTGTCAGCTTGCGGAAATATTTGTTTTTTTATAAGTAGTGTACTGAGACAGTCCCCTAAGGATCAGGGATAAGGAGAATGCCCATATGAATGGGATAGAATAGGACAATCCCCTAGAGCAGTGGTTCTCAAACCTGTCCTGAGTAGGGTTGCCAACTGGCTCCAGATTTTCAGGACAGGTTGATCGAATCCTGGTTTTACTTCCCTGCAAACAGGTACTTATAGTCTTGCTTTTCTTAGGGAATGCAATAGGGAAATCAGAATAAGTTCCATCATGCAATAGGGTAAAACCAGGGCAAATGGCCACTGTACTGGAGACTCCAGCCCCATCCTGCCCCGCCCCCGACCGCCCCCGACCGCCCCTTCCCGCACCCCCCCCCCCTCCCCGGACTGCCATTTTGCCAAAGCCCAGGCCCGGCTCTTGTGCACATAACAGGAGTTATGTGCGCCGCCGAGCCCCATTTAAAATGTGCACAGTGGGGCGGATTTTCAGAGCCCTGCTCGCGTAAATCCGCCCAAAACTGGGCGGATTTACGCGAGCAGGGCCCTGCGCGCCGGTAAGCCTATTTTACATAGGCCTACCGGCGCGCGCAGAGCCCCAGGACTCGCGTAAGTCCCGGGGTTTTCGGAGGGGGCGTGTCGGGGGGCGTGTCGGAGGGCGGTCCCCGTCGTCGCGGCGTTTTCGGGGCGTGTCGGCAGCATTTTGGGGGCGGGTATGGGGGCGTGGCTACGGCCCGGGGCAGTCCGGGGGCGTGGCCGCGCCCTCCGTACCCGCCCCCAGGTCGCGGCCCGGCGCGCAGGAGGCCCGCTGGCGCGCGGGGATTTACGCCTCCCTCCGGGAGGCGTAAATCCCCCAACAAAGGTAAGGGGGGGTATAGACAGGGCCGGGCGGGTGGGTTAGGTAGAGGAAGGGAGGGGAAGGTGAGGGGAGGGTGTTAGAGGATTCCCTCCGAGGCCGCTCTGATTTCGGAGCGGCCTCGGAGGGAACGGGGGTAGGCTGCGCGGCTCGGCGCGCGCCAGCTATACAAAATCCATAGCCTTGCGCGCGCCGATCCAGGTTTTTTAGTAGATACGCGCGGCTCCGCGCGTATCTACTAAAATCCAGCGTACTTTTGTTTGCGCCTGAGCGCAAACAAAAGTAGGCCTATTCGCGCTCCTTTTAAAATCCGCCCCAGTATGCGTAAGGTCTGGCCAAGCGTGTAACCCCTGTTTTTAGGCGCGCGGGACATTTAAAATCGGGATTTAAAGTGGTTAAGCAATGTATGAAATAGCATGCTATGTGGTTTTCAATAAATACTCAATGATTAAATTCGGTCCCTAAATTTTAGACACATAAATTTATAACTCTTGATATAAATTGACAACATATCACGGGTTTTGAGTAATCACATCTTACATTGTGTATCGATATCATACATGCTGACAAATTAACAGATTCCACACTAAAATAAATAATTTAACATATAAACAAGCAGGAGCCCAATATGATAGGTCAAACATATTTCAGTTCTACATCATTCTTGATATTTTGTCCATATTTAATCTTATGGCTGATTAGGCCCATACCCTTAACCATATGGTCTTAAATTGCTGCTACAGATATTACTGCAATTACTGTAGAAACACTCTTTGTTTCAGATAATTCTATTTCATTGCCAGCGGAGACCAGATGGCTTCTCTATCTCCATTTTCAGCCTTGTTCACATTGAATTACCTGCTGATGTACTGTGCCTTTTCACCTTCTTACTATCTGTGACTGACTGGCCTCACTTGTCACTTTCATCCAATTTTGTGCTTGCTGTCTTTTACTGTAGAACACAATGATATCTGACAATAGGGATGTGCAGAAGAAAATGTTTAATTTTGGTTCTTTCATTTGTTTCAAAGGGCACCTCCATTCACTTCATTGGTTTCAAACAAAAATACGTTTTTAATTTATTTGTTTTATTTGTTCATTTGTTTACCATTATAGTCACTAGGGGAAGCAACACAGTCTATTTTGGGCTTCTAAATTCGAATTTTCTAATAATTTCTAATGAAACTGGTGATAGAGTTAAGCAGCAAGAAGGTTTAGATGGGAATGTCAAGAGTCGCTTATTCAAGTTGTATATTTTAAACTATTTTGTATTGGTACTGTATTTTATTTATTTTAAAACTTTATGTATGTAAAGTTTGTAAGCTGCCTAAATCGTTGATAGATGGTATAGGAAAAAAAAAAAAAAAAAAAGAGAAAATAAATAAATAAATAAATAGACATCATCAGAAGGGTGAAGGCATGCCAACAAATCAAGGCTATGGCACTAAAAATGACATGAAGAGCCCAAGAACCCAAAATGCAGCAAACTGGTACCAACAGTGACATGAGGTCCCCATGACACGAGAAGAGCAAAGAAGCAGCAAGAGGGGCAAGAACATACTAAGTCTTCAAAAGAGGGCACCAACAACAGTGGCATTAAACTTTGATGGTAGTTTGAGAGGCAAAGTGGTATAAACATCCTAAAGAGGGGACGAAACAGGAAAGGTGACAAGAAAACCCTCAAGACACCAATAAAAAAACAAAGCAGAATAAGGGCTGGTATCAACACATCAAGGTACCATGAGAGGTGTAAAGCAGCCCCCCCCCCCCTGCCTCCACAGTAGCAAGAACACCCCAAGGTGTAGAGTCTGGTTTATGACAGCAAGGCAGAGTGACGCTCAAAGTACAAAGTATATGTATGGCAGCAATACTGAGCGTAAAAGTAACAGATACAGCAGCAAAGCAGAGTGGCATGGAAGATATCTATCTTCCTTTTGAAGCATTTGCCATTGTCAGATTTAGTATAAGAGAATGATCTAACATCGGTATCACTTTTGTTACCTAAGCTTTTACTAGGGGTGTGCATTCGTTTTGAACTTAAATGTAAAACGCAACTTTTTTTTTTTTTAACTTAAAAAAGTGATGAGGCGAAAACGATCGGATTTCCAACTTATTCAACATAGCTATGTTGAATAGAGATGTGCATTCGTTTTTGCCGAATTGGAAAATTGCAACGAAATTGTCCAATTCAGCATGTTTCAGGGAGCCCGAAAAAAATCAGGATTTTCCTGTTTTTTCACAAAAATTCGTTTTTCCGATTAGTGCGCACTCACAGGAGTGAGTGCGCGCTAACTCCCCATTAGTGCGCGCTAAGTCCTGTTAGTGCGCACTAACAAAAACTAACAAAAACTAACAAAAACTAACAAAATCTAACGGTTTTTGTTAGTGCGCGCTAACAGGAGTTAGCGCGCACTAATGGGGAGTTAGCGCGCACTAACTGGGAGTTAGCGCGCACTAACTAAAAATCGATTTTTCGCGAAAAAAAAGACCCGAACTGAAAAAAAACGACATTTTCCATGGCGGCCGAAAAACGAAGAACGACATGAACACAAAAAACGATGCACATCTCTAATGTTGAATACGTTGGAAATCGCGATTGTTGATCCCAAATAAAAATTTAAACCCCTCACCCTCCTTAATCCCCCCCCCCAAGACTTACCACAACTCCCTGATGATCCAGCGGGGAGTCAGGACGCCATTTCTGAGCTCCTTTGCGAGGAGCACGTGACGTCGGTGCCACGTCGGAGTGACGCGGCGTCACGTGATTCCCCGCGGGTTCGCTCCGGAACTTTTGGCCAGCTTGGGGGGGCCTCCTGACCCCCCCAAGCTGGCCAAAAGTTCCTTTTGGGCCCAACGAGGGTCCCGGAGCGAACCCGCGGGGAATCACGTGACGCCGCGTCACTCCGACGTGGCGCCGACGTCACGTGCTCCTCGCAAAGGAGCTCAGAAATGGCGTCCTGACTCCCCGCTGGATCATCAGGGAGTTGTGGTAAGTCTTGGGGGGGGGGGGAATTAAGGAGGGTGAGGGGTTTAAATTTTTATTTGCATGTATGGACATAGACTCAACTTATGGAATTCTCCATATGTCCATATTGACCGCAAATGGGACCCCCTTTCGACTTATGGACTTATGAACTTAAACTTTTGCTCTGCACATCCCTAGCTTTTACTACATTCCCTATTTGAAATACATCATACTGCTGAGTAGAATTTTGGGTTGCTTGTGAAATTTACTTTCCGATTGAAACATTTGTCACAATCAGAACATGATGATGATCTCTCATCAGTCTGGCTTTCCTAGTAATTTGTAAGGTTTACTTTATTTAAAAAAGCTTTTCCTATATTCTGTAGTTGAACACGGTTTCTTAACCTTGTTGAATTTCCGGTGATGCATTAGTTTCATCTTCCTACTGAAATATTTCCCATATTCAGAACATGAAAAAGGACTCTCCTCGGCATGTTTTCTGTTGTGCCTGCATTTCTTTTTTCTGACTGAGGATTTTGCTATAGTCTATATATGTTTATTGCCTGTCATCAGTATCAGATCTCTCAAGGGCTTGTGCCCTGCTGATAAGATCACAGAATGGTTTAAAATAAGACAGAATCAGAACAGTTGTTCTTTAAAAAGGGTTGCTAGAAAAGGCTGAGTGTTCAGGCATAGGCAACTAGATGGCTGAGGACAGAGAAGACCCTCCAAGATGGTGCATCTGGAGCATGGCAGGTAGGCAGAGGGTCAGCAACACCCTTATGATGGTACATCAAGAGCATAGCATCTAGGCAGAGTGGCAGCAAGACACCCAAGGTAGTACATCTGGTCCATGGCAAGTAGGCATGTGGCAGCAAGGCCTTCAAAGTACTTTCAGTCAACTTGCCACTTGCATGGAAATTCTTTAAACCCAAGCAAACTTGGCAGATTAATCTTCAGAAAAATCAGCTTTTCCATCATCTCTATTGCCAGCTATGAGCAATGGGAGATCATGATGTACCATGCCATTGAGAAGACATGTTTACAGGGCACACTGGTTAGTGGGTAGGAAAGATAGTGCTATGCCACCTTGGTTAGGTCAGACCAATCTGCAGACATATGTTTACAATATGCCAGTACATCTGTGTCCATGACCTCAATGGGTTGTGAGAGATAGCACTTCACAGAAATTTCTGCTGTGGTCTCCTTTGCTGATGTGGGCCAATGGTCTCCCTTATGAGCTGCTTTATCTATGGCTTGTGTCACATGAGATAGTTCTTTGTGGGCAAAGTGGCTTTGGCATATTGAGGTGGGGGTGGAGGTGATAGCTAATAGGGTACTGCTCCCAATTACATCACTTTCTGAGATTTTCACTCTTTCCTGTGCTTCATCTCCATTATGCCTATGACTCTGGTGCTCCTCTTCATATACCCTGGCTACCAGCATCTCCTTCATGACTGTGAGACACTGGGACTACAGCAGGGATGGCGAACTCCAGTCCTCGAGTTCCACAAACAGGCCAGGTTTTCAGGATATCCACAATGAGCTTGCATGAGAAAGATTTTCATCCAATGAAGGCAATGCATACAGCTTTGAAAATCCGGCCCATAGGGTTTCTTGTTAAATAGTATATGGCACCCCTATCGGGTCTGGCCACTAGATGCCACTATCCCTGTCCTTATAACTCACTTATAGGGTCATTTATAGGGATGTGAATCGTTTTCCATATCGTCTTAACGATAGAAATCGTGTGGCAGGGCAAGAAAATCGTCTTAGGCACGATTTTTTAGTTAAAAAATCGTTAAAAATCGTTTTTTCCGATTAGTGCGCACTAACTCGAGTTAGTGCGCACTAACGGGAGTTAGTGCGCACTAACTGGGAGTTAGTGCGCACTAACTGAAAATGATACAATTTGACACTTTTCAGGTCAGTTAAGGTCAGTTTAGGAATGAATATGTATTCCTATTGGCTGCCCTCTTATTTATTCATGTTACCAAGTTTCCTACTGACAGTATATGGGGGATGGGAAATGGAAACAGTTGGTAGCTTGACAAAACAAGTAATGTGATCAATCAATGTGACTAGAACTTGTGCCCTAACCCTGATACCAGGGGTATTGTGATCTTCCTGCACACAGTGCCCTATCCCTATTAATACCAGGAGTGTTGTGATCTTCCTGCACACAGTGCCCTATCCCTAATACCAGGGGTGTTGTGATCTTCCTGCACACAGTGCCCTATTCCTGATACTGGGGGTGTTGTGATCTTCCTGCACACAGTGCCCTATTCCTGATACCGGGGGTGTTGTGATCTTCTTGCACACATCCCGATATCAGGGATAGGGCACTGCATGCAGGAAGATCACAACACTCCTGGTATTAATAGGGATAGGGCACTGCATGCAGGAAGATCACAACACTCCTGGTATTAATAGGGATAGGGCACTGCATGCAGGAAGATCACAACACCCCTGGTATGAGGGATAGGGCACTGTGTGCAGGAAGATCACAATACCCCGGAGGAGTGAGGGTCAGGCAGCTCCCCCCTGTCTGTGAAGCCAGCCTCTCACTAGTAATGCAGGGAGGGAGCTGTCTCAGACTTCACCATCCTCCCCCCCCCCCCCTTACCCACACACCATTCACTAGCTGGGACATGGGGGAAGTCAGGAGTGAGGGTCAGGCAGCTCCCCCCTGTCTGTGAAGCCAGCCTCTCACTAGTAATGCAGGGAGGGAGCTGTCTCAGACTTCACCATCCACCCCCCCCCCCCTCACCCACACACCATTCACTAGCTGGGACATGGGGGAAGTCAGGAGTGAGGGACAGGCAGCTCCCCCCTGTCTGTGAAGCCAGCCTCTCACTAGTAATGCAGGGAGGGAGCTGTCTCAGACTTCACCATCCTCCCCCCCCCCCCCTCACCCACACACCATTCACTAGCTGGGACATGGGGGAAGTCAGGAGTGAGGGTCAGGCAGCTCCCCCCTGTCTGTGAAGCCAGCCTCTCACTAGTAATGCAGGGAGGGAGCTGTCTCAGACTTCACCATCCTCCCCCCCCCCCCCTCACCCACACACCATTCACTAGCTGGGACATGGGGGAAGTCAGGAGTGAGGGTCAGGCAGCTCCCCCCTGTCTGCGAAGCCAGCCTCTCACTAGTAATGCAGGGAGGGAGCTGTCTCAGACTTCACCATCCTCCCCCCCCCCCCCCTCACCCACACACCATTCACTATCTGGGACATGGGGGAAGTCAGGAGTGAGGGTCAGGCAGCTCCCCCCTGTCTGTGAAGCCAGCCTCTCACTAGTAATGCAGGGAGGGAGCTGTCTCAGACTTCACCATCCTCCCCCCCCCCCCCCTCACCCACACACCATTCACTAGCTGGGACATGGGGGAAGTCAGGAGTGAGGGTCAGGCAGCTCCCCCCTGTCTGTGAAGCCAGCCTCTCACTAGTAATGCAGGGAGGGAGCTGTCTCAGACTTCACCATCCTCCCCCCCCCCCCTCACCCACACACCATTCACTAGCTGGGACATGGGGGAAGTCAGGAGTGAGGGTCAGGCAGCTCCCCCCTGTCTGTGAAGCCAGCCTCTCACTAGTAATGCAGGGAGGGAGCTGTCTCAGACTTCACCATCCTCCCCCCCCCCCCTCACCCACACACCATTCACTAGCTGGGACATGGGGGAAGTCAGGAGTGAGGGTCAGGCAGCTCCCCCCTGTCTGTGAAGCCAGCCTCTCACTAGTAATGCAGGGAGGGAGCTGTCTCAGACTTCACCATCCTCCCCCCCCCCTCACCCACACACCATTCACTAGCTGGGACATGGGGGAAGTCAGGAGTGAGGGTCAGGCAGCTCCCCCCTGTCTGTGAAGCCAGCCTCTCACTAGTAATGCAGGGAGGGAGCTGTCTCAGACTGGTATCAGGGTTAGGGCACTGTGTGCAGGAAGATCACAACACTCCTGGTATTAATAGGGATAGGGCACTGTAAGAGATGACTGTAGTAGATTGAATAAAGATCTGATGTTTCTGCTCTCCTCACACCAAACAAAAACAACACACAAGCAGAGAAGCCCTTCTTACAAAGCTGAGCTAGTGAGTTAAGTAGGAGGAAAAGTAAACATACTGGTGCCAGTGTGGCTACTTAAAAAATACACTTACCAACAATCAATTACATATATTTGAACTGTGTACAGTTCCAGCCAGGACCACCTTTCTAAAATGCACAGTGATTGGCAAATTCAACATGCACTAGCATTTCAGGTGCCTGCTAACAAAAATAATAAACAAACAAGTTCTAGTCACGTGAGTGCTGATCATTACATTACTTTTTTTGTCAAGCTTCCAACTGTTTCCATTTCACATCCCCCCAACCATATTGGTAACATCAATAGATAAGAGCACAGCCAGCCAATAGGAATACATACATACATATTCATTCCTAAGTGACCTTTACTGACCTGGGAAGTGTGAACACTTTGTTTCATTTTCTGTTGGTGTTCGTTAGTTTCCAGTTCCATTTCCCATCCCCCCAACCATCACCTCAGTGGTAACCTTGGTAATATCAATAGATAAGAGGGCAGCCAGCCAATAGGAACACATATTCATTCCTAACTGACCTTCAGTGACCTGGAAAGTGTTTATTTGTATCATTTTCAGTTAGTGTGCACTAAATCGAGTTAGTGCGCACTAACGGGGAGTTAGTGCGCACTAACTCGAGTTAGTGCGCACTAACACGATTTAACGATTTTTAACGATAAATCGTTAGAATTTCTATTGTATCGTGTTCTATAACGATTTAAGACGATATAAACATTATCGGACGATAATTTTAATCGTTGAAAAACGATTCACATCCCTAGTCATTTATCATTTCACGTTAGGGCCTTAACACTAGTGTTAAGGCCTTAATGCTCATGTTAAATAGCACAACAGTATACAAATATCAAATTTGCTATGCAAGTAGGAGAAGTTAATGGTAATAAGCAGCTTTTAACATCAAATGCAATAGAGTAACACACCTCAACATGGGTTAGTTTTGGGGGGATGGGGTAGGTTTGGGGAGGCAGTTTTACATACACAGTAGGAGGTATGAACAGCAAAAAACATATCACTAATGATTTTCAATTTCATTTCAATTGATGAAAGGTACAAGAGGAGTTGATTTGTACAATGCACTTTCTACCTAGCTAGAGGGTCCTTCTTATAATTTACATTGTGATAAACTTTAAAGCCTGATACCCCTTTGGGACAAGGGACTCTCTTCAGGGGACCAAAGACCTGAGATCCTACTCTACTCACTAGGTAGGCAAGCACCAGTGAGGGATCCTGCTGCGAGAGACAGTGAGGGCAGAGAAGATATCCAGATTAAGACTTAAAGCAGTTTTTGGAAACATAGAATAGTGGGGAGGTTTTTGGATCTCCCTTCCCCACTGGAATTTCAGTGCTGGTCCCCAGATTTTTCCACCAAAGAAATCACTTGCAGTACCAGCTAAAGAAAATGAACAACTGAATCAAAGAAAGGATAAAAGAAAGAGATCCCATCCAGATTTCCGCCTAAGGAATCAAGACAGGCTGGGTGTCCATGTGAAAGAAGACCTTGAAAGGTGGGATTTTATGCAGTTAAAAGGGAACCCCCCTCACTAGGATTCCACGGGCAGCCGCTGGGAGAGTCAGCGCATTTAAAATCACCCAGAGGTCTGTAATAAGAACACCTTCCTACACGGAAAGAAACCCTGTAACTACAGTCAGATGTACACGCATCAAGTTGGACAAATGGGCTTTAATTTAACATTAAGAATCAGTAAACTTTTATTTTAACACCCAGACCTGGTCCTGTCTGCCTCTCACCTCATGGGAAGCACGTAAAGTACAGCACACACACTGGCAACCTTCTTTCATCGTTTGGGCCATAAGCAAGAGCTTCCTCCCATAAAAAGCGTTGTTCCCCCCCAGAGATTTAAGAGTCAGCGTGAGAGTGAATGGTTAGCCGGAGCAGCCCCAGAAGATATAAATAAGATTGTGTGCCCTTGGGACTTAAAACACCCCTGCTAAGGGTTACAAGTAAAATTAAGAAAGTAGAATTCCTACTACTTGAAATACTAAAAGTATTTCTAAAATAACGATGCATTAAAGAACTATTTAATGCTAATGCTTTAAACTGAAAGTCTATTCAAATTCCACTAAAAACAGTTAAGATATTTGGGCTGCCAAGACAATGGCATGTATCTTTATCCGCAAGTAATTAGTGACCCTAAAGGAGAGCAACTGCGTGTCTTCTGATAACATCGGAATGGAACATTTACTTCATGTACATTTTCTCATAAATTTGTTTCTAACCATATGAAACATGACAGTCCTAAATGGTAATTTGCCACATAAGTGGACAGCTGGATTTATAGCTAGTTTCTTCAAAGGTAATTTTATACCCTCAGCAGGCAACTTCAAAGGTATTTTCATTACAGGTTTTTTGACAGCATACTTCTGGTATCTGACTATTTCTTTTGTAACATTTCACAATGTTCTGTCATGGTTTTGTAAGTACAATTTAAATTTGCACTGTTGGCCTATTTTCCTTTTCTATCTTTTTCTGTATGGGATAGACCGAGCCAGATCCCAGGCTGCCCTGGATAATGTAGGTGCCTGATTTGACCTCATGCTGTTCCCAATTTGGCAGTTGGTTTAGGAGGATGGAAAGATTAATAGGGAGGGGCCCCTTGATCTTCTGGGGTTTACAACCGTGCAGGGGTTTTTCCTTTCTTCTGATTGGTGAGGAGCCACAGGAGGGCAAGGGAATAGAGGTATAAAGGGTAGGAAGTCCAGAGCTTACTGCAGGTGGCTGCAACCCTTCTATTCTCCCCTAGCATTTTGTAAGGTTTGTCATGTTCAGCTGCCACAGCTGAGTTAAGATAGGGACAGAATACCTGAGCAGGTTGGTCTTACGGTTAGGGTTGCTAAATCAGGTAGGCACACTGCATGGTTGACAAAGAAGGAACTCTGTGGGGAAATGGCTAGGATTGGGCACAGTCATATCTGGTGTGGTCTTTTTGCTGGGACAACTTGGGGGTCTTATACAGAGGTGGCTATGGGCTGCCTTGGGCCTACAGACTGGATGGCCTGGAGTGGTGCATCTTGCTAGATTATGGCAAGTGCATCCAGGGGCAAAGGTAAAGGATTACCTATATGAAGTATATTGTTAAGACCGGGTATCTGTAATGACTGTGTTAATAAAGCTGCAGACATTTGATTGCCACGCATCGAAATCCATAATCACCCTCTGGCAGGATTGCAAGTTAAACGGACACCACTGAATATAGCTGGCTATCTTAAAGATAGCCGAGTAAGTTTATCCAGCTAACATTAGGACTGGTCTATGGCACAACTATATCCTAAAGTTATCTGGCTAATTCTCAATAACTAAGGCCTGGATTCTCTAAGGTCTAGGACCTTAGAGAATCCGGCGGTAATAGGGGTGGGGGGGCGAAGCGGGGGGCGGTACTGCGATAGCCAGCAGCGATTGCACAGCGATCGCTGCCGGCTTTCGCGCTGAATAACTACACCATAAAAGGTATAGTTATTCGGCGCAAAACTGGCAGTGATAAGAAATGTTTATCTTTCACCGCCAGCGATGTGTCCGCAGCGTTGGCCCTGGTGCCGCCCCAAATCCTCCTCTTCCGGGGCCGACTCCGCCCCGAGCTAGCTATCGCACGCGAAAAGGGACTTTTCGCGTGCAATAGAGTTAGAGAATGACCCCCTAAATTAGCCAGATAATTTAACCCGGTTAACCTAACTCCACCCAGAAATGCCCCTGGAACACCCCTATATTATCTGGCTAAATTTTAGCCATATAATGAGATATATAACTAAACTTTAGCCAGATAAATGCCCAAATATTCAAAAGTCAGCATTTAGCCAGATAACTCACAATTTATACAGTTAAACGTGGCTGAATACGGACCCCATTGTGTCTAGTTGTTTGTTGGCTGGTGTGATGTTCATACATTTATTGTAAAGTGGGTGGGTGCAGGGAGAGGCCAGAGTCCTGGCTGCCAGATTATCTGCATTGCAATTCAGGAAGGGAAAATAATGAATTTTAATGGATGATACTACTGAATAATACAACTGTAAATATTGACAAATCTTTGTTCTTACTAGCCATATTTTTTGATTCTGGAAATAAATATATGACTGTTGATCCTAAATATGGAATTGAATTTGTATAGCACTCCTAGATAAAATCTTACTGATTTGATTTGACATGATGATGATGATGATGATGGTGAAGGGACTCTTATGTATTTAAATCTCATCTAGCTAGAGCTAAGGAAGTCTACTTTCCAAAATTTTGTGTGGTAAGGACACGGAACAGAAAATGTATTAGTGGGACACACTAATTTATTAGTGCGATTACACCAAGAGTAATCGCATAAGCAACCTTCACTTCAGAAAGTGAGCTAGAAGCATTTTTTCACTTAATCCAATAAAAGATATTACCTACGACCAGATATTTTTGCTAAATGTAAATTTCGTATGCACTGGCTTAATGTACCTGAGCCCACAATTACTATTTTATTTGCTTATTTGTCAACCTGATGATTCTCCTTTCAATCAAAGATATCATAGTGAGTTGCAGAAAAAATAGATATACAGATGTCATACATAAATAATAATAATAACCCCCTCCCCTTCCCAAATGATCCCACCTTCAAAAGAAATAGGCTTGCAACATATGGTAGTTTTGTCCCAGCCATATGATATTAACAAAAAATGCTGCCACTTCTACAGTAGTTTGAAATAGCATTACAGAATGACTATGTGGTCTGCCTGCACACGTGCGTAACTTAACCTGTGCACTGGGAGGTCCATATTCAATAAGCTGGGGAGTGGACAATTAGCCAGATAACTTGCCCCAGATATTCAGCAGAACAAGTGTCCTGCTGAATATACTTGGCCAGTTATCTGGATAACTTCAGCCAAGGTGCTGAATTTGCGTAGCTAAAGTTATCCGAGTAGGCTTGCCCAAATAACTTAGAGCTTAATTTGCTGTATTAAGTACAGTAAATAGCTGTTTAAGATAAACAGACAAAAAAAACCCTTGGCCAGCAGGCTTTCCCGCACCCACCCTTCCACGTCCCCTGTAGGGGCATAGTACCCAATCTTGGTTTCCTCTATCCACACCCCAAAAGAATTCAGTACTTCAGGCCATAGCGCACACACACACACACACACACATATATACACACACACACACACACATATACACACACACACCCCAAGCAATTAAAATTGAAAGAATAACTTTGAACCCTCTTCTCTCCCCTCACCCTCCCAGTTCAACCTCACACCACACTGCTACCCCTAGTGCCACCCTACCACCTACCTGGAATCTCCTCCAAGCTCCTGAGGCCATGCCAGAGCTTGCAATATCTGTATCGTGCTCCTGGCAGCATCCTTCATTGGTTTAACAAGAAAACTAGTAGTGTATGCTATTAATATTTCTATCGGTAAAAACTCTGACAGCAATATTAGTATTAGTAACGCTCTCTATTAGTACTTCAGCTATGCATGGACACTTTTACACCTGCTGATTAACACACCAAATTCAAACCTAAATTGTCTTTTGGGACCTGGTGATTGGCGTGCTAGCAGGAATAGGAGATTGCAGATTGGTGGGAGTTCTTTGACGATGTGTGACGTGCTTGCATGATAACTTTTTGGGTCATTTGCTGTTTTCTCAGTGTTCTTCATTTATTCTGTGTTTGCTCAGTGTTTCTCTATATGTCTAAGGCTGTGTTTGGGTGCCTTTCAGTGTATGTGTCTGGTACGACTGCTTATGTTTCTGGTGTTCCTGGTTGTTTGTCTGATCTGACTGGAGGTGAATCTGGTGGTGGAGGTGGTAGGAGTAGGTCTGGTGTAATTGGTAGAGATGAAAAGTGCATCAATGAGTGCTATAAATGTGTGGATCCTGCAGAAGCAGTATATGCAGAAGGAGAGAATACAGAAGAGGATGAAGTGCCCCATGGAAAGGGTATATAGGCCCTGAACATAGTTTTTGGATCTGTTTGAGGAGCAAGTCATGTGCAGGCCCTGAACATAGTTTTTGGATCTGTCTGAGGAGCAAGTCATGTGCAGGTTCAGATTCAATAAGGAAACCATTACCATACTATAACTACACCTCTACTATTCAAGCAGTTGGAAAGGATCTGTGTTCTTCCATGCAGCGAGGTCATGCCTTGCCAGCCCCCTCAAAGTCACCACATCCTTGGCCTTTTTGCCTTTCAGACCCTTCTAAGGGGGTCACAGTTAGAATAAGCTAGTCAGCCACCTCACTTTGTATTAATCAATTTTTGGTTGCTTTCCTCAGGAAAACTCAGCAATATATATATATATATATATATATATATATATATATATATATATATATATTTCCTTTCCTGATAATAACATCAGCATCAAAGTATGACGGTTTTATGACATTGCTCACTTCCCATCTGTTTTGGGGGCAATAGAATGCACACATGTAGCAATCAGGTCACCTGATTACAGAGTTGCCAGCTCCGCAACCTTAAAGGCTTCCACTCTCTCAACATGCCAGAGGTCTGCAATGCCACAGGTCTCATAACAGATGTCGTATGTGGCTTTTTAGTCTTCTGCCATGTTGCCTACATTCTGACCCAGTCAGGATTTCACGACTGCTTCCAGGCTGGCTGCATCACTGGGGAATGGCTTCTGGGTATGTATGCAGCTCATACAACCACTTCTTGATATCTAACCATTCCCCTTTTCTTTCCTTCTGTTTCTAGCAGGTTTTCCAGCTCTTCGCTCCATCTTTGCCAAGGCCCAGCTGTGGAGTACTCAACCTTGCCCTCTCTAACACTCTTCTCTGCTTTCTCCCCAGAAGTGATAGAAGGTATGCCCTCAAAACCAGATTTTTCATTTATTTATTTATATTCCACTTTTCATGACTGGTCAGCCACTTCAAAGAAAATTACATTCAGATACCATAGGTTTTTTTTTCCTGTCCCCATTGGTTTTCATATCTAAGATTATACCTGAGACAATGGAGGGTGAAATGACTTGCCCAAGGTCATTAGGAATGGCAGCAGGATTTAAACTCTGTCATCTCTGGTTTGTAGCCTGCTGCTCTCACCACTAGGTCAATAATGAGCTCCACTTAGCCAGCTAAGTAGGGACTTACCCAGCTAAGTGTCAATGTCTGAATATTCAGTGGCCCCCTACTTAGCCAAATAACTACTTATCTGGCTTAGTTTTCAGTTAAGTGGTGGGTGGGACAGGGTGTTACAGGAAGGAGCTACTTATCCAGCTTAGTGGCAATATTCACACTTATCCAACTAACATGGTCATTCATCAAATCCCATTAGGGCCCTAATGCCCCTGATAATGCCATAAGTTATTTATCACATCACGAGATGCATATGCAAATTTTTTTCAAGAGGGAGGAGTTTGTGAAAATGAGGAAAGTTTAACATTGCATGCAATAACAAATCTGTGAGAGAGAGAGATAGGTTTGGGGGGGGGGGCAGTTTACATGCACAGTCAGAGGTATGAACAGCACAGTATACATCAGTGAAGATTTGTTGTGATTTGGAATGAGAATTGTAGAATGTACTCTCACCCTTGCTTGATGCACTAAATGTGTGCCACACTCTTTATCCCTTAGAATATGATTTCCCTTAGAATATGATGTCCTCTCTTGCGGCAGTGGGGAGACGCCGCCGCAATTCTCCTGGCTTGATGGCAACTCCTCCAATCCTCCCAGGGCAGCTGCGACCTAGGCACACGTACGTGCCCCACTTCGGCTCTTAAAGGTTCCTGTTCCTCTCCGTTCCTGCCCTGCTCCCTTCCTTCTGGATCATCTCCTGTCCTCGACCCCCTTGGACTGTTACCAGATTCTGCTGTCTACCGCCTGCCTTGGACCTTGGATTGTTACTGGATTCTGCTGTCTGCCGCCTGCCTCGACCCTTGGACTGAGTTCTGGTTCCGCTGTTCGCTACCTGCCTCAACTCTTGGATTGTTACTGGATTCTGCTGTTTGCTGCCTGCCTCAGCTCTTGGACTGAGTACTGGTTCCGCTGTTCGCTACCTGCCTCAACCCTTGGACTGTGTACTGGGTTCCGCTGCTGACCATTGCCTGAACTGGTACTGAGATCTGCCTCCCTGATGACGAGAGCCTGGGAAGTCTCCTCTCAAGTAGGCCTTGCTCATCTTGGCTCAGGGGTCCACTATTGCAATACTTTGTAGCAAACACAAATTCAAATCACCCCCTCTAAGATCACAATTCAGCACTTCAAGGACTGTGAAAAATAAATCCTCAAACTGATGATTCAAATGTAAACAATGCTGCACCACAGGCACCTCCATATTTTTACATTTTAGTGCACTCCGATGTTCAATTATGCATGTTTTAAGTTGATGCATTTTTTTCCCATGTATAACAACTGACAGGGACACCAATCTACATACAACAATTTTCTAGAGACACAAGATGTCTTAGCACTAGGCTTAAACCACCTTAACTTCTTTGAAGGTAAATCAACGTTGGAATGCATTTGGACACATACTGAGCACAAATTACAGGCAAAATGGCTCACCTCTTTAGGCAGCAATCTCTTCCTGTCAGCAAAAGAATAATGCACCACTTGATCTTTTATATTTTTGCCCCTTCGATAAGCAATCATCAGCTTCTCCTTAAGAAACGGAAACAGTTGCAAAACATGCCAATGATTTTTTATACTTATTTATTTATTTATTTTATTTTTAATTTTTATATACCGAGGTTCTTGTATGAAATACAAATCACTCCGGTTTACATAAAACATTGAAATGCCCAAAAGGGAGGGGCTTTACATATAACAATAGAACAAATATATACATATTACTAGAGATGTGAATCGTGTCCTCCATCGTCTTAACGATCTATTTCGGCTGGGAGGGGGAGGGAATCGTATTGTTGCCGTTTGGGTGTGTAAACTATCATGAAAATCGTTAAAATCGTGAGCCGGCACACTAAAACCCCCTAAAACCCACCCCCGACCCTTTAAATTAAATCCCCCACCCTCCCGAACCCCCCCCCCCCAAATGCTTTAAATTACCTGGGGATCCAGCGGTGGTCCAGAACGGCGGCGGTCTGGAACGGCCCCCTCAATTGAATCCTGTTGTCTTCAGCCGGTGCCATTTTCCAAAATGGCCGCCGCAAAATGGCGGCGGCCATAGACGAAAATGATTCGACACAGGAGGTCGTTCCGGACCCCCGCTGGACTTTTGGCAAGTCTTGTGGGGGTCAGGAGGCCTCCCCAAGCTGGCCAAAAGTTCCTGGGAGTCCAGCGGGGTTCCGGGAATGATTTCTTGCCGCGAATCATTTTCCGTACGGAAAATGGTGCTGGCAGGAGATCGACTGCAGGAGGTCATTCAGCGGGGGTTCCGGACCGCCGCTGAACGACCTCCTGCAGTCAATCTCCTGCCGGCGCCATTTTCCGTACGAAAAATGGCGCCGGCCATACGCGTATGGCCGGCGATACGCGTATGGCCGGCGCCATTTTCGTTCAGCGGCGGTCCGGAACCCCCGCTGAACGACCTCCTGCAGTCGATCTCCTGCCGGCGCCATTTTCCGTACGGAAAACGATTCGCGGCAAGAAATCGCTCCCGGAACCCCGCTGGACTCCCAGGAACTTTTGGCCAGCTTGGGGAGGCCTCCTGACCCCCACAAGACTTGCCAAAAGTCCAGCGGGGGTCCAGAACGACCTCCTGCGTCGAATCATTTTCGTCTATGGCCACCGCCATTTTGCGGCGGCCATTTTGGAAAATGGCGCCGGCTGAAGACAACAGGATTCAATTGAGGGGGCCGTTCCGGACCGCCGCAGTTCTGGACCACCGCTGGATCCCCAGGTAATTTAAAGCATTTGGGGGGGGGTTCGGGAGGGTGGGGGATTTAATTTAAAGGGTCGGGGGTGGGTTTTAGGGGGTTTTAGTGTGCCGGTTTTCCTGCCCTCCCCCTTCCCCCGATTTACAATTTTTTAACGATAAATCGGGGGAATTGGTATTGTATCGTGGCCCTAACGATTTTTGACGATTTAAAATATATCGGACGATATTTTAAATCGTCAAAAAACGATTCACATCCCTACATATTACATGTAACAATAGAACAAAGTACAAATTGAACATAGTATGGCATAGTTTCAAGAAATGTTTGAACTCAGTATCATAGTACAGTAACAAGTAAAACAATTACTTTGAACCACTCTAAAAATAGAGGGAGAATATAGCAATACACATAGCAGATGATTGGTGTTATTCTTACAACCATAGTTTAGCATCAAATCTCTATTATTCCAGCATGCCCGTTTCATTGCCTGATTCACCACTACTACAGGATAACCCCTCTGCACAAAACACATACACATTTCAAGTGCTCTCTGTATTCTTGAACTGTTGAACATAATCGTCTCAGACGTAAAAATTGCTCAGAAGGGATACTATCCCTTAGGCACTGTGGATGACAGCTAGCATAGTTTAGCAACATGTTCCGAGCTGTAGGTTTTTGATAAATAGTGAAAAAGAAGCAATATTCATTTTTGGAAATATTAATATCCAAAAAAGACACCATAGTATCTCCATAATGAGAAGTAAAGTGTAAACAAGGATCACATGAATTCAACCACAAAATGAACTGATCAAATAACACCCGGCCCCCGGTCCACAAAATGATGACATCATCAAGGAACCTCTGCCAAAATTGGATATTAGGGATGAACAATCATTTTTCCCGCATTAGGCAATGTCAACAAAATTGCCTAATTCGGATTGGTTCAGGAGAACCGAAAAATGATTGAATATTTTCCGAAATTTCGAAAAAAATTCATTTTTGAGTTAGTGCGTACTAACTCCCGATAGGGCGCGCTAACTCCCGATATCATGCACCAACCCGAAAATCGGGGCCCCCGAAAATAAAAACCCCAAACCACGGGAAAAATGAAATTTCCTCTGGGGGGCCCCGAAATGAAGCCCGACACGAAAATTTTACCCAAAGCACATCTCTAACGGATATACTCAGAAAAAGGAGAATTTTGCAACCATTTACTTTCAAAAGCTCCCTACATAGAGACTAGCCATACTTGGGGCCATTGTGTCTCCCATGGCTGTTTCTCCAACTTGCTGATAAAAATCATGATCGAAAAGAAAATAATTTTCTTTTAATGCGAAGATGGCTAAATCAACAACAAAATGGACTGGAGTGCAATGACATACTCCTTCAGTTGTCAATGCTTCCTTAATAACTTCTAACACCACATCTTGTGGAATATTTGTATAGAGGGAAATTATATCCATGGTCACTAAAGAAACTTCTCCAAGAGAGCCATCAGAGCCTTGCAGAATCTTTATTATATCACCTGAATCACGGATATACAATAGTAGCTTGTGGATATTTTTTGAGACCCCTGATCCCTAAACTGGGACAATGATTCAAATAAAGACCCCTTCACTGATATAATTGGTTGACCAGGTGGATGTTCCAAAGACTTATGGATTTTTGGCAAATGATAAAAAACAGAAACCTTTGAGAAATCCACTAATAAAAATCGATGTTCCCTTTGAGTAATCCAACCATTATGTAATGCTACATCCAACAAAACTGTGGGATCTGCTTCAAGACATTTATAAAATCTAGTGTCTGACAATTGTTTTAAAGCTTCCTCCCTATAGATTTGTTTATCCAAAATTACCACCGTACCATCTTTGCCAGCTGATTTTACAACTATATTAGTGGCATCCTGTAGATCTTTTAAAACCACTAGTTCTTTATGAGATAAATTACTAGGAACTTGAACTGGTCTCTGATGTATCAATTTGATGTTTCAATAGACTAATTTTGCAAATGTACCTATAACTGGATCGACATTTCCAGGCGGACACCATTTTGAGCGTGGTACAATTATAGAGGAATCAGAGGCAATACTAGTCTCTTGAGAGTCAAAATATAATCTCAAACGCAGATGCCTAATGAACTTTTCAAATGCTTTGCACACTTCAAAGTAATCAAAACGAACAGTAGGGACAAAGGAAAGACCTTTGTGCAACACACTCACATGATCTTCTGACAAAACCTTCTGGGAAAGATTGATTACAGCTGATCTTTCTGCACCCAACCTCGAGTCTGAGAACATGTCCAACATTTCTGATACCTCTATCCCCCTTGACCCTCTTGATTGGAAAATTGAAATCTGACTTTTCAATCTTGCCACATGTCTAAAAAAGGTACCGATTCCAAAAGACTCCATATTCAATTGTTCATTCTCCACTAATCGAGGCAATTCATCTCAAGATGAATCATCAGAACTTGAATCAAACGTTTTGCTATGAGAAGTTTTTTGTTTCAACTGAGTATTCATTCAATAATTAATAGAACCTCTTTTGTAGTTTTGTTCATTGCAAATAAATATATCTCTTACATCTTCCTCAGGGACTACCGAAGCAAAGAATTAATTTAGTCTCCCTGCTATGGTTTTGTCATCCATAAGTGCCCCTTTTACCCCTTGATCATCTAAGGGTCCAACTGACTCTTTCACAAGGTTTTTACCCTGAAAGTACATGAAAAAGTTTTTTATAATAAGTTTCTGCTTCCATGGTAAGCTTCTTTCCTAATTCTGTCATTGCCTTCCTTATCGATGATTTGCATCTGACTTGCCAGTGCTTATGCTGTCTCCTGTTTTCTTCATTTGGTTCCCTTTTCCATTTCTTGAAAGGTGTTCTTTTAGCTATTATAGCCTCTCTCACCTCATGCCAGCAGTCATTTAGACTTTCTTCCACCTTTTCTAATGCATAGAATACATCTAGTCTGTCCTTCCAAGATGGTATTTTTAAACAATGAAAAATTGAAAAGTCAAAAAATCAGGACTGCATAACATAAATTGACACAAATAACAGTGGATATTTTATTTTATTTAAAAAATCATATTAAGATACGAACAAACGGGGATATTTTGTATGAACTCAATTTTCCCTGGTGGTATGAATGCCGATATTGAGTGGAGTCATTTACTTTAATTGGTGACAGTCTCTATGAAAGCTGTCAAGTTGGTTTCGTCGATGACATAACCATGCTCAGAACTATATTTCAAATGTTGGAGTACCATTGCATGGTGCGGCATTTGACTAACTTGAAGAGAATGGAGTGTTAGTCTAGATGTAATAAGTAGTGGGTGTATGTATACTATTATGAATTGGTATTTGTATTCGATGTGCTTCCATTTTAATTATTTTTTATATTCTCTGCATAGAGAGATGCCGACATCACTGACATATAACACCTGATGTATAGTTCCACATGAAACATAACGTGTTGCGGGTGATTTTAGTGCTGCTGCCTCTGGATGAAGAATTCACTGAATGAAAGGGAAGTAATTATTTTACTTGCAGAAGAAAAAGTTAAAAATAAAAGACTTTCAGCAGGACCAATAATTATATATGACCCAGCATAGATGTGCATCAATAAGCAATTATTAAGCACGCATGGGTGTTATGATGGTCCTTAGCAGCATATACTAAGCAGCATTGTTGCTATGTTTTATTGTATGAAACATATTGTGAATGCTTTTCTTGAGTAGCACATTTTTAAACAACGTCCATGCCTGAGCTAACTCTTCACCTTTGCTGTTGCTCCTTTCAGTTTTTTCCTAACCATTTCCCTTATTTCATCATAGTCACCTTTTTGAAAATTAAATGCTGTCACAGTAGATTTCTTTACTGCCCTTCCTCCAGTTATTAAGTCAACTGTGATCATGTTGTGATCACTGTTGCCAAGTGACTCCAATACTGTTACCTCTTGCATCAAATTCTGTATTCCCCTAAGAACTAGGTCTAAAATAGTTTGCCCTTCTGGAAGCAGTCATTTTATTTCATCTGGGAACTTTAACTCTCTAAAATGTCCTGATGTAACATTCACCCAGTCAATACTGGGGTAATTGAAATCACCCATTATTACTGTGCTGCAGATTTTGTTAGCTTCCCTAATTTCTTTTAGCATTTCATTTAGCATGTAGTGTACTTGGATTTTCAGAAGGCGTTTGACAAAGTTCCTCATGAGAAGCTTCTAGGAAAAATAGAAAGTCATGGGATAGGTGGCGATGTCCTTTCGTGGATTACAAACTGGCTAAAAGACAGGAAACAGTAGGATTAAATGGACAATTTTCTCAGTGGAAGGGAGTGGGAAGTGGAGTGCCTCAGGGATCTGTATTGGGACCCTTACTTTTCAATATATTTATAAATGATCTGGAAAGAAATACGACGAGTGAGGTAATCAAATTTGCAGATGATACAAAATTGTTCAGAGTAGTTAAATCACAAGCAGATTGTGATAAATTGCAGGAAGACCTTGTGAGACTGGAAAATTGGGCATCGAAATGCCAGATGAAATTTAATGTGGATAAGTGCAAGGTGATGCATATAGGGAAAAATAACCCATGCTATAGTTACACAATGTTAGGTTCCATATTAGGTGCTACCACCCAAGAAAGAGATCTAGGCGTTATAGTGGATAACACATTGAAATCGTCGGTTCAGTGTGCTACGGCAGTCAAAAAAGCAAACAGAATGTTAGGAATTATTAGAAAGGGAATGGTGAATAAAACGGAAAATGTCATAATGCCTCTGTATCGCCCAATGGTAAGACCGCACCTTGAATACTGTGTACAATTCTTGTCGCCGCATCTCAAAAAAGATATAATTGCAATGGAGAAGGTACAGAGAAGGGCGACCAAAATGATAAGGGGAATGGAACAGCTCCCCTATGAGGAAAGACTAAAGAGGTTAGGACTTTTCAGCTTGGAGAAGAGACGGCTGAGGGGGTATATGAGAGAGTTGTTTAAAATCATGAGAGGTCTAGAACGGGTAGATGTGAATCAGTTATTTAGTCTTTTAGATAATAGAAAGACTAGGAGGCACTCCATGAAGTTAGCATGTGGCACATTTAAAACTAATCGGAGAAAGTTCTTTTTCACTCAACGCACAATTAAACTCTGGAATTTGTTGCCAGAGGATGTGGTTAGTGCAGTTAGTATAGCTGTGTTTAAAAAGGATTGGATAAGTTCTTGGAGGAGAAGTCCATTACCTGCTATTAATTAAGTTGACTTAGAAAATAGCCACTGCTATTACTAGCAACAGTAGCATGAAATAGACTTAGTGTTTGGGTACTTGCCAGGTTCTTATGGACTGGATTGGCCACTGTTGGAAACAGGATGCTGGGCTTGATGGACCCTTGGTCTGACCCAGTATGGCATGTTCTTATGTTCTTATGTTCATTGTCTGTTTGTTAATTCCAGCAGGGAACAGTGTAGTTAAACATTCTTTGAAATTGCACAGTTTGCGAACTTTGAGGGAATTCATATTATTTGATTAGCATAGGATCTGCCATACTAAGCTGATTTGCATGCAAATCATCTTGTTACCATACTCATTACCATACCATAAGATATATTACCACAGGTAAAGTCCTAAAACACCTTAGCAAATTGCCCCCTAAGTTTGCACCTGAAGAAATAAAGAGTTAAGTGATTCTCCCAAGGTCATAAGAAGCATCAGCAGAAGAATAAGGATTTGAACACTGGCTTCCCTGGTTCTCAGCCCATTGCTACTGAATGAATGCCACACTTCTTCTCCTTCCTGGAACCCCTCCCCTCCACTTTCCCATCTCTTCCTCTCTCTCTATTAATTTGATGTTGCTGGCTTGCTGCTGCTGCTTTCTTCCTCTACACTTGCTGATGGGAGGGCAGTTGCTTCTAACTTCATCATTCCAGCCCATGTGGGCCAACACAAGTACACCTCTACTTTCTCCCAAGCTATACGGATCAATGTAAGTACTCCTTTATCATCTTCCCATGCAAGTGTGTAGGTCCATGCAAATGTGGTACGAATGTTTTGTTGTACCCTGTCTAAAATGGTAAATAGGCAAACACACCATGCAGTGCCTCTGAAAATCTCTTATGACAGAAATACAATCAGAGGTCTAAAGAGAATATTGTATAATTTACTTATTCTTTATTGTTAACAACATATGTTAAAATTTTTTTACATGACATGTGGACAACTATCAGACCATGTAAACTATCAGAATACATACATTGTATGTGTGAGCAACTTTAACATTGTTCCATAAATCATACATATTATCAGTAAAAATACACCACCCATTAAACCCACATATTCATTTATACATTACCCTCCATTCACACCATTCATACCTCATTCTTCACAAACCCATCCACACTACACATCCATCATAATCATCTAAAATCAATCACCAAGAGAAAATCCCCCATCACATGTTAAAACAATATTCCTAAATATATGAAGAAACACTTGTATGTTTTTAGTCAATCAAGTCAACTTCTATTCTCTGTGTTTCTATTATCTATGTTTCTTCTGTTCTCAACTTCCTAAGTGCCCGACGAGAGCCTCGTTTCACCCCACAACAAAGGGCTTCATCAGGGAAATTGGTGAAAAAATTCCATCTTAATTCATACATGCATAACACATTCTAATGAGTTCTTCAACTTCTTCAAACTCTTTAAATAATTGTCATGTCAGTAGGAGTCCACTAGTCATCTACCCATTACAACTGCGTAGCTTTCTGGAAATCAAATTTGATCCCGCTTCAAATTTACTCAACCTCATACGTCATCCCCTTCTCAAAAGTATATCACCACCTTCTTTCTTAGACTACCAAAATGGTTTTCAAGGTTTGTAAAACGGTGCCATGATAGTTCAAATGCAAGGTTTAGGCACTAACTTTTCAAATACGACGTATTTCTCCATAGTCGCTGCCTGCCGCTCCTTCACTGACGTAGTGTGGATGGGTTTGTGAAGAATGAGGTATGAATGGTGTGAATGGAGGGTAATGATTAAATGAATATGTGGCTTTAATGGGTGGAGTATTTTTACTGATAATATGTATGATTTATGGAGCAATGTTAAAGTTGCTCACACATACAATGCGTGTATACTGATAGTTTACATGGTCTGTTAGTTGTCCGCATGTCATGTAAAAATTTTTTAAAATGGTGAATAAGCCGGTTAGAAAGCTATTTCAATATCCAAATAAAATATGGTACTAGCCAATAGAGATGAAAATTCATTTTAAACAAATGCCTTTTTTATAATGAAAACATCTATAGACTTACCCCAAAGTATCAGAAAATTCTTGAATATATGTAGTTCATTATTTAAAAGGTAAAAAGAAACCAAAATGGGGAATCTCTGGAACCCCTGCTGCTGCATTAACTGTGCTGTGGCCTCCCCGGGACCCTCCACCAATCCCCACATAAAAGCCAGGGCCTCTCCTGTCCCCCCTAACACAAATAAGTCAGGGCTGGGGCCTCCCTGGCTTCCACGTACTTCTTCCATGGAGATCTTCTGTGAAGAAAGGATCCGGAGTGATACCCAGTCCTTCTACCCCATTATCTCCTATTTAAATATGCTGTCGACCTCAGGGCCTTAAGCTAAATTTTAAGAAAGAAAATAAAAAATGAAGTGAAACAAATTTTTCCCCAACACATCCCTGCTGGCCACTAGAGTCCTGTGAGTCCATGCAATGGGAACCCTGCTATGCAAAGCATGGGGCAGTTGCCACTTTTGCTAATAGGTAAAAGTGGCAACTGCCCTAGGCTGAAACCGAAGCCTAGAGATTCCCAAGTCTCTCTGCAACTCAAGTGAGCTAGCTTGAAGATAGTGCCTGAGTTTCAACTAGCTCATCTGTATTTATTTTCTGTTCTTTGATTGGTCCTGGGTTGGATTGGTTTTGAAGTTGGTGCTTAACCTGTCTCCTACATTTGGTCTGGTCTAGTGTGCTCCCAGCCACTGGCTTAGGATATTTATACCTTAGCCTGAGTTGGGCTGGGTTTCTTGATGTTTCATCTGGGGGTTAGTATGACTGAGCCTTGTTCCCTGTCTGGTAGCTGTGAAAACCTGTCTGAATGGGTCAGCTGGTTATTTACCTTTGCCTTGCCTGATGGATTTAGCTGTGCTACCAAAGGTATGGCATTAATTTGTTTGGACTCTGCTTGCTTTATGGACTTGCTGAATTACACTGAATGTGCTGTGAAAGCCTGCCTCTCTTAAATAATATATGCAATCTCCTCCTGGATCTGTCTCCACT